>NC_046673.1:3266329-4659494 GCF_003369915.1 Drosophila miranda
CCAGATTTTGAGAGTCACAATAAGCTAGATTGAAGAAAAAATAAGCTAGAATAAGCTAAATACAAAAAAAGCTTAAAAATAAGCTAACAATAAAAACACATCAAAATAATGTATAATTCAATTTTATATATATATTTTTTTTTCATTTGTAATGAATGTAATGACATGATTTTATCCACTTCATTATGCCATGGCCGAGTGCTCAGTAATGTACAGCCTTTTTCTCCTCTGTTTTTGAGGACTTTCTAACAAGAGGTATTTTGTTAGTTTGTGTCATGCTAGCATTGGACGCATATGTTTTATAGCGACAGCATACTGCCATAATTCCCACGACTTGGCCCCAATTGTTGACTTACAAAAGCAGCAGTACGCTTATGTAGATTCAGTTGGCACATTGCGTAGCCCCTCCTTAAATTCATCGAAATTTAACCAGAAATTGTGGAAATTTTGTTTATAAAACACTTTTGGCATTTTTTTGTAGGCAAATGTTCAAACATGTGCAATACCATAGTGTGACTGAAACTTATCAACGAATAATTACCTTACATCTATACACAAAATTGGATAATATACCAAAATAGCAACAAAAAATTGGACAAATCCTATTTCTTAATAAATATTAACAAATATTACAATAAAATCAAAAAACAAAAAGTGTTTTGTACCACATTTTTTAAAGCCAAAATAAGCTAAATGAAATTTGAAATGAGATAGATTTCAAGCTATAAGCATTTCAATTATTTTTCAAGTTATTTTGTTTTAAAATAAGCCAAATCTTGCTTAAAATAAGCTGAAATGGCAACACTGGGTGATACTGAGCCGCTTCTGTCTCTTCCCTCTCGCTTTAGCACATTCAGATCCGCATGGTTCTTTTGCTGCTCCCATATGTTTCGCTGTCGGCGCTCTCTCTGCCCGCTTTCGGATTCCGTCGCTTTGGTTCTGCCCGAAGTTCGGGCCTCTGCTTGCCGTTACTTTGTATACGTGTGTGTATGTGTATGCCGTTTTTTGTCTGGGCCATGATGCAATTATACAAGGTGGTCTCGTCGGGAGCCGAAGTTCGTTCGTGTTGTCCCTTATCGTCAGTGCATGCTTGCTGTTGATGATGAAGGTTGTTCACGGACGATTTTTTTGATATATTCTTAGCCCTTATGTCCCGACAGCAAAAAAATTAAATATTGCATATTATATAAATAGCATATAAAAAAAATATCACAGAATTATAAGTAATATTTATATATTATGCAAAAGAAAATTTTAATATAACTAAAAATGTTGAAGACAAATTTTTAATGGCTGCATAAAATTTAAATAGTAATATATCAGTAAAATCATTTTATTTTAAAATTTTAAGCCCCACGGGCCTGTTAAGGGTTAATCAACATCAACATATGCCGTCTCACTCACACTCACTATACTATGTGCCTTTCATTCGCACTTATTGCTAGCATACGTTAAGGGACTGACTTTTGCCGACGAGACCACCTTGTATAATTGCATCATGGTCTGGGCTGTGGAAATCTAGGGATGGCAGCTGCGCCTAGTAATGGAATGTTTTGTGACTATTTTTGAGCAGATTTTTTAAGCTGTTGGTAGTCACCAAAGAAGTGGAATAAAATTAGGAAAAACTAATGTAGACAAGAAGTTAGAAATTTACTAAGAAATAGTTTCATTGCTGAATACAAATGTATTACAGTTTTGGAAAAAATTAGCGTCCAGATAACGGCCAAAGTCCGTCCCAGACACATGGTTAAGGGTGCCTCCACCCGGACAAGCGTTGGCCTTCAGGGCATCAACATTGTAAGCAGCGACGTTGGGTTCAATTCGAATAGCAAAAATAAAGAATATAATAATATAATATAAAATAATAATAAAAATATATACAAATTTAACTTCAATGTATATTTATTATTATTCATAATATATTAAATAATTTTTATTAGCGCAAAATATTTTCAAGATTGCATATTACCACTAACCATACAGTATATACATAAATGTGCCAGTTCATGCCACGAAAGCGTCACACACTGGCTAGCGCGTTCCGTACCTTAGAGTGACGCGTCATCATGAGCGAGAGCGCAGAGATCGCGCGCGTATTCAAGGTGCGACCGGCATCTAAATTTTTGCTTTGCAGATTCCCGTCTGGAAGCGCGCGATTGACAATTGATTTAAAATCTATGTAAAACCAATTCCATTTATATGGAATGACTTACCTTCAGTATTAACATACTCTCGAGTACTTATGTATGCGGATGATGTTAAACTCTGTGTCCAGTACAAGGACATTTCATTTCATTCTCGCTTGCAATCCGATCTCAATAACTTTCAGTCATGGTGTTGTGCAAACTTGTTACACCTTAATGCCTCGAAATGCAAAGTTATGACATTTCATCGTTCTAGCCCTTTGTTGGCTCCCTACACCCTATTTGGTGGTTCTCTTGAGAGAATTACCCTGGTGGATGATCTGGGTGTTATGTTAGACCCCAAGTTAAAGTTTTCCGAACACATTTCTACCATGGTAAATAAGGCCATGGGCGTGCTTGGGTTTATAAAGAGGTGGTCAAAGGAATTTGACGACCCCTATATAACAAAGACTCTCTATACCTCGCTTGTTCGTCCGATCTTAGAATACGGCTCCTGTGTATGGTGCCCTCAGTACAAAGTACACCAGGACCGTATAGAATCAGTACAGAAAAACTTTTTACTCTTTGCTCTGCGGGGCCTTAACTGGGATGCGGGTGTAAGACTCCCATCTTACTCTAGTAGACTACTATTAGTAAATCTCCCATCCTTAGTTAACCGTAGAAAAATGCTTGGTGTGATATTTATGCACAACTTGATCAGGGGTGACATAGACAGCCCTGATCTGTTGAGCCGCATAAACTTCACGATTCCTATTAGACTGACTAGAAATTTTATACCGTTGTTCCTTCCACTTTGTAGATCGAATTATTCCTTGCATGAACCGTTTAGGGTCTTATGCTCGGATTATAATTCCCTCTACCATATTATATCCACCACTAATTCTCTTCCTCTTATTAAATTATTAATCCTTACACACCTTTCTATTAATTAGTAACTGTAGTGGTATTTGTACTTTGATTGCATGCTTAGTTTCTTAGTAAGTTTAGTACTAATTTTCCTCGAATGTTAGTCTAATAGCTATCTTTCTTGCATGTTCGCGTTTGGTTCGGCTACGCACCGCGCGTCATGCGGCAGCGCCCCTCGGTCGGTTGGGCGGGAGGAGGGCTGCGTTTTGCCTGGGATCCGCGCGTAACAGCCTTCTGCTGGTGTCACACGGGCCACTTGACGGTGCAGTAACTGCATCGCCTCTTGAAAGATGCAGTCATTGCATGTCAACGTCCACACAAATATATTTATGCATATTTATTTAAGTATATGTATATATATTTTTTCATATATTGTATATTTAGATACATCATTGTTTTAGTTATAATAAACAAAAAAGTCGAGAACCGACGGCGTTTGCATAATTTTTATAATGTATAATCAGCCTGCTTAAAATAAGGAAATAAATGTGTAATTATATTATTGTAATATTTTATATTTTGTGGTATAAATCAAACAAATAACAGCTTTTATTTTATTTCCCGCGCCCTAGTGTACCATACCACCACCGCCTGCCCATTCTTCATATATTTTGTGGCGGTAGGTCAGTCCATCAAAAGACCCAAAACAAGAACCAAACTCAAATTTCAGTTCTAGCGGCCCCCTGCAGTACGGGTCATTAATGACTCAGCTGCTGACACGTAGATGACCGCGTCACTACCCCCGATGACATAGTCGATGACCGGCCATACGCTGAGCTGATGACATTAACATGGAGATGTCCTAGGGCATAATCGATGACATTGTCATCGAGCATTGCCGAAAAATCATGCACTTAATAAGTGATGATTTTTCACGAAAAATCATGCATTTAATATAAAAAGTAATACATTGTAATTGTTAATTTTTCCAATTATTTTTATTTATTATTATTCATTATTGTCTGCTTTGTATTTTTTTTCTCTTGAGGTCTTCTGAAAATGACTATTCTTAATGTTGTGAATAGCCTTCCGAATCACTTTTTCTGCTGGCTCGTCGGGTATTTTCATCTTCACCGCCGCTGAAATAATTTTTTATTTAACACGCGTACAACACATATTATTAATTATTTAAAGACTGCACTTACCTGATAATAATAATAATCACAGATTACTTATTTTCACTTATTAAAACTCCGTTTGACGATTGCAAATAGCAAAGAACAAAGCAAAAGAGTTCTGTCGACGCAGGCGCAAAGAAGACGAAAAGATAAAACGAAGTTCTCTGCTACTGCGCACGGTCGGCAGAACGGAATTACGTTCGGCACGCGCGGAAAAGAAAGAAACAAAAGAAAAAACAAAGGGTTCGATTTGGCTGGCGTCAACGCCTCGATGACATTGTAGATGACATTCGTCATCGCTCACTGCTGGTACTGCACTTGCATAAATGGTGGGAAAGGATAATTCTTCCGAGTCAATATCTAGAATCATATAGAGAGGTCGTTGGCCTTGGCCTGGTACGATTTCGATAATCCTATCATCAAATGGTATGTTGATTTCAAACAGAGTTTCCTGACCTCCAGGGTTGAACTTTTTTGCTTATTTTTGTCTTAAAAAAATTTGGTACAAACAATATATATTTAATTTGTAAATTTGTTAATTTTTATCGAGATATCGGAAATCAATCAAATTTGTTGTTCGTATTTTGGTATATCATCAATTTTTGTGTATAAATGTATGGTAATTTTTCGTTGATAAATTTCAGTCACACTACAGTATTATACATGATTGCACACTTACGTACAAAAAATGTCAAAAGTGTCTTATAAACAAAATTTCCACAATTTCTGGTTGCAACGCAATGTGCCAACTGACCCCACAAAAGCGCACTGCTGCTTTTGTAAGGCAACAATTGGGGCCAAGTTGTGCGAATTACGGCAGCATGCTGTCGCTAAAAAACATATTGCGTCCAATGCAAGCATGACACAAACTTACAAAATACATTTTATTAGAAAGTCCTCAAAAGCAGAGGTGCAGAGGAGGCCAGAGTTTTGTATTTTTTGTCTCTTGAGCTCTTCTGAAAATGACTATTCTTAATGTTGTGAATAGCCTTCCGAATCACTTTTTCTGCTGGCTCGTTGGGTATTTCCATCTTCACCGCCGCTGAAATAATATTGATAAATTAATTAATTAGAGTTTAAAATGTAAAGTTATTTTTAGACCTACGTTCCAGGACATTGTAAAATTCTGTACAATTTTTTAGCGAGCTCTTCCCCGAAGTACCGCCTAAGTTGTATTCCAAAATGAGCTTCTCGTCCAGCACATTTTTTAAGCTGCATGCCATCGATGTGCTCGTCCCCATTAAGTTCCGTATTTTGTTGATCTAATAAAAGAAAATAATGAAAAAATAACAAATAGCTGCCAAAGAAGGATAGGCTACCACTCACATAGAAATCGGTGAGCTCCGGAGTTATGATAGAGTTGAAATGTTCCAACTCCATTGTCGACTCTATCGGGAACTTCATGGCATTTGGTGATAGATCTGGCTCTTTTATAATCTGTAGCTTGAGCAGAGCCAGCGCCTCCGCCAATGTTTCTGATAACACATCAACTTTTTTTTTCTAAATTAGAAAATTCTTCTGAAATATAAACAACAAAATACATATTAGCATACATGGATTTTAAACTTTCAAATCGATAACTTACTTTTAAATGCAGCCTTTATACGTTGCTCTGCCGAAACTGTATTCAATATTTTTTTAGCTTTTGTGCATTGTGCACAAACTAAATAAAAATTGGCTGTTCGTCTGGCACAGGTTCTGTGAAAACAATGTCAATGCAGAAACATGAGACATCTTGGCTATTATGGGAATAATATTTGGTTTTAAGTTAGTTGTTTTGATTCTGTAACGCCTATTCCTGCGATATACAACCCTTTTTAAGGCCAAAAATCGATCTTTCAATTTTTTAAAGCCATTCTCTCTTTTTTTTTGGTCAGCCATTAACTCAATATTTGTTTCTATAATTTTTCTCGTTTTGCTCTCTTTTTAAGCAATTTTCACAGAACTTGATAATGAACTGTTATTGACATTATATTATGCACATCTGCCAGTTTAATTCTCTTAGCCTGCAAAAATTTTCCTATTGGTTCATTGTCTTGTTTATTTTCTGAAAATTCGTAATCATTACAAAGATCTGCTTTGAATGCAGTTAATAAGGTATTTTCAGACAAGTTTAATGTTGGAACTGCACTTAACATCAAAATGCCGGTCACAAATTCGTGCAGTTTTTTTCAGCAAATTGCTATCCAAACCACAAACCTCAAACCATTTATTAAACATTAATAAATTCTGTGGAAATTTAAATAATCTAACAAGGAAATCGGACGAACAATTTCTATACCCACCGAGACAGGAAGAAATAATGAATTTTCTACCGGTTTTTCGGTTATCTTTTTGATTATTGATTTTAATATAATGGCTAATATAATGCACTACACTGCGCACTGACTTTACACACACTCTCAACGCATTCACTTGCCGATAAGGGGGAGAGGTAAGAGGTAGCCACCCAAACGTAGAGCTTTACTCTGCAGGCCTCTTGGTCCTACTATAATGCCTTGCTTAACAAACACTCACACCCACTTAGATATAAAAAAAACAAGCAATCTAATAAAATTTTATGTAGTTAATGGGGAATAAACGCAACGTACCAGCGGAAAAACGAATCGCTTGTCTTTCTCACAAGATTCGCGCGCGCTTTTTGTCTATCCATCATTCCACGCACTCATACCCATACACACTTGCGTGCCCTTTAAGAGTACTAACACTTTTCTAAGCAGCTTGCCACCAAGCCATCAAGACAACAGTAATTTTGAATACCCTCATGCAATATACGAATGTAATAAACTGATATATTTATGTACATATGCATGTTCATAAAATGTTTCATAATTGACTTTATATTAGAATAATTATCCATGAGAGTATTCAAGGTGCGACCGGCATCTAAATTTTTCCTTTCCACATTCCCGTCGGAAAGCGCGCGATTGACAATTTATTTGAAATACATCTATGTAAAACCAATTCCATTTATATTTATGCATATTTATTTTAGTTATAATTATTGTTTGAGTTATAATAAACAAAATAGTCGAGAACCGACGGCGTTTACATAATTTTTATAATTTACAATAAACCTGCTTAAGATAAGGAAATAAATGTGCAATTATATTATTGTATATAGTCGAGAACCGACGGCGTTTGAATAATTTTTATAATTTATAATCAACCTGTTTAAAATAAGGAAATAAATGTGTAATTATATTATTGTAATATTTTATATTTTGTGGTATAAATCAAACAAATAACAGCATTTATTTTATTTCCCGCGCCCTAGTGTACCATACCCCCACCCCCTGCCCATTCTTCATTTATTTTGTGGCGGTAGGTCAGTTCATCAAAAGACCAAAACAAGAACCAAACTCAAATTTCAGTTCTAGCGGCCAGCAATACTAAACACACACACGCAAAGTACGTGAGAATGCATGTGCACCCATACACTAAAACATGCTGGTGGCAAAACAGAACCAGACCTGAGAGAGTTCAAAAAATCTGAAAAAAGCATACAATCACATATTTTTGTCGAAACATATTGCGTGTGTACTAACACATGCAAAGATGTTCTCTCTGCGCTCTCTCTCATGATGACGCGTCAGTACTCTGGGGTACGGAACGCGCTAGCCAGTGTGTGACGCTTTCGTTGTATGAACTGGCATATCTATATACTGTATGGTTAGTGGTAATAATCAGCTAGACTATTTTGACAGCGGATATACTCCTGATGGCGTTAGAGGTTGCATTTACTCGCAGGCGGTTCACCTTTAGAATTCTTAGGGAGTACAAATTTCTCATATTTAACATATATTGTGTAAGCTACCTGTGGGTTTGTCTAGAGCGGATCCACAAGAGGGCGCCGTCAGTAGTGAGCTGTGGATTTATATAGTCTGAGGTGCAAACCAGATCCGACAGGGTTACCCTTATATTAAAATATAAAGCAGGAATTATATTTTTTCAATTTTTTGCGGATGTATGCTCAACTTTAATCCCTTCGTCTTTTCTCTGGAAAGGAGTACATCTTTGGTGGGTGCTTTGCAACTGGTCTACAGCACAGATTCTCCCTTCCGGAAGTCTAAGAACCCCATTTTGCGTCGCGTGAGGCTGCCGCAAAAGTTTATTTTTTAATTTAATTTTCTTAAGAAATTTAGGTTGATTTGTATCCTGAACGCGCGTTTATCGTTAAGCAACAACTTTTTAATTACCAGTCGTCGTCGCCGAGCAGAATACATTCAGGGATGTAGTCACTCCAGCTCCAGATGCGTTATCATTCCTGGGTTCAGCACTCGGAAGTCAAGGGGAACGTAAACGAAAGGCAATACTTTATACAGCTTTGAGTAACACAAACTGAATTAGGTATTCATAGGATCCTTTGCTGCACATGTTTCAACGCTTTGTTTAGTATAAAAGTTGGTCCATGTAGATGGTCGGAGATCTTATTCCAGAAAACTGAGTTGCAAGAATGAATTGTAGATTGTTATGTTGTTTTTATTTTATGTTACTTAAAATCAATAAATTGTGAATTCATTAATACCTACTTTAATCTAATTATTGCATAGTATATTTATCTTAAAGTTTCTTGTTATGCTAGATGTATGATGTAAATGCCTTTTTTCATTTATACCAAAAAAGAAAATATAAAGTATTTTGTATATATTTAGCCGTAGCTAATGATCTACGGTAAACTAACAGTTGCATACACATACTATACATATACGGCAGTCTACCACCAGTCCCAGTCCGGCGATTTGTAACGGACTGGTTACACTCGTATTATCTCCAGACACGATGGGGCATGGGCGAGGGGCGCACGTGGGATATTTCGGCTCTCGTCGGCTAGTGGCGTGGTGGTCTGGCTCCCCCTCCCGTGGTTTTCATTACTACTACTCATTGCGTGCTAGAAACAAGCCAAAATTTCGGGATAGAGAATAATCCGTTTCCTAAAAAAAACCCAAGGGCAGATCTCATCCCGTTTACCTCTGCTGGTTCTATCCGTCTGCAGCGACCCCACACTACCCACGGCCATTCTGTCCCCAGGCATCCTTCCAAATGGCCCATTGTCTTGGGTATTTCTTCTACGGCAGGGGGTTGGCAAACGTCAAATTATATTTAGTTTAGCACATTATAAACTCCGTTTATTCACTAACTGAAATCCTTCAATAACTTACAATACATATTCTATGACCTACGAAAATGCAAAAAAATTTACTATGCAGAATAAATATACAAATGAAATAGTATGTAATTAAGTAAGTGTGTAAACGTATACTATAAATGAATAAATTTATTGGTAAAAGTATAATTATAGAACAACCACTTTGCAGTTCTATCAGTTACATGGTCTCCATCGTTTTTAAAACCTCAAAAAACCCACTCCAATTTGAGTGACTCTCGCTCTCTCTCTATTCTTCACCTCCGATCGTTTCGACCGACTCGAGGACTCAACCCGGGAGAATTAACTCCCGTCTTTGCTTTGCATTAAATGAATATATTAAAACCCACTCATACCCTTGGCAACTTCTTGCTCCATCGACAAAAGCGCTTTTTCCGACGAGCACCTAGAATGCTGGGAGTGGAAAAAAATTTAAATGGCGTAAGGTCTGATCGGCGAGAATTCCAGGAAATCCCTGCTGGACTTCAACTTCTAACCAAAACTCTTTCAAAATTCATACCAATCCTTCTTAACTATCCTATGATCTGCACGTTTCTCATTCGTCTTTTCCCTTCTATTTCAGTTTACACAGTCTACACTTAATTCTTTAAACTTTCCATCTTCGGGGTGGAGGCAATTCGGCACAGTTTGCTTTTAATGATATTTCCGGGGGTATATGAATGTGCGGGTGTACATTAAGGGAACTGATGCCTCTTAAAACAACATGTTTGCACTTTTAACATTCGCCGCCGATCAGTTGGGGAAAAGGGACTGGGCTCTCACTGCTCCACCGCGATGCGTTCGACCAATTAATATCAACAGACGCTGCTAGATGATGGCCGCTTTGGCGCTAAATTAGCTCCCACTCAAAGGTGCACTCGCTTTTGCTTTTTCGCTCGTTGTCCCAAGCGTAGAGCACTTTTCAGCAACAAATTAATCGCACTTTAGTTGCTCTTCCGTTTTGTTTTTTTGCTGCTGCTTGATGGCTGGTTTTACTGGGGCGATTGCAGTCTCAACTTCGAAGCAGATCCCTTGCCTTTCGCCCCGTAGCACTTACATACCTTAATCGAACTCTGCGCTGAAGGGATTTAGCCGGCGAAAACAGCCTATTCGCCTTACCGCTTTACTCTTGCTTGACACCACCGATTTCAGTTTTCCTTGGTAATTTTCTTGCTCTTAGCGTTTTTTTATCTAATTATATTTTTTTTCTCTACGTTACACGACCGGCTCAATCGGAGTTTAAACGGGAATTGCCAATAGAGACGCCAGACTTCTGGCGGCACATCCTATTACAGGTCCATAAAGGCACTTTCCACACTAACCCTGTTAGCGCCTCTTTTCTCTCCTTCGACCTCATCGTACACCTTCCTATCCGAGCACTAGATGGCGCCCCTCAAAAAGAACTTTGGCGGGTTGGCCAATGTACGCTTGAGTTCTGATTAATGTTCTTTATTAATTATCACTAAGTCTAACACAAGCTTTGTTTAGCGTAGAGGTCAGAGATCAAGATGCCATAAAGACCGCTAAGAATAGTCGCCGGTGTTGCCACACCAGCGAACGACTCTAATATGAGTGTTGTTGAGGTGCTGCGATCCGGGCTGCCACAGTACTCCCCCTAGAAAAGTTACAAATCTTTAGTTTTTTCTTTTCTTCTCATATGTTCGTAATGGGGCATTTGATGGCTGATCGTCAGAAGCGCCGGTCTCGGGATTCGCTATAAGTGCTGGCTTAAGCCTGTCGACTGTCGACACATGAGACTTAGTTCTGCATTAAGACTGGGGTGAGCGAGGGTTGAGGCGGTAGCTATACTATTTCTACACTTTTCGAATGCTTTAATCTAGCTGGGCGTCCACTGCACCGGCCGTTTGTCGTTTTTCTTCATATTGCGTGTCAAGTCGTTGAGGGGTATGCAGCGCCGGTAATAGTTAAATATACCAAGAAAACGACCTAATTCGCAAATCGTTTGTGGTTGAGTGTACTCAGTAATTGACTTCACTCGATCCTCTGGAGGCTTAATTCCGTTGCCGTTGACTGTGTAACTCAGGAATGTCACTTGAGGTTGTGCGAAACAGCACTTCTTCTCGTTGATGCAAAGCTTATGCGCTTTTAAGATTTGCAGCACATTATCCACGTGTTGTCTGTGCTCATCCATTCAGTTGGACATTATGAGAATGTCATCAATGTAGCAAAACACGTATTCCACCGCTTGGAAAATCTGATCCATGAAGCGCTGGAACGTTTGTGTCGCATTTTTAAGTCCAAATGTCATTTTTACAAATTCAATTAGCCCAAACGGTGTGCATACTGCTGTCTTTTCGATGTCCTCTTGGGCCATCGGTATTTGATAGTATGCTCGTTCGAGGTCTAGTGTAGTGAAAACGTTTTTGCCATATAGACGGTCAGCAAAATCGTGCATGTGGGGAATCGGGTAACGATCTGGGACGGTAATCGCATTGAGCTTGAGATAACCATCCACCACTGGCTTTCGCTTCCATGTGTAACGGGCTGGCCTATGGACTTTTGGAGTATCTATAGATCTTGTTGTCGATTAGTTGATGTATCTGTTCTTTAGCTACAGACAGTTTCTCCCCCATCAGGAGCCTGGGTCGATCTGCTACGGGAGCACCAGTTGTTGTTATTTAGTGGCGAACTGAAGGTGAATCTGATGAGTTCGTGTTGTCGAGGGTGTAGTTATCGGTGTGTCGGTCCTTGCCTTGATGCGTTTTGTCGATATTTGGCGAAAATCCTGCGAGATTACAGATATGCTTGTGCCGTTTGTGTGACGTTGTTTCTTGATGTCAGTAAGCAAGGAAGCTAGGAAGTCAGCGCCAATAATTGCGGTTTGTACATCAGCGATGACAAATGACCGTTTAAGCGAACGATCCAGGCCCAGGTCGAGTTCGAGGTCCTGTTTTCCAAAGGTTCGAATGGCAGTCTGGTTTGCGGCATACAATTTCAGTTTGTCATCGCTTAGTTTGCGTTGAGCCATAGTGCAAGGTATAACTGACACCACCGATCCGGAATCGATGAGAAAAATCCGACTAGTTTTTATACCCGATACTCAAAATGAATATTGGTGTATATTAGATTTGTGGTGAAAATGGATGTGTGTAACGTCCAGAAGGAAGCGTTTCTGACCCCATAAAGTATATATATTTTTGATCAGCATCAATAGTCGAGTCGATTGAGCCCTGTCTGTCTGTCCGTCCGTCCGTCTGTCCGTCTGTCCGTCCGTCTGTCCGTCCCTATTAGCGCCTAGTGCTCATAGACTATAAGAGCTAGAGCAACGACATTTTATATCCGGACTTCTGTGATATGTCACTGCTACAAGTGTGTTTCAAAATTTCGCCCCACCCCCTTCCGTCACCACAAGAGACGAAAATTTGTGGCAACCACAATTTTGAAGTTAGGAGAACATTAAAAACGCACAATCATAGAGAATGGCCATATCTACCAGATTGCCGAATCTTGCCGAATCCGAATCAGATCGGATTATTATTATAGCCAAAGTAACAAATCAATTTGCAGTGGCTACGCAGCGCCCGTCGACACGTTCTGACTGATTTTCTCTCTCTCTCTCACACGCACTCTTTGTCGTTTAATGTAGCCATACTGACTATGTATCGGGTATAAATGTAGAGTTGCGGTCTCCGCAGCAGCTCACAACGTTCCCCCTCGTTAATCTCTTATCTTGCTTTTAAAAATAAGAGTTAATGTTAAACGCGAAGGCAATACTTCTCAAGCTGTTCGTTGAAGTTTTAGAGTCACAACTGGCTTAATTTTAGACTTTCAGATAATTTTGGACATTGGAAAAACTGCAAGTTTTTGCAGCAGAAAATGACTCAAACATAATAAAAATCATAATGATCTCATTAAGATATTGGAACACATCAACTATAGCAATATTAATAAAATTCTTGCCAAATATGGCAAAATTCACTTAGTCCCTTGGCAAAGTACAGGTGACATGATAAAGTTTTGATCAGAAGTACTGACTTATAACGATGCTGGCAAAAACAAGCCTTTTGAAGAAATCGCTTTATTTGCCATTGGAATTTTGAGTCTACCGTAGTCAAATGCTGCCATTGAACGTGTATTCAGTCAAATGAATATCGTTAAGACCAAGCTTATGAACAAAATGACTGCTAAATCCTTAAACTCATTATTAAATATAAGGTTTGTTTTAGAAATATTTAATTGTTTGATGAATACAATTAAAATTCTTTTTAATTTTACAGATATGGATTGCGCCGTGATACCAAATTTTGCCACAACTACCAATTACCGGAGAAATATTTAAATTTAATACGCTCCAGCGATAAATATACTGATTCGAGTAATATCGAATTGGATGAAATAATAACACAATTATAAATCTATATATCTATGTGTTGTTTTATTTTTTGCCCGTTTTTTACAATTTTTAGCTTGTTCTAGCTTGTTTATTTTTTAAATCTAGCTTATTTTGACCAATTGCACCAAATCAGGTGCCAGCACTGCTTCAAGCCAAATAGGGAGCCTGGGTACCTGCTCCGCATGTGGGGCATTTGTCCATCTAGTCGGACAATGTCCGAAGAGAAAAAGCGTAATCAGCAGCAATTTTTTAAGATATTGTACGATTTTCTTATGCAATAATTCTGTAGCACCATTAATTTCAGCATGCCTCATAGACTCTGGGAGTCCAATATCGTTCTTTAAGAAAAGATGAATCCCTTCGAAAACCATCTTGAAGCCAGTTTCTGAATCATATTTTGGGCTAAATCGAAGCCAATTGAAAACAGTTGGAAAAATGGTATGGTATGTTTTGGAAGGAGGAATACAATTTTTTTTTCATTTGAACGTGGTATCGAACGAGTTTATGATTCATGGGGTGGTTCTTGGCAGAAATTTTATGGATGGATGCGAGTTAAATTTGGACCTAAAACGTTAGACTCTGTAAAGGAGGAAGCTAATGATCAACCAAGTAATAATTCCGCAATGCCGACTTAACGCAAATTAAAACAATGGGTACGTATGAGTATAGAAAAAATCGAAAAGTTTAGTGAAAACGATAATAAAATAGTTAGAGATGAGGTGAGTAAAAAGCCAAAGTTGATGACATTGTTTGTAGTAAAGAGATTGGAGAAATTGTTAGTTATACCGCTAGTAACGATAATAATGAAATTGTTAGTGAAGCCGTTAGCAAGGATAGTGAAATTGTTACGGAAGTAGTCAGTGAAGCAGTTCCTGAAAATTTGATGGCATCCTTTAGTTGGATACTACTCTTATATTCGGGGAATACACTTTAACTCCTACGCTTCGTGATGATCTCTTCCTCTGCCCGTAAGCATTTGCGCCATTTGACTTAATGAAGCTTAAAGGCAATAAAACGCTTAAGCACACAAACTTTGCCACGCCCTGGCTCAGCTCTCGCACAGACACACACACACACACACACACACACACACACTGATATTCAGGACTGTGTCAACGTCAGACGTCTTTTTCATGGCTCTGCCTTTTGCAAGTCCTTGCGCTCGCGTCATAATTTCTATGAATTTTATACACTTTGATAAGCATTCTTTTGGCATGCGAGTCACGTTCGAGTCGCGACCTCCTCTTATCAACCAACACCCACCAGTTACCACACCCCCTGGCGGATGCCACCGAAAATTTTCTTCAGCGTTTGTGCTGTAGACTTCTGTCGTCGTTCATGTAAATCAGGCCAAGCGACAATTAAACGCGCCAAGCACGACAATACTTAGAGCTAATGGGCATGGACATGGACATGGACCTGAACTGACATCAGTGTCCGGGTGTCAGCAAAGAGGAGAAATAATAGGTGGTGGGGTCCTTAGCGCTTCCGTTGTCATTTCCGCTGGCTCGCCGAAAAGTATAAACAATTAAATTTTAATTAGAAATCGCATCGTTTGACGTGCGACATGGAAATGGACACGGACAGACGGTCGGCCAGCGGAGACTGAGGCAGCAAAATGTCAATTGCCAATTGACAGTTACCAGTACCATCCTGTTGGGCGGGGCTCACTCCTGCCCTTGACACGCCCCTACAGCAACCGCGTATCAGATCTCCGACTATGGATGCTTATCCATGTGTATACAATCCAGTATACATATGCTAACGATTTAGCTTGCAGATATTATTTCTGTTTGCAGATGTACATACTTACTAGACACAGATACACTAGTCAATATCTAACCACTTTATCATATAGCTGCCATAGTAACGAAATATAGATGGTTGGATTTATTGCGTGGGTCGTAGGGTCTGTAATGTCGTGAGTGATTTGCTGCAGATTTGTTGGTTAGATAATAAGTAATTCTTTATTTGATTTCAAAGTTATATTTATTCAAGAATCATATGGGCGAGTGGCTCCCATGCAGGTGTCTTATTGGCGGGCGAAACAAAGCAATGTTAACCAAAATCTCACAGTCACAGACTCGTACTGACGCGTCACATTTCGGACAGCGGTGGACAGCTGCCCAATGCACGTGTCCAAAGCTCTCACGGTCTGGATGCAGACGCAACACTTTTGGACAGCGACAGTGACCGCCGCTGTATTGCATCATATTGCAAGTGGTACTAAAAAATATTATGCCAAACACACTGCATGAATGCATTACAGGTCATAGATTTGTTTGAAGATATCGACTTATTTTACTCTAGCATAAGTATATTATATAGACAACGATCTTTTTCGTTGACTATAATTGACTATAATCACAATAATTTACCAAATTGATAATTTTCCAAATCGTTATACAACTCTGAAGTGTTTCAATGGCTATGGCAAACGAGCCAAACTATTTCCAAAGTAATAGATTGTGGACAAAAAAAGTCATGAGTCATGGTCTGCATGAGTACATGGTGATATAATACAATGGCCAGAATAGAATACATTGTCAAAGTTGAACTTTAAAAAGTTTGGTGTTGGTTTGAAAAGACAGAGAGACAGAGAGCATGCAGCAGTCGTCGGCTCCTATACCAATTCTGGTGCTTACGTATAACGACGTAGAAAATCTATTGAAAATCATAAGACTGCATATATAACGCATTATTCAACAAATCTCAAATCACAAAAAGTTAATGAACATATCGCACACGTCTTGCGTTTCTAATTTCATAAGCAGAAATAATTTTTAAGGAATACAGGAATACAAAGAAAATAATTTACAGATAAAGCAAGTAAAGGATTTGGAAGTTAAATCACGCAAAATTACCGCGTAGATATACAACTTCGACTTGATTACAGCCTACACATATAATCCGTGCTTAATCGTGGTTTTCCTGGCAGCCCTGACTGGAAATATCAGAATCAAAAAGCAATTGGACGGTTTCAAAAAAATAACCGCCTAGATTGAAAATTCAAATGGAAAATATTGTATTACGTTTTATATTATTTATTTTACTAAAGAATAAAAATGGATGTCTTCGCCGCTTTCTCGGTAGGGAATTACAGTTATTGTAGGTGTTAGTGGTCCAGTGGTCAAGCTTGACCAAGGCATTTTAGAGTCTGCTCATGAATGCTGCTTATTGGGCACGGTCTCCGTTTTAGAATTGGAAAGGCTTATCTTGATGTCTACTCGCCCAGCAAAGAAAACGCAAGAAATTTGAGATATACGTTCTATGTTCTACGTTGCATGTTAAATTTGGATACATCTGACCTTTAACATATTCATCTCAGACAGCCACAGGCACAGGCACAGGCACAGGTACAGTCATAGACATTACATTTCCGTTTTCGGCTGCTTGGTTATTTATTGGCCACCTTCACTACTATCCAATGCCCGAGCACATGACCGGGAGGACCGCCTCCTGAGTGTGGGCGAGGTGCTCAAAAAGTGCTTGTAAATTAAACGGGCTGACAGTTAATAGAAAACCGAAAGCCTCTCATTTGCCCCATTTGCGGTCGGCGCTTGATAAACTCCGCACTTGGTCGGTTTGATGGATTGCCAGCTTAGTTTTATCCAGTTAACGGCTGCAGTCGACAATTTATGGTCCCCCACTCCGCACTCCTTGCTAAAAGGTGTCGAGGGCATTGCCAGACCCATAAAATACTTACCAGTACCTTCTGAGGTGTCGGTGTGGTGGGGATGGGTGCGAGTGCGGCTTCGTATTTAAGTGATTGGTACAAATTTTAATGCCCAAATTGTGGCTAATGAAAATGTATAAAATTTGGCAGATGATTTGTGGATTTCCTTGAGCTCTTTTCTTTCTGTAACGGCCATAAAGATTACAGTTAATCATAATATAAAAAAGAACAGCCCTGCTCGACACTGTATTACCCGGTACTCAGTTTGAATTATGTAACGTACACAATATATTTTTGGAAAACTGTACTCAATTACACGCACCCTTTATTCAGCTAATTACACTATGCAACACCATATTTACGCTTCGAACCAAACCGACTTTTTTGATAGATTTGGGGCTTTACAAGTTTTTTGCTTTTAGATTTTATGAAAACTAGTATTGAAAAAATGCTTAATTTTTCACATAATTTAAATTTCTTACATCTGGTTGTATTAAACTTTGCAATTCTGGAAAGCTGATATATAAAGTCACAAATCAGGCTTACATTTTTTGTGGCTTCAGCTTGAAACCTTTAAAATTCAAAATTTTAACACTTTTTGAGCTATTTTTTTTTTTTTCAAAATTTTGAACTTTTTAAAACTCAGGAAAGGTCGGAAAAATACATTATTTAGGCCTCGTTTAAGGTATCGTTTTTACCGCATTTTACCGTTTTGTACCGTTCGACAATTTTTGTTGCTATAAAATACCAAAATAGATACCAACAATAGATAATACCAATAGTGTTAAGATGGTTGGTCAAACCATAAAAAAAACTATAATTCATTAACAAATTGTAAAGCCCCAAATGCATCAGAAAAAATCGGTCTATCTCTTCTTTCCGCGGCTACAGGCTCCATCACTACAGACGGAGGGACTGCAGATGGTACGGCGTCTTGTAATGAGGCACCGGGTGTCGCCCAAACGGACCACTCGCGGAAGGAGGCCAACATCAATATAGATATGGCAATCAATAAAATAAAAGGCTCGATCTGTTCTGTCTAACACTTGCGGGTGGCTGCCCAAATGTGGTTTCGGATAACTTGGGCAGACGGACCTTGGTTCACCGATACCTCAATAAATGCCCTCGAGAGCGTTGTATCCTTATCCGTCCTTGCGGCGAGAAAAAAGTTGCTGACTATCGTTTAGTTTATAAAAGGGATCAACAAGCCAGGCACTGACTGTGCTCTAACATAAGATAGTTTAGGGAATGTTGGTGTTCCAATGTGCATAAGTGTAGATCCTTTGTGAAATAAATACGAATACCACGAATACCGATTGTTTGGGTCTTTGAAATTCCCATGAAGAAACGGGACTACGGCGAATATTCCGTTCGTATTTTGATTTTAGCGGAACCACCTTTCGTACCCAAAATATTCATAGGAAATGACGATTTATATATGTATTTGCATCAGAAAATGCTTGAATGTCCTCGGGGCAACTGCTTCGCTTAATCTCAGTACTATCCTCAGCCAAAGCTCCCTGTGCAACTGGACTCGGACGCTAGCCTAAATCGCAGTGCGTCATAGTTGCAGCATTGAAAATGATTCTTGAACCGAGTGTCTCAGATGCCCGGAGGTTGTCCAAAAGAGGTTTGAAAAACCGATGGGCACGACAGTGTTGACAATGTCCGTTGCTGACCTAGGTAATGCCAGAGGCATCAAATTTCCTGTTGTCTGTCAGAGGACTTGCGAGGTAGGTCCCGGCCACGGATTCAGCTGTGGCTGCGCCCCGCGCTATCTTGCGGCGGATGGGGGACTGGGGCCCTGGCCCCTGCCTGCGTCGATGTTTATGGGGTGGCCACTAAATTTATATAACAATAAAATATGATTTTTTCCTTCTTCCTAAGAATGTGGCTGTGGGTGGCAGGCGGGGAGGGAGTAAAAGGGCGGAGAGGAAAGGAAAGGAAAACACAAAAAGAAATTAAGGAACTGGCCGGAACCCAAAAGGACACCAAGTCACAGGAATCAGGGAGGCGAACAACAAACAACAACAAATGTGTATATACTATATAAAAAAACGAGAGCAAACCTCACTTGGGTATTGAAAATCGGCGAACTGGCAATACTCTATCCTCGTATAAAGGTCTGAGCCAAATTCATTGAACATTCGGTTATCTGTAAGCTTGACCTACTTTTCAGTGTACTCTATCAATAATCCTGCTGCTCCCAGTACTCCCAGCAGCCGTCAAAGCGATAATCCAGTTATCTTTTCCCGATCAACGAAAGGAGGTACCGATCACATGTTCCGATTCTTTCGAGAGATACTTATGTACATATATGCAACGGATTGGAAATATCAAATATAATAAGACTCCATTATCTGTAGTCTACAATCCTAGTGCTCGATGAACCTCTACGAGCCGTGCGGGCTCAACTTATGGAATATTTAACATAAAATCTTCAGTCTTTGCTTGGTATTATCCCTCCATAATCTTTCATTGCATCCCAAGAGCCGTCTCATGGAAAAGTTGATATGCTTTCCAGGCCCAAGGGCATGAGGATCCAACAAAGCATAGAGTAAATATTACAAAAATGTATTACACAAGACCCTCCGCACTGCACCGCACCCACTGGCTGCCACCAACACGACCACGCTGAGGAGGCGCTGAAGAAAAGGGAAAATGGCAGACGTGACAAAAATGCTTAAGTGAAAAGTTACGAGCGAGCGGCGGAAATCGCTTTTCCGCTTCCCTTCCACCCCTGCATACGAGTACTGCTTCTGCTTCTGCTTCTGCTCATGCTTCTGTTTTCCTTTTCTTTATTTTATTTTGGTTGTTTTCATACCCCTCTCCTCTGTGCCGTACCCATCCAAAAAAGTTGTTTCGCACATTTCTGCCGCTTCCTCCTCCATCTTCGCCTCCTGCATATAAGTATTTCCTCTTCTTCCCTTTTTGTGCGTAACGTTTTTGTTTTGCTCTCTCGCAGCTGCTTAATATTTTCTTGTTTACGCTTTGTTCGGGGGAGGGGGAAGGGGGCTGGTGCAGTGGGTGTAGTGGATGGGCCAGAGCGGTTGTTCATCATCCTGCCCTGCCCGCTCTCCTGGCTCTGGCTGGCGCTGCTGTCAAACTTTTCACGCACGCCTGCAGCCGGCAAGCGATTTCCCGGCACGGGTTGAAGACGCGCACCAAATCGATTTCCGCTTCATTATGCCACCGCTTATGATGCTCCCCGTAGAGAGCCGCAGACAGAGCCGAATAACGTGCTTCCACGAGTGCGTGTCTGTGTCTGTGTGGGTGTGTCTGTGTGGGTGTGTATGAGAGAGCGTGCAGAAAGGCTGAGAGAGCACTTCAAATCATATCAATCATCTTTCAGAAACACTTTGCCCATACTCTCTCGCTTCCACTCTCTCCCCTACCTCCTACCCCCTACCCCAACAACAGCAAGTAAGACGTCGCTGAAATATTTTGCCTCACTTACTCACATATGTAAACACACGCACATGTCAGTGACGACTAGAGATGGTCGCGGGACGCGGCTCTGGAATTTGAAAGCACGCAACCTGGTCGCGCTCCTTCGCATTGTCCGTCGATAAGTTATTTATCGTGAAGAAATGCATGTAACAATACCCGGCTAAGGGAGCTGTACGTAATCGAAATTCACATTCTAAATATTTACTTATAGACGTACCTTTGTGTACTTTTAATTGTTTATAATTTATCTTATTTTACTCACATGGATATATGTACATATGTTTTTATTCGTACCATTGCAATAAATAAATTGCTATCATGTGAAGTACTACTATTTATCAAAAATTACCACACATTTGATACATTTTGATGGGAAATTCCACTTTCATCACTTAGTGGTAAGGTTCTCCCGGTCACGCGCAAACTTGAGTCCCGACCATGGCCATCTCTAGATAATAGACCGAAAATTCGTTGTTTGTTTGTTTTTGCATGCCATTCTCCGTTACATTACCCCTCCCCCACTCCTCCATTCCCCCTCTCAAAAAACTTCCACTCACGCACCCTTCCGCTATGCTGCTCTGTGTGTTACTTCGGGGCCGCTTTCATGTCATTTTTCAAGTTTACACAAAATATTTCAAGTGTTTGATGTCTTTTGCACCCGAAGCGCATCAATTTCTCGTTGGTTCATGCTTTCCCCGTGCTCCGCAATACATCACATGGCGCTGCCTCCTCCTTGGGCTTGTCTCAAGCCAACCATTGCCCGGGGGCTAAGGTTAGATCCAGGCACAGCTGGTGTGCAAGTTCGGGCTTAGGTTTTGCAACTCAATTATAAATGTAGGCCCAGTGCCAGAGAGAGAGAAAGAGGGCAAAAAATGTGCATACCCGTATAAAAATTTGGCGGCGTAAATCCATAATTGCATTTGTTGCTCAACGCCTCAGTCAGGGGGCTTGGCGGTACACAGTAGATCCCTTAACAAAAAGCAAAACCTTGCATCCATGTTTAGTGCTCGTTTCCAGAAACGATTTCTCCAGTATTCCATCAAGGCCTCCAGCTGGTGAAGGTCATCTGGGCGATTCCCGGGCGAAAGCGTTTCCGGGGCCAGCCAGCGCGATGGGCAGGACTTTTTTATATGCATTTCGTTGCATTCCCACTTCAATTTGAACGTGCAATGTATTTTTAAGCACTCAACTCGCTGGTTGGTTTGGATGGCGATGGCGATGGAGATGGAGATGGAGGGACTTGTCGCTGGCAACAATTGCCAAGTGCAGCGGCGAGGAATGATCATCATCATCATAAACCACATCATGATGATTGCCACTTGAGCGCGTTTTTGTGTCGAGCTTTTTTCTCGCATAGCCTCGCTTTCCCACATCCACATCCCCATCCACATCCACTGCCAGTGCACTGTGCACTGCGCACTAGCATACTTTCCTGCTGTCCTCTTTCCCTCGTTTACTGATTCTTTGTGTTTCTGTGTTCCTGTTCCAGCTTGCCAGTGTGCGTGTGTATGCGTCTCTGCGCGTGTGCCTGTGTGCTTGTGTGTGTGTACGCGGAGTGTGGTCATTTATTTGTTGATACTTTATGAACTGCGTCCGTTTCGTTTTATTTTCTGTAGCTTTGTAGCTTTCGAGAGCAAAATAAGTGCTGCATAAATTGGACCCATACAAGCGATTGTCTATGTGTACTATGTGGGCGATTGGTGGGCGTGGCGAGTCAAAGACCTTTACGTTTAAGGTCTCTCAGTCAGCTCGAGTACGATCGTTGGATGATCATGACATAGTATTGATAATACTTGGAAAAAATTGTTTGGTCGCACTGAGTGCTGCATCTTTGTATCTTTCGGGTGTTAAAAGTCACGTTTATAGTTAAGAATATATCTTTATATGTTGTATTACGTACATAGAGTGGTTCAGAACAAAGCACCACCTATGGTTATGTGGCTATGAAATACCTAAATATATATTATCTATCCATTTGAGCTACTCAGGAACTTAACGGAACGAGTCAATTACCAGCTATGGAATGAGTGTCTGTGTTTCTTTGCTGGAGATGGGGATAGTGGGTTTTCCATTAGGTATTCTCTAACAGAAAGCAGAAATATTTATTTAAAACTATCCTCTCAATGGTTTGGGGAACAGGCAAACAAACAACAGAAAACAGAAAGCAGAGAGCACACACACACGTGTGAGTACTCCGAATACTGCGAAACACGTTCGGCACACACACTCGCCTGCCTAGAATCTCTCCCCCACCTGGCCGAAAATTCGATAATTTGAAAGTAATTCGTTTAAAGAAATTTACGTGATTTGCTTAACAACCAAACAGTGTGCGCATTGTACTTGAGGATTGATGGCCTCCCAGTCCCAGCAGCAGACCTGGGGAAGGCCTCTGGCCTCTGCGTTGAGTAAGTTGGGATTCCCTGGAATTGAGTTGTTCAATGACAGGCCATATTTTCGGGGGCGTGATCTCCTTGACTGGTTAATATGTGAGGAGCTTGCGTGCCGGAAAATTATTGCCTAATCACTGCTCAGGGCTATTCGGCTCATCCCCGGAGGTGGGTGGTTGTGGGTTGGTTGGCAGTCACTGGAATCACTGGAAGGGGGAATCCAGGGGCTATGCCATTGGTGACTGAGCAGCGAAAGTAGCCGTAAGTAAAAGTTTCTTTCTGTCCTGCATTTTCCCCAGCTTTTCCACCCAATTTCGGGGCAAAAGAAAATTTGTAGGCTATAGAAAGTTTTCCTTCTCCTGACCAAGCGTTGGCGTAGAACTTTCCTACATACTTTGCACACCCTGTAGTGTTGAGCACAACGGTATGCTCAATTGGTTAACATGAGTGGAAAAGCCATGTGTGTGCGTCTTTCGTGTGAGTCTAGAAAATGGTGGGAGCGATGGAATCTAATCGAGGGAGTGTCGAACTCCCGAAAATGGATAAATCAACCTTAAGACCCACAGATCAAGAGACATGGTATTCTATTCTATTATGTATATGCTCGTATAGAGAAGAATAGATAATAATCTATAAATCTAATAAATCGAATCTAATCTATAAATAGTAATACTCCTAGCGGGACTATGAAATAATTTGTATTGTAATATTGAAAGTAGGTCATTGGCTTTTAAGACGCGGGTATCTCATAGTCGAAATATCTGACCCTAGCGTTCCTCCTTCACTGTCTTTTTTCTCGCTTAGTTTATCTGTTGTGTAGTGGCCCTGAGGCAGGCAGACAGAGGCGTGGCATGTGCAAAAGTTTTCGTTGTGCGCTGAGCTCCCAAAATAAACAGGCAACAATGCCAGCGAGTGGCAGGCGGTTAAGCTGACGAGTATGATGGTGGCGAGGAGACACGGGTGGGAGTGATAGGCGCTCGGGATCTGGAAGATAAAGCGCTGAAAACTTGAGGCCGGCGGGAAGCAGTCGACAACGTCGCTCAACGGCAGCGGCGGCGGCAGCGGTAAAAGCACACAAATGAAAACAAATTGTGCTTTATATAATTTCCATTAGGGTTACCCATGCTTATCCGGGGACAGGAAATGCACGCTGAAGGTCGCTCTGTCGAACGATGAGTCAGCGCACAGTGGTGCCTCAGCCAAAATGTGCTGGCAAAGTCATAATTCGTGGATCGGAGCCCTTTAGACCATGTGAGCATATATCTGATACAGAATTTTTTACAGCTATACAAAAAGCAATCTTTAAGAAAATCGTTTATTTTTGGAGATATTGCCATTCAAAGTTGACCATTTTTTCAAATGCCAATTTTAGGTGGAATAAAGAGTAAACTATGTATTGTATGATTCTGAGATGATTTTGTTGTCTAGCTCTTTAAATGTCTTTGAATACCTCTATGACATACATTGTAGTTCTTCGAAGTATTTGTTCAGAAGTTATTCTTTTAGCAAGCTGAAATGACCGAAGGCTCCACTGTGCAGCGCAGTGATGAGGCAGCAAAATGCAGGGGGCAAGAACGAGAGAGGTGACGATGGCCGCGAAAGCGACAAAACTGCGAATATCCGTAAGAGAATAAAGCATAAAGTAACTAGAGATTTCCAGTCACTCCGTGACTGGAGGTGACATTACAGTGGTATGCTCTATTCACAGAGTTGATTACAAAGCAATTGAGTTGCCTGAAGAGAGACTGCAACAAAAAAAGAAGTAACAGAGATAAGGAGAAATAAAAGGGGATCTATTTTTTTGGGGATAAATGTTACAGAATGAAGCCGAAATCGATATTTTTGAATAAAGACTTTATTTACTCTTGGGTAAATCGAAATAAATTCTTTTTAAGCCGTGGAATATAATCTTTTAAAATTGCCCATCAATTTTTAGCGCTCAGGATGAACCATCTCCCACTCTGTAAAGTACACAATATTATTTTCGATCAGCGAAAATAGGCGAGTCGATATTGCTTGGTCTTCCTGTCTGACCGGCTAGAATGGGAAACTAAATCGTATCAGTCAAAAACACCGAACTTTCCTTACTGGTTCTCAGTTGTGTTTGAAAAGAAGTGGATTCTTTAAACCAACTCGAATCCAGAAGGTGCACATCTCGAGTACCCCTGATTTGCACAATATATAGATGGCAAGACAAAATTGAAATATTAAGCCAAACAAATCAGGCAGGCATTCGACACGCGCGGCATTTATCAGTAGATGGCTGGAGAACGGTTGGGGAACAGCAAACGGAAACGGAAACTGGCGAAAGGGCTGGCAGTGCCTGGCGGCAGTGATGACGATGACTAGGGCGAGAGCGGGAACTGGAGCGGGAGCGGGAGCGGGAGCTAAGCTGATGATGCTGTCTGGCATCGCCATTGCCACGGCCAGTGCCATGGCCAAGAGTGAATCAGGACGAGCTCACGCGGCTATTGACGTTGAGCAACGCTTATTGGCGTACTTAATCCTTTTGGCAAATTCCAATAAATTACCAGACCAGGGACAGCGCCATCACAGCCAAAAACAACAAACAACAAGCAACAACCAAACATTATCCTCTGGGAGCCATGCCAAAAAAGGAACAAAACAAAATACTCGTAAAACGGCAACAGCAACAGCAACAGCAGCAGCAGCAGCAGAAAAAAATCATCAATAGGCCATGATGAGTTTCTGATTGCAAAACACAAAAAAAAGAGGCAAAGAACCCAAGGCAAGAGCATGGGATGGGAAACAGATGGATGGAGACGGCTGACAGTCGACCGTACTGATACCGATGATGACTCGATGGCTCCCTGATTGTCCGAACGATGCGGCCATGTCACACGGGTTAGATGGAGACGGGAACGAGAATGCCTCTGGAGTCAGGCCTTTTGGATTGGCACCGAGATTGGTGTGGACTATGGGGCAGTCATCAAATTGAACTGACGTTTTATGTGCCCGGGTGCCTACCTTGAAGTCGAAGTCAAACTTAAATTGAATGCCCGTCTTCAGACCCGCTGGAGTCCTTGTCCTTGCCACGAACCCTACTGCTCCCTTCGTTCTTTCTCTGTCCCGTCTGTTGATTTATTTTATGGGCATTGGGCTCTGGCTTATCTCTGGCTTTCCCTGTTTCTTCCATCTCCATTCCGACCATTCCGACCCCAAAACCTTCTTTTCCAGCATCTACTTACTTGTCTTGTCTGCCGTTTTTATTGTAAATACTTTGCATATTTTTGATTGGCTTCCCGACCCCGTTGCAAAATAAAAAAACAATAAGAATCCTTTGTGCTAGGGGTTGGACTTCCCTTAATTTGGTGGGCCTTCAGCCCCCTCTTGCTCCATCCCTTTTCCCAGTATAGCCCCTCCTCTCGACGTCTTAGGATTGTTTGATCGGGCTGGGGGACTCGTTTGGATTCGTTCGGATTCGTGTGCCAATGATCCAAGGACCCGGAAATACAGATCGCTTTATTATGGCCTCAATCTCTTTTCGATTTAAGAATCAGGTTGCAATCGAAGAAAATGCAGCCTAAGAATCCAGGATTTCTAATTAATGAAGAAGTAGAGTTGAGAATCGAGAGTTGTTCCATCCGTATTCGTACATGTGTACATACATACGTATAATTAAACGAAGAATTTTCTAATCCGTCTTATTGAAGTCTCAAGGTCAAGGGCAAGTCGCGCCTGTCTGTCAGGGTTCCAGAGTGCTGCTCCATTGTTGACAATTTTGGCTGTGAATTTCGCTGGCCATTGAAAAATCAGTTTCACTTTGATGATAAAAATGTTTTGTGAATTTTCCGCCCGAATGGACATTCTGGCAATTAATCATTAGCGAAAACCCCCGCTCCCCTCCCCCGCACGGGTACATAACTTTTGCCTAAAAGGTTTACCCACTTCCCAGACCCTCATCCCCACTTAAATGTGTATCCCATGCCGGCCTGGCCGACACCCTCGCGAGCCGAACCTGAGGATGATAAATTACACGAGCGGAACATTACGCAGAGTTCCTTTCCTTTTCTTCGCCCCGCTCAGCCTTCGGTACGAGTGTTTCTGGATAACAGCTAAGAAACGAAGTTTCTTTGGAAGGTTTACGGATCATCAGCGACAAAGAGGTAGGAGCCTCTGTCTCCCATGATTACTAATTGAATGGCATAGATATGATACGGATATGCTCCTACGAGCCTGAGGAGCCCGAGCCATTCTCTGCCAGGCGTTGACAGCCGCGAAAATCAGGTTTCAAGAATTGTTGCCCCTGATGGATTTGCCTATTTGCCCGTACCTGATTAGTATTCCCGAGCTGTTTGCTGCTCTGTGCCTTTTACTATGTGCCTTGTGCTTGGCATCTGCGTTGAGCCTTGAGACTAATTTAACGCTAAATTACGAGTTTTGGAGGCGAATTTTTGATTTACCGGCCACGTTCTCGGCAAATGTAAATAGAAAGATGTAGAAAGATGCGTCGAGACAGGAAGGAGAGGCGAGGCGAGGCGTTGTCGTTGATTGATTTGCTTCTGGGAATTCCTTTCAAATTGTTTACCCTTTCCCTGTTCACTGCCAGATCTCCGTTCTTGGACTGTTGAACATTGACAAAGTTCAGGGCTTTGGCACATTAATTAAGCAATGCTGAAACCACTTGAGCCACAAGCATAGTGGCATAGAGAGTGAACACAATAATATCCATCTGCGGTTCAGGTGGCAGGACGAGCCGCAAGAAGAGCCGGAGGAAGGCAGCCTGGTTGAGACATCGTTTCGGCAACAAAAGCCAACAAAAGGCAACAATTCTTACCCACTAATAAAGAATAATATGACTGCCATAAAACTCAATTTATTACCAAAATGTCGACAGGCCGCAGCCCCAAACCCAGACCCAGACCCACACCCAGACCCAAATACAGACTCCGACAGCCTCCCGGTGCGTACTCGTGTGTGTGCCACTGTGTCTCTGGATCTGTGTGTGTGTGTGCGAAAGAATTACGAGTGCAGGAGAACGGAAGCAAAGAGCAGGATGAATACGAAAAGGAGAACGAATGACGTACGGAAATGGGGAAACAGAAAAAGTTTATGCTGCCATTTTTGTTTGGCAATTTTCTATTTCTATGAGTATTTCAATTCCAAGGCGTCGTTTTATTTGCATTTGGTTTGGGAAAAATGTGCGCCACCAGGACAGAGCCTTTCACTTTCTCAGTCTTAACCTGCAAGTCGGTAACAACAAAATTTTAGAAAATCCACTCAGTCTTCACGCGTCTTCAAAGCTTACTTTAGTATAGAAAGCTCTACGTATACGCTTTGTCTCCTTTTATTTTTAATCACGACCTCTGGCACAGGAAACCCCGTAATTTTGTTAGTGAAAAAAAGGAATTATGGCTTTATGCCATGCCCGGAGTCCAGCGACCGACAGTCTCCAAGGCGACGCTGCCAATTACTAGACTAATCTGATAATCTTCTCATGTTTAAAAGAGATTTCGCGGACTTACTTCCATTTTCCACGTCTGATTAAAATAATGGAATTTCTGTGGAAGTGTCAAACGAGGCCAACAAATTAAAAGTGAATAATAACACATTCCCATATACTTTTTCCCACATAATATTTATAATAAGTAATATTAATATTTATTTATTTAATGTAATATACATATATTAAATATTATGTATGTATATTTAATTTAACCAATTTTCATATAATTTCATTAGCTTTGATCCGAAAACTGAAAATATTAATGATCTGGAAATAAGCGAAAGTTCACTTTTTTGGTATTTTTCGGTATATTTATGGTAATGTTTACCTTTACTATTTTCTCCTATAAAAATATGATTCTTGATAAAAGTTTTTCCTCAAAGCCTCTCCTAAAAACCAACTTAGTTGTTTTTACGGAAATATGAAGGGATTTTTAAGAGAACGTAAGGTGATAAAGTAAAAAAAAAAACACTTGGAAAAATCGTACGTTCGCGACCGGTACTGAATTCCATTTAAAAAACACCAAAAGAGATAACTTAACTTAACATACAAACCTATACTAACCCTCCTTTAAAATAAATGAACTGCTTTAGAAGCTTCTGTTCCATTTCGCAGAATTTTCAATTTTACTAGATTAAGCCAAAGTCCATTTCTATTTCGCGTACGTTCGCAACCACATGTTTATTGCCATCATTAAGACCATCAAATTGGAGCTAATCGCAAAAAAAAACATGGAGTACATTTTGGTTTGCTATCTTTTCTGAATGTCAGAAGCGATCGTTGGCGATCCGCGGAAATGCGCATATATTGTATAATGGAAGAACGATTAGTGCGAGTATTGCAGCTTGTTAGATATTCTTCGATTCTTAGAAGAGGGATTCTTTAAGAGTGTCCTCTATTTAACAAGTTAATAAGTCAAAATTTTGTTCCATTTGTCCATGACGTGGACTGTAACTCTCTGGCCTGCATTAAGCAGAGAAAGCGTCATCGTGGCCCTAGGGATCATCTTCCGACTCGTCTCCTGGTTTCCCTATCTCGCGGTTCTAAGCAACAGTGTTCTCTGAATATAAATAATAATTCAAGGGCTAAAGTCCCATGAGCACACGCCTCGATCCAGTCAAATACGACACAAACAGAGCCAATCCTCTAAAAACTGGTATGACCTGCAGCGACAGGGTATCCATCGATGGTTCAAGGCTGTGTTGCCGTGCACACATACATACACGTATCTCTGACATGGTTCCTCGTCTTCACCGTCTTCTTCTTTTCCTTCATTTTCATCTTTGTTCAGTCATTTTATTTGCCGTTTTCTTTATTTCCCATTTCTGCTGCTGCTGTTGCTGTTGCTTTTTGTTTTATTACTATTATTTTTCTTTTTACAGCTGCTATTTGTTGCTTTTTGAGATGGGGTCGGTCGGTGTCGCTGAATTTTGTTGGCCAGTTGCTGGGCGCATTCACCGGCCGCTTAGTGGCCACAAATTTGGCTGACTTGCCAGTCGCCACAGGAATGAACTAGGCATGGAGATGCCCCAGTCTCAGGGGACAGGGATCGGGCGGGGGAAGCCAGAACCTCTAAATAACAGTTTTGACCCGCTAATTCAGGACCGCAATATGCATTGTTTGTGGCAGACACTGGGTGGCAGTCAGGCAGTAGAGAGACAATCCGACAAGTGGATTGCTGTGTGAGATGGTTCCGGATAAACACACGGACGTAAGATGATTGCTGTAGGGACTTTAAATGGGGGGAGAGCGGCTTACCTGGATCTCCCAGTGGGCTCTCAAACTGGCAGAGATTGCCTCAGAGTACCGCCCTTTGGTGCACACTGTACAGGTGATGCTAGATTGGGTAGTCCCGATGGGTAATGGATAACGGACAAATCAAAGATAGCCAAAAGCTGGCATATTCTGCGGGGGGTGGCTGGAAATATTTATTTTATCTCTTGCATAAGGCAGACTGCCAGACGGCTATGTCTGAAATAGACAAAAGCTTCAATCACTTGCGGTTTTCAACGGGACACACAGATGCGACTCGTACAAGCTGATGGCCATACAACCAGGCATTTGTGGTAGCAAAGATGGAACCATTACGACCCCGATAACCATTAAAGAAGGAAAATGAAATGGAAAACCTTTTATGTTACATTAAATTTGACTGCGTGGTGGCGAGTGGCAGAGTGGGGCAGAAGAGGTCTCTAACTCCGACTCCGTTTGAGTACGTTGCGTTGCGTCCTTGTCAGGGCCGTGTCGTGGCTGGGGCTTGTCAAAGTTGTCGCAACATTGTGGCGCTGTCAGTGTCATTGTCGCTGCAAATTATGGCGGCCTGAATGCGTAAATGATGCTTAATTAACATTTACCCGGGCTCCAGCCAAGCGAGAGCCCTGGCATGTCTACAATGTGGCCAGGCCCCCTTTCCCTTGCCCTTTCCCATTCCCATTCCCTTTCCCTTTTCCCTTGCCTGTTAGCGCCTCCAGTGGCTTCCACAGCTGAAATTGCAAGTTATGCGCGTTTACAAGCCGAAAATAGGGGGTAACAACAAGGGGAAATGGAAACAGCCCGCCAGTGAAGAAGGATGAAGCACAGCAGAGCGGGGCCAACGGGAATGTACGGTGATGTACGGGGGGTCACATGCCACTCAAAGGACATTCAGGTGATGCGGAGCGCATCGTGAACAGAAAGACGGAAAGCGACAGCCGCAGAGGTAGAGGCATGTACGAATAACAAAGCCTGCAAACGGACCGAAGCGACCTGGAGACAAAGGCGGGCGCAAATGAAGAAGTTTCTGGCATCGGAACTAATTGCAGCATGCGGCATGTTGACAAAAACCCCTTTTCCCGACCCCAATTAAACCATTAGGCAAAAAACCAAAAAGAAACTCGCAGAAAGTAAGCAGCACTGAAAACAGGAAATCTGCCATCGCACGCATCTGCCATGGAAAGGCGGCCAATGAAAATCACTTTGCTGAATTAGCCCCAGAGCACCACATCAGACCAAAGCGAACCAAAGTAGAGCGGATCTCACGAAGCCCGACCAAGACAGAGCAGGCCAAAGCAGACCAAAGCAGACCAAAGCAGACCAAAGCTGGGCCGGCTGAGCAGGCTGAGCAGGCTGGGCAGACTGGGACATGGTGCCAATGTCAACGTCAACTATGTGGCAAGCCCGACCGATGCTCGTGCTGTAGATGGCCGGACTGCCCGGGGTGTAGGTGTAGGTGGGAGAGGACACGCTTTTAATACAATTAGAGCGCTTAAGTTAAGTGCTCCCAGACTGCGCAGATGGCCAGATGCTGCGAGAGTTCTCTCCGACCCCACGCTCTCAGCCTCCTCGTCGGGGCCAACGGCACTTTAAGTTAATGGCGTAAGCACAAATAATGAGCAGAGAGGAACGTGGAACGAGGGCGGGAACAACAAAGGATTGAACTTTGTTTGGGACTGGCGACAATGGATGTGAACTACAGGTGGGCCATGGAACGGGAACGGGAACGGGAAAGGGAACGAGATGTATTAGTTGCCGTTGGCTTAGGTCACGTTAGGTTACGGTTAGGGTTAGGGTTAGCGTTGGGTGTTCGGGTGTGGTTATGTGAGGTTAAGTTGGGTGCAAATGAGGATACTGGCGGTGCGATTAATAACAAGTAAAGTGAAGGCAATTCAGGGTACCATTAGTGGATACCTTTGAGTACTTTAAACGTTTCGGTGGGTGGTGCTGGTGCGCCCAAAAAAGTATGCTATAGATTCCTCATATCGAGCGTGTTCATCGCGAGGTAAACTGGTCTAGAAAAATGCCAATTCAGAAAAAATGTATCCCTTAAACATTTTTTCTGAAGAATGAGATTTTCGTTTAATGTTGCCAATTACGTTTAAACCTAAGCAAACAACCCAAACATGCATATTTAACTGTTCAACTTCATTTCAACTTCATTCAACTTTTTATTCTTTAATCAATCTGACTACACCTCACTGATTCCAATGGCTTACAGGGTAGCACGCACACCTACTCAAACTCTTTTGTAGCTTTGCATGACATTTACACTGTAACGAGGGGCGGGCATTGTCATCGCCATCGCCCAGCCCTTCTCCATGGGCTCCCCCCAATCCACCAACACCACCATCATCGCCGTCGACGACGCTTTCGTTGTCGTCGGCGTCTGCTCCTGGCATAGTGTTAATTGAAAATTAATGGCGCGATGGCGAAAAAACTAAACATGAACATTTTCGCTGACTCGTAACGCCTTGGAATGGCCGGCAGTTGGCGCGCGTCCCGTCCTCCAGTTAACAACATAACAGTAGAAAGAGATGGGAAGGCGATGGGAAGGGTGTAGTGGAGTGCCCGTGCCCGTGTCCCCCGCCTGAAGTGCTAAGCAAATCAATATTTCCATAATTAAATGCGGATGACGCGGGCTAAAGAGTCGTGGCTGAGAAAGTTGTGTGAGGGGCGGAAATAGCAGGCAAAATGGAATAAATATATTGTATATATTGGTATAGTATATGGGTAAGGGATATATACATACATATATACTCGTATATATATTAAATGGAGCAAAAAGAATTTTCAGACCAGCTTTTAATTGTGATTAATTGCGAATTTCTGTACCCTCATCACCATCTGTGCCCCGTCCCTTTCGTCCCATTGCTCCCGATCCGACTCTGCTCCTCTCCACCCGTCCATTACCCCGTCCTTTCCATGTATATAAGTACATAAATACGTACATATGTGTGTGCCATATTTCAGTACAAAGTGTACCATTCCGAACTATATGAAGTGTTAAATATGCTTACGGATCCATACATGCAGAGCATCAATATCTTAGAGAAGAAAGGAAAAAAACATATGGAGAGATGAAAATCCTGATCACGAAAGTATCGTGTGCGTCGGGTTTCTATTCAAATTCCGATCTGATATTTAGGCCAACTACACGGTAAGAAAAGAAGGAAAAAGAGGGGCAAAACGGCGCAGAAAATGCAACGAATGCCAGGGAAAGTCCACCCCTTCGCCCAATATACCTTGTAACAAAAAGCCGATTTTTTCTTCAATGTATATTGTCCACACACGAGATGAGGTCTGGTTCGTACACACACCCTCAACTTTTGATCTTCTCTGAGCCAGTCGTCGCTCCCCTACGAACTCTCTCACTAACACCTACACAGCAATGGGACAGGCAGTGGACTACAAGAAGCGGTTTATCGTAAAGAAGGCAATGGAAGATAACACTGCAAACAATTTCGTAGTGTACAGCTCAGAATATACTGAAAATAATATTAGGATCGGACATATGTATATATTTTTAGGTCCAAATATGCTTCTCTGCATTGAAAACGTCTGGTAACGCCACACTATGGTCCGAACGACCACTTTTGTTGGCCAAAACCTAATTTTTAAAAGTCACAACTAAAACTTGGTTTTGATCACTCTGCATTAGAAAAAGATGGACCATTAAAGCTGCGTACCAGAATTTTCCATAGATGGCGCCACATTCGCAAAATCAGCTGTGCAACCCAACTGTTTTTATAATAAAGCACGTGAAGGGAAAAAGTGCCAAATTAATAACCATTTTAGATCTCTCAAAAATTGAAAAACGGCAAGAAGTGATTACATTTTTTTGATGAATCTTAATCTGTCGGGTTCTTACTACGTGTTTTGAGTTTTTAACTGTCTCTGGTAGTTGTGATGTCTTCGTAATTGAAGGTTAAAGTGAGGCCTTCAACATGTGCCAACTTGCAATGAAAACTAATTTTTGAAAAGGTGTACAAAGTGAGTCCTACCTAGTCCCACCCTGAAACCTTTTGTGTCTCGTAGATTAATAAATTCTTTTTGAAATGTATATAGTAAGAAATGCCACTTTTCACCACAGTTCTTAGAATTTGCATTAATAGAGCATAACCTCAAATTCGAAAATGCAGAGTTGTTTGCCGTAAGGATTTCAAAAAGGGTAAAATTATCAATTAATTGAAAACGGATCTTAAGGCGACATATCATATGAAATTAATAAAGCTTTTGAAGATACCAGCAAGAAAATTTGTTATCGCTTGGCAACATACCGGAACAAATGCTAGTAAAATTCACAGATGTTTGAACGAAAATATGTGGATTGGCCACAAGCCTTTATTTCACTACTATTATCTTTATGCCCAGAGAATGCTAACTAAGTTCGTAAGGCTGTACAGGACCCAGTCGGAAAGCCGGCACATATCTCTCCTAACGAGGCGTTAACCTTGCTTCTAGACAAGGATCTTATTTTTATTTAAATCAAAATTTTGTTTAGGCGTGCAACGCCGTTTTCTTAAATAAAATAAGCTTAATACTTTTTTTCACTATAACTAATAATTTAAATATGCATTATTAAAAAAAGGGGCGGTGCCACACCCATTTTTTTCTTAAATCCACTTCTTATTGATTATATATATCCAATACAAAAAACTAAATGAAAAAATCTTGTTCTGTTCGGGAGTTATTAATTTTGGCCAACAAAAGTGGTCGTTCGGACCATAGTGCGCCAGTGTGGCGCCTTGAGGGAGGAGCACAAGAAAAGGTTAAACTAAAATAATCATGCTCGAAAATAGCTGGGATGGAGGCAGTATAAAACAAGAGAGAGAATTGGGAAACTATAGGGAATTAATAAATGGTATGAACATCTACAAAAATAAGGAAATAAACTATAAAGGAACGGAAAACCTCTTGAAAGTTAGCAGAAGGTCACGAAAAGCAAATCAAAACCGAAAATCAAGCAAGAAAGGATCGTGAAGAGACGCAGAGAGAGCAGAGCCCATGGAGCAGTCCGAAGCTGACCACCAGAAAGTCAGTCAAAGTCAAGTCGTAAAGCTGAAGCCGCAGCCGTAGCCAAGGAAAATACACCAACAGCAAAAGCAAACACAAATTCTAGCAAACTTTGCTCCCTTGCCTTGGCTGCCTTGGCTGCCTCGACTGCCTTGGCTGGTGTACATATATGTGTGTGTATGTGTATGTGCATGTACATATGTGCTAGCCTACTTAACACAATATTTGTCCTGGCAATTACACGCGCCTCGTCCTGCGATGTACAAAATTTGCTGCCAAGCCGAATTTGATTGTCAAATGAGTGGGGCACGGGAGACGGCTGCAAGAGGTGCTAAGGATCTGGTGGGGTACAACTTTGAGTCAGATGGACCGTCCTACTGGTGCACTTGAGAGCATACAAATAATTCCATTACTTAACATTTGAGTCGCAAATACGAGTAAACCACGCAACAGCAGGACAGGCGTAGAAGCCTGTACGCAAGGGCTGTACATGGGGGTTAGTGCAAAGCCAAGGACAAGTTTATCTGCCCCTGAGTGGGGGGTCTGGGGTTGAGTGTGTTTGGCTATAAATGTCTCCTGTGACCACTGGCGCAACAATGGAAAAGCTGCTGCTTAAGTGATACAAAATGCAAATACTTTGGATACATCATCAACGTAGCTTTTCACGGGGGTTGGATGTGGATGTGGATGCGGATGCGGATGGCCTGGGCTTAAGCTTTAGCTTCGGCTTGCGCTTGGGCTTGGGCTGTTAGACAGTCCGTCCCATCAGTATCAGCAAAGTCACTTGACGAGTTTCCGGCTTAAGGTTATTTGCACAAGCTCCCGCTCCCGCTTCCACTCCCGCTTCCGCTCCCACATCTCCGCGCGTCTGTTGCCTCATGTGCTTCTCTGGTGGCTGATATCCACACGTCGATTGTTGTCACTGCTCCTCCATCCAGCACCACTCCTCGCCACCCCTCCGGCCATCCCCACTTCAGTTGAATGTAAAAATGGCGTCCATGTGACAAATATATGGCGGCATCTTGTCGCAGCTTAAGACGAACTGTAAACACAAACAGGGCCAGGACGAAATTTGCTTCCAGCCATGGGAGGGTGCTGCTGCTCCCCCACAACAGGGGTGGTTGTTGCCTTCCTGAAATGTTAAATTATGCGTGGCAGGAGCCGGGAGCACCATCAACAGACAGGAGGGGCTCTCCTCTCTTCTCCTTTCCCCTCCATTCTATCTGTCTGTCTTTCTCTGGTTGTTATTGCCGCGGCGCGTCTCGTTCACTATTTTCCTGTTGTTTCACTTGTCGTTCGTCAGTTTGTGAACTCGTAAAAAACAAAAAATAATAAAAAAAAATATATATACACGACTATAAGCTGAACCAGCAGCCAAAAGCAAGCAAAACAAACAAAAAACTGGAAAATAGAAAATCAAAAACTCATCTGCATGCCGGATCGTTTAAATCAACTGGCAGCTCGAGACCCCAAATGCTTTGCCCAGTCACGTCCATGTCCACCCATCGAGGCTTTCGAGGGGTGTGATGTGCTTCTTTTTTGTCCGACTATAAACGGAACGAGGTGACGAACGATCGTGACCATAATAAATTGCCAAAACTGCCTTTGTCCTCGCCGATTTCAATGCCGGGGAGCAGTTACGTACTGGCCCAAAACCGTGATTTGCCAGTGAATGATATGATGGTTTAAAGTGGCCGACTATGTTGGGTCTCGCACTATTTTTCGACTCAATTTTTGATGTGACGGCTTGGAGACTCACAGTTCACAGTTTCACACGTTTACCGTGGAATATAATTAGATTCGATTTTAGATCGCAAGCTTTACCCAGAGCACGGGCGGGCACACTCTGAAGAGTCATGTCAAAATTCTAGGTATTACTTCCAGATTCTGCCATCTTGAAATGCGGTGCGAAGAGGCTGCAGGTCGTAATCTTTATAATAGTTCTCAATTCAATTAGCTAAGGGACTCGCTTTTCTCAACTCCAATTGGTTTTCCCTCAGATGATTTTCATTTCTTTCCTCAGACTTATTTCTTATGAATGTCTGTTCATTTATCTTTTTGTTCTATTCTATTTTGGTCTGCTCCTTTGGTCGAGTATTGCACAGCAGCCATCACTCGTGTGCCTACATATTTAGAGAGTAGACACTGTGTCGGGCAGTCTAGGCCTGCCATTAATGATGCTCCAGCACCCCTTCTTTTAAGGGAAGCTTCGTTCCCCTCTTCCTTTTGGTGTGGATGCCCGCGGCTCTTTTGACGCCTCGTTCTTGGTCCTGCCCAACGTCAATTCAATACGTTTAAAAGTTCATTTGCTGTTTAGCTTGGTCATTATGTGCCTAGACCCATAACCATCTTCTCCAGCTACGTCCCAACCTCCTGCCGCTTCTGTTCTCCCTCCTGCCTCCTGCCTCCTGCCTTCTGCCTCATGTCCAGTCATTCGTTCTGGACTCGTCTTGCCCTCATCTAGTCCGGAGTTGAGTTGGGTTCGGGCCTGATTCGGGTCGGGGCCTAGGCCTGGGCCTGGGCTTGGGTAGGGCCATAAATGGGCACTCAATGTGTTTGTCTAACTTGCCATTTGCGATGATAATAATGTTGTATGGCCGTTACATTGCTGTTATGGCCGGACGACGTCCATTGTTGTTCGGTAGGCCTATTGTTGTTGCTTCCGTCGATTCTTCGTTGTTGCTGTTGCTGTTGCTGTTGCTGTGGCTGCTGCTGTCGAAGTATTTCCAAATCGTTTGGCTCGACGTTTTGATTTCGTTATCAGTTTTTATGTTTATAAGTATTGGACATACACTCCCAACTCCCTTGCTTCCGCTGCTGTTGTTACGAATATCATCCGTATACCCTTTAAGAGGGTATTAAGGGTACTGCCTAGTGATCAGCTCAGAGAAGGAAGGAATCATTTCCGACCTGACAGAGCCCCAATCCTACTCACACTCCTACTCCTACTCCTGCAGTATTTAATAGCTTTCACAGACAAATCCATAATATCCCTGTCCGTCAGTCTGTTTCAGCGCAAACATTAATATTTAGATATACATATGTACTCGTATGTACTTACCGCTGACTTTGAGTAATCCCTCAGTGCATCACTTTGTTGCCGTAGGAACGATTGATCGAAAATCGAATCCTGTGTCAGAAATGGCATACTTACATTATTTGAGATAGTTGAAAGAAGGTTATTCGAATCGGATCATATGTAGTATATACGTATCATAGGGCGATGTGGTGCGAGGGTGTGTGAAACTTCGGTCCTCAAAATCTTGCGCTTTTTTCTGGATTTGGTGGAAATGTTGCTGTCTCTGTCGCTTGTTGTTGCTGGCTTTTATTTTTGCGTTGTTTGGTCAATTGGAAAACATTTCGTTGCAGACTTTTGGTCTCCGTCTTGCTCGCCAAACTGGCGACGAACACGGACCTGGACCCCCCTCGACCTTCAAGGAATGGCAGCGACGGGGACGGTGCTGGAAACAGGGGGTGGCTGCTGCTGCTGATGGCATTGCCCGGCATAATGGCGTCGTTATTATTTTGGCATTAAAAAGAATTAATACGCTTCAATAGTTCTCGTTGTCGTCGCAAAGAGTCTCGAGACGCCTCTCAACGTGAATAGATCGTTAGGCAGCGTGCCAGGCATTCCACAAGTCACTCCCCCCCTCAATCACCCTCAACGTCCTTTATCGAGGCTTCTGGTAGTTTTCCATTCTACTTTGGGCTTTTCACTTTGCTTTGTCACGCATTGGAGAGCAATTTTTGGCATCTCGAAGCATGCAAATGAAAAAGAAGCAGAACAGAACAAGTACAAGTGCTATAGTCGACCTTTCGCTACTCAGGAACTACATACATGTATGTATCTGAGGAAGCTTTCAAGAAGAGTGGTGTAAGTTTGCGTCCCAAGTAGTAGTATTGCTTTCATCTGTCTAGCTGCAAGGTATTTTCCAGATAAATTGATATATATTGGGCTAGATCCAGGTACGGATCTTCTCAAGGCCTTCCTTCTGCCGTTGAAAATAGAATATGCCCACAATGTACTCTATGATTGTCGGGTAAGAAAACCAGACGAAGGATTGGCAAAGGGCAAGGGACTTGCCAAAGGGATAGAAAAAGGTCGAAAGCGGGGACCTTCCAATACGAGTTTTGGAGCAACCGTGCGTGGCCCCAACGAGATTCCCTATTTTCCTATCCTTCACCAGGCGAAGGCTGCACTTATTCCTCTGGATAAATACATTGACTAATGTTTTTATATCTTTATTTACTCCTTATTGCTCTTCAAAAACGAATCTTTCTCTGGTCAATGTCACAGATAGTTTGACTAAACAATTTCATAGTATTTTTGATTGATATTTCATAATAATTAAATAATATTAAAAGGCTCTCAGAACATACTATACTCACTATACATTCCCAGGTAGTAGTAGTATTCCCATACCAAAATCTTATTAAAACGCCATTCAAACTCAGAGTATATAAAATGTTCGCCATACTGAAATGTTATGTTTTGTTTACAAACGGACTACTTTTTTAAGGAAATCGAAAAGGATAACTCTTTCTACACAAAACACAAAAAATATGGCAATTCCAGTGTCAAAATACAATTTTATGACGCGAAATCCCCTATTATTTCTTCCTCATTCAAAAATACTGGGATCAACAACAAACTGATGCTGCTATGAGTCTCGCCTGTCCCATTAATGATCGTAAGTGGTTCTTAATTAACTTTAATTTGCCAAATGAACGCTCTGCTGAAGCCAAGGCAAAATTATGAATGAATTGCAGAACTCCAAAATGATTATTTTTTCCAAAGTTTTTGCATAGAGCGGGAAATATGCAAATATGCTTCAAGTCTCCATTTCAGTAGCTGAATGATGTTTTGAACAATGTAGGTCATTGTTTATAGTTTGGAAGTAGATTAATGGCAATGATTATTCTAATACTGACTGCGTCAACTTCTGATTATGCAGACTGCATATCAAGTGCAAATTTTGTATCTGTTCGAATAAGTTCTTCCTTGCCACCATGGTATGTATGTTAGGTTTATTTTTTCATATTTTTCATCTGAGGTTTTGCTTCTTTTTTTCATATAACATAATTATCTTACATCGTGAAACTCAGGAAAAGTCGTAAAAAGGTATTTTTGTTCTTTCTTTTAGGAACATTAGGCCCCATATCTATCAGAAAAAGTCGTTTGGGTTCGAAGCGTAAATATGGTGTTGTATAGTTTATCAAACTTTTATACAATAGTTCCGTCAATCCGTTTCAGAGAAAAGTCGCTAGTCACATTGATTAACTCTTGGTTCTTAGAGATTTATGCAATGAAAAAGGAGATTAATGTCAGATGATATACATATATGTATGTATGTATGTAAGCACATAGATACATAGATATATGGATTCGCATACTCGTATATGGAATGTGTAATGGCATCGGTGGGGCTATAAAACGAACGTTATGATGTTGTCCGACATTTGCACAAATTGCAATTAGAAATGATATAGTATCTGGTGCTGCTGCTGGAACTGCTGCTGGTAATTATGAGGCAGCAGAGGTGGAGTGGGCTGCTGCTACTGCGAATGAGTTGAATTGGAATTTGCATCAATGCAAATTCGATTTGGAATCGGTGAGGGCCAGGCAGGCAGCGGCAGCCAGCCAGGCACCAGTCAGAGAGCGAGGGAGAGGCAGAGAGGCAGAGCCAGAATTCCGATTCCAATTTAGTTGCACGCAAATATTTATTTAATTTCTATGCAAACTCATGCACAGATACAGATGCAGATACTGATTGGAATGTAGATACAAATACAGATACATATGTAAAGTGGCAGATAGAGATACATGCATAAATACAGGTGCTGTCACTGCAAATCTATTAGGTTCAGATGCAGGTTTGGCTACAGCCGAAACTACACCAGAGATACAAACGAATATTTCCATTTTGGCATTGCATCGGTTTGCATTTCTTTTGGCTTCCTCCGATTCCTCTCTGGCAACGACTCCTTTTTCCCTGCCTTTATGCGTTTTATATTTGCTTTCAATTTTCTTCAATAAAGCCTTAAAAAATAAATGCATACGTCTACTCCCTACTCCCGTCTATGTTCAACAGAAGTTGTTTTGCATACTTTCAACATTCTTTGAGCCAGAAATTCATATGCTTATGAAAGACAATCTCGCATTACAGCCACTTTCACCAAAGGCATAATTGACTCTGCTTTGGAGTCATTGAGTCTAGCTGAAAAGCCATTAGTTTGAAAGCCTTGACTCCCGTCCCGCAGACGGAGACCAACAAAGATCTGGGTTAAGTCAACAGAAAAACAGAGCCCTCTTCCACCTGTGCATGAAAGAGTAATGCAACGATTGAGCTTTTTTTATGAATTGGAAATATATGCAAAAGTTGAACACATTTCTGAGAAAACCAATCCACCAATCAGTTGCATTGTGTTTTCCACTAATGGTTTGTTAATTGTTTTAATTAATGGCTTCCAAGTTGAACTGTGTATTTTTAATACTTCAAAAATAATGCATTTTAAACGACTCCAAAATCCTTTGGCCACTTGCGTTATGCATCAACGCTCAACGATTTGCTGTTTACCCATTAGACCAACTTCCAGCTCAATCCCCGCACAATCCGAACACAAATGACGTTGACTGAAGTTCTCTCTGTGTTTTTCTTGTTTCCTTTTTTCTTTTTTGCTTATTTTTGGTTGCACTTTTTTTCCCCCGAAAATCATAAATTTCCCAGCAAGCGGAAGGAGGAGCAGGAGCTTTGTGCATTTTGTTGCGGTTTCTGGAAAATTTTGTCGCAAAAAAACTTCGGCACACGAAAGAGTGAAAGAGAAGGACAGCAAGAAAAGGAGAGAAAAAGAAAGATGTACGTACATAGCAAGAGATAGCCAGAGAATCGCTGGCTAATGAACACGACATTGACATCGACGGGGAAAGAAGAGGGAATTTTTAGTGGTAAAGGGAGTTCAGTGAATTTTGCAATTATGAAATGCAGAACGAGAGAGCGAGAGAAAGAGAAGTTTTTGGTTTTGGTTTGGGTTTAGTTGTGTTGTGTTGGTGTACAGATATCTCTGTGCGTTCTCTCTTGTTTCTTTTAGCTTAATTTGGTGGGTTTACATACAATACATACATACGAGTGTGTGTGTATGTAAGTACGTATGGCTGAGTTTGCTGTGTGTGTAGAATACCAAATTTAGAACAAGCGTAACATTTGCAATTAAATCTAGGAGTACAGAAGCAGCGTACGCCACGCCCCAAAACCACCATGGCTATATGCATAATAAATGAGGTCAGTCATCTCCGCCCTCTCCACTGTTTTTCTTTCGCATTTTGGGCATGCTATGACATTTTATGCTGCATTAAAGCAACAAAAACCAGAGCAACAAGAGACAGTCAGGTGGACGTGGACAGCGGAAGAGCTGTCCGCATATTGCGTATACGCCACTCAATGCTCAACATTGACATTAAAAACAAAGCTGAACATAAACAAAATATTACAAAAATTGCACAAGAAAGGTCAAAATGGATGCTGTGAATACCCTATAAAATCCAATCGACAAAAGGCAACTAACGAAAGAAGTTGGAGAATGAATTACACTGCTGGAATTATCGTATCATAAATATTTATATACAAATTTAGGGAGGAAAATTCAAATAAATCTTTTGAAGCGAAAGAAATATGAAGATTATACTGGGGCGGATGATAGATGAAGAGTACGAGAGTGTGCACAGAAAGCTGTGCGTAAAACGTAGTAGGAAATTTCACAAAAACCTCGCTTACACAAGTCTCATACCACTCCTAGTACGCCCATTGCAACAACAAGAACAACCAGAGACAAACAAACAGAGGAACAAGAAAATGACAGAAGGTTTCGATTATACAACACTGTCATGGGGGGACGGGATCAGGGTGGTGGGTCCGTGTGTGTGCGTTGGGCACTGGCTCGGTCCGTCACTGCAGCTGGAGGCGTGGTCAGTGCAGTGACACTGCGCCCATTCCGTTGACCCGCATTCATGACGTGAGCCATGAATGGGATGCTGGGGATGTGAAAAAAGGACTCACGTCGCAGGACCATGGCAAATGGAAAATGACAAAAGACATACGCAGCGTAATGCATTCCCATTCTTTTAGACTTTAGACTAAAGATCCCAGAACCTCCTCCTGTCAGCCCATCCACCCATGTCATGGTCCATGGCAAGGATTCACTGTTCTTGTTACTGCAGTTGTTGCCACTGTGTGTCTGGCTGTGTGACTAGTGGCTCCAGTTCTGCTGCTGTAACTGTCAATCATTTGTTTAATTTCTTTACGATCCATTGTCCTCCATTCCATGGAATTTCAGGCAGTTGCTACATTCTTTGGCCACACAAATTCCGCATTCGTCTCTTATAGTTAATTCATCCCATATTCTGTTCATTATACCCGATACTCAAACAGAATAGGGATATACACGTTGTGTGTAGATTTGTGTGACACCCAGATGAAAGCGTTTCCGAATCCATAGGGGAGCGAGGCTGGTGTTGGTGTGAGAGAACAGATAAAAGATATTTTAAAATGGCAATCAAATAAAACAGGCAAGTAGTAACATTAGAACACAACTAGTGGTCGGAGCTCCTCTCTTTCTCTCTAAGTTTTTCGCATCTCTTATGAAAAGTTCGAGAACACATGAAACTGTTTGCAGTCTGAGTTGGCTGTCCTACCAAAACTCCCCCGCAATAACCAATAAATCCTTTCGTCCCTTCTGAGAAATTGAGAGAAAAAGCATGTGGGAGTCAAGGGCTGCGATACCAATTCCAGCGCTTACGTGTAATTACTTATTGAATACATTTTATAATTTACATAAATCATAAGCTAAGTATGAGTATTTCTTTCTCTCTGGTCCTAAGATTCTGGTCCACCAGGTGTCGGTGGGTCCAAAGAATCAAAGACTATTGGTGCTCTGGCCGCATCGACCTTCACCAAGCAAAGAGGTGGATCAACCAATAGAAGAATCTTTTATACAAAAATACTGTGTGCAGCAAGAGGCTAATACTTGATACGAATTTTTCTATTTCAGTCTTTCAGTAGGTGCGCAAATATTAGCTGCATTATTCAGACTCGCTGAGAGTGTATCCTTGAAGTAAAAAATTATGGGGGCATATATGTGTAGTAGTTTAAGTTGCTTGATGGCAACGAGTAACATTTATTTAATAAGTATGTTGGACTTAAAATTATAACAGCTCCAAGTTTTACAAGTATGTTTGTGACTAATTATATGCGTGTACGTCTGATGCGTGGCTGAACTGACAACTGACTGATCTCTCTCTCTTGCTATCGGCTCTCTCAGAGCCGATTACTGCTCTATCCCGACGACACGACGAAAACACGACCGCTTCGTGTCTCTCTCTTTCCTTCGTTTCCTACATTCGGCTGTCCTGACGGACCATTCGCCTCGGATGGGTCTAGCCAAGGTTTCATATATTCTGAAACTGTAGAGGTATTATAGGGACCCTCAGTATCCCCAATCTTCTCGACTTCGTACCTTCCATGATTCTTTACCCTAACCACCTTATACGGCCCTAGATACTTTCCTTTTAGCTTTAATCCAGTACCATACTGAGTACGCTTGATAGCTACTAGCTCATTAACCTCATACTGTCTATCTAGTTTCCTTTTTAAGTCAAAACTCTTCTTGTTTTCCTGCTGTAACCGTGCAATGTTTTCAACTACTTCCTTTCTAATTTTTTCGCGGTCCTTGTTCAACTCTTCGATAAGTGATTTTTCCAATATTTCTTTTATTTTTGGATCCATTCCTATACGCATGTCTAGCCCAGTCAATATCTTGAAAGGTGTTACCTTGGTACTTCGCGGCTCAACACTGTTGATCATTTGCTGTACTTTTCCTAGATGCTTATACCAACTACCGGAATTACCCTGACACAATTTCGACAACATAGGCACCACTATCTTGTGCATCCTTTCGACTTGACCATTCCCACGTGGAACGCCTGTGGCAATCATTAAATGCTGTATTTTCTCCCTCTCACAATATTCACGAAACAAATTGGACATAAACGCTGCACCCCTATCCGTCACTATTCTGTTCGGATTACCAAAACTAGTCCCCTGAATTTCAAAACACTTAACGACCTCTTCAACGCCTGTACTACGAGTAGAATATAACCAAACAAACTTAGAAAATCCATCAACGACAACCAGTATATAATTGTACTGTTTTTTAGTCATTTCCATTGGTCCAACGTGATCAATGTAATACGTTTGTAACGGCCTATCACCCTTGTCTATTGGTTGCAAATAACCCTCACGTTTATCTGTCTTTTCATTGACAATGATACACTCGACACAACTATTTATTACGCGCCATACTTTTTCTTTTAACTTCGGAATATAATACGACTTTTCAATGATATCTTGTGTCTTTTTAACTGAAAAATGTCCTTGCTTATGTGCTATTGATATAATCTCATTTTCCAACTGAGCTGGTACTACGAAGAGCTCCTTATCCGGATCCTTAAACAAAATCTGATTCTGAATATAATAATCCTCATATTCCTAGTCCTCCACAATACTTTTAACAGCCTTAACCCAATCGTCGGTTAGCTGAGCTTCTTTCAAACGATGAGCTATACTTTTGGTCACCATAAAACAAGATACACGACTCAACGCGTCAACGTGCCTCATCTTCGTTCCTGAGCGATGTTCTATAACATAATTAAAATCTTGTAGGTACATGGCCCAACGTGCTACTCTCAAAGGAACGTCTTTCTTTTTAATCGTCATTGTAAATGCATTACAATCTGTGACAATTTTGAACTTTATACCCAAAACGTATACACGCCATTTCGCTAAAGCTTCGATAATTGCCAGAACCTCAAGGTCATAAGCAGGATATTTCTCTTCACATGGCTTAGTCCTACGGCTCATATATTGAACTGGATGGAATTGGCTGTCTTCCAAACTCTTTTGCAGTAACACGGCTCCATACCCCCATTTTGATGCATCAGTATGGATTTCTGTCTCCAACTTCGGGTTGTACATTTCTAAAACAGGTCTACTAATCAATGCTACCTTTAGTTGTTCAAACGCAACCTGATGTATCTCCTTAAATTAAAATTTAACATCCTTCCGCAGCAGATCTGTCAATGGTTTTGCAATAACAGCATAACCCTCAATAAACTTTCGGAAATAAGAAGTCAATCCTATGAAACGCTGCACTGTTTTTTTATCAACTGGCACTGGGAACTTTTCGACTGCCCTCGTCTTCTCATCACTTGGTCTTATCGTATTCTTTTCTATTATATACCCCAGAAAATTAACCTTTTGTCGTAACAGCTGACACTTTCTCCAATTTATACGTAGCCCATTCATTTCCGCTATCTTCAGTACTTTTCTCAACTTTAACAAACTCTCTTCTATATCTTGACTACAAATAATAACGTCATCCATATAGACTGCTGCTTCATTATTCTTTACCAAATCTCTTTACCACAGCCATTATAAATCTGGTAAACACCGCTGGAGAATTTGAAATTCCAAATGGTACATATAAAAATTCGAACTGACCATTCTGAGTCACAAAAGACGTATATTTTTGAGACTCGACTTCTACAGGCACATGGAAAAAACCATTCGTTAAATCCAACGTGGTGAAATACTTTGCACCCTGCAGTTTCTCCAACACTGTATCCATATGTGACATTGGAAAGTTATCGCGAACTATTTTCTCATTCAGCTTTCGGTAATCACAGCATAGTCTCTTGCTACCGTTCTTTTTGGGTACCAACACTACTGGTGATGCATACTCCGATGTACTTGGCTTTATAATCTTCTGAGCCAGCCACTCTTTCACTTGCTTGTCCACGATTTCCTGTTCACACAACGGTAATCGTCTCGGATGCTGGAAAACTGGTATCTCATCCACTAATACAATTTTCATTTTTATCGGCGCTTCTACATTTCTCTGAGGTTGGTACTTTCCTACCATACCCCTAACCTCTCTAGCATGTGCTTCACTGAGATGACCAACATCAATTGAAAACTCCTTCTCAACTTCGTCAATACTTGACATGCAAATGCCTTTATATTCATTAAACAATTCCACGCATGAGGACGATGCTACCTGATCAAGTTTCTTATCTTTATCCTCGCCACAAACTCTACGAACAAATCTTGTTCCTGTCTTAGAAACTTGCATGTCCACATGATCCAGAATAGTCCTTCCTAAAATGGCTTCAAAACCAATATCCTCGTCTGGAATGACATGAAATTCTACCTCCATTTCAATCTCATCGATTTTCACTGGTATCGAAAAGCTACCAAAAGTTACAACTTGACTATCTCCAATACCTGTTAAACATTTCTCCTGGCCGATCAGTTCAAGATTTCCAAATTTCAAAAATACCCTCCTGCGAATTAAACACAAATCTGCTCCAGTATCAATCAAACCTTGGAATACCAAATTCGCGTACTTAATATCCTTTAATTCCAAACCTGATGGAGTGAAAATACCTGACGGCTAATCAACGACTTCCTTATCTCGAATAATGTTTGTATTCGATATCTTTTCTTGTCTGGTTTCGACCTTGACATTACAGCTTGCAGCACGGTGTCCTGGTTGGCCACATTTGAAACAACAAAAATCATTTTTGGGACAATCTTTCCTCAAATGCGATTTGTCTCCACACTTAAAACATTTCCTAAAATTCTCTGCCATCGACCCTTTCACCGAACTCTCACTTTTATTACTCATCGGCCAATTCTTACTCATCGGCTTGGATCCGTCTCTAGCTTTCTGGTAAACATCGATCTGAAATTTAAGCTCCTTTAAGTTTCTAGCTTGGTACAACATTGCCTTACTTGCCCTAGCGTCTGGTATACCATCCACAAAATATTCGATTAAACTCTCATCATCTAGTTTAATTGGCTTGGCTATCTCCATTAACGCATACAAAAACTCATGCAACGACTCTCCTTTTTTCTGCTGGCGCTTTTGCAACATTCTATGTACTTCTACGGACGACAGTTTAACACTAAACTTATCCAACAGAGCTGCCTTCAACGAATTCCAGTTACGAATATCACGCAAACTACGAGCGAAAGATTTTGCTGCACCAACTAACAACTGCTTGGCATAAATGAATAATTGTAATTGACTCAATTGAACAGTAGCTGCGCATTCTTCTAATTCCTCTATCCATTGATTGATGTCGGGGTTATTAGAACCAGAAAATTGTGACACACTACCTTCCACGTCTTTTAGCGTAAACCAAGTACCTGGTTGAACTGCTACGGTATCATCGACTGCTGTTACTACGGACTCATTCTCTGACTCTTCTTCATCCTCAACTGGAAAGCCGTGATGTATTAATAGTCTATATTGCAAATCGCGCTTTCGTCCCGTCGTCTGCAACGCAAGCTCTCTTAACTTCTCTCGCAAATCTGCGACTCTCAGTGTCATTATCTCTTCAACTTGCATCGTGACGATTTAAATACAAAATAATTGATATTAGCTTATATCTAAGAAAATGTAATTAAATCAACTTAAACAACCTTATTACTCCTTATTAACATCGACTCCCAAAACGCCTTTAAAGTCGTCACTGTTAACGATCGCTTCTCTGTTAACGCTCACCTTACTATGGGTTTACCCTTGTTAACTCTCGCTTCTGCGCAGAACTTTCCAGACTCCAAATTTGACGCACACACACCACCACATCCAGATCTCGCTTGCCTGTCGATGTCGCTCTTGCCGTCCTCTCTTTGTTGCCTTGCCTTGCTCTCGCTGTTCGCCGTTAACTCGTTGTCGCTTCCCGAATCGTCGCTGCTTCTGCAGTTACAAAATGGTCGTCTCCTTGCTGCTTGTCTCTCCTTGTAGTTGTAGTCTCCGTCCGACGCAGTGCAACACAACAACAATCAATGTTCTTTGATTCTTGCTGTTTGCTGCCGTCGTTTTGTCGCTTCTGCTTCCTTTGGAACGAACGCACTCAGATTGTCGTCTCTGTGCCGCTTGTCTCCTTGTAGCTCTAGCCTCTCAGACGCAATGCACAACAACAACAACGACGATTTTGATTCTTGCTGTGTTTGCTGCCGTCTGCCGTCGTTTTGTCGCTTCTGCTCTCTTTGGAACGAGCGCGCTCAGATTGTCGTCTCTGTGCCGCTTGTCTCCTTGTAGCTCTAGCCTCTCAGACGCAATGCACAACAACAACAACGCAGGTTTTGATTCTTGCTGTGTTTGCTGCCGTCTGCCGTCGTTTTGTCGCTTCTGCTCTCTTTGGAACGAACGCGCTCAGATTGTCGTCTCTGTGCCGCTTGTCTCCTTGTAGCTCTAGCCTCTCAGACGCAATGCACAACAACAACAACGAAGGTTTTGATTCTTGCTGTGTTTGCTGCCGTCTGCCGTCGTTTTGTCGCTCCAGCTCTCTTGAATGTCTGCTCACACTAATGCGCCTTCTTCGACAAGTGTCTCTCTCGCACTTATAGGCCAAACTGCAATTCAATTTCGCACCGCGACCGATCTCTTGTGTCACCAGTCTCGTCCCTCTAGTACCAGGCAACTAGTTCCGCACTAGCTACCATTCTCACCTCCCTGGTTCCAGATCGATTACCCGCAATGTATTTCAGCGGAGAATTTAACACATGCATGTCCTAGGGCGGAACCACCCCTGGTTCCCGCTCGATTACCCTTCGATTACCTGTAGCTAGCTCTGACCTAGTTACCAGTAACTAGTTCCTAACTGACTACTGGTAGTAGTCAATCTGGCAGTCTGGAATAATACAAAAATAAAAACACAATGTCTTTCAATATAACGAATAATTTTTAATTATATGATGCTTAGCCTACTCCTGGTTTTTGGCAAGATACTTCTTTTTAAACACCCTTTTCTTCATCCTTTGCATTGCCTTCCGTACAGTGTTTTCGGGGGGCTCATCGCCAGGAGGACCCCATCGACGTTATATGCCAGAACAATGTCCTCACTCAAAATAAAGTTCAAGCCGCTCAAAACGCCAGCTGGCTGGAGAATTGATTTCATTGCTGTTATCTGCAAGTGAAACATTAAAATATAAAGATAAGACAGAGAAAAAAGTTGTACAATTTACAGTTTAGATTTACTTACATAAATATCCCTATTTAATTTTATTTTTTCCTCCAGTTCATTCCACGAGCGCAACTACAGTAAAATATCACGATTAACTTACCATTTCGGTGCTTATTGCATGGCGTGGCTCGGTAAAAACTAGCTGAGTGGGCACTGTAACTCCAGGGAATTGCGGTTATTTGCCGACTTCGAAAACAAAACGAAGGCGGCTTCGTTTTTCGGTTCTTTTTCGACTGGTCCGCGTTCGCTTCCCGCGTAACTAGATGCAGAACTAGTACATTGTAGTCGACGAAGACCTGGTCCGCGTTCACTTCCCGCGTAACTAGTTACAGAACTAGTACATTGTAGTCGACGAAGACCTGGTCCGCGTTCGCTTCCCGCGTAACTATTTGCGTAGCTAGTTGCGCGGTAAACAGCGAGAATTAGTTCGAGAGGGGTCAATTGACCCCTTTGGTTCTACAGGGGTGTTCGCCAAAATTTCCAAATACACGCACAAATCTCACTTGCAAATGTTGTTGTCTTGGGCTTATCCCGGACGAGCCCCCAATTTGTAGTAGTTTAAGTTGCTTGATGGCAACGAGTAACATTTATTTAATAAGTATGTTGGACTTAAAATTATAACAGCTCCAAGTTTTACAAGTATGTTTGTGACTAATTATATGCGTGTACGTCTGATGCGTGGCTGAACTGACAACTGGCTGATCTCTCTCTCTTGCTATCGGCTCTCTCAGAGCCGATTACTGCTCTATCCCGACGACACGACGAAAACACGACCGCTTCGTGTCTCTCTCTTTCCTTCGTTTCCTACATATGTCCTTCCTAAAATCAAGAACAACGTTATCACCATCAACGCTCATTTAAGCTTTTACAAGGGTCTTCCCGGATAGCGAAGGTACTGTGGAGGATTCGTGTGGGATTCAGTGCACTCAGAATGCTCAGAAGCTGATCCGTTTCGGACATGAACTCCATGGAATTGATGACCCCAAAGGCAGCCTTCTGCAGGTGCGGTAAGAAGCTCTTGTAGTAGTTGTGGGCATCGCCATATTTGCGGCCAGAGAGCTTCGGTTGGCCCGAGTCGTTGGGGAACTTGATTCGACGTTCCGCCTCTATGTCTTTCTTGGCATCGAGATAACCTTGTTCAGAACGCTTGGTGCTGACCATGCATGCGGGAGAACTTGTCCACGTCGGTACAGCGAGAATCCTTTTTTTGTTCGACTTCCCGTAACGCTTGATGGAGGCCACCGAGCAGCAGGAACAGAGTTCGAGGACTTATAGGGTGTCGTTCTGCTGCACAATCTCGATGATGGGCAACGACACCTCATGGCGAAGGCAGAAGTTGCACAGCTCCTTAGCGTTTGACGGGTGCTCACTGAGGTCCGACATTATGGGCTGTAGCATGTCACCTGCAACGGTAGTTTTGTGGCAATACTACTCGAGCTGGTCGTGGCTGAATACGAGGCGCACCCTACGCCCTGGCTCCGGCTGTATTATCGGTAGTAGGAGTGGAGAGTCTACATCTTTTCACCGTTACGTGCTCGCCTTTGACCGTTGGACCAAAAAAGAAGAGGAGGCGGAGAAAATTACCACCAACCGCAATGTCTAGCAGACCATATTGTCAGCCGAGACAGGGTATATTTTTCGGATGATCAATTGATTTCGTATGAGTCAATTCGTATTCCCCCACAGTGATCTCTGCATGGCTCATAAATAAAATTATTGAAATTACAAATTTTATATTTGTTTAAATTAGTAAGTCACAATCTAACTCCGACATTTGCCCTAATTATTTTCTCCAAAATCTCACGAGCTTCTCGTTGGGCTTAGGGCCTCTCCAATCCATCAAAAATAAAAAAAATAATGAATCATTGTCTAACAATTTGTATGTATTATATCGCTCGTTTAGGCTTTCATGTTTGCGACTAAAAGGTTTCGTTCACTTAGGTACTTAATTCGTTTCATTCATGTCCAAAAGACCTTTCGGCGATGGGAAAGCGAACCGAAAGGCTTTAAGAGAGAGCACACACTAATGGTCATACATGAGCACACATAAAACATAGGACCGTCTTTTCTTCTTTTTGGGAATATTTTTGAGTTGACCCCCATAAAATATATTTTAATTTAGGTACTCCAGCTTTCGTTATCAATAGCTTTTCATTTACTTTGGAAACAAAATGTTCAGACCTGGGTTTTAATGTTTTTCTCTGGATGTGCCGCTCTCTATAGGGGCTGGTGTTGAGATACAAAGACGTCAAAGCTTTCCAGCCTTATGGTGGTCAATAGTGGGGTTGGTTCCAGGCCGATCTTTGGGAAATTGGCACCCTTCTCAGCACAGTGGATACGTCACCGAAGAATCTGTATTCCTGGTCTTCCATCCCCACTGGTCCAACTTTTGCGGCTTATTTGTGATCTTCCCTACGATGGATCACTACGTTCTTACTCTTCTAACATTGACTTCTAGCTATTTTGAGTGATACGTCTGTACGGTTTCCAGAGAGAGATCTGTTTGCCCCAGAAATCAAGGCTTGCCGGAATAATCATTGTTTTCTTCATGTGCCAAAATGGCAGTGGGAGAAAAAGAGCGATTGGAACGTCAGCCAAGACAAACTAGAAACTAAATCGGCTGCCCACGATAGAACTGCCACGAACTGCATCCAGTCGATGTCGTGCAAAAAGCTCAGCTTGGGAAATACTCGCGTAGCATCCTTTTAGGCTGAGTTTCTTTATTTTACTTGTTTTTTTTGTTTAAAAAATCGCACTACAGGGCAAATGCGAAACAAGAGACTTTATAAAATATTTCTGCGGGAAATGGATATGTGTAACGCCCAGAAGGAAGCATCTTCTTGATCAGCAACAATAGACGAGTCGATAAAGCCATGTCTGTCTGTTTTCTTAAGGCTCTTAAGGCTCTGTCGCTGAGTACAAAAAACATTTGCGGCCTCAACACACACACAAATATATTACCGACGAAATAGATGATGGCGGATCTTTACCGCTCTAAGGCCTTATTCTTATTCCGCCATGTCTTCGCACTTTTCTTTACCGCTCACCCTCCCGTTTAGGCCATTTTTATTGAACCTCGCTTTCAAAACCGCTATCATTTTCGATGATGAACTGACCTGTCTCTGCTTTATCTGCGCCTCATTCTACTCTTTGCTTGGGCGCCTCCGCCAACGCTTAACCCATTAAGGGCCGAATCTAAATACCCATGAAAGAATTGAAGAATTTTAGCGGAAATTATGACCAAAGGAAAGATATCCCGATATCAGAAAGGATTGGAATTTTCAAACAGCATAATTTTTCGGTATTTAACTAAAAAATACACCTGTGAAATTGTAGGTTGTTTAGTGGTCCGAAAAATTAAAACCGTACACCCGTTAGACAGAAAATTACCAACAACGATTTGTTAACACTCCTGTCTGCAAATTAAATCTAAATAAAATTGGTGTTTAAATACCAAAGTTTTTGTTTGTACCGAAAATGCTGTTATATTGGTACTATATGGCAAGACACTGTACTCTCACTGGTCTCTCACAGGTCATAAATGGGTTCCTAAAGAAAAAGATGCATTTAACGAGGTGTACAATTGATTTTTCGCTTATAACATCGATGTTCATGACTCCATGTATGTATTTCTACTCTGTCAGCAGATTCTAGTGCTTCTTTGAATAATCGTCCTTCTCCGTGATTCCCTTATTCTGTTATTCTGGGACTGTTTTACTTGTTTAAAAAGTCTTAGAGCTATGCCCCCCCTCAGTGTATTGTCTGTCATCCAGACGTGTTCTGCGAATTGGCGTGATGATCCCAGCAGAACGGGCTCATTCGATGAAAGCATCTATTCTGTTTAACTCAGTTCCAATCAGACCTGATTCATTTTATAATTCAAGTCTGAGGGCACCTTAACGGTAGAAGTAAGTCGACCATTATGTTATTCAAATACCAAATGTTTAAATGTATATTCGTATCTATTAAATGTACATACATACATATTTATGTACTTGTGACTGTATATTTGTATGTATGACTTCTCAAGTTTCCACTTCAGCGAGCCATTTTAATTAGGAAAATCAACACGATGAAGGCTGTCAAGATGCAAAAGAGGAATCGGCGTCAGAAGTTGAAATGGAGATTTCAATTGAAATGAGGACCGATTGCCGGAAGTGGCCACTCAGTACAATTCAACGATTTTGTGTACTTGTGTCGGATGTCGGCCCGATGGCTTTAAGGATTGCATTTCCCCCTTATGGGAGCAGAGGGCCAGCGGCATGCTTTTCAGTTTCACTGGGCGGCACTTAAAGTGGGGCGAAGATGCGGTTGCCATTCGTTATATCCGAAAACATATACATATGAGGGTACCCCACATTCCACATCCGGCTTGTTCAATTTGCGGCAACATGAAAAAGGCAAGGCTCCAACTGGAGATCTCTTCCACCCTGTACCCTCCATCCGGTCCGGTCCCAATAGTCGGTCAATTTGATTTCTCGCTCGGCGAGAGCGTGGCTGGCGATGAAATTAGCAACGCTCCCCGTTTTGCATAATAACTCTTGGTCAGCACGGATGAACGGGGAGCGGATGGGCGGGAGATGGAGGCAGGAGACTCGGGCTGGAGATGGGGACCGTGATTCAATTAAATCGTTCGACGTTTTCAAACCAAATAAAAATCAAAATTAAATTCATGCCGAGAGTTGTGCGGACACATTCAAGAGAACATTGGAATGGCTGGCAGTGGCTGCAAATGGGCGGGCGAAACAAGTGATATTGGACAGGGATTCGGATGCGGATGTGGATATGGACGGAACATTCGATTGGCATTTCAATTTGATTTGACGGCCATGGTCCGCACGGATATCGGCGTTTTAATGTGCAAATCGTTTGAATTCTTTGAATCAATTAATTTTCTGGTAGCGCTTTAGTGAGTTATTTTGATTTATTGTTTTTTTTTATACATATATATATTTTTGTATTTTCTGTTAGGCTATGCTATGGCCATGGCTTAAACTTTTATGAAAGCTCTGCACATTAATACAAATTCATTCAACGAAAAAGCGCCAAAGATTGAATCGCAAATCGACAAGAGTCCTATCTCAGTCCAGTTAAATTCCCAGAAGGGCATTGGCACAATGGCTTATTCAATTAGGGGTAGATATGGGATATACTGCAGACTCGTACAGTATGATAGTATGATTGTATGGTTATGGACCTGCTCCACATATCATCATGGTGGGTTCCCAGTGGGCCAAAGCAAATTGATTTCAATTATGGTCCCCATTCATATTCATGCGTCCATAAATTCAGCAACATTTTGTTGCACTCTCGCGTCCATCCATCAATCAGTTAGTTCATCAAGCAATCAATCAACGGTGCAACGTGCCAAGTCTATCGCACTAATTTCATCAATTCAAACTGCAGGTGCAAGGCACATATTTGGTTCTATGCCACTCTGTCGATTCTGTTGCTCTAAGAGTAAATGGGAGACGTTATACATATGTACATACATATGTGCGAGTATATACTAGGATGGTCCCTTTTCCACTTTAAGTATTATTTATTGAAATACCTATTTAAAACAATTTGGGCACGTTCCTCATTCAACGTATTGATATTCAGATTTTATTGTTTGGCCATTTTAAAATACAATGACTGAGCTCGAAAACTGTAAACTTATTCGCTCCTCCCCATCACGTATCGATGTATTCCATTATTGCGCTTACCCCTTCTCCCCATTCAACCTAGAAACTCAGATTCGATACGGATCCATCGCAGTCCCTACCACGAGTAGTGGTACGAATGTCTGCCACGAATCTGTCAATGTTAATGCAGTTTTTTGTTTGCTAAATGATCTATATCCCAACTCGGATTGAAGCTTACAGCCCTTTCGACCATCTCCTTTCTGTTCGCGTCCCTGTCCCTGTCTCCGTCCCTGTCCTTGCCCACATTCCATTCCCTTCAACCATCCATCTGGAGTGGCAATGACTGAATGGCATGTTAAGCCTGGCCAAATGTCAATTTCGTTTTAGTCCGCCTTGGGGCCTGCATAAATTGTATCCATTCCGCCGATTTCACTGATTTGTGGTTCGGTATAGAAAGAGCTTTGGAAGTGGAAATCGAAATTATGGGAAAAAGCCAAAATTGGATAATACTGACCGAAATGTACATATGTAAAATTATAGCGATAGTTGGGCTCGTTTTGGTTTTGTAGCCACAAACCCATTGGAGGGTACCATTGGTGGGCTACCGCTGATGGAGCTCCTGGTGTCTGTGTGTGTGTCTGACGTAATTTGATTTTAATAATGAAAGAGGAGGCGACCGACAAGAGTTCGTTTGCCTGTTTGCGGTTAATCAACTGTCCATCGCATAAATATTTTGATTGCCACAAAATGCCACTGGCCAAAACCAGCGTCAGGTTAGAGCCATTATGCCTTTGACAGGCATGCCCCCGTAGTATGGGAAGGCCAAAATGGGAAGAGCCACCATTTGCCGCAAAAATGACAATTAAAAATAATTTGAAATGCAGACACCCCAAAGCGCCAGGAGCCAGCCAGAGGCTGGAGGCGCCCAGAGCCCATCAGAATCATAGACATGGACAGGACCACAGATGAGGATGGAGCTCGAGAGCAGCAGCACCAGCAGCAGCGCATTTCATTAAAATTTCAAGTCGACTCAACTTTCGAGCCCACAGGAGGACAGCACTTGACAACAAGAGCCACAAGCACCACCACCACCACCAGATCCAGAACCAGCTACAGCACCATCACCAGCAACACCATGTCCTTCACTTACCTACCATACCCCAGGCGTCTCCTCCACACACCACTCTATTCCACTCCACTCCACTCCACTCCACTCCTATCCGCTTCACTCTATTCCCGTCCACGCCCGAAGCCTCAACGAAAGCGCCATTTAAAATTAGTAAAAAGTTAAAGCCACAGCTGAACGAGAAGACAACATGAGCTGCCCTGCAATTAAATGGAAGCAAGCCGGGTTGAACACTCCCGTGTGAAGCAAATTGTGGGTACGCTCTCCCAGCTAAGCTCACCGAATCACAACTAAATTGAACAGAACACAAGTCTTTCTATTAATATCAGTATATGTATACTCGTATATATATACATATACATACATATGTAATAAATGTAATATTTTGTTCAATGATTTCAATTAAATAAAAAGTCGCGGTTTTGGAAAATAAACACCCAACTCCCAAACTTTTATCGCAAAAGAGCCATGAATGGGAAATATAGCCTTTTTGATTAAACATTAGTGGATCAGTAGATCTCTTTTTAATTTATTTTCTCGCAAGCAAATGCTATCGAGAGTATCGCAGTGCATCGCTATAAATACTCGCAAATATTAAATATGACTTACCGAATAGCAGATTAAAATAAAATCTTTCATCTCCCCGTAGATGGCAACTGCAGCAATTTCAGGACTTGTTCCAAATTCGAATCGCTAATCTAAGACAAATATCTACAGGGTAGCTCTCCATGCTGGGTGTAGATGATTGTAGCCGTTTTCCTCAGTTGAAATTCAAAACCTCCAGCCAAGAGCTGGGTGCATTTCCGCCACCTTCCCTTGCCCACATCTCAGGCTCTGGACCGTCCAATCCTGTCTCGCCGTCTCCAAAGCCGTTCCTCCATTCACATCGTAGTCATAAGGATACTTTGGCGGTTGTATACTCCGCTGTGCCCACTGCCCAGCAGGGGTGTTTATGTTCTGGTCTGCGATGAGGCTTGTTCGCCTTTATCGCTGCCAGCAAATCGATTGGGTATCGATGCGGAGGGGCTGGGAAACCGGAAAGAGATAGAAGCTGCCTGGGGAAGACTGTACAACATGAAATATTTCAAATTTCTACAAAAAGCCACTCCCCCAAAGAGAAAACGCATTCGCTTTACTTTTCTTTTGTGTGTATTTTCCTTTTTTTGGTTGCAATTTTTCTTAATATTGAATTTCATTTATATCGGTATATTGCATCTATGGGTAGCATGCATGCTCTCTCGGTTAGTTGCCTTACATACTTAGTTGCCAGCTGTCATTTACCGTTAGCTATTTCTTCAAGGAGCGTTCCCTTGCCATTCGATCCGATCCGATTAGATCCGTTTTACTTAATTTATTTTCCTTCGTTTGGTTTAGTTTCGATCCTTTTGGCCTTTCAGCTGGTTTCTTGTTCTTGTTCTTCTTCTTGTCGTTTTCTATCTGCTTAAACACACATATCAGTTTAAGTTAGGTTTTAATAATAACTTAAGGTTAAATAACAATCACATTTACTTATTTTTTTTTTGTTTTTTCGACCAAAAAAAAATTCTGCCCTGTCCTAACGTTTATATTTGATTTACGAGTAGGTAATCTTATTCATTTATAATATTCATAATATTTTTCTCATTGGCATTCTCTCACATCTTCTACTTTTCATATATTTGTAATCTTTTTGTAATATATTTTTTTTATTTTGTAATTGTCAATAAAACAATTTGAACAAACTTAAACAACGAAAGTGGTTAATCTTTAGTCAGGGATTATGTTCCACCTAAAAAGTGCCATCCGAATGGAATCTGGTCTACTGTATCGGATCCGCTGCATTCGGGGCACACATGCATATTCTCTTATAATTCTCACTACTTACAAAGTACGTGCCACTTGCAGTGCACGGATTTTGTTTCATTCTCCCGTCCCAGCTCGGATACGAGTAGATGTCTCCGCTTGGTATATATATTTTTAAGAAGTTGAGTTTCGATCTATAATTCATCCATAGTACACTCGTAAATGTATATACTAAAGTTTATAGGGTTTATATTATTTATATTGGGCAAATAGTATATTGAAAAGTTTCTCCTTTTACTACGATAATTTACCAATTGCTTAGGTCTATGTCGTTAGCCATTCAATTTGCATTAGCTGCGAGTCGAAGTCCTCTTTTACACACCCACACACGGACTAAAAAATATACATACACATACATATTTTGACTATACGTATTTCTAAGACTAACTTGGCTTTTCTTGTGTTGTTTGTTAAAAGGTTACATACATGAGTATTCTGCCGCAATCATCGGATCGGATGGGCATTGTATAAATGGTTCGTTTCTCTTTGTAAATTGTGTCGGTTGGCCACAAAAGTTCGGCACATTTGATTTCTATCAAGTGGATTGAGATGGGAAACGCAAAAAAAAACCTTATATCTAAATAGCCATAGTCGCGATATACGACTATTCTAGAGTGCTCTGTGTCTAGCCGTTTTGAGACACAGTGTCCAACTCATAGTCGATATTATTTTGGAATACTGCAAAAGCGTTGGAATCGAATTCATCTAGCATGCCTTTCTACCAATACACTGATCACCAGAGATATTGAACCATTATAGCCCTTGACATTCGTGATTCAATTGGTTCAGATTCCGGGAAATATTCCGTGAGTTTTGGGGAAACCGTCTAGTAGGCTGCTTTACGAGTTCTAAGGAACTCTCTCTACGGAATATTCGCTGAAATTTGTAGATTGAAATTGTTCTTCTTGTTAGAAACGAGTCCAATTTCAGCACATGGCTCAATTCAAGACTAAAGCTTTAACCAGGAGGCTACATTTGCAAAGCATGAAAGGCATTGGCATTGGAGGTCTATGTCATGTACTTTCTACTGATAGGCTATGGTACTTCCATAGCGAATTAAAGAGATCTAGCTCTTAGGAAATCTAAGTTCACTTGGAAATGTCAAGTGAGCCCAATTGAAACCAATTCATTATGAGAGCTATTGCTCAGACTAGGCTACCTAACGGATTTTTCAACCGCAAGCTTACACAACGCCGAGCCAACATAGGCTTCTCGTTTACTACGTCAATCCAGGAAAATGAACGAGCATTAACAATGAACAGATTAAAATAGAGGAAAATTAAAAGCACTACTCTATTGAAACTTCTGACCAAACTGATCCCTCTCTTAGTTGTTGGCCCGACACAGAGCACCTTTTGAAGTATGGCAATAGACATACAAATCAAAACTAATTCTGCTACAATTGTGTTTCCTTCATTACTATTTGGCATTTCTGTGTGTAAATGATTAAAACTAATTAATTATGCATTATTACATACATACGAGTACGAGTATCTGTAATTATTCTGTTTCGTTTCGTGCTGTTTTGCTTTGCATATTTATTAGATTCATGCCTTATCGGTTTCCATTTGGATCTGCTGTTTTCATTACATTTTCCGCCACGTTTTTATCGTTTGCTTATATCATAGATCGAATGGATACTTCTGTTTATGTTCTATTTTTCTCTCTTTAGCTATGGTAAGGATAAACATTTAAGTACGCGTTAGCCCTTCCCCTCCCCCCAAAAGGTGAGAAGAGTGGGCTTGGTGTGTTTTTGGGTTTGGGGGCGGGGGAGGGAGAGGGTGGCTCGGCCCAGTGTTTGGCCCAGACGCAAAAAGACAAACAATTAATTATGATTTATTTATATTATTCGCGTGTTATTGTTATTCGTAATATTTGAAAATCAACAAACTTTAAAGTGGAAACTTTCTATTATTTTTTTTGTTTTCTTGTGTATTTTAATTTAAATATTTCACTTTCCCCATTTGGAGCTCGGTTTCACTTTGGTTTTTCTTTGCCACCGTTTGGGATATTATCTTAAGTATTTCTAGTATTCCTTACACCCTAGAGGGAACTATTCGCGCTTTGAGATCTCTAGGAGGCCCGATGCAAAAAAAACGCTCCTCCCTTCTTCTGTTGCTGCTTCTCTCTCACAGGATCTTCGGGAATATTCTCTTCTATCTCTGATCTTACCTGGCCTTTCTTAACTGCCGTTAACATCGACCACAGCCAGGCTATGGAGGCCATTGGTGAGGCCGTTGGAGCCATAGATTACGCCCGTGGTCGGTGACTGTGGCGACGGTGGTGAAGCGGGCGGCGTTAGGGTGGCCGGCTCCTCTGCACCACTATTGTCGGAGGAGACTTTAACCATTCCGTTCCCGTTCCCGTTGCTGATGATAGCCTGGGACTTAAATGCTGTCCCATCTTTCTCCTTCTCAGCTTCTTTCTTTGGCTTTCCATTGGTGGTGTCGGCTTCGGCTAGCGGCGGTGGTGGCGGTGGGGGCAAAGAGTCCAGTTGGTTCGACTCGATGAGAGAGAAATCGTTCAGCTCTTTGATCTCCTCGGTGGATGGTGGGGCCGGCAGACTCATGAGACTGTCGTAAGTGTTCTCGGGCTCGAGATCCATTTCGGTTACGATTTCCGGTTCCTGTTCCGGCTTGGCTTCTTCATTTAGCTCAAACTGGGGCTCCGACGGTTTCTCCGGCTCTGGTTTAGTCTTCATCTCTAGATCAGGTTTGCCCTGCATATCCGATTCGGGTATTTGCCCAGGACTTAGCTTGATCTCCGCATCTATCTTAGGCTCTGTTGTTAGGTCCGGGTCTGTCTTCTGCTCTGGATCTGTCGCTTTCTCTGGTTGATTTTGCTCGTTCGCGTGCTGCTCCTCACTGTCGTACTTAGTCTCAGGCTTTTGGCTATCCAAAACTACAGTCGGGTCATTCTGCTCCCCTCCGATGGGGCCTTGGTCATCCTCGACATGCTCCTTTGGCTTGATAGATGGCAATATTGGCTGGGCTGTGGGTGAACTGGTGGCATATCCAGACTGTTCGATGACATATAGCTCCTGGTTGCCGTAGGAGTAACGCTTGTTGGAATCGGTCGATGAGGTGGAACTGAGATCGGACTGGGAGAGTCCAGTTTGGGCGATAGCCCCCTCTTGGTGTGGCCTGGCAGCATCCTCCAACATCTGCTCCTCCGCCTCTTCGATGAGATGGAGGACCCCGACTCCAACAGTGGGATTGGAAGGGGGTTGTATAGGATTGGCGAAATCGCTGGGTGGGGCATGGATCTGGACCTGCTCGTGGCTAGGCGGAAGGGTCTGCTCGTCCACTATTTGCAGACCGTTGGCCTGCTGAAGTTTGGTGTCGAAGGGCAGCTCGGTTGTCTCGGGAACGGCTCCGGGGATGTCAGCCGCCTGCTTGGAGTCGATGCCGCGCGCCACTTCTACCACAAATACTCCGTCCTTGTCCGTGTGCATCTTCGTCTCTCGCGCGTTTCTCGAGATGTCCTGCGAACGATAGTGGGGATTGAATGGGTGGTGAAATGATAGATGGTGAGCTGGATACCAAAAGCAAGTGCATTAACAACATGCAGTCAGCTACAACAACAACAAGGAAGAGATATGGTGGCGAGAAGCGGTGGGAAACACTGGGAGGTGGAAGACAGAGAGTGAGAGAGAGAGCGACAGAGGTCGGTGAGGTGACAGAGCAGACAAATCGGGTGGCTGCCATGCGGAAAGTGTCGAAAATTGCATTTGCATACGCTTGTGGCATGCTCACAGACACCTTACCAACCACTCAAGGAAACAAGAATACCATAACATCGATTCACACACAGATACTCGTAGATGGATATTTTTGGGGTCCCGGGTTTTGGAGCCTCCCGTGACAAAGGGACGACACTTGCCTGGTGCTTCGGAATCAAAGCTGTCCGGCGTATGACGGCCCGTAGGTCCCCACGATGAGCTGGTACACACGACCAGGACAACACCAGGACTTTGATGGCAAGGACAAACCAGTTTAGATGGAATAAAGAGTACAAGAACACCACATATTTAGGGATAGATACGATTGCTAAATTGGGAAACAGGATAACACTGATCAATTTAAGATAACTGAAGGTCAGGGCTTACAGCAACAAGAATAACCAAACAGGAGGAGACAGGACAGGAGAACAGCAAGTATTCAAGGAATACTAAATGAGAAGAATATTAATACGTTAAAGAAGGAAAGCGTGACACACGGATTTTAAGGTACTCTGAAGAAGGAATAAATATGAACCGAAATAGAGACAAACGGAAAATGGAAAGAACGCCGAAAGATTCCGAGACGAAGGGAAAAGAGGGAAAGACATCCAAGACCTTGTTGAAGGTAAAATATTAAATATTAAATTAAAAGAAATTGGAACAGACAGGCAGAGATAGGGAAGAGCAACTCACACACAACACGGAAGGAAGAGCAGGCAGGAAGGCAATACGCATCGACACACAGCAATCAAAGTACATCGACAAGAGAGCGAGACAACCGGAGTGTATTTGGAAAAGAGACAGCAACACTTAGACACTTAACAGGAGAATGAAACGAACAAACAACACAGACAACAACGACAACCAAAACAATTACAAAGTGCAGACAATACAATATGGACAAAGAGAAAGAGAAAGAAATAGAAAGAGAGTATTGCTAGCTAATGGCGCTATCGGAACTGGAGCTTCGTTGTGATCAATCAATGGTTGAAAAGTGGATATAGACCTGCACTCGGGGTTTCCCTTGATAACTATTTGCAGTTCTACGTACAAGCTAATGACCAATATACTAGCTATAGGTCCACCTCATCCGAATCGTGTAATAGATGGTGTTACATTTATACTATATGTCTACTATATTACCTGAGTACCCTACCCCAACCGATACTCTATCTTCCTTATCGATACTCTTGTGCAATACCCGCTTTTATCGATGTTGAAGTGCGATAACAGCGAGGTAGACGCCAACGCTCTCTCTGTGATTAAAGAAAAAAGTTATTTAAGAGTGTTAAGAAAGTTGTTTAGTCCGCTCCATATATAATACTTTGGTCCACTAACTTCTGTATAACTAAGTTCGTCTCGCAGAAATGCATCCGATGAATATCTTATGTTTTGGGTGTTTTTTTAATATACAACATACCATATATGTATACTATATACCATAAACCAAATCGAACTCTAATCTCGATCTTATAAGAGCTTAATGTAAAATATCTGTATGAAATGAACTAATTAAATCCCATTCACTTAAAATACTCTTCTTCATGTATTCTATTTTGTACTCCACTCCAGTCCACAGAAGACACCATAAACTATTCCAGCTCTTTCATAACTGTGTGCTATCTGTCAATCCTAGACAAGGAAAAGCACAGTGACAGAACAGGCGCAACAGAGACGACAACGACAACGACAACATCTACAACATAGACTGTGAGAAACAGAGACGGAACGCTTGACAGCTGATCAGCGGCTAACGAACTGAACGGACTTACGTGTCGCTCTTCGGTGACAACAATGAGATGATTATCTTTGAGCGTCATCTTGGTGACGGAGCCACTGGGTGCAATGACATTACTCCAGTCACCACCTTCATCGCTGCCCATCGTTCCCCAGATGTCTGGCGTCTCAAATCGAAACTCGAGGTTCTCTAGACCAGAGCCCAGCTGATGGCCCAGACTGGACTTCTCACTGGTCGATGGCCTGGGATACGAACAGGAGGATGTGGTGGCGGTGTTCGATATGGATGCGAAGGCGGATGCGGAGCCAGACGATGCTGAAGATGTGGCAGAGAGTGTTGACTGCAAAAGGCGGAGGCAAGGCACGCTCTCAGTACGGGAGGGTATATGTATACCCATGTACATATGTAAGTACATACGTATTGCAATGAAGATATACAAGAATTTTGTTGCCTCCTCTATTTACAGAGTTTATCAAAGAACGTTGTTAAAAGTTTTCACCTAATATTGAAACTAATTGAAACATTCCACATATATGATCGCTATTTAGCCCTATGAATATCAACGATGATATATTCATGTTCTCAATAGTTATATCGATATAGACGTATAATTTCTTTATATTATTTGCCATTTAAATACATATGTACATACATCTGAATAGACCAAAGTGAAATGCATACACCTGCTCCCTGCACCTGCTCCTCCACAATTATAAACGTACATATGGCGCTTCTCTATCGCACACATAGGAGAGTACACACAGAAAACTCTCTCCCACACAAGCATCAAGTGAAGACATTTTATTTAATTTCGGGATCAGTTTCAGGATTGAGAGCCAGCCCACCATTAACTGCAGTTTAAGTTTTAATTTCGCTGGGCTCCGCTTCGGTTTCAGCGGGAGGAGCCATAAAATAACTAGCGGAAATTTCTGCCATTGTTTAATTTTGTTGAGAGTTTTTGAAAAGTGCAAGGCTGGGACAGTGGCTGGGACCGTGGCTGGGACTGTGGCTGGGACTGGGACTGGTGGAGGGACCGGGGCTATGAGAGCGGCAGTGCATCCATGGGAGCTTGGGACTGGACTAAGTTTAAGGCACTCGCTGATGGCATTTGCTTTAAAATTTCAACTTTCAGCTCCCGAAAGAGACGTGCGGATAGGAAGGGGCACAGGAGCACAGCTCATTCAACTTTCCTCTCGATGAAAGACTTACCTCATTCTTGGAGTCCTTGCCCTGCTCGCTGTCATCGCTACGGGCGCCGCACAGCCCCTTTCCAGCGGGTTTGTTCAGCATATAACTGCAAGGAAGAGAGAGCGAGAGACAGTCAGTGTGTGGGTGAGTGAGATGGATTGAGTGTGAGGTGGCGCGCGGGTGCGGAGGCGCGAAAGCTGTTAAGCAGCTATCAGCTTTCCCGCAGATTTTTGGCCAGACTTTCTAAAATCCAATGCATTTCTAATGATGCCGCGACTCGAATTAACATTTTGTTGCCTACTTTGCGGCGGCGCCTGCAATTACCCAAGCAATACACACAATATATGAATACCCTTACTAAAAGAAAGGCATGCAAGATGCGGAAGGCGGAAGGCCCCCCCTAGTGGAAAGTGGAAAATGCATTATTAAATGAATCGCATCCAGTCCCATTCCGTTTCCCACGTTATTTTCTGCATTCGTTAATCAGAAAAAAGTTTCAAAGAAACATGAATCGGTTGAAGTATTTCCGATGAATTTGTGGTAATTGAATTTCTACATTCTACATAGGACAAAGATATCGTTTTAAAAATTTAACTGTGTTCTGTTACCCAAGAGACTCTCTGTGAGAGTCCCCCATAAAAAGTTATAAGTTTGTAAATAAAATGTTTATAGAGAGAGAGCCGTTAGAGAGCCACCCCTCTTTGATTTCCCATTCGCTTCCATTTAATTATTATTAAATTCTGTCTTTAAATAATAATATTCGTAGAGTACTCGCCATTGTACCTTCCATCGCCGTTGCCTGGCTGCCGCGTAATGCTATTGCCACTCAACGAACTTTAAGTTGCCACACGCACAACTAATTTCTCGTCTCGAGAGTTTATTGTGCAATTTCCTACCACACACACACACACACACACACACACACACTTACACATGCACGCGAAGTATCCTGCCCGCCGTGTCCTGCTCAACAAGAAAGAAATAAGGGAAATAAATTGTGTATTTCCTTTTTATTTAGACTGTGGCTTTTCGTCGCTGGCACCTTTTTTGAGGGATGGGCGTGGTGTAAGGTCATTGACGGTTGGGTGGCGGTTGGCGGATAACAAACTGGCAACGTTTGCGGCTACCATTTGCCGTTTTATACGTTTTTCGTGTAGCTTCAGTGGATGGGAATCAGGAGCAGGAGCAGAAGCTGAGGCTGAGGCTGAAGCACCTCTCTCAAACAGCCTGCCTTGTTAGCTCCTGGCGTCTACATCATCTGTGGATGTGTCTGCTTCAAGTGTGTTTTCGTGTGCGTGCGGCGACTTCCGCTTCCGGCCTTGCCGATTCCGCCGCGTTGATTTGTTGCTCCTTCATTTTTGGGGATGCGCTTACTGACTCGACTCGACTCGACTCCCTCTCTAATCCTAAACTCCCTCAGTTATTCCCATTCTTCTGCTCCCATTTTTGCTTCACATTTAGTGCCCAGCATGTTTATATGTACACACATATATATTTTCCGTCCTCATCCACATCCACAGAAGTAGCTTCTTTCAAACCAATTCGCATTTAGGTGGTGTGCTCAAGATTTATACGAGTATGTATGTGGATACTGAAGGGCACCGGCACCGGCACCGGCACCATGAAGAAGGCTGGGGGTGATAAAGGATGTGCGTTCCTGGCATTGCGTCAGTCACTCTCCTACTCAGCCCTTGCCCCCAGAAGTGCCATCCAACGCCACCATCCCCAGTCGCCGTCACAGATTTGTCAATGTTTTGTTGCTGCCCTCGCCTTCTGCTGTCTGTCGCTGGCAATGCGAGAAATAAAATGCCACGGGTGAAGCTGATAAATGCGATTTGCCACGCCTTTGCTGCAGCATACGGCACCGGGTGGTTTGTGTGGTTGGGCGGTTACCTTAAGGGTTAGGACTGGGGTCAGGTGGCGGCAAATTGCTTTAAATTGAGTGCATTCTCTTGGCCTCACAAGTAGGCAACAAATTTGAGCAAAAACTCCGTCGGAACAGAATCCTTTCAACCGAACAGGAAAGAAGATGGATGGGGGTTAAGGAATTTCTCAAGGCTAAGACCCACACCACACCCGTCTAAGCTGGCTCTCGTTGCCTCTGGCATTTTATGGTGGATTTGGCTGAGCTTTTCATACGCTCCTTGGTGCCTGTTCCCTGCTCTCTGGCACTTTGACGGCAATTCCTTGCAATTATTTTTGATTTGTGGACGACATCGCTGTCTAAGCTGATTAGACGCCACACAATTAGCCCGAGACCAGGAAAGGCCAGCCGTGGAAGAGTACAGTCGGAATGATAGTCGTCTGTTCGATGATAGTTTCTGCAAGCCAAATTACTACTAAGTCCTCTTCATTCAAAAACCACACAATGCTAAAATTTGCATTTTTAATTTCTTCCAATAATAAATCAAATTTAAGAAAAAATTAAAATGAAAATACACAATTTATGACACTATTCATTTTAATTACTCAACAAATCAGATTTCATTCTAACAACAGCCACGATTTAAATATAAATTTTAATTAATATTAAAACAGACCAGTAAATAAACTAAAAGCCGTACATAAACATTCTAGTCAAGTTTTTAGCTTATAATACATACATATGTACATATATACATACATACTAGGGTGGAAACCCCCTGCACACTCGCTTCGCTCGCTCGCGCCGATATGAGTGAAATATCTGACGGCGACCCACAACTTTTTTATATATGTACACCTAATTCTGCTTTTACACAGTGTTTTTTTAAACGATTTTGATTTTACACGGTTTAAAATTTTTAAATTTTTTACACTATTTTACTCCATTTAGTACAATTCAAAATAACATAATCCAAATAAATAAAAACCATACGAAAAAAAGAGCGTAAAGAGAATATGTACAGATTTGTTTGTCTCTCGTTTTATATGTATAACCATACAAGCACATTTACTGGTCAGAGCAATTGTAAATATCAATACTTTAGGGGAATTCCCTTTTTGTGGAAATTTAAGGAATATCCCTTTTTGCAATAAAAATGTGTTAGTATTTTTTGAACTATCAATGCAATCAGACGTGTTCGGTAAAGACATTTTTTATACGCAAATTTGTTGTTTGCCAACGTTCCCTAATTTTTTCCCTAATGTCAATAGGTTTTAGAGACAAGGAACCAATCACCTATTTTTGCCTACGATGAATGTCTGTGTAAAAACAGAATTAGGTGTAATCGTAATAAAGATGTACAGGAATCAAAGGTGGAATCAACTATAGTCCCAAATGCTTACCGAATGGCACAGTACATGGAGATCAGCAGGGCCGAGGGTAGAATGACAATGACGAGACCCATGGAGACGGCGAAAAGATTGAGAAAACCTGCAATTCAAGAAAAAATAAACAAAACCAAATGTTAGATGATCTTCTATACTTAGAGTCCGGAGTCCCGGAGAGTCCCTCTCCCCAAGGGGTACTTACCGTCAAAGTCGTCCAAATGGTCCTCGGACAGGGCTGTGACATTGCTCATCGCCTGCCCACTGCCAGCACCGCTGGAGAGGAGAGGGGCCATGGCCGAGACGGACCCAGACCCAGCCTCTCCCCCAACCGAAACGTTCTCGTTGTGCTGCAGCAGAGTGGCGTTTACAAGCTCCGCCATGGGGAGTTGCTCGCGGTGCAGATGACTCACAGCCGAATGGCGGGGCTGATGATCCTGTCCGCGACCCGGATGGTCCCCATCCTGTAACTGGCGATGGGATGGACTCTCGAAGGGATAGGAACCCTCAACGCCATCGAAGCCGCCGCCTGCCCCATCATCGATGAGATCTCCTCCATACTGGATCGAGCTCTCAATCACATCCGGATCACTGTCGATGCCTATGCCCATGCCGATGCTGTTGCTCTGGATGTCATTCTCGTAAATGCCCATCCCACCCAACTCTCCGGGCATATAGTCGATCTCCTTTAGTTCGATCTGTGGTGGCAGCTCCCCGATCACGGGCACTCCAATGGCCAGATCGGGCAGCACGGCCGGCTGAATGATGATGTCTGACTGGGGTGAGCTGCCGCTACCTCCTCCCAAGGGTGCCTGGGTGGTGCTTGCACTCTGCGGCTGCTGCTCTACTTCGATAACCGACTCTCCCACGTAGGTGACATCCAGAGGTGGTGCTCCATCGCCGCTGCTCGGACCCGTACTGCGGAAGATTTTCAAAGCATCGGCGGTGTTGTGCACAGGCGAGAGAATAATGTCCTCCTCGTATCGAGGCGTGGCTAGGGAGGATTGCTGCTGTTGCAGTTGCTGTTGCTCCATCACGTAGCTGGCCGGGAAGAACTGGTTCTCTAGCTGGAACTTGCGCTGCTGCTGGAGCTGATCACTTCCAGGACTGCCCGTGGGCAGGGATTCGCCCACCTTCACCTCCGTGTTGGAAATGTAGAAGATCGTGTCAGAGTCGCGATCGATGCTGGGCTTCCGTGGGGGCGGTGGGGGGGGCGGAGGTGGTGGTCGAGGCACACCTTCACCTTCTTTGAGGTCTGCCATAAATAGCTCATCCGCATCCTGAAGCTGGGGCGGACGCACCGCAGGAGGAGGATTGGCTGCCGTATCCGAGCGGAAGCTGAATATTGGATTAATGTGCTCGCCACTCGACGAGCTCTCTGTGCTGCTGTTGTCCCCGTTGCCGCTATCGATGATCTCCACCACGAGAATCTCGTCGCTGGGCTTGCTCGACTTCAGCTGCTGCTGCGGCTGGCGGTAAGAAAACTCCAGATCCTCGCTCTCACTGCCAAAGGCCTCGGACACGTTGATGTGGATCTCAATGGCCGCCGGCTCGGGTTTACCCAGAAGCGATCCACCCGAGGCGGGCTGAGTGGAGACATCGGCGCGGTCGATCACATATTGGGTGAACCGCTCCTGGGGCGGTCCCACTGGTGGTCGAGGTGGTCTGGTGGTGCCCGACTCCGCTTCCACTGGCAGCGGATAGTAGCCCTCGTTGTCGCGGAAGTTGGTCGATGCCACAATGGAGTCCACCGTGGAGTCATACACCTCTATCTGTATGTCTGAGATCTTGGACTCTATGCGCGGTGGCGCCGGGCCGGAAAGCTCTAGGCCACTGCTCATGGGCATGGGTAAGCGAGTGGTGCTGGTCTGTATCTCAGGCACCTGGAAGACCGTGGTAGACAGCACCGAAATCGAAGATATAGAAGCTGTATCGAGTGTGGGTGTGGCTGTTTCTGTAGTGCTGCTGGGGCCAATGTTGGCTGGCTCCGTATTCTTCTCGAGCAATGACGTCGGCGCCAGGATCTCCACAATACGTCCGTCGCGCAGCTGGGACTCGATTGAGGCAACGTGCAGGTGGTTGGGTGGATGTGGTTTCTTCAGCGGGTGCACCACACTAAACGTTTTCTCACCCATGAAAATCGGACCCAAGTACCCATTATGCACGGGCACCAGGTCTGGCTCATGTCCCGTTCCGGAACTGGAATCATCACCGGAGCTGGAGATGGGAGTTGGTGGTTGCGGGGTGGTGATGCTGCTCGCACTACTGCTGGTGGTGGTTGGGATCCTTTCCATTTCCGATTCAATGGCGGTTGTTGCCGTTGTCGTTGTTATGGTGGTTCTGGTCGTTCTGGTGGTTCTGGTGGCTCTGGTGGTTTTGCTTGCTCTGGTCTTGCTATCCACGGTGGGTGAAGTGGTTGCGGTGGCTGGTGTGGGGAAATGCTGCTGCTGCAGCTGCTTCTTTCTGGTCAGCTTGAGGCCGTCGTGTCCACTGTTCATGGGTGGGGCCTCTGTGTGCTCCAAGTCCATCAACTGCACCACCGCCGGTGGCTGCGGCAAGTGGTCATCGCTGTCTATTTTTGTTGTTGGTGTTTTTCCAGTCGTATCATTGCCCATAAGTGTGGTCTTGGTGGTTCTGCTGCTGGTGGTGCCAGTCTCGCTGGGAAAAACGGCTGGAGGTTTTATGTTTGTCTTTGGCACTTTTTTGTCCAACTCTGGTCTTCCCGTGACATCTGGCAGCTCGGTGGGAGTGCTCTCAGGTGTGCTGCTGCTGCTGCTGCTGCTGCTACTGCCTTCCTTCGGTGTTGCGTTGGCGGTGGTTGCCTTCACAACCAGGGCGGGCATGTCGCCTTGCACCCCAACCCGCAAGTGGGGCTGCTCCACCGCTACCTCTGATGTGGGCGCTGCTCTGCTACTGAGTGCAGCTGTGGCCAGCAGGAGGAGCACCCACAGGGTGCTTCCCTGGCTGCCACGCCCTCTGCTGCCGCCCAATGCAGATGGCATGCTGCTGCGGTTGCCGCGAACGATTCTGCTGCGGTTGCTGCTGTTGTTGGCGTCTCTTGATTGCGTTTTCGGGAGACTTGAGGAGGCTCGCTTCTCACGCTACTCGTACACTGCACTCTACTGCTTGTTCTTGTTCTTGTTTTTGTCTTGTTTTGTTATGTAAATTTAGTTTTGAGTTTTCTGCGCTCGTGAAAATCTGTTGGCTGTTCTTGGCTGGTTTTCCCTTTGGCACTTAATTTTCCCTTTTGCACTGCTTGCTGTAGCTGCTGCTGCTGCTGTTGTTCTTGCTGTTGTTGGCACTTGGCATTGTGTTGTGGCTCTTGAGGCTGACTGGCATCATCATCTTCTTCAGCATCTTCTCCGCCATCAGTGAGCAGTGAGCAGTGAGCAGTGAGCAGTGAGCGTGCGCGTGCCCCTCCCGAAAGCGTTGCTGCAGCTGTTGCTGGTTTCACTCGATTGCTCAGTCGCCGCTGCAGCGCCGCGACTCTGTCGGTTGAACAGTTGCTGGTGGTGGTGCTGCTGCTGCCACTTCTGCCCGGGGTCAGCGCCGGCCTCGTTGTCTTTTTTGGCTCACAAATATGTTGTTGTAAAGAAACAGAGAAACCTTCCTTCCTTCTTTCGGGGCTCGCCTTCTTTCTCCTTCTGTTTCCCTATCGCTTTTGGCACTTAATGGATGGCGAATGTCGACGTCGAAGCTTTAACTGCTTGCACTCGCAGTCTCTGCTTCTTATGTCCCTTTTCTAGTGGATCTGATCTGCTTCGCGCTTGGCTTCTTCTGCCTTGTCTCTCGCTGTCTCTTGTTCAGCTTCTGCCGGAGTTCCTCCCTAGGGTGAAACCGAGATTTAATACAACGGAACACGCTCCAAACCAAACAAAGTTTTATAAAAACGATACAAAAACCACAACAGAAAGCTAGCTTCGGAGTCCGAAGTAGACCTGGAAAATATCGATATTTTAGACATTCGATACTATCGATAGTATTGTTTTTATTCAACATTTTATTTCCATGTATTAAATGAACTAAAAACGATTGATTTGAAAACCTCGCTTAAATAATTACGATAAAGAAATAGAATACAATCAACAAAAACATTACTGTAAAATACACTTCAAAAGTCACTTAAATATAAGGTTCTTTGGATATCCGAATGACCTATTTATTTGGCGATCCATATGTATTTGTTTGGGAATGTCAGCACTTCGACATTTTTTGGTTCAAATGATGCTTTTCGATCGCTGAACAATCGCTCCGACTTAGTCAAATGGTTTGGACTGCATAAAATCCGTTTTGCTCACCATTTTAATGATGAATCTGTTGCAACTCACTAAAATATATATAAATAAAAGTTGCATAAGTATCCACTTGTAGTCTTATATAAAATATATGTATAAATATAAATACTTACCTTGTAAAATTCCAAAGGATTTGCTCCTTGCGGAGAATGTGCCGCTTACATATGTATGTACTTATATAGGCTTAATTCACTTAAAGAATCGACCCGATCTATTTTACCCCTATCGGACTCTGAAGACCCCTCAAAACTCAGTTCTTTTGCAGCTACGTAGAGATAAAGTAGTCCGATCTCGATGGCTCTCACCTCTATACAGCGTGAATCAAAAATAGGGGTCTGTAACAAATCAGTTGTCAGTTTAAAAACTTAGCGTTTCAGCCTAGTACATATCTGTGTACATCATGTTTTGAGAGCTGGCTGTCTCTGGATTCGCAGTCAGTCAACTAGCAAAGTCTAATGTCATAAGGCTATTAGTATCCCGCAGTCGTAAATATTGTAGGATCAGGACCTGTCGCAATTTCTTCGCAATTAAGGTTCCAATCGATATGTCAGCTATCGATATAAGCCAACAGCAACGCATCACGCATCATGAAAATGGATCGTACTAATTTAACGCTCCATTTCTGAAAATCTGATGCATGATGCACGGCAAAGCATGTAAAGGTCTGTTGTATTTTTACAATACTAAAAACAAGGGTCAAATAGGTCGAAAATGAAACAGAGTCGGAGATACTTCCATTGTGCATTGCATAAATATCTGGTCCAACTCATAATACCATCTGCAAGAGCTTAATAACATAAAAAAAGAGACAAATTTTAACTTTTTTCTGCTGCGCAGCTCGACGTGTAATTTAATAAGGATAGTCGAATAGGAAAACAAAACAGAAGAGCAGAAAAATACAGAACATAAAGTAACAACAGATGAATTCAGAATAAATCATTTGAAATGGTGGATTACAAAATAAGCATAGAAAATGGGAAACAAAAATAATAAGGAGACAAAACACGCCGGAAAGGTAATTCGCCGAGAATTCTTTTTCAATGAAACTACCCCGAACAAAGGATAGCTATCCTTGCAGGAAAAAGTTTGAGCTTTTCTCCCCTGACTAGAAGACATCTCCCACAACTAAAAAAGTGAGTGTCCGACTAAAATAACTAAAAGTGGAACAAATACTGACGTGCACGTCTCTAGACAGGACAATGATTTAACCTTAGATGGACGTGTTCCATTTCTTTCCTTTCTCAGAGACCAATAACAACTTGCATTGGAAAAATATGGATAGGATGTTCATGGTTTAGCTTGCACACTTGATTTGTGGATGCCATCCCCGCGATAAGAATTCTCCATTAACCGCTCTTTTTGCCAGAAATTACCGTGGCTACCGTGGTCCGGCTGTCTTTCACTGTATATTTCCCTCGACGCTGCTAGAGGCTGGAAGGCTGACGTTCCTCTCGGGACTACTCGCAACTAGCCAATAATTTAATGATATGTTTTTGATAAAAGTGTCGTACTGTTAAGGCTGCTGGCCAGTCGGACAAATGGATCCTTTTAGCCTTCCTCAGGACGCCATCTCCCCCTCCAACTTCCTTGTCCCGTAAAGTATGCAACGCTTGCCGACGGCACTGAAAGAAGGGAGGCGAAGCATTCCTCTGGACAGCTGGACGGCTCGTCATCCTTTGAACCACATTTTAGGTTGCGGCCAGGCCATGCAAATTAAATTTAAAGCCTACAAAATGATTCGATTTCACAGCCCCGAACCGGAGCCCGAACCTGACCCTAAACCCCAAGCCAAGGAAAAGGTTGGCAAAGAAAAATTGGGGAAAACCGCAAGCAGGCGCAGGCACAGGCACAAAGGCTTTCCATTCTCTCATCATCACGGTCATCGTCGACATCAACATCAACGGCAACATAACAACTTGCTTATCACTCACTCTGCCCCAAGACCCAACCGCACAATCCGCACCCCCACCACACCGTTTCCATTCCTAGGCCCCTTCTTCTGAGCCAACTATTGAAAACTGAACATCAAAGGGAAGCAGTGAGAGGATAGGGGAAAATATATGAATAAAAGGAAAAAATCCCAAACAATAATAAAGATTATGATAATATGGGACATACATACGTAATGATACGATAAAGAATTGATATATATGTACACATATGCCAATATATGTGTGTAGGCATCTACATACATAACTAAGCCATATAACTATATCTTCATAAGGAAACGACAAGCCCTGTCGTTATCCCTTCTTTTGGTATTCCCGTTAAAAATACTCCGTACTTGTAAGATTTCACGGTATAAATTAGTCTTAATATACATATGCACATATGTACATATGTACATATGTACATCGTTAAATGGGCTTAAAGGTTCTGAAAACATGACGGAATCTTGTTGCACGAATTTATATACAGACGGACTGACATTTTGGAACCGCAACTGTTCTCTCTAGAGAGCGGTAATAATTTTTGCAGGTAAATCAGTTGACCTCCCCGCGTCACACGGCACTTGCATACATTAATCTCTCATTAATATATATCCCCTTTTAATAGTACATAAATTATATAGTACACTTTATATGGCGGACAAAATGGCCGTTGTCCCAATCTATTTATCCTTGAAATGGAATATCAAAAAAATATCTATTGTGTGCCACTTACCGGCGGCGAATTCGCTGGCTGATTCCGCTTGCCCCGCAAGGTAATCCAAGGGTCCTTGCAGAGCTCAAGAGCCCCCTCACCTTCCCGTTTTTGCACCTTCTCACAGGCTTTAATTTTCTTATTCTTGATGGAGCACTTTTTCAACACGCGTTTCTATCTCGCACAAAAGATTGTTTTCAATTGTTTCTCACACGCCACACTGCAAAAAACTGGGCAAAAAAACAATCAGCGACACCGCGAACAAAAAAATACTAAAAGAAGCCGAGCCCAAATCGCGGACATGGAGCATAACGGTAATTGTTGTGATGCGGCAACAATAACAGGAGCAACGGCCACGCCAAAAAGAGAAGGACAGCAGAGCCCCAAGTCGTGGCAAGGCAAACACTCTGCGAGGGCGACAGAAGTCGCGCGAGAAACGCGCCAAATTTAAGCAAATTAATCCTCAGATGGGGCTCGTTCTGCTATTGTCGTAGGCCTGCCTTGCCCCACCTCCGGGCGTGTTGCGGGATAAGATGTGAGAAGGAGATGGACTGACCACAACTCCTTTGCTATCCTTTATCGCGCTGCCTCTTCGGTTGCTTTTTCTGCTCCTGCTGCTGTTGCTACCGCTGCTGCGTCCTTTAGCTCCGAAAACCGCACGAAAACTGCGCAAAAATCATAGCATCCTTTGGCTAAAAGGACTCACGAACCTCACGACGAACTTAACTCGACGAGCATTCAAAATTTGCGCGCTCTTTTCCGAACAAGAATTTGTATGGCATGTACCATATACACACGCGGGAATGTTGCGCATGTTGCTTGCACGCCATCGGCCTGCAGGGTGTGTTGGCACAACGAGGTGGGGTAGTATTCACAAAATGAACTATGGTCTGAATGTCGATTTTTTATGACATAATTTCTATTTCAGCATGGTCTTAGATTTTAAAACTTATTTTTAATGTAATAGTATACAATTTAAGGGACGAAATTTGGCACGGTATGCTAAAAATATTTTCAATACAATTTTTTTTGTTATATTTTGTATTTTTCTTGTGGCACTACCTTGTTGTTAAATGTGCTCCGTGGTGAATTCCTTCTTAGTAAGCCCCAAAATCTATCAGAATACGTATTTTTCAAATCCATGCCATTAAAATTGGTCTTCAGACCATAGTCCATTGACGTACAACTGGTATGTTGCTGCCGTGTTGCAAATCACCACCTCGTTGTCGAAAACCTCATTGACGCACTGCGCAGCATGCTGAACAACATTTTGTGCCGAACGACGGCATAACCTCAGCCGAGAGTGACCGAGAAAACCCGAGAGAGCAGAGCCGACCATGAGTGCAAAGAGAGCGCAGGACTGAATTTAATTGATGAGCAACATGCGTGTTGCAAGTGAACGCATGGTATAACTATATAAGGCAAGGAGAACTCAACGAAATCCTTCTTTTTCGCGGCTTATGTATAATATATGTATATGTTGGATATGTCCCTAGGATCTGACGAGACTCGATCACCGAATACATATATGCACATAGTAATTAAAATATGTAAGCAAATGCTTGCTGCTTTTTTAATTATCTAATGTGTGTAAGAAAATTTTGATTAAGGTACAATATTAAATAATTTCTTACACTTTTAAACTTTATTTTATTGTTTTCAATTACATGCGACGAATTTTCCATTAATATTTCTTGTTCCGAACTTGTCATTAGACAGAACTGCAGATAATTGTAAAATGTACCTGAAAATATAATAGAAAACCCATCCCATACGATTGTACCTTGGATGTACCTTAGATATTATTCTGCTATGGGGTGGCCGTCGTTCTACACGGGTTAAGTGTTCAACGCTGGAGTAGAATCTCCCCTCATTTGGAGACTTCTTCGCGGTTTGTGTCTTGGCTGAGCGCCAATATAACCAGGCTACATCTACATACATACATATGTGAAAGCTAACGGGCTCTGAAAGCTCCACTGGCTTCCAGTCTCCAACAAAGCTGGCTCTTAGAGAGTTTTAAAATATAGCTTTTCGTGCGCCTCTTTGTTGACTATGTTTTTATCGGAAGCTTAGGGTAGCATAGGCATAACCGCCTTGCATGCTCTATTACAAAGTATCCATGGGATTATTTGGCGCTTGAATGGGGCTAAAGATATAAAGATACATAGATTTAGTTATTCAATAAATAAACTTAAAATGATATTAATAAAAAATAAAACATAATAGGTGACGCGTCAAACAATGCTCTTCCTTTCTTATGTCAAGAAGAGAATAATTCAAACCATAATTAAATCATCAGAAATCACAAACTTGTTGGATTTCTTAAAAATAAGACTAGAAATTTGTCCGCTACTATCTGCCTGGTTGCCTCTATCTAACTAATGCACAGCTTATGAGAAACTAAAATTTCTCATAAGGCAAATTTCACCCAACCCCAATCCAGTCAATAACAATATTACTGTTCAACAAAGAAAAAGTACACATGATCCTTCAAGGGATTGACAGCCAGCCAAAAGTTATTGTATCCTGTAGCTTAAGCTTAAGTCGGCTTAGGTCAAGAAAATCAAAAATAAACCATAGCTATGAAATTTCTGCAGCCCACTCTTACCTACAAATGTCTTTTAGTGTACTCCTCTAAGATACAAACCAAATATTATGGTGAAAGCTTCCTGAACAAAAGAGACAATCAGAGTGTTCATTGCGTCTTTTTCATTGATCGGGGGTGTTCATACTCGTAGCTTCCTCTCCGTGGGCTGAAAAATACTACTGAAACTGCTTTCCAAAAATGGATTTTCAGTTCTGTTATGTTTTTATTAGATCTCCCTATTTTTTATGTCTTGCCTCTATCTGCCATGGTAACCCACCCATATCAGATTTTCCTTAAAGCAAGATCTTTGTCTTAATTTCCATCATACTTCCGCCGCTCCCATTCCAGCGCACACCCATCAGTAACATCTATTCCGAACGTTCTGCCTGCCAAAAAATGTGTCTTACATTTATTTTGATCATGCAACACGCACGATAATTCCCATAAATAATTTGCCATTTGATTATGTAAAACTGGTGGTTCGCCTGCCCGGTTGACTGTCTCCTCCTCGTCCTCCCGTTTTTCCAGTCACCACACTCTCCGGGTCCGCGTCCGCGTCTGCCTCCGTCCCCGCCAAGCCATGCTCACTTATTTGTCTACGCTGTGGAATTCGAGGCAGGTCCCCTTGGGCGACACTCCCAAATGTCTCCGTCCACGTCTCGTCTCCGTTTGATGCGTTGTTGGAAATCGAACGTCTCAAGACGGCTGCCAGGCACCGTTTGGTTTTGGTTTTGGTTTGGTTTAAGCTTCGCATTGGGCATCTGTCAATTCTTTCCATCGGCTGTCTCTTCGACCTCTTCGACGTCTCTCTGTCTCTATGTCTCCGCAAGGCTCCAACTTTCTGTATCTCTACGAGTAAATACATATGTATGTACTTGTGAGCCTTTATTCATATACATTTTTACATATGAATGGACGTATGTCTTCTGCTGTCTGTAGGGGACGAGGGACAGCAGTGACAGCAATTTGGCAAAGGCATTTGCATTTTAACAAATTAACAATGCACAAAGTCCGCCCACGGATACCGTAGCGGGATAATATCGGAAACGAAAACGGACAAAGTAAATTTCTTTAAACGTGTCCAGAAATGTGTGTATGTATATATTCGACACAAAAATGATGACGACGAAATGAAGATGGACTCAGGCTTCCATCCTCTCCTTGCCTCTAAGCATATGGATTTGGGACTCTTCTGAGCGTTTCCAAAAAATACCCGAAATCTATCCGAATCACATACATACACTCTCAGATGTCGATCGGACTGTATCATGGTGTTGCCAGTGTATCCACTTCTTCGGCCCCAGAGGCTAGCCCTCAAAATGTTTGTTTTTTATTTTGACCCCTTTGTAGTGGCAGCAATTTGAACAACAGCATTTGAATTTTGACAAGTTAACAATGCGCATACCTGTGGCACCACCCACCCACACCCATACACACACACACACCAGCATCACCTGCTCCCACTCGCAGTCGCACTCGCACTCGCACAAAGCCACAGACACAATCGCATGGAGATAGAAAACTTAATTGAATCCCCCTTTGGGTGCCTGACCATTGAACACATTTCAATTGCTGACCTCAAAGAGTTTCATTCGGCTCTTTGTGAGTTTATTGCTGGGCTGTTTGCTCAGCTCGGACTCACCTCCGTGCTGTGGTGCTGTGAGGCATTTTTTGGCGGAACGCTTTCTTCTCGGCGGCGGCCGTTACACGTCCGAAGCGGCTCGAGGCCGGCCGCATTTATCGAGCGTAATGAGCACGCAGATCAGCTCGGCTCGGGTCGGTCCGGGCCCATTAACATACAAATGCATGGCGTTTCAATTACCCCCCAAACTCGATGTCGATGTTGAAGTTTGGGTTTGAGTTGGGCTTCTGGCCCATGGACTGTCCGCTCTACCCTTATACATCCCCATGGGGGTGTGGGGATGGGGACTTTTAACAGAGACTTATCTGGAATCTTGCTTTCATATCGACTATCTGAACACGTATACTATATACGGTCAATACTCCCGATAGTTGGGTATAAAGCACACTTTTCGTAACTGAGTTTATTTTACAATTGTGGCATTTTATAATCGATGCCACTATCGATAATACAGATGGTTCTAGAATTTTGCAGAGAAAAATAAGAATTTCGATGTCTAGAAAAAGATTAAACGCACTTCAAAAGGATGTGGAAACACAATCTCCTAACGAGAAACCCCGTCTACCACAAAATCAGAGACAAACAAAATACAAATTTTTACAATTTTTTCGATGAGCAATCCTTGGAGAAGCGAAATACGTTCATTGAAAAGTTTTCGATGGAAAAGTCGATCGATATATCGACGGATTTGTAGCCCTTGCACCTTGTTGGTTTTACTGTTCTCTAATATCCATGAAGATGAATACCCATTAAAAGTTTTCAACCCATTTTCGCAGCAAATTTGGCACAAAGAGGGAAGTGCCTCCAAAATAAAGCTTTATCGCTTAAGCACTTATTTATTGATATACATATGTATATCCCATGTCCGCGAGGTAGACGAGCCTCTTTTGGACTTTTTGGGGTTAATGCGGCATCAATCGATGGCACGACCATTGTCGATTTGATCGGTTCACCTTGGCCGCTTCTCATGGCATCTTAACGGATCGCTTTAATTTTAGCAGCGCGTACATGACGCGGATCGACACCAGCGTCAGACTCGACAGGCTCTGTCTCGGGCTCTGGCTCTGCCCATGGCCATGGCAACAGATACGAGTACATTGGCGACGACATCTTGACAACTGGCGTCGATTTATATGCGCAGCTTTTCCATGATGTGTTTTCCATGCGACGCCAGTTTTCCATGCCAGGCAACGGCAACGTGCCGCGCATGCCGAGCCGAATCCGTTTGGCTAAATTTGCCAGTCGATTACAATTTGCGATGCCAATTGAAACTGAAACGGTAAACATTGCCCGCTGTCCAGCCCCAGCGTACCCACTCCTCCAGCTGCAGTCGGGCTCCAAGCCATAGTCCAGTCCAGCCATCGATCTATCACCAGTGGCGTACACTTCCCAGGTGACACGGCTCCAGGGCGGGGACTGAGACTGGGAGCGGGACCGCGACCGGGACCGGGACCTGGACCGGGACTGGTGTAGAAGGAATTCTCAATTTGAGTTTGGAGAGAATTGAAATAAGACAGTTACGATGGGCTTTGCATAGTTTGGGACGGACCTTCTAAGAGTTACGATGGGTTGGCATGTGTTCCCATCACAGACAATTCTATATGTGTTTTCTTTGGTATTATGTACATTCGTATGTATGTACGTATTGTAGTTCGCAGAGACAGGTCCCGACAGAGATGAGTTTTGATGGTTTGAGAGGGCTTTGATTTGGGGCAGTATCTGGGCTGAAACGAAGAGATTGAAAAGGCATTGGCTTGGAATAGCTTTGGGAAGGACAAAACTGGTGGGGTAGCTTAGACAATGATTCACAAAGACCAGGACAAGCCTAATATTTGAGCACTATTTGGCGCACACCAGCTGCCGGTTACGCAGGTCTCAGGCATGCACCCCCAACACCCGATAGCGCTGCAGACAATCGGATCTCGTTTATCCCAAATCGCTGCCCGTCTTCATCTCAGATCTTATGCAACAGATGCTTATCGCCTCATCTGAATTGTAAAGTGTCTTGTACTCAAGTGTCTCCCCAGACGCAGCCCCGCCACTGTTCGCGCCCTGCTCTTAGATTTTATGATGGTTTTATGTATGAGAAATATTTGGGCTTGGGTTCGGGTTCGGGTTGGGATTTTGGCTTTTGGCTTGGGTTTGGGATTGATAACAAAACTTTCGCATTTTTGGGATGCAGGTTTCTGTTAACTGATTCACATTGCTCGAAGATGGTCCGGCCGCGGGGCGTGGCCGATTGAATCATCAATGACTGCGAAAGCATTTCACTTTCGCTGTTCGCTGCTCGTTGCTCGATGCTCGATGCTCGCTGCTCGGTTTCTCTCCCCCCTGATTCGCTTTCTTTTGAGTCATCCTCTGCATGGATGGACCCGGGCCAAGTCGCTTCTTTATGACTCCATTTATGTGGGTGACGATTGCAACATCATCGCTCGACTCGCCCCGGCTCTGCCCTCCTCCACCCATCGCTGAGACAAAGGCCCGGCTCTGTTTCGGTTTCAGTTTCGATTTCGGTTTGGGTTTCATCATCATCAACCCCCTGTCCCCTGTTGCCTGTAGCCTGTCCCATGTTCCGAGTCCCCAGTCCCCAGTCCGTCCCCCCAATTCCGAGTGACATCCATCACAACAATTAATGTGCATTATGCTGGAGAAAGAGGGAAAAAGAGCCAGTTTACTTATTTGTTACAGTAGAAATTGTTAAGCAAATATTTTGCCTGTTGCCGAAATACTTGTACGAGTACAACAGCCACAAAAGGAAAAACAAACCTGTCGAGAAATTGAGAAAATTGTTTGCGCAGTTGTTGCTGTTTTTTGTCCGCTCTTTTCGTTTTCGTTTTCATGATGAAGGGTCAGGGTGAGAGGGAGCTGGGGCTTTGGCTGCGGCTGCGGCTGGAGCCATGCCAAGGGAAGGCGTGAGTCAAAACCCGAAAGAAGGAAAGGCCGCACATGGCAGGTCGGCGATCGAGATACCCTTGCAGGTCGATCATTTCCATTGTACCTATTGAATTGATTCAGTTTTGGTCAAATTTCGAATCAAAATAACCTACTAAAGCCGACAAAAGAATCTTTGACAGACTTTTGTGTGCACACATATGGTGTAGGAAATACTTTCTGCCTGCTTTGCGATGCCAATTGCCCATCCGAATCGTACTACCCTCGGCAAGGGTATCAGAACAAACTGAGACTTTCTTTCATCCGTTTCTCGATTCTGCCTCAGTCACGTTCCTTTGCCTTTACCTTTGCCGTTGCCCCTGCCTGCCCTGAATTGCTCCGAGTTCGTTTGAAGCAATTGTTGCTGTTGGCCCTTTTTTGGGCTGCTTGGCAAGTGGTCAACAGACTGGCCAGGTCTGTCTTGGGGTCTGGCTGGTCTTTGGTCAGTGCTGGCCTGTGCCCAGAAATCATAATTTGCTAATAAATTTTCATTTCCATGTCGCGTCGCGTCGCGTCGCGTCGCTTCGAGTCGGGTTGGAGTGGCAGGTTGGGCATTTGTAAGGTGAAAGTTTTGCCAAATCCTCCTCCGAAAAGTCTCCTCCACTCTTCCCATACTTTTAGCTGTGAATGGGGACCCACTAAATCTGTTTTCTCCGGTCTTATCCTGCCCTTAAGTTCGTGTTCTAAGTCGTTTGTTTGCACCTTCGACACAGAGACCTCGCTGGAGACTTCGCTGAAGACTTCTCTGTAGGGGATGACGAGTCCGCGCTACTTGGAGGAGTGACAATTTTAAGGTTTGACCACAAATTTCACTCTCGTTTTCTGTTTAGAAAAACAGACATCAACTTCAACTCCAGCTCCAACTTCAATAAATGTTGAGGCTCACAAACTTGTTTCTTCAGAGAAACAGAGGAAGAAACGACTAGAGAAGAGTAAGCGAGAGGGAAAGAGAGAAAGAGAGAGAGGGGAGAGATAATTTCACTTTTATTAAGTAATTTCAGTGTACAATAGCTGCTTGTATGAGCCACAGCAAGTGACACTTGTCATTGGCAGATACCTAGATACTTAGATACATTCAGACAACAGATAGCGTACCTGGAGATACAGATACTCCGACGAAAGCACGCGGCAAATGAAACAATTAAGAAAGTCAACTTTAGGCACTGGGTACTGGGTAATGGGGAATGGGAATGGAAATGGAAATGGGAAGGCTACGATACATTCCGTACGCGATTTATGTGTGCTGATAGCAAAACTCTCCAACTTCCAAGTTCCCTTTCCAAGCGAGAACGAAACTTTCTTGACTGCACATTTGGCACAGAGTGGAAGCCAAGTGGAAGCGTTCAATCAAACTGATGAGATGAGAGTGGAGCATGGGCTATGCGTTATGGGTTATGGGGTAAGCGCTTTGTAGTACTGCCATTAAACATTCGACGGGGAGGAGGATGATACCAATCTGCCGACGCAGCTGCATAAATGAGACAATTTCAGGCCAGACTAGATTTCTGTGTCTCATATAATCCGCTTCTCAGCAGAACGTAGACGGCCTCGGAGGCTCGGCTCTGATCAAAGTCTCGGAGTTTGTCAACTCTCGATTTTCCAGCATACTTTCCCTTCATTCAACTACATCTGGGTTGGATCTTGCAGCCAAAATCAAAATTCTTTCGAATGAAACTGAGAATGGGGATTGGGAAAGGGGATGCCTCTTGGCGGACTGCTGCCTGGCTTCTCTTGTGTCATAATTTACAGGGTGCCAGGCCAATGGCAAGAGATACCTCTGTCTACCTCTTTCCCTTCTGCATGTGCTTTTGGCTTTTCCCAGCAGCTCACTTCTCACACATTTGTCACGAGGTTTTTCATCTCTTTTTCAGTTTTCCCTCCCCATCCCAGTCTCCTTCCCTCTCTCTCTCTCTTGCTATATCTTTTAATGAGCGGGTCATCAACGCTGACGGTTTGCCCAGGCTGTAAATTATATTAACTGCATTTCGCACACACTCACAAGATCGCACGGCAGCAGCAACAACAGCAACAACAGCAACAACAGCAACAACAACAGCCCTGGCAATTGTCGCTCTTGCACAATTTTCATTTTCGTTTTCACAGATTTCTGTCCGCAGCTCTCAATTGTTTTTCCTTTGCTCTTCTTTTCAGCAGAGGGTCTCCATTCACATCTTGCTTTGCTTTCCTTTTGCTGGGAATGGTCATGCCTCGATTGCGGGATGGTGACCGGAGGAGACTGCTCATACGAATATACCCGGTTCTGTCTCAATGTCTCAAAACCAATCAGAAAATTGCTCAATCCCCATCAGCACAAAGCCGACGCAAACCGATTTAGAGCCAATATACTCGGATAAAATGCGAAAATGTTGACAACCAATTTCCTAGGGCTCAGGAATGATTGAAAGATGATCCCACGATCAGTATCTGAGAAACGAGCTCAACCCAGCCTGGGCCCGAAGATCCCCCAGTAAACGGCCGATCTGTTGTTAGGTGCCTGATCTGATGCACCTGCTCCTTTTGGGGCTCTTACTCTACCCAGGCCTGGGCCAACTTTCCCCTTGGAAAGCATTGCAACTGGCTGTAAGGGCAAGCCCAGTTCGTCTTTGCCAGTTGACTTATATTTTCCAGGCTTTTATTGATTTCTTGAATGATAAGTTTTGCAGTTGCGGCCATTGTTGCCGCTGTTTGTGTCGCTCTTTCTGTCGCTGCTGCTGCTGCTGCTGCTGCTGGTGCTGTCATTGTTATTTGGTTTTTTTCCCGCTCCCAGCCACGGTCTTTTGGCCAGGCGTCTCAATTGACACATCTCCAATTGTCAGCTGGCTGACCTTGTGGCAGATCTCCATCGCTTTCACGTTGCTGCTCTTTCTGCTACTGCTGCTGCTGGTGCCGCCGCTTTTGTTGCGTTGCGATGCGGAAATGTGCGGCTGCTGCACTTGCCTCGGCAGCCAAAGTTAAAGCCAAATCCAAGCCAAGTCGAGCCCCGATTTCGGCTGCACTGACTGCACTTTCAGGCCAATCGTCACACGTCTCGATTCGCTGACAACCTGCAATCCTCGCAGCAGCAGTCCAAGTCGGGGCCGTAGCCGCAGCAGCAGCAGCAGCAGCAGCCGCAGCAGCAGCAACTAATCATAATTTCAGTCAATTTAGCAAGCAGCGACAAGTGTTTTTTTTTTCGACTTTTTTTCTTGCTGTTGCTATTGCCGCCGCTGCAGTGACTTTCTCCCGACCTCGTTTAGTTCGATTCCCATTCCGATTCCAACTCCTAAAATAAATGATTGACACAGAAATTGCTGGACTTGGCCTGCCCTGCCTTGGACTGTCGTCTATTGACCTCCCAAAGAAGCCAGAGCCGGAGCCGGAGCCGAAGCCAAAGCAGTCTCAAAAATTGAATATGGTTTTTAGAAACTTTTCGGCACAGCCATAATCAGAATTCGGGAAGCCCAGGCCACAGAAATGTATTTGCATATTTCTCGCGCTCTCTTCAGGCAGCCATGAAGGCAGGGAAGAGAGGGCCGAGGGCCGGGGGAAACTCGACTTGGAATGCGTTAATTGGCCGGGCAGGCAGCCAGCCAACTGAGCAAACAGTTAGTCTCTGATTCGGGTTCTTTTCGGGCCCTCCTCAGGTGTTGTCAGCCAATATTTCACCTGCCGCTGCCGCTGCCGCTGCCACTGCCACGGCCGCTGATGGGCAACGCTTAGCAGCCTAACGAGGCGTTACTTCTGCCCCAAACAACAACATAAACAGCAGAAACAGCAGAAACAACAGAAACAACAGCAACAAAGGCCACAACAGGGCGATACAGGCAGCCGCTGATCGAAAGTGAAGCTCATTGGAGACCCACATAGCCATTCAATAAAAGGCCAGGCCATAAAAGAATTTTCGGAAGAATTTCTAAATGAAATTGATATCCACTTCTGTCTAAAGAGTGGGTGAGTGGGGGTCTGCCCCATATGGGGCATGAGTGTGCTCCGTACTCGGTAAATTGAGCGCAGAGTGGTGATATCACTTTGATTGAAAGGCAACTAGAGGGTTCTTATAGCAAATGCTATGTGCCCTATCTTTCATCTTGAAAATGCCCATTTCCCTCAAAAAAAAGTATCAAAAATTCGTTGGACGCGTCTCATCTCATCTCATCTCGTCTCGTCTCGTCTCGTCTCTCGACTCGATCCGGCACTTCTCTTCATTAAATTATCATTATCAAAATGAAAGTTTGAGGTTGGTTTTCTTCGGAGCCGATGCGATGAACATTGTGCGTGCAATGGCCAATGGGCACGTAACGTGTGGCCATCAATAAAATTGTCAAATTGGCAAACTGAACGGCGATGGCGTGCTTAGAATACTCAAATGGAAAATGGGAAATTTGAACTTTTATTTTGCGTGGGCGTGACTCTGTACGAGTATGTGCGGCAAATATCTCTCCTTCTGATCACTCTCTGTCCCTCTCTCTCTTTCTCTCTCTCTCTCTTTGAGAGAAACAAAAAACTCTGGCAACGAACTTGCCTTCCTATGGAATGATTAGGGCCATGCCATGCCACAGGTCAGCCACAGGGCGAACCAGATCAGACCAAGCCGCTCTCCGAGTGCGCCACAAGTGCTACAAATTATTTTTTTCCCGCGTCAGATATAACACGCCATCTCTCTAGCATTTGCATACCTTGTAGTCCCGAAACCCAAGGCTAAATACTACGATGAACAAGCTTTTCCGATCGTACATTGCGGCTGTTGAAAATACCTTTTTATGCAGCTTTTTAGGGACATGCAGATCCCATTTTGAAAAGTTGCAAAGATTAACAGACAAAGATCAGATCTCTAGTTCTTTAGCAGGTATCTTCTAGTCGGAGTCTCGATCGGAGCGTTCGTTCTTTCTCGTGGGGTCTCTGGTCCAAATGAGCCGTGCGGTTGCTCCATTAGGGTGACACAATCAACGCCGGCGACTTGTCCAGCGGAGACGGAGACGGAGTCAGAGTCAGAGTCGGAGGCGACCTGATCTACTTGAGGCTGCAACTGAGGCAGAGGCTAAGGCAGAAGCAGTGGCTGCCCTCTCTGGCTGCCTCAATTGCTTTATTTTTTCTCCTCTTTTTTCTCTTTGTTTCTGCAATGTTTATGGTGGTTGCTGTCACACAGTCGTTGACGGTGGTGGCGGTGGCGGTGGCGGTGGCTTATGTAAGCTCTGAATTCTCTCTGCTCCACTCTGGACATACAATTCCAGTCGGCTGTTGTTGCATTCATCATCGTCATTAGTGTCCAAAAATGAAATGATTGCAAATATCAAAAACGCAACAAAAGAGCTCTCCACTTTTCAGAGGAGCAGCCGGCAGCCAGCAGCCATCAGCCATCAGCCAGTAGCCAGTAGCCAGTAGCCAGTAGCCAGGGGGTATAGCCCATAAGTACGGCGGATATGTGTACCTATGTACTAGGTATATTGAAAACGTTGCTCATGTTGGCACAGACAAAAGACAAGATTTTTACTTTCGTTTCATGTAAGCCCTGGCGCACACACATTTCACTTTGCCCCATCTAGAGTCTGCCCCTTTTTGCAATCAGTTTGCAAACAGCAGACGCGGTGCAGTGGGGGATGGGGATTGGGATAGCAATCCCTGCACCGGGGCTGTGGGCCGTGGGCTGTGGGCCAGTGGTGGGCCCTGCCCCCAACCTGTGCCGCTCCAACTCCAACTCCAAGTGCAGTCAGTCACTTTCTGTGGGCGCCCATTGCGCAATCATAACTACACCTGCCTCGCCGCCCCCTCCCAACGCTTACCTCTTTCCACTTGGTTCGGAAACGGTCGGTTTGGCAACCCACTAACTATCCAAAAACCACCAAAGGAGGGAAGGAAAGGAAAGGAAAAGAAAGAAAGGAAACTACTAGAGGAAAGTTATCTAATTTTTTGGGAGAGATTAGCAACTATTTAATGGATCATCGAGACTTTTGCTGGCGTGCAAGCATTACGAAATTATTTGGTAGACACCAGAACGTAATTTAGAATTGGATACGATGGAGATATGTGGAATATATGGAAGCTAGTACTCTTTCGAGTGCATTGAATGTGCCACTGATTCACCCTCACTTCCTCACTCATGTCCCCGGAAGCCTCAGAACGTCTCTGTGTACAATCATTGTGATAATTCAGTCCTATACTAATGAATATTTATATTTGTCATCATCCTCATCAAAATCGCATCAGCAGATCAGAAATAGATCAACTCTTCCAGCGCACAAAAAGGCGAGTCAATCTATCAACGTTTCGCCTGGAACAATCGATTTCGGTCCAAAGAATACTTAGATGAGCATTTCCTTCGAACTGGAGCATTTCTTTGGGCCTTGCCCCAAGCTGGGGATGGATGAAGGGAGCCCAACGGCAGCAGCGACTCAGAACATTAATCTCGGGAGGCATGAGCTGGAAATTAAAAATAATAAAGCACTAAATGGAAAATGAAGCGAGGCTAAAACGGGATGGGTTGTGAATGGATAGGATGGGCTGGGATAGAATGGGATGAGAAAGAGTGGAGTAAAATGGGTTGGGTTGGTTGGGTTAGATGGAATTTGATGGGTTGGTCCGCGATTGGCAGAGGGGGGTGGGGGGGCTCTGTTAGAACAGCAGCAGCAGCAACAACAGCAACAGAAAAAGCAGCGCCAGATGCAGCAATTCGCTTTGCTTGGCTGCGTCCCCAATTCTCCGAGCTCCCCCTCTCTCTCTCTCTCTCTCTCTCTCTCTCTATCCACGTTGCGGGGCCCCTCTCTGGTGGGCTGAGTTGATTTCCTTGTTGTGGTCACTCCACACTGGTCAGTGGTGGGCGTCGTTGGCGGAGGAGTCCGCACGTGGCCGTTGTGGCCAGTTGTACGAGTACTTGCTGCCGATCTGCCGATCTGGCGATATGCCGCCTGTCTGCCCAACAAAGCGGAACAATGGGCGCGACCGGCATGGAGCAGCTTCAAGAGCAAGCCCAGCCATCAGCCATCAGCCACCGGGCATCGGGCATCGGGCATCAGCCACCCATCCTAACCACCAGCACCAGCACTGGAACTGGCACTGGCACCAGGCAGAGGCAGAGGCAGTGGCAGCCACTTGCACCAGCGATTTTCCAATTAAATGTTGCCACAAAGCAACCTGTTGTTGTTAGCTAACCGTTTGAGTGGGGCACAGAGGGGAAGTGGGGGAGGAAGCAAAAGAGCGAGAAAGATTGAGATTCGCCAAGCGAATATCGAACATTGATCGATCAATCCATGAACTCGAAATCTTATGACATGACTGAACATTTTAGAGGCCCGCGGGGCCATCAAGGCAACAATGTCGCCCCTTGGCGATCCCCCTCAAGAGGCAATTGGTTTGGCCTACAGGCTCCAGAGATCAGCAAATGAACAACAAATATGATGGCATGGAAATCAAATTGATCCGAAGTTAGCTGATTATGTATTTCGTTGTTGATTTGTTCGGCAATTCGATGCGGTACATATTCATTGTTTTAGAGTTGATGAACCCCCCAAAAAGGGAACATAAGAGGTAGAGAATTGTATACATTAATCGGGAACCGATTTTCATCGAGTAACCCTCAGGATATGTCTTATATTTGTATTTCCTACAGGAATTCTGCCACAAAATAGAACCAAAAACTTCACCTTTGCTGCAATCTTCCTCCTTTTTAGTTCTTCATTGGCTGATCATGGCCAGAGAAAATATCTCACTGGCATACGTCTGGGCCATTTTGCATGTACGAGTACCCCACATGTGTCACACACACACACACACACACACACACACACACACACAAATAGAAAGAGACACAAGAATAGCGGGGTATGGAATGCGCTGGCTGGATGGACTGGACTCCCCGCCAGCATTGATGCTGCTCCAATTTGCTGACCATTTGGCTTACTTCTCCCATTTCCCATTTTCCCCCATTCGTTTGGCATGCAAATGCTGCAACATTGTGCAACGTTGTGCTCGTGGCTGATGCTGGTCGTAGTTTTTGCACTGTCCAAGTCCCAGGTTCCAGGTCCCTGGTCGCAAGTCCCGTCCCTGTCCAGCAGAAGCAGGTAATCCAGTCGCAGTCGAACGAGAGGAATTCTTCTAAATTGCTCCAATCGGAAAGAGACGGGGGATAGTGAGAGAGCGAGAGAGCGAGCTGCAGAGACGCACAAAGTTACAGTTGCATAACCTGTATTAGTTGTTAATACCGTTTTAGAGAAGATGAAGATGATGATGGCCCAAGCCGAGGCCCCTCTCCGCCAAAGCCCGGCCATTGATCAGCACGCCCTGCCAGTCTGCCGGAGGGGCAGAGCGGAGCGCACAGAGGCTAAGCAGAGGCAGAGGCAGCGACTCAGCAGAACTTGGCACTTGCCAAAAGTGCAGCGGCAGCAGCAGCAGCAGCAGCAGCAGCAGCAGCAGCAAGTGCTGCTCGGCCGACACGCATGCAGGTCCCCTACCACCCCACTTATGAATGTACATACCATACCTGCCTCAGCAAGCGGCAACAGCAAGAGCGACTACAACAGCAGCAACAGCAACGACGGCAACGACGGCAGCAGCAGCAGCAGCTGCGGCAGCGACAGAGACAGCAGGCAAGCAGCTTACAGGCGGCTTACAAGACGCACAGCGCGACGTCGCAAACTTTCAGTTGCTTTCGAGCTGCACAAGGCGACAGACGGTTTGACTTCTTCGACTCAAGCCCCCAAAAAAAAGAGTAAGCGAGACTTGCAGAGAAACAGAGAGAGAGAGAGAGAGCGATCTAGCTGGCAAGAGAGAGCGGGCGAGAGAGCGCACGACCAATGTGAAAAGTGAAAGAAACGCCAAGCCAAACGAAACGAAACGAAACGAAAGACTCTTGAGTTCTTCTGCAGAGCTTCCAGCGAACGGTTCATGCAGCGGCTAAGCGTGGCGCGTAATCCAACAAAAATATTCAGCTATTTTTTTACGTTATTTTGTTAAGTTTTTGACCGAGTGCCTCTCCTCTAACGGTTCTGCTATCGGTGTGTGCTCAAACTTTCGGCGTCCATCTCGCTCTTCCGTGTGTCCGTGTGTGTGTGTGGATTTTTTTTTTGTTTTTGTGCATTTTGGTTGTTGCTCGCTGTGGCACAATCGGAAGAAGGCGAAGGATAGAACCAGTTGCCACCAGTTGGGTGGCTGACACACATTTTGACCAGGCCAAAAGCACCTGTTGGCATGTGGAGCCCAAAACAACAGTCAACAACTCGCAGCAAGTGCTAGAAAACAAAAGAAGAAGAAAAGAGTGCAAAATATAGAGTAGCAACACCAGCAACATCAACAACCAGAAGAATAATCAACCGAAGAAGAGAGGAACGAGATCGATCCCCCGCAGCAGGTGTGAGCGAGAGAGAGCAAACCATGCAACGAACGCAGTGGCAGCTGCTTCTGCCGCTGGCTCTGGCGGTGGCGGTGGCGATGGCGTCGGCTTTGGCGCAGGCGCAGAATATAGGTGAGTGTGTCAAGCGAAAGACTAAGAAAACAAGAGAGAAATTCTGTGGGAATAGGAATACCGAAGGGTGTATACCCTGCCCTCGCCAGGGGTGACTCTGATTATCTGTGGCGGGAGTTCTCGGGGATGAGATTTTGTATACCCATGAGGCATCCTATCTAAATACACTCGCTAAATGACGTTAAGTGAAACCTCTATGTCTTTTGTCTTAAGGCGGCTCTTCGGAAAGTCTCATGGTGCTTAGGCTCCGATGACCTTTCGATTCGTTGGTTGTTCCTCACCGTCACTCGACTCGGACTCTATGCACAGCCTTGACATGTGGGAACATTTTTTCGGATACCCACACAACTTGTGAGAGAGGCTCTAGTGTATTGTTAGCAAAATATCTTCGGACTTTTCGGTCATTTCGGATTCCAAATCTTCAAAATCCCACAATGCTTTGCATAGATCAGTTATCGGATAAGCCCACCCAAAGATCCCATGGCACATGGCACCTAAAATGTTGTGCATGCCCTGTTTTCAGGGTATCCAACGGCACACAGAGCAAGAGCAAACAGAAATTGTTTCTCTCGTTCTTGTTTGCTGCTGGTGATCCGATCCCACTTGCTGTCGCTCTTGTGCCTCCCTCCTTCCTCTTGTTGCTGGCGCTGGGGTGCCGCCGGTCCCCATTTTCATCACTCACCCATTTTCGTGTGCGTTTGCGTGTGTGTGTGTGTGTGTGTGGGGCACACCTAAAAGAGAATTCATTTGTTTCTTCGCATTTAATTTTTATTATTTTTGCATACACATTTTTTGTTGGTTTTTTGATTTCCGGTTCTGGTTCGAAACAAAAGCAACCAACGACTTTTGAATTATATTTCTTGTCCAGTGACTTTGGCATTTTTCCCACGCCAATAAACCAAAAAAAAAAAACAAAAAAAAAACCCAGAAAGAGCATTCAATGTTCAACTGTCCTCAGTCCAGAGCTCAGTCCCAGTCCCAGTCCCAGTCCCCAGTCCGAGTTCCACTTTGAGTTCCAGTTTCAGCGAAAAGTCAAGTGCTTGGGCGCTGGTTAATTGTTTCGTGGGATATGCGGCAGAAATCAGGTGAAGAGAATGCTGGGGGGAGCAGGGTGTGGCATTTGCCAGGAAACGGATGTTTGTTTGGGTCACCACACACACACACACACACACACACAGAGGAGTGACGGGTACCCAAATGTGGCACACGAAAGACTTAGGCAACAAACTTGTCCCTGCACGTGGCGGTGGCAGCCAGCAGTCAGCAGAAGGAGACCTGCAACTTGTTCTGGCATTCAATTACGAGTGTCGCCTGCACGTGGCCGAGTATCCGATTGCGCAGACTCCACAGGTGGCTCCTCCTCCGCATTGGGGCTTCTTCCAGAAACCAGTGGGACACCAAAAAAGGAAGCAACAGACGGGGCAACAATATGGCCAAAAAATATTACAACTTTTACTCGGGGAAAAATCTTGTAAATTAATTAAAAAATTAATCCCATAAGGGAGGCAAGAGCAACATAAAAAGCAACCGCTAAAGCGGCAGAAACTGAAGAACAGAAACCGAAATTAAAAGAAAATTTATGATCTGTAGCAGCCATTCAACAGAAACAACAATAAAAGCGACAACAATTGCGACTTGTTGGCTTGTTGCAAGAAGCAGGGAGAGAGAGAGAGAGAGAGAGAGAGAGAGAGAGAGGGAGAAGAGACAAATCTGTAATGTTGGGAAAGTTGTATTTCTTTCTGTATTGCTTTCCTCCGAGGCAGAGGCAATTGTTGACAATAAGAAAAGTAAAAGTGCCACAAAGAGAGTGGGAGAGACTACAGCGACAGCGGATAGCAGATAGCAGATAGCAGCAGCAGCCCTGTGCTTGCCTCATCAAGAGTGATGATCAGGCCCACATCCAGGCCCTGGCCAATGTAATACCTCTATCTACGAGTACGAGTACCAGTGCTGGTATATGTACGAGTCTATGCGGATAGGCATGCATGACCAGCTCATCATAATCATCATCAGTGGCAGAGACAGAGGCAGAGGCAGAGGCAGTCAGAGATGCGGAAACTCTGGGCTTAATTGCAATGCGAAACTCCGTGGCACAAGATACTCGTTGTGCGAGGAGTATCTGCTAGATACGCCAGCCAACTATTGCTGCACAATGAACCACAGCAGCCACAGCAATTTGTTGCCTTATGGATGGTGGATGGTGGATGGTGGAAAAGGGCGGCACCGGGCGTGGCACTGTGCACGCATGCATGCCACCAGTAAAATCATTTTTCCCTGCTGCTGTGGCTGCTGCGGCTGCTGTGGCTGCTGCGGTCGGGACTTACATAAGACCTACGAGTATCTATGCCTGCCACAAGGAAGTAGGAAGCCTGAGCCACCACCATCAGCACCTCCACCTCCACCTCCATCCAAGAAAATTCAATTTTCCATCCCCAGCGAGTGCGTGGGCAGCAGGCAGGGCAACCTTCAACTTGTTGGGGTCGTCAGTTTTCACTTGCAAGTGCATCCACTTGGCAAAAGCACCTCCGCCTTTGCGCAACACACCACACCTCCCCCTCCCTCACAGGCACACACGAAAACTCCTCTCCTGACCAAATCGGTCACTGCAAACGAGTATGTTTGACTTGACAATTTTACGCAACATTTTGTTAAATGAGTTTCGTTTTTGTCTCTTGTTGCTTGTTTGTTTTGCTGCAATTGTCACCTTGGCACGTATGAGTGGGAGTGGGAGTGGGAGTAGGAGTAGGTCTGCGCATGAGTGGGGAGGGGGGCGTGGGGCTCACTGCAGGTGGGGGTGGGGTAAGCATTGCGCAAATCACTGTCAATGGCCTTGTCCAATACGAGCACCGGCTTGCTCCATATGAAGCTGACATAAATGACAGTATCATTTTGATTGGGGAACAATTTTCCTTAGATACGAGAAGCTTCCAGCGATTTGCACAGCGTGGATCGCTGTGGAAATATCTGGAAGCTCCAGATATTGTAGGGATCCACCCCACGATCCCAATGATCCATTTATTCCCTTAGTTTCCCCATGAAATGGATCCACAACGTGCAGGCACCACATTAGAGTGCGAGTATCCCACGGAAGGGTGTTTTTCTCGTTGTGGTTACATCTGCCGATCTGCACCATGGGTGCGGAGGTGTCCGTCTGGTTGGAAGAGAATTCTAAATGCAAGGGAGTGCCATACAACTGATCTCATCTCATCGCGACTCATCCAAAGCCAGGCCATACGTCAGTGTCGTATCATCTGGATTGCCGCATAAATTTCAATCACTTGCATTAAGCATTCAGCATTCAGCATTCAGAGTTTCAGTGGGCTCTGCCCCAGCCACAGCCACTGCCACATATTTCCATTTCCATTTGATTCTCAGGCGTGAGCGTTGTCTTTGTGCGAGTATCTCTTTAATTGCCATAAACATAAATGGCTCTGGCTGCAGTTAAAAGTTAAATATTTCCACACACACACACACGCACACACACTGCGAGGCAGCAGCAGCAGCAACAGCAACAGCAACAACATCGTGGGGCAACTTTCGCGTTTTGTTTGCTGTTTGGCGTCGTGTGTGAAATTTTAATGTCGCAGTGAAATGCTCGAAAAGTGAAACTAACGTCTAATAAATAAATGAAATTGTTTGCTATTAGCAACGCATTTAGATGCCAACTGGCAGCGCTGGACACCAAGAAAGCTGCTGGCTGCCACAGCCACAGCCACAGCCACTGCCACTGCCAGTGCCCCGGCAACCAGCTGGTCCTAATGAAAGAGAAAGAAAAGTTGAATATACGTACTCCTCGATGGATGGAAAAATGTTGGACAGAATTTATGCCCCTTTTTCTATTCATTCGTTTTTAATTTAATTAATTGTCAAACGACAACGCGCATATGTATGTACATATGTTTTATGCCCCAGTGTCGCTGCTGTTGGTGTTGCTGTTGCCATTGTGATTGTGATTGTGATTGGGATTGGGATTGGGATTGTGGCCGCCGTGTGGCAAATTGGACGCCGCGGCGTGATTCACGACGACTCGTTTTCACAGCCAATGCCATCAATGCCACCAGAGCAGCGGCAGACAATTGAAATTGTTATTAATAATTGCTTTGTTAATAACTCGAAGTGTTTTTGAGTCGGTGCTGTTGCGTTTCGTTACAAATTGCCACCGACTGGAAAATACACAAGTATCGTGAAATATTCGCTTGCTATTGATTGATGGCTTGCCACAGCTATCGATAATTATCGATAGATGGCAGTCGGCCGAGGTCAAGTAAGCGAAGCTCTCGAATCAAGTTGAAACTCCCATCTGAGGGCCCAAACTTGAAGCAAACTTGAGGGCCCACATTCCGAATGGGAATGCACACATTCATCAAATGATGTGCAAACTTCCCATTCCGATTCGGGCATCTGTGACGATCAAATCATAGGAATATCCTACGACTTTCTGCTAGTAAAAGCCGCAACTGCATCGCAACTGAAACATCATCAAGTCGGCTTGCCCCACATCTAAGCACACACAAAATTGATGGCTTGACTTACCTATATAAGTAATATATCTATAAGTAAGAGACAAGATAGTATAACCGCTCCCATCGCTCGCTTGAGGCTCGATGTTCGCGACGCACATGCGAATGCCCGAGAATTACAAAAGCAACAGACATATACGACAATCCACAATGTATGTACATTGTGTACACTCATTGCCGAGCTTAGATTTATTCAGATAAGGGCTTTATTTTTGTTGCTGCTGGACTGCTTCCAAATGCAAAAGGCCTGCCCGCCGTTTGAATAGATAGACTTATCTGGAATCCTCTAAAAGTTGCATCGTTTTAGCCACTGAACGCCGCTGAATTGAAAAGTCCGAATAGTGCTCTGTCTGGCAAACACTCTCCAGTCGTACAATTAGCTCGGGTGCTGGTCCTCCTTGGATTCATTGAATCTGGTTGAATCGACAGGCACGGCACCCTGGCACCGCCTGTATCCCCCCCTCCCCCCCGGCCGACCAAACGCAGTCAAACCAAAAAGGAAAACCCCCTGAATCTGTTTTTTGTTCAGTTTTCTTTTTTTTTTTTGTGGCTCTTTCAATATTTTAGCCATGGCCATAACGATAACGATAACACTTATAATAGCCATAACCATAGATATCGGTGCGGCAAGGGACGGGGTGGGGGTCGATGGATAGATACCTAATTGCGGACATGGACGCGGACATGGGCATGGATATGGATATGGACATGGGTTGTGGCAGTGGCTGTGGCTGTGGCTGTGGCTGTTGCAAGCAACGCATGGAAATTGCAATTTGCTTAGCTCAGTTTTTGTTGCAGCTTTGGTTCCGCTTGCACGCTGAGTGGCACAAGAGATATATACATAGAGAGAGGGAGAGAGAGAGAGAGAGAGAGAGAGAGAGAGAGAGAGAGGGGGGGAAACGATGGCGCCATCTTCATGATGATGATGGCGATGATGAGAGCGCAAGTTCAATGACTGCTGGCTGGCTGCCTGATGAGTGGCTTATCCCGCTCCGAATACGCTTTCGTATCGTTTCGCTTCGCTCTGGGGGCAATCGGAAGTGCAGTCTCAGGATGAGTTGGCAGCTCTTGCAGCTGCGGCCGCCAATCAATAACAGAGCGGCCAGAGGCAGTGGCAGGGGCAGCTACAGTTACTTCTTGCACACACATGCAGCAAACAAGTTGCAGCAAGTTGCTCCAGCTCCAGCTCCAGCTCTGGCTCTAGCTCCACCACCACCTGATCGCTGATCCCAATCTTTTGATGTCGTAATGCCCCGCAACTAGCGGTAAAACTATTCAAATGGAATGCCATCCCATACAAATATCGATTTTATAACTCCCCCTCCCCCTCCCCATCCCCATCCCCATCCCGATTCCCAGTCTCCACTCGCTGGAAGCAAATAAAATGTCCAAAGTGAAAATATTTATAACAAAAGCAAAGCCCCAGCATCTCTGTCTCCGTCTCGTCTCCGTCTCCCCCTCCTCTATCACAGTTTTTGATTTCCTTTCTTATTGGGGGCAAGCTCTTGATTTGTGGCTGCCCATTTGCATAGTGGAAGAGAGTTGACAAAGTCCACCGCCACGAGAATTTTACCCAAAAACCAAAAAAAGAAAAAATAGCTAGAGGTAGCGGGAGAGAGGGGGGGGGGAAAGGCACAGACACGACTTGGAATCGAAATTGAAGAAGAACCACGACCAACCCACGAAATTCTCGACTTGTTCCAATGCGTATCGTTCTATGTGTTGGTTCCATTCTTATGCAAATCGCCTTGTGAGCGAATAGACTTTTTACTATTTCTATTTCTATTTTTTGTTGTACCCAGTACCCAGTACCCAGTCGATGGTCCCTCCCGTAGTTACTTTTACGAATATGTGTTCCACAAAATATTGATTAGACCTATTCCATATGATTTTGAGATCTGCTTTCCACTCTTTCCGTTCCATTCCATCATTCCCAATGGATAATACTGATGTTTTAATAGGTATCCCCCAGTCGGAGCTCCTTCCTTTTTGTGTGATTTTTGAATTTGCTTTTGGAAGCGGTCTGACCAAATGATTAGCCTCACAATTTGTCCACTTTTGGTCGGTTCTCCCCGAAGCATTGTAACGCACAGCGAGAACAGAGAACAGAGAACCGAAAACAGAGAACTGAAAACTGAAAACTGAAAGCCAAAGAAAAACAAACAAGCCATAAAATTAAAGTGGGAACGATCTTCGCATAGCATTGAAAATGTTCACAGCCCAAAGAAAATTAGGCACGAAACCAAAAGCAAATGCAAAAGCCGCAGCCGCAGCCACAGCCACAGCCACAGCCACAGCCACAGCCGAGAATTAGCAACTGCAATTAGAACGCATCAACAGTCCAGCACAGTGAGCACTGGCACATGGCAGACGGCAGTGGGCCCCAGTGCCGCGGCTGCTGCAGGTGTTTCGCAGCAGCTGCCTCAGCCTCAGACTGAGACACAGACACAGACACATACACATTCACGGGCACACATAGCACAGATTCTATCTGCGACTGCATTTGGGGCTGAGCACTGACCCAGTTTGTGGCAGTGGCAAGAGAAGGACAACAGCAATGTGCTGCCTCTGCCGCTGCCTCTGCCGCTGCTGCCACTGCTGCCAACACTATTCTACGCTTGCGCATTGATTTGTCGGACCGGGCCCGGAATGCGGTCAGCTGGCAAACGGCAAACGGCAAACGGCAACAGCATCCAGCATCCAACAGCCAGCTTCCAGCAATATCGTCGGTCAATGTCGTCGATCGTCTTCACACCCTATGGAGTAGGGTATTACGATTTCTATGACGCGTTTATCAGCCTCGTCGTAAGGCCATCTGAGATCTGATCGAAGAATCGTTCCACTTCAATCGTTCAACTCCCATCGATCCATTCCGCTAATTCGGCTGACCAAGAAGTTCCAAGAGCGAACTAGTTCACGGAGTTGCTTCAAGAGAACCAATTGTGCAAGCGATGAAAGAACCAGAACATCTTGGAATTAGTTGTGTCCACAGATGCCACAGACGGCCAGGGTATCCATTCAGTCGTCGCCCGATGCTGGTGTAATTCTTTCTTGTTTTTGGCTTGTGTCTGTTGTTGCAGCTGTCTGCTGTCTGCTGTCGATTGCCGTTGCTTGGCCTTGCTTTAGAAGCGGCAATCAAGCGTTTCCTTTGCCGCAAAAGTGCCGCAAAATCATATCGAACCTGTTATGAGGCTTAGCGAGGGGCAGAGCAGGCCCAGAGAAAGATGACGCGGCAGGGGCAGATACAAAGGGGGATTGTCATCAGGTGAAAGATGTTGCCACCAGTTGGAAGTGGAATGAGACGCTCTGGCACTGGCACTGGCACTGACACTGCCACTGCCACTGCCACTGCCCCTGGCTCAGCTCTTTCCCCCTGGGTTCAGCTGGCTCTTCTGCCTCTGCTCTTGGTTCTAGCCATTCTTGCTGTTGCTTTACGTAACTGTTTAAGCCTGAAATTTATTGTTGCTGCTGCCGCTTTAGCCGCTGTGCGTACCGTTACATAAAAGAGAGCCAAGTCGCGTCGCGTCGCCTCTGATGGGGGATGGGGGATGGGGGATGGGGCCGCATGGGACGCAGCGCATGTTTATTTAATACGCTTAGCAGCTTTTAGCCAGGCCAACTAGCTCACAGATACACTACCCATACATGCACTCGTACATATGTACATGCGAGTATTGCTGTGTGTTGGTGGCAGACGTTCTTTGATGTCTCATTTAATGCGCATGATGGGCAATTTTTATGCGCAATTAATTCCAAAAGGCACGCCAAGAACCAACCGACAGCAGACAACAGCCATCAGCCAAGAATGGACAGCAGACCAGAGGAGCAGGCAGCCATCGACTACGGAGATACCCTGTTAGTGCCAACCACAAAGGGTGGACTGTTGGCCGGTGGACTCATATACAGGTGCATTTACAGACACAGATACAAATACTGTAGCTGATCAGCGGAAGTTCAAATCAAAAGACTTGGGCAACGAACTTTTGTGCAGTCCGGTGCTCCGGCGCGACGGCTTGCACAAGCCACGGGCGCATCCAACTCCAAACGGCTCCAACAACAACAGCAGCAGCAGCGGCAGCGGCAGCGGCAGAGGCAGAGGCAGAGGCAGAAGCAGATTGCGCAAACCGAAGCACTTGCGAAATGTTTCTGCTGCTGCTGCTGCTTCTGTCAGGTTTCTCCATGTGTGCTTTTAACGAGGTTCTACTAATTTGGCCGACAAGCACAGCCTCAAAACAAAAACCCCTCACAACTGGGTCAAGAGAATCGGAGAAGCGTTGCGGGAGCAGGCGCTGGAGAAGCTGCGTGAGAGCAGATGGAGCACTCTCCTCCCCCCAAAAGAGTGAGAGAACTGGTCGCCAATTTATGTAAATCCAAAACCAATCAGCCTCAAACGGCATCTCCAGCAACAGCAACAGCCGCAGAGGCAGCCACAGAGCTCCTCCATCATCATAATGGTCATATAATGGTCGACCGATAGGCTAACGGTTTCAACCGTTTTCTATTTTGTCGTTATTCGTTTTTCGTTTTTCGTTTTTGTTTTTCGGATGGGGAATAGGGAAACTGCTGGCCTCTCTGAGGTTCGGGCCTCTCGTCTGGGGAGTTTTCACTTGTAGAAATAATGATTAAGATCGGCCCTATCGCAATGGGGCCATCTGGGAGGCGGCCCAGCACTTGCACTTTTCTCCAATTTCGTAATTGAAGCGGAGAATGCTTCTTCGGAAGCAGCAGCAGAGGCAGCAGCAGAGGCAGAGGCAGCAGCAGCAGCAGCCGACGAAGCGTGGGCCTCTGGCAGGAATCAGCGCATGACGTCCCAGAACTGCACTCAATGCAGAAATACCACAGAAATCGTACGTACCCTTTTCCTCGCTCCCATGCCCCCCGCCATAGACGCGGCTCTAATTAGCGTTCGGGTCAAGCCAGACCCCGAAATGAGAAGCCCACATAGAGATTGAGCGATTGAGAGACGGAGAGATGGAGAGATGGAGATTGGGACAATGGGAAGCGAATTAAGCAAGCGGCGGACTAATTGCATGGCCAAGCCATTTGCGCCTCATTTGGATGCACTGCAGCACAGCCCTGGCTCGGGCACTCCTCGGGAGAGTTGCCGCCGCGCATTTAAAATCAAATTAGCCGACATACGCAAATTGCGGACTCGACTCGACTCCGACTCCGGTGCATGCCCCAAGGAATGTGGAATGAGGGGGCTGGGCTTGGGCTCTTGCTTGGGGTTGGGGTTGGGGTTGGGGTTGGGGTCACCATTAGCTCGGTAGAAAGTTGCGTTGCAGCGCGGTGGTGATGATACTGAAGAGCAGTGGTTGAGATCTAAGATCTCTCTTTCGATTCCTCCAGAAACTGAAGTTCTTTTCCCGTGGAATTTTGATGGCAGTTGCCTCTGCTCTTACCTCTGCGTTTCGTGTTGTTTTTGGCAGAAAAAAAAACCGCGAAAAATGAAACCGCAAATTGATTGCAACCTTTGCGGCTGGCCAGCGCTGGCTTTCGCTTTTTCTATTCATTTCCTCCAATCGAATTGAAATTTTTCTCTTGAAATTTCAATTCGTACCCGAAGTATTTTGCTTTTGTCTCCGCTCTCGAAATGCTAATTGTGGCAGCAACAGCCACAGCAACAGCAATCAAAGAAAAGGCCTGGCCGAGGCGTTGATGGGTAATTTGTTACAGCAACAAAACCAACAAAACCAACAAAACCAACAAAACCAACAAAGGCGGTAACAGTAACAACGATCTAGGAGTCCGGTCCGATCCATGTCCGAAACAAGTTTGAAATTATAACTGCTATTATGATTATAATGATTATTATTACTAGACTTGAGATTTGGATCCGCGGCAAGCACACAATGAATATTCAGAGACGAGACCACCCTCCCCATCACCCGTAATGCTGTACGAATACCGAAAAACGAATACGAATACCGAATACGAATACGAATGCAAGTAGTGGTGCTGTTGTACAAATTGCTACTGTTGTTTTGTCAATGGTAGCGTGCCGCACATATTCGTACTCGTACTGGCTGTGGTACTCGTGTGTCTGTCTGTCTGTCTGTATGCGGGATATCACTTTCACTGGGTTCGCGCCGCATAGAAAGTAATGCCCAGCAACACTGGTAACAGCAACAACAACAACAACAACAACTACAACAACAACTGCAGCCTTAAGCTGCAGGTACTACTCGTAGTACGAGTAACTACTGCCTTTGCACTTTAAGGTATTGGTCCCCCACTCGAGCCCCCCTCCCCTCACTGGCCCCGCCAGAGAGACTCTTACCCATACCCATTCCATGCCCCCAAGTCAGAGACACCGCCGCCACCACCGCCACCACCGCCACCACCGCCACCGCCGCCGCATTGTCATGCATGGCCGACTGGGCAACGGCAACCTTTCGGTCGGTCCTACGATCTTCATACGGGTAGTGTTGCTCTTTCGGTTTCTTTTGACGCACTCACATCGTGGGAGTCTTCTGCTGATTCTTCCCCTGCTGCTGCTTCGATTCGTATTCGTATTCGCATTTGGGATACCCTTGCCATTGAATGTCTCAGTATACTTGCTGTACTTGCCTTGGTGAGAGGGAGAGGGAGAGAGAGGCTCAGACACGATCAAAATAATGCGAGTCTTGATGTTGGTGAGTGCGAGCGAGAGGGAAGTATCTGCCCCGAACTGCGTCGAAGGGAATATTTTGCAGAGGATAAAAGCTTGGCAAGACTTGGATTTTTGAAGCATAAGCGACTGAAGATTCAAATTTTAAAAAATTGCTAAAAACTCGATAAAAATTGCCAAAATATTTATGTTTAATTTACTCGAATCTCATGAAATCTAGACTTGAAAAAGTATATAAAAACACAACGATAAGATGGAGTTGAAAGCCGTTGCTGAAATTTCACACTGCCATCAGTCGACCACTATTTATCTCCATTTGGTCCAAAAGCAATATTCACCAAAGCCACCACCAGTCCAGCCAAGTTTCTCCCCCTCGAACTGCCTGATTTTCCCATGGGGTTCGTATATCTCTGGTCTATGGATCGACTCAAGTCTAGTGGCACGCGACCATAGTCCCAAGAAGAAGCCTTCTTTTAATAATACATAATTATTGGCTAGGCTACCCTACAAATCTCTCGAATAGAGACTAGATATATCCTTGGATAAGAGTCTCTCCTCCACACATTCATATGTATGTAGGACACACTCTTTTTTAAAGGGTATCTCCCGCGTCGAGCTCTCCGACGGCTGGCTGGCCCTTCGCTCCGGCTGCCTATTTATTCGGTGGAACTGTAACTGTAACTGAAACCGAAATTGAAACCGAAACCGAATGTAAATTGTTTCATGAACTTGATTTCTTAATTTGCGTTTGGCCCCCATGACAAATGACTGGCCTAAACTTGCCTTTTGCTTTTTGCCTTTGCTTTTGTTAATTTCAATTTGCCCGAACTAATTTCTGCATTTGTTTTTGCCTCCGCGGGGGGCGGGCGGAGTGGGCACAGAAGTGTAGTCGAGTGGAGTGGAGTGGCTTTTGAAAACCGTTATGATGAAATTGCATTGGCATTGGGATTGGGATTGGTATTGGGATTGAAATTGTTGTATAAGCAGCCAAGCAGCGAAGCAGCCAAGCAGCCAGATGAGGCCACAAGAAGAAGAAGCTGCTGTGGCCTGGAGAGGCATCTGAAAATGTGTAGCAACAGCATGTTGCCGCTGCGGCGCTGGCAGCTGGATAGCTGCACTGCTGCTGGTCAAATGATGTTGCAGTTAATCGACCATTTATGAAATGCCTCCTTGCCTGACTGACTGGCTGGCTGTCTGTCCAGCATTCCCCCAGTGCCAGTGCCAGTGCCAGTTCCAGCTCCAGCATCAGCATCAGGTCCGATTATCCAAATTCGTATTTAACAGCTCTGAGCGGGACAAGAACGATCGCCAGCCTCCAGCCTCTAGACCCGGGAACAGAGGACTGTGGACTGCGGACTGGGGACTGGGGACTGGGGACTGGGCACTGAGGATGAATCAAACCCATGACACTGGCCAAGTCTGGGCCTGGGAACTGCTCAATTGAATAACTAATCATACTCGTACAAGCAGCAGCAGTAGCAGCAACACATTTGATTGTTGCACACGGCTCGCATTTTTGCATACATAGATACATAGATACATAGATACATAGATACAAGCAGCAACGACTAAATTGATGGCTTTTTTCCACTGCCACTGCTACTGCTGCTGCTATGGCAATTTTCTCACGCTTTGCATTGACAACAACTGCAACTGCAACTGCAACAAACAACAAACTGCCAAGTCGAGTCGAGTCGAGTCGAGAACGTTTTGCAATCTTTGAATGCCAGAGATATTTGCCAGGCGTCGTCGCGACGACTCGTCGAGTGGCCAAACTGGAACGGAACTTGCTTAATTGTCAATCACACCACGACGAATCCCCCGACGGATCGGACGGGTCGGACGGGTCGGTAGAGATCTAGAGGGGGATGGTCCATGTCCACCTTGGAATGTGTGCATCTGAGATCAATGATTAGGCGGTCAAGAGTCGTTGCATCTCGAGAAGAATTTCCATCTTGGAATCTGCTATATTTCTTAGAAATGAATCAAGATGCCAGCGGCATTCTGCCGATTACGAAGGAGTTCGCACCGCATAGAATGCCCAATAATACCAAAAACAACATGAATGTCGTGTGCATGCTTGACTCTTCTTGTTGGTCTGCTACCAAACTCGACCCTAGAGGTGTCATAAGCCGAATGAGGCTCTCAAAGTATGAATATACATAATGACTATTCTATCTCAGAATAGTCTTCGCACAGAAGGGATTTGAGCATAACTTTTATTAATTAACAGAACAAAAGCTAAATCAATATTTAATGGATAATTTCACGAAAGTAACTTTGATAAACGACCTGAAAGGCAACTCAATTCGAAGATTCGTCGAAGCGAATCTGTGATTCCCCGATTCCGTAATTGGGATATCAATCAAATTGATTGTGTCTGCCGCCTGATTGGGGGTACGGCACTGCAACAATGGGCGGGATGTGGCGCGAGAGAAAGAGAATTCCCCCCACTTCCAGCCCCCCACTTCCAGCCCCCCAATTCGAAGCGGCAATCAAACAATCAAAGAATCTGAGAATCAGAGAATATTTCTCCATAATTTATTACCATATAATTTAATCGTCTCTTTCTGTTTCTGTTTCTGTTTCTGTTTTAGATGCCGATTGCAGTTTTCCCGGGTCGCCAGCCCACAGCAGCGTGGTCTTCTCGAATGCAAATCTCACCCAGGGCACGGTGGCCTCCTACAGCTGCGAGCGTGGCTTCGAGCTCCTGGGGCCGGCCAGGCGGGTCTGCGACAAGGGGCAGTGGGTGCCCGAGGGCATCCCCTTCTGCGGTGAGTAGGCGAAGCTTCTTTCGTCCGTTTAGGCCAGCCTCTAAGCCAAACAAAAGACTCTGGACACGAACATGCTGTTCGTCAACTCAATTAGCGCCTTCGGACTCGACTTTGATTCAGACTTGGACTTGGACGTCGACTGGGACTGGGACTGGGACTGGGAATGGGACTGGGGAGCAACTTTCACCGTTAACCAAAGCAAACACAAAATTTGAAGCGTTCTCAACATCTCTCTCTCTCTCTCTCTCTCTCTCTCTCTCCGTCCCTCTCCGGCTCTCTCCATCTCTCTCGCTCTCTCTCGCTGGTTGTCCGTATAAAGAGAGGCAAACAAATGGCATTCCAATTCCATTTCCAATGCAAAGTTGTCGTGAACCAAAGCAAACGACAGGCTAACCAAAAGTGAAACATGATTAACAAAATGCGCGAAATTGGGCTAAAGCCGAATGCGTGTGTAGGCCAGAAGAGGGGGAGAGAAGCGAAGCGGGAATGGGAATGGGAATGGTAGGCGAAGAGGCGATGAGGCGATGAGAAGCCGCGCTCGACCAGCAGATTGACCCACTTTTTCGGACTCGCGTGTGGGGACTGTGTGGCAACAGAAACAAAAACAGAAACAGAAAAAAGACTTACAAAAAAATACCCAATACACGAGAATTCTAAATGGATTTCTATGTGGACATGGACTTCCGCAAAACTGGTATTGATTGACATAAACAGAGCAAACTGTATGCTCGATCAACAGTCAACAAATGAATGAATGAATGAATGAGTGAGTGAATGAACTTATGGACTGGAGCAGCCTTGACCCATTCAGAGAAAATCATTCTGGCATTCAGTCGAACGATCGATCTATCACTCCAGAGGCGTTTCTTATGGATTACTATTACTATTCGAATGTGAAATGTGGAATTGGAATATGGACCTATTGAAGGTGTCGAAAACCAATCGAAATCGATTCAGAAAATCTATTCTTTCTGGCTGTAATTGTTTCTTTAATGCCTCCAAAACTAGCTCCACTTCGAATCATTAATTTTTCGAAGAAATTCCAAGAGATTGCTGCTGCTGCTGCTGCTGCTGCTGCTGCTTCTGTTCAACAGTTGCCCTTTGGCATGCCCCTGCCCCCTGCTGCCTTGGCTGATTGCAACTTGATGGGGCACAAGCAAAGCAAAAGCAAAGATTTCCGACTTGAAAATTGCTGCAGCCGTCTGCTGCTGGAATGCTGCTGGGAAGCTGGTGAGCTGGGAGCGGCTTCGGCATCGGCTTCGTATTTGGATTCCAATTCGAATTGGACACGACACAGCAGGAAGACACTGCTGTGGCATTGGGAGCAATAGGAAATTAATTAAATGCAATGTCACACCAGCAACACCTGCTGCTGCCCCACAGAGCTACAGAAAAGAGAGAAAGACAGACAGAGAGATAGAGATAGAGAGAGAGAGAGAGAGAGAGAGATGCGGGTTAGAAAGCAGCAGCAAAGAGTTTCAACAACTGAGATCTCTTGAATAGTGCGTCATGAGCCGCTGATCGCGGCTACTCCTACTCCTACTCCAGCTCCAGCTCCAGCTCCAGCCAGACTCAGACTCAGACTCAGACTCAGTCGCGCTCAGTGGCCGACCAGTCTTATCCGACAGATGCATCTGATTAATGAATCCCAATGCCGCAGAAGTGCGTAGCGAGCGCTGTAATTAGGCCCGGGACAAGTAAAAGTTGGATGTGGGCCCACATTAAATTTCACTTTTGCTTTTGCTTTTTGCCAGCAAAGGCAGAGGCCGAGGCAGCGGCAGCCTCTGTGGGCAATGGCTCTCGATCTGGCTGTTGGCCACAACAGCCCATCGGCCCATCGGCCCATCGGCCCATACAATGGCCAGAACTTCGGCGAAGGTCCAATCGCGGGCTCTTGACAAACATTGCTAGGCAGAACATTGTTTGGTTTTCGTTTCGTTTCGTTTTGCTTTGTTTTGTTTTTGCCACAAACCGTGTCACGGCCCCCTGTCCCTGGCCAATTAGGCGGGCCTTGAGCCCCCCTGGGAACCATTCGGATGGACGCAGACGCAGAGACAGACACAGACACAGCAGAAACGACAATTCATGACGGCCCCACCATCATCCATGAATCTTGAATTCCCAAATAATTCTATTATTTTTATTTACATTCTATATTTATATTTATTCTTCTCTGTTCTCTCTCTCTCTTCTTCGCTCTCCCTGGCTGTTATACAGTTCTCAATGTGGCCGCCGGCAAGGCTCCCATGCAGATATCGACAGAGGGCGCAGGCGCACCCCAGAAGGCCATCGACGGCTCCACATCGGCCTTCTTCACCCCCGAGACCTGCTCGCTGACCAAGTCGGAGCGCTCGCCCTGGTGGTATGTGAACCTACTGGAACCCTACATGGTGCAGCTGGTGCGTCTGGACTTTGGCAAATCCTGTTGCGGTAAGTAGTCACACTCTAGTCTCTGTACTTTCTCCAGTTGCCCGTTCTGGCGAGTATTTCGGGCCTGTGGAGGGGATGTATGCCCATTAATGGCGATGGATAAGCGAGAGATGGCGATACTGATTGGGTGTGGCAGGATCTCATCTCATCTGCATCGATCCGCCCGTTGTCTGCTACAAATTGATTAAATTCAGCCGTTTCGCTTTTATTAAACTGCAACCGAGCGAACATTATCTGTGGTACGGTATGGCGGTACCCGCAAACCTGTCCCGCCATAGCCATAGCCACAGCCACAGCCACTGCCAAAGCCGTAAAGATAAAAAGCTCACTCTGTAATATAGTTGCTTGGACCGCATTCTGTTTGGGACTCTCTCGCCCAGTGGACAGTTCAATGCCCCGTTTTCCCAGGCCTGCCAATCCGTCGCTCTGTCGGTCTGTCTATCTGAAAATGGCAAACGCTGCACGCTGCACGCTGCACGCTGCACGCTGCACGCTGCCCGCTGCCACGGAGGAGCTCTCAACAGCTCTCAACAGTCGTTGGGAGAGTGAGTGGAGTCGACTGGCTGCAAAGGGTTGCCGTTGCCGTTGCCGTTGCCATTGCCGCGGCCGAAAGCGGCTAAGCAAACAACTGCCAGCCAGCCAGTGCCAGTGCCAGTTTTCCCTAATGCTTTCACTTGCCAGCCAGCAACCTGAGGTCGAAACTTCGTCTGCTTGTTATGTGATTTTCGTGTGGCTGGGGACGAAGACGAAAACGAAGACGAAGACGAAGACCCAGTGAGTCAGAGCGGGCCGAAATTTATGATTACTTTCACTTGGCTGAACCCGCCTGACCTGCTGACAGACAAAAGCCATCGCCATCGCTATCGCCATAGCAATACAATGCGTACGACAATGCGGCAGGGCAGGGCAAGGCAAGGCAGGGCGGGGCAGGGGCTGGGGAAATACTCGTACTTAGTGGCTTTGAGATCTGTCTGTCTGTGATGTCTCTGAGAAGTAATAACAGTACTTTAATTCGATATTCGGGCTCCGTTGCCATTGCAGGCAACAAGCCGGCCACCATTGTGGTGCGTGTGGGCAACAACCGGCCGGATCTGGGGACGAACCCGATCTGTAATCGGTTCACGGGCCTGCTGGAGGCCGGCCAGCCGCTGTTCCTGCCCTGCAATCCGCCCATGCCGGGGGCCTTTGTCAGCGTGCATCTGGAGAACAACACGCCCAATCCGCTGTCCATCTGCGAGGCATTCGTCTACACGGACCAGGCCCTGCCCATCGAGCGGTGTCCCACGTTCCGGGACCAGCCGCCCGGCGCCCTGGCCTCCTACAACGGCAAGTGCTACATCTTCTACAACCGCCAGCCGCTGAACTTCCTGGACGCGCTCTCCTTCTGCCGCTCGCGCGGCGGCACCCTGATCAGCGAGAGCAACCCGGCTCTCCAGGGCTTCATCAGCTGGGAGCTCTGGCGGCGCCATCGCAGCGACGTCAGCTCCCAGTACTGGATGGGGGCGGTACGCGACGGCAGCGACCGCAGCAGCTGGAAGTGGGTCAACGGCGACGAGCTGACCGTCTCCTTCTGGAGCCACCCTGGCGGCGATGAGGACTGCGCCCGCTTCGACGGCTCCAAGGGCTGGCTCTGGAGCGACACCAACTGCAACACGCTGCTGAACTTCATCTGCCAGCACCAGCCCAAGACCTGCGGCCGCCCCGAGCAGCCACCCAACTCCACGATGGTGGCCCTCAACGGCTTCGAGGTGGGCGCCCAGATCAAGTACAGCTGCGACTCGAACCACCTGCTGGTGGGACCGGCCACCCGCACCTGCCTGGAGACTGGCTTCTACAACGAGTTCCCGCCAGTGTGCAAGTGTAAGTGCAGCCGCCATCATCCTGGGAGGACGACTAACATTCCATTCCCCCTCTCCATTTCTCTTAGATATCGAATGTGGGCTGCCGGCCAGCATTGCCCACGGCTCATATGGCCTTCTGAACAGCACCGTGGGCTACCTGAGTCTGGTCAAGTACTCCTGCGAGGAGGGATATGAGATGATTGGGAGAGCGCTGCTCACATGCGACTTTGATGAGCGCTGGAACGGACCACCGCCCCGCTGCGAGAGTAAGTCCTTCTCCCTATGCCACGCCTATGCCCATCTCTAGCCCCATCCCGGTGCCTTTCCCCGTCCAGCACCTCTTATGCTCTCTATGCTCTCTGTTCTCTACCCTATTCAGTTGTGGAGTGCGATACGCTGCCAGGAAACTACTACAACACCATCATCCACGCACCGAATGGCACCTACTTCGGCTCCAAGGCGGAAATCAGCTGTCCGCAGGGGTACCGCATGGAGGGACCGCGCCAGCTTAGCTGCCTGGCCAGTGGCCAATGGAGCAGCGCCCTGCCCCGCTGCATCAAGCTGGAGCCCTCGACACAGCCCACGGCGGCCCCCACTTCTCCCTCTTCGGCGGCCACTCCACCACCTTTCAGGCCCAAGATCAGCTCCACCACCAGCCGGACGCCCTACCGCCCTGCGTCCACATCCAGCACGAACGGAGGCAGCAGCTCCAGCTCCAGCACAGTGGGCACCTACCCGAGCATCAGCCCCACCCAAGTGGAGATCAACGGAGAATGTGAGTGATTGATATAACCCATGTCTGTCTCTGTCCCATAATTAATCCATATACGCATTGTCTTCTACAGCCGATTCCGAGGAGGATGTCAATGTGCCTGTTCCAGGAACTGTGCGCGAGGAGTTCCCACCGCGACGCACCGTTCGACCCGTGCTCATTCCCAAGAAGCCGAACAGCACGCCTGCCTATGCGGCACCACCAGCAGCACCCACCACCCAACATGCGCTGCCGTTGCCACCCTCCACCTACGCCCCCACACCGCCGCGTAGCCGACCCAGTGCAGCCAGTGTGCCCGCCCAGGTGGAGACGACCACGCGGAACACGCAGCAGATCATCCAGAACTCGCATCCGCAGGACAACGAGATCCCCGACAGCGTCAACATCCAGCAAAACCAGTCGCCCAATGTCAACGTGCCCTTCGCCGTCGACAACCCCGACCGCAAGGAGACCAAGGAGGCGAAGCTCAATCTGGGGGCCATTGTGGCTCTGGGTGCTTTTGGTGGCTTCGTCTTCTTGGCCGCCGTCATCACGACGATTGTGATTCTCGTGCGAAGGTGAGTCCCGTCCCTTTCTGGTCCCTGCAAATTAATTTTTAATCAATTCGAAATCAAAAAGAAAAGAAGTCGATCGTTGTCGGGGTCACCACTTGTTCACCACCCGTAACCCTCTACCCAACCCCTTCTCTCTATCTCTCTCTCTGTCTCTCTCTCTATTTTTCTGTACTTTTTTCTCTTTTTATATCTCTCTCTCTCTCTCTGTGTCTGTGTGTGTATCCATGATTGTTTGCCTTTTCAGCTGTCGTTGGTGTCCTTGTCCTCCCTCCGTTTATTACTCCGCTGCCACATCCCTCTCTTCCTCTCTCTCTATCTCTCTCTCTCTCTCTCTCTCTCACTGGGATCCCACACACACACACACATGTGCGCGCTTTGCGAGAGCGTCTCTCACGCACACCACCACAAAACAAACACACACACGCTCCAGCACACACGGACACACACATGAACATCGAACGCTTTCTCTTTCTCGTTGTACAACTCTCTTTTTTCGTTTTTGCTTCTCCCTCTCTGTCTTTGGGCAACCCATTCGCCAGCACCCCGAACAGCAAACGGCGGCACCTTGCCAAACACTTAACCGCTTACCATCATCATGCTCATCATCATCACCAGCAGAAGCACCACCACAGCCACAGCCACCACCAGCAGCAGCAGCAGCAGCAGCAACAGCAGCAGCAACAACTGCAGAAGTACTCGTCGCAGGGAGCCAGGCAGCTGCCCCACCAGCGAACAGCTACCGTTGGCGGTATACCGCGACCCAGCCGCCTGCCCAGCTATGCCACGGCGACGGCCACCAGCGCCACCAGCTACGCGTCCACCGCCCAACTGACCCGCTGCAGCGGGAAGGGGATGCGCCTGTTCGGCGACGGGTACGGCTTCGGCTACGGCAGCATCAGTTCGAGCACCCGCTGCGACCCCATCAGGGAGCCCTCGCTGTGGTACAGCGTCCTGGCGCTGCCCTTCGACGACCAGAAGCTGGGCAGGCGGGAGTTCAGCAGCTATGGGCGTGGCTATCGGGCCCGGGCGGGTCTCTTCAGCAATTCCCACATGTGATTGGAGTACGGAGTGCTGGATGTGGAAGCTGGATAACGATGCCAAAGAGAATCGACGAAGACCAAAACGGACCAAAAATGAAATGAAACGAAACGAAATGAAATGAAATTAAATGATATGAAACGAACTACCTGCTCAACAATGATGGGGAACGGAGCGGAGCGGAACCCATACGCAATGTGTGCCAAAGATGAACAGCCAAACCAACTAAAATCGATGCAAACGAAACGAAACTAAACGATCAGTCAGTCAGTCAGTCAGTCAGTCAGTCAATCATACAGTCAGTCATACAATCAAAGCAAAGCTAAGCTAAACCAGATCAGATCGAAGCTGATCAATCAACGGCCATATGTATACACAAATGTAAGCAGCCAAAAGTACCAAACCAACAACAATATACGTATACACCACACAAAACATCAACAGACAACATCAATCCAAACAGTCAACCAGTCAATCAACCAATCAATCAATCGAAACAAAAAACACTGATCCACACTGGTCCACACTGATCCACACCAACCAACGGATGCTGTGGGCTGCCGTCGCCTCTCTCCCTGTGCTGTTGCATTGCCATCAATCTGACAGTCAATCAACTCATCAATCACACCCACAAGCACTAAACATTCATACACACACATACACAGATACACAGACACAGGACACTCGACTCTCTCTCTCTCTCTCTCATACACTGCACGAGTCGCTCTCTCTATCTGCCTGTCTTTCTCTTTTAGTTTTCTCTCTCACTCTCTTGTCTTTTTCCAACACCCTCAATACACTGCTCTCCACGGACCTCTTTCCTTCACTGTTTGTGTGCGTAGTTTTGTGTTTAACCCTGTCTTTGAACTTTGAACTCTTGTAACTAACCCCCAACACAAATTCGTCCTGGAGGAGTCCTATAGTCTGCCATATGTACGCTAGATATACATACTCTTATTACTTTAAGATGTAACCGTAACCGTAACCCCCTCCCCCATTGAAGAGCGCCTACTGATCAATCTCCCGTTATTTTCCTCTTTCCCTCCGCCGTCGATTCATAAACAGAAATAGAACCACGCAACACTATCGCCATCGCGCCTCGCCCGACTGCAACACGGTTGCCAGCTTCGACAGCTCCACCTCCGGCTCCCGCAACGGACTCAACAGGTGAGATTGCTCAACGGATAGACTAAATTACCAAAATCTTGAAACTGTTTGTAACATCTGGATCTGGATTGTTGTATTGCAGGTACTACCGCCAGGCCTGGGAGAACCTGCACGAGTCCGCCTCTAAGAACAGCTCGCACAATGCTCTGCGGCGCAAGGAGACCCTCGACCCGCCCAGCATGACCCGATCCCGTGACAATCTGCGCGACAATATGCAACGATCCCGCGAGAATCTCGACAGGTAAGTCTCCATAAATCCATGAACAAGACGAATCCAGATTCTGATTAAGTATTTGCATTAGCAGATGCGGCCGCGACAACTACGGAATGCGCGACGACTCCGAGATGGTTGTGTCGGACGTGTGCCTGAAGGGGGAGAAGAAGCGCCACCACCACCACCACCACAAGAGCAGCTCTCGCAATGGTGACTATCGCGACCGGGATCAGTCGTCCGGCAGGCGCGACCACCACAGGCACAGCGGCGCTGGTGGCGGCGGTGCCGGCGGTGCCGGCGCAGGAGGCGGAGGCGGTGGTGGCGGCCACTATTGACCAACCATGGTCATCACCATAAATGTGGAGCGGCAATTGCAATCGATCGAAGATGAATCTGAATCAGAACTAGATTCTGGAGCTGGATATGGAGCTGGAGCGAGCGCAACATCGAAACGTTTTTTTGTTTAATTTTAGCAAGTTTTTTTTCGCGCTTTAGTTTTGTAAGCGATCGGACGAGATCGGAGATCGAAGATGGGAGATGGTAGATCGGAGGAACCTTTCAGTTCATAGCGGAAACATGTTAGACAAGCAGAGAGAGCAAGAAACCCGTGATCTTGCAAGTCAATACTTATATGCATATATAGCTACAATATATCCGCATATGTATGTCTATATAGTATGTATTTACATATATGTGCACTCGTGCTTAGATTTTTCCGAGCAAACCGACCTTACTCGTATAATTTATTCGCAAAGCTTTCTTAAGGTTTTTAGTTAAATTTTCTCTATTAATTAGTTGTATGTCAAGAGCGTGAAGAGTGCCGGCGAGGCATAGGCGTAGGCGTGGTTTATCTGTTAGTAATTAGTTGAAATGCAAGCACCCGCACCCGCCTCAGCACCACCCCCAACCCACACAAAAAAACACTCCCCGCCATCAGGCGAGCACACTCCAACTCCTCCTCCTCCACCACACCCAGCAAGTGGCAGATCACAGCTGCAGCCAAATTATGAGCAACTTGGTTTAGCTTGAGGCGATCCCCAGTCCCCAGTCCGGCTGGCAGCTTCCCCAAGCCAAATCGACTTGCCCATAGTCGCATATTAGTTACGTAACCTTAAACTAGATAAAATGGACCCCCAGTACACGCGCAGACCACAAAACCCCAACCAAAATCGACAGTAGGTACGGCAGGCAGCATGCACGAGAGATGAATTAAGTTATACGAGTAGTGCGCGTGCCACCGAATTTACTGTGCGAATCTGCATAGATCTGACAGTAACTCCCTCACGGCTGCACCATTCCAGTTATTTTTCACTCATACTCACTATATATCACCCTGTATTTGTATCTCTAGAGTCGTATAATAATTGTAGATTTTGTTTTTGAGTGTGTAAAAGATCAAAGCAGAGAGAGTGCTTTTCAGTGCTAGCTGCCGCAACGTATGCAATATTATTTGAATTTCGTGCATTATTTCCAATGTAAATAATAATAATTTATTTCATAAATAAAACAATGATCATTTTACTAAACAATTGTCAGACTTCGTTTTCTTTAATCGATTCATGCCAGTGACAATTAATAGCTTTGGTTTTATCGGGAGAAAAAAATACTGTAATGGAATTGTATGCAATGTACTGAATTAGCCTTTTTACACTAACGCGCGTTTCCTTTCGACATCAAAATACGTACACGCGATGACGCAGATCTACATTGGCGTTTACATGGACAGACGCAGGTTGTTGCGTCTTGAGAACACCTGACTTGTGTTTTGATGAAACCAGGCCAAATTTGTTAAGTTAAGTAAACTAGGATAACCCGAGGTAAATATAAAACAAAGACTTTATTCTTCTGCGGTGGAGCAAAATGAAGTAGCGCTTTTGAAAATGCATGGCAATTAAAGCCTCTGCAAACTCCTTGAAGATATGCCATCGATGTTCTCTTCCCTTATTAAATAGTTTCACAAATTGTGTCATTAGATGATTGTTTGCATATATTCTTCTGTTTCTTAAAAGTCAAAATTAAAACCTGGTTTTGATCACTCTGCATTTGAAAAAGAGTGACCATCAAAGCTGCGTACCCGAAATTTCCATAGATGGCGCCACATTTGGAAAAAACAGCTGTGCAACCCAACTGTTGTTATCGTAAAGCACGTGAAGTGAAAAAGTGCCATATTAATAACCATTTTAAATCTCTCAAAAATTAAAAAACGCTAAGACCTGATTACATTTTTTTGATGAATCTTAATCAGTCGGGTTTTTACCCGAGTTGTTGTGATGTCTTCGTAATTGAAGGTTAAAGTGAGGCCTTCAACATGTGCCGACTTGTAATGAAAACTAATTTTTGAAAAGGTGTACAAAGTGAGTCCTACCTAGTCCCACCCTGAAACCTTTTATGTGTCGTAGATTTATAAATTCTTGTACATATGTACATATACACACGTCGGCATAAGTATTTTGACAAACTCTACGCAACGTTTAGCGTTGAATTTAGACGAATTGCTACGTGTTACAGCTCTCTTATCTGATTTAACGCTAAGTACATGAATGCATATTCTCATTCGTAATCTGATCTTGGCTGGACAAAAGTATTTTGTCAGAACTTCAATTAATTTGCATTGCTCTGCTGGTGATCGAAAGCGAAACCATTGTTACCTATTATCTCAGTAGAGATTGTAAATGCTGATACAAATTTTTTTCGTTCAATAATTTGTGAAATATGAGTAACCGAAAGGAATTCAGTGAATATCTTCAAAATGAAATAATAGTGAAGTTCAACTCTGGTATTTTAGTGCAAAATATCAGTAGATTATAGTATATTTCACGTCAGACAATCTGCTATCAAAAAACAAATTTAAAACGAGGGGGAACGTTGTGAGCCATACCCGGTACTCAGTCAGTATACATATACATACGTGAGCTTATTATCTACATACATACATGTATGTAAGTTATAAAATATATTTTATACGTTAGCGCCGTTCGAATTAGCTCCCAATTTAATACATTAAATTGGTACCCAGGGATCACCACGGGGAGGCCATCACGATGCAATGGGGTCACTCTAGCCAAAATATAATCTTGGGGACCTCCGAGTCGACTTGAGCTGCTTTTAAAAGCATTTTTAAGCTCCATATTCCCCAAAAATTAAAAAAAAGGATTCCAATCCTTTATAAAAAATATCTAAACTAACAAGAATACCTATATACATACATAGAAATGATTAATAATAAACCTATTTCAACCTAAACTTAATTAACAAAATAATAAAACGGAAAAAAATAAAAAAAAGTTTAACAAAGGTAAAGATTAAAGAATTAATATAATTCAGAATACGGCTAAATAATAAAAAATATTAAATATTTACACTAATGCCTGATTACCAAAAAAATTTAGTCTTCTGCCTCTCTAACATTAACTAAAATTCCACTATGATAACTATAGATAGTCTCAAAAGTGCGCGCGGTGGCCCTGCTATCGGAAATGTTTGAAAACGCCCAGTCAATATGCGTATCGCAATTGGTTGTGGACGAGTTCAAATCTAACAATGACCTACAATTCCTTTCTGAAAGGAATTCATAAATTTTCTTACAGCAACCTGAAAGGGAACGAAGGCATAAATTAAAATCTCCTAACACTACGGAATTTCTATCTAAAAATGGATGCCGTTGAAATAAGACCTCAAATTCTGCTTCGAACTTTCGCAACGGATACGTGGGGGTTCTGTAAATAACAATAAAACCGACAGATTTGTACTTAAACAAAGCATACTCGAACACTGGAGATGCTAAGTTCCCGGAATCCGCATAACATCGATTACTTTCAATAATACTACAATGATTCAAAAGTTCATTCCTAACGAATATTAGAATGCCTCTTTTCGGTCTAGCTCCGCTGGCTACGGACTGGCAATCTAACCGCACTGCTGTGGAAAAGCCAGGAATATTATAAGCTTCATTTGAGTATGTGGAAGCCTCAACGAAGCACAAAATAGAAGATTTGAGCATTATCTGATCAGAACAGACATCGATAAAATGGCAGTGCAAGCTTTCCGTATTATGGAAGAAAATATTTAATTCGGACGGAATGAGTAAACAATCGAAGTGGGTGTGAAGTAACTTAGCGGAACGCAAGTTCTCCATCTCTTTCGCGACAGGACAGTCCCGCTTGGGTCTCGAAGGAATGAGTGGTCCAACGATATAAAGTCTGTTCGCACTGGTGGCCCTACTACAAGCTACATACAATGCTTCTCTTTGCATATTGGATGAAGTGTGGACGACCACTTTGCTGTATGTTGCTCCCTGACTCTTATGAATAGTTATAGCTTCTGCAGCTACAATCGGAAACTGTTTTCGATCAATAGTAACTTGTTCGTTTTGATGGTATTGAAAACTTTTTGTAGTTTTCTGAACTGGGGTCCAAGAAGATTCGTTACTATGGCTGCGCTTTGACCGTGCGTTAACTCCTACGCTTTCCTCGAGAAAATGTATCCAAAGAAGTTCGGGAGTATTGGATGAGCTGAGATCTATCTGCATTAAAACACCAGTGGCTCCGTTAACAAGACCATCTGATGTATCTACATTGACTGTCATCATATATTTAGCCGTGGTTTTGAGAACCAATGAAGTGCACAAGCCTTGTGTATTCGAAGTTTTGAAACTCTTAACAGAGTCCAGATATTTTGTTTTGATTTCTGGGTTAAGATGCTCGGCTTTGATGGAGTCTAAAGCTATTGAAGTATATTCTGCGTTCATAATCGATGATAGCTTCTCCTTATTGTACTTATCTGTCTCGCTATTGCTATAAAATAAGTGGATCGCATCTCTTGGTGCTTCACTGCCGTGAACTATTCGGTCCCTAAGCAACTGAATATCTTCTGACGTCATTACGGCCGATGCCATGTTATTTAGAGCGGTTGCAAAAGGTTGGTCATCTCGCTGTCGCATTATCTCTGTAAGTTCGAAAAACTTGAAGCCATCCCAGAGACTAGAGCCAACTATCGCACTGTATGGATTATGCGCTCCTGATGAGGATTTGAATATCCAACGATCACCTACTGGACATAACTGCCTTAGATCGCCAAACACGATAACAGAAATGCCACCGAAAGGACTCTCGGGCCTTGAAAATATTTGTTTTAGGCGCATATCCAAATATGAAAACATTTTTTCACCGACCATAGAAATTTCGTCAATTATAAGAGTTTTAAGATCAATAAATCTTGAACGCAAGGTAATTAAAAAATCTGGACCCAATTGTTTAAAAGCATGGTTGGATTGATTGAGAGGTAAAGAAAACATTGAGTGAAGTGTGGCACCTCCAATACCAAATGCAGCTTTTCCTGTGGGAGCACGCAGCAGAACTTTAACAGTTTCTGGGTTAGCTCCTGGTCTACGATTAAACTCCTGGGAAATGGTCTGCAAAATGGTAGATATGGTTCTACTCTTGCCGACGCCTGCGCCGCCACCTACAAACTCATAAAAAACTGCCTTATTTCTCACATTATGCAGAACATGGGTGAGATAGGTTTTTTGCTTCAAATTAAGCGATCTAATCAAATTAACTAAAATATTAAGGGAAACATTGGCGTGGTCATTCAAGTTCAAAACATTTATCTGGGAATTTATTTCTGGAATCGCTAGAGCCCTAAACTCCTCAGCAATTGCCTCATCAACTACCTCTTCACCTTCCTCCCTATTCTCTTCGGCTTCCATGGCCCTCCTAAGCGCATCTTCCAAATCTCCTAATGCATTGAATTTTTGGAAATTTGAATTTACCAAATCCTGATTATTATTATAAGGATCCTCGCAATTTACGCTCACTAAATCTTTCTCTTCATCTCTCCACGGATAAAACAGCATAGCTAATGCTCTAAAATAGTTTGACCTATCTGTATTTATATTAAACCTCATATATTTTAAAATGGACGGATTAGTTCTTTCCCTAATAAAATCACTATTATCGCGGAGAGGGATAAAAACTTCTACTTGTGCCTCATTTTCTTCGTCCTCTTCATCATCTCTATTTTGGATAGTTCTTTTCCCGCTTTTAGAAAATTCATAATTTGCTGCAAAATCGGCTAGACACAGGCCCTCAAGATCAGTTGGTCTTTGTTCATACCGCTCCAGCAATCCTTTGACGAATATGTCAGTGGACTCCTGATGCATATTTTGTAGGATGCTTGTGGATTTGAGCATTCGAACTCGTTGCTCTGGAGGGAAAGTATTTACTTGAACACATTTGTTGCTAGTTCCGGACAACGGAATGCCTAGACAACAATATACTGCTTCCTGAGCAGATATCTCAGTGCCAGATATTTGTGACCAATATGCTGTAGCTTTTGTCTTATCGTGTAATTGCCCCCTTGAACTTCTTTTGCCGCCTCGCGCATAAGCTTTGAAATATCCCTTTGGGTTTTATTTATATAATTTATTATATAGCTACAGCATGCATAAGGGTCCAAAATGTATTGGATATCCATATTGGCCCTTTGCATTGAAATGATGTGTTTATTATAAGCATTAACGCAAATTTCAGCAAATGACCTTTTTAGAAAAATGTGTGGTTTCTTTAAACCAGAAGAAATTGCATATTTGTAGTCCTCGTAATTGAGGCTCACTTGTTCGTGCGAAAGAAAGTTCTCAAATATGCTCAAGTGATCAATCATATCAGAGGATTGATCAGAATTTGGTAGGTCTTGAATTTTCTTAAAATTTCCTTGGTGAAAATCAAGGTTTGGAGTTTCCTCCGGCAGTGGACTCAATATCTCCTTTTGGGGCATTGGAGGGTATGGAATACCGAATCTACAAACTTTTTTTCCACTTTTATTGGCTTTTTTAAGACATGACATGTCCTTATGCCGATGCTTTTGGTATTCAACATACGGAGCTAATTCAGAGTCTGTGACATCTACTGTAATATGTTTGTTAATGAAGGCTATAACTGTTGAAATTGACTCTGTACTGGTTAAGTCCACTGCTGGGGCATCTTTCAGCCAAAACATGCCGTGAATATGGGGGGAACCTCTTTGTTGGAATTCAACACGCCAATAATATTTGATGACGAAGTTTTCCCCGAAAATGCCCTCCCGATTCCTCATAACTTTTAAAATCTCGCGATACCTATAATCGAAATACCTAGCACAAGTAACTGGATCTGCCCTGATAAGACGCTCCTTTTCGGTGTAGGGTAGATTCATTGCTTCTTCTTCGCTAATGATCTCCCTATCTACGTTTTTTTTGAGCAAAACAAGGAACTCTGGCCACCGCGTTTCAGCAGCAGACATTGTAATGAAAAAAATCGGCAGGCCGAACTGACGAATCATGGCCATAACCTTCTTCTTTTCATCCTCCCAGTGAGCCGGAGTCGATCGAATATCGCGAAGAACCCTATATCCCTCATCGTGGTTAATAAGCCCCCCTATGAAATTCTCATTAAGAGCGTTAGCTGCCGTTACTGCACTGGAAGTGCTCCGCTTACGTAAGCAGATTGAAATATTATTTCGAATCTTAATGAGTTCTAACTTCTTATAATTGAAGAATAGTTTGTCAGTTCTACAACCTCTCCTATCTACATTTCGAAGCTTTGATCTAACAATGGTTGTAAAACTTTGCGAAGATTGTCCTTTGAAGCCTGCATAAATTGTGGGAAGGGATAACTCTTCCGAGTCAATGTCTAGAATCATGTCGAGAGGTCGTTGGCCTTGACCTGGTGCGATTTTGATAATACTATCATCAAATGGTATGTTGTTTTCAAGCAGAGTTTCCTGACCTCCAGGGTTGAGCTCTTCGGCTTCTACTTCCTTGTCGGGATGGGCCGGCTCCGTATCTACATTCCTATCTCTATTCTGCATACTTTCTAAAAAGGCTGCGTCTGCTTGAGATGCTACGAAAGGAACAATATCGGATGTGAAACCAGAGATCCATTGCTCGTTAACTACAACATTATGCTTTTTATACAAATCTGTGGTAACTAAATAACGAAGTGCTTCAAAAATTTTGGAAGGTCTAATGGTTTCAGCCATGAAAGCATGAAGATACTCTTTTCTGCGTTTGAGGTGGAGCTGAATTACCTGGGCTTCATGGAAAGCTCGTGGAAGCTCCTTCACGATATCGCTTACCGAAATAGGGACGTTTACCACTGCCCCTTTAATGGCATTTTGACCTCGCCCCCCAGGCAATATAGGCTTAATTATCATAAATGGATGTCGAGGAGAAATCAGTCGTTCCTCTAATGGAGTAAGCCCCTTTAAGCAGTCGGGCAGCATGGGGAAATCTTATTCATTGAAGAAAAGCTTAGGCTTTATACGCTTCTTAATGTTGCTATGACATGTTCTGCAGAATTTTAATGTTGGGCAATCAGAAGGGAATTCTAAAAGGCTTTCAAGAGCGAAAATTTCACCACTAAACTCGCAATCACTTTCTAAAAGGACGCGAGGATTCTTACAAATTTGTTTGGGGAACCACAGGCCTTTGCAAGAAAGGCAAACCTGATCAGGACCCAGCTTTACATTCCTGTTATAAACTACTTTCAGAGCTTCTAGGCCACTAAGCCTGATTCTGGGTTCTATCTGAGCCCTATCTTCCTGGGAGATATTTGCTCGTTCCTGCTGCATTCGGGAGGCGTTTCTTAAATTTTGCTCAACTCTATTGCTGCTATCGCTCCTATATTGGCTAACTCTTTGACTAGCCGTTCTGGCAGCGTCAATTTCTAACTGTCGTGCTGCGGCACGAGCAGCTTGGCGTGCCAGAGTGTCTCGCGCTCGCGAGATACGCCTACGATCTACTAAGTTCCTTTCTTGTACCCTGCGATTTCTATCCTGCTCTCTTGCTAACATACGTCTCCTTTCATTATTTAAACGTATGCGTTGTCGCCTCTCTGTGTATTCCGTTCTTGCTCTCTTGTCCTATAGTCCAAGTCCTGTCGACGTCTGGACCGACGCACAGTATCGGCCAGTTGCTCCTCGTGTCTAATCTGTGCGTCTGTTCTTCTAACTATATGTTCTACAGTGTTCTGTTCCTGCTATCTTGTCCTATAGTCAGGGTCCTCTCTCCGTCTGGACCGACGCACAGTATCGGCCACTTTCTCCTCGTGTCTAATCTGTGCGTCTGTTCGCCTAACTATATGTTCTACAGTGTTCTGCTCCTGCTCTCTTGTCCTATAGTCAGGGTCCTCTCTCCGTCTGGACCGACGCACAGTATCGGCCACTTGCTCCTCGTGTCTAATCTGTGCGTCTGTTCGCCTAACTATATGTTCTACAGTGTTCTGTTCCTGCTATCTTGTCCTATAGTCAGGGTCCTCTCTCCGTCTGGACCGACGCACAGTATCGGCCACTTGCTCCTCGTGTCTAATCTGTGCGTCTGTTCTTCTAACTATATGTTCTCCTGTATTGTGTTCTTGCTCACGCGCCCTATAGCCCGAGTCCTGTCTTCGTCTAGACCGACGTCTATTGCTAGAGTCTGTTCGTCTCAGTACATGTTCTGCGGTATTTTGTGCCTGCTCTGTAGCCCTATACCTTTGGCTCCTTCTGCGTTTGAACCGACGCTCAGTGTTGACCACTTGCCCCTGTCGTGTTCTCAATTCTACTCTTTCTTCTATATTCTCTACATGTTGGTTCCGTAAACGTACGGACTGACGCACGGACACTTGTCGTTTATTCTGTTCATTTATGCCATCACTATTGCCTACAGTATTCTCTACCTGTTCACCAGGGATGGCTGCCTGCTCTTCCTGACCTACACCGGAAACCTGCCAAGCAGTCTCTTGATTTGGTCCCTCCGTCTCTAGCTCTTGGTTTCTAACTGGTTCAACGAACTCAGGGTCTGCATCTATTACATTTTCAACAATTTCTAAATTTTCTAAATTTTCTGAATTTTTATCTCTATTAGACCTGTATCTTAATTTGCGTCCCTGAGACAGCTGCAAAGCAGATATCTTATTCTTACGAGGCATGATAAAATGTATGCAAAATATAATTAAATAAAAAAAATAAGAAAAACTATATAGTAAATATATAATATATGTATTTATGTATATAATAATAATAATAATTATAATAATATATTATATAATATAACAATATATTATATTATATTAATATAATATAACAATATATTATATTGCATATTATATTATTATATTATATTATATTAATATAATATAACAATATATTATATTATATTATATATACAATAAAATAAATAATAATAATATAACTAATAATGAAATATAATATAATAATATATTATATTATTCAATATAATAAATAATATTAAATAATAATATTATAAAACTATAATTATATATATATAGTGACATATCTATAGTCCATGCTCCGCATACCCTTGTCTATGTCTATTACCCTGCACCCACAATACTATAAACAATACGACACCCTCAGCTTCGAACCCTCATAAACAATCTCACGCTCGAAATGGACCACGCGCAGCCGATTGCAGGCAATGTAAACAAACACCCTAAACTGGAAGTTGAACATAAAACAATAGATGCCGCCCTAGAATCCAGCCGCACTAGAATCCAGCCGCACCAGAATCACGCCACTCTTCAGAGATCAATTACGAATCGATTCTCAAGAATCACACCATCCTAGCTGACCAATCAGAGGCCCTATTCTCAGCCACCCCCAAGTAATGCAACACCGATCATACGCAGCGGAAGCCTTTCATCAAAAGCCGCCTTTCCCACATATCGATCGAGTCACGTACTCCATCTCCGAAGCCGAAGTCGAAGCCAACGCCTCCGAATCCAAATCCGAATCCCAAACCGAGCATCATAATATAAATAGTCTGCATCTAAGAAGCCAACTCAGTTCTGTTCAAGACAAACGTCAATCGCGACACCGTCGGAGAATTCAACCAAAGTTAATTCCGTTCAAGACTTCGGACCTCAGTCATCGTCGGGGAAATAACTAATCAATGTACGCTAAAGTTTAAGTGAAGAATAAAACCTTTTTTAAAACGTAAACTGAAGTGTCGCATATTTAATTATATATATATTATATATATATATTATATAATATTATATATTATATAATATTATATATAATTAATGTAAATTAACTTTTAACTTCCCAAAGCGCCAGCAATCGGTGGCAGCGACGATCCCCTGGCGAGAGCAGCAGCGACGTCCGTCTTCAGCCGCTATGCAGGCAGCGACGTCCGGCCTCAGCCTCCAGTGACGCCAGCAGAGGCACCGAAAAGCGCGCGAAGCAACGACGATAGTTAGAAACTGTTATTAGTTTCTAACTAACGATCGGCGCAGAAAAACTAAGGCCCTATACCTTTATAAGCAAGCACTACTTTTATTTAATAAGTTAAAAGCTAAACTAGTTTGAATGGGTTTAATTCGAAATAGGTAATCGGAAAGTCTCTATCGCTCTGCCTGGCTCGATATCAACTGGTCCCACCAAAACACAGCCTATTGAGATTTCGCGGTCTTTTTACGAGTGAGTCACTCAAGAAAGAGAGAACGGAGTCAAAGCATGCGGAAAGAGACTTACAAGGTGAATGCACGAATAAGGTGGCGTATGATAATCGCCGAAAGACAGCAAGTGTGGTGATGACGTCATCTTGTTAATAAAGGCACTTGCATCCATATGTAAATGTGTAAGGATGTGAACAGACAGTTGAGAGAACTCTTTTCTGAGTGGGGCAGAGAAGCATGCGGAACAAACGGACAATTCAATTCATGTTTTCCAAATAGACATAGAAGGTGAATTCACCAATAAGGTGCCGTATGATAATCGCTGAAAGAGAGGAGCTGTGGTGATAACGTCACCTTGTTAGACATTTTCAGCTTTTGTATGTATGGACATTTGCTCTATTGAGAGAACACTTGTCCGTGTAGGACAGAGAACTAAGAGAATAACTCAAATAACGCAAAAAAAAATGGAGCGGCTTTTTTCTCATTTCTTCCATACGCATATTTGGAGTGAAAACATTTTCGTGTCCCCCTCCCATACTGTAACGGCTAACAAATTGTTTACCAATTGCCTTGGCCTGGGTGATGCTCTCTCCCTCTTTTTGGCTTGAGGAAAGAGTGAGAGAGCCCCTGGTGCTTAGATTTCGCGGTTTTTTTTTACAGACAATTCTCATTCTTTCTATAGGCATTAATATCACTTTCACACTTGCATTCGGTACTCCCCCTTCCACTCCCTAATTTATGTTCATTGCTCTTGCTCTTGCTCTTGCTCTTGCTCTTTGGACAAGTGATATTGCTGGGCATGCTTGGTGTCTCTCTCTATTTAGTCTCTTTGTAGGCAAAGGGACAGATTGATTTGTTAATGTAATAGGGGGTGATTGAACTGAGACATGGATAAGCAGACAACGCGGTGCGCTTGTTTGAAGAGAGAGGGGCATCGGGGCAGCGGGTATCCCTCTTTTTTGGCTAAAGGGGTATTGGTCAGAATGTTGAGGGTAAAACTAAGAAAAAGACATCGCCTGCCAGCAGTTAGTGTAGGGCTTGCATTGCCGGCGATTGTTTTTATTTTTTGCAGGGCAGAGAGATAGAGGGAGATGGAGATAGAGAGGGCGAACGCTTAGCTGCGTAGCCACTGCCAATTGTTTTGCTCCTTTTGGCTATAAAAATAATCCGATCTGATCCAAATTCAGCAATCTCATAGATACGGTCATTCTCTATGATTGTGCCCTTTTAGTTTTCTCGTATCTTCAAAATTGTGGATGCCACAGATTTTCGTTCTTTGTGGGGGCGAAAGGGGGTGGGACGAAATTTCGAGATATACGTTTTATAGTGAGATCTAACAGAAGTGCGGATACCAAATTTGGTTACTCTAGCCTTAATAGTCTCTGAGATTTGTGAATATCCCCAGATTTTCGTCCTTTGCGGGGGCGGAAGGGGGTGTGGCGAAATTTTGAAACAAACTCGTCTCGGTCCGACATATAAGGAGTGTGGATACCAAATTTGGTTGCTCTAGCTTTTATAGTCTCTGAGATCTAGGCGCTAATGTTTTACTCTAAGCAAAGCCGGCTATGCTACGTGTGTGTTAGAGAGAGACAGGGCGAGAAAAAATGAAATTGTTTTCTTGATGCTGGCTATAATAATAATCCGATCCAATTCAGATTCTGCAGTCTAAAAGATATGGTCATTCTCTACGATTCTGCGTTTTTGGATTTCTCGTATCTTTAAAAAAGTAGATGCCACAGATTTTCGTCCTTTGTGGGGGCGGAAGTGGGCGGGGCGAAGTTTTGAAGTGTTTTTGTAGCAGTGACATATCACAGAAGTCCGAATACAAAATTTCGTTGCTCTAGCTCTTATAGTCTTTGAGCACTAGGCGCTAATAGGGACGGACAGACGGACAGACGGACGGACGGACAGACGGACAGACAGACAGGGCTCAATCGACTCCGCTATTGATGCTGATCAAGAATATATATACTTTATGGGGTCGGAAACGATTCCTTCTGGACGTTACACACATCCACTTTTACCACAAATCTAATATACCCCTATACTCTTCGAGTACCGGGTATAAAAACCAACACTGAAAAAAACGCTACACGTTGTGGCAGACCACGAAAGACAACTGCCAAGGTAGACACTTTTAATTTGCGGCAATTTAAGCAGGATTTCTTGAGAACTCCTCGATCGGTTGCCAATGACTTGAAGGAAACAGGAAATTTTGATGTCAGTGAACGGACAATACGTAGACGTCTTAAGGAAACTGATTTTGGAACATATATTATCAGAGCTATACTGCACATAACACAGCGCAATAAGTTAAAGCGCCTTGAGTTTGCCAAAAAATTTATCGGCGAACAATTTTAATTTTGGAAAAAAATTGTATGGAGCGAAAAGAACGTCGCAAAAAAGTGGCACCTATATGTGTAAGAGCGATCCATGGAGGTGGGACCATAATGTTTTAAGGATGCGTCGCCTACAATGGCTTGCGAAATTTAGAGATAATTTGGAGATAATTTTATTGGGGAGTCCTTTACCTTCCAACAGGACAACGCCCCGTGTCATAAAGCTAAAGTCGTTACCCAATTCTTGAAGGACATTGGGGTTAATACTTTGGATTAGCTGCCTCAGAGCCCAGACTTAAACATTATCGAGAATCTCTGGTCTTATATAAAAAGAAACCGGACTCCAAATTTGACAAGGAACCGTGAGAATAAAATCTAAAAGGTGAAACACTCTGGAGAGATATTCTGCTGGCTTATATATGGAGTCCGTTCCGGTACGTCTGCAAAAGGTGATAGAGGCAAAGGGAGGATATATGTATATTTTGCTGATTCATCATAAAAAAGGTAGTTCGTTCCATTCGTTTTTGTTTTTTTTTTAATTTTATAAAATGTCAAAATACTTATGCCACCGTCTGTTTGGGAATAATTAGTTTTCATTTCACAATAAACCCACTTATCATACTTTTTATACCCGATACTCAAAATGAGTATTGGGGTATATTAGATTTGTGGTAAAAGTGGATGAGTGTAACGTCCAGAAGGAATCGTTTCCGACCCCATAAAGTATATATATTCTTGATCAGCATCAATAGCCGAGTCGATTGGGCCCTGTCTGTCTGTCTGTCTGTCCGTCTCTCCGTCTTTCCGTCTGTCCGTCCGTCCGTCTGTCCGTCCCCTTCAGCGCCTAGTGCTCAAAGACTATAAGAGCTAGAGCAACGATGTTTTGGATCCAGACTTCTGTGATATGTCACTGCTACAAAAATATTTCAAAACTTCGCCCCGCCCACTTCCGCCCCCACAAAGGACGAAAATCTGTGGCATCCACAATTTTAAAGATATGAGAAAACAAAAAATTGTAGAGAATGACCATATCTTTAAGACTGCGGAATCTGAATTGGATCGTATTATTATTATAGCCAGCATCAAGAAAACAATTTCATTTTTTCTCGCCCTGTCTCTCTCTAACACACACGTAGCATAGGCGGCTTTGCTTAGAGTAAAACATTAGCGCCTAGATCTCAGAGACTATAAAAGCTAGAGCAACCAAATTTGGTATCCACCCTCCTAATATATCGGACCGAGACGAGTTTGTTTCAAAATTTCGCCACACCCCCTTCCGCCCCCGCAAAGGACGAAAATCTGGGGATATTCAAAAATCTCAGAGACTATTAAGGCTAGAGTAACCAAATTTGGTATCCGCACTTCTGTTAGATCTTACTATAAAACGTGTATCTCAAAATTTCGCCCCACCCCCTTTCGCCCACACAAAGGACGAAAATCTGTTGCATCCACAATATTGCACATTCGAGAAAACTAAAAACGCAGAATCATAGATAATGACCATATCTATCAGATTGCTGAATCTGGATCAGATCAGATCATTTTTATAGCCAATAGGAACAAATCAATTTGCAGTGGCTACGCAGGGCCCGACGTCACGCTCAGACTGATTTTCTGTCTCTCTCGCACGCACTCTTTGTCGTGTCGTTCAATATTAGCGGCGTCTGCCGGAGGAGAGCCAAACTGACTAAGTATCGGGTATAACTGTAGAGTTGCGGTGTCCGCAGCAACTCACAACGTTCCCCCTCGTTTTACATATTGTTAATAGCTTAATATAATACCTATCTACGATAAATAAATATAGTTTCTACTTTGAAAAAATAAGGAGTTACAACCGCATATGTTGTGCATAATTTTTGTCAAAATACTTATGCCGATGTGTGTATAGTACGAAATGCAACTTTTCGCCACATTTCTTGAAATTTGCATTAATAGATCATAACCTCAAATTCGAAAATGCAGAGTTGTTTGACGTATGGAATTCAGAGAATTTGCGGTAGTCAAATTTTTTAAAACGACGATATATCAAATTAAATTAATACAGCCTTTAATGATACCACCAACAAAATTGGTTATCGTTTGACAACAAAATGGAAAAAATGAAGGTCAAATATAAAGATTGTTATGGGCGGTTTTGTCAGGCCTGGAGAAGGAAAAGACAGCGGCATCTGTTGTGGATCCTGGGAGGCAGAGTTGCGTGGAAGGAAGCGGGACGAGGAAGAAAAAAAAGATCAGAGTTTCCGGTAGAAAATAGAGGAGGCCGCACGTGCCCTGAAAAAAATAAGAAAACATTGGTGATCGTGGAGTCGAAGATCCCTCCAAGACAGCAGGGACAGGCATCAACATCAGCGGTAGTGGCGGACATCGGCAGCAGCAGCCCGGTACTGGCCAGGCCGGAAACCTGGTGCGAGAGAGAATCCAGCGGAGCACCGACTGGAGACACGCTGTTGCCACTACCACACCGACACCCCCCGGGAAAGGAATCCCGATCGGAATAATTCCAAAACAAATAAACACGCACATACACGAATCCACATCACACACCTTCATCCATTTTGTTGTTGTTAGTATTTGTTTTCTTTATGTAAACCTAGATTATTAATTAATAATGTTCAAGATGATAAAGAAGAAAATATAATGGATATAAAATGAAAATTTAAAAAGAATAATGAGTGAGTATAGAGCTGTAGTTGGGTGGGACGAGAGCGAGAAGAAGAGCGGGACCCTGAAAATGACCCTGCTAGGGATAAGGATACCAACTATCCCCGCTGACGAGAGTGCCAACGAGACAAGCCTGGTCAAAAGGTTAGTTTTGTTTTTGTTGTATGTTTTTTTTCTTTTTGTTCATCCGTCCCCTGGTCTATCGGGTCGGAAACACCCCTGACTTCCCCGTGAGCTAGCTGGGAACGATAGGCCTGGGTGGCAAAGCGGCGGGTCGTAACAAGATGTTTCAACAGAAATATGTGGATTGGCTCGATAAACAAGCAAGTGTAGCCGTCCCAAATGCCTTAATGTCAGTGAGACGCCATGTACTTCTATATTCCAAAAAAAGTCGCAGAGCACGAAAAAGGCAGGCTGCCGATCTTTTTGTTTCAGAGGGAGGAAACATTAATTTGTTGATTCCAGCGGCAAGCATGGCCGCACGAAAACGAGGCAGATACGACCTCGCTTTTGTTCTAAAACTTCTATCTTTATGCCCAGAGAAGGCCAAATTAGTTCGCAAGGCTGTACAGGACCCAGTAGGAAGCCGACACCTATCTCACCATTCATAACACAAAATTTTGGACCAGAAGAAAGACTGTCGGCCGAATATAATTTTCACAGTGGAGACACGAGCAGAGGTCCCGCTTCAAAGTCTTTTAGCCCACACTGCAAGTAGAATTGTTTCCTTACAAGATGAAGTTATTTTAAATGTAATGGAAGAGCAAGGCGTGAAGTTTTTGACTGAAGATTTGACTTTGAGTTAAATATAAATTTAAATCTTTTATATTTCAACGCCCATTGATAAAAGCGTTCTCCTCTCTACGGCAACCTTTAAACAATTTTTTTTTGTACTTAAATCAACAAAATCTTTTAGGCGTGCAACATATCTATTTTTTAATAAAGATGTCGAAAATATGCTCAATACTTGTGTTTCACTATAATTAATAATTAAAATATACATTTTAAAAAAAGGGCATAGCGTCATATCTTCGACGACATATCTCCGCCCAGTACATTTTGCCGGCGGAATTATGTTGCTTTTTTTCTGGAGTACTTATGTCGTTTGAAAGCGTCATATCTCCGCTCGGAGATATGACGTTTTGAAACGACATATCTCCGCCGTGTTACAAACGACATATGTATCTCCGCGCGGAGCCATGACGCGTAGAAGCGACATATCGACATTGTCATAATTGAGCAAATATATGTATGTAGCTACTGCAAAATTTATGAATAGCGTTTTTATTAGGAAGTTAATTTCATTAAACAAATATTGTTAAAGGAGGCGGTGCTGTATTTAAAGTAATATAAACGTATTATTTAATATGTACATATGTAGATAATTTATTGTTATTAAACATGTGTATAAAATATAATGTTATAGATTATTTTTTTCGGTGCAATAGGCAAAGCGTACGAGGCGCGCGCCAAAAATATGCCGCATTATTCTGCTGCATTCATTCCGATTCGGTTTCTCAGAGAATAAGAACATGGACTACGAAAATGTTAAATTTTAATTTAGAGAAGGAAGCCAAGCGGGCTGCTCGTTACTGTTGTTAATTAATTGTGCAGAGCAACCTCTATGTGTGCGTAGTTAGTCAATCTTGGTAGTTTCGTTTCTGCCTGTCCAGTCCGATCGATCTTGTGTTAGGGATTAAAACAGCACGCAAATTTTAATATGGTTATAGGTATCCAACGCGAGCTGGTAGCAAGTGGTAAATTCTCATTTCAGTACATTTGCATACGACACTAACAATGAAAATTAGTTATACCCGATACTCAAAGAGCACAGGGGTATGTTCGATTTTTGGTGAAAGTGGTTGTGTGTAACGCCCAGAAGAAAGCGTTTCCAAAGCTATAAAGTATAATTATTCATGATCAGCATCAATATTCGAGTCGATAAAGCCATGTTTATATGTGCGTCCTGATGAGATCTCAGAGACTATAACAGCTATAACAGACCGGATTATTATAATAATTATTATAGTCAGAAGGAACCAATGAAATTTCAGTGACTACGATAGCGTAGCCACTGTTTTCCACTGTTGTTCTGTATCAAAGAAAACTATTAACAATGTTTTAAGTCGCGATGACAAACTATCAGACCTTATCAGCCAGCCTTATCATGCGGAAAATTAACCAAAATCCGCAAATATCGGTTAGGACTTTGGCCAATAAGCTTGACGAGGAACTTGACTTGGTTCTGTCAAACGACACAGTACGCCAGGCCATTCTACGTCATAAGTACTCTTCCAGAGTTGCAAGAAAGAAACTGCTTCTTTCGTCGGTAAATGTGCAAAAGCGCTTTCCTTTTGCTGGAAACAAGATCAGTAAGCCGGCAGAGTATTGGGATGACGTAATATTTTCCGACGAAACAAAAATTATGTTATGCAACAATGAAGGTCCACCCAGAGTATAGCGCAAGCCATTAACTGCTTTGGAAAACCGAAACATCATGCCGACTGAAAAGTTTGGAAAACTTTCGGCTATAATTTGGGAGTGTATCTCTAGCCGAAGAGTCGGAAATATAGTATTTTTTTACTTATCACTGAATTGTTATGAACTAACAAAAAATTTAATTATTGTGAATCAAACGCCATTATTTTCTAACCTAAAGTCAAACAATCTAATTTATTTTCAGTGCCTTAGGAGTTTTTTGACATACACAGTATGTCCGAAACAAAACAATTACCGCCCAAGTATGGACAAATGGACATACAAAAATAAATACCCTGCAGTCTGTACCAGCAGTGAGCGATGACGAATGTCATCTAGGCGTTGACGCCAGCCAAATCGAACCCTTTGATTTCTCTTTTGTTTCTTTCTTTTCCGCGCGTGCCGAAAGTAATTCGGTTCTGCAGACCGTGCGCAGTAGAAGAGAACTTCGTTTTTATACCCGATACTCAAAATGAGTATTGGGGTATATTAGATTTGCGGCAAAAGTGGATGTGTGTAACGTCCAGAAGGAATCGTTTCCGACCCCATAAAGTATATATATTCTTGATCAGCATCAATAGTCGAGTCGATTGAGCCCTGTCTGTCTGTCCGTCCGTCCGTCCGTCTGTTCGTCTGTTCGTCTGTTCGTCTGTTCGTCTGTCCGTCCCTATCAGTGTCTAGTGCTCAAAGACTATAAGAGCTAAAGCAACGACATTTTATATCCGGACTTCTGTGATATGTCACTGCTACAAGTATATTTCAAAACTTTGCCCCGCCCCCACAAAGCGCGAAAATCTATTGCATCCACACTATTGCAGATTCGAGAATCCGGTATCCGATATCCGGTTGATGAATCTGGATCAGATCGGATCATTTTTATAGCCGAAAGGAACAAATCAATTTGCAGTGGCTACGCAGCGCCCGACGACACGTTCTGACTGACTTTCTGTCTCTCTCGCACGCACTCTTTGTCGTGTCGTTTAATATTCGCGGCGTCTGCCGGAGGAGAGCCGCATTGACTAAATATCGGGTATAAATAAAGGAGTTGCGGTCTCCTCAGCAACTCACAACGTTCCCCCTCGTTCTTTCTTCGCTTTGCATTTGCTATTTGCAATCGTCAAATTGTGCGCAAACGAAGCGAAGTTAAGTGCTGTGATTATTATTATTATCAAGTAAGTGCAGTGTTTAAATAATTAATAATATGTTTCGCGGTAAATAAAGAAAATCTCAATTGTATAAAAAGTCAAATTTGTAAAAAAAACAACAAGTAACCCTTATTTGTGCGGCTTGGCTCAAGCAGGTACGTATTTTTACGCGTGTTTTGTTTTTGTTGTTGGAGTAAATGAACAGGCCACCGCTGACCTACAGTGAACGTTGTTTTTGTTGAAACAAACATCCGTTTTAAAAGCGAACGAATTCTTTCTGTTTATACAATTGAACCGAATTATTAGTAGCTTAGTAAAATATAAAAGAAAAATGGAAAAAGAAAATGGAGTAATTGTACATACACACAGTATGTCAAGAAACTCTTTACACACTGAAAATAAATTAAATTTTTTGACTTTGGATAAGAAAATAATGGCCTTTGGTTCAAATTTATCAAATTTTTTTAATTCATAACCATTCAGGGATTAATTATAAAGTAGTTAGTGAAAAAAAAATAACAAAACTATAAATAGGTAACTTACAAAACAACAAAAACAATGATTACTCATTTTTGACACTGTCAAGAAACTCTTTACACATTTCGTTTTCGAGCTCTGTTTTGATCTCGTTCTTAGAAAAAACGGGACTTTACCGTAATCTATGCTTTTGGCGTTGCTCAGTGATGCTCTATTTTTGCATTGACTTTGATTTGGTTGCGAAATTTTGACCGGTGCACATCTACAGACTAACTTTCTGAAATTTTTAAAATGCCTGGCAAAAGACTAAGCTTTGACGTTGTCCAGTTGATTTACTATAATCACCAGTTGGGCAAATCTGTTGCAGACATGGTAGACATGTTTTCAGTATCAAGGAAAACAATTTACAATGTCCTAAGTCGCGCGAAAAACGAAGGGAGACTGGAAACCAAATCTGGAGGTGGCCGTAAAAGGAAGATAGACAAACGGGAAGACCGCATAATCATGAGGAAAATTAATCAGAATCCGCAAATATCGGTCAGGACTCTGGCCAAGGAACTTGACGAAGAACTTGACTTGGTTGTTTCACACGAAACAGTACGCCAGGTTATTCTACGCCATAAATACTCTTCCAGAGTGGCACGAAAAAAGCCGCTGCTTTCGTCGGTCAATGTGGAAATGCGCTTCACTTTCGCTGTTAACATGATCAGTAAGCCGGCAGAGTATTGGGATGACGTCATATTTTGCGACGAAACAAAAATGATGCTATATTTCAATGATGGTTCACCCAGAGTATGGCGCAAGCCGTTAACAGCTTTAGATAACCGAAACATCATTCCGACTGTAAAGCTTTGAAAACTTTCGGCTATGATTTGGGGGTGCATCTCTAGCCGAGGAGTGGGAAATATTGAATTTATTGAGAACACAATGGATGCCAAACAGTACCTCCAAATTTTAAAAACAAATTTAAAAAGCAGTGCGGAGAAATTTGGTCTCATTACGGACAATAGGGCCAAATTTAAGTTTTATCAAGACAATGATCCCAAACATAAAGAGTCCAATGTGAGAGCTTGGCTGCTTTACAACTGTGAAAAAGTTATTGATACACCACCCCAGAGTCCCGCTCTTAACCCCATTGAAAATTTGTGGGCCTATTTGAAGAAGAAAGTGGGAAAAAGACGCCATGCTTCACTTCATTTCCGATGTGAACAAAAAAAAAAGATTGGAGTTCGCAAAACTTCACTTAAATAAGCCAGATTCTTTTTGGGAGAATGTTATATTTAGTGAGGAGTCTAAATATAATATATTCGGACATGATGGACCATCCAAAGTATGGAGAAAGGATAATCAAGCCATGAAAGAGAAAGACCTCATCCCAACAGTGAAGCATGGCGGTGGAAATGTAATGGTTTGGGGGTGTAAGCAGCAGCTGGACCTGGGCAAATGGTGTGTATTGAGACCAAGATGGACAAACACATCTACAAGAAAATTTTGACTGACAATTCAATGGCGAGTGTCAAAAAATTGGGTCTTGAAGCGATGAATTTCTTGTTTCAACAAGACGATGACCCCAAAAATACCTCGTTTTTGGTTCAAGAATGGCTGTTGTGTCAGTGCAAGCAGTTAAAAACGCCGCCGCAGTCACCAGATCTGAACCCCATAGAGCATGTTTGGGATTTGCTAGAAAAAAAAATTAGGAAACATAAAATTTCCTCCAAGGAAATCCTTAAAACGGCTCTGATGACGGAATGGGAGAAAATTAATCCCAATGAAACCAATCATTTGGTAAAAAGTATGCCCCGACGTCTAAAAGCTGTTATTGAAGCTAAGGGCGGCCCCACAAAATATTGAAATCAGAAAAAATTGGGGACAATAAGTTTTTTTCGTACAAAATAAAAAGTGTCCGAATAATTGTTGTGCGTAAAAAAGTAGCCTTTTTGATACTTTTAATTTTTTTTGATATGCCAAAGAAGGTTTTTTATGTTTTTAGATTTGAAATTAGTAGTAGTAATATCCATGTTCATAATGAAATAAAAATTTTTTTTCAAACTTAAATACTTTTCAAGTTATTTATAAAGAAAGTTGATATAGACGAGTGTCCGAATAAATGTTGTGCTGACTGTATATGCGATAATATATTGCGCTATGGCGAATTTTGGCAAAATGCGGAAAAGACAGCATGTGGCCTCCATTTTATAGTCCGTGGGCCACGTGAAATTGAAGCAGAGGCAGAGGTGATACTGAGCCGCTTCTGTCTCTTCCCTCTCGCTTTGGCACATGCACATCCGCATGGTTCTTTTGCTGCTCCTATGTATGTGTTTCGCTGTCGGCACTCTCTCTGCCCGCTTTCGGATTCCGACGCTTTGGTTGTGCCCGAAGTTCGGGCCTCTGCTTGCCGTTACTTTGTATATGTGTGTGTGTGTGTATGCCGTTCTTTTGTCTGGGCTGTGGAAATCTAGGGATGGCAGCTGCGCCTAGTGATGGAATGTTTTGTGACTATTTTTGAGCAGATTTTTTAAGCTGTTGATAGTCACCAAAGAAGTGGAATAAAATTAGTAAAAACTAATGTAGACATGAAGTCATTGCCGAATACAAATGTATTACAGTTTTGGAAAAAAGTAGTGTCCAGATAACGAGTCCGAGATAACGAATAACGAGATAAGTCCGTCCCAGACACATGGTTAAGAGTGCCTCCACCCGGACAAGCGTTGGCCTTCAGGGCATCAACGTTGTAAGCAGCGACGTTGCGTTCAATTCGAATAGCAAAAATAAAGAATATAATAAAAATAAAATACAAATTTAAGTTCGATGTACATATATTTATTATAATGTATTTATTAATTTTTATTAGCGCAAAATATTTTCAAGATTGCTTATTACTTAATCCATGCGATAATATTGCGACATAATATTGGAATTATGTTGCTTTTTTTCTGGAGGACTTACAAATGTCGTTTGAAAGCGTCATATCTCCGACATACATACATATGTATCTCCGCGCGGAGCCATGACGCGTAGAAGTGAAATATCTCCGCGCAGCGATTTTGAGCAAATTATGCCGATACACCATCGAAAAATACAAAAAAAAAGAAAACAAAAGGAACAAATAAATTTGCAGTGGCTACGCAGCGCCCGACGACATGTTCTGACTGATTTTCTGTCCCTCTCACACATACTCTTTATCTTCAGCTGTTTACTTAACTGTAAATGCACCGTAAAAAACATTGTCTTACTTGAGCAAATATATGTAGCTACTGCAAAATTTATGAATAGCGTTTTTATTAGGAAGCTAATTTCATCAAACAAAAATTGTTAAAGGAGGCCGTGCTGTATTTAAAGTAATATAAACGTATTATTTAATATGTAAATATGTAGATAATTTATTGTTATTAAACATGTGTATAAAATATAATGTTATAGATTATTTTTTTCGGTGCAATAGGCAAAGCGTACGAGGCGCGCGCCAAAAATATGCCGCATTATTCTGCTGCATTCATTCCGATTCGGTTTCTCAGAGAATAAGAACATGGACTACGAAAATGTTAAATTTTAATTTAGAGAAGGAAGCCAAGCGGGCTGCTCGTTACTGTTGTTAATTAATTGTGCAGAGCAACCTCTATGTGTGCGTAGTTAGTCAATCTTGGTAGTTTCGTTTCTGCCTGTCCAGTCCGATCGATCTTGTGTTAGGGATTAAAACAGCACGCAAATTTTAATATGGTTATAGGTATCCAACGCGAGCTGGTAGCACAGTGGTAAATTCTCATTTCAGTACATTTGCATACGACACTAACAATGAAAATTAGTTATACCCGATACTCAAAGAGCACAGGGGTATGTTCGATTTTTGGTGAAAGTGGTTGTGTGTAACGCCCAGAAGAAAGCGTTTCCAAAGCTATAAAGTATAATTATTCATGATCAGCATCAATATTCGAGTCGATAAAGCCATGTTTATATGTGCGTCCTGATGAGATCTCAGAGACTATAACAGCTATAACAGCTATAACAGACCGGATTATTATAATAATTATTATAGTCAGAAGGAACCAATTAAATTTCAGTGACTACGATAGCGTAGCTACTGTTTTCCACTGTTGTTCTGTATCAAAGAAAACTATTAACAATGTTTTAAGTCGCGATGACAAACGACCTTATCAGACCTTATCAGCCAGCCTTATCATGCGGAAAATTAACCAAAATCCGCAAATATCGGTTAGGACTTTGGCCAATAAGCTTGACGAGGAACTTGACTTGGTTCTGTCAAACGACACAGTACGCCAGGCCATTCTACGTCATAAGTACTCTTCCAGAGTTGCAAGAAAGAAACTGCTTCTTTCGTCGGTAAATGTGCAAAAGCGCTTACCTTTTGCTGTAAACAAGATCAGTAAGCCGGCAGAGTATTGGGATGACGTAATATTTTCCGACGAAACAAAAATTATGTTATGCAACAATGAAGGTCCACCCAGAGTATAGCGCAAGCCATTAACTGCTTTGGAAAACCGAAACATCATGCCGACTGAAAAGTTTGGAAAACTTTCGGCTATAATTTGGGAGTGTATCTCTAGCCGAAGAGTCGGAAATATAGTATTTTTTTACTTATCACTGAATTGTTATGAACTAACAAAAAATTTAATTATTGTGAATCAAACGCCATTATTTTCTAACCTAAAGTCAAACAATCTAATTTATTTTCAGTGCCTTAGGAGTTTTTTGACATACACAGTATGTCCGAAACAAAACAATTACCGCCCAAGTATGGACAAATGGACATACAAAAATAAATACCCTGCAGTCTGTACCAGCAGTGAGCGATGACGAATGTCATCTAGGCGTTGACGCCAGCCAAATCGAACCCTTTGATTTCTCTTTTGTTTCTTTCTTTTCCGCGCGTGCCGAAAGTAATTCGGTTCTGCAGACCGTGCGCAGTAGAAGAGAACTTCGTTTTTATACCCGATACTCAAAATGAGTATTGGGGTATATTAGATTTGCGGCAAAAGTGGATGTGTGTAACGTCCAGAAGGAATCGTTTCCGACCCCATAAAGTATATATATTCTTGATCAGCATCAATAGTCGAGTCGATTGAGCCCTGTCTGTCTGTCCGTCCGTCCGTCCGTCTGTTCGTCTGTTCGTCTGTCCGTCCCTATCAGTGTCTAGTGCTCAAAGACTATAAGAGCTAGAGCAACGACATTTTATATCCGGACTTCTGTGATATGTCACTGCTACAAGTATATTTCAAAACTTTGCCCCGCCCCCACAAAGCGCGAAAATCTATTGCATCCACAATATTGCAGATTCGAGAATCCGGTATCCGATATCCGGTTGATGAATCTGGATCAGATCGGATCATTTTTATAGCCGAAAGGAACAAATCAATTTGCAGTGGCTACGCAGCGCCCGACGACACGTTCTGACTGACTTGCTGTCTCTCTCGCACGCACTCTTTGTCGTGTAGTTTAATATTCGCGGCGTCTGCCGGAGGAGAGCCGCATTGACTAAATATCGGGTATAAATAAAGGAGTTGCGGTCTCCTCAGCAACTCACAACGTTCCCCCTCGTTCTTTCTTCGCTTTGCATTTGCTATTTGCAATCGTCAAATTGTGCGCAAACGAAGCGAAGTTAAGTGCTGTGATTATTATTATTATCAAGTAAGTGCAGTGTTTAAATAATTAATAATATGTTTCGCGGTAAATAAAGAAAATCTCAATTGTATAAAAAGTCAAATTTGTAAAAAAAACAACAAGTAACCCTTATTTGTGCGGCTTGGCTCAAGCAGGTACGTATTTTTACGCGTGTTTTGTTTTTGTTGTTGGAGTAAATGAACAGGCCACCGCTGACCTACAGTGAACGTTGTTTTTGTTGAAACAAACATCCGTTTTAAAAGCGAACGAATTCTTTCTGTTTATACAATTGAACCGAATTATTAGTAGCTTAGTAAAATATAAAAGAAAAATGGAAAAAGAAAATGGAGTAATTGTACATACACACAGTATGTCAAGAAACTCTTTACACACTGAAAATAAATTAAATTTTTTGACTTTGGATAAGAAAATAATGGCCTTTAGTTCAAATTTATCAAATTTTTTTAATTCATAACCATTCAGGGATTAATTATAAAGTAGTTAGTGAAAAAAAAATAACAAAACTATAAATAGGTAACTTACAAAACAACAAAAACAATGATTACTCATTTTTGACACTGTCAAGAAACTCTTTACACATTTCGTTTTTGTAATGTGCCAGAAATTCATATTCGTAGAGGTGTGAGATTGTATGTACGGATGGAGGTTGTACATACTTTTTTTGACGGTCAGACACCAATAGTATAGCAGGATTTCGGAACGTGTACCTCTAGCCATGCTCTAACTAGCTCGCCGGAATGTCGTGGGATCTTTCCTACTCTCCTATCTGCTATACGAACACATTCGCAAAGATGTTTTAGGTACACTTGATTTAATGTTCAAAAGGAACTCTACAAAAGAAATCAAAAAGAAAAGAATGTGAATTTTAACTAACTGTTTAACCGACTACCGACAAATAGTCAGGCTATATTCCGTCGCTCTTGGGGAACTCAGATGACTTTGACCCCCTCTCTACCCTCCCTACCTTTGTATGCCGTTTAATCGACAGCATAACCCTAATCGAGCGCATCTCTATTTGATCATCGGACTTCCTCAGGCTCTACTCAGGACAAACACGAAAGGTTTAATGTTCCATTATTATCTACTAATTATTATTTAATAATTCAAAATTTAAGGGTTTGGACTTCATGGTTTTCCAGATAAGTATAAACTTAGCATAAAGTAATTAAATAAAGAAGGAGGAAATAGTATCCAGTTATACCTAGTTATATGTGTATATGTATATAGGACTTATGTGTAGAGAATATGGCGTAAAAGAAATTAAATTGGAAAGAAGAGAAAAATATGATAATTATATAACTAGAAGGCAAACGTGAAAGAAAAATTAGTAGCCGATCCGCTTTAAATTATGGCACGGATATGGTTGTTTTATATACCAGAATAGAAGTTTTATCAGACAGATATATATTTCAAAAATAATCGAGAATTCCGTTTAAGGAAGTTTCGTAACTCACTCATACTTTATACGAATTATCCGGCGTGTCCGTTGAGCTCAAGGGGCGACGTAGGAACATATTCTGAGGAAGGGAGAAAAATTATGAATATACAGGTCTTCACTTCTAATTCGGATGAAACACCGATTTTCTTTCCATTTCCATACCCGTACGACGACGATTTGCCACTCAACGGCGGATCTTAAAAAAATGTGGTTTTCATTTGCGCTAATTTCTAATTATGGGTAATTATATACATTATTGGTTTTTTTTTTTTTTCTTTTTAAATCTAGACAATACAAAAATAGTTAGTGCGTAGCCTAATCTTTAATAAATGGAAAATCTCATGACGAGACTCAAAACTAATACTTTGGTACATTTTCACACGACGACTATTAAACGGCAGTGTGGATCGCCGCAGAATAATGTTTTATTTTCACAGTTTGAGAGCCACTCCACACATTGCGAAGAACTACATGCGAAAGCCTTAGCCGCGCGCTTAATTCATAAGCGAGAAGGGTGACGAGGGCGGCATATTAGTTTCTCCGAACTCGCAAGAAAACCATTCTTCTCGTCTTACTCCAAAATGTACTTCAGCTCAAGTATGCATCCACATAACTTCGGGTTTCACTCTGGTATATCTTTGAACGGCTCTTTCTGGTTTATTTGGTTGTAGTTATCGTTGGTTTATGTAGATGCTGGTTCCTGGGAAATCCGAGGTCTTTCCCAGATCTACTAAGAAATCGATGGACTTTGACGACCTCGTTCTTGGAGGGGGGTCAATTGGTTTTTCTTTCCCAGTGTCGAACGTAGTAAGATTTCCAGCCCTATGATACGAGACTGTTAAAGCTGTGTCACTATTGTAAGGTCCAAATACCTTTTATTTTTTTTTAATAAAAAAGGAATAATGTAGTCCACCAGAACTTCAATTTACTTGGCACGTGTTTGATTGCACAACGTTTTCAAATTCACTTGTATATATATATTTGTATAAAAAGACACATCCGAATTCGCGCAGCTTCACTATAGCAATGATCTAGCCAGAAGTTCTATTACTTGCATTAGCCCTTACGATCGGAACTTTACCTTCCACAACCAACGGGGTAATCGTACGATTTTAGACAAAGCTTACACCTTGCTTCCCTAGATAACGGAGTAATCGTACGATGCTAAGCAAAGCTTACACATAGCTTCCACGACTAACGGAATTATGATTTCTAGTAAAGCTTTAAAACATAACTCCCACAAATCCACGCTGCTTCTCTAAATTAGACATTAAGCTCTTCAATGGAAGCTTAAACTACTGCTCTCTTGTAATTGATCTCTTATCTTGTTTTTGTAAAGAGCAGAGTTAATGTTGAACGCGAGCGCCGTACTTCCCAAGCTGTTCTCTGGAGTTTTAGAGTCACAACTGGCCACTACATTTTCGAGCTCTGTTTTGATCTCGTTCTTAGAAAAAACGGGACTTTACTGTAATCTATGCTTTTGGCGTTGCTCAGTGATGCTCTATTTTTGCATTGACTTTGATTTGGTTGCGAAATTTTGACCGGTGCACATCTACAGACTAACTTTCTGAAATTTTTAAAATGCCTGGCAAAAGACTAAGCTTTGACGTTGTCCAGTTGATTTACTATAATCACCAGTTGGGCAAATCTGTTGCAGACATGGTAGACATGTTTTCAGTATCAAGGAAAACAATTTACAATGTCCTAAGTCGCGCGAAAAACGAAGGGAGACTGGAAACCAAATCTGGAGGTGGCCGTAAAAGGAAGATAGACAAACGGGAAGACCGCATAATCATGAGGAAAATTAATCAGAATCCGCAAATATCGGTCAGGACTCTGGCCAAGGAACTTGACGAAGAACTTGACTTGGTTGTTTCACACGAAACAGTACGCCAGGTTATTCTACGCCATAAATACTCTTCCAGAGTGGCACGAAAAAAACCGCTGCTTTCGTCGGTCAATGTGGAAAAGCGCTTCACTTTCGCTGTTAACATGATCAGTAAGCCGGCAGAGTATTGGGATGACGTCATATTTTGCGACGAAACAAAAATGATGCTATATTTCAATGATGGTTCACCCAGAGTATGGCGCAAGCCGTTAACAGCTTTAGATAACCGAAACATCATTCCGACTGTAAAGCTTTGAAAACTTTCGGCTATGATTTGGGGGTGCATCTCTAGCCGAGGAGTGGGAAATATTGAATTTATTGAGAACACAATGGATGCCAAACAGTACCTCCAAATTTTAAAAACAAATTTAAAAAGCAGTGCGGAGAAATTTGGTCTCATTACGGACAATAGGGCCAAATTTAAGTTTTATCAAGACAATGATCCCAAACATAAAGAGTCCAATGTGAGAGCTTGGCTGCTTTACAACTGTGAAAAAGTTATTGATACACCACCCCAGAGTCCCGATCTTAACCCCATTGAAAATTTGTGGGCCTATTTGAAGAAGAAAGTGGGAAAAAGACGCCATGCTTCACTTCATTTCCGATGTGAACAAAAAAAAAGATTGGAGTTCGCAAAACTTCACTTAAATAAGCCAGATTCTTTTTGGGAGAATGTTATATTTAGTGAGGAGTCTAAATATAATATATTCGGACATGATGGACCATCCAAAGTATGGAGAAAGGATAATCCAGCCATGAAAGAGAAAGACCTCATCCCAACAGTGAAGCATGGCGGTGGAAATGTAATGGTTTGGGGGTGTAAGAAGCAGCTGGACCTGGGCAAATGGTGTTTATTGAGACCAAGATGGACAAACACATCTACAAGAAAATTTTGACTGACAATTCAATGGCGAGTGTCGAAAAATTGGGTCTTGAAGCGATGAGTTTCTTGTTTCAACAAGACGATGACCCCAAAAATACCTCGTTTTTGGTTCAAGAATGGCTGTTGTATCAGTGCAAGCAGTTAAAAACGCCGCCGCAGTCACCAGATCTGAACCCCATAGAGCATGTTTGGGATTTGCTAGAAAAAAAAATTAGGAAACATAAAATTTCCTCCAAGGAAATCCTTAAAACGGCTCTGATGACGGAATGGGAGAAAATTAATCCCAATGAAACCAATCATTTGGTAAAAAGTATGCCCCGACGTCTAAAAGCTGTTATTGAAGCTAAGGGCGGCCCCACAAAATATTGAAATCAGAAAAAATTGGGGACAATAAGTTTTTTTCGTACAAAATAAAAAGTGTCCGAATAATTGTTGTGCGTAAAAAAGTGGCCTTTTTGATACTTTTAATTTTTTTGATATGCCAAAAAAGGTTTTTTATGTTTTTAGATTTGAAATTAGTAGTAGTAATATCCATGTTCATAATGAAATAAAAATTTTTTTTCAAACTTAAATACTTTTCAAGTTATTTATAAAGAAAGTTGATATAGACGAGTGTCCGAATAAATGTTGTGCTGACTGTATATGCGATAATATATTGCGCTATGGCGAATTTTGGCAAAATGCGGGAAAGACAGCATGTGGCCTCCATTTTATAGTCCGTGGGCCACGTGAAATTGAAGCAGAGGCAGAGGTGATACTGAGCCGCTTCTGTCTCTTCCCTCTCGCTTTGGCACATGCAGATCCGCATGGTTCTTTTGCTGCTCCTATGTATGTGTTTCGCTGTCGGCACTCTCTCTGCCCGCTTTCGGATTCCGACGCTTTGGTTGTGCCCGAAGTTCGGGCCTCTGCTTGCCGTTACTTTGTATATGTGTGTGTGTGTGTATGCCGTTCTTTTGTCTGGGCTGTGGAAATCTAGGGATGGCAGCTGCGCCTAGTGATGGAATGTTTTGTGACTATTTTTGAGCAGATTTTTTAAGCTGTTGATAGTCACCAAAGAAGTGGAATAAAATTAGTAAAAACTAATGTAGACATGAAGTCATTGCCGAATACAAATGTATTACAGTTTTGGAAAAAAGTAGTGTCCAGATAACGAGTCCGAGATAACGAATAACGAGATAAGTCCGTCCCAGACACATGGTTAAGAGTGCCTCCACCCGGACAAGCGTTGGCCTTCAGGGCATCAACGTTGTAAGCAGCGACGTTGCGTTCAATTCGAATAGCAAAAATAAAGAATATAATAAAAATAAAATACAAATTTAAGTTCGATGTACATATATTTATTATAATGTATTTATTAATTTTTATTAGCGCAAAATATTTTCAAGATTGCTTATTACTTAATCCATGCGATAATATTGCGACATAATATTGGAATTATGTTGCTTTTTTTCTGGAGGACTTACAAATGTCGTTTGAAAGCGTCATATCTCCGACATACATACATATGTATCTCCGCGCGGAGCCATGACGCGTAGAAGTGAAATATCTCCGCGCAGCGATTTTGAGCAAATTATGCCGATACACCATCGAAAAATACAAAAAAAAAGAAAACAAAAGGAACAAATAAATTTGCAGTGGCTACGCAGCGCCCGACGACATGTTCTGACTGATTTTCTGTCCCTCTCACACATACTCTTTATCTTCAGCTGTTTACTTAACTGTAAATGCACCGTAAAAAACATTGTCTTACTTGAGCAAATATATGTAGCTACTGCAAAATTTATGAATAGCGTTTTTATTAGGAAGCTAATTTCATTAAACAAAAATTGTTAAAGGAGGCCGTGCTGTATTTAAAGTAATATAAACGTATTATTTAATATGTAAATATGTAGATAATTTATTGTTATTAAACATGTGTATAAAATATAATGTTATAGATTATTTTTTTCAGTGCAATAGGCAAAGCGTACGAGGCGCGCGCCAAAAATATGCCGCATTATTCTGCTGCATTCATTCCGATTCGGTTTCTCAGAGAATAAGAACATGGACTACGAAAATGTTAAATTTTAATTTAGAGAAGGAAGCCAAGCGGGCTGCTCGTTACTGTTGTTAATTAATTGTGCAGAGCAACCTCTATGTGTGCGTAGTTAGTCAATCTTGGTAGTTTCGTTTCTGCCTGTCCAGTCCGATCGATCTTGTGTTAGGGATTAAAACAGCACGCAAATTTTAATATGGTTATAGGTATCCAACGCGAGCTGGTAGCACAGTGGTAAATTCTCATTTCAGTACATTTGCATACGACACTAACAATGAAAATTAGTTATACCCGATACTCAAAGAGCACAGGGGTATGCTCGATTTTTTGTGAAAGTGGTTGTGTGTAACGCCCAGAAGAAAGCGTTTCCAAAGCTATAAAGTATAATTATTCATGATCAGCATCAATATTCGAGTCGATAAAGCCATGTTTATATGTGCGTCCTGATGAGATCTCAGAGACTATAACAGCTATAACAGCTATAACAGACCGGATTATTATAATAATTATTATAGTCAGAAGGAACCAATGAAATTTCAGTGACTACGATAGCGTAGCCACTGTTTTCCACTGTTGTTCTGTATCAAAGAAAACTATTAACAATGTTTTAAGTCGCGATGACAAACGATCAGACCTTATCAGCCAGCCTTATCATGCGGAAAATTAACCAAAATCCGCAAATATCGGTTAGGACTTTGGCCAATAAGCTTGACGAGGAACTTGACTTGGTTCTGTCAAACGACACAGTACGCCAGGCCATTCTACGTCATAAGTACTCTTCCAGAGTTGCAAGAAAGAAACTGCTTCTTTCGTCGGTAAATGTGCAAAAGCGCTTTCCTTTTGCTGGAAACAAGATCAGTAAGCCGGCTGAGTATTGGGATGACGTAATATTTTCCGACGAAACAAAAATTATGTTATGCAACAATGAAGGTCCACCCAGAGTATAGCGCAAGCCATTAACTGCTTTGGAAAATCGAAACGTCATGCCTACTGAAAAGTTTGGAAAACTTTCGGCTATGATTTGGGGTCGTATCTCTAGCCGAGGAGTCGGAAATATAGTATTTTCATATAGTATATTTCAGATAGTATTATCAAACGCCATTATTTTCTTACCTAAAGTCAAAAAATTTAATTTATTTTCAGTGCCTTAAGAGTTTTTCGACATACTGTGTGTCCGAAACAAAACAATTACCGCCCAAGTATGGAAATATGGACATACAAACATAAATACCCTGCAGTCTGTACCAGCAGTGAGCGATGACGAATGTCATCTAGGCGTTGACGCCAGCCAAATCGAGCCCTTTGATTTCTCTTTTGTTTCCCCCACAAAGGGCGAAAATCTGTGGCATCCACAATTTCAAAGATACAAGAAAATTGCAGAATCGTAGAGGATGACTATATCTTCTAGAGTGTAAAATCTAAGCCAGATCGTATAATTATTATAGCCAGAATCAAGAATTAAGTTTCATGGTCAGTTTTGCCAATTGTAAAATATGAGTTCAAGGATCTCAGAACCTATAAGAGCTAGAGCAACCAAATTTGGTATCCACACTCCTGTGATATCGGAGCCACACCCCCTTTCGCCCCCGCAAAGGACGAAAATCTGGGGCATCCACAAATCTCAGAAACTATTAAGGCTGTTAGATCTCACTATAAAACGTATATCTCAAAATTTCGCCCCACCCCCTTCGGCCTCCACAAAGGACGAAAATTTATTGCATCCACAATATTGCAGATTCGACAATCCGGTATCCGATATCCGGTTGCTGAATCTGGATCAGATCGGATCATTTTTATAGCCGAAAGGAACAAATCAATTTACAGTGGCTACGCAGCGCCCGACGACACGTTCTGACTGACTTTCTGTCTCTCTCGCACGCACTCTTTGTCGTGTCGTTTAATATTCGCGGCGTCTGCCGGAGGAGAGCCGCATTGACTAAATATCGGGTATAAATAAAGGAGTTGTGGTCTCCTCAGCAACTCACAACGTTCCCCCTCGTTCTTTCTTCGCTTTGCATTTGCTAAGTGCTGTGATTATTATTATTATTATTATCAAGTAAGTGCAGTGTTTAAATAATTAATAATATGTTTCGCGGTAAATAAAGAAAATCTCAATTGTATGAAAAGTCAAATTTGTAAAAAATAACAACAAGTAACCCTTATTTGTGCGGCTTGGCTCGAGCAGGTACGTATTTTTACGCGTGTTTTGTTTTTGTTGTTGGAGTAAATGAACAGGCCACCGCTGACCTACAGTGAACGTTGTTTTTGTTGAAACAAACATCCGTTTTAAAAGCGAACGAATTCTTTCTGTTTATACAATTGAACCGAATTATTAGTAGCTTAGTAAAATATAAAAGAAAAATGGAAAAAGAAAATGGAGTAATTGTACATACACACAGTATGTCAAGAAACTCTTTACACACTGAAAATAAATTAAATTTTTTGACTTTGGATAAGAAAATAATGGCCTTTAGTTCAAATTTATCAAATTTTTTTAATTCATAACCATTCAGGGATTAATTATAAAGTAGTTAGTGAAAAAAAAATAACAAAACTATAAATAGGTAACTTACAAAACAACAAAAACAATGATTACTCATTTTTGACACTGTCAAGAAACTCTTTACACATTTCGTTTTTGTAATGTGCCAGAAATTCATATTCGTAGAGGTGTGAGATTGTATGTACGGATGGAGGTTGTACATACTTTTTTTGACGGTCAGACACCAATAGTATAGCAGGATTTCGGAACGTGTACCTCTAGCCATGCTCTAACTAGCTCGCCGGAATGTCGTGGGATCTTTCCTACTCTCCTATCTGCTATACGAACACATTCGCAAAGATGTTTTAGGTACACTTGATTTAATGTTCAAAAGGAACTCTACAAAAGAAATCAAAAAGAAAAGAATGTGAATTTTAACTAACTGTTTAACCGACTACCGACAAATAGTCAGGCTATATTCCGTCGCTCTTGGGGAACTCAGATGACTTTGACCCCCTCTCTACCCTCCCTACCTTTGTATGCCGTTTAATCGACAGCATAACCCTAATCGAGCGCATCTCTATTTGATCATCGGACTTCCTCAGGCTCTACTCAGGACAAACACGAAAGGTTTAATGTTCCATTATTATCTACTAATTATTATTTAATAATTCAAAATTTAAGGGTTTGGACTTCATGGTTTTCCAGATAAGTATAAACTTAGCATAAAGTAATTAAATAAAGAAGGAGGAAATAGTATCCAGTTATACCTAGTTATATGTGTATATGTATATAGGACTTATGTGTAGAGAATATGGCGTAAAAGAAATTAAATTGGAAAGAAGAGAAAAATATGATAATTATATAACTAGAAGGCAAACGTGAAAGAAAAATTAGTAGCCGATCCGCTTTAAATTATGGCACGGATATGGTTGTTTTATATACCAGAATAGAAGTTTTATCAGACAGATATATATTTCAAAAATAATCGAGAATTCCGTTTAAGGAAGTTTCGTAACTCACTCATACTTTATACGAATTATCCGGCGTGTCCGTTGAGCTCAAGGGGCGACGTAGGAACATATTCTGAGGAAGGGAGAAAAATTATGAATATACAGGTCTTCACTTCTAATTCGGATGAAACACCGATTTTCTTTCCATTTCCATACCCGTACGACGACGATTTGCCACTCAACGGCGGATCTTAAAAAAATGTGGTTTTCATTTGCGCTAATTTCTAATTATGGGTAATTATATACATTATTGGTTTTTTTTTTTTTCTTTTTAAATCTAGACAATACAAAAATAGTTAGTGCGTAGCCTAATCTTTAATAAATGGAAAATCTCATGACGAGACTCAAAACTAATACTTTGGTACATTTTCACACGACGACTATTAAACGGCAGTGTGGATCGCCGCAGAATAATGTTTTATTTTCACAGTTTGAGAGCCACTCCACACATTGCGAAGAACTACATGCGAAAGCCTTAGCCGCGCGCTTAATTCATAAGCGAGAAGGGTGACGAGGGCGGCATATTAGTTTCTCCGAACTCGCAAGAAAACCATTCTTCTCGTCTTACTCCAAAATGTACTTCAGCTCAAGTATGCATCCACATAACTTCGGGTTTCACTCTGGTATATCTTTGAACGGCTCTTTCTGGTTTATTTGGTTGTAGTTATCGTTGGTTTATGTAGATGCTGGTTCCTGGGAAATCCGAGGTCTTTCCCAGATCTACTAAGAAATCGATGGACTTTGACGACCTCGTTCTTGGAGGGGGGTCAATTGGTTTTTCTTTCCCAGTGTCGAACGTAGTAAGATTTCCAGCCCTATGATACGAGACTGTTAAAGCTGTGTCACTATTGTAAGGTCCAAATACCTTTTATTTTTTTTTAATAAAAAAGGAATAATGTAGTCCACCAGAACTTCAATTTACTTGGCACGTGTTTGATTGCACAACGTTTTCAAATTCACTTGTATATATATATTTGTATAAAAAGACACATCCGAATTCGCGCAGCTTCACTATAGCAATGATCTAGCCAGAAGTTCTATTACTTGCATTAGCCCTTACGATCGGAACTTTACCTTCCACAACCAACGGGGTAATCGTACGATTTTAGACAAAGCTTACACCTTGCTTCCCTAGATAACGGAGTAATCGTACGATGCTAAGCAAAGCTTACACATAGCTTCCACGACTAACGGAATTATGATTTCTAGTAAAGCTTTAAAACATAACTCCCACAAATCCACGCTGCTTCTCTAAATTAGACATTAAGCTCTTCAATGGAAGCTTAAACTACTGCTCTCTTGTAATTGATCTCTTATCTTGTTTTTGTAAAGAGCAGAGTTAATGTTGAACGCGAGCGCCGTACTTCCCAAGCTGTTCTCTGGAGTTTTAGAGTCACAACTGGCCACTACATTTTCGAGCTCTGTTTTGATCTCGTTCTTAGAAAAAACGGGACTTTACTGTAATCTATGCTTTTGGCGTTGCTCAGTGATGCTCTATTTTTGCATTGACTTTGATTTGGTTGCGAAATTTTGACCGGTGCACATCTACAGACTAACTTTCTGAAATTTTTAAAATGCCTGGCAAAAGACTAAGCTTTGACGTTGTCCAGTTGATTTACTATAATCACCAGTTGGGCAAATCTGTTGCAGACATGGTAGACATGTTTTCAGTATCAAGGAAAACAATTTACAATGTCCTAAGTCGCGCGAAAAACGAAGGGAGACTGGAAACCAAATCTGGAGGTGGCCGTAAAAGGAAGATAGACAAACGGGAAGACCGCATAATCATGAGGAAAATTAATCAGAATCCGCAAATATCGGTCAGGACTCTGGCCAAGGAACTTGACGAAGAACTTGACTTGGTTGTTTCACACGAAACAGTACGCCAGGTTATTCTACGCCATAAATACTCTTCCAGAGTGGCACGAAAAAAACCGCTGCTTTCGTCGGTCAATGTGGAAAAGCGCTTCACTTTCGCTGTTAACATGATCAGTAAGCCGGCAGAGTATTGGGATGACGTCATATTTTGCGACGAAACAAAAATGATGCTATATTTCAATGATGGTTCACCCAGAGTATGGCGCAAGCCGTTAACAGCTTTAGATAACCGAAACATCATTCCGACTGTAAAGCTTTGAAAACTTTCGGCTATGATTTGGGGGTGCATCTCTAGCCGAGGAGTGGGAAATATTGAATTTATTGAGAACACAATGGATGCCAAACAGTACCTCCAAATTTTAAAAACAAATTTAAAAAGCAGTGCGGAGAAATTTGGTCTCATTACGGACAATAGGGCCAAATTTAAGTTTTATCAAGACAATGATCCCAAACATAAAGAGTCCAATGTGAGAGCTTGGCTGCTTTACAACTGTGAAAAAGTTATTGATACACCACCCCAGAGTCCCGATCTTAACCCCATTGAAAATTTGTGGGCCTATTTGAAGAAGAAAGTGGGAAAAAGACGCCATGCTTCACTTCATTTCCGATGTGAACAAAAAAAAAGATTGGAGTTCGCAAAACTTCACTTAAATAAGCCAGATTCTTTTTGGGAGAATGTTATATTTAGTGAGGAGTCTAAATATAATATATTCGGACATGATGGACCATCCAAAGTATGGAGAAAGGATAATCCAGCCATGAAAGAGAAAGACCTCATCCCAACAGTGAAGCATGGCGGTGGAAATGTAATGGTTTGGGGGTGTAAGAAGCAGCTGGACCTGGGCAAATGGTGTTTATTGAGACCAAGATGGACAAACACATCTACAAGAAAATTTTGACTGACAATTCAATGGCGAGTGTCGAAAAATTGGGTCTTGAAGCGATGAGTTTCTTGTTTCAACAAGACGATGACCCCAAAAATACCTCGTTTTTGGTTCAAGAATGGCTGTTGTATCAGTGCAAGCAGTTAAAAACGCCGCCGCAGTCACCAGATCTGAACCCCATAGAGCATGTTTGGGATTTGCTAGAAAAAAAAATTAGGAAACATAAAATTTCCTCCAAGGAAATCCTTAAAACGGCTCTGATGACGGAATGGGAGAAAATTAATCCCAATGAAACCAATCATTTGGTAAAAAGTATGCCCCGACGTCTAAAAGCTGTTATTGAAGCTAAGGGCGGCCCCACAAAATATTGAAATCAGAAAAAATTGGGGACAATAAGTTTTTTTCGTACAAAATAAAAAGTGTCCGAATAATTGTTGTGCGTAAAAAAGTGGCCTTTTTGATACTTTTAATTTTTTTGATATGCCAAAAAAGGTTTTTTATGTTTTTAGATTTGAAATTAGTAGTAGTAATATCCATGTTCATAATGAAATAAAAATTTTTTTTCAAACTTAAATACTTTTCAAGTTATTTATAAAGAAAGTTGATATAGACGAGTGTCCGAATAAATGTTGTGCTGACTGTATATGCGATAATATATTGCGCTATGGCGAATTTTGGCAAAATGCGGGAAAGACAGCATGTGGCCTCCATTTTATAGTCCGTGGGCCACGTGAAATTGAAGCAGAGGCAGAGGTGATACTGAGCCGCTTCTGTCTCTTCCCTCTCGCTTTGGCACATGCAGATCCGCATGGTTCTTTTGCTGCTCCTATGTATGTGTTTCGCTGTCGGCACTCTCTCTGCCCGCTTTCGGATTCCGACGCTTTGGTTGTGCCCGAAGTTCGGGCCTCTGCTTGCCGTTACTTTGTATATGTGTGTGTGTGTGTATGCCGTTCTTTTGTCTGGGCTGTGGAAATCTAGGGATGGCAGCTGCGCCTAGTGATGGAATGTTTTGTGACTATTTTTGAGCAGATTTTTTAAGCTGTTGATAGTCACCAAAGAAGTGGAATAAAATTAGTAAAAACTAATGTAGACATGAAGTCATTGCCGAATACAAATGTATTACAGTTTTGGAAAAAAGTAGTGTCCAGATAACGAGTCCGAGATAACGAATAACGAGATAAGTCCGTCCCAGACACATGGTTAAGAGTGCCTCCACCCGGACAAGCGTTGGCCTTCAGGGCATCAACGTTGTAAGCAGCGACGTTGCGTTCAATTCGAATAGCAAAAATAAAGAATATAATAAAAATAAAATACAAATTTAAGTTCGATGTACATATATTTATTATAATGTATTTATTAATTTTTATTAGCGCAAAATATTTTCAAGATTGCTTATTACTTAATCCATGCGATAATATTGCGACATAATATTGGAATTATGTTGCTTTTTTTCTGGAGGACTTACAAATGTCGTTTGAAAGCGTCATATCTCCGACATACATACATATGTATCTCCGCGCGGAGCCATGACGCGTAGAAGTGAAATATCTCCGCGCAGCGATTTTGAGCAAATTATGCCGATACACCATCGAAAAATACAAAAAAAAAGAAAACAAAAGGAACAAATAAATTTGCAGTGGCTACGCAGCGCCCGACGACATGTTCTGACTGATTTTCTGTCCCTCTCACACATACTCTTTATCTTCAGCTGTTTACTTAACTGTAAATGCACCGTAAAAAACATTGTCTTACTTGAGCAAATATATGTAGCTACTGCAAAATTTATGAATAGCGTTTTTATTAGGAAGCTAATTTCATTAAACAAAAATTGTTAAAGGAGGCCGTGCTGTATTTAAAGTAATATAAACGTATTATTTAATATGTAAATATGTAGATAATTTATTGTTATTAAACATGTGTATAAAATATAATGTTATAGATTATTTTTTTCAGTGCAATAGGCAAAGCGTACGAGGCGCGCGCCAAAAATATGCCGCATTATTCTGCTGCATTCATTCCGATTCGGTTTCTCAGAGAATAAGAACATGGACTACGAAAATGTTAAATTTTAATTTAGAGAAGGAAGCCAAGCGGGCTGCTCGTTACTGTTGTTAATTAATTGTGCAGAGCAACCTCTATGTGTGCGTAGTTAGTCAATCTTGGTAGTTTCGTTTCTGCCTGTCCAGTCCGATCGATCTTGTGTTAGGGATTAAAACAGCACGCAAATTTTAATATGGTTATAGGTATCCAACGCGAGCTGGTAGCACAGTGGTAAATTCTCATTTCAGTACATTTGCATACGACACTAACAATGAAAATTAGTTATACCCGATACTCAAAGAGCACAGGGGTATGCTCGATTTTTTGTGAAAGTGGTTGTGTGTAACGCCCAGAAGAAAGCGTTTCCAAAGCTATAAAGTATAATTATTCATGATCAGCATCAATATTCGAGTCGATAAAGCCATGTTTATATGTGCGTCCTGATGAGATCTCAGAGACTATAACAGCTATAACAGCTATAACAGACCGGATTATTATAATAATTATTATAGTCAGAAGGAACCAATGAAATTTCAGTGACTACGATAGCGTAGCCACTGTTTTCCACTGTTGTTCTGTATCAAAGAAAACTATTAACAATGTTTTAAGTCGCGATGACAAACGATCAGACCTTATCAGCCAGCCTTATCATGCGGAAAATTAACCAAAATCCGCAAATATCGGTTAGGACTTTGGCCAATAAGCTTGACGAGGAACTTGACTTGGTTCTGTCAAACGACACAGTACGCCAGGCCATTCTACGTCATAAGTACTCTTCCAGAGTTGCAAGAAAGAAACTGCTTCTTTCGTCGGTAAATGTGCAAAAGCGCTTTCCTTTTGCTGGAAACAAGATCAGTAAGCCGGCTGAGTATTGGGATGACGTAATATTTTCCGACGAAACAAAAATTATGTTATGCAACAATGAAGGTCCACCCAGAGTATAGCGCAAGCCATTAACTGCTTTGGAAAATCGAAACGTCATGCCTACTGAAAAGTTTGGAAAACTTTCGGCTATGATTTGGGGTCGTATCTCTAGCCGAGGAGTCGGAAATATAGTATTTTCATATAGTATATTTCAGATAGTATTATCAAACGCCATTATTTTCTTACCTAAAGTCAAAAAATTTAATTTATTTTCAGTGCCTTAAGAGTTTTTCGACATACTGTGTGTCCGAAACAAAACAATTACCGCCCAAGTATGGAAATATGGACATACAAACATAAATACCCTGCAGTCTGTACCAGCAGTGAGCGATGACGAATGTCATCTAGGCGTTGACGCCAGCCAAATCGAGCCCTTTGATTTCTCTTTTGTTTCCCCCACAAAGGGCGAAAATCTGTGGCATCCACAATTTCAAAGATACAAGAAAATTGCAGAATCGTAGAGGATGACTATATCTTCTAGAGTGTAAAATCTAAGCCAGATCGTATAATTATTATAGCCAGAATCAAGAATTAAGTTTCATGGTCAGTTTTGCCAATTGTAAAATATGAGTTCAAGGATCTCAGAACCTATAAGAGCTAGAGCAACCAAATTTGGTATCCACACTCCTGTGATATCGGAGCCACACCCCCTTTCGCCCCCGCAAAGGACGAAAATCTGGGGCATCCACAAATCTCAGAAACTATTAAGGCTGTTAGATCTCACTATAAAACGTATATCTCAAAATTTCGCCCCACCCCCTTCGGCCTCCACAAAGGACGAAAATTTATTGCATCCACAATATTGCAGATTCGACAATCCGGTATCCGATATCCGGTTGCTGAATCTGGATCAGATCGGATCATTTTTATAGCCGAAAGGAACAAATCAATTTGCAGTGGCTACGCAGCGCCCGACGACACGTTCTGACTGACTTTCTGTCTCTCTCGCACGCACTCTTTGTCGTGTCGTTTAATATTCGCGGCGTCTGCCGGAGGAGAGCCGCATTGACTAAATATCGGGTATAAATAAAGGAGTTGTGGTCTCCTCAGCAACTCACAACGTTCCCCCTCGTTCTTTCTTCGCTTTGCATTTGCTAAGTGCTGTGATTATTATTATTATTATTATCAAGTAAGTGCAGTGTTTAAATAATTAATAATATGTTTCGCGGTAAATAAAGAAAATCTCAATTGTATGAAAAGTCAAATTTGTAAAAAATAACAACAAGTAACCCTTATTTGTGCGGCTTGGCTCGAGCAGGTACGTATTTTTACGCGTGTTTTGTTTTTGTTGTTGGAGTAAATGAACAGGCCACCGCTGACCTACAGTGAACGTTGTTTTTGTTGAAACAAACATCCGTTTTAAAAGCGAACGAATTCTTTCTGTTTATACAATTGAACCGAATTATTAGTAGCTTAGTAAAATATAAAAGAAAAATGGAAAAAGAAAATGGAGTAATTGTACATACACACAGTATGTCAAGAAACTCTTTACACACTGAAAATAAATTAAATTTTTTGACTTTGGATAAGAAAATAATGGCCTTTAGTTCAAATTTATCAAATTTTTTTAATTCATAACCATTCAGGGATTAATTATAAAGTAGTTAGTGAAAAAAAAATAACAAAACTATAAATAGGTAACTTACAAAACAACAAAAACAATGATTACTCATTTTTGACACTGTCAAGAAACTCTTTACACATTTCGTTTTTGTAATGTGCCAGAAATTCATATTCGTAGAGGTGTGAGATTGTATGTACGGATGGAGGTTGTACATACTTTTTTTGACGGTCAGACACCAATAGTATAGCAGGATTTCGGAACGTGTACCTCTAGCCATGCTCTAACTAGCTCGCCGGAATGTCGTGGGATCTTTCCTACTCTCCTATCTGCTATACGAACACATTCGCAAAGATGTTTTAGGTACACTTGATTTAATGTTCAAAAGGAACTCTACAAGAAAATCATACTCTGGGTGGACCATCATTGTAATATAGCATCATTTTTGTTTCGTCGCAAAATATGACGTCATCCCAATACTCTGCCAGCTTACTGATCATGTTAACAGCGAACGTGAAGCGCTTTTCCACATTGACCGACGAAAGCAGCGGTTTTTTTCGTGCCACTCTGGAAGAGTATTTATGGCGTAGAATAACCTGGCGTACTGTTTCGTGTGAAACAACCAAGTCAAGTTCTTCGTCAAGTTCCTTGGCCAGAGTCCTGACCGATATTTGCGGATTCTGATTAATTTTCCTCATGATTATGCGGTCTGCCCGTTTGTCTATCTTCCTTTTACGGCCACCTCCAGATTTGGTTTCCAGTCTCCCTTCGTTCTTCGCGCGACTTAGGACATTGTAAATTGTTTTCCTTGATACTGAAAACATGTCTACCATGTCTGCAACAGATTTGCCCAACTGGTGATTATAGTAAATCAACTGGACAACGTCAAAGCTTAGTCTTTTGCCAGGCATCTTAAAAATTTCAGAAAGTTAGTCTGTAGATGTGCACCGGTCAAAATTTCGCAACCAAATCAAAGTCAATGCAAAAATAGAGCATCACTGAGCAACGCCAAAAGCATAGATTACGGTAAAGTCCCGTTTTTTCTAAGAACGAGATCAAAACAGAGCTCGAAAACGAAATGTGTAAAGAGTTTCTTGACAGTGTCAAAAATGAGTAATCATTGTTTTTGTTGTTTTGTAAGTTACCTATTTATAGTTTTGTTATTTTTTTTTCACTAACTACTTTATAATTAATCCCTGAATGGTTATGAATTAAAAAAATTTGATAAATTTGAACCAAAGGCCATTATTTTCTTATCCAAAGTCAAAAAATTTAATTTATTTTCAGTGTGTAAAGAGTTTCTTGACATACTGTACATATATACAGTAGCGTACAACTAAATGTGGACAGTAAAAAAAATTATGATTTCGTTGCTTTAAAACGACAAAGAATGCGTGCGAGAGAGACAGAAAATCTGTCTGAACGTGTCGTCGGGCGCAGCGTAGCCACCGCAAATTTATTTGTTCCTTTTGGTTTTTTGAGTATCGGGTATAAAAATATATTATACATTGATCTATAAGATTTCGGATTATTTCGATGGTTAGGTCGTTTTACCGCAGTTTTTGGGTTATTTTATTCAGTTTTAGATTTCTGCTTTTGTGTGATGTTCATTATGTGCTAAAAATTCAGTTTCTCTATAGTCCAATATAATTCACTTCTTTGAGAAATATATTATCACAAATTTATATGAATAGAGCCACACTTAGCTGTCCACTAGTGTATATACATATATGCATGTTCATATATACATATATATTATTAAAACTTATATTTAGCTTATACTCACTCATTTATTAAATTTATTCATTTACAGATTTCGATAATTTCAAATTTTAAAGCTTTTTTCCTTATTTACTAATTGATAATAAAAAGTAATTCATATTACAAAACAAAAACCAAAATAAAATAAGTAAAGATAGCAAAATGGTTGGTAATCGACATTTGCGAAGATTAGTTAAGAAAGAAAGGGATGAGATAGCTAGAAAATTATAACTTCTCGAACGCCAAGGAGTAGAAAGGGAAAATCAGAGAGAATTAGATAGCGCAGAGCTAGTTATACATGAAAATAATGAAGTAGTGCAGGAAGATATTGAAATAGCTCAGGATGCAATTGATATAGTGCAGGTTGGCTCCAAAACTAGACGTTTAATCTTCGATTCAGTTAATTTTAATTTTACTTGAAGCGGACTAAAAAATCGAAATAAAAAAGCGAAAGATGACCGACACACGAGGATTCGTTTTGGACACAAAATCCATGTCAAATTCCGAGACGCCCACGACCTCCGGGGGGACCAATTGACATTGTTTTCACAGAACCTGTGCCAGAAGAACAGCCAATATCGCGTAAGTACATGAATTTTTATTTAGTTTGTGCACAATGCACAAAAGCTAAAAAAATATTGAATACAGTTTCGGCAGAGCAACGTATAAAGGCTGCATTTAAAAGTAAGTTATCGATTTGAAAGTTTAAAATCCATGTATACTTATATGTATTTTGTTGTTTATATTTCAAAAGAATTTTCTAATTTAGAAAAAAAAAGTTGATGTGTTATCAGAAACATTGGCGGAGGCGCTGGCTCTGCTCAAGCTACAGATTATAAAAGAGCCAGATCTATCACCAAATGCCATGAAGTTCCCGATAGAGTCGACAATGGAGTTGGAACATTTCAACTCTATCATAACTCCGGAGCTCACCGATTTCTATGTGAGTGGTAGCCTATCCTTCTTTGGCAGCTATTTGTTATTTTTTCATTATTTTCTTTTATTAGATCAACAAAATACGGAACTTAATGGGGACGAGCACATCGATGGCATGCAGCTTAAAAAATGTGCTGGACGAGAAGCTCATTTTGGAATACAACTTAGGCGGTACTTCGGGGAAGAGCTCGCTAAAAAATTGTAAAGAATTTTACAATGTCCGAGAATGTAGGTCTAAAAAAAACTTTACATTTTAAACTTTAATTAATTAATTTATCAATATTATTTCAGCGGCGGTGAAGATGGAAATACCCAACGAGCCAGCAGAAAAAGTGATTCGGAAGGCTATTCACAACATTAAGAATAGTCATTTTCAGAAGAGCTCAAGAGACAAAAAATACAAAGCTCTGGCCTCCTCTGCACCTCTGCTTTTGAGGACTTTCTAATAAAATGTATTTTGTAAGTTTGTGTCATGCTTGCATTGGACGCAATATGTTTTTTAGCGACAGCATGCTGCCGTTATTCGCACAACTTGGCCCCAATTGTTGCCTTACAAAAGCAGCAGTGCGCTTTTGTGGGGTCAGTTGGCACATTGCGTTGCAACCAGAAATTGTGGAAATTTTGTTTATAAGACACTTTTGGCATTTTTTGTACGTATGTGTGCAATCATGTATAATACTGTAGTGTGACTGAAATTTATCAACGAAAAATTACCATACATTTATACACAAATATTGATGATATACCAAAATACGAACAACAAATTTGATTGATTTCCGATATCTCGATAAAAATTAACAAATTTACAAATTAAATATATATTGTTTGTACCAAATTTTTTTAAGACAAAAATAAACAAAAAAGTTCAACCCTGGAGGTCAGGAAACTCTGTTTGAAATCAACATACCATTTGATGATAGGATTATCGAAATCGTACCAGGCCAAGGCCAACGACCTCTCTATATGATTCTAGATATTGACTCGGAAGAATTATCCTTTCCCACCATTTATGCAAGTGTTAAAAGACAATCTCAGCAAAGTTTTACAACCATTGTTAGATCAGAGCTTCGAAATGTAGGTAGGAGAGGTTGTAGAACTTATAAACAATAATAATTCAATCTGCTTACGTAAGCGGAGCACTTCTAGTGCTGTAACGGTACCTAGCGCTCTTAATGAGAATTTCATAGGGGGGTAAAACTACGATGGGGATATAGGGTTCTTCGAGATATTCGATCGTCCCCAACTCACCGGGAGGGCAAAAATGGGAGGAAAATTTAGTTGATGAGGAGTATAGAGTTTAGCTATTTAAGATATAAGCTCCCAAATAAATGCTCTGAACTTGAATGACCAGGAAGGGGTTCAAGTTAGGAGTATTCGCTTTGTCAGCGACAGCCACCTGATGGTCATCTGCGTGGACAAGTCCGAAAAAGACGAGGCAGAAGAGGAGAACAAGTAGCTTCCACTGGATGCCCCTTAAAATGTTAGCTAATTTAAATAGATCGCTTGATATTCACAATGTGAGAAGTAAGTCAGTTTTTATGAGCTTGTGGATGGCGTCGGCAAGAGTAGAAAAATATATTTTTAGACCATCTCCCATTTAATTTAATTTTAGCAAAGCAGAAAAATCGATTTTCTCATAGTTCTCTGACGGACAACACTCCTCTTTCTTCTCCAACTACAACCGAGGAAACTCCACCGAGCAAGTTCGCTGCCAATTTCGAAGCTTCCGACGCGGAAGAGGAGAGCCAGCACGAACAGCATGAATGACAATACACCTCTTCTTTCTCCAGCTATAACCGAGGAAAAGGGAAACACCAAAAAACAAAGCACGAAAAGGAGGACCCAAAATGAAGTAAAACTTAGATAGTCGTATTCTGAGTTATACTATTACTTTACTCTTTTTCTTTTAATTTTTATAAGCTTTATTCTATTAATTTTCTTTTTTTTTTTTTTTAATTTTTTGAGAATATGGAGCTTTAAATGTTCCCCCTCGTTTTATTATATTGATATATGCGATAATATATTGCGCTATGGCGAATTTTGGCAAAATGCGGGAAAGACAGCATGTGGCCTCCATTTTATAGTCCGTGGGCCACGTGAAATTGAAGCAGAGGCAGAGGTGATACTGAGCCGCTTCTGTCTCTTCCCTCTCGCTTTGGCACATGCAGATCCGCATGGTTCTTTTGCTGCTCCTATGTATGTGTTTCGCTGTCGGCACTCTCTCTGCCCGCTTTCGGATTCCGACGCTTTGGTTGTGCCCGAAGTTCGGGCCTCTGCTTGCCGTTACTTTGTATATGTGTGTGTGTGTGTATGCCGTTCTTTTGTCTGGGCTGTGGAAATCTAGGGATGGCAGCAGCGCCTAGTGATGGAATGTTTTGTGACTATTTTTGAGCAGATTTTTTAAGCTGTTGATAGTCACCAAAGAAGTGGAATAAAATTAGTAAAAACTAATGTAGACATGAAGTCATTGCCGAATACAAATGTATTACAGTTTTGGAAAAAAGTAGTGTCCAGATAACGAGTCCGAGATAACGAATAACGAGATAAGTCCGTCCCAGACACATGGTTAAGAGTGCCTCCACCCGGACAAGCGTTGGCCTTCAGGGCATCAACGTTGTAAGCAGCGACGTTGGGTTCAATTCGAATAGCAAAAATAAAGAATATAATAAAACGTATATATACAAATTTAAGTTCAATGTATATTTATTATTATTCATAATATATTTATTAATTTTTATTAGCGAAAAATATTTTCAAGATTGCTTATTACCACTAACCATACAGTATATATGTACATACATAGATGTGCCAGTTCATACCACGAAAGCGTCACACACTGGCTAGCGCGTAAAGTACCCCAGAGTACCCCAGAGTACTGACGCGTCATCATGAGAGAGAACGCAGAGAGAACATCTTTGCATGTGTTAGTACACACGCAATATGTTTCGACAAAAATATGTGATTGTGTGCTTTTTTCAGATTTTTTGAACTCTCTCAGGTCTGGTTCTGTTTTGCCACCAGCATGTTTTAGTGTATGGGTGCACATGCATTCTCACGTACTTTGCGTGTGTGTGTTTAGTATTGCTGGCCGCTAGAACTGAAATTTGAGTTTGGTTCTTGTTTTGGTCTTTTGATGAACTGACCTACCGCCACAAAATAAATGAAGAATGGGCAGGGGGTGGGGGTATGGTACACTAGGGCGCGGGAAATAAAATAAATGCTGTTATTTGTTTGATTTATACCACAAAATATAAAATATTACAATAATATAATTACACATTTATTTCCTTATTTTAAACAGGTTGATTATAAATTATAAAAATTATTCAAAAGCCGTCGGTTCACGACTATATACAATAATATAATTGCACATTTATTTCCTTATCTTAAGCAGGTTTATTGTAAATTATAAAAATTATGTAAACGCCGTCGGTTCTCGACTTTTTTGTTTATTATAACTCAAACAATAATTATAACTAAAATAAATATGCATAAATATAAATGGAATTGGTTTTACATAGATGTATTTCAAATAAATTGTCAATCGCGCGCTTTCCGACGGGAATGTGGAAAGAAAAAATTTAGATGCCGGTCGCACCTTGAATACTCTCATGGATAATTATTCTAATATAAAGTCAATTATGAAACATTTTATGAACATGCATATGTACATAAATATATCAGTTTATTACATTCGTATATTGCATGAGGGTATTCAAAATTACTGTTGTCTTGATGGCTTGGTGGCAAGCTGCTTAGAAAAGTGTTAGTACTCTTAAAGGGCACGCAAGTGTGTATGGGTATGAGTGCGTGGAATGATGGATAGACAAAAAGCGCGCGCGAATCTTGTGAGAAAGACAAGCGATTCGTTTTTCCGCTGGTACGTTGCGTTTATTCCCCATTAACTACATAAAATTTTATTAGATTGCTTGTTTTTTTTATATCTAAGTGGGTGTGAGTGTTTGTTAAGCAAGGCATTATAGTAGGACCAAGAGGCCTGCAGAGTAAAGCTCTACGTTTGGGTGGCTACCTCTTACCTCTCCCCCTTATCGGCAAGTGAATGCGTTGAGAGTGTGTGTAAAGTCAGTGCGCAGTGAAGTGCATTATATTAGCCATTATATTAAAATCAATAATCAAAAAGATAACCGAAAAACCGGTAGAAAATTCATTATTTCTTCCTGTCTCGGTGGGTATAGAAATAGTTCGTCCGATTTCCTTGTTAGATTATTTAAATTTCCACAGAATTTATTAATGTTTAATAAATGGTTTGAGGTTTGTGGTTTGGATAGCAATTTGCTGAAAAAAACTGCACGAATTTGTGACCGGCATTTTGATGTTAAGTGCAGTTCCAACATTAAACTTGTCTGAAAATACCTTATTAACTGCATTCAAAGCAGATCTTTGTAATGATTACGAATTTTCAGAAAATAAACAAGACAATGAACCAATAGGAAAATTTTTGCAGGCTAAGAGAATTAAACTGGCAGATGTGCATAATATAATGTCAATAACAGTTCAGTATCAAGTTCTGTGAAAATTGCTTAAAAAGAGAGCAAAACGAGAAAAATTATAGAAACCAAAAAAAAAGAGAGAATGGCTTTAAAAAATTGAAAGATCGATTTTTGGCCTTAAAAAGGGTTGTATATCGCAGGAATAGGCGTTACAGAATCAAAACAACTAACTTAAAACCAAATATTATTCCCATAATAGCCAAGATGTCTCATGTTTCTGCATTGACATTGTTTTCACAGAACCTGTGCCAGAAGAACAGCCAATATCGCGTAAGTACTTGAATTTTTATTTAGTTTGTGCACAATGCACAAAAGCTAAAAAAATATTGAATACAGTTTCGGCAGAGCAACGTATAAAGGCTGCATTTAAAAGTAAGTTATCGATTTCAAAGTTTAAAGTCCATGTATACTAATATGTATTTTGTTGTTTATATTTCAGAAGAATTTTCTAATTTAGAAAAAAAAGTTGATGTGTTATCAGAAACATTGTCGGAGGCGCTGGCTCTGCTCAAGCTACAGATTATAAAAGAGCCAGATCTATCACCAAATGCCATGAAGTTCCCGATAGAGTCGACAATGGAGTTGGAACATTTCAACTCTATCATAACTCCGGAGCTCACCGATTTCTATGTGAGTGGTAGCCTATCCTTCTTTGGCAGCTATTTGTTATTTTTTCATTATTTTCTTTTATTAGATCAACAAAATACGGAACTTAATGGGGACGAGCACATCGATGGCATGCAGCTTAAAAAATGTGCTGGACGAGAAGCTCATTTTGGAATACAACTTAGGCGGTACTTCGGGGAAGAGCTCGCTAAAAAATTGTAAAGAATTTTACAATGTCCTGGAATGTAGGTCTAAAAAAACTTTACATTTTAAACTTTAATTAATTAATTTATCAATATTATTTCAGCGGCGGTGAAGATGGAAATACCCAACGAGCCAGCAGAAAAAGTGATTCGGAAGGCTATTCACAACATTAAGAATAGTCATTTTCAGAAGAGCTCAAGAGACAAAAAATACAAAGCTCTGGCCTCCTCTGCACCTCTGCTTTTGAGGACTTTCTAATAAAATGTATTTTGTAAGTTTGTGTCATGCTTGCATTGGACGCAATATGTTTTTTAGCGACAGCATGCTGCCGTTATTCGCACAACTTGGCCCCAATTGTTGCCTTACAAAAGCAGCAGTGCGCTTTTGTGGGGTCAGTTGGCACATTGCGTTGCAACCAGAAATTGTGGAAATTTTGTTTATAAGACACTTTTGGCATTTTTTGTACGTATGTGTGCAATCATGTATAATACTGTAGTGTGACTGAAATTTATCAACGAAAAATTACCATACATTTATACACAAATATTGATGATATACCAAAATACGAACAACAAATTTGATTGATTTCCGATATCTCGATAAAAATTAACAAATTTACAAATTAAATATATATTGTTTGTACCAAATTTTTTTAAGACAAAAATAAGCAAAAAAGTTCAACCCTGGAGGTCAGGAAACTCTGTTTGAAATCAACATACCATTTGATGATAGGATTATCGAAATCGTACCAGGCCAAGGCCAACGACCTCTCTATATGATTCTAGATATTGACTCGGAAGAATTATCCTTTCCCACCATTTATGCAAGTGTTAAAAGACAATCTTAGCAAAGTTTTACAACCATTGTTAGATCAGAGCTTCGAAATGTAGGTAGGAGAGGTTGTAGAGCTTATAAACAATAATAATTCAATCTGCTTACGTAAGCGGAGCACTTCTAGTGCTGTAATGGTACCTAGCGCTCTTAATGAGAATTTCATAGGGGGGTAAAACTACGATGGGGATATAGGGTTCTTCGAGATATTCGATCGTCTCCGACTCACCGGAAGGGCAAAAATGGGAGGAAAATTTAGTTGATGAGGAGTATAGAGTTTAGCTATTTAAGATATAAGTTCCCAAATAAATGCTCTGAACTTGAATGACCAGGAAGGGGTTCAAGTTAGGAGTATTCGCTTTGTCAGCGACAGCCACCTGATGTCATCTGCGTGGACAAGTCCGAAAAAGACGAGGCAGAAGAGGAGAACAAGTAGCTTCCACTGGATGCCCCTTAATATTTTAGATAATTTAAATAGATCGCTTGATATTCACAATGTGAGAAGTAAGTCAGTTTTTATGAGCTTGTGGATGGCGTCGGCAAGAGTGGAAAAATATCTACAATTTTTTAGACCATCTCCCATTTAATTTAATTTTAGCAAAGCAGAAAAATCGATTTTCTTATAGTTCTCTGACGGACAACACTCCTCTTTCTTCTCCAACTACAACCGAGGAAACTCCACCGAGCAAGTTCGCTGCCAATTTCGAAGCTTCCGACGCGGAAGAGGAGAGCCAGCACGAACAGCATGAATGACAATACACCTCTTCTTTCTCCAGCTATAACCGAGGAAAAGGGAAACACCAAAAAACAAAGCACGAAAAGGAGGACCCAAAATGAAGTAAAACTTAGATAGTCGTATTCTGAGTTATACTATTACTTTACTCTTTTTCTTTTAATTTTTATAAGCTTTATTCTATTAAGTTTATCCTTTTTTTTATTTTTGGAGAATATGGAGCTTTAAATGTTCCCCTCGTTTTTATACCCGGTACTCGAAGAGTATAGGGGTATATTAGATTTGTGGTAAAAGTGGATGTGTGTAACGTCCAGAAGGAATCGTTTCCGACCCCATAAAGTATATATATTCTTGATCAGCATCAATAGCCGAGTCGATTGAGCCCTGTCTGTCTGTCCGTCTGTCCGTCCATCCGTCTATCCGTCTGTCCGTCCCTATTAGCGCCTAGTGCTCAAAGACTATAAGAGCTAGAGCAACGAAATTTTGTATTCGGACTTCTGTGATATGTCACTGCTACAAAAATACTTCAAAACTTCGCCCCGCCCTTTTCCGCCCCCACAAAGGACGAAAATCTGTGGCATCTACTTTTTTAAAGATACGAGAAATCCAAGGACGCAGAATCGTAGAGAAGGACCATATCTTTTAGACTGCAGAATCTGAATTGGATCGGATTATTATTATAGCCAGCATCAAGAAAACAATTTTATTTTTTCTCGCCCTGTCTCTCTCTAACACACACGTAGCATAGCCGGCTTTGCTTAGAGTAAAACATTAGCGCCTAGATCTCAGAGACTATAAAAGCTAGAGCAACCAAATTTGGTATCCACACTCCTTATATGTCGGACCGAGACGAGTTTGTTTCAAAATTTCGCCACACCCCCTTCCGCCCGCGCAAAGGACGAAAATCTGGGGATATTCACAAATCTCAGAGACTATTAAGGCTAGAGTAACCAAATTTGGTATCCGCACTTCTGTTAGATCTCACTATAAAACGTATATCTCGAAATTTCGTCCCACCCCCTTTCGCCCCCACAAAGAACGAAAATCTGTGGCATCCACAATTTTGAAGATACGAGAAAACTAAAAGGGCACAATCATAGAGAATGACCGTATCTATGAGATTGCTGAATTTGGATCAGATCGGATTATTTTTATAGCCAAAAGGAGCAAAACAATTGGCAGTGGCTACGCAGCTAAGCGTTCGCCCTCTCTATCTCCATCTCCCTCTATCTCTCTGCCCTGCAAAAAATAAAAACAATCGCCGGCAATGCAAGCCCTACACTAACTGCTGGCAGGCGATGTCTTTTTCTTAGTTTTACCCTCAACATTCTGACCAATACCCCTTTAGCCAAAAAAGAGGGATACCCGCTGCCCCGATGCCCCTCTCTCTTCAAACAAGCGCACCGCGTTGTCTGCTTATCCATGTCTCAGTTCAATCACCCCCTATTACATTAACAAATCAATCTGTCCCTTTGCCTACAAAGAGACTAAATAGAGAGAGACACCAAGCATGCCCAGCAATATCACTTGTCCAAAGAGCAAGAGCAAGAGCAAGAGCAAGAGCAATGAACATAAATTAGGGAGTGGAAGGGGGAGTACCGAATGCAAGTGTGAAAGTGATATTAATGCCTATAGAAAGAATGAGAATTGTCTGTAAAAAAAAACCGCGAAATCTAAGCACCAGGGGCTCTCTCACTCTTTCCTCAAGCCAAAAAGAGGGAGAGAGCATCACCCAGGCCAAGGCAATTGGTAAACAATTTGTTAGCCGTTACAGTATGGGAGGGGGACACGAAAATGTTTTCACTCCAAATATGCGTATGGAAGAAATGAGAAAAAAGCCGCTCCATTTTTTTTTGCGTTATTTGAGTTATTCTCTTAGTTCTCTGTCCTACACGGACAAGTGTTCTCTCAATAGAGCAAATGTCCATACATACAAAAGCTGAAAATGTCTAACAAGGTGACGTCATCACCACAGCTCCTCTCTTTCAGCGATTATCATACGGCACCTTATTGGTGAATTCACCTTCTATGTCTATTTGGAAAACATGAATTGAATTGTCCGTTTGTTCCGCATGCTTCTCTGCCCCACTCAGAAAAGAGTTCTCTCAACTGTCTGTTCACATCCTTACACATTTACATATGGATGCAAGTGCCTTTATTAACAAGATGACGTCATCACCACACTTGCTGTCTTTCGGCGATTATCATACGCCACCTTATTCGTGCATTCACCTTGTAAGTCTCTTTCCGCATGCTTTGACTCCGTTCTCTCTTTCTTGAGTGACTCACTCGTAAAAAGACCGCGAAATCTCAATAGGCTGTGTTTTGGTGGGACCAGTTGATATCGAGCCAGGCAGAGCGATAGAGACTTTCCGATTACCTATTTCGAACTAAACCCATTCAAACTAGTTTAGCTTTTAACTTATTAAATAAAAGTAGTGCTTGCTTATAAAGGTATAGGGCCTTAGTTTTTCTGCGCCGATCGTTAGTTAGAAACTAATAACAGTTTCTAACTATCGTCGTTGCTTCGCGCGCTTTTCGGTGCCTCTGCTGGCGTCACTGGAGGCTGAGGCCGGACGTCGCTGCCTGCATAGCGGCTGAAGACGGACGTCGCTGCTGCTCTCGCCAGGGGATCGTCGCTGCCACCGATTGCTGGCGCTTTGGGAAGTTAAAAGTTAATTTACATTAATTATATATAATATTATATAATATATAATATTATATAATATATATATATAATATATATATAATTAAATATGCGACACTTCAGTTTACGTTTTAAAAAAGGTTTTATTCTTCACTTAAACTTTAGCGTACATTGATTAGTTATTTCCCCGACGATGAATGAGGTCCGAAGTCTTGAACGGAATTAACTTTGGTTGAATTCTCCGACGGTGTCGCGATTGACGTTTGTCTTGAACAGAACTGAGTTGGCTTCTTAGATGCAGACTATTTATATTATGATGCTCGGTTTGGGATTCGGATTTGGATTCGGAGGCGTTGGCTTCGACTTCGGCTTCGGAGATGGAGTACGTGACTCGATCGATATGTGGGAAAGGCGGCTTTTGATGAAAGGCTTCCGCTGCGTATGATCGGTGTTGCATTACTTGGGGGTGGCTGAGAATAGGGCCTCTGATTGGTCAGCTAGGATGGTGTGATTCTTGAGAATCGATTCGTAATTGATCTCTGAAGAGTGGCGTGATTCTGGTGCGGCTGGATTCTAGTGCGGCTGGATTCTAGGGCGGCATCTATTGTTTTATGTTCAACTTCCAGTTTAGGGTGTTTGTTTACATTGCCTGCAATCGGCTGCGCGTGGTCCATTTCGAGCGTGAGATTGTTTATGAGGGTTCGAAGCTGAGGGTGTCGTATTGTTTATAGTATTGTGGGTGCAGGGTAATAGACATAGACAAGGGTATGCGGAGCATGGACTATAGATATGTCACTATATATATATAATTATAGTTTTATAATATTATTATTTAATATTATTTATTATATTGAATAATATAATATATTATTATATTATATTTCATTATTAGTTATATTATTATTATTTATTTTATTGTATATATAATATAATATAATATATTGTTATATTATATTAATATAATATAATATATTGTTATATTATATAATATATTATTATAATTATTATTATTATTATATACATAAATACATATATTATATATTTACTATATAGTTTTTCTTATTTTTTTTATTTAATTATATTTTGCATACATTTTATCATGCCTCGTAAGAATAAAATATCTGCTTTGCAGCTGTCTCAGAGACGCAAATTAAGATACAGGTCTAATAGAGATAGAAATTCAGAAAATTTAGAAATTGTTGAAAATGTAATAGATGCAGACCCTGAGTTCGTTGAACCAGTTAGAAACCAAGAGCTAGAGACGGAGGGACCAAATCAAGAGACTGCTTGGCAGGTTTCCGGTGTAGGTCAGGAAGAGCAGGCAGCCATCCCTGGTGAACAGGTAGAGAATACTGTAGGCAATAGTGATGGCATAAATAAACAGAATAAACGACAAGTGTCCGTGCGTCAGTCCGTACGTTTACGGAACCAACATGTAGAGAATATAGAAGAAAGAGTAGAATTGAGAACACGACAGGGGCAAGTGGTCAACACTGAGCGTCGGTTCAAACGCAGAAGGAGCCAAAGGTATAGGGCTACAGAGCAGGCACAAAATACCGCAGAACATGTACTGAGACGAACAGACTCTAGCAATAGACGTCGGTCTAGACGAAGACAGGACTCGGGCTATAGGGCGCGTGAGCAAGAACACAATACAGGAGAACATATAGTTAGAAGAACAGACGCACAGATTAGACACGAGGAGCAAGTGGCCGATACTGTGCGTCGGTCCAGACGGAGACAGGACCCTGACTATAGGACAAGAGAGCAGGAGCAGAATACTGTAGAACATATAGTTAGAAGAACAGACGCACAGATTAGACAAGAGGAGCAAGTGGCCGATACTGTGCGTCGGTCCAGACGGAGACAGGACCCTGACTATAGGACAAGAGAGCAGGAACAGAACACCGTAGAACATATAGTTAGGCGAACAGACGTACAGATTAGACATGAGGAGCAAGTGGCCAATACTGTGCGTCGGTCCAGACGTAGACAGGACTTGGACTATAGGACAAGAGAGCAGGAACAGAACACTGTAGAACATATAGTTAGGCGAACAGACGTACAGATTAGACATGAGGAGCAAGTGGCCAATACTGTGCGTCGGTCCAGACGGAGAGAGGACCCTGACTATAGGACAAGAGAGCAGGAGTAGAATACTGTAGAACATATAGTTAGAAGAACAGACGCACAGATTAGACAAGAGGAGCAAGTGGCCGATACTGTGCGTCGGTCCAGACGGAGACAGGACCCTGACTATAGGACAAGAGAGCAGGAACAGAACACCGTAGAACATATAGTTAGGCGAACAGACGTACAGATTAGACATGAGGAGCAAGTGGCCAATACTGTGCGTCGGTCCAGACGTAGACAGGACCCTGACTGAGCAGAACACTGTAGAACATATAGTTAGGCGAACAGACGCACAGATTAGACACGAGGAGCAAGTGGCCGATACTGTGCGTCGGTCCAGACGGAGAGAGGACCCTGACTATAGGACAAGAGAGCAGGAGCAGTACACTGTAGAACATATAGTTAGGCGAACAGACGCACAGATTAGACACGAGGAGCAAGTGGCCGATACTGTGCGTCGGTCCAGACGGAGAGAGGACCCTGACTATAGGACAAGAGAGCAGGAACAGAACACTGTAGAACATATAGTTAGAAGAACAGACGCACAGATTAGACACGAGGAGCAAGTGGCCGATACTGTGCGTCGGTCCAGACGTCGACAGGACTTGGACTATAGGACAAGAGAGCAAGAACGGAATACACAGAGAGGCGACAACGCATACGTTTAAATAATGAAAGGAGACGTATGTTAGAAAGAGAGCAGGATAGAGTTCGCAGGGTACAAGAAAGGAACTTAGTAGATCGTAGGCGTATCTCGCGAGCGCGAGACACTCTGGCTCGCCAAGCTGCTCGTGCCGCAGCACGACAGTTAGAAATTGGCGCTGCCAGAACGGCTAGTCAAAGAGTTAGCCAATATAGGAGCGATAGCAGCAATAGAGTTGAGCAAAATTTAAGAAACGCCTCCCGAATGCAGCAGGAACGAGCAAATATCTCCCAGGAAGATAGGGCTCAGATAGAACCCAGAATCAGGCTTAGTGGCCTAGAAGCTCTGAAAGTAGTTTATAACAGGAATGTAAAGCTGGGTCCTGATCAGGTTTGCCTTTCTTGCAAAGGCCTGTGGTTCCCCAAACAAATTTGTAAGATTCCTCGCGTCCTTTTAGAAAGTGATTGCGAGTTTAGTGGTGAAATTTTCGCTCTTGAAAGCCTTTTAGAATTCCCTTCTGATTGCCCAACATTAAAATTCTGCAGAACATGTCATAGCAACATTAAGAAGCGTATAAAGCCTAAGCTTTTCTTCAATGAATAAGATTTCCCCATGCTGCCCGACTGCTTAAAGGGGCTTACTCCATTAGAGGAACGACTGATTTCTCCTCGACATCCATTTATGATAATTAAGCCTATATTGCCTGGGTGGCGAGGTCAAAATGCCATTAAAGGGGCAGTGGTAAACGTCCCTATTTCGGTAAGCGATATCGTGAAGGAGCTTCCACGAGCTTTCCATGAAGCCCAGGTAATTCAGCTCCACCTCAAACGCAGAAAAGAGTATCTTCCTGCTTTCATGGCTGAAACCATTAGACCTTCCAAAATTTTTGAAGCACTTCGTTATTTAGTTACCACAGATTTGTATAAAAAGCATAATGTTGTAGTTAACGAGCAATGGATCTCTGGTTTCACATCCGATATTGTTCCTTTCGTAGCATCTCAAGCAGACGCAGCCTTTTTAGAAAGTATGCAGAATAGAGATAGGAATGTAGATACGGAGCCGGCCCATCCCGACGAGGAAGTAGAAGCCGAAGAGCTCAACCCTGGAGGTCAGGAAACTCTGCTTGAAAACAACATACCATTTGATGATAGGATTATCAAAATCGCACCAGGTCAAGGCCAACGACCTCTCGACATGATTCTAGACATTGACTCGGAAGAGTTATCCTTTCCCACAATTTATGCAGGCGTCAAAAGACAATCTTCGCAAAGTTTTACAACCATTGTTAGATCAAAGCTTCGAAATGTAGATAGGAGAGGTTGTAGAACTGACAAACTATTCTTCAATTATAAGAAGTTAGAACTCATTAAGATTCGAAATAATATTTCAATCTGCTTACGTAAGCGGAGCACTTCCAGTGCAGTAACGGCAGCTAACGCTCTTAATGAGAATTTCATAGGGGGGCTTATTAACCACGATGAGGGATATAGGGTTCTTCGCGATATTCGATCGTCTCCGGCTCACTGGGAGGATGAAAAGAAGAAGGTTATGGCCATGATTCGTCAGTTCGGCCTGCCGACTTTTTTCATTACAATGTCTGCTGCTGAAACGCGGTGGCCAGAGGTGCTTGTTTTGCTCAAAAAAAACGTAGATAGGGAGATCATTAGCGAAGAAGAAGCAATGAATCTACCCTACACCGAAAAGGAGCGTCTTATCAGGGCAGATCCAGTTACTTGTGCTAGGTATTTCGATTATAGGTATCGCGAGATTTTAAAAGTTATGAGGAATCGGGAGGGCATTTTCGGGGAAAACTTCGTCATCAAATATTATTGGCGTGTTGAATTCCAACAAAGAGGTTCCCCCCATATTCACGGCATGTTTTGGCTGAAAGATGCCCCAGCAGTGGACTTAACCAGTACAGAGTCAATTTCAACAGTTATAGCCTTCATTAACAAACATATTACAGTAGATGTCACAGACTCTGAATTAGCTCCGTATGTTGAATACAAAAAGCATCGGCATAAGGACATGTCATGTCTTAAAAAAGCCAATAAAAGTGGAAAAAAAGTTTGTAGATTCGGTATTCCATACCCTCCAATGCCCCAAACGGAGATATTGAGTCCACTGCCGGAGGAAACTCCAAACCTTGATTTTCACCAAGGAAATTTTAAGAAAATTCAAGACCTACCAAATTCTGATCAATCCTCTGATATGATTGATCACTTGAGCATATTTGAGAACTTTCTTTCGCACGAACAAGTGAGCCTCTATTACGGGGACTACAAATATGCAATTTCTTCTGGTTTAAAGAAACCACACATTTTTCTAAAAAGGTCATTTGCTGAAATTTGCGTTAATGCTTATAATAAACACATCATTTCAATGCAAAGGGCCAATATGGATATCCAATACATTTTGGACCCTTATGCATGCTGTAGCTATATAATAAATTATATAAATAAAACCCAAAGGGGTATTTCAAAGCTTATGCGCGAGGCGGCAAAAGAAGTTCAAGGGGGGAATTACACGATAAGACAAAAGCTACAGCATATTGGTCACAAATTTATATCTGGCACTGAGATATCTGCTCAGGAAGCAGTATATTGTTGTCTAGGCATTCCGTTGTCCGGAACTAGCAACAAATGTGTTCAAGTAAATACTTTCCCTCCAGAGCAACGAGTTCGAATGCTCAAATCCACAAGCATCCTACAAAATATGCATCAGGAGTCCACTGACATATTCGTCAAAGGATTGCTGGAGCGGTATGAACAAGGACCAACTGATCTTGAGGGCCTGTGTCTAGCCGATTTTGCAGCAAATTATGAATTTTCTAAAAGCGGGAAAAGAACTATCCAAAATAGAGATGATGAAGAGGACGAAGAAAATGAGGCACAAGTAGAAGTTTTTACCCCTCTCCGCGATAATAGTGGTTTTATTAGGGAAAGAACTAAGCCGTCCATTTTAAAATATATGAGGTTTAATATAAATACAGATAGGTCAAACTATTTTAGAGCATTAGCTATGCTGTTTTATCCGTGGAGAGATGAAGAGAAAGATTTAGTGAGCGTAAATTGCGAGGATCTTTATAATAATAATCAGGATTTGGTAAATTCAAATTTCCAAAAATTCAATGCATTAGGAGATTTGGAAGACGCGCTTATGAGGGCCATGGAAGCCGAAGAGAATAGGGAGGAAGGTGAAGAGGTAGTTGATGAGGCAATTGCTGAGGAGTTTAGGGCTCTAGCGATTCCAGAAATAAGTTCCCAGATAAATGTTTTGAACTTGAATGACCAGGCAGCGGATCATAACCTGTTGGACAGAATTTCGCTGCCGTTGCAAGGGAAGTTCTTGTACCGAAAAGTAAAAACGCAACCATTCATATGTAAGGTTTATTTGTGACTAATAAATGCTCTGCTCGCAGGCAGATAGAGACCGAACGAAAGGGAGAACAAAAAGGGAGATAAGAGAACGTCGCTTCGTTACGTCTCTCACTCATACATACGTCTACATACTCATATGTCTGTCAATACATGCGTGCATTGCTAGAGATGGTCATTCTTCAACATCACGCGTTCGCTGGACGAGAATGCCTTTGTGCGTGAGTTTGGGGGCAAACAGTTGCAGGATCTGTCGCTGAACAAGTTGCCAGAACTGCCAGAAATGAACAATCGCCGCAAGAGCTTCGATTTTACGCGTCCCAAGACTTTGAATCCCACAAAGAGGCTGCGGGGGATGAGCATCACCGAGGAGAACTGTCAGAAGCGCGGCAGCGGCGGCGGCGAACCCGAACCGATTGCCATCACTCCCACCACAGAGAATCGCATTTCCCTCATACAGAATAATGTACCCAAAGATCAGCCAGCATCAGCTACGCCGTTTCCCCCACCTGTCGGACGAAAGAGTGTGTTCGCGGGAGTGATTCTCGATCGCGAGCGCATTGAGAAGATCAAGGAGGAGCGACGCCAGCAGTTGACACAGAAGTACCATGGCGACACATTGAAGTCGCGATCCAAAACGGAACTCAACTCAACGGACGACAGTAATTTCCCCGCCACGGAGTCGTTGCGCATTAAATCCAAGTCACGCGGTGATATGCACTCACTGCAAAAGGACATGGACATGAATCTAAAGCAACTGGCCCGTGTACCGGGCGGTGGCTCTGAGAGCACACTACATACAGTGCCCAGCGATTACGTGGGGCAAGGAAATGGACAGCAGGGACAACAGCAGCAGCGTGTGCGTAGCATTTCCGATGAGAAGAATCAAAATTGTGATACCAATAGTGGTGGTGGAGTTGCAGGTGGAGGTGGTGTTGGCACAACGCTTCTGAGTGTAAAAACCGCTGCCCAGAAATACGGCAGCCAGAAGGCAGCTCCATCATCGTCAGCATCGATACCATCGTCGTCGTCATCGTCGTCTGGGCTGGTGCGTGGCCCACCGCCGCAGCCCCTGCTAGTGGGCCATTAATTAAGTTTAGGTTGAAATAGGTTTATTATTAATCATTTCTATGTATGTATATATGTAGGTATTCTTGTTAGTTTAGATATTTTTTATAATGGATTGGAATCCTTTTTTTTAATTTTTGGGGAATATGGAGCTTAAAAATGCTTTTAAAAGCAGCTCAAGTCGACTCGTAGGTCCCCAAGATTATATTTTGGCTAGAGTGACCCCATTGCATCGTGATGGCCTCCCCGTGGTGTTCCCTGGGTACCAATTTAATGTATTAAATTGGGAGCTAATTCGAACGGCGTTTACGTATAAAATATATTTTATAACTTACATACATGTATGTAGATCATAAGCTCACGTATGTATATGTATACTGACTGAGTACCGGGTATAAAATAGAGCCGCGGCCTTTGCCGCGGCTCACAACGTTCCCCCTCGTTGTTTCTGTTTTCCGTTTTGTTTTTGTGCGGAAATATCTAACCTGGAGACACTCTCCAACACGGACCTCCTGGCCATGTGCACGGAGCTCGGCCTGCCCTCCGTCGGGGTGGCCGACAGCACTCGTGCCTGCATCATCACCGCCGAGGGTTTATTTAATTGAAGTTTAAATTAGCTTTTTAATAATTTAGTTTTGAACGACTTAAACCAACTAATAGAATCAAAAGCCATGCCCCCCGAGAAGAAGATTCGTTGCGGAGGTTCAATTACGCTCCAAGAAGTGTGGTTGCGGAGGTTCGATTACGCTCCAAGAAGTGTGGTTGCGGAGGTTCAATAACGCTCCAAGAAGTGTGGTTGCGGAGGTTAAAGTACAATTCGAAAGGAATTCGAGGACGATAGAGATGTTGGATGCAGCCGCCGATGCTGGCGGGCCGATTGTGGCTCTGGCGTAGTTGCTTTATATACAAAATTCAGCTTGTAATGTGGCCGTTGGTGTTGCGCTGCGGGCACACTGGGTACCAGTGCTGCCAGATTTTGAGAGTCACCATAAGCTAGATTGAACAAAAAATAAGGTAGAATAAGCTAAATACAAAAAACAGCTTAAAAATAAGCTAACAATAAAAACATCAAAATAATGTATAATTCAATTTTATATATATATTTTTTTTTTAATTTTTAATGAAAGTAATGACATGATTTTATCCACTATATGGACTTATTATGACTTATTTATGGGGTATGCATTTGAGAAGGAAATTAAAGACCCAAAATATGTAAAAACTTCATTAAGGAGTTAATTATTCAACTTAGACAGAGGTAAGCTTAAATTGGATTTTAATAGAATGATACATATTCATCTACAGCTTAATTTTAAACTTCCTCATAATATTGAAGTTCCACTTGCAAATAAACGCCTGAAAAAATAATTTCTTTATTGGAACACTTCCAATATCAAAATATTGATCAGATCGTATCCCAATTTGGAAAAATTCATTTAATCAATTGGGAAAAAAAGGAAAACACTGTAGACTTTTGGTCAGAAGTTTTAAATTACAAGGATGCTGGCCAAAACAAAACTTTCGAGCAGCTGGCGTTATTTGCTGTGCATATTCTGTCGCTGCCATGGTCAAATGCTGCAGTTGAAAGTGTGTATTAAAAGTTTGAACGCAATATTAGCCATAAGGTTTGTTTTTGAAATGTTAAATTATTTAATGTATACTAAGTATATTCTTTTGAATGTTATAGATATGGCCTGCGACGTCATGGCAAAAGTTGCCATAACTACAAACTTCCTACCAAATACATTTCTTTAATAACATCATCCGTCAAATATTCGGAACCTTATAGTGGAGTGGATGAAATTATTTCATTTCTTTGATTAAACATTTTCAATTATATCTTATTTTGATGTGTTTTTATGGTTAGCTTTTTTTTAAGCTTGTTTCTTAATTTTTAGCTTATTCTAGCTTATTTTTTTCTTGAATCTAGCTTATGGTGGCTCTCAAAATCTGGCAGCACTGCCCCAGAGTACTGACGCGTCATCATGAGAGAGAAGGCAGAGAGAACATCTTTGCATGTGTTAGTACACACGCAATATGTTTCGACAAAAATATGTGATTGTATGCTTTTTTCAGATTTTTTGAACTCTCTCAGGTCTGGTTCTGTTTTGCCTCCAGCATGTTTTAGTGTATGGGTTCACATGCATTCTCACGTACTTTGCGTGTGTGTGTTTAGTATTGCTGGCCGCTAGAAATGAAATTTGAGTTTTGTTCTTGTTTTGGGTCTTTTGATGAACTGACCTACCGCCACTTCCACTGAACTTCCACTAACGAAGATGCAGAGTTAGAACTTTCGATAGAAGCAACAGATTTAAGTATCCAAGCCGCATTTAATGAGAATGCATTAAGATATTATGCAGGGTATTTATTGCATAAGCTGCTGAAAAAGTATGACTGCAATAAATGCTCTGAACTTTTAAAATCGTCCGATGAGGTCCGATGTTCTTCCGAGTATTTAATACTCAATACAAATTTTGGCTATGTCAGAAGTAGTTTGAAACTTGAAGCTCCTTCTGAAAATTTTTTTTACATTAGTTACAATTTATTTTGATATATTTAATCGGCATTTCGAGACAAAGTCTCACAAATTCAATTTAAAAAGAAGCATAGTCCAAAAATGTATAATTTTAACGTCAAAAATAGATAAATATGCAGGTTTAAATTTTCCGATCCGTGCTTTGACACCGAAATCATCTGCTCAATCAGTTTCTATTGATTTTGATCAGAAAAAATTGTAAATCTTTAACAGATAGGATTATAGGGAAGCAAAATGCAAAATCATACGAGAAGAAGCTCAAAATTTTGCGGCAGTAGGATTTTTTATTTCATTTTGAAAAATTTATGTATAAGTTTATTATATTTTGCTTATTTTTTATTTTCATTTATATGTATGTACATATGTACATATATCTAACAGATATTTTTTTAGGCGGGGAACATGGATGTGACTTAATTACTTAAAAGTCGTGAAATTAAGTCACATCAAGTCGACTCAAAGGTCAGATTAATTTTTGAGCCCATTTAATATATAATGGCCTCCTCGTGGTGTTCCCTGGGTACCTATCTTCAATCGGGAGCCAATTTGAGCGGCGACTTTAAGTACATATGTATTTACGTATATATATGTAGTCACATATATGAACATTCTTAAGGTATATCCTCTATTTATAGAAAGAAATATATATATTTATGCATATTTATTTTAGTATACATATATATATTTTTTTTTATATTGTATATTTAGATACATCATTGTTTTAGTTATAATAAACAAAAAAGTCGAGAACCGACGGCGTTTACATAATTTTTATAATTTATAATCAACCTGCTTAAGATAAGGAAATAAATGTGCAATTATATTATTGTATATGGTCGAGAACCGACGGCGTTTGCAGTTCATCAAAAGACCCAAAACAAGAACCAAACTCAAAGTATGGTTGGTAATCGACATTTGCGAAGATTAGTTAAGAAAGAAAGGGATGAGATAGCTAGAAAATTAGAACTTCTCGAACGCCAAGGAGTAGAAAGGGAAAATCAGAGAGAGTTAGATAGCGCAGAGCTAGTTATACATGAAAATAATGCAGTAGTGCAGGAAGATATTGAAATAGCTCAGGATGACATTGATATAGTGCAGGTTGGCTCCAAAACTAGACGTTTAGTCTTCGATTCAGTTAATTTTAATTTTACTTGAAGCGGACTAAAAAATCGAAATAAAAAAGCGAAAGATGACCGACACACGAGGATTCGTTTTGGACACAAAATCCATGTCGAGTTGAGCAGTTGAGCAAAATTGAAGAAATGCTTCCCGAATACATGGGCTCAGATAGAACCCAGAATCAGGCTTAGTGGCCTAGAAGCTCTAAAAGTAGTCAAGACACTACACTGTAGACACGGAGCCAGACCGTCCGACAAGGGAGAAGAAGCAAAAAAGTTCAACCCTGGAGGTCAGGAAACCCTGTTTGAAATCAACATACCATTTGATGATAGGATTATCGAAATCGCACCAGGCCAAGGCCAACGACCTCTCTATATGATTCTAGATATTGACTCGGAAGAATTATCCTTTCCCACCATTTATGCAAGTGTTAAAAGACAATCTTAGCAAAGTTTTACAACCATTGTTAGATCAGAGCGTCGGTATGTAGTGTGGAGAGGTTGTAGAACTTATAAACAATAATATTTCAATCTGCTGACGTAAGCGGAGCACTTCTAGTGCTGTAACGGTAGCTAGCTCTGTTAATGGGAATTTCATAGGGGGTAAAACTACGATGGGGATATAGGGTTCTTCGAGATATTCGATCGTCCCCGACTCACCAGGAGGGCAAAAATGGGAGGAAAATTTAGGTGAAGAGGCAGTTGATGAGGAGTATAAGGTTTAGCTATTTAAGATATAAGTTCCCAAATAAATGCTCTGAACTTGAATGACCAGGAAGGGGTTCAAGATAGGAGTATTCGCTTTGTCAGCGATAGCCACCTGATGGTTATCTGCGTGGACAAGTACGAAAAAGACGAGGCAGAAGAGGAGAACAAGTAGCTTCCACTGGATGCCCCTTATAATTTTAGCTAATTTAAATAGATCGCTTGATATTCACAATGTGAGAAGTAAGTCAGTTTTTATGAGTTTGTGGGTGGCGTCGGCAAGAGTAGAAAAATATCTACAATTTTTTAGACCATCTCCCATTTAATTTAATTTCAGCAAAGCAGAAAATTCGATTTTCTTATAGTTCTCTGACGGACAACACTCCTCTTTCTTCTTCCATCTCCCATTTAATTTAATTTTAGCAAAGCAGAAAATTCGATTTTCTTATAGTTCTCTGACGGACAACACTCCTCTTTCTTCTCCAACTACAACCGAGGAAACTCCACCGAGCAAGTTCGCTGCCAATTTCGAAGCTTCCGACGCGGAAGAGGACAACGAAATTGTGCCTGCAGAAGCCAGCACGAACAGCATGAATGACAATACACCTCTTCTTTCTCCAGCTATAACCGAGGAAAAGGGAAACACCAAAAAACAAAACACCAAAAGGAGGGCCCAAAAAGAAGTAAAACTTAAGAATAGTCGTATTCTGAATTATACTATTACTTTACTCTTTTTCTTTTAATTTGTATCCGCTTTATTCTATTAAGTTTATCCTTTTTTTATTTTTGGAGAATATGGAGCTTTAAATGTTCCCCCTCGTTTTTTTATATTGATATATGCGATAATATATTGCGCTATATGGCGAATTTTGGTAAAATGCGGGAAAGACAGCATGTGGCCTCCATTTTATAGTCCGTGGGCCACGTGAAATTGAAGCAGCGCAGCGCTGTTCCAGTCGGCTGAGGTGATACCAGTGCTGCCAGATTTTAAGTCACCGTAAGCTAGATTGCAGAAAAAAATAAGCTAGAAAAAGCCAAATACAACAAAAAAGCAGCCCAGCAGCCCGGCCAGTACGAAGAAGCCCAGCAAGACGCCGACCACCGATTCCCGTCTCGAGACAATTTTTAAGCGGCCCAGCGATGAGGACGCCGCCCAGGTGGAGGACGACGGCCCGACCAGCAGCCATGCCGTGGCATTCGAAAATGTATGCGAATATACTATATTCAGATGACAATACTCCAGGCGAGACGCGATTGAGAGCATTATTTGGTTTTCAGGTTTTCAGAGAAGTCGGTCGTCAGCTCTAGATTTTTGTTTCTGTTTTCCGTTTTGTTTTTGTGCGGAAATATCGAAACTGGAGACACTCTCCAACACGGACCTCCTGGCCATGTGCACGGAGCTCGGCCTGCCCTCCGTCGGGGTGGCCGACAGCACTCGTGCCTGCATCATCACCGCCGAGGGTTTATTTAATTGAAGTTTAAATTAGCTTTTTAATAATTTAGTTTTGAACGACTTAAACCAACTAATAGAATCAAAAGCCATGCCCCCCGAGAAGAAGATTCGTTGCGGAGGTTCAATTACGCTCCAAGAAGTGTGGTTGCGGAGGTTCGATTACGCTCCAAGAAGTGTGGTTGCGGAGGTTCAATAACGCTCCAAGAAGTGTGGTTGCGGAGGTTAAAGTACAATTCGAGAGGAATTCGAGGACGATAGAGATGTTGGATGCAGCCGCCGATTCTGGCGGGCCGATTGTGGCGTTTATTTTTTTTTTTAGCGTTTATTTATTGTCATATTTCATATTACAGTAGCACAGCTTCTGCTTAGGTATATAGTGTTACATGAGTGACAAGTTCAAGCTTACTTTATCTAATGTGTGTAATTTTACTCTGCGCTTTAAGCTTATCAGGGTGCTAGTCTTTTGGTTACTATTATATTAGAGATCTTATCTTTAGTTTAGGTTATGTTATAGTTAATATGGTTTGGTGTTTTCCAGGAAAAAATGGTTAAGTTAAAAACCTGGAACGGCGTTTACGTATAAAATATATTTTATAACTTACATACATGTATGTAGATCATAAGCTCACGTATGTATATGTATACTGACTGAGTACCGGGTATAAAATAGAGCCGCGGCCTTTGCCGCGGCTCACAACGTTCCCCCTCGTTGTTTCTGTTTTCCGTTTTGTTTTTGTGCGGAAATATCTAACCTGGAGACACTCTCCAACACGGACCTCCTGGCCATGTGCACGGAGCTCGGCCTGCCCTCCGTCGGGGTGGCCGACAGCACTCGTGCCTGCATCATCACCGCCGAGGGTTTATTTAATTGAAGTTTAAATTAGCTTTTTAATAATTTAGTTTTGAACGACTTAAACCAACTAATAGAATCAAAAGCCATGCCCCCCGAGAAGAAGATTCGCTGCGGAGGTTTAATTACGCTCCAAGAAGTGTGGTTGCGGAGGTTCGATTACGCTCCAAGAAGTGTGGTTGCGGAGGTTCAATAACGCTCCAAGAAGTGTGGTTGCGGAGGTTAAAGTACAATTCGAAAGGAATTCGAGGACGATAGAGATGGATGCAGCCGCCGATGCTGGCGGGCCGATTGTGGCTCTGGCGTAGTTGCTTTATATACAAAATTCAGCTTGTAATGTGGCCGTTGGTGTTGCGCTGCGGGCACACTGGGTACCAGTGCTGCCAGATTTTGAGAGTCACCATAAGCTAGATTGAAGAAAAAATAAGGTAGAATAAGCTAAATACAAAAAACAGCTTAAAAATAAGCTAACAATAAAAACATCAAAATAATGTATAATTCAATTTTATATATATATTTTTTTTTTAATTTTTAATGAAAGTAATGACATGATTTTATCCACTATATGGACTTATTATGACTTATTTATGGGGTATGCATTTGAGAAGGAAATTAAAGACCCAAAATATGTAAAAACTTCATTAAGGAGTTAATTATTCAACTTAGACAGAGGTAAGCTTAAATTGGATTTTAATAGAATGATACATATTCATCTACAGCTTAATTTTAAACTTCCTCATAATATTGAAGTTCCACTTGCAAATAAACGCCTGAAAAAATAATTTCTTTATTGGAACACTTCCAATATCAAAATATTGATCAGATCGTATCCCAATTTGGAAAAATTCATTTAATCAATTGGGAAAAAAAGGAAAACACTGTAGACTTTTGGTCAGAAGTTTTAAGTTACAAGGATGCTGGCCAAAACAAAACTTTCGAGCAGCTGGCGTTATTTGCTGTGCATATTCTGTCGCTGCCATGGTCAAATGCTGCAGTTGAAAGTGTGTATTAAAAGTTTGAACGCAATATTAGCCATAAGGTTTGTTTTTGAAATGTTAAATTATTTAATGTATACTAAGTATATTCTTTTGAATGTTATAGATATGGCCTGCGACGTCATGGCAAAAGTTGCCATAACTACAAACTTCCTACCAAATACATTTCTTTAATAACATCATCCGTCAAATATTCGGAACCTTATAGTGGAGTGGATGAAATCATTTCATTTCTTTGATTAAACATTTTCAATTATATCTTATTTTGATGTGTTTTTATGGTTAGCTTTTTTTTAAGCTTGTTTTTTAATTTTTAGCTTATTCTAGCTTATTTTTTTCTTGAATCTAGCTTATGGTGGCTCTCAAAATCTGGCAGCACTGCCCCAGAGTACTGACGCGTCATCATGAGAGAGAAGGCAGAGAGAACATCTTTGCATGTGTTAGTACACACGCAATATGTTTCGACAAAAATATGTGATTGTATGCTTTTTTCAGATTTTTTGAACTCTCTCAGGTCTGGTTCTGTTTTGCCTCCAGCATGTTTTAGTGTATGGGTTCACATGCATTCTCACGTACTTTGCGTGTGTGTGTTTAGTATTGCTGGCCGCTAGAAATGAAATTTGAGTTTTGTTCTTGTTTTGGGTCTTTTGATGAACTGACCTACCGCCACAAAATAAATGAAGAATGGGCAGGGGGTGGGGGTATGGTACACTAGGGCGCGGGAAATAAAATAAAAGCTGTTATTTGTTTGATTTATACCACAAAATATAAAATATTACAATAATATAATTACACATTTATTTCCTTATTTTAAACAGGTTGATTATAAATTATAAAAATTATGCAAACGCCGTCGGTTCTCGACTATATACAATAATATAATTGCACATTTATTTCCTTATCTTAAGCAGGTTTATTGTAAATTATAAAAAATGTAAACGCCGTCGGTTCTCGACTTTTTTGTTTATTATAACTCAAACAATAATTATAACTAAAATAAATATGCATATATATAAATGGAATTGGTTTTACATATATGTATTTCAAATAAATTGTCAATCGCGCGCTTCCGACGGGAATGTGGAAAGAAAAAATTTAGATGCCGGTCGCACCTTGAATACTCTCATGGATAATTATTCTAATATAAAGTCTGTGTTTTCATGATAAGAGGCCTATTTGAAAATTGGAATTACGTTTTAAGCTATACTGTAACTGCAAACGGTATAAAACACGAAGCCCTTTTAACTAAAGTGACAGCTAATATTGAACAAGCACAAGCCTTAGGGCTTAATGTACGAGCAGCTAGTTATTTGCGACCAGGGCTCAAATAATAGAGCTGTTTTCAGAAGACTGGGAGTCGACATTAAAAACCCCAGCTTTAAAGTTCAAGATAAAGAAATATTTGCGATTTACTATGTTCCACATTTGATTAAATCGCTAAGGAATATTGTCCGAAATATAAATCTTTATACCCCTGATATCGTTGTTTTATGGACAATAGTCGAAGAACTGTATGAAATAGATTCCAGAAATTCAACGCGACTCTGCCCGAAATTAAGAACAAAGCATATATATCCAAATAGCTTTGAAAAAATGAAGGTCAAATATGCCACCCAAGTGTTTAGCCATAAAGTGGCCGCTGCTCTTCGAACAATGATTAGTTCTGGAGGCTTCTTAAAGTGCAAAGAAAATGCAGAAGCGACGGCTGCGCTTATTGAAAAATTAATAGATTATTCGACTGTCTAAGTAGTCAGTCCTCTACGATAAAAACCCATTTAGGGGTGCACTGCAAGACAAAAATCTTGTCAATGAAAGCCTGTCGGATATGCGAAAATATTTTGAAGAATTTAAATATCCACAGGAAGTCTACTGCATAAAGGGTATGATTTTAACAATCAACTCCATACTTTCATTAGCCCAAAATGTTTGGAGTGAAAGTGCTGAAGTTTTTTATATTTCTACATCCAAATTAAACCAAGACCCATTAGAAAATTTATTTTATTTAATCAGATCTCGCGGTGTTACCAACAATAATCCAACTATGTATGAATTTAATGTAATTATTAGTAAAATGCTTTCTATGAAAGTTCTAACTTCCACTACAGTATCTGGGAACTGTTCGCCCGATGAAGATGCGATGTTAATTAATATTATAAAAGATAATGTGTCAAGTGAGTCGGCATCAGAGTCTAAAACTTTTGATGACGATATCTTGATTTCCACTAACGAAGATGCAGAGTTAGAACTTTCGATAGACGCAACAGATTTAAGTATCCAAGCCGCATTTAATGAGAATGCATTAAGATATTATGCAGGATATTTATTGCGTAAGCTGCTGAAAAAGTATGACTGCAATAAATGCTCTGAACTTTTAAAATCGTCCGATGAGGTCCGATGTTCTTCCGAGTATTTAATACTCAATACAAATTTTGGCTATGTCAGAAGTAGTTTGAAACTTGAAGCTCCTTCTGAAATTTTTTCTTTTTTTTTTACATTAGTTACAATTTATTTTTAAATATATTTAATCGGCATTTTCTGGTCTGATGAGCTCGTGAGGTAGCTCAAAGGGGGCCTAGCTGAGGCCACCGGACGGGTCGCGGGTTGCGGATAGCGAACGGCCTACCTCGGTAGGTCAGCTGCGAATAAGCGGGCATCCCTCACGGGAGAGTACCGAAATAAGCAGTCCCGGACAGCCAGCGGGTGTTAGCTAGGTAGCAGCACTGACGATGCGCTTGTGGTGCCGCCTCAATAAGTAGCTCACACACTCCCATCCATACACAATACCTACCCACATCCCAACCCCCACACCCACCTCACACCGGGCCGGACTAAGTGTGTTACTCGACCCGTGCCGAGAGTCAGCCTGGCTGGGGGCCCGGTATAAAAACTAGCCCAGTCGCTAACGGAGGGCTCAGGGACTTGGCAGCCCCCTGTTCTAATGATGCCTTACCCGGGCAACGTGGATCTCTGCCCGGGCTGACCTTTCCCTTTCTCTGCATCTCGTGGGAACAGGATGTATAATAACAAGAACAAAAACCAAAAAACTAACAAAAAAACGAGGGGGAACGTTGTGAGTTGCTGCGGACACCGCAACTCTACGGTTATACCCGATACTAAGTCAGTATGGCTCTCCTCCGGCAGACGCCGCTAATATTAAACGACACGACAAAGAGTGCGTGCGAGAGAGACAGAAAATCAGTCTGAGCGTGACGTCGGGCGCTAGGTAGCCACTGCAAATTGATTTGTTCCTATTGGCTATAAAAATGATCTGATCTGATCCAGATTCAGCAATCTGATAGATATGGTCATTATCTATGATTCTGCGTTTTTAGTTTTCTCGAATGTGCAATATTGTGGATGCAACAGATTTTCGTCCTTTGTGGGGGCGGAAAAGGGTGGGGCGAAATTTTGAGATATACGTTTTATAGTGAGATCTAACAGAAGTGCGGATACCAAATTTGGTTACTCTAGCCTTAATAGTCTCTGAGATTTGTGGATGCCCCAGATTTTCGTCCTTTGCGGGGGCGGAAGGGGGTGTGGCGAAATTTGGACACGAAACGGTCAAGGTCCGATATCACAGGAGTGTGGATACCAAATTTGGTTGCTCTGGCTCTTATAGGTTCTGAGATCCTTGAACTCATATTTTGCAATTGGCAAAGCCGACCATGAAACCTGTGTGTTAGAGAGAGACAGAGCGAGAAAGAATGAAATTTTTTTCTTGATTCTGGCTATAATCATTATACGATCTGGTTCAGATTTTGCACTGTAGAAGATATGGTCATCCTCACCGATTCTGCGTTTTTGGTTTTATCGTATCTTTAAAAATGTGGATGCCATAGATTTTCGTCCTTTGTGGGGGCGGAAGTGGGCGGGGCGAAGTTTTGAAATATTTTTGTAGCAGTGACATATCACAGAAGTCTGGATCCAAAACATCGTTGCTCTAGCTCTTATAGTCTTTGAGCACTAGGCGCTGAAGGGGACGGACGGACGGACGGACGGACGGACGGACGGACGGACAGACGGACAGACAGACAGGGCTCAATCGACTCGGCTATTGATGCTGATCAAGAATATATATACTTTATGGGGTCGGAAACGATTCCTTTTGGACGTTACACACATCCACTTTTACCACAAATCTAATATACCCCAATACTCATTTTGAGTATCGGGTATAACAAATGAGTGCGGCGCTCCCCAAATGCCAACTGGGAGCAATCCCAAGCTCGGAAAGGCAGCGGCCCAAAGGCCTGGCCCAACCGGCTCTATAGTAGGGAATACCTGCAAGGTGGAAGGTGCCTGTGCGAACCCGAGGGGGTCCCATCCCGAATCCGGTGTGGGTGGCAAGGTAACTCCCGAAGCTGACACCTTGGAAGGAAAGCTAAGCAATACTGCGGCTGCCCGACCTTCTGGTAAAGCGGAGGGGGTTGACTTGCCGTCGACAAGCGCCCAAGCCAGACGATACACATATGCCGAAAAGAGGAGTGCAGGGCACATACTCCGTCGGCAACACGCCAGCAGTGAAGCCAGCCCATCAGCCGACTGGCTGAAGAAGGTGGAATGGGCTTCGGCCGTGCTCCCGGAGTTCACCTTAGAACAGAAAAAGGTGGCTCCCCAAGCCAAGAGGCAGCGCTCGCAGGAGACACCGGGACCGGTAGCAAAGCGCTCCAGAGTGCTGCCAAATGTCTCCTTTGCGCAGATTGCCAAGGAGAGGACGCTAATTGGTGTCCTCGACAGAGGCAGCGCAGAGGGTAGAATCCCAAGGAGTCAGTGGAAGTGGGTGGAAGCGGCACTGGCCGACCGCTGCTTCGAACTCCTCGACAAAGACCCTGGACCTCCGCCAGTCTGCAAGGACATGCGGTGGTTCCAGGGCAATGTTAAGATAATTGCCCGCGAAGACGAGCGCTCTGTAAAGCTTTATAAAGCGGCGGCAGCGCAGGTCGGCGAGGTCTATGCTGGGGCGAAACTCGTCGCAGTCGACTGGAGCGAGGTGCCCAGCAGACCGAGGGCCAGAATTTGGGTGCCGGCTACCTTTAAGGAGCCAGAACGCATCCTCAAGATGCTTCAGAGATGCAACCCAGGACTACCAACCTCAGATTGGAAGGTAGTCAAGGTTAAGACGACACAAGGGCCGACTAACCAGGCAGTGCTCGTTCTCAATAAAGAGTCGCTGGCCCCGATAGAGGCAGCAAAAGGAGAGCTAAACTTCGGCTTCAGCTCGGTCACCATCAAGGTGTACAAATCGGACGCGGTCGTCAACCCAGACGTGCAGGATGTCGCTGCGGAGATCGAAGCGCCTGACGACGAGCTGGAGTCAGACCAGGAAGGCTTCTCCTCCGAGACAGAGCTGATGCTCGACTTTGAGTCAATGTGCCGAGAGAGAGTCTCAGATGACTCGGACGCGGACATCACGGTGGTGGAGAATCTTGAAGATGGTCCTAAGGATCCTTCAAATAAATCTCCACCACTGTAAAGCAGCATTGGCTGCTCTCATACTCCGCCTAGACGCAAGCGGAGCCGACGTAGTCCTGATCCAGGAGCCTTGGGTGGTAGGAGGCAGGGTCTGTGGATTGGGGACGAGGGCAGACAAGATCATTGTATCCCAAAATGAAGGTAAAATCCGTACCTGCATACTTGCTAGAAAGCACCTAAATATCTTTCTGCTCCATAATTATAGCGATGGCGATAACACGGCGGCAAGCCTAGAACTAAAAGGGAATCATCTCAGGCTGGTGGCGTCCTATATGGCCCACGAGGAGGATGATCCTCCGAACGACCTTGTTCGCAAAATAGCCAGCGACAGCGAAAGGACGGACAAAGACCTACTTATAGGTTGCGATGCCAACGCCCACCACACCCAATGGGGGAGCACGGACACGAATGTAAGGGGTGAGTCACTGTTCAGCTTCATCCTGAACTCAAATTTATTCATATGCAATCGGGGTAACGACCCCACATTTATAATTAAAAATCGGCAGGAGGTCATTGACCTCACGCTAGTGTCAAGCAAACTGCTGGACACAATCAAGAGCTGGAGAGTCCTAGGAGACCACTCCTTCTCGGACCACAGGTATATCGAGACGATGTTATCCTTCGATATTCCCAAACCAACCGACTATATCAACCCCAGAAAAGCCAACTGGGAAAAATATAACACAACCCTGGAGGAGCTACTCCCTCCTAACGCCCCTAATTGCCCGAACACTGAAGACAACCTAAACCGTCTTGTGAACAGGTTTACGGATGCGTGCAACAAAGCCTTCATGGCAGCATGCCCTTCTACCAGACCAAGGGGGAAAAAGAAACCCCCCTGGTGGTCTAAGCAACTAGACACCCTTCGTAGAACTTGTAGGACTCTATTCAATAGAGCCACAAGAACTAAGGAGAATACTCACTGGGCAGACTATAAAACCAGTCTAGCACTATACAAAAAGGAAACGAGGAAGGCTAAAAGAGCCTCCTGGCAAAAATTTTGCTCTGAAATCGAGGAAACTTCGGAGGCCGCAAGACTCCGGAAAGTTCTCTCAAAAACTACCCCCTCGGTAGGTTACCTCAAAAAGAATGATGGCACGTGGACCAACTCTAGTGAGGAGTCCCTACACATTCTGCTCGACACGCATTTCCCCGGATGCACATCCACCGAGCCGTCACACCTCCCAGGAGAGGGATCGGTAGAATCGATGGACCATATCCTTACAAAACGGAACATAAGTTGGGCAGTAAACAGCTTCAACCCGTTTAAATCGCCAGGCCCGGACCAGGTAATCCCGGCCCAACTTCAGAAGGCCGGGGAGACGGCCATCAACTGGCTACATAGTATCTTCAGGAAGATACTGGCGGTATGTACAATACCGCAAGCGTGGCTTAAGGCTAGGATAGTTTTCATCCCTAAAGCAGGCAAAGCCTCACACTCAACCCCGAAAGACTTTAGACCAATCAGTTTATCATCTTTCCTACTCAAAACCTTTGAGAGACTTATCGGGTTACAATTACGGACTACCATAAGTCCCCAGCTGTACTCAAGTGCGCAGCATGCCTACCGGAAAGGAAAATCCACGGAAACGGCACTTCACAAAGTGATCTCGAGTATAGAAAAATCCCTGCATCTCAAAGAATACTCACTAATAGCTTTTCTCGATATCGAGGGAGCCTTCAACAACGTCACACCGGGCGCCATTACAGAAGCCCTGACTGACCTGGGGGTGGACCGTCACTTGGTGATGCTCATTGATCAATTGCTCATACGCAGGACGGTGACATAATCGATGGGATCGTCCACCCAGTCAAGGTATGTCAACAGAGGAACCCCGCAAGGCGGAGTTCTGTCTCCTCTTCTATGGAACATTGCAGTCAATAAGATTCTATGCGACCTGGAAGAGGGGGGCTGTAAAGTAGTGGCATACGCGGATGACGTTGCAATTATCTTTGCGGGGAAATACCCCCAAACACTATGCGACCTAATGACCGCAAAGCTTGCTCGATTGTCCGAGTGGACAGAATCGCGCGGATTGGGACTAAATCCCTCGAAAACGGAACTCGTGTTATTCACAAAAAAATACAAGGTCCCGCCCCTCAACCCCCCAACACTAAACGGATACAGGCTCTCCTTCAGCGACAGTGCCAGTTACTTAGGGTTGGTAATTGACAAAAAGCTTAGCTGGAACCTGAATGTCAAGGATAGAGTGAGGAAGGCAACGACAGCACTCTATACTTGCAAAAAAGCTATCGGCCTAAAGTGGGGCATGAACCCAAGCATAGTCCGATGGATATATCTGGCAATAGTCAGACCTATAATACTCTACGGAGTTACTGTCTGGTGGCCTGCCCTAACAAAAAGGACAATCACCAATCAGCTGGGCAAGGTTCAGCGAACAGCCGCCCTCTGCATCAGTGGAGCTCTTCGAACTACACCAAATGATGCGCTAAACGCCATGTTATGCCTTCAGAGCCTTGACTTTGCAGGAAAGGAGCGGGCAGAAATGGCAGCAATACGTCTTAGGGACTCTGAACAATGGGTACCCCAGAACATAGGTCACTCATCTATACTAAATAAAAACAACATGGTCCCAGCAAGAACGGGCTATCAAGTTCCAATGGAGCACACGGAGACTCCATTCAGCATAATCATCCCTCATAGAGACGATTGGCTCGAGGGACTTCCCGGCCCAGACGGGGCCATAAGCATCTTCACGGATGGCTCAAAACTGGACGGCAGGGTTGGAGGAGGAATCTACTCTGAGCAACTTAACATAAGGCAATCTTTCAGGCTTCCGGATCACTGTAGCGTCTTCCAAGCGGAAGTTACAGCAATCAGGGAGGCTCTGTACTGCCTTCACACGGTTACCACCACGGCAACCAATCTAAACATCTACAGCGACAGCCAAGCTGCGATCAGATCACTTAACGCGATCTCCTCGAACTCGGCTACTGTGGCGAAGTGCCGCAGATCTCTTCACGAGATGGCTCAGCAATTTGCTATCAGCCTTATATGGGTCCCGGGCCACCGGGATATCGAGGGCAACTGCATAGCGGACGAGCTGGCCAGATCTGGCACTACAACCCCCCTTCTCCAAGATAAGGAGGATATTTGTATGCCTATGGCCACCTGCAAGCTCATCATAAAGGAGCAGTACACGCGACTGATAGACAACAAGTGGCAAATAGGGCCACGTTGTCGCACAGCTCGGCAAACATGGCCGACCATAGAGCATAGAACCATAAGAAGCGCACCTCAGAGCTCTGCAAACTAGGCAGGGAAAGGTGCAGCGCAGTCATACCTTCCCTCACAGGACACTGGCTAGTAGGCACCCACGCAAACAGGCTGGGTGCCCCATACAATGATTTCTGCCGCAGCTGCAGAGACGAGGACGAGGAGGAAACAGTGGAACACCTGTTCTGTTCCTGTCCAGCTCTCAGCAGAAGGAGGCTGCATCACTTGGGCTCTGCCTTTCTGAACGACATCTCGGAGATGTCCACGCTATGTCCCAGAAAGATCGTCAACTTTATAAGGGCATCTGGATGGGACAACTGTTGACATGAAGTCTCATCTGCAGGGAGGGAGTGATCCCAAGCGGTATCACAACGGGCCGAAACCGGCCTAAGTGTGCTGGGCTCCGAGCGAGCTTGGCAGCCGTCTCTACCTAACCTAACCTAATCGGCATTTCGAGACAAAGTCTCACAAATTCAATTTAAAAAGAAGCATAGTCCAAAAATGTATAATTTTAACGACAAAAATAGATAAATATGCAGGTTTAAATTTTCCGATCCGTGCTTTGTACACCGAAATCATCTGCTCAATCAGTTTCTATTGATTTTGATCAGAATCTTTAACAGATAGGATGATAGGGAAGCAAAATGCAAAATCATACGAGAAGAAGCTCAAAATTTTGCGGCAGTAGGATTTTTTATTACATTTTGTAAAATTTATGTATAAGTTTATTATATTTTGCTTATTTTTTATTTTCATTTATATGTATGTACATATGTATATCTAACAGATATAATTTTAGGCGGGGAACATGGATGTGACTTAATTACTTAAAAGTCTTGAAATTAAGTCATATCGAGTCGACTCAAAGGTCAGATTAATTTTTGATCCCATTTAATATATAATGGCCTCCTCGTGGTGTTCCCTGGGTACCTATCTTCAATCGGGAGCCAATTTGAGCGGCGACTTTAAGTACATATGTATTTACGTATATATATGTAGTCACATATATGAACATTCTTAAGGTATATCCTCTATTTATAGAAAGAAATATATATATTTATGCATATTTATTATACCCGATACTCAAAATGAGTATTGGGGTATATTAGATTTGTGGTGAAAATGGATGTGTGTAACGTCCAGAAGGAATCGTTTCCGACCCCATAAAGTATATATATTCTTGATCAGCATCAATAGCCGAGTCGATTGAGCCATGTCTGTCTGTCCGTCTGTCCGTCCGTCCGTCTGTCCGTCTGTCCGTCCCCTTCAGCCCCTAGTGCTCAAAGACTATAAGAGCTAGAGCAACGATGTTTTGGATCCAGACTTCTGTGATATGTCACTGATACAAAAATATTTCAAAACTTCGCCCCGCCCACTTCCGCCCCCACAAAGGACGAAAATCTGTGGCATGCACAATTTTAAAGATATGGGAAAACCAAATACGCAGAATCGTAGAGGATGACTCTAAATGACTCGTAAATCTCAACCCGATCGTATAATGATTATAGCCAGAATCAAGAAAACAATTTCATTCTTTCTCGCTCTGTCTCTCTCTAACACACAGGTTTCATGGTCGGTTTTGTCAATTGCAAAATATGAGTTCAAGGACTGGTGCCACTAAATCCAAGGATTACTGCTCACCAAGGACAACTGGAAGTTGAAGAACGTTTCTCCAAAGTGATATCTGAAGAAAGGCGGGGTATCATGGCCGAGTTGCTCGCAGGAAGTCTCATTTATCTGAGGTCAATAGGAAAAAGCGTATGGATTTCGCCAATGAGTACATTTCCAAGAATCCCAGCTTCTGGAAGAGAGCAAGTTCTGCATATTTGGCATAAAGGGAAAAAAATTGTTGGGAGAAAAAGCGGAACAGCCATGGGCAAAGAAAATTTACTTTAAAAGATGGAGGTGGTGGTGTGAGGTTGTATGGCGGACCAAAATGGACCACAAAGCATATATTCCAATTCTGAAAAAAAACCTTCAGCAGAGTGCCCGAAAATTGGAGCTTGAAGACGACTTTTGCGTCCAACAGGACAATGATCCGAAGCATACTGCCCACAATGCGAAGCTCTGGCTGATTTACAATGTACAAAATCAGCTTCGATCGCCTCCTCAGTCCCCAGACCGGATTCCCATAGAACATCTATGGGATTTACTCGAGCGCAGTTTTACGCAAACTTTTGTGGTGTCAAATTTTTCTCCTGTTTTTATTAATGCTTTTTTTTCTTATTATTTTTCCTATTTGTTTTACTGAATAAAAAAGAAAAATATATAAGTTTATAAATAACCAAAGAATATTATAAAAAAAATCGTTGCCCAAAGTGCCTGATATTTAAAGTTATCCGCAACTGAACACCGCCATTTTTCTTTGTGTACCGAAAGTCGAATTCTTTGCCTTTGGGTCGTTGTATATATCTTCTTGAGTCATTATCAAAAAGATTTTTTTTTATTCGTCTCTCAATAATATATTATTCCACTTTTAAGGCCCATCTGACCCAGACCATGCCAAATGATTTTCGACGACTTTATGCCTCATCTTCAAACTTTCCACTCGGAGTAAGGGAACTTTTCGGACTATACGTCCTGTTAAGCTTGTATGTTGAAGTCTCCGAAGAACCATCAGAGGTGATTTTTCTTTGCTAATGTGAGCGGATATAGCCTTGGAAGACATGAACGGATCCTTTTTTGCAAGACTGATGATGCGGGTGTCCGTTGTTTGTAAATATTTGTTCATCCATCCTCGATTTTCAATAAGCACTTTAGATTTTAAAGCATTGTGAAAAAAAATACCGAGCGTCCAAGACTTTTCGCAATTTCCCGGAGAATTTTCCTTTCTTTTTAAAGATTTATGGAAAACTTTTTTTCTTCAGCAGTACAGTCTATCTAAAGAATTTTTTAACTCTCATGCACTTAAATATGCAAGAAGTCAATAAAAGCCGACAAGCCTTTGACCAAAAAAATTTATAAATAACACTAGTGTACTTTGACCAGACCAAAAATGCCCATCCAGTAAAAATGTAAGCATAGAATTTAATAAAGACTTAAATAAAGATTTAAATATTTGCCAAGACTGTAACCAAATATAAACAATTGGCATCCATACATTTACAAAAAGTCTAGCTTTCCCATAACAAATTACCACGACACCGATGTACTTCTTTTCTTGGCTAGTAGTGTATACATATATTTTCTTAAAGAGTATATTTAAATTTATCATTCACTATAATCTTAAAAAAAAATAGTCTGAAAAAAGAATTCGTTTAAAAAGTTAGTTATAAGGCAGCAAAAGAAGTCGAGAACCGACGACGCTTACATAGTATTTATATAATTTATAATCAACATGTATAAAATAAGGATATAAATGGGTTATTTTATTCTTGTAATATTTTAAATTTTTAAGTATAATTTACATATTAATATTTACATATTCAAATAAATCAAACAAATACCGTCTTGTATTTTATTTCCAAGTGTCTCGCACCCACACCCACTCTGCCCATTCTTTATTTATTTTGATTCGGTAAGGTCAGTTTATCAATAAGCTGAAGACTCAAACAAAATCCAAACTCAAATTTTGGTTCTAGCGGCCGTTCTCATTTTGAGGTGCTCTTGTTTTCATAAATTTTTCTTATCGATATGTTTGCTTTGTAAATATACAGCGCGATAAAAATGCCTTTTATGTTCTTTTGAATGAAAGAGGATCAAAACATCTTAGATGTAATATACATATGTAACATACACAGGATGTTACATGTCAACAAAGTAATTTGTTGCATTTAAATTTTGAAATAATTGTGGCGGGAAACAGCTGTCTTATCCCAGATGTTCTGTTACGCGCATGTTATGCGCACACATGTAAATTGTAAAGTGTTCTTGCCCTGACCAAATATTTCCGAGCCAAATTTTAGGTTGGGTTAAAAAAAAAGTATTTACAGACAGGGCACATGCTACATGGCTAAATGGTGTGAAATTTTTGTTAATGAATGAATAAGCCATATTTTCATGCTGCAATCAAGATTCGTTTTGTTGTATAAACATCCATTTCATTCCGGCAAGGAAAATGCTTGTTTTGAAAGCGGAGATATCTTGCATTTTGTGAAAGCGGGAGCATACTGGAGCGTACGCAGAAGGTTCGTTTGGTACATGTTCGTAGGAACTGACACACCTATGTATATACTGTATGGTTAGTGGTTGCACTCAAATTTTAGTATTTTTTTGTATGCTTGTATGCCATTCAAAATCAGAATGGTTTGTTCATTTGAGAGTTTAAGATCTTATGCGCTTATATTTATTCAATTATTATATTTTATTTCTTCTATTTATCCTTATTTTTGTTATTAGATTTTCTTTGTTTGGTTTGTCTGGAAAGTTTTTAATTTTACACATGAAATAGGCGAATTTTTTTTTGCCATTCATTGTGAAATTTAAACTTTTCGCCGCATTTGCATACTATCGGATAAATATCGTATTGTACTTTAATTTAATATTGGTAGACCTGCTCATGAACCTTATTGAAAAAATATGCAGTATGAGCAAGTGAAATATATGCCTTAGTTTATATTGGTAGTCGATCTTCTGGCAGCACACAATTTGGGATTTAAATTGAAACCAGGTCATATTTTTGCTATGACACTGTGCTGTTAGGCGCATTCGCGCCAACCTGTACGCTGTTATAAGTAGTTGCGCTTAACAGTACGCTGTTATACCCAGCTGTCAAATGCAACTCTGCCAACACGCCATATTGTGACAGCCACTGTCTTGCTCTCTTTCTTCTTAGACCATTCGCCATACAAGATGGTAATTGAAAATTTTTATGTTTTATCAAAAAAAATCGACAAATTTTTGTGACATCCGTATACATTTCGGTTTAAAAAAATGGTTTTTATTGTGTATACGCGTTAATAAATGTGATTTTAATTACATATTTTGCACACCTCCTGTCAAAAGGGCTTATTTCTACAAAACAACAAATTGGCAATTTTATTTTGACTAAAATCAGTAGACCTACTGATCCAATACTAATAAAGTTTTGCTTTTACAGACGAAGGGTACCTCCAGCTTTGGTAAACGTCATAACAAGACGCACACTCTGTGCCGTCGTTGTGGACGCTCTTCGTACCACATCCAGAAGTCGACTTGTGCTCAGTGCGGCTACCCAGCCGCTAAGTTGCGTTCGTGTAAGCATCCCCCGTTTTTCCTCTTTTGCTGAAATTGACTCGATAATAATTATTTTTATTTCTCCCCATACAGACAACTGGTCCGTGAAGGCCAAGAGGAGGAAGACCACTGGCACTGGCCGCATGAGCCACCTGAAGGTTGTCCGTCGTCGCTTCCGCAATGGTTTCCGCGAGGGCACCCAGGCCAAGCCCAAGAAGGCCACCCAGTCCGGCAAATAAACCCAGCGGTTTATTCCTTGACCAGTACGGACAGCATCATCGCAACAGCAACAAAAAAAAACTTTCATTAGCTGTAGGCCTTAAGCCTTAAGCCGCCTCCATTTGGCTTCGAGAAGCTTCTTTCCCGTCTGGGGGAGCTCTCTTTCAGCTAATAAATGAACGTTATTTGGTTAAGTGAATTTGGTGCTTATTTTTTTTCGTTGAACCCTGTGAAAAATGTGCCCTCGAAGGGAGACAGCGGCCCAGTGACCATGAGTTGATTCACAAATGTGCTTGTTATTTTACCCCACTTTTTTTTACTGTGAAAGCAAACAAAACATTACGCCGTTATACCCGTAGCGTCGCCCGTTGCTACCCCGATGCGCTCTCTGGGCGTCAGTCCCATCATATAGCTGCCACACCGGACGGAGCCTTGCTTCTTGGATCCTCGTTCATATTCATATGCTTCATTTGTAACGTGCGGCACAATATATAGAGACAAAGGAACGTCGCTGACTCGTCATTCTGTGGGATAATTTTTTTATTTATTTATTTATATCAACACTGAAGCGACAACAGTCCCCCGTTACGCTTGAACTTCCTGAAGCAGCTACATCAGATGACCACTGAACATTGCTGGAGTTGTGCGTTCTGCGAACAAATCTATATGTTGTACCGACCCTAGTTGGAGGTTCCATTTCGCTCTTACAACTTTGTACCAAGGGGATAATAGTACAAGCTGGGTTAGTCTTCTCAGCAAACTGCCTCTACACTGAAGCTGTGCTTTAAGTCAATACATTGTCTAGGAAGGAGCTATTAGTTTCACATTGATTCCGCTGTGCAAAATATCTACTGAGGGAAACTGACAAGATTATTCTGATAAAACTGGGGATGCAAGCGGTTGATATTTCAACCGGCCGAATAACGATTTACTAGTACTAACACAAAAACTTCCCTCGTGGTCCAAGGTGGACTAGAGAGTGTCTGTGCCTTGTCTCTGTTTCGGAGAACAGAGCGAAAATTTAGGACTTTTCCTAGCGTACCAGTACAGAGGTCTACGTATCTGGTTCCTCGTATGCCATGATGTTGCATCAAACACTAATGCAATTCTCCCATCATAAGATCAATAGTATGCTGATCAGTTTTGGGATTCTAATTCGCACACCTGGGACATATTCTGGTCATGAGGTAACCATCTTTTCAACATATTAATACATTTTATTAATTAAATAAGAATAAAAAAGCTGACATTCGACCTCGCTTAAGGTAACGTAAGTATTCTAAGAAACAAGGGTCCGACAGCCGCAGTCTGGAATGGAGCCCGGATCTGTCCAGTGCGATGACTACTGCGTGGACCCGGTTTATGCAAGATAATATCGTACAGAAAGCAGTGATTGATTGGTTTATGACTACGAAACGGTTCTCATTTGTCGCTCGATTTGACTAATAGTAGAATTTACAATGTATAAAGCGTTCCACTATGACTAAGGGCGGGAATCTGTATTGAGTGGGATATGATGGGATGGGATGGGGGCTGGATGGTATGCGCTGGGAATGGTTATGCGGAGAGTGGGGGGAATATCTAAACGTATTGCCACTAAATGCTAAGAGACATTTACAATTTACAGCTATGAATTTTTTTGTTTCCAGACTATTCTGAGTGCTGGTGCGGATGGAGGGCAGAGCTAGGCGGCTTGGCTGATGTGTTCGTTGTCGCTATGCCTGTCCGTGATTCTGGTGTCACTGCTGTTGCGGTTTCTGCTTCTGCCACCGCTTTTGTTGGGAGCGCCTTGCCCTTCGCTGTGCCGTTGGCGGAGCTAGAGAATGGCCGCTTGATGAGCAGCTTCTTGAGGTTTTGGAAAGGCGCATCGAAGAGCACCGTCAGGGCCACAGAGGCCAGGAAGATCGATATGAATTCGTTGGTGTCGAGCTGAAAGCAATCAATGATGGGCGTTAGACCAGGCTGCTACTTTCGGAAAAAATTCCCTTCCAATTTGTACTCACAATGATCGAAACAAAGTTGTAATAGTGATGAATGTGACGCCTTCGGCCGACGTTATAGAAGAAGACGGGGAACTGCGTCAGGTAGATGGCATACGACAGCTTTGTGGACACCTGGAATCCGCGCCAGGCAAACAGCTTCGTCAATTTATCTACAAAATATTCAAGTGTTCTGTTATTGAGTCAGCCAGTAAGAAGTATGTGTATAGGAAACAGGATTTGCTTACTCGTGTAGCCATTGTGCGACACAAAGACGATCCAGGAAAAGAACAGACACCAGGCAATCGGGGCGAAGGCCGCATAGATGGCTGCGTGCGTCGAGTTGTACACGTAGTTGATGTCGCCCATGGGCGCGGGGCCGAGCACCGAGGCCAGCACACAGACCGTAGCAGCCGTCCATCCAAGCCGCAGTTGCAGGCTGCTCAACTTTGCGGACTGGTACTTGCGCAGAACATAGCCCAGCAGGATGCCCATGATGTATACCGTGGAGCGGTGCGGTGGGAAGGAGTACATGTAGTCGGCGGTGCGAAACAGGCGCTGAATGCTAGTGATTGGATAGGAGGGGATAAGATAAGCAATGATTTTAAACACTTTCGCGGTAGCTCGTCTACTCCCAACTCACTTGGTGCCAAAGTAGATATAGTTGGACAGCTGGTTAACGATCGTTGTGTAGTAGCGAGCCGCCGTTCCCACCGTGCAGAGCAGCAACAGCGTGAAGAGGCCACGACGTGGCCAGCGCCAGAGGCCCAGGATGAGGATCGGCGCCACGGCAAAGAGCTCGGTATCGATGCCCAGGTGGTGCGTGTGCGTCAGGCACATTTCGCTGAAGCCGAAGTAGTTGTGGATGAAGAGCAGATTGCGCCACCAGTTCTTCTTGCAGATGTCGGCATGGTGACCCACCACGAGGTTCCACTGAGGACCCGAGCCCCACAGCGGCAGCACGTATGTGCAGAACAGTATCAGAGCAGCCAGAGGCGGGACAATACTACAAAGGATCCACCATTTAGATAGGGATAGTCGGCATATGATAACCTACTTACCGCATCAGACGGCTGATGTACTCGTTCTTGAGACGGATGGGCTGACGTTTCATGAGCCGGCCGAACAGCGAGTAAGAGGTAAGCATGCCGCTGAAGAGCAAGAAGGGGTCCGTGTAGAGGGAGGCGGCGCGCCCGATCACCGTCCACGGCTGGCCCAGACTCTCGGACATGGCCGTGCGGTTGTTGTAGGGGTTGAAGAACATAGCCATCGACTTGTGCGAGAAGATCAGCATGATGGCATTCAGGAAGCGAATGCCATGGACCGCCTCAATGTCGCCTGGGGCGCTGTTGGTGCTGAACAGCCAGCGGAGGTTCTTATCCAGCGAGAAGGCCGTACACCAGGCATCTAAAATTAATTGTTTAGGTATTTCCCTTTTTGATTACTGTATCCAGCTACTCACTCTGCTTCGGCTGCATTTTGGTAGATCGATCGTAGATAGTGGCAAGGATTGCTACGGACAGGACGAGCACAAAGAAGCGCACTGCCCATGTGGTGTTCCGGTCCCAAGGCTGCTGATCGCGCACCTGGCACATCTGCTGCTCCACGCGCACATTGAAGCTGATGCCCGTCGCCGCCGTCTGGTTGCTCAAGTACTCGGCCACGGTGTACTCCACATCACGGGCGGAGCAGCCCGACGGCACGCACAGTCCCCAGTTGATAAGCGAGTAGCGGGGCACACGGTGGCCGGGCTGGAAGAGAGACCATGGAGAGTAGCGAGTAGCCGATTAGCGAGCGGTGACGAAGGTGTTGTCGATGCTTATTCCCCAACCTGTTGCTTTTAATTGAACCGCAACGAAGCGGGCCGACCGCGTCTCACAGCAATAAACATACTGTAAAATGTACACACTCGTACATAAATATGTACATATGTATGTACATATATGAAATATAATATATAATAAACAAATCCTAGTTAATTGCGAATTAAACTAATTCAATTAACTGACCCGGGTTGATTTGGCCCGGTCGGCGACATGAATCGTGACATCATTCCAAACGAAAGTCGAGCCCTGGCCGATCCGAGCTGTAGGGTTCACTGGCCCCGCCGCGTAGAGCATCGGCGTCTCGGGTGTGATTTGCATTTTATGGCAATCTATCGCGTTTGATTGCTTTCGACTCGATTCGTTTTGTTTGCATTTTCGTCTGTCTCCTTCAAGTTCAATGTCGACGGCGTTGGCTGCGATGGCTGGCTGGCCTAGTCGCAGCATAATGTTAATTAAACCGAACTTTCACATATTTATGTATGTACATACATACACATGTATGTACACTTATATGTATGGATGTAGCTGAAGCGCGCTAGAAGGCACCGGAGCTGCCTCTGTTGTGATGACACTTCCCATCCCTCACCGACTTACATCATTGAACTCGCTCTTGAAGGGGCCATGCGACTGGATCAGCTTGAAGAAGGACTGCAGTCGCTTGGACTTGTGCGGCAGCACTGGCTGCGCGTAGGCCAGGCAGTACTGTCCCCGTAAAACTGTTTCCTCATCCTTTAGGGGGTCCTCGCTACTCATCCGCTGCTGGATGGCCAGGCACTGGTCAAAGTCGCCCGGTTGGTTGATGTTGCCGTTCAGTATTCCGGAGTTCAATCTTCCGCTGGAATCGTGCACTGCGTAAGAGCGGGGTAGAAATAAAAATAGAAATTCTTAAATTAGCAGACGCATGACACAAGTTGGCAGTCCTTGGCTCTGATTTTTCCTATGCCATAAGTTGGCAGTCCTTGTACATATCTATGGATATACATACATAGATGCGTGTCCATCCCTTTGCGTGTGTAAGTGCGTGTGTGCACCTGTTAATGTGCAAATGTGTTTATACAAGTGTGACCTTGACTGTGATCGCAACTCGTTTGCGTCTTTCTGGTTCTAAGCGTCGCTGCCAGCTGTTCGGTCAACGTCGCTGCCGCGTTTCTGTCGTCTTTTGTGTCAAGTTCGCATGGAATTGTTGTTGATGCTTGCAATTTTGTTGCAGTTGGCATTGTGGTGGCTGCCACATGCATATATGTATGTACGTACATACTCGTACATACATACATATGTATGTGAAGCTATGTATGCATATATGTACATATGTAGATGTGTGGCTGCTGCCCCCCAGCAAATGTGGGTAAAGTTCGTCGATTGGCCTTCACTTTAGCTGAATGACACATGCACGAACATGCACTTGCAGCTTAGATCTTGCTCGTTTGTGTTGCATTTGACTTTGGAGTCTATCAATTCATGTCGACTCGTCTGGCGATCATGCAGCGACGTCGACTGCAACTGCAACTGCAACTGCGACTGAGACATCACCTGCGGCCAGTTGGCAATGACTCGAATTCGAACCGAACCGAACCGTACCGAACGAACCCCCAATTGGCTCTCCACTTGCAGAACTAGAACCCGCAGCAGTCGCCACTTGTGGCTTACTCACTCTTCAACGCCCACAAATCGAAGTTGTCCAAGGCGTCCAGGTACTGGCGCATTTGCCGGCGGCACAGGGTCGAAGCATCTGGATGTCTGGCCGGATCGAATGGCTGTGTGAGAGCCAAGAAGCGCTTGCCAATGTTGTGCAGATAGGCTAGAACGACACAAATAATGCAAATTTCGATTAGAATCACATTTAAATGAACAAAAATAATCAAGCAAAGGTGTGTATAGAATCTGTTTATCATATCATTTGCTCCGATTCACATCCATCATATAATGCAAACATGGATCTTTATTCACTGATCAGTTTCCTGGCGTTCCATTCCATTCCGCTCGTTCCTTTTATGGCTTGCAATCAGAATACAAAATTGTACAAGGTCAGGCCCCAGCAGCAATGGCGTGGCACGTGGCGGCCGCAAACAGGAAGTCGTATTCTGTCAATCAGCCGCGTGCCCAAGCCTTTCTGGGACGGTATCGATTCGCTCTAGGTCTTGAGCAGTTTGCATATAAACGATTGGCTAATGAGGCGCCACAGGAACTGCCGGGCTCAGCCGAAATGGTAAATGGAGATGCGTCTCCAAGAAGAGAGTAATTGAAACGCGTGGACAGGACCAGGCTTAATGCCAAAGCCCAAGCCCAAGCCAAACCCAAACCCAAGCCAAATCTCGGTCTCTGTCTCCGGCTGGGCTCTGCTCTCCCATCATCAGCATGCCGGGGGCAGCGTTGGAGCTTTGTTCTGGAGCTTATTAACATTTCCATTTTTATGCTGGGCGAATCTTCAAAGTGGCCAGCACTCATTACGAATGCTGAGCGCGTTTGTGGCAACAGCGGCGATCCATCAGTGGACGCTCCGGCTCTGCTGCCTGGATCCGTCTCAGAGATTTCGATGGAGGAGGAGATGGAGGCAAGGGTGGCCGTCTGGGCAGTCCCCAAAGTGCTTAAATGCGTCAGAGTCGAGTCGGACGAGCTCTGACTGCGGAATTCGACCTGTCGTCATATTCTATTGAGATACGAGACGCGATCCCCACGATTGATTTTGGATAGCTAGCCAGCCCAATAGACGAGGAAGAATTGATAATTCTATGATACTCAGCCCAGCACTCCACCAAGCAATCGTGAAAGTCTCTGGAACTGACACTGGCACTGGCTCTGTCACTGACTTTGGTTTCATCTGACTCCAGCATAGAAATGTGGCGACAATGGAGCGCGATGGGAATCAGTTCCAACTCGTTTGTTCCCTTGCCTCATTAGCAAAGCAAATTATGAAGATTTCAGAAGTTGATATAACAAAAAATCAAATCTCTAGAACGGGATATTTTGTAACTATTGTAACTTTTTTATTTAGTTTTAAACTAAAGCTACACAGGAGGCAGGCATTCCTCGAAGATTTTTCAGAAAGTATACAAAGCCTTTTCAGCTAATGGCAAGAATGCAGCATGTTGAAAAAATCAGGAAAGATGTGCTCTCTCTGAGATAATCAACTGGAGCTTCATTTAAGGGGGAATGGTGGTTCATTGGATATGTTCACTTGCTAGACTCAGACGAATGAAAAATACATGAGTTTTTCTTGGGTGTCCGACTGAGGCGACCGCCTGCAAATGTCGCCAACAACAACCATTCAACTTTAACCTATAATAGAGAATGCCAACCCACAACTATGCTGAATGGCTTAAAGATATGCATGCTAAGTGGCTAAATAGCCGCCGCAGCGGAATGTTATGTAAGCCAAGAATCGCACATTGGACCTGGCCAATATCGTTGAGCGCGGCTTAATTAACTGCATTTGGTGTTTCTCTCTCTCTCTCTCTCTCTCTCTCTCTCTCTCTCTCTCTCTCTCTGTTCAGTACCCGTATACTGTATCTATCTCTCGCTGTCGAGAGCATGACCCACTTGGGAAATCTGCTAACTGCCCAATGCTGTCTGCCGACTACCGACAGTCGCTGGTTGCCAGTTGGACAGCGGAGCATTGCCCAATCCTTCAGTGCAGTGCGCAATCCTTGGCCCGATTGCCCAACACTGTTCTTGTTAGTGGACCTGCTTTGGCCAGAGCCGGTGCTGGCCAGAATGTATGTACAATACGTACAGTGTACATTGTGCTGGTTTACGGGCAACGGGCGATAACTGTCTAGTGGAGGCTTGATTCGATTTGATTTATGCCTCTCCTCGCCGCGGCTCGGTTCGGATTTAATCGTTTCAGTTCTTGTTTATGTATCATAAACATTACAGCTCTCATTGTTTTCCCTCGAGTGAGGTACCACTAGTTGTCTCCAATTAGCGCCTGGCCAGAGCATCTTAGCCTAAGGTATGACATCCAGAATCACTCCTATATCTTGAAACTTTAACTAAATATCGAATGAAATCCCCTTGATGGGTGGAAAGCTTGTCGCCCAAAATGAAGATACGCCAATATGCATGGAGTGCTTGCTTCTGCCAAGGGATTCCGCCCCGGAAGGGACCTGTCTGCCAGTAGAGGATATTTATCTCTCGGCTGCGAGGGCTCCATCCTATTTTAAGAAAGCTTAACGTTTATGGTGTCAGATCTCTTAGAACGAAGCAGGTAGAGACAGACACCTTCCTTCCTGTAGAAACAATCGAAACAAATTGATCAACATTTGTCATCGGCAACATTGTTTGTTTCGAGTTTCGAGTAAACATTTAAGCTCGTGAACGGCTGCTGCCCTGCTACTGCAACCCGATCACGATCGATTTCGGCCCCCGGATGATCTGTGTTTTGTGTGGAGCATATTTACTCAGCCCCTGAGCCCAACTCAGGTCTCGTTCGAGCGCAGCTGAATTCCAATATTTGCCAAGCAAATTGGCAGCTCAACTTTGGCTTGTCTGCCGCTGTTTGTGCTGTGCTGTGCTGTGCTGGTTGTTTTTGGGGAGTGTGGAGTAGTGTGGAGGACTGTGGGAGCCATTTGCCACCGTTTCGATTTGAGTTCGAAGTTCTCGTATCTCGATGGGCTGCGATATCTTAAGTTCGATTTGAAGAGGTTCTTCATCACCATCATCGTGCCCATCTCCATGATCATCATTGTTGATGTTACGAGTTTTGACTGCGGATTCCTGATGTCTCTTTGAAAAAAGTTTATAGCTTTATGGCGGCATTTAACGGTACTTTGGATTGGTAAAGTGGTGGATGAATGATACGAAACGAAACGAAACGATATGCAGCCCGTAGGCGAGACAAACACAGCGAAGATCAATTACAAACAAGCGAGCCACAAAGTGGGCAAAACCACTTAGACTTGGGCTGGACTGGGCTCGGTCGCCATTTCGGGAATGTGCTTGAGATGGGCTAGGATGGGATGGGATGGGATGGGATGGAACGGGACTCGTTAAAACATACGACACTTTCTCACTCACTCTGGGATGTCTGTGTGGTGAGGGACGTAATGTGAATATGTCTTCATTAGGCTACGCTTTTAATGCTACGGAATTGGGCGCAGAAGTGCCTCAGGGCACTTCCGCAACAGTTCCGCAAAAGTCATGCTAGATGCCCACGATTTTCGATTCGAAGCGCTAATTCTGGTGTTGGATATCCTGTGATATGTGGTATGTGTATTCCATCCTATCTTCGTTGATTTCATACTCTCTAATATGGGAAACAGCACACAGGCCTACAAATTGAATGCATCTTCCTTAGCATCTTACTGCAAGCATCAAGCATGAAGCATCAATCTACATTTGGAATCTACGTGATCCTCGCCGTGATATCATGGCCGATGGTTCACCTTAAGACGAGTGTCGGAAATTTCGATTACGTGAGACTTCACACATTGCTCTGGCCAGCAGTGACACTTCCTCGAAGAACGAAGTCGGGGGGTCTTCCCCTGCTCATCCCAGTCATCGACATCCTAACATATTCCGCAAATAATACTCGTATTTGCACTGCCACAGAAAATAATAAAAAGTGAGACCAAACAAGGCCAAACCTTTTAACAAGAATAAGTGCACAACGTTAACGACTGGCAAAACATCGATTAGATAAGAGATCATTGCTAGGCGGATGGGCACTGTGATGTGATGTGATGTGATGTGCTGTGCTGTACTGCGGCAGGAAATAGCAGCGGCAGATGCGTCATTACGGAGCTGCCGCGTCAAAGTCCGATTTGCATTGGGCAATTGGGCAGTTCTTGGCCGAAAAGGGGCTTGGTCACGTCCATTTGTCGCTTCGATGCGCGTTCAAGTACGGAGGTCTTTTGGGCCATTAAAGCATGGACAGCCCTCGCCCTCGCCCTCGCCCTCGCGTTCGCCATCGCCATCGCCATCGCCTCGGCAAAGACCTGGCCAAAAGTGATTGCGGAGCAATTGATTTCACTTGACGCACGCGCCTCTTATGCAACATTTCGCTTTGGGTCACAATCAAAATCAAAAGCCGAAGCGAATGTCGCAAATGGCCAGGCACGGGGAAGGACTGGTTTTGTCGGCTCTGAGGGGGGTGTGGGGATCACCACATTAACCGCTTTGCATTACAATTGAAGAAATCGGTTAACAAAACGCCCAAGGCCACATTACCCCTTCAGAGTGCGTGTGTGGGCGGCGTGAGAAAGCTGTAATCGATACACGACACTCCCCTTACACTTACCGCGTTCATCCTCCTCCATCTGATCATCGTCGTCGGGCTGCCCCTGCCGCTCGGGGACAGACGTCGCCTGCTCCAGCTGGTGGAGCGTGAAGTTGGTGGGCGCGCCGGAGTGGAGCTCGCTGAGATTGCCCGCCTGGTACTCCAGGACGGCATCGTCGGCGAACAGCTTGAGGCTGTAGTTCACCTTATCCTCGAATATCGAGGCGATCTTGCTCTCCAGCTTGTCCGCAGACGCGTCCCCGCCGTCCGATCCGGGGCCGGCGGCTGGCCGCAGGATATTGTCGCCCAGGTTGCAGTTATCCTTCAGGCTGCAGGTGGGCTGGACCACCCCATCTAGGGCCAGGCTGTGGCTGGGCAGGCGCAGGCCCAAGGCCAGTAAAAGAAACAGGTGTGGCAGGTGCATCCTGTCGAGGATCGCTGATCGTTGATCGTTTCCTTGTTGACTTTTGATTTCGTTTAGAACTTCTCGGCACTTTTGCACATAATCACAGACACAGCTATACGTTCAATAGGCAATGACACACCAAAAAAAAATACAACGGTACGAACGATCTATGCAACCAAAGAACAGACCGGAGCGAATCTTCAGCTCGAAGAAGCCTCAGCTATTTGAATGTCTGGATCCGTGGGTTCACTTTGGCCAGCGATAAATTAAGCGACCGCCAAGACGAAACATTCAACGTCAACTGATTGTCCAAATGCCGCCAAGCATGCGAAGACCGCTCAGGTTCGTCGGCGGTTCGGGGGTTTAGCAGCTCTGCTCCGCTCGGTCTCGGCTCACCTCAATCTCAGCCCCAGTCCCAGCCCCAGCCCCAGCTTTACCCCAGCTGGCTGAAAGTATTCATGTGAACGTATCGGTGTGTTTTGAGTATATTTCTCTCTCTTGGTGTGCGTGAGCCAGCCCGGGTCTGTGGGGGTATCTGTTTTAGCCGCAGACCCAATTTCAAAACAAAATGCAAACCGAATTTCGAGCTGAGACTGAGGCTGAGGCTGCACTGCTCACTCCATTCCCGAACTGATCCGATCAAGAATTGTGCATCGATTGCATGATCGTTCGCGGCTGTGAGCACTCAGCTGTTCAATCGTTCACCTGCGGGGATACTTGATGGGCCACCACTGCGACAATCGCCCGACAATCAGCGGGCTTCCCCAGAAACAGACACACTGGGCTGGCCCCCCTCCCTTCCACATTGCCATTATCTGACACCGCTTTCGAGCTGTGAGTTCCTAATTGTCCCAGCTGTGGGATCTATTCATTCTCCCCAAATGGCTATATCACACGGGATGGGGATGGAATAATATAGATACAATCTAGTTAATTTACGGCATACACCGTACAGCATCACATGTTCGGGAATTTAAATGGTAGGTATTCTTGGCGACATTCCATTCGGGCTGCAACAAGATGGGCTGGAAATCAATCAGAATTGGATTAGAACTAGAAAATTAGACAAGGAAACCCGAACACCGCTTTCTACCTACTATATATACATATGAACTATTTATATAGTATGTAACTCCAATTAAGGTGGAGCTATTTTCATCTCTAAATTGAATAGAATGCTTAATTCTGTGTGAATTGAGGATTGTGGATTGGCAATTTCGAAGCAGTTGACAAAGAGCTGAGATAATGGCTCCAAGATATCCGATACACTCCTTATAAAGCCTAACAACTGACATTTGCAATGTGCAATTCCATCCATTTCATTTTATTTCCAAATCTTATAGGCCAAAATCTAAATAAAATGAGATCCAGTATTCTTAATTTGAAATATCTTTTATAATATGAACAATAAATTGCCCAAACTTGATTTCAATTGTTGCTCATTTATATATGTAAATGGAATCTCGCTAATTTGGCATGACACACCAGAATCGCAATTAAGTCGTTGCCAGATACAGATTCCCGATCTTGGGGTTAATGACACACACATACACTCCTGCATAGACTCTCTCTGAAACTGCGTTGTCCTTGAAGAGTTCTGCTGGGGATGGGCCGATGGGTAGACGGACAGGTGGATGGATGGGGTTGTGTCGCAACCATTTTCTTGCTGATCAATCGCATTAGAGGATAGGCACAAAAAGTTTGGAAATATAATTACAGCCAAGTTGCTATTTCTGTTGGCCAATAACTCGTTTTGATGACAACAGAAACAGAAACGGAAAGAGGAGAAAACAAGTTCCATGGATGGGGCCATGACGCGTGAAAGAATCGTTTTATTACTGCCCATCGGATGGTCTAAAGAGTGGGAACCCAGGCGATAATCAACGAAAGCAAACCCCCTCCGAGCCGAGCCCGAGTCCGAGTCCGAGCCCATTACATGTTGCTCTTGGTGTGGCTGTGCAGCCAAAGAAATTCGCAATAGGAAAACTGACGCAAATGTATTGAAAGTGAGCCCCTGGTTGCCAATATCAAATTACCCAACCCAAACGGCCTACCAGTGAGCAATTTGCAGCACGGTTTGCCATAAATCGGATTCAGAGCCAGAGCCGCAGCCGCAGCCAGGCCACAGCCACAGCCACAGCCGGAGCCAGGCTGGTTCTTGCAACAGGCGCAAATTGCAAGCGGAACCAGAGCACCAAAACCAACAAAACTGGCCACTAAATATTTGGGTATACTCGAAAAGATCCATAGAAGCGGAGGAAGACTCGAATATGCTACGAGCTACGAGTCTGGTGCTACCCTTGGGAAGAGATCGTAAGCAACGAGCAGGTGCTCGTATGTCCATTTTGTACATATGGGCTGTGATGCTTGGGTGACAAGGCTTGTGTATCTTCTGAAGAAACTATTATGATTAGGATCCTTTCTCCTCTTGCCTGATGCTCTGGAGCTTGCTGATTCGCGCGAATCGAATCACCTGTCTGATCTACCCCACCAAGCAACTAAAATAAAAGGCATGCCCAAATAACCATTCTCTTTCGTTTATGGCCAAAGGAAGAATGTGGCAATTGGCTCTGACTGTGGATCCAGCCATGTCTGGCTGGCTGGCTGGCTGGCTGTGGCGCTTTGTTTGGGGCCTGTGGCAATCTGAACGAGTTTTGGTTCCGCGGAACCAACGTCGACGCCGTCTCATTAACAGCTAGAGCAAGAGCAGAGCTGCAAGCCACTAGCTTTCAAGAGGCAACGTACAACCGGCAACGAACAACGTGCAACTTGCAACTTGCAACTTGCAACTTGGCTGCCCGCTCAGCTGACTGACTCTCCGACTGGATGACTAGATGACTGGCTGACTGCCAAGTGTGGCAATTGGGCAAATTTCTGACGTTCGCGTTGCCAATTGAAATGTTGTTGGCTTGGCTTTTTGGCATTTCGTGCGAATTCCCCTGGACCTGGACACCTTGTGGTTGCGGTTTCGGTCTCGTCTTGGGCTCCTCTTCCATGGTCCCTCGGTCCCCCGGTTCTCCAGTCCCTCGCGAAAGGCCATTAGCGGGGCGCTGTTAGAATTCTTGTTTGCTCATCAGCTGGCTCAAAAAGTGCAATAGGGAATACCACCAACAGAAAACAGAGGCTAATCTTCGGCGTGGACTCGGCGCGTAGCTCCACGCAGATTATGTTAAGCCCCTTTTGTCATCGCCCGAATGCAAATGCATTAAGTGGTGCACTCAAACCGGTCGATCGCCCAAAACAAATAGATGTTTCCAAATATTGTCCAATCCGACTGCAACAGCGAGTAGCAACAAAGATACTCGTATTGGTGGATCAGCGATCAGCAATCAGCGTTACCAAAGATCGGGTCTTATGGGCTTTATGAGGTTGATCGTTGACTCGAAGCTGTCGGAGAGATGATGGCAACACTCACAGCTGGAAGGAAGGCATTGAGCCATGCCGATGACATGACAAGACGGCTGTGCGGGGAAACATACTCGTGGAAACATGGAATTGCATGTAAGACATTGAATAGATTCAGAAGAAAAAAGCCTAATAATTTACCAAAATACAAAATAAAGAGTAGCTTGACAGCGCTGGGAAAAACAACGATGAAAAACAATATATTAAATGTAAACAATTAAAAAACATTCAAATCTTTCCCCTCGTCATAACTTTGACAGCGGAAGATGGAAAATAGGTTTAATAAATCGTAAGAAAAATTCTTTGTTTAAATTTCGTTTGGAAATTTCTTCTCGTACAGGTAGACAGGTGCTCATGAGAAAATAAGTTAGCTTTTCTGTGTGCACTCTACCGAATCGAACATACAAAATTCTGACGAAATATATGTATATACAGAGACTATAATTCCATTATTAGGTATTAAGGATTAAAGTTAAGTCTTAGCACAAAATATGCCACGCTCGTGAATCTTCATAGAATAACAATAATATCCTAATGTCGAAAGTAAACTAGAGATAAATAAAGTTGATACCATAGAAATATTGAAATTTCACGATAGCCTATACACACAGATAAGTGGATCCATCTCCAGGTCTAGTAGTGCACATGTGTGTAAAAGATTTCCATTCGGAAATTCCACTCCAATCAAAGCCCACTTGTCGCGGCCCTCGGCCCTCGGACCAGCGGCTTTGGGAAGCCGTCTGCGTGTCAATAGGTTAATCGTGGCCTCCCCCTCCTCCCTTAAAGACAATGCACTCACCCATGCACTTCGGAGACGCTGTCTATCCGCATGATGGTAATAATGATGATGATAATGATTATACTGCTGATGGCGATCAAGTTTTCGTCTCGCACAAGTCTTTTGTTTCGCTTTCGATGGGTAGGAGGGAGCTGACCAGCTGATAGTTCTTCTCTTGCCTTTGGAGCAAGAGGGAGGGAGTCCCGTTCATGTTTATGTATTTCATATGCACTGACGCCTCTGCCTCTTTCGTTTTCATTGCTACTACTGGCGCTTCGACCTTCGAAGTTGTAACCCATTTGTGTACCCTTTCAATAGGTATTATGATTCTGAGGAAAGGAATCACAGCTGATAATTATTTCCGAGCTTCACATAATATCCATAGTAGAATAAATCGTCAACATTTTGTATTTGTTTTCGATCAAAATCAGCTCAATTTGATCATTTCTTGGATTGTTAAACATATCTTTGGCCTTATGTAGTACGCAAGGGTGTACGACGCGTCGGGGCGACGAGTTTGGCTTTCATGCATTTTCATTTTAAATTTCGATTTCAATTCAAATTAAATTTTCAGTGGGGCTGCCGCTGCAACGTTTCGTATGTGGAATTTTAAACAGTCTCTTGTTGTTTTTGGAAATGTGTCTCTTTCTTGGCCGCCATGGAGCCTCTGCTCCGGGTTGCCGTTGCCCACGATATGCATATGACGATGGCTGATACTCGTAGACCCAGTCCAAGTGTCTTGTTGTGGCTGTTGTGTTTCTTTTGCTTTGCCTGCAATTTGAAGGGCAATGAAGCTTGGCTAATGCATACTGAGCCAGGCCCAAACCCAAGCCCAGTGCCAGACCGAGCGACAAACCATCGCAATCCATCGCAATCCATCCATCCATCCACATTGTTTTGCTTAATTTCTGTTTACTTTCATGTTTTGTTTTTTGCCAGATTTTTTCCTGCTTAATTGCTCTTTGTCCCATTAACGGGTTGAACTAATGCTAAAGTTCAAATTCAAATCACGCTGAGTAATTAAATATAATTAAAATTAAGAATCTACCATACTCCGTCTCCGTCTCTGTCTCTGTCTCCGACTCCGACTCCAACTTCGACTCAGATTCGGACACTGATTCTGATTGAAATTTGTTTCTGGCGCTTTATTTGCCTGAATAAATTTAATGAGCAATTAAATCCCATAATGCCCATAATATACATATGTACACACGTACGCAATCCTCAGATTGTCAGATTGGCAGCCCCCGAGGGCAGAGAGACAAGTTAATGTTGCGGCCACATTCCGCAAACAACTTTCGAAGCGAACTACGTTCTTGCGAGGGTCTGGGCTTAGTGGGATCTAGTGAGTGGTCACCATATGGTCGGGCTATCAAGATCAATGGACAGATAAAGTTATCGTAGTGAAGGGTATCGAAAGATTAAGGCTGCTGGAATGTACCTAGCCGCTATCAAAAATGTACAGAGACTTTCAGATATTCCAGACATGAAAAAAATAGTCTCCTAACTAAATCCGGCATCCTATTGCTAGACTGAGAGAAAAAAACACTTCAATTTTTAAGTTAGTGGCATTTTATTTGCACCGAGAGTGAAAAATGTAAAATGAAAGTGTTTTCACTTTTACATCACATTTTACATTAATATGATATACATAAATATAATTCATATATAAATACAGATTTTAGTATTTAGATTATATATGTAAATGTTCTACAAATTGAGTATAATATATTTATTTTAACGTGTTTTATATTTCGATTAAATATGGGCCCCATAAAAAGCACTTTTTAATACATTTTTATTTAAATCAAACTGAATTATATTTAATTGCATTATGTTTGTATTTAAAAACCGATTCATTTAAAACCGATTTAAAAACCAAATATAAATATGGGTGTGTTTCATTTTACTATGCCAGTTTTCTCTGAGTGTACTACTAAGCAATCTTCCGAAGCGAGCTTATCGAAACTGGCTCTTGGGTTGGGTATGGTCAGGGTGTATGGTTAGGCATTGAAGATAGATCCATGGATCTATCTAGATACTTAGATTTCCGCATCCCCATCCTTATTTTAGCGATGAAATCTTGCTCTTCTATAGTATCTACGTTAATGCTACGAGTACATACACCAATTGTACCCGAATTCGTCTTAGCTGTTGTCGCGTCGAAGTTGTTACCTTAGTGGATGTTGGTATTATGGTTAAGGAAGTGTTGGGGCATGACGATGTCTTAAGTGTAGACAACAGCGGCAATGTTGGCTGTACTCCACAGCGATGGCACCATTTACATTTCAATGTTGCTCGATGCATCGTAAAAGTTTGCCAAAGAACGAGGAAGTCGAAAGACACTTTACCAGAAAAATGCGCACATTGTACATACATATGTACATACATAAGTGTACTCATGTACATACATACTATACATTGTACAAGCTCTAAAACGAACAAATAATGAACACCAAACAACATCGAACCACAAACAACCATCGGGCGGGAAACAGAAGAGGAAGAAGAAGAGCGGGCCACAATTTAAATGCCGTAAAAACAATTTATGCTCGCGTATTTTACGCCTCACTCAGTCGTATGACCGGCCATAATACAGTGCTTCTTAATAGTGTAAGCCAGTCGGGAGTTTCGGGCTGTGCCAGTAAGCACATCCATAGCTTCCGGATCTTCCAGCATTTGTCGTGCAGGTACGACCCGCACTATATCGACAAGCACGGGTATGCTCCCGTATGGACAGGTTTATGGTTGGTCCATGGCGTGTCCATGGCTGTTTGTTTACCTGAGCAATTCAGGCAATAAAGATGATTTCAACTCCAACTGCGACTCGTCCGGCTCCACCGGCACTTCCCCGTCGCAAGTTCAAGGCCGAGCTATAAATATGGTAAGACAAAGATGTGTGTTTACATTGGAAGAATGAATAGAAGCTAAAAGTGACACGAGTATTGTATTCCGAAATTCCGAAATTCCAAGCGAATCTCGCGCTGTTGAGCCCCGAAAGTTGTTTGCCAAATCGAATAGGTAGCTTCGGACGGAGATTAATTGGGGAAGCTCCGAGTGATGCCTTATCTATCGATTTGCATAAACTTAATTAAGTAGTTGGACCTTAGTGGGGGCTGCACCTACATAGGTACGATACCCATGGATGGATGCCCATGCGAATGTAAAACAAACTTCGCACCTGCCTCAAAGCGATTGCCTCTAGTGGCTTCGGGACTAGAGGAGATCTTCTGTACGTCCCCGGAACTGATCGACGCATTGAGGCGTGGCCGAGTGTCCACTAGGTGGCAAAGTCAAAAAATCTGTTGAGCGCTTTGGATAATATGAATATGCTAATCTGATAGAGAATTGCCAAAGCTTTCAAAAATCTAAAATGCAATAGAATCTCAATATAATTAAAATTGAAAATCAATTTAAAAAACAACATTTAAAAAAAATTTGAAAAAAAAATGTCTTACATAAGCAAATATGCACCGGAATCAAAGTTCAACTGTGACAACTTATTTAAGAGCTTCTAAACATCGTAGCAACATATACTCGTACCCGTAGAGACTTAAGATAATAACTTTGGAAGATTTTCCTTTCAAATGGAGCTTATTTCGTTATGATATCTTTAATCGTTCAGAAGTTATTAATTTAGCAAGCTGAAATTGCCTAAGGCCCCACTGTGCGACGATTCGTCGTCATGTGCCGAAGCCAAAGGTTGCTTGGCAGTCGATCAGCCGCTCGAATCTAAGCAGTTCAAACAGAAGCTACTGAAGCCCAACGCCAGCCACGCCCATCCACTCATCTTCCTCTGCTCATACATATGTACATACATAGGCACGAATAGTAAATACATATGTACATGCAATAGCAACGGAAAAATAATAGAAACGGCAACTTTTTTTATAAAGTTAAAATTTTATTCGCAATAATAAATTTTATTTATTTATTCCTTTTTAGGGCACAGAGAAAAGAACAAAAATTTTGATTCCGTGCTTCCTTACATTATAAAATTGAGAATATTAATTATTTAGAACGTTATACATATTTAACTATAAAAATTAAATTTTTTAGGCAAAGCTACTAAGAAAATGAATTATTCATACTTTTTTAAATCTTAAGTTAAGTTTACGGCAGAAGGAAAACTTTTTTCTTGAATATACATATATGTACTTAAATTCTTGGTCAGTAGCCATCGAAATTTCTTATGTCCAACATTTCTTATGTATCTTATGAACACTCGAAAAATTATACAGCCTTTTATTTACTTTAACAGACTGAACTGTTAAAAAGTGACTGTGACTGTTGAATACTGGGCTTAAAAATCGTCTCACACCATGTCGAACTCACCGCCAATTCTTTTCTTGTAAAAGGAGCCACATCGCCTCCACCAATACATATGTTGAATTTTCGATTTCTGAATTATCAATACAATTTTTGGTAGATTGATTCATCATTTGCGTTTTCGTAGCTTCATCTTATAGTAAGACTTCTTTAAGTTCTTGAGTTACATAAAATCTATGAATGTCTACTTTTCTGAAGTTTTTGCATTCCTTTTTTGAGTTTTGGATAAGTTTATTGTCGTATTATTTAACTTTATTTAGTTTCCAGGTTTTAGTGTACATATACCTATATCGCAAACATGCAGCTTTCATTTTGTTGGTTAAAAAAGCGGGAAATGGCACATTGAAACATTATATCTAAGAATGTGGCGCTTTCCGATGCATTTTCCAATGTAAAACCAAAAGATGACCCCGGCGGGATTAAGTGTGTTTAACCATTTTTCCTGTGATAAGCCTACATAAACCTTTCTCTTGTAGAGGTCGCATTTGATATCGTTTAACGATAAATTAAATGAATTTAATGATAAATGACAAAATAAAAGTTCATTTCGGGAAAAAGCGAAAATTACCACATGAAAATGTCCGTGTCACGATTTTCTACTGTATTTGATGCGGATTCTTAAGCCAAGAACTCTTAGACAAGCTTAGTTTAATTTTTATTGCAACGCATTAAATCGTGGACGTCCTTCGTTGCAGGACAAATTCCGGGAAGGTCGTCTTAAACCAGTTGTTGTGCCAAAAAATATTGTGGAAGATACCGGAAGATTGAGGCATCCTTGGGCATTAGTATGACGTCCATCAGTAAGATTTTCCATGATCGCCTCGGGTAAAAACGGTGTGTTTTTGCGTTGGATCCTACACAATTTGAAAATCGGTCAAAAAAGGCACTCGTGTCGATTGGTTTAAGGAAATTATCCAAAAATACGGTTGTATACGCTTCAAAAGCTGAGTATAAGATCTACACAGGCAACGAATCATGGATATATGAATTTGATCCAGAAATAAAACAGTAATCGATGATAACGGTGTTTTAAAGCGAGCGAAATGCCACAAAGGACCTGTATTAGTGCCTACTACTCCTTCCGAGAGCCAAAACAAGTGAGAAAATATTTGTAAACCTTTCCAAATGAGTGTTCATCTTAGTTAGTTCGAAATTTAGTTCTCTGATAAAATCGAATGCAAATGAATTGAAAACAAATTAAAATATTTCAACAAAAGATGCGTTTGTGTGCGTATCTGATGTACGGTAGTGTAGAGTCATTCCGATTAGGTCTATGCGATCTGTCCGTCTGTGTATTTGTGCTTTGTCTGGCTAGCAAAAGTTGACTCAAGTCATTGACACATTTCTTTAATGGTGTTTATAAAAATTGGTTCTATTTAAAAGGTAGAAATTTGAATTTAAGCAAATCACCATCTCAAGCTCAGCTTTAAAGAGCAGATTTAGATATACATATGTATGTACAATAGCTGTCTGTTTAAGTGTTCATTGTCATAATGGCCGCAAGAAGTATATGTACTTTATATACGGTGATACTTAGTTCTATTTACGTATATATCATCATCACCATCAATGCATGTACTCGAACAAATGCACATATGTATGTACATAGTTATTTAAGTATCGCTATCATGTTTACCTTCCTGTGCTCACCACCACCATCTTGGACGGACCAAATTGAATGCAATGAACCGTTTTTAGTGCAAAGGCAATCTACTTCTATGAGTCCCATAATGGGGCACTGGAAAAAGTATTTTGAGGAAAAAACGACCTTTGTTAAGGGATAGTTCTGCAGGCGTCAACAGATGGTTAGGGCACTTCTTCGAGCGAATATTTTTTACCAAAGTCCAGTCCAGAGACTTGAAAAATAGATATGTAAACGAGTTAGCACACATTTTAAGCAACAACTCGGTCAATATTTGTCCACAAACAATGACACGGCAGATTCTTCGGAACCTCTTGATTATGCGAAATTCTGTTTCTGGACTCCGGCTTGTGTGCTGTTCCCTAACTCTCCCCGCTCCCACCCCCACTGCCATGTAAGGGCCGAGCCAGAATCTGCTATGTCTGAACAGGTTCTGGCCCGGCCTTCAAGCAGAGGTGATCTAAGAACTGATCGCAAACAGTTTCAGATCGGTGGGATGAGGTCAAACCAGAGAGTGTATCATGAGTTTGCATTTTTCGGCTTGTTTTTGGATTGTGCCGTCCTCAGCACTTGTGCTCGCATGCCAAGGTTGGGCGAGCTCTGCTGACAGTTGTATTATTTGGCAATCAGATTGGCCAAGTTCTGGCAGCTGCATTCAATTATGCCAAAACTTGAGGTTTAGCAAGCGGTTCAGGGTGATCTAATCTACTTAAGGGTGATCCACCCACAGCCGGTTGTCTGCTGATGGATATGGATAGGGCCCTCACCTGTCGGCTAGGCGGGCACGTCCGAGTGCGCAATCCGTTGGGGTAACCACGACAGGGACTGCCTTGTATATACACTTGGATCGTTTTTTCGGGCTGGGGCATTGCCCACTCTGCACTGACGTCGACGTGCTGCCTTTGGCCCACACCCGAGTTTCAAGCCTCAGTCCAACTCGACCTTGACCTGGACCGGTACGGGTTCGGTTCAGCCCGACCTAGCTATTCCACGGTCTTCGTTGGTTTTTTGTCCAGTAATCACTATGGCTTTTGGTAATTTGGCTATTCGCCATTCAATTGGTTTTTTCGAATATTTTTACCCAATGGTTTTACTATGCTGCTGCGACTTGACCCGGGAGTGGGTAAGTTCTTGTCCGCCAGTTTGTTTCCATAATATTCTCCATGGACTGATCATATACCACGAAGTCTCGAGGAAAAGTTTCCCATTTCATTTAGCTTTTGGAGAAGCCGTTGGGGCACTTCTTTCCTCAAGGTGAATGAAAATCAACCTTCACATTCATTGCATCGCGAAGGAAATCAGAAGCTCCAGCCTGCTTTATTTTCCAAAGCTTTGGCAGATTTCGTGTCAACCGCTTTTCATTAATCAGCATGGATCGAATTCAGATCGAGTACGACTCTATGCTTACTAACAATGATCACCTTGGACTAATTGGCATCGGAGCTACGATGAAGAATTCTGGGAAGAACACCCAGAACTGAGCTGTAATTGAGTAATTATAATCTTGGTACAAATATTGGGTTATGTAGGGTACCTACCATTGCACCTCCAGTTGCCATTTCCCATGGCTTTGACTCGGTTTACGACTTTTACGTGGAACTGCGACTGAGACCTGATCGAATTCACATTGAGTATGACACTATGCTTAGCACTGGGATAGCGAAGATCACCTTGAACCAATTGGCATCGGAGGTCTGGTTGTAGTACAGATATACTGTATAGAAACCGGCCAAAACAGAACAAAAATAACTGTAGATCAAAAACGTATTGAAATAAACAGCTTGGCCAATGGCCATGTATACAGTCTTACATTTATGTATGTACGTAAATTAAACCTGACGGGGTTATTCAAACTTTGTAAAATTATTGATTGTCTATTTGAAGGACATATGGATGTCCATAGCAGGAAAACAGTAATGTAAAAATCGCAATCACAATTCTAGTACTATCACACATATCTCTAAAATTTAAATTTAGACAAAATCAAGGACTTGTATAAAAGCTCGAAGCTGTTAAGGATGAATTTCATCGACGATGGAATTTTCGTCGTCTGAAGTTAGCCATAGCTATAATGAAGTGCGAATTTTAGTCGAGGACAGTGTTAAAATTGTGTATGATTATATCTTTTCAAATGACATTATTTCGTAATGGTTGATGTTAAAAAAACCTGTAATAAAGAGAGATTATTATACATATGTATAAATGCCCTCTAAGTTATTATTGGGGATAAGTTACCATAGTTATGACCGCGACAGCCGACATCGTTCGGATCGAGAGCACAGTGACAGAACCAATGGGTGTCCGGGGCCGGGCCAAAGAGCGCTGGAAGTACAGGGACTGAAGATCCAAAAAAAGGGGAACTTTGGATACTTTATATATACGCATCTGGTAGAGAACTTTCCAGAACTTCCAAAAATGGAAACTTCGAGAATATCGGATGTCTATTTTAAGAGAAATGAGCATTCCAAGTTGACCATTTACTCAATTTGTATAAACATACTGCATCTTTCAGGTCCAATAAAAAGTATTGTGCGACGTTAGGAAGAGCTTTTTCAATACGATAGAGGTCTGCTCGTTGAGGCTGCAAACCATATAGAATCCGATATTCTCGCAGGCCACCAACGGGTCGGCAAAACATTTCAGGAACTGGTCGAATGAAGTTCTCATCTACAAATACTGGCCTGCGTGATATATGCTTATTATCCCCATAGGCGTCATCACTAAATCCTAGTTCTCCATCGTACAGGGCCCTGCACCACCATCTCGGATAGCGCGACAACGAGTCCATGTCTACTATTCTGCAAATGCAACGACAGCAAGAACAGAGTCTGGAGATCTCGAAAGATTACCGCGTAGCGATGGTTTGTATTCTCTACTGCTGTCATGGCCATCCTGGTCAATGGCATTGGCACGTAAGGAATTCCAGGGGACAAGTAGAATTTGTACACTGTCTGAGGAAAAGACCTTTAGGCCACAGTATTTAATTCTTTTAGAATACTTTTTAGGAGCTGTGAAAGGTGGCGGTCATCGAACGCATTTCTTTGCCTTCTGCAGGTGTTGCCTGAACGGAGATCTTACTATTCGATGTTTTGGTTATTGCCGTAGAAGTGTTTTATTTTGTAGAATGAGTTCTTCTAAAGTTAGATGATCGTACAAATATTACGAAATTTAATTACATATATATAAAGAGTCAAAGAGTACTCACCACTGAATTCTTGTTCGCAACAGACAAAAAAATTCCTGGTAACTTAAATGTTCAAGGCTTCTGCGGGGCAATGTTTGTCTTTTTTCCATCCTTATCGATTCAAAGTTTTGCAGAGCCGGTATGTTTAATTGGAAAATGCGTTTTGGGCAAGTGAAGCAGTTTTTGCAACAAATTACCAGTGCTGGAAAGCGACAAAAGGACCAGAACTGTAATTTCAAAACGCTTCAAGTTCGCAGGGTATAAAAATAGTATTGGTGAAACATCGATATATCTAAAATAAATGGAAATCCCACCTGAGACGCGTGTTTTTCAACGCTTTTTTATAATCACTTCCACAGCTAATTTGTTTATTACTTCTTCACATTGCCAAGGCAGCAATTAGAATTGAAGGGTTTTGTGTGAATGGCCTTTTAGTAGTATTAAAAGCACAAGTTGGCAGCTCGTCCAACGCTTTTTTATAATCACTTCCACAGCTAATTTGTTTATAACTTCTTCACATTGCCAAGGCAGCAATTAGAATTGAAGGGTTTTGTGTGAATGGCACAATCAGCAATCAGTTGACAGCACCCGAAATTCGCGGCATAGATTTGTTATTATCTTTTTTCTTTAAACCCAAGCCTAAGATATCAATTTCTTCTATATAAATGTGGCACATTCAACTTCTTCTAAAGAAAACTGGTATGTTAAAATCGCTCTGGAGGAAGTTCGCAGGTTCTAATTATTATTTAATTATTTCAGCCCGCATAGGCAGAAGGCACTCCCGTTGTTGACATGCCAGCTAGTGTGTTCATCACTTCAGCACCCACCTTGAGCGACTCGACACTCTTGCGACTCCTGCACCTTGGGGACCGGTGGTGAAGCAATAGCCTGGTTTGAAGACCTTCTTGATGACGAGCGTTTCTTGTCCCTATTGTTAATCCCTTCCATCCCGGTAGCCTTGTTGCCGATTTTCTTAAAGTTGTCGGACGTTTTCGGCAACCAAAATACTTAAGAAATGATGCGCCGCCTTGCATATACATTTCGTTTATCTATAAATAAAATATAGAGACTCGACACTTGTGGAGAAGGTGAAGGCAAAGGCAAATAACTTGAATGCACTATACGACATGGCAGGTAGTTCTATTCTTTAGCAATAGAATCTTCCTGAAGCCACGCAATTATACGTACAAGTATCTTAGAGAAGGGCCCGACCGGAAACTACTGCAAGGAAAGTGTCATGATGATTACAGTATTAGCAAGGGCAGCACCAGCCTGACCGAAAGCGATATGGTGTCTTGGAAAGCCGACCATGCATCACTGACATGGAAGCTGACCTTTGTTGCGAAGAATTGGGAAGCTCTCAGGTAAGCAGAAAGTTGTAAAGGAAAAGGTACGCAAACTGCTGCCGGAGGAACTGTCACTTCCTGATGCACAGCATCCGTTGCAAGAACTCCTGATTTCCTTGGAGCAATTTCCGAGTAAGTAACGATGACGGAACTCACTGAAGATATTCCGCAGGAGGCTGCGAAGGAGGCTCGCGTTGCGTGTCGGTCGGCCCCCAGGCACAAGCCGCTGTCTATCTACCGCCGCTACGCCCCTCAAGCGGTCAATCAGATGTTTCATCTGCAATAGATGGAGGTGTGGAAGGAGTATTCCCAGCTGAACTGAAGCTTGAAGTGGCCAAAGGGTCGCGAATTCAATTGCATTTTGAGCGATGTACATATGTATAAGCTGTCGTAGTCTTTGTCCATTGGGTCTCACCGTCCAATAAAACACATACATACTCGTATATGCAAGTAGTCAAAATATGAACTTTGAGACGAACGTTTTACAGCTGCGATAAGATAGAAAACAAGCACTAATACTTCAGGCCAGAGATAATATTAAAGAATAATGCTTAAAGGCGGGCCATTACACTCAAGTCTGTGCAGTATCAGACGACTTCACTTGGCATTTCTAATAGGAATACAAATATCTAACTTGTTGTCTCAGTCTTAATCACAATCCAGAACGAACGCAATTGAAAACTGACCAGCTCTATGGTAATGCCACAGACGATAGTCGTCTCTACCTACTATACACGAGTGTACGCATGCCTATATTAATATTCTTATATACGTATGTGATGCACATGTTCTATGTGGGTCAACGTCAACCTGATTGCTGTTGTTGCCGTAAAACTCGTTTTTGGGCCTGACAATGCAGCCATATCAGAACGCGATGCAATGATAGCTCGCGTCAAGTGTGCGGTGCACTATCATTGAGTGATCATTGAGTTTTACAAACGGTTACCTACACCTGGTTGGGCATAGGTGAATCTGCGGTCATTACATTCACCTCCGCAATATCACAGCAAATGTGGCTGTGGTGGCTTTTATTCTTCTGCTTAAAAGATTGCTTGCAATTCTTTTTGAAAATTAACCAGTGGCCAGAGATCATTGGCGGCAAGCGCCCAAAATACGATCACTCGGTAAGCGGATGTTATTTGCCTTCTCAGCTGATTTTCAGTTGTTGACGGCAATGATTAAGCTGATTAAATGGGTAAGCCAAGACGCTTACAATAATAACTTTTAATTGCAGATAAAGTATAGAGATCATGTACTTGCATGCTGGAAATCTCCCTGGGAGTTCTTGGTACACAGTACACGGCTCCCACATTCTTGGATAGCATGGACATCTTGGATCTCTGTAGGATACGAGTAGGTTTCTAGGTGAAATGTGAAAACTTCCGCCCATATTTCCTAACCCAACGGAAGCGGAGGGCATCCAGAGTGCGACTTGATTTGGGGCTGGGGCTGGGGCTTGCTCTGTTATCTGCCGAGACAGCTGCGAAGTAATTTTTCTTAGTTGTGAATTAGTTGCAAACGAGATCTATTGCCGAGCAGATAGCAAACTTGTCAGACTAACACTCCAAGTTTTATATATTTTTTTTGTTTAGCAAGTGTTCGTAACTTGTAGCCGGAGGATCAGTAAAGGGAGTACATTTTTTTATTAATTGATATCGCGATGAATACGTGGGCTTTGATGGCATTCGCCCTGTGGGCGCTGTTCCTGCGATACCTCCCGCAGATCCTCACTTTCCTGAGACTGCAGCGCTTCGCAAAGACCCTGCCCGGACCAAGTGTGTCCGAGCTGATAGCCAATGTGAAGAAGGGAGGTGAGTCCTTGGATGGAGTTCTTAGATAGCTCTATTAGTGAACTCTAATCCTTACGTTATTTTCCCTAGAGATCCTCAACTGGCTGAAGGAGCTGCGGGAACGCCATGGGCCCGTTTTTCGCATCTGGTTCGGCAAGGATCTGATGGTGATGTTTAGCGACCCGGAAGATATCAGACAGTTGCTGGGCAACAACTCCCTGCTCTATAAGTCGCGCAACTACGCACTCCTCGAGCCCTGGCTGGGCAAGGGCCTGCTTACCAATGGCGGCGAGTCCTGGCACCGTCGCCGCAAGCTCCTCACCCCCGGCTTCCACTTCCGCATCCTCAGCGAGTTCAAGGAGCCGATGGAGGAGAACTGCCGGATCCTGGTGAGCCAGCTCAAGGAGCGTGCCAATGGCGAGGCCTTCGACATCTATCCCTACATCACGCTCTTTGCCCTGGACGCCATCTGCGAGACGGCCATGGGGATCAAGAAGCATGCCCAGTTGCAGAGCGAGTCCGAGTATGTGAAGGCTGTCCAGACGTGAGTAGTTCTACCGATCCCTTAACTAGCCTGAATGTTAGTTTAACTGACTGGACTATCCCTCTCCCCTACTAGCATCTGCCGGGTGATGCACAAGCAGAGCTTTTCCTTCTGGCAGCGCCTCAACATCTTTTTTAAATACACCCAGGCGGGGCAGGAGCGGGACGGCGCTCTGCGCGTTTTGCATGACGAGACCAATCGCGTGATCCGCCTGCGGCGGGAGCAGCTGGTTAAGGAGCGTCAGCTGCAGCAACGGACCGAGGCCGCACAGGACGATGTGGGCAGCAAGCGGCGTCTGGCTTTCCTTGACATGCTGCTGCTCACCCAGCTGGAGGGCGGCGACGAGCTCAGCGACCGCGACATTCGCGAAGAGGTAGATACTTTCATGTTCGAAGGACACGATACTACCAGCTCAGCCATAGCCTTCGCCCTGAGTCTGCTCTCCAAGCACTCGGAGGTGCAGCAGCGTGCCTACGAGGAGGCTCGCGATCTCGAGGGCCGCGAGAAGGAATCCATGCCATACCTGGAGGCGATCATTAAGGAGACGCTGCGACTGTATCCCTCTGTGCCGTTCTTCTCGCGCAAGGTCTTCGAGGACATACAGGTGGGCAAGCACACCATACCAAAGGGTGCCTCGGTCAACTGTCTGATCTACATGCTGCATCGCGATCGCAACAACTTTCCGGATCCAGAGCGCTTTGATCCTGATCGCTTCTACCTAAACGAGAAGCAGATGCATCCCTTTGCCTTTGCCGCCTTCAGTGCGGGTCCCCGAAACTGCATAGGTAAGATCATCCACTTGGGGAAGTGGACCGGGGGTTGAGGCATCACTGTGTCCGGTACTTAGAGAGTATTCCTGCTAGGCTTGCTCGTGTCTCTGTCTACATCTTATCTCAGCAGGCTATCTCTGTCAAGATCGAACCCCACCTCAACAATTTTAAATATTTGATGTACCAATCAAAATACTCACACTCGGATCAGTAGGCACTGTCGCGTCAGACAGTCTCACTGATTTGATGTGCTCGATGGCGATTCCATGCCAGTACTGTTCCAAAGAGTTTCGTTATATCTAATTCAGATTCAAGTTCAATCTACGACCAATGAGAGTCTATGAGGGAATCAGAGTACCGGATGTGATGAAGGTCGAAGTACTCGCTATGGTCTTATGTCGACAATTTCTTATATGCTTTATTCAGGTCAAAAGTTCGCCATGCTGGAACTCAAGTGCTCGCTATCCAGCCTCCTGCGCAGCTTTCAGTTTATGCCCGATGAGGATCACCAGCCCATTCCCCTGGCAGAGCTGGTAATGAAGAGTGGCAACGGGGTCCGACTGCGCATACAGCCACGAAGCCACAACTGAAACATCTCGGATCATCTGCCCCAAGCTTCAACTCGTACTTGTATTTGCTTTATTAGCTTCTGGCCTTAGTCTAAAATAAAACGAAAAAAGTCTAAAAATAACGAGGGGGAACGTCGTGGGCCACGGCGAAGGCCGCGGCTCTTCTTTATACCCTGTACTCAGTCAGTACATGTATATGTGAGCTTATGATTTATATAATTTATACAATATATTTTTTATGTCGTTTGGTATCGCTGTTCTATGACCATATCGATGCTGATCAAGAATATTTATACTTTCTGGCGTCGGAGACGCTTCCTTCTGAACGTTACACACATCCACTTTCGCCACAAATCTAATATACCCCAATACTCGTTGAGTGTCGGGTATAATAAACATGAAATGCAAATAGCACTCGCTATCAGGGATCGTGAGCAGTTCTGAACACCACTGAGACTCCAAATGAGACTTTGGGTGGGTCAGTGGGGTATCAGTGGGTCAAGAGCATAATTATAGAACCCCAACCTTGGACTAGAGGAAATGATTATTTCAATTATGTTGTTTTGTTTTGTTTATTTCGCTTTGAACTATGGAAAATACAATCGATCATATACATATACACGCAGATAGAGGTATACGCATACATGTATATATTTATATATATATATATATATATATATATGTTTATATATATGTAGGTTCGGTTTTAATTATTGTTAACATCCAAAACCAACGAACAGTTGTGTTGTCCTCTCGGAAACAAAAAATAGATATATGTATATGTATATATATTTACTTGTATATTAGGTATATAGACATACTTATTGCTCTCCAAGGTCCTCTCCCTCTGTCTGTTCCTCCTCTCGCCTCTTTGTTTGTGTGTTCCCTGACAATTCCTTAAGCTATTTTACCATCCAATCCATCCGAACCGGTCCAATCCGAACATGGGACAAAATTCGCTTTGCTCAAATTTTTGTTCACTTTTTTATAGTATAACTAGTTAAATTCCTTTACAATAAATAGATGTATCTGTGTCTGTGCTGGCTGTCTGATCATACAAGTAGTTGATTGATTGGTATAGTAGATATAGTACATACACATACACATGGTATTTCTTCCGTTACTTTCTGCTTTACTTTCCTTCGTATTCGTATGCTACATTTCCTACCTAGATTGCCCTCACTTGCCTTTAGTTTTTTCTTATTCTTACAGCTTAGCTTGGTAATTTCTTCTACTTTTACCTTCTACCTCCTCCTTCTGTTCTGTTGTGCCCTCAATATACAAATATTCCCCGAAAGGAAGTCAAGTCCTGTTCTATATATGTATGTATATATCTATATAGGTATCCATAGCTGGCATGGTAAGCGAGTTAATTTTTGTTGCTTTCGGCTTTGTTGCTGCCTTAAAGCTGAACAGGAAACAATGTATGTATTGGAATAGTTAGTGGCGGCTAATGATATGATTGTGGCTAGAATAATGTTCGATAAATACAGTTAAGATTTGCATAGGGATATATGTATGTATCTTCTTGCTTATATATATAAAACATTTGACATCTATGAACGGCTCTCTTTGAGGCGTTTTAGTATACTGGCAGACTACATTAACGAAGAGCCGATGGAACAAGGAATTGATCTATAATTGTGATCAACAAATTTTGCAAAAAAAGGAGCTCCGCAATTGGAACTAGGGATATCGGAGCTGTACGTACATATATTAAAATAATTATTTATTAGATACTGCATATATCCGTGCAGATGGTAGAAAAGGGTGTGAAACTTTAATCTGTTCTCGCGATTTATCAATTTGAGGAATCGTTGAAAGTTCAGTTGGAACTGTGACTGACGATAGTTTCGGCTGTTCTAACTCAACGGAGTGCTTAAGCAGACATGTTGTGTATTTATGGGGTCCGCTTGGGGCATACTTGCAGACTGAAGGAAGAGCAATTCAATGAAATGACATTGTGCTGGAAAACATTGGAAACTTATGTGAGGAATGTGTTATCGGTTCTGCAAGGATACTTGAGGATATACATATTCAAGTTATACATTCGTTATAACAATACATATATTCGAGCTTTCAGTAGCCTTGCAGGTAATGCTAATGAATCAGTAGTATTGCAAAAATGTGAAATCTTTTTTTTTTTTGGGTGCAGGAGCAGCCTGCGTTAGTCCAGTTTCCGCGCTTATAGTGAAACGAGTCTGGAGCTTTAAGTGTGGCTGCAATGCGAATGCAACTTCTCTAGGCTTGATCTAAGCTGTCCTGGCTGGCGGATCACAGCCAGGGTATACATATGGTGCGGCATACGTCTCGCCTGTGGGGGTGTGGATGCGGTTCCTCACCCATATGTCCACCGCCTCCGCCTCCGGCAGCCACATCGCCCTTGCCACCACCGCCGCCACCGAATTTGAAAAATGAACTCCTTCGTCAGTGTTTGTGGTGGGCCTGAGGCGAAGGGCCCGCAACGGAGCCAGAGCCAGAGCCGGAAGGGGATCCGGGACCAGAGCCAGAGCCAGAGCCAGAGCCAGGGCCAGCCTCCGCCTCCGGCATGGACTGCAGCACAGCGGCGACGCTGCCATAGCTGGCGCGCTGCTGCGACTGCTGCGCTTGCTGGTGCGAGCTGGACTGGGCCCCCGTCAGGGTGGAGGCGCGGGCCAGCCCGGAGTGCCGCTTGGGGATGACGAAGGGCGGCGGCGGCTGGGGAGTGTACTGCGGCGGCGTCGAATTGGCCGAGGCCTGGCGCACAAAGGTGCGCGTCGCCTGTTGCTGCTGCGCCTGCACGGAACCACTGCGAGCAATGGCCCCCGTCCGGGGCGGTATGGCCGGCGGGGGGCCGGGTGGCGGTCCACCCAGTCGTTGCTTGGGCGGCGGTGAGCTGATCGAAGCCAGGCTTTCCGTCGAAGGCTGTGAGGGCACACGGGGCGGCAACTGCGGCAACTTTCCATGAGGCGTGGGACTCACTGTGGTTGTCGCTGTGGCTGTGGTGGGTTGAGTGGGTGTGGGAAGTGGAACTGGAACTGGAGCTGGAACTGGAGCTGGAGCAGCAGTCACTGTGACTGTGGAGGGCATCCTGGCCTGCGGCTGGACTGTGGACATGGTGATTGTCGGTTTCTGCATGGGCACCGTGTGCCGAATGGTGATGTTGCCGCCCTGCTGCTTGCCGCTGCTGCGGTTCTGGGCGTGACTATTAGCTGGAGCCGTGGCTGGTGGCATTTGCTGATGCTGATGCTGTTGCTGCTGCTGCTGCGACTGCTGTTGGTGCTTTTGCTTCTGCTGGGCGTGTATGTCCTGGATTTGGGGCGTGATTACAACTGGATTCTTTTTCTGGTCCTGGCCGGCAGCCACGTAGGAGAAGACACACAGCACCGAATAGCAGATCTGGTCGGACTGCCAAATGGTGAGGCGGCGGATGGTGGATGTTCGGCGGGGAAGCAGGGGCGTATAAGTTATATTTTAGCTTTTCTTCTAGTGGTTGGTTCTTGTGTCTGTATCTGTGTCTGTGTCTGTGTCAGTGGCTGTGGCTGAGGTGTTTTCATGAACAGTGTCAGTTGTGGTTGGTGGTGGTGGCTGGGTGGTTTGGAAGTGGCAGTGGTGCTTGCACGACACAACAAGGCATAAACAAGCAAAAGGCTCCCGCAAACGCAAACGGAAGCGGAAACGCAAGTGGAACCAAACCGACCAAAGCCGACCAAAAGCATGCACTCTTTGGAGCAATGGCCAACGACAATGCAACGGAAAACTCAACGAAAATTAAACGAAAAGCCAAAGTCAGAACCAAAAAATCATTTCGCCCGAACTTTGTGATACAACACTGTGTATGCATGTACATATGTATAACCTGCTCTTGTGGAATATGTTTTGATTGTTGTTGTTGTGGAGGAGGTAGGAAGATACAATTATAGATAAGAGTATATAAAACGAATGTTGAATTTATTTACATCAGATTTTAAGGCAGCATTCAATTCACATTTTCACTTTGGAATTTCGTACTGGGTCTCCACAGGCAACGATCCATCCTTTGGATCCATTTGTCCCTTGGCTGCCAGCGCTCTCTGGGTCCCATGCTGGGGGGCGGAGGGGACTGTACCTCGGGTCCCCTTCAGATGACAGATGTAGGCAAACTGCACGGAGGTCACGCGATGGAAGCTCAAGACTATTTCCGACGCCTTTGTGTTGATTCGTTGGGGGTTGGTTTCGGATTCGAATTCGGATTCGGATTCGGATTCAGTTTCACGTTTATTTGAGTCGATGTGAAAGGTCGTGTGTGTTTCGATGATATTGTTAATGAGATGTGTGGTGTCGAGTTGTGTTGAGTGGAGTTGAGTGGAGTGGAGTATAGTAGAGTGGTTGGTATGTGTTGTGGTTGTTGCAGGCATATTGTTGTTGTTGTTGTTGTTGTTGTAGTAGTAGTAGTTGTTGTAGTTTACATAGAAATATATTCACAAAGAAAACGAATGCAAAAACAAACGAAAGACGTGAATGGAAAGAAAAGAAAACCAAAAATCAAACAGATTATCTTAATATGGTACATACACAAACTGTTTGGTGCATTTCAATTTCAATGTGCAATTATTATACAGTAAATATACATAGTAGGTTGGATCACAGAAAACCCTTCTTGTGCGTGGGATTGATTGAACGATGCTCAAGCAAGTTTATGTACAAACAGTCGCCCAATAAACAAAACTTCTCAAGGAAGAACAGAGTGCGTATGATGATGTATGGTGTGGATGATGGTGGTAGAGAGTGCTGGACGGATGTGGTGGCCATGTGGTGAATCATGGTGGAAACATTTCGCTTACCATGCTCGACTGATACTTCCGCTGGATGAGATTGCGCGTCTTGGGGTCTGAAAGTGAAAGAGCAAAAGTTTGATCAGTTGTATTGCGGCTGAGGCGGACCCAGATCGGATCGGTTAGCTTGTATACAGTACTTACTGTACTCCTCCAGCACAAATATGCCGCCCTTCTGGGTGAAGCACTTGCGGATGTGGTCCAGCCGCACAAAGAACTGAAATTATGGTCGGGAGAAGACGGTTAGTTTAGCTTTGCTGGTTCACATGCGGTTCGGATAAAGGCTCCGTCACTGAACAGAACGCAAGATTGGAACGTAACGCAAGGGAACGTAACGCAACAGAATGAAACGGAACCGAACAAAATCCAACTAAATGCAAATGATAAGGCGGAAAACCGAAAAGCTTTCACACAAAACTTTGTTCAACAAAGAGAGAGAGAGAGAGAGAAAGAGGCAGATATGTAGAGGGAGGTACAGAAGATAGAGGTAGCGCACACGGGTGATAAATTATAGCATTGGGGTAACGTTTTTCGTTCTCTTTCAATTGGTTCTTTTATTTGACGTGTGGGTCAAACGTACTGCTACGCAACGAAATTAAACGGAACTTAATGTAACGGAACAAAAAAAAAGAAATAAAATTGTAAGCGACACGCGGCAAACAGGCAAGCAGGCAAACAAAAACTTAGTGATACGCAAGCACATGGGCCGTCACTCATCATCATGCAGGGCGTGAGAAGCTTTAGGTACAAGTGCAGTCAACGACATCTACATATATATATATATATATATATATATATATATATATATATATATATATGTATGTAAGTACTCAATACACACAACATGCATCTAGTGTGGTGGCAGTTATTAGTGCATAGGAGATAGAGAAAAGGAACGGAATGGAACGGAACGGAAAAGAACAGAACAGAACAAAAGGGAACATAAGGAACCAGAACTGAACAGACCGACACAGATGGAGCGCAAGATGAAATGAAACGGTATGGAACAAAAGCTAAGACTGAGATGCAGAGATTGAGAGCGAGAAATAGAGATATAGAGAGAGAATGCAGAAAAATCAAATAAACTTCTTGTTAATTTGTTTGGTTTACTGATTTTTACTTTAAAAATATATATTTCTCCACATATCGCTTTACTATACATATGTATATATGTAGATAGATATGTATGTATGTATGTATATATATTGATTACGGAATTTATATAATTTTTTCGGTTGTTTTTTATATTTTGTTTTGGGTTCTAATTAGCACTTGTGAGATGGTCGCATACTAAGTAGCTTAGGTATCGGATACGAAGGCATACATAGATATGTATGTAAGCATATACAGAGGTTCACCAGAACAATCCCTGTATAATCGGCACTAATGGAAACAGAAAATCATCTAAATTTGACTACAGTCTGTGGTGTGTTACAGAGTGTGTGTGTTTCATGGTGTGGATATGTGTCACTAGAGAAGTTATGAGTACAAGTACACAAAAGAAATCGAAACACAATCAAAAGAAAACCAAATTTTTGTTTCGTTTCTAAATGGATTTCTAGCAGGGGGAGGCTTTCAGGCTTTTCAGGGACTGGAACGCTTGGCATTTAAACAGGACCAAGCTGCTCTCAATCTCCTGGGGCTTTCACTGGGGAAGATAGAGTCGGGAGGCGCTGAAGGCAGAAAAATATATATGGGGAGAGATCGTTGCGTACAGTCGCTCTCACAATACGTTAGTCGTTGTCCAGACGAGGTGTAAGACTGGTTGGGGATAGTGATAGGGATAGGGATATGGATAGGGATAAGGATAGGGAGGAATGTGGTGGTAAAGGGAAAGGTGAAGGTTTAGGCACAAGGTAACACATGTAACAGCATGCAGCATGTGGCACTAGCACAAAAACTTCCATATATTAGATGCTAATGGAAATGAAAGTGAAGCTGGCTCAGAAAATGAGCATTCAGATCTAAATTAGCTAAATTTAGCTCTAATGCACTAGCTAGCGATACTTCAAAGGAAATGAAGAGGCAGAAGAGGAAAACGCAAGAGGAAAAAGTCAAGAATGGAGTGAAATAGAGACAGAGCATGATAGTGAGTAAGGACACAGAGAAAGACAGAGAAAGACAGAGAAAGACAGAGAAAGAGTAGAGGAAACCGCACTGGACAGAGATTGCCATAGTCTCAAACGGAGTTGCTAATTTTTGTGATCTCTTCGATATTCTTATTAATATTTAAGGACTTTCTAAGGGGGTTGTTTTTTTGTTTGTTTCTAAGGATACGATTTGGTTTTGGATATTATTTTTGTTTTGTTTATTGGTTTCTTAATTTTTAAACTACAACTACTATTGGTGTTCAAGTCGTTGGTATACAAAAAACTCTCTACACAAGCAAACATAAATCAAAAAAATCAATACGAAGCAACTTTTGTTTGTCCATTGTTGGTTAATTGAATTGTCTGGCCCACTCTACGACCATGTGGAAGAACTAACTCAATAGTCAACCAAGAAGACTTTCGCGAAACAAGCTCTACACACGATCCGACGTTTAATCCGACGTTTATCGTTCTGTCTGTGCTGTCCTTCTCCAGGAAACATTACAAAGTTATCAGTATCAGTAAAGCTTCCATCTCGAGTTACGTATTCTCTGCATTGCAGTGTTATAAAACGTTTCCGCATACTTTATTAATACTCACAAAGGACTCACAACGAATCTTCTTCATCCCAGAGTCATTCTATATGATTTTGGGGCCTCAACTAACGGAACAGAACAGTACAGAAAGCAACGGAATAGAACAACACTACGAATAATGTCAGAATTCAAACATTTGTATTTATGTATATCCTGTAAGCAGGTGGAATTGTTTTTGGGTGTCCTGTAGCGGAGCTGCGACATCCAGGAATTTGCTCATCAACAAAATGTCACAAACAGAAAGCGTGATATTGTCTGGTCTGTTCTGGGATCGCCATGCGGGGTAAAGTGTGTGTGTGACAGACAGAAAAGGACAGAAATGTGTGTGTGAGGTACGTGCCCAGCCCGAGGAGGGAAAATCTGAATTGGTGGTAAAGTGGTGAGTGTGGCAAGTGGCTAGTGGCAAGTATCAAGTGGCAAGTGGCAAGTGGCAAGTGGCAAGTGGCAAGTGCTTGGCATGCGAAAGCTCAAAGACTTCGAATGACAGTGTGGCCCTGGTGAGTGTGCCCCATGTGGTTGTGCGCTGAATACTATCACTAAAACTAAATGACAGCATGTTTCTGGTGGAATGGGAAGAAAAAAGCAAACTCAAAAGCTGTAAATCACGAAATACTCATCACTACATTGGCATTATTTCGGTATTCAATTCCGAATAAGGCCTTACGGAGAAAGAGTACGGCTCAGTTTCAATTCAATATTCAATATTCATATGCACTATTCAGTTCAACAATCAAACCAACTAGCCAACCAACTAATCAACCAACAGTTCAATAATGAGAGAGTAGAGAGAGTTCGGAACAAAAGAAAGATACATGTAAATAATATACATTATGGTATATATATTATTTGCGGTTTAAAGCTTAAATTCAATATCAACTACTAATTTTTGGTTTTATTTTTGATTTTTGTTTTTCAACTGTTGAATGCCATACGAGTATCAGATATTTTCGTATACTTTTATTGGGTTTTTGTTTTTTGTTTTTTTGTTTTTTACTTTTTTGTTTGGTGGGTGAAAGTGAAGGATTAAATCAAGTGTACTTCGAACGTAAAAAGAGTCCAAGTTAAAAATCATGATGATCAATGAAAAACTGAAAATATTTTCTTGTTTTTTGCAAGGGTTCGGAGGGTGTCAGGGTGTAGGGATGGAGGAGCGGATGAGGGTGTGTGGGGTGTTGGGTGACGGCGTTGTTGGGCGGTGGTGGAGCAGGGCATTTAAAGAACAATAGTTGCTTATAAATTTAAGTTCAAATATAAGAAGAAATTTGTTCATTGCAATACCTCGAAATCCTTTATCGTATTTTCAGACATTTTTCAGATCGTATTTTCATTATAGATTCGTTTGATTTGGTTTTTTCGTTATCGTTTCAATTTTTAGAGCGATTTTTTTTTTTGATAAGTTTGTTTTCGTTTGAGAAGTAGACCAATCATTGGAATATTTCAATTCAAATTCAATTCAATTCAGTTTCAGTTCAGGTCGGTTCGGTTCGGTTCGAGACGGAACGTGATTTGGTTGGTCCACAAAGGAGGGAGAGCGAGCAAATGTGCAGCGTTCCACGTTCGACAGAGAACATTAAACAAACAACAAAGAAAATTATAAAAGGAAAGTTGAGAAAACTTGTTTTGTTTTTCGTTCATATAGTTTTGTTGCTTTTTTTTAGTTTCTTTTCAATTTCTAATTTGCTGGCGAATCGGTTTGGGTATTAAGGAGTTATTGTAGTATACTTTTTGTTTGTTTGTTTTTTTTTTTTTTTTTTTTTTTTTTTTGATAGACTAAATAGAAACGATATGAAATGTGATTGTTGTTTTTGTTATGTTAGAGTCGTTTGCTTAGACGGGGGGACGATCTGGGGGCTTGCTTTTTCGGTTTCGGTTTGGGTTCATAAGAATTCCATGACAGAGAGAGAGGAGAGAGAGAGATACACATAGTACATACATATATCATTGGTAGGACGACATGGCTGCTGGATCTTAAAATACTTCTTTGCTGTTGTAGTTTTTTCTTGGTTATTTTACTTAAGGAAAAAGGTGGACGGAAATCATCCAAAAAGGTGGAGAAAAAGAGAGAACGAACAGAGGAGAATCGATACGGATACAGAAATAAGAACGGAACGAAATGGTAATGGAACAGAAAATGACGTACGGAAGAAATTGCTGAGCTTACGAAAAACTTATGAAAAGATAACTTGTACATATATCGTATGTTTAGCACCAAAAAGAAAAAGATACAGAAGAGAGACAGGGCAAGATATTGAGAGAGGTTTGTATATATATACATACATATAATATGTAGGTGTATATATAAATAAAGAGAGAGAGATCAGGAAGCATTTGCGATATTTAAATTAAAGACGTAAGCAAATCAGCCAAAACAGAGTCGAACCAAAGATCGGAAGGAAACGGTTTGGAAGGATTGTACACAAGGACCATCTCATAGGTTACCAGCTTAGAACACCTCCTGTATTCTTATTTTCATTTTTATTTTTTTATTTTCATAATATACATATATAAATATATATATATATAAATTTTGGATCCAAGGATGAAGTTCAACAGGGAAATAAAAAGCGAATGAGCACAAAAAAACTTCAGATTATAGAGAAACAACAAAAAATCGCGGTGGGGAGTGGGCAGTGGGTGTTCGTTATGTATGTACAAGTAAATAATCAACTTGACATCAGGGCCTAAAGACAGAAGAAGGAATGGTGGAAGGGAGTTCAGGGAGTCACGAGAATTAACTGATCTAAAAATACGTAGTACATGAATATGCCGTCCCTGGTACTATCTTGAAGACAACGCAATATCGATGAGGACATTTTTTTTGTTCATTTCTATTTCGATATTTTCTATTGGAATTAAAGAGCGTGGCGGTACAGGGGTAGGTAAATGGCAGTACGCTTACGAAAGATACTAATCGGTAGTCGTTAATCGAGTCATCGCTAATCAGAGCAATCGTTAATAGAGACAATCATAATGACAAGGCGAATAAGAGATTATTAAAACGGTGGGTGAGCATATGTAACCAAACGAAGAGTTAGGATCGAAAGAATGTCAATCGTAATTAAAAGAATAAAGAGAAATGGTTTTTTTTATCGTTTGAATCTGTTAGATAATAAATAAAATAGAGAGTATAATGAATATAGCATTCAGTACATTCACTAGCACAATATATGGGTATGATATAAATAGATGGATTTTCTGGATATATGTATATATATATTTTTATTTTATTTTTATTTTTTTTTTTTTTTTTGTTCTTTCACGTATACTTTTACTTGATCGATAAGAGATTGGATTAGATAAGAGATTCGGTTGATTTTTTCGATTTTTCTATTGTTTTTTGATTATATGACTAAGATGACTTAGGAATAATATAAGTAGATATATAAGAAGGCGAGTCAAAATAAAATGCCAAAACCAAAGCCAACAAACGGAACGAAAGAGAGACAGAGAGCGAGACAGACAGAGTGATAAGTAGAGAGATAGAGAGTTCGGTAAAGTATAATACGTAGTTGGGGTTAGCTTGGGGTGGTTGGATTGGTGGGGTAGTATGCGAAGTCCGAAACGGGTCCGGTTTTGGTTTTGATTCTGGGTCTGGTTCTGGATTTGGTACGGCCCAACAAAACAAAACATTCAAAAGGAAAGGACAACCAATGACAAAACAGCTTATCCAGACATCTCCAGCCACACACACGATCTTAGGCTCAGGAGAATAATATTAAGATTCAAGGCTAAGTATGTTAGCTGGGGGACACATTCAGTTCCACTGGACTATATGTCTGTTCTGGTTCAATCAGTTAATGGTTCTATTTATACAGACATATTGGAAAAACATGAAATTAAAACCAAACAAAATAAATATATACATATACATATATATATATATATATATATGTGTATATATGAATTTGTATACATACATATATATATATATGTATATATAAATACATATTGATGTATATATACATATGAACATATATATATTGAGAAGGTCCTTGATTTTAATGCAGTCCTTGCATGGACATTGACGAAACACACACACAACAGGGAAATCATTGGAAATCGAAGAACTGAACGTTAAACGAAAGGGAAAACAATAGGAAGAAAAACGGAAACGGAAACTGAAACAGAAACGAAACAAACGTTTGGAAACGAGACACTGAAACGAAGGCAGTGGGAAAAATGGACGCCCAATATGAGTCCGCGGGTATGTACATACATATATCCTGCATGTGGAGTTTGTACTGTAGTTCCCGAGTGAGAGGAACAGCGACACTAGCAGGAGCGTTAGCAGTGTCCCTAAACAGCTTCCGCTTAGGCTTCAGTCGGGTTCTTGGCCTGTTGAATGGTGTATGTTGACCCTGACTTCGACTACACCATGGAGCCAACGAACCCCAACGATGTCCCAAGTCTTAGTTTAAGTCTTATGCGAGATTATTAAATGGCTTAGGGGTTTTCATGCTGCTTGATTTGGCCCGTTAACCCTAACCCATTGACTGGTAAATGGCCTGATGGACGCTGACTGTTGACACAGACAACACCATGTTCCGGTACACAGTGTCTGTAGAGGCGCTTTCATATGAGTATTGATTCGGGGTTAGGGTTAGGTGTGTCTTTTACAGGTTCTTGGGGGAGAAACTTCTTGGGTCTGGTCGGGGGTACGTAGATGCGGAGTGATTGACATAGAAAGAGTAGCTAGCGGAGAGTTCGGATATCGGAAATCTAGGGGCGGGACTTAGATGGATGTGGGGTGGTTGGGTGTCTGTGTCGCGTGTGGATTCACTGAGTAGGAGTTCGGTGTGGCCATGTGTGCGTTTCTGAGTGGGTGTGAGTGAGTGTGTGGATCGAGATCGAGATCGATATCTATATCGAGTTGGAAGAGCACTTACCTTGCTGTTGGAGAACAACAAACCGACACCCTCGAGGCAGACCTGCAGAAGGCCACCCTCGCCAGTATTCATGTCCTGCACGGGGAACTCACCGCCCAGCTCGGGCACATTGGTGGGCGTTCCACCTCGCTCCATGGCATCTTTGATGCAGTTGTACAGTTCCTTGCACTGGGGCCAAAAAACACTTTAGATTCGAATCCACCGACTCGGACTTCGGACTCACCTTTCTCGTGTAGTACTTATGCAACTGGGTCTGGCCGCCGTTGCGTCGCCAGAGGCACAGCAGCTTGGTCTTGGGTGAGTAGGTCATGTTAACCAGCCGCTCGTACCACCAGCGCTCCACAATGGTGCCGTCCACAGAGCGCAACACCAGACCATCGTCGCGCACCTCCATGAAGCGCAGTGGTCCATTTATATCGGTGCCCTGGTGGACGGTGAAGCTCTGCCGATGTAGCAGCCTCGAACCCAGTGGCTTCAGGTCAATGTCATTTCCATTCTGAGTGGGAAGTAGATTTTTGAAGGATGACGGCCTTTTGGTATTCAATTTCCATCTGCAGGCTTACCAAATTATTGATTTGATCGACAACATTGTGTACCTCCTGGGAGTAGACCAGTCCAATGTGACTTTTACCCAGCAGGCGACGGATCTTGCGTCGAATCTCATCCTTTCCCACATTGAGCATCACAAGGATGGCCGTCAGGTTGTACAGCATCGTGGAGAGTAGACGATCCTCGTCGTGCTCGAGACGCTTGCGCTCTGATTCACTCAGCGACTTGTAGCGCTCCATCATCTCAATAGGACCCTGCGTAGAGCGATATATGTAATAAGATATTGTATCGAGGAAAAGCGCTTCCCGGTTACTCCCGACTATTCCCGATCTCACCTGATCCATGCCAATCATGTCGCGCTCCTGGCTGACAGCATCGAGGAAAGCATCCTCCCAGAACTGCATTTGGTTCCAGAGATTCAAGCGATCCTTGCCCAGCAACCCCTCGAATAGGTAGACTCTCGGGCTGTCTGGCGAAGGGGATGAGGAGGTGTTGATCAGATGGCCGCCCGTATAGCGGAAGCCGGCACTGAGCGTTGACTTGCCCGACCACAGATTTCCCCCGCTCTTCTTCGAGTCCTTCGACGTTGTGGTCTGTGAAATGTTTAAAGATTATGTCAGGTGGCTGTAGGTTTTTTTTTTTGGCCTGTTGGACCAAAGGGCGTGGGCTGTGGGCTGGGGGCTGTGGAAGAAAGAGAAACGCGAGGCAGCTTTCCAGAGTGAGGGATGGAAAACCACTCAAATATCGGAGCACACCATTGATTGACTGATTGACTGATTGACATGGGACCTGGGGCCTGGGTCAGATCAGTTCAGATCGGTTCAGAGGGCGAAACCTCAGGCCGGGAATCTATGTATGTATTCGGATTACTTACATTTTCGTACTCGGTGTCTGAGACCGTGGACCGGCAGCTGGAGGGCATGCGCACGCTCAGACTGCCGATTGGGAGCAGATCGCTGACCACAGAGAGCGCGCCCGTAGAGCCAGCAGCCTACGGATTGACATAACACGCAAGATTTAGTGCGAATACAATTGGGTACGGAGAGGAGCGGAGCGGAACAGGACGGGGGACTGGGAGTCGCAAGGCAAGCCTACATTCAGTAGAAACCGCGAGAAGTGCGAGATATATATATGTATATATAAGTATACAGATACGTATATATATGGACATGGATATATACTGGCATAGCTACATATGTACTGAGTATGCGGATAAGCAGTTCTACGATATACGATACGATATATACACCGAGCGATGTACAGTTTTGCATGGATAATAAGCTTATGTGTAACGTATACTAGATTGGCGAAAAGCTAAAGGCTGATGGAAGATTCGATGGAATGGTCTATGGATGGACACTGGGACACTACATGGACCCTACTCACATCCGAGTCGAACGAGGTGAGCATGTTCTTCAAGGCACTTCTCTTCTGGGACAACATGTCCTTGAACATCTCCGTTGTCGACTGGCCATCCTGGCTGTCTGCTGCCGACAGGCGTCGCGATGCGGCCGAAGGAGTTCCACCAGCCTGAGACGAAGGCAAGGCCGCGTGGTGGGTGGAACTCTTGCGCGACTCCTGGGGCGAGGCCCATTCGCTGCCCAGGCCCGAGTGCGAGCCGTTGGGGGAGCTGGGGGAGCGCAGATTCTCGCGGCTGCCCAGGGGACTGGCAGCGTGGCTGGAGAGCAGACTGGAAGACATGTCGCTGCCGTCATTGATCTCCTTGCTCCAGTAGTGCGTATGGGCCACCTCCATCAGCTGAAACACCGAGGCCATTCCTCCCAGACCGAAGTTCCCAAAGGTGACATCAAGGCCGGAGGCTATTGCCTGCACGCACTTTAGCATTCCCTTCCACACGGGCTTGGTCACACACTGAAATATAAGCCAGATTAGCTACGACTCATTGCGCTCCGATATCGGTGAATGGAGATCGACTTACCACATCATCAATGTGATCATCGGGCGCTATCTTCCTGTCCAGTGTCTTGTTCAGCTTGCTAAGCACCAGCGTGCGATAGGATTCATCTTCCATGAGTTTCCTGAAGCGATTGAGCTTCAGCCAGCCCACACCCTCGCCGGCCAGCACCTGATTGGTCACATCCTTGAGGAAGGCCTGATTCTCCGCATTGCTGTGCGAACGCTCCTGGTTCTGTTGCCGCGTGAGCTCCTCCTGCGTCTGCCGGGGGCCAGAGTGCTTGATCAGCGGTGTCCGCTCTACAAGACCCTTGCGGCTGGGAAACGGATCAAAGTTGATGCCCGACTTCCCCTTCCCTAAGCCGGCACTGGAAGGTCTTTGTTGGACTGCACCCTGCTTCTGTTGGTTCTCTATAGGTGGAGCGGAGTGGAAGGAGGGGTTATAAGAGGCTCTAATATCTTTAAGTGCTGCAAGCTTACTTTTGCCCCCAAACATGCCCGAAAACATGGTCGATGTGGAGGAGGCTAGGCCGTTGAAGTCGTTGCCAATCGATGAGAAAAAATTGTTGCCACTCCCACCGCCTCCGCCTCCGGGAATCTGCTGCACCTGCCTCTGGGTGGCGATCTGGGAGCCGGGGGGCTTGGAGCCGCCGCCGCCAGGCGGCATAGAGCCTCCGGTCTGCTCTTCGTTCTTAATAATGCCCTTCTTGGTGGCCGCCTCTTTGGCAGTCTTGGTTAGATCGCCCAGCGTGGATTTGCCCACATAGGTGAGGTCCTCAAGGGTATTTTTGCTCACGCCAGCCGCCTGCTTGGACACCTCCAGCGCCTGCTTAGACGCCTCGCCGGCCGCCTTCTTTGCATGCAGCGTGAACTGTGAATCATCGTATGGGAAGTGGATTAGTGAAGCGAATCGAATCGAATCTCCAAAGACAACTATACAAAATCGAACAGCACTCAACGCAATCAAAGAAAAGCTCTAGTCCCTTGCACATGATCTACGTTCAGGCATCTACGATGGCACTAAGAGCAACTGGGGATAATTCGTGGCGAAATCAAATGGGTATGGACACTGCACCACATAGAGTGGTCTGGGCTTATGTGGGATGTGAAATGTGTGGAGGTGGTGATATGTGTGTTGGTATGGTTCGAGTTCCAAACTATCTGTATATACTGGCGAATATTACCGCTATGTAGCAGGTAGTATTTAACGAGTATATTCAATATGAGGCGAGTATTATATAGGGCGTTTATGTGGTGTTTTAATGTGTGCGGTATATCATACTGAATGCTGTGCGAAAGTCTGACTCTTTCGGTCTGTTTTTGGGGCTGCGGGGGAGTACCAACCTTTTCGAAGGTATGACGCATTTTGTCGTCAAGATCTTCGTCCAGCGCATGCTACAGTACATTACAGTAGACACATGGAATGTGCAATATTCATTTCAACCAACGCAATAGCGCCAAAGGAAACGTGACGTAAAACGGAAGCAAACGGAAAACGAACAGAAGAGTCAACCACAGAAAGGAAAGAAAGAAAAATTGACAGATCAAACACCACGACACAATAGCACATCGAATCAGTCCCTCACTGAAAGGAGATTTGTCCGGCAAGGCACCACAGCCAGAACCTGAGCTCACCTTATCCACGTGAGCGAGGAGTCCCTCCTGGCTGCTCTGGCGCGTGGTCTCGCGAACGAGCTCCTTGGCATGCGAGGCAAAGTTCTCGAATAGCGAACTCTGAGAGCTCTGGCGTCCGGGGCTGCTGGAACTGGATCCCGAGCTGCCGGTGCGGGCCAGGATATTGCTGACGCTCGGCTGCTTCACGGGCGGCGTCAGAGGCGGCTGCAATGAGGTATAATTAGCGCATTTTGCACTTCTCTTCGGAGATTCAGGGGATGAAGGCTATCCTTACCGGTATTTTCTTCTCAGGACGTTCCACGTCGCTGGGGTGGCGTTGAAGCTTGGCACTTGCGGCTATGTTCTTGCCAGCTACCGTGGAGCCTGTGTCCGTATCCTGTTCGACGCTGGCCATCTTGATGGTGGCCTCCAGACGCATGGCTAGCGGCGTGGCCAGCTCAAAGGCCGCCTGTCCCGCCTGCGTCTGGGTCTGCGTCTGCGCTTGTCCCGACTTCGGCTGGAAGTCAAACTCAGAGTCGCGGTTGAAACTGGGCGAGCTCAGATCCGAGCGGCTGGAAGAGGAGGAGACTGGAGAGTCGGCGCGCTCCTCATCCTCCTCCTTGCTGGCAGCCGCATCGCACAGGCCCTCGGGATACTGCAGCTTGCTGGGAGGATGATAGACCAAAGCCGGATCCAGGTTCGAGGAGAGCGTCTGGGGCACCACATGGGGTCGATTGTATGAACCGAAGACGTCATGCACACTGGGCGACAGGTCCGAGGAGGCCATCTCCGAGACAAAGTCGCTCAGGGACGAGTACGACGAGCTGCTGCTATCCGCCCCCTCCGAGTCCGAGCCGCTCTCGTCCGTGGGCTGGCACTCGAGCTGCTTCAGGGAGCGCAGGGCGCCGTTCAGCGAGCTTCCATCATCCCACACCGAGAAGCGAATGGGCGTGAGCGAGTGGGCAAACCACTTGGGCTTATCCCCCACCTGCATAGGGTCCATGACGCCCGTCTGTACCCGCAGGAAGGCCACATTCGTCGGTGTCAGAGACCACTCTGCCAGGAACTCCACAGCCTGTGTCCGCGCAAACTGGTTTAAAAACTGCGAAGCCCTCGGCCGCGACCTAAGGAAGCTGTTGATCTGGAAGGCCACCACAGGACGCGGATACAGACGCAGGGTACGCGTGTGCTCGGCGAAATTGGCCAGAGTGTTCTGGGCGTTGAAAAAGCGCACCATGGCCACCCGCGTGGCCACGTCCACCGAGTCCACGTCCGTGCCGTATACAAATGGGTTGAGGGCCGGCGAGTTCATTGGACTGGGCTGTCGAGAGCTGATCATTGCCCCCTGCGCGGACACCGAGTTCCTTTGGCTGGCCTGGGCCGAGTGGGGGGGCGTCTGAAGGGGCAGACGCATCTGAGAAACCCTAAAAAAGGTACACAGAAGGTAATTATGTATTGTCTTGGAAGCAATCCTGCTCGTCTCTCAGTTGCTAATATTTCTATCTTTCTCAACTGCTACTCATGTATGTATATTCGCCAGGATCTGCCAGCTTCAGATGGAACACGTTTACTCCATTTATCATACTGTGACTAGCCTCTGGAATTATCGATCGAGCTGTGTGCCTGGTGGTAATATCTGTTCAGAGCAGCAGCCTCTAAAAGTTCTTAGGATATTTAAGATGTTTCTATCATTTCTTCTAACAACATCTATCCGAGTTCGCTTGAATTATTTGTAGTCGCGCTCATCTCTTCCTGCTCTCATGCCAGCTCGAATCTCCTACTCATAGCTCACGGCAACACCCTCTAATTTTGTACACTAAACATCGAACAATAAAGCCTTAAATTCAAATCTAACGAGGGGGAACGTTGTGAGTTGCTGCGGACACCGCAACTCTACAGTTATACCCGATACTAAGTCAGTATGGCTCTCCTCCGGCAGACGGCGCTAATATTAAACGACACGACAAGGAGTGCGTGCGAGAGAGACAGAAAATCAGTCTGAGCGTGACGTCGGGTGCTGCGTTGCCAGTGCAAATTGATTTGTTCCTTTTGGCTATAAAAATGATCTGATCTGATCCAGATTCAGCAATCTGATATATATGATCATTATCTATGATTCTGCGTTTTTAGTTTTCTCGTATCCTCAATATTGTGGATGCAACAGATTTTCGTCCTTTGTGGGGGCGGAAGGGGGTGGGGCGAAATTTTGAGATATACGTTTTATAGTGAGATCTAACAGGAGTGCGGATACCAAATTTGGTTACTCTAGCCTTAATAGTCTCTGAGATTTTTGAATATCCCCAGATTTTTATCCTTTGCGGGGGCGGAAATTTTGAAACAAACTCGTCTCGGTCCGATATATTAGGAGTGTGGATACCAAATTTGGATGCTCTAGCTTTTTTAGTCTCTGAGATCTAGGCGCTAATGTTTTACTCTAAGCAAAGCCGCCTATGCTACGTGCGTGTTAGAGAGAGACAGGGCGAGAAAAAATGAAATTGTTTTCTTGATGCTGGCTATAATAATTATACGATCTGGTTCAGATTTTGCACTCTAGAAGATATAGTCATCTTCTACGATTCTCGTATCGTCGAAATTGTGGATGCCACAGATTTTCGCCCTTTGTGGGGGCGGAAGTGGGCGGGGCAAAGTTTTGAAATATTCTTGTAGCAGTGACATATCACAGAAGTCTGGATCCAAAACATCGTTGCTCTAGCTCTTATAGTCTTTGAGCACTAGGCGCTGAAGGGGACGGACAGACGGACGGACGGACGGACAGACGGACGGACGGACAGACAGACAGGGCTCAATCGACTCGGCTATTGATGCTGATCAAGAATATATATACTTTATGGGGTCGGAAACGATTCCTTTTGGACGTTACACACATCCACTTTTACCACAAATCTAATATACCCCAATACTCATTTTGAGTATCGGGTATAAAAACGGAGAAATCCCATTCGTAAATGTGGAGTTCGGGTTGTCGGAAAAAACGCAAATGCCTTCGCTCAATCTGGCATACATGTATATGATCTGGCTTCAAGGAAAGGATACAAGTGTTCGATAAGATAGTTCGATAAATCTCAAATAATCCTGTGTAGGAATACTAGAGTTCCACTGAACGTTGATTCGCTGTTCTAACTAGTTTCCCATAAACAAACGAATTGAATGGTACAAACAGAGGAGAACGCACTACGAGCGATTTGGGATTGTTTACGAATAAATACCAAAAAAATACCGATTAGTATTATTTGCATACAGATCGCAAATTCGAACTCGAAAATTTTATAACGAACAGCTTGAAAGCGGAAACTGAGGAACCACTATCAGCCACGAGTCTAAATTCGCTTCTAATGGAATTGCGCTAACGGAGACTTACCCGAGCAATGGCGGCTCCTGGAGACTGTCTCTCACCGAGGGCAGGAGCTGCTGCGAGGACACGGCCTGGTTGGTGGCCGTCATTGAGGTGAGTGCCTGTGAAGGAGTTCAAATAAACTAATTAGTGCGAGGGACCCTAGCACTTACACTCTAAATGTCGACGTCAACTTGACTAGCTATGAGAGGGGTAGGGTATGGTCTAGAAGAATGCTCTTAAGGAGCTGAGTTTAAGCTACGTTAGTTAGGTATAGAGCGAGAGAGAGATAGAGAGAGAGAAAGAGAGAGAGAAAGAAAGGGCTGACAGGGCATGCACACAGAACATGAAAGAACACTAAAGAGAGGGACGACCATACTGAGATATGTACATATACCAGGAGATATGTAGATAAATAGATAGATGAAGCTTTGATCTACTTATTAAGATCCATTGGAAGTGGAGAGGATGTGAGACTCACGTCCTACCCTGAGGCTAGGAAACATAGCCTAATTGTCGGAACCCATTCTAGTTCTGCAGTTCTATCTATAAACGAACATCTATTATACGAGTATTTCGTTATATTTATGTTCTATGTGGAGTGACTGTACGATATGCATGCTTAGTTAGGTTAGTTCTACAGCTGTGATGTATGTATGTATGTTCTTCTTAGCCTTAGATCGTACATATGGGATGTAGATATGTTGTATTTTATAAATGGTTAATGCTTAGTATGTACAAAATAGTAAATCGAACTGAGGAAAACAATAACAAATAGCGAAAACGGATAACGTATAACGGGAAACGGGAAACGATAACGACAAACGATAAACGATAAACCAAACATATTTAACATTTATGTGAACGATATTTACACCAAGTCCAGCTTCATCCATTAGTAGCATAGCCTGCAGATGTGGTTGTGGTTGTAGTTGTTGGAGTTTTTCGTTTTCGTTTTCGAGTTGTAGTTGTAGTTAAAGTTGTGATATCGAGTTTAACAAGTTTTATATAACAGATAATGCATGAGTGTCAACAGTAGAGCAGAGCATAGAGCATAGGAGCAGAGAAAATAGACATATATGTAGATGGGGTATACATCGATAGTCAGGTGGATAATAAAGAGGCGGATAAACACAAAGGAAGAGACAGAGAGAGGTAGAGAGAGAGAGAGAGAGAGAGAGAGAGAATGAAATTATAGATATGTAGGTAGATAGAGAGTTGTATATTGTATAGGGAGTGTTATGGGGGGTATGGGGATAAATAATCGCACTGGAGAAGCTCTGTTATTCCGCACACAGACAAGAGATGTACACATCTATACACATATATATTGTAGTATATTTGAATTTGAATGCAGAAACGATAACGATTATGAGAGCGATAACGATTACTGCGGATATGATGGCCCACAGCCGTGCCATGTTGCATGTGCCTGCTCCCAGAGCTCAAAGGTATCAAGGGATCAAGGGAGCAGGCACATTTGCATCGAGTATTGCCTAGACACACAAGAAAACCCAGCTGCTATCACGAGTATTTGTGGTAGTGATTGGACTGTGGCATAAAATAAATATCACATCAAGTGGAATACTCCTTCAACCGAAAGGACTGAGGCTGGTTTGATTCAGTTTCAGTTTCAGATGGGGATCAGGCTCGCTGGGATTTTCTGTTCATTTTCCACATCAGGTCCAGTTTGTGTACAGTGTCCGGTTCCATAGCAGTGCCATGTACTGTCCCCGTATAACCAAGCCACAAGCCAACGATAATCGCCCCCAAGCCAAGCCCACACCTAAGCTCGAATCCAACCAGTGCCCTACCACATACTACAGTGGGTCCGACCCCCGTCTCGAGCAACTAGTCGTCTACCGGTCCCTGCTCGAGCACTTGCTGGACCAAAAGATGCACTATGACCGGGAACGGGAACTGGAAGAGCAGCGTCTGGAGCGGTTTCGGCGCGAGGGCCTCAACGAGCGCAGCCTGATGGTACAAGAGCGGGTTCTGAAGAAGACTCAGGCCATGCTCCCAGGCATTGTCTTTAAGATGCGCAACGAGGTGGATAGGCTGCAGCGCCTCCTGGAGACCGACCAGCAGCAGCTGAGGCAGCTGGATCTGGAGCTCTTCGATCAGTGCCAGCAGCTGCTAAGCGCCTCGAAGCAGAGCCTAGACCACGAGCTCTGAGACCCTGAAACCTGGCTCGATTCCCTCTCGAAATATTCAGTCGATGAGCTGCCAAATTCAAATGTATACCGGAATGTAAACCAAACTAAACCAAACCTCAATCCTTAATTTGATTAGAAATAATCCGCCCTAATATAATATATACAAAGTTGAAAAGGAGAAGGATAGGGATGGGAATGATTCAGCAGGGCCCTCACCTGCTTTAGGTGGTTTTTAAGGATGGTGCCCTCGGGCTCTGGCAGCGGCGGTATCTCCTCGTAACCGCCGGTGGGCGGAGACAGCTTCGTGGAGTCCAGATCCACTACCCAAATGTCATCGGGCAGCCTGGCATGTAAACGAAACGACAGTTAAAACAGTTAAAGATCCTTTCCATCCCTTGGATGGAGGTGGATATGGGCTGGCACTCACCTAAAGTTTTTCTTGTACACTAGAAACGAGGCCGGCACTCCAATGACAAAGGGTGTGGGGGCCAGCAGCAACTGCTCGGCACAGCTGAGGCAGGTGGGTAGGAGAGGAATGACCGGGAACATGTACTCCAGGGGGTAAAGCATGGTGACGAAGGCCATCACCGACATGGAGAGGGCGTTGTAGTCGCGCGACTGGAAGAGCACCTTGTTCTCTTGCATGATCAGGGTCCACACCTTCAGACAGGTCTCCACCCCGAGCAGCTCCAGCGGTAGATGCAGAGGGAAGTCCACCAGCGAGAAGCGCGTGTGATCGGGCAGGGCGAACAGTAAGGGCTCATGAACCGTGGGCGAAAGCACCTCCACCTGACAAAGGAAATAAGATATCAGCTAATCAGTCAAACCGGAGGAACAGAAGAGGCTCAACGTACCTCCACGCGCGTGGACCCAGGCACTGGAACTGGGGTGGAGAGCAGGCGCAGTATCCAGGTCTCGATCTCACGCACATCATGCAGAACGATTGAGGGCGTCGCTTCGCTGACGTGACCCGTCAGCACCGTCCACACGTTGTCCCGATTGAGCTTCTGCGAGGCTCCCACACGCTTCGGGGAGGAGGACTCGTTGCAAGCATCAATTAACTTCTTGAGGATAAATAGGCACTCGCGGAAGGTCGTGAAAAACGGGTGGTGCGAGATGATGCACAGCGAGGTAAGCGACTGGTTGCGCAGCTTAGTCCGCTTGCGGGAGGCGCGCGGCGACGGCGAGTGGCTGCCGCCCGACTCCGAATCCGCAGATGGGGCCATCAGACCGAGTTTTGGCACCGATGTGGGCGGCTGTTGCCCGCTGCCAGACTGTTGTTGGTGGTGGTAGTGCTGCTGCTGGTGGTGGTGCGTATGGAGGCGCTGCTGATCAGAGTCGCGACGCGAGGTGAGTTCACGATCCGAGTCGCTGGGCGCTACGTTACTTCTGTAGTCGCTAGAAGTAGTTAAGAGGCCGTAACTATTATGGAAATGGTTTGAAATCTATTAGACTGAGAAGTAGCTGAGCGACAATCCCTGGCCCGGTCACCACCAAGCGCCAAGCACACAACACTTGCCTGCTAAACGCCGAGTCCGAGCTGCGCTCCATGCTCTTGCGCCACGACTCCCGCCGGAAAGCGGACGAGCGTCGTCCGCCCCGTCCGCTGCCAGCTCCGCCAGGGCCTCCGTTTCCCGATCCTCCAGCTGCATGGCCACCGCTCCCCTGTCGCTCGTTGCCTGCCGCCGCCGACCCCGCCACAGTGCTGGGCCGCTCGATGGGCCGGTAGAAGTTCACACAGATGCCGTAGCGCGTTTTCCCCGAGTCCTTGTCCGTCAGAGCGAACACGAACGAAGTCATGTCGCGGATGGCCGAACCCGTGCGTCGCGGCCCCACGCTGGTACAGCCCTCCGGCTGGCAGAAGTACACCATGTCCAAGGGCAGGGGGAAGTCCGCGTGGTCCGAGGGCGGATAGCGGCGAAGCAAGTCGGGAACCTGTCGCAAACACACAATTCAATTCCATTAGCGGTACACTCAAGGACTCAAGGAGTATTCCCTGCTTACCTGCACCGGCGGGGCCTTGAGACCCTGCAGTCCCTTGGGCATCGGCGGCGTTGTGTGTGCACCCACAATGGCCATGTAGTCGACCAGGCGGGGGCAGAGTGAGGCTCGCTGCTGGTCCGACATCCTCGCTGCAAAAGAACAAGAGGGTAAGTGCATTAAGCTACAGACTACATCAGAGCTCATAAAAGTGCCGCAACGACTGCTGCCGCCATTAAAGCCAAGGCCACTCTCCTAAGAAAGCGAATGGCCACGGCTTTAATGTCCTTGAGGGGACATCGACAGCCCGACACAACCTATTAAAGGAGAGAGCTAATACGCATGCTGTAATTCTGTTGTAATTAATTGCATAGTGTTCTAGGATTGGGGTGTGACCCACCCCCTGACCTCCATTGGGGCCATTCTGTGCTTATGCTCTCCATTCGAAGACCCGAGGCAGCTAAAGTCCATAGCCATACCATTTCTATTCATTAAGGACTGACCTATGTAGACATATTCGTATGTCATGCATTTTCCAACGTTTCCAACCATACTAAAACGAAGCCATCGGTATTGTCTGGATCGATATAATAATTCTTCTGATCTTGTGGGGCAAGTTTCTTCAAAAAGTATCACAATACTCTAAAAACTTATAAGGTAAAGGTTACAGCGCATATGCGTGATAATACGTGTGCACGCATACATTCAAATGGGCTGGAACTTAAAAAAAGAACCAAATCCCAAGCGCTATTGAAACTAATAGAATTTAATGACTCCCAAACAGTTCTGTGGGCTCCCACTGGGACGACATTCGGACATTATGGGACAATAGAATGTCAAGTACTTTAACGACAGTGTGGGCCAATGGAAAGCCCAGGAGTTTTTCAACCCTGAGTAGCCAGAGAATAGGGGTGAATGCGACGTCTTAGCTTGTATAATTTTAAATAAAAAACTTTAAATAGATATCCGTCAGATAGAAACATCGGAACACATCCTATGTGAAGGCCCTGCACTCTATAGAAATAGATCTCAACATTTTTGGACAACAAGACCCGCCAAAGCGCTAATGAGGCACTTTAAAGCCTAAGCATAAAGAGATCTTCCACATAATTCAAGTTCGATAAGTCCTTGTAACAATAATAATAAGAAGAATAATAAAAAGTTCCGAGCTTGCACTATTCGATTATCATTTGATTCGCACTCTTAAAGATTCCTTGAATGGAAATGGAATGGAATGTCCAATCAAATGATTCCATTCCCTAAAGCAACCATACAACAAACTCCCATACTCCGTCAAGGATGCTCCGTCCAAGGCTCAGTCAAGTCAAGTCAGTGGCCTGCTCTTTGTTGGCTGCTGACCTTGCCGCAGGCGCAACCAAACGAGGAGGTCGAAGAAGAGAGAGGATGACAGGATGGGGCTGCCGAAGGACGCCTGGAAGACCGTCGAGCAGCAAACAAAGCGGTTTGGGGCTCAGCTGGGAAAATTGAATGTCAAAGCTGAAATACTTTAAAGCGCCCAATCAGAAATTGCAAATTCCATTGACGTCAGTCGAGTGGGAGTGGCAGTGGGAGTGGGTATGGGTATGGCTATGGCTATGGCAAAGGGTTTGGGTTTCGGTTTGGGGTATTGTGGCAGGGGAATGCAAGGGGGACGTTTGGCGTGCGAAACACCCAGCAATTGCTGGGTGGAACTTTTCCTCAAGGCCACCGCCAACGGGGAAAGGAAAAAGAGAGCAAAACGCGAACCAAAGTCAAAATCAACATCCACATCCACATCATCAGCGCATTCATCACGGATGACACGCCGTCAAGTGGAGGGACGAATACAGCGTGAACCGTGCACCGTGCACCGTGCACCGTGCACCGTGCACCGTGCAGCTGACAAGCTTCATTATGCTGGGAGGAGTTAAAAACGCAGCCTCCTGGTCAACCAGCGCATACACAGAGCCCCGACGAGCCGGACAGCCACTCGAACAACCAGCCTCGCCTCCCACACAGCTGCCACAATAGCTAAAACATGTCAGGGTGAATCATGTCAAGGCTGCAGCCATACAGCAGTTACTGCCGTACCCCGCAACCCACCCCTACGCGACCGCCCACAAGTAGGGCTATTTTTCGAGAAAATATACGTGTACATATACATCCGAGGGAGTCCACTTAAAGGACCCCAGCAGACCGCAGACTCCGCACGCGGATCCCCGCGGAATGACATCAGCATGGATGTCGTTGTGGTTGTGATGGCTGTCACTCGCTCACTCGCTCACACTTTCGCCGACCGCCGACCCACTCTGGTCGGAGTTAAAAATAGCAAACAGAAAGCGAAACTGTCATTAACCGAAAAACTGTCAACGTCGTACAGCAGTGCGCACTTTGCGTACGCGTATTATGAAATCATCCTTGGAGCTGGAGATGTGACGCTTGGACTGCCCTCTGCCGTCTGCTCTCGATGGGGAGGCCAGTGGAGTCGACTGTATCTGTTGCCCCAGAACATTGCCCAGCTACTTAAGTGGGATCTGAGATCGAGTATGAGCATGAGCAGCATCCCCAATAAAAGTTAGCATATCTGTAACAAGGCACATTCCACTTTGAACTGGTCAGGGGGGATTAAAGGTTTTAGTGGGTATTTAACGCTTAGAAGTATGTATTTACGAGTACAAAAGCAAATCCTCTCAAGCGACCAGGAAACAGCGGACAAACCTTTCCTTGTTTTCCGCAATGCGCACGCAAGACTGCCAAGAAGCGATGCCCCAAATGGGGCTCACACAAAGAAATCCTCTAAGTGACCAGGAAGCGACAGGAGAAACTCAGCTTAGCTAAGGCTTCCGTCCTTTAGAGCTGGTGGATTACATCGCCGCTTGTACGTAACAATCAAACTTAAATGAAGGAGGACGACAAAACATGCCACAAATGATTCCACGACGAACAACGCCAGAGAAATGCAAGAATGCAGTGTGCAGATCGTGAAAAGCACCTCCTTCACCATTACTGCAAATGTATTGTAGAACACAAAGACTATGTAGTACGAGCATGAGACAAGTGAAGTGAGAAGGAAGGAGTGTAAGGAAGGCTAAGACCCACGGATCTTTCAGTCAGCTCGTGCAGACCGCCCTAAGTGTGCAGTGGAATTTCTTGTCTGAATTATGTACGTGCGCCGCCATGAAAGGGGAAAGGAGCCAAGACCGAGGAGACGGGAAGGCATCTGCTTTGCAAGCAGCTCTCTGCTGTCATCACTCGGGCCACTTAGAGTTGGGGCGAGGGGAGGGGAGGGAAGCGGACACAAGCTCTTCAGTGGGCGGCCATGACTGGCAGTCTGTCTGTTTGTGTGTCTGTCTTTCTGTCAGTCAGCCAGTCAGTCAGTTTCGCTGTCTGCTTTGCTTTGCAATTTCCATTTAGTGTCATAGCTTCCATTCTGTTCCATTCCATTCCATTCCTCTGCCCAAGTCCTTATTCGTTCTGCATGTGGTGTGAATGACTTGTTGTTGCCCCTGCACGTGCCTCCGGCCTGGTGGTATCATAAAATCAATAAAGGGCTCGGCAATTGCATTCCCTGGCCCCCACCTGGCCACTGGTGTCCAGCCACATCATAATCATCATTAACCATCGGCATTGCACACTCGCAGTCAGGCCGTATCATCAAGGCCACAAAAGGTTGGTCTTATCAATCCGGCCACACACTCACCCACTTCCACTCCCACTCCCACTCCATGTTCTATCTGCTTTATGCACATACACATTCCAATTCAGGGAGCAAGCAATATGCCAAGGGAAAATTCCTGGGATATCGGGGCTCTCGAAGCTCCCGCATAAATTCCTATTGCGCTCCAAGCTATGCTACGAAAATGTCGGCCCCAAAAATGTATATGCGCAGAAGGGAAATACATACAATCTCTCTTTGTCTCTCTCTCTCACACACACGTGTGGAAGAGGAAGGCAAAAGCTGAATGTGGATTCAGCTTGAGGCGGCGATGGGTGGGAGTACAAGGCTAAGCAGCAGCAGCAGCACTGACACACACACACACACATACATACACAAATTTGTACGCTCTTGCGTACGCAACAAGGTCACTGGAAAATCGTTAAGCACAAAAAAAATACACACACGCTCTCGAGCACACAAATAAACAGCAGAAAAAGCAATGCAGAGAAGGGGAAGAGAGCAGAAAAGCAGCTCAGAACCAGCGCAGCACCAACAAAAATACCGTTTCTTGTTCTATACACGCCTACATACATACATTTACATACAGACACAATGCTGCGGCAGGCCAAGCGTGTATGTATGCGTATAAAATGAAATTCCATAACTTACCTCTTTCTTTTATTAACTAATTATTGTGTTCCCAACTTTAAATTATTGAAAATGGGTGATGATTGGTTGCTCTTGCATTCTGTTTACATTGCGAGATGGCAGCACCAGATGAGCAGCCCAAACAGCAACTGCAGCAATATTAGCAATATGTACCACTTTGAGAATAATTAACTTTCTGCTCTCTACGGTATCACTGAACAGCAAAAAAATACAAAGCAGATGAACAAATTAGAGTAGCTGTTATTTTCTCTCCTTTTTCCTTTGGCTTTTCTTCGCACGTCGCTAGCACAGAGCCGTGAATTCAGCTGGTCGTGTGTGCTGACTGCGCTGGTCGTGGTGTGACTGACAGTCCGGAAAGGACGCCAGTGCCAACCAACCGAACCAGCCACACACCACACGCCCCCTCTTCCCCCACAACCAGAGCTTGTGTGGTGTGGTGGTGTTGGTTTGGCTATTCTATTCCTCCACTGCTGATGTCGGCTGGAAAGTGTGCGCGAGTGTGCGAGCATGAGCCGCACATCCATTGCCATTTCCATGCCGCACTTGTTGGATTCTCGGAGAATTCCAGCCTGCGCATGTGCACGGCTGTAGGCTGCAAAATCATCGACGCCACTTTCAATAATATCGATAGGTTTGGAATTGTGCATACAATGTTTTTGGTTTTTTTCGACCATCGAAGAGATGAGAGATAAATCACAGACAAATAATAATAATTTGTACAATTTTGTGCAGGAAAAGATACTACTTACGCAATAAAAATGAAAAGCCGATGTAATAATTATGATGTAGTAGCGAAACATGTAGATAAGCTCCGATACTAGAACGACCATCGATCCTATGTTGCTGTTGCCATGGGAAATGGATCCACATAAGCCCCATGCTCCTGGAGCGATATAATTGCCAATTGTATGCTGCAAACGAACCGCAAAACATGGGCTCAGCATAGATTATGTTAAAGCAAATCCCATTACAGCAAAATCGTCGATAGTATCGAATTTGCATCCGGCACACAGTGAAGCATGTAAGTTTCTTTGACGAATTTGACAACCATTTATATCGTCATCATATAAAAAGCGTAGAAACAAACAGTCAAAAGACAAGCTGTTGTGAAAAACGATTTTCTATAAAGATAATCACCACAACTTTTCGCATTTAAATGACTATCTGATTTTTCATGTTGCTGCCAGCGATAGTTACAAAATATTGATGGCTGTTGTAGCGTGGGACAGCTCATGCTCGATTATACTTATTTCTTTTTTAAATGAGTCCGAGTTTTAAATGAGTCTTATTTATTGAATTTTACTTTATAAAAACAATATCAGTAAATATTCCAACTCCAGACTTCCCTTCGTTTCGATCCTACCTTTGACTTTAATAACAAGATTAATCTGGACTGTTGCTGCTGCAGTGGCTTCACCAGTTAGTTGAGGATCAAGGCTTCAACTGGCTGAGGTTACCACTCCAGCAGCAGCAGTGAAGAACAATGTTGTTCTTAAAGACAAATGGTATGATCGTAATGAGATGGCTCACATAAATGCCGAAATTATAGTCCAGCATCCTACCTCCTTTCAAGGACTTCAGATTGTAATCCGCTTCTTGATGGGTGGTGGCGGTGCGTGCGAAGTATCCGAAGAATCGGTTTTTGCTGGCGCACCATTGGGGGCTGTGGTCCCATTGATCTTCAGCCAGCAATGATGTTGATCAACCAATTGAAAAATACTTTGTACACAAATACTCACAGAACCATCGGTGAGTATTCCATTATCTGTTGAGAGGAGCAGCAAGCAGCTAACTCTGGCTGAGTATTTTCATTTCAAATGGAATGGACCTGAAGTGTTTTGAGCAACGACCTTCTTTTAGTAGCTGCGCAAACTGCAAGCAGCGCTATTTTATGGAATCATCTGAAATATGCGTTACCCCACTAGTATATGTATTTAAAAATGTACAGGGCAAATGAACACTTCAACTACGTACCACTTGCAGACGCTGAACTTGAACTTCTGGTTGAATTTTAAGAAATTGCCGATCGTAGCTCCACAGATTGCTGCCGCTGCTAAATGTGAAAATTGTAAATAAAAAATTTCACACCGCACAAGCAGAACTTAGGATAGTTTAGGTTCAAAGGGCTGCTCGACATCACAAGTATCATCAAATCTTATAAATTAAATTGGCAATTGAATATAAAATAAAATTTAAATATAAATAAAATCATAAAACTTTGCTAGCTGACTAGTTGCAAAAACAGACATAGACTTGTGGGAGAAGCATGCAGTGAGAAAGAGATTGTTACACTTTTTGGATCTAACTTTGCTGGCAGTTTCCTATACCTTTCACCCTCTTATGCTGTCTCTCTTTTCACAGCAAAGTTAGAAAAGTCTAATGTCATAGCACTATTATCGATTAAATGCCATTTCTACATTGTGTCTACATGAAAATTAGCCTCTTGCAATTTGAGATCAGTTGGCAGCGCTGATACGACCAAAGGAAACATTCGATATTTCAAATGTACCGATCCTTTGACAAGAATTTAACAACTTAACATAGACTGAGACTGGGCCACACCAAGCTGACCAACGCCCACAACATTGACAAAACATTGCCCAAGACATGTTCATTGTGCGGCAACGCGAACATACCTTACGACACATACTATACACCTTCTCCTTACTCTCCCCACAAAGGTCCCTATCATTAAATAACAAAGACCCCATGCAACTGATCTCGAACCCCACCAACGCAAATTCCAAAACTATCCTCAAATTCCTAGTCACGGCAAATCTCCTTCACAAAATATAACCGAGCATACTTTAAATACTCATCCCAACACCTTTTTATATAAGTATAAAATCGGACCCAATTACCCTAGGGCTTAAGGCCTCAGTAGCTATAGCTCCAACACTTGTTAATATTTTGTTTTAACTAGCTATTAGCATTATTTAAATAAATACAAAAATTTAACAACTTAACAAGAATTTTCATCTTAAAACGATGCTCTAATCAAAAGAAAACAACTTTCAAGTGGATAAGTTATGTTTAAAATTGTCTACCAGAAGAGCCAACGTTTAAGCGAGTTACAAATACATATGTCATTCCCATTCTGGCGTTAGGTTACCTTCGTACATCAAAGTTAAACAAATAATGACAGAATATAATTTTGTATAGGATCTTTCTTATAGGAGTTAATAGTAAAGGAAAAAATCACTATAAAACCCAATTAGTTGCTGGAATGCAAATAGACTGCGAGGAATTTACATAAACCGATTGGATTTTTATTGAAAAAAGCTTTAACATAATTGCACATAGTACAGTTTGACTGTAAACGGAAACAGGCAGCTTAACACACTAAGATTGGCTATTGGCTTAAAAGCGGGCAACAATTTAAAAAGAACCCATCGTCCAGGGCAGCCGGGTGCCAGCCAGGAGCTTAAAGCTATCGAGGAGCCGCTCAGAGCAGCTGCCTCCTATAAATGCACATTTTGGGGGAGAGCGGCGGCACCCGTTTTCCTGGCCATGGGACTCTTATGATTAACAGAATTAAATGCGTATTTGTCTAGATAAATGCAACAAAACAGCCTTATCCGTTGGTCAGACCAAAGTCGGAGCGGAGGCCGAAGCCAGATTTAGTGCAGCAGGAAGAGAGCCGGCTGCTCCAGATACTGCTTCCAAACGTTCGAGAAGCTGGCCATGGTGACGCCGTCGATGACACGATGATCGGCCGACCAGCTGACGCTCATGATCTGTGCCTTGACCACCTCGTCCTTATCGTTGAAGCGCGGCACAGCCTTGGTTCGGCCCATGGCACCGATGGCAACCTGGGGCGCCATAATGCAGGGATGCGTATAAGTGCCGCCAATCTGTAAGAAAGTTTAGTATTCAACAGCCTTATACATTGGAGAAAGCTACCTCCTACTCACAATGCCAATGTTGGACAGGGAAAATGTACCGTCGGCAAAGTCCGTGGGTCTCAGCGAGCCAGTGCGTCCTCGCTCCACCAGCGCATTCAGGTCCTTGGCTATCTCAATGATGTTCTTCGATTGGCAATTCTTGATGTTCGGCACCACCAGGCCCTGGGGCGTGTCGATGGCCACGCTTATGTTGTGGGCCCCCTTGTAGACAAGCGACTCGCTGGCCAGGTCCAGAGAGCTGTTAACAATCGGATACTTGGTCAGAGCAATGCTGGCCGCCTTAATGCAGAACGGCATGAACGTGAGCTTGGGCACACCGCTCTCCTTGGCCATTGCCTGCAGCTGGGCCCGGAACTGCACCAAATTGGACATGTCGATCTCATCGCTGTACGCAAAGTGCGGAATTTTCTATTGACCAGGGAGAAAGTATGGGTATATCATGTCATTGTCTTTAAGAATTGAAAGGGATGGCTCCTCCACTCACCAGGGATTCGGTCATCGCCTTCAGCATGGCCTTGCGCACACCCTTTAGCACCTCCACACGATCGGAGGGAATGGCAGCTGCTGTACCAGCAGTCGTTCTGGCTATCTGAGACTGCTGCTTGGCGGCAATCGTAGGATGAGGGATATTTGTGCCGGGGGGCACCTGCCCCAGATACTCCAGTATATCGCCCTTGAGAACGCGTCCGTTTTTGCCCGTAGGCGGCACATTGGCTAGGTCCAGCTGATGTTCCTTCGCCAGGCGACGAACAGCGGGAGTGGCTGGGGTGATTACTCGGCCCCCATTAATGGAAACAGCCTCTCCTGCTGAAAGTTTGGCAGCCTCCGCTTCGCTGGAGGAGCTATCGGAGGAAGAAGAGGAGGATTCAGTGCTATTCTCGTCACCCTCCTCGTCGAGCACATCAAAGTCCAGCAGGGGCTTGCCCACCAATGCGATCTCATCGATGCTGTGGTGGATTTTAGTGATTTTGCCATCGTAGCGACTGGTAATGGTCACCGAGGCTTTGTCTGACTGAACCTCGCATAGATTGTCAAACTGCTCGACGGTGTCGCCCACCTTGACAAACCACTCCTTAACCGTCACCTCGCGGATGCCCTCGCCGATGTCGCTCAGATTGAAGGAAACAGTCTTGTCCAGGCTAGGAGTCACATGCAGGCAGCGCTTTAGCTGAAAAAAAAAATACGAACACCACTTAGAAACGTGCAGCATGCATTATGACTTGTTAAAACAACACACTATAGCCCTCTCGCTCGGGCCACTGTTGTGAGTATGCGGAGTTGATTACATAACACTATCTTGTGTGCGCGGCGCTGGAGGGAAAATAGAGGACGGCAGCAACAAGTGGAAATCTGGTTGGATCTACTCACTGTTTGGTGGCGGGAAAGATAGTTCTTGAGAAGCCAGCTGGAAGCTCCATTTCGGAGCAGGTGTGTTGCCATTTAGCTGAGTTAGGGAGCGAATAAAGGGTTCTGGAAATGATTAGAATTGTCCTGGCTGATCGTGTTTTGGCGACAACACAGACAACAGATGGTTCTAGATAGAGCTGGCCTATCACTGGCACTATCGATAATAGATATGCACAATAGATGATCGATCGATGGTGGACATATAACTGCATAAGAGCATTTTTATGTAGCAAAAATCTCTATACAAGAATTTAAATTTCTGTTAATTGCATTACATCCTGTACAATTTTAAAATCCGTTGAAAATCAAATTTTGTTTTCAATTTAAATTTGAAACAGTCTCTTGCCTTGGTGGGCTAAACAGTTTTCCCCACCACCAGCTGATCGATTGTACATGTGCCTTTCTTCAAGTACTAATCAACACTAAGCCCTATAAAACGTGAAAACAGTTCTTTCTGCACAAAAATGGCAAGTTTCTTATAAATAGATCTTAGTAGAGCATCATAATTATATTCCCCTTGCACAGACTAACTTACGCAAGGAGCTGGAGAAATGCAAACACCCGAATAGTCGCAAGACCAAGGCCCTGGGCAAGAAGGCGCGTCGTCAAAACAACAAACATAAAGTGCGCTTGGGCCATGCCATCAAAAGCAACATCATGGGCGAAAAGCTGACCTGGTTCTTGGGCCACATCGCAGAGGAACGTACCGCTCCACTCAGTCCCCAGGAGTTCGAGGACCTGATAGCCCTCTACTTGCAACGCTTCGACGAGGAACTGGCGCAGATTGCCCTGAAGCAGTCGATTGGGAAGCATCGCGCCAACCAACATGCGGCCCGCAAAGACGTCATTACAATTACACTTGAAAAGGAGCGCAACGAGTACCAGAGCGGCGGAATGGGCAAGCATAACATTTTCTAATGGTGTTAAAGAAAAATTTTAACTGGGTTTTCTCCTATGCAGAGCTGCTGAACCTTTGCGATCCGCTCAAATTGAAAATGCTACGGGATTGGGATGGCAGTGCCCTGAGTGTTCAGCATTTGAAGTTAGATCTTGTCTCGCATAACATGCTACAACGCTTAAAGAAGCAGGGAGAAGAAGTTAAAAGCAGTAAGGCGGGTGAAAAGATGGAGACGGCATAGTAAACTAGTTAAATAAAACAAAAAATAAAAATACATTTAGTTTTGGCTGTTATATATCAGTGCCATATCTGCCGAGCAAGTAACCGCCGACTGGCAGCAGCTAATGGGTGCTGTAGAAACGCAAATACCTTTTTACCTGATATAAAACATTCTAAAAGCCGTAAAGATCACATGGTGGAATCCTAATAATTTAGCTAAATCGAATTAAAACCAAGTGTAGCTGCCATTGAGTTTGGGTCTTTTACAATACTGATTGTTTCAGAGCACCATACCTATCGGTAGGTAGCTATCGATATGCATCAGCTGTTCAGCATTCTATCCAACTGTTTGAGTGTGCGTGAACTTGAATTCGGCGACAAACACAATTGTGGTGAAATATCTGCCTCTATCTTGAACCGTAAGTTTTATTACATAAACAACGGACACCAAAAGCGAAAGTAAGCCTCCATTCACACTCTAGTGTATCAAGGCCTGTCCAGACATACACAATTTCCTCAGCAATGGGCAGCAGCACATCCAAGGGAGTCGAAGTCGCTCAAGCCGCTGCATCAGAACCCGTCGCCGCGACTAATGCCGCCTCTGGTGCCAAACCCAAGTGCAAGGCATGCTGCGCCTGTCCCGAGACCAAGCGGGCACGTGACCAGTGGTAAGCGTTCAGGGTGCACCTATGCAGATGTGCCTACAGGCTGCTAGGATGACGCAACACTTCTAATGAGCTCTCTTCTCCATTCAACAGCATGGTAGAGCGCGGCGAGGAGAACTGCACTGAACTGATTGAGGCGCATAAGAAGTGCATGCGCGACGCCGGCTTCAACATCTAAACAACTCTAACGTCCCAGCCCCCCCTTCCCACTGTTTGTTTGTGTTGCATCTCATGATAATTATTATAGTCGTAATTTAATTGAAAGAGCCAAATCTGCTCATGCCGAATGAGTTTTTTTCTAATACAGAGAGATGAGGAGAGGAATGCGCTGGAGTCAGACAAAGCTAAGGGTGCGCAAGGCCACAACTGCAGCCATGTAAAAAGTAATGAGAAGCATGCAGCCAAAGGCGATTATCCGGGATGGCTGCGGCACAGGATACACGGCGTAGACCAGGGTGTGCACTATGCGGGCCAAGGAGGCCACTCGGAACAGGTTGCAGGACACTGTTGCATCCGGATTGGTGCTTATGTAGATCAGGGCCATGATGAAATATGGCAAGATGTTCTCCATGTCGTTGCGATGGGCTCTGCAGTAGATCGATTGAATAAATTATGGATAAGGGAGTGACTGTACTGGACTGCACCTACCTGCGTACGCGCTCCACATGTGGATCATTAAACTGAACTTCCGTGTTCTTGAAGAAGAGGTCCTCCTGGTTGGGAAATATCTGTAAGGCAGAGAACCAGACACCCTTAGTTCTCAGAACGTTCGACCACGTATCCCCAAACCGGTTATGAATGTTATGATGACTTTACCTTTCGCCTCATTCCCAATGGAACCAGACCCAGAAGCTGTGAATAGTCGATGATGCTTGAGCAACTGCAGCGGGAAACGCTGCGATCCCTCTTACCTTGAAGCGGAAACGTTGCACGGCAGTCAAAAGCGACATGAGCAGCATCTTGACCACCAGCACCGTGGCCCAAAAGAGATAGCAGCAGAAGACAGGATTGTCCAGGTTGAACAGCTCATTGGGGGGCGTCATCGGCATGGTACTGCTATTGGTGGACATCTTGGGAGCTATCGGAGGTGAGCGTTTGGTGAGGTGCGTTCGATTGGAGCAGACTAGAGCGACTGCTCATCTAGTGACGGCTCACAGCTCCACTCATCACAGGCCAGGCCGCATAGAAGTGGTCAAACTGGCTACGAATTGCGTCGAATCATATATAGTTGAGCGGATCGTTTTCTGTGGCCATGGGAGGGGTGAGATGGGAGGGGTCACTACTTAATGGCCCGTCGGGCTATTTGCGTCTAGATATACTTGATACAGCAGACGAGCACATAGATCGCCTCAAAGCAGGTGATTAAAAAGGTGGTGAAGAATGCTAGGGTCCGGGCCGGCTGGGGAACCGGGATGAAAGCGTAGACCATGGTATGCAGCACTCTGGCACTTGCCCCGATGCGTATGACCAGCCGTGCAACCATCGGATGCGGCCCAGTGGCCACATAGGCCAGGGACATTAACATAAACGGCAGCACATTCTCCAGATCGTTCCGATGAGCACTGCAATACAGTAAAATGCGATTACTTTGGGGGGGAGTCGGAGAGAAGCTTACCTTTACTTACCGACGCACTCGCTCCACATGGGCATCTCCGAATCGCACCTCGCTGAGCTTGGGGAGGCGAAGATCCTCGGGATTAGCAAAGGTCTTGGTCCTCATCCGCTGGCGGGCTGTGAGCAGCGACATGCACAGCATTTTCAGCACCAGCAAACTCATCCAGACCAGGTAGCAGGCGAAAACGGGATTCGACCTGTCTAGCAGTACCAGGCGCATGGGCCCGGTAATGGGAGTGGCCAATGTCTTGTTGTCCATTTATTAATTGATTACTCGGAACGGACCAGTTCAGGCCTATTCTCGACAAGCTTTGGCAGGCGACTATTCGGTCAAGTTGTGTCAGCGTCGGAATAAGAATGGAGCAGATGCCCCGATTCGCAGGGTCACGTCACGTTCTGACGTGTATACATATTCATTTATTTATTTGTTGGAATATTCCAAAAAGGGCGCAGGCTCATAGCCGGGCCCTATAGCGGTAGACGGCAGACAGCCATAGTTATCCAGTTGCCGCTTGGGGATATGATGGGGAAACAGTGCAGAATCCATCACAGATCACAGATTGATCACTTAAGAGCATTCCAACTGAAAATAGAAGCAGTCCAAACGGAAGTTGCCCCACTGTTCATGACACAGCAGCATTTACCACCCAAAGCACATTTATCAAGGTCACCGCACAAAAAAGATGTGCAAAACAAAAGAAACGATAAATAAAACAAATAAATATCAAGACAACGGACCAACGCAAGCGCCTCAGCCAAACGAGTGTTAGAGGGAGATGGAAAAGAGGAGGGAGCAGGCCCCTAAGTCAAACAAGCGGGAGCGAGAAAGACTGGGAAGAGAGCACATCAATGTGCATTAAAAATTAAATTGACTGGACTTATTGTGGACTAATTGCTTCATTCCACCCTGTGCCTCTCTTTGATTCATTATTCCCATACCCCTCTCAACGATTTGCTCGTCGGGCTATGTGGAGGCCAAGTCGAGTCTGACATGTGACTGGGTTCGTAATAAATGCCATGAAGGGTCTGGCGTTCAGTTGATAGGTAAAGTAGGGTCTGGCGTGCGGCCAATACACCTATACAAATGTATGTATAGAAACAACGATTTTAATTCAAAAAGCGCGAACACGTCTGTCTCGTGGCCAATACATATTTCAGAGTGCATTCAGGAGGTGGACTTTCTCCGATAACATTTCATATATGAATTTTAAGAAGGAACGTTGGAAATGAGCTTGGCTTGGCTCGTTTTTGAGCCAAGCAGGTTCTATAAACCTTAAGCTATTCATTAACAGTAAACTCACTTCCACTTTTCTCAGAGGGAATTTGATATATTTCCTAGCATACTTTCAGGCAGGTCTTATATCATTTCCTGATCTGAATTTAAACATCCTTACTGTGGAGAGGAATAAATATCGAAGATGATATTGCTTGCTTGTTCCATCAAGCAGACGCTGTGGGGTCCAACCTGGGCTGCCTTGAAAATTGCCAACATCTCTCAATTTTTGGGGATACAAAAATGCACAAGAAACTAACAAACACCGAACCACTGGACAAGGAAATTCCGCCGCTGCCAGAGCCCGAAGGAACCATACCATCCTTAAGAACCACCAGCCCCATCTTTCTTCTTTTCAACTTTGTATATATTATATTTGGGCGGATTATTTCTAATCAAATGAAGGATTGAGGTTTGGTTTAGTTTGGTTTACATTCCGGTATACATTTGAATTTGGCAGCTCATCGACTGAATATTTCGAGAGGGAATCGAGCCAGGTTTCAGGGTCTCAGAGCTCGTGGTCTAGGCTCTGCTTCGAGGCGCTTAGCAGCTGCTGGCACTGATCGAAGAGCTCCAGATCCAGCTGCCTCAGCTTCTGCTGGTCGGTCTCCAGGAGGCGCTGCAGCCTATCCACCTCGTTGCGCATCTTAAAGACAATGCCTGGGAGCATGGCCAGAGTCCTCTTCAGAACCCGCTCTTGTACCATCAGGCTGCGCTCGTTGAGGCCCTCGCGCCGAAACCGCTCCAGACGCTGCTCTTCTAGTTCCCGTTCCCGGTCATAGTGCATCTTTTGGTACAGCAAGTGCTCGAGCAGGGACCGGTAGACGACTAGTTGCTCGAGACGGGGGTCGGACCCACTGTAGTATGTGGTAGGGCGCTGGTTGGATTCGAGCTTAGGCTTAGGCTTGGGCTTGGGCTTGGCTTGGGGGCGATTATCGTTGGCTTGTGGCTTGGTTATACGGGGACAGTACATGGCACTGCTATGGAACCGGACACTGTACACAAACTGGACCTGATGTGGAAAATGAACAGAAAATCCGAGTGAGCCTGATCCCCATCTGAAACTGAAACTGAAACAAACCAGCTTCAGTCCTCTCGGTTTTCACAAAATTATGTGGAAATGTGTTTTTATTGACTTTTAATGTTTTTGGCATGGTGGACCTTTTGGCGTCAATTCCCAAATGTGAAGGAATATCTTGTGGTCGGGCGAGGAAACAATTGTTTTGTTTGGTAGCCGAGGATCTCGTCAATATGTATGACGATCACCGATATCAGAGTTTTCCCCGCAATATATGTATGTGCATACATAAATACATATGTATGTACTTGCAGACCGTTTATTATGTTTATTATTAACTCTCAAATGAAGTAATAAGCTTTTAATGGTACAAAAGTATATCATTTGATAAAGCACTTCAGAGATATGGCGGTCTCGATTTGCGTTCTTGGCGTTGTACAAGTATCTCCAATAAGCCTTAGTATTGACTCTTAAATGATAATAAAATTAAAAATTCTGACTGAAGATACATATGTACATATGTATGTATGTACATATGTACGTGTGTGAATGTGGCTGCGCGCTCTTCTTCGCGTGGACTGGAATATTCTAGTTTCGTTGCTGTGTTGGTCCATGCCTCAGTCGCCGTCCATCTCTACCCTGCACATTTAACCACATGCCATGACATGCCATGACGTATGCCCAAGAGTTGGTCTTTGGTCCCGTCTAAATTTAGTCAATGAATTATATTTGAATCTTATTCGCCTGTGTTTCTTGTTTCCTCCATCTTCGCTCAAATAAAACACGCGCTCCAGAGCCGACGCGTCGCATCGAATTTTTTCAGCGCCACACAGCCGCGGGACTTGTCGTCGTTGTCGTCGTCATCGCCCGCCTGTCCAGACGACGACTACATCACGTAGAGCGTCCAAAGTCCAAACTGCCGGATGACTTTGCTTCTGCTGGCTGTTCCGTTCCTTTTGTTCATTGGCGTGTTTTTGCACTATGACGAATTAATTTTAATACTTAAGCAGAGCACACAGGCCCCCCCGTACTCCTCTTCCCAAATGACAGACGCTCAGTGCAGCCTGTGAGACATTCGATGCAATTTCAATTGAACTAACGTCGGCTTGGCTTGCTCTAGGTACCGAATCTTGGTGAAGCGTCCTTTTCTTTTTGAAAGCTCCCCAAACAGGGAAGATCACAATAAATTGATTTTTTATATGCAATGTCATGTCATCAAATTGCTAGTCTAGAACCAGGGTAGGGTCACACAACATCAAGGAGCTTGGCGTATGTACATATATCCAAGCGAACTCAAGGAAGTTTCCAATACTTTCTGGATTTTACCACGGACTAAGAGATATAAGTGAGTTTCAGGCATTTCTGTGTCACTAAAAAGCGATAAGCTGAGCGAACAATGTTTAATAAGTGGCTTTAAGAAGTATGCCTCCATAACGATAACAGGCGACACTTATAAAACAAAGGCATTAAATGAATGAAGCAAAAAAAAAATAATAAAAGAGTATTTAAACACTCTTATCAGCCAGACACAATCTATCTGCAAAGCAGTACAAAAAAAATACAAATTTAATGAAATAAAACCAACGACTCATTCGCCTTTCATATACCCACTCATGCCGCTGATTCAAAGTCCGCAAAGTACAATATCATTACGAGTACTATTACCTGAATGCTTCCCCCACTCTATATATAGAGTATGCCTAGGAAAAAAAAAAGTCTATGGAAATCGGTTTTAAAAACAAAATTGCGAAAATACAAACGGACGGACATTTCTTGTCTGTGATAACGGAAAGCAATAGGTACTTAAATATGTATTTATGTACATAAAATGTGCATAAATATGTTCAAAACATGGCCTATAATTAATCCTATAATAAATACTTTGTATGTATGTACATATGTATGTATAGCCTGTGTATATGGCCTGGTTCTCTGCTAAACAGCTATATGAGACAGTATTAGCGTATTATTGCTCATTCTCTTAGATCTTTAATGGATTTTTTCCCATAGCTGATGTAATCAGAAGACATTCTGAAATGGTTGCAATAATAATATACTCAAAGTTTAGTTCTCTGTAGAATAAGCATTCCGAAATCATCGATTACATATGTACATACATACATACATATGTACTTTTTTACTTCCTATAGTGCGGTTTAGAAATGATAGCTTTTTGTTTAGAAATGGTATTTACCTTCATATGTACATTGTTTATTAATTGTCGATATCTGGAAATCGTCACTCGATCCCAGGCCACAGGCCCCAGCACCAGACCCCACAGCCACGGCCAGACCAATTGGCGATAGGCAATCGACAGAAGGCAGCACCTGGGCATGGTTACAACATAAACAAGTCATGACGACAGTGTTCGATCTGGACTTTGGAATCAGCCCCTTCGCATACCAGTGGATAACGCGCGATCTTACATCTGGCTTACAGCTTATCAGCCAGAGGCACACATACAATTGTACATATGTATTTACATATATGTACATCCAGATGTATGTATGTATGTATATTGATTATGCTATAGCGGCAGAGGGCGCCGTTTAGCTGAACAGGACAGAACAGGGCAGGGCATTGTTTCCCTCGTAAATATCGCATTTTTTTTCGCTTTGTCACATACATGGATGCCGGACTTTGGAATCCGCCGGAGAATTACACACCACTTAGTCAAAGTTACGTATGATATCAGCTGAGACTTAAAAGAGAGCAGGAATTAGTGAGAGAGAGAGAAATGTGCAGTGATCGTTATCGGTGCGGTGGGGCCTAGGCTCGCAGCTGGTCAAAGGTTCCACGAAGCATTTGCGTGGTGCCCATTGCCCATTGATAATGGAAGTGCCCCCTCATATACGCACACATAAACAAATAGCATTTTCAATCGTACTTCAATCAAAATTTTGTTTGTCGCACGGCGAGGAATAGCACTTCGGATTAATCTAGTTGTCATGCCCAACAAACACATGCTCTCTGGCCTCTCTTCCACTTGCTTTCCCTCTTTTTTCTTTCCCCCACGAAGGATCTGTCATACAAGATCTGTCATACAGTGCCTTGAAAACATATGCACCTCAAAGAGAACCATGCATACAAATTTATGTACATCTGTATGTATGTCTATTTGTACCATCCAAAACAAGTTATTTTTTTGTCTAAATTTACTTTAAACTTACTCTATAATATACATACATATGTAGATCAATTCTAGTTTTATACCTGTGGTAGACCAAGGTGTTCTTAACGTTTCCACACCTTTGTGGTAAATCGTTTTGAAGTGCTCCCCAAAAAACTCGTTAGATGCTGAACTATGATTTTTGTTTTTTTCATTTGGAGAATTTTCTTAAATTTTGTCATCTGCTAATGGTATTTGGGGTCTGAGTCAGGTCAATATGGGTGATAAAGTATCATTTCCAAGAAACCAATATTACACAATAAATTAAACCAATGTCTTCCAAATGTAAGTTTGACACAAGGTTGTACTTTCTAAGGAAAAAAATTAATTTGAAACCAGTCTTTTTTTTTGTAACATGCGCTTGTGCGTCTCGAGTTGTGTAATGTGGGAGAGATGGAAGAGCAAGGGCTTCAAGCAAGGGTGGTTTAGTTGATTTAAACCACAAACTAAGAGTATAGTAGCCTTTTTATACTGCCGCGTGTCTCCAATCGATATTGGGAAATATACAAAGAGACTTGATGCTCATATTTATTTTTTATTTTTAGTCATTTCTTTGTAGAGTAAACCATCGATGTTCTCCCCCCATAAATCCAGCAGTGTCTTAAGCGCCTCAAAGGTTTTCAAAAATCTCGTATGATACAATTAGTTTAAAGTATTTTTTTAAGGATTGTTCCTACCTTTTCCTTCAGCCATTTTTGCTCTACTATTTTTTTCTGTTATTTGTGGGGATAGTTGCCCAGATTGGCAGAAAAGTTCTTATATTTTTCAGTTAAGGATTAGCGCAATTTTAAATAAAAATCAAAAAAATTACATTTTTGATACTGCTTGCCTAAGGTCTTAAAATGTTTCTATCGAACCCTATCATTTATTGTTTAGACCTTTTACATCATTCTCTTGATTTATTCAAAGATTTTCAGGCAAAGGTCTTTTTGTGCAACGCCAAGAAGCATACTTTTTACCAAGACTATGTATGCATGTATGTACATATATACCTTGGCAGAGAATAAAGCTGAAGCCGAGAGAGTGGCACCAAATGCAGATCTCTCTCTCTCTCTCTCTCTTTTCTTGATCAGCGATCGGAGGCACGGCAGTCGCTCGACTCGTAATAAACCAGCCGAGCAGCTTAAACTTTACAAATAAAAAGCACTAGTATTGTCAGTAAATATTAAAATAAAATATGTATAAGAACATATATATTTCTAAAAGAAAATTGTATCATATTTATCCTAAAATAATAGCCGATATCAAAGTTATTTTGACTCGCTCAAATGAAACGCAAAACTGAGCATTGCGCTCTTTTTTCCTCTTTGATCGGTCTTGCTCTCGGCTCGGCGCCGCTCTCGGGTTCGGGTGCGGCGGTGGTCATATATAGAGGACTGTTCATGCCTTAATATTTCATAGCGCTTTTAACCGAATTCAGAAAAGTAGGAGGGTTGTTCCGTTAATTCATCTCATAGAAACATCCATACTGATATTTCCGACAAAGAAAAACAGCTTACCAATATATTATCAAAAAAAATTATCAATAAATTCCTAAAAAGCCCCAGCGAACAGACGTAATTTAAAAATCGCATAAAAAAATAAAAATTCTTCAGTCTTACGCCCCTCGCCTTCGTCGAAGTTCTTCAACCGGTGAACAAAAAGAAACGCAGACACACCAAAACTGAACTGTTTTTTTTTGTGCTCCTCCAAAAAAAAACCAAACGAAAGAAAGGAGAAAAAGTGCCGCGCCAAGCAAAAGAGCTAACAGAAAAGAAGTGAAAACTAAGCAAAGACCAAGAAACAGAAAAAGAAACATGGCCAGTGCAGAGCAAAAACACGCCACAGGCAGCAACGGAACTGTCAAGAACAGCAGCAACAAAATCAACAGCGTTCTCTCCGAACAAGAACAGCAGCCCAAGGATGCCAAGGATCTGTTGCCTCATTTGGAGTCGCTGGAGCGCATCATCAAGCTACCTGTGGTGAATGCGGCCTGGGACAAATCGCAGGATGTCTACGGCAAAGTTAAAGGTAAGTGGAAATCATAAAACAATTTGCTTGCGATTCCCCTTTGCGTGCATTGAACTCTCGGCCGGTCAAGTAACGGTGCACCGCTTTACGGCATTGCCAGGCCCAATGACACTAGCTCTCCAGCAGTAGCAGCAGCGGATAGAGCAAAAGCAAATGCAATTGAAACCGAAAACGATCACCGTTGCTTCGACTTTCGAGTGCATTGATCGCCATTTTGAGTGCCAAAATCGTGTTCGAATTCGAATGCGGGCACAGCCAAAGCCGAACCATACATTTTTTTGATTGCCCGACAATGGGCCAAAATTAAACTCAATTGATGTTAATTGATTGCTAGTAGCTAATAATCAAAATCACAGCCGACGTGACAGCAACAACAACCATGACCTAGCAAGAACCACAAAGAAAAGTGGGAGGTGGAAGGTATGTACAAATATCTATTTTTTGTGCGGTACTTTGCCCTCGTGACGCTTTGCGATCAAAGTTCGTTCAAATTTACATAACAAAACTTGGCAAAATCGAAAAGAAAACGGCAAATAAAATCCAAAAGAGAAGAGAGAAGAGCAGAGGCAAACAACACGTAGACTGAAAAGTTTCAGACACACACGAACACAAAGGGCATGCACATGTGTGTGGGTACACATATTTAATGATTGCAATCAGAGTCGCCTCGTATGACGGGGGATTGCACAGTGGTGGGCATGCAGTCGGAGAACCCTGTTGGTCCATGCCTCTGTCTGGATCCTTATGCCTCTGTCTCTTTCGCACATTGAACTGCAATCTGAGCCGCCAGACGCGATGTTGGTTCGCGTAGCGGTACGGTCACCCTGTCGGCCCACGCCACTGTCTTGCTCCCTGTACCTCCATCTCTTTCCCACACCGAACTTTAGTTGGACTTTCGACTTGTTTGTGATATTTCGTTTGCTATTGCACACACTTACACACCGCAGAATTAATATTGCGGTGCTTCTGTGGATTTTTTCTTGTTGTTGGTGGAATAGTCTTGTTTTCTGTATGACGAACTATCAAAGTCTAAACTTGTCAGACGAATAGATAGATACACACACACAAATAAATAGAGATAGATGGAGCCTAGCTCTAGGGGAGATGCCTTACAAGTACATACTGCGCAGTTTCTTATCAGTCAAAAGTGACATTCCCCCTGTTGTTGTTGCTGCGGCTGCTGATAAGTGGCCGGCTTATCTGACATGCCCTGGCACTACGCGTATGTACATACATATACACATACATACATACATATGTATGTCTATAATTCCAGAAGTTTCATGTGCAAAAACTGTCCAATTGATTTATTTATAGGCAAGAATCGCGTCTTCGAATGGGCGCTGACGGCAGCCGAGGATTGCGTGACCCGGGCCGTGACAACGGCGGCGCCGTATGTGACTAAATTGGATCGCCCGATCTCGTTCGTGGACCAAACCCTCGTCAAGGGCATCGATAAGCTGGAGGTGAAGGCACCGATAATCAAGGACACGCCCCAAGAGATCTACAACCAGGCCAAGAGCAAGGTGATCGATGTGGTGCAGCCGCACCTGGAGCGCGTGGTCAAGTTCAAGGCAGCCGGCCAACAGAAGGCCGCTTCCCTCAAGGATCTCGCCTGGCAGAAGGCTAACGAGGTGCTGGCCACCCAGTACGGCAGCCTGGCCGTCAACGGAGTGGACACCACCACAGCCCTAGCCGAGCGCCTCCTTGAGTACTACTTCCCCAAGAGCGAGTCGGATGTGGAGGAGGATAACGGTGAGTGCTGATGATCTGATCTGGTCTGGTGATGTCTCCTGCTTGATACTTGATGTCCGATCCATCTGTCCAACCATTCATTAATCCATCCATCCATTAATGGTGGGCTCTGGCGGACAGACGATGACGACGCCCCATCTTATGATATAATGCTAATACTGATGCCTGGGCGGCATTTTGGCTAGCTTCCATCTCCATTTTGCCCCGAAATTAATCTGCTTGATTTGTTTTCTTTGCCTCATGGTGTGTAAACAAAATGCTAAAAATAAATCGTAAATATTTTTAATTCTCAGATGATAAACAAAATGTCGTCGTGCAAAATGGCAAGAGTTCCGAAAATGACAGTAAGTCTTGTTCCCTACTGCCATCGCTTGCCTGTCTGCGATCAATTTGATATTTCCTCTGTTCGTTTGTTCCTAACACTAACACTGTCCCAACTAAGAAGCAATACGCATGCATAAAGACTAATATTGAGGGATAATACTTATAATCGGATGGCAATCACACTCACCCTACACCCTTACAAATCCCCTTATTCTACTGCCTTCCCATAACATCAAAAGATGAGAAAAAGCTAAAGAAAAACGGAAATATTTCTAATTTACGGTTGGGGGAGACTTTTGTATGGTTAGATTTGAATACCTGTCCTAGTCCAAGACACCCACAACCCACTCAAAATTAACCTTAATTAACTGTTGCATAGATGACTAATTTTCTAACTTAATCTTTCTCTCTATCTCTCTCTTTCTGTGCTGTTTGTTAGTGGTGGTTGTTGGGGAGAGCTACGACTACGATCACGATCGAGAGATTGATGATAGATTCTTAGTGGCCGCCTCTACGGTTTTCCTATCCATGTCCCTGAAAATCATAACCGAAATTGTTGAGTACGTTAGAAGAAACCCAGAGATCATAGGCATTATCGATAGGGAACTCAACAAGTTTATGGTAAGCACGCAACACCCCACCAACGATCTAACCCATCCCATGCACCTAAACCCATCTTCCGACCCGAATGTTTTCTCGCAGATTGTCAAAAGAGAACTAGAAGCCCCAACTAATGTCGTCGTATTCCTCTTTTCATTGCAGTGCCAGTTTCCGCCAGCGAGGATCCAGTCTTACACACAGTCCAGACCGTTGGCCGACTATCCAACAAGATCTCTCGTCGCGTCTATCGAAATGTCTCCCGACAGATCAAGCAGGTCCAAAAGGGCAACATCAACGACTATCTGAGCTCTCTGATAGCCGCACTCAAGCTGCATCAGTACATTAACTTTATAAATTCATCGATGGGCACAAATGTCGAGCAGTCGACACTCGGGGAAACTTGTTCGCCCTATGGATCGAGTAGCACCAGCAATACTACCACCACCGCCGCCACCAACAGCTCGAACTCCAAAACCAACGCGGCGGCTGTGTCCAAGCCCAAAGTTGTCAAGAGCAAACCAGCGTCCTCATCGGTTCAGTAAGGATTCTGTAAGAAAGCAAGATACTTCGGAAGACCATCGCTGGAGCCCAGTTATTTGTATATCTATTTGCTAGATATTACATATATTAACCATACCCACGCCCCAACACCCTCACACGCCGCCCATTTTTGTATTTTCTATTCTTTTTTTTTTTTTGCTAATTTTTGTAGTTAAAACCTGTCCAAGAAAAATGTGGATAGTGATCATCATCAAAGTGGAGAAGGTTTTTTGCTAAATCATTTTAGACTGTTGTAGCCCCCCGCCCCCATGCCCTTACAACACCCACCCCCGCCAATGTTTGCTTTGTAAATATTTATTTGAAGTAACCCTCACACTCACACACACACACACACACACACAATACATATATATACATATATGCTCTATATAAATATTAAGTTTTAGTCATTAAGGCAAGAAGGAACGAGCCCCGAGGAAGGAAGGAAACGTTTTTTTTTTGTACACTTTAGCTGTGCTAAATTCGAGAAGGTACCCCCAAGGGCGGCCTCTAAGTGCCACGTATGCATTGAATAAAGAATAAGTGGTACACCATATAAAAACCTACCATACAGATATGATATATATACATATATCTATATATACGCACGCATGCACGCACCCATATGTGCCTTAGCTATACGTACTCGTTATACATATGTAACTCTACTTTTATTTAACTTGTACTGCATGGGAACTGGCTGAGAACCCAGCCAGATGATGCCTAATTACTAATGAATATGGATTATGCCTCAACACACGCATATTGTACCCATGTATGGAGAACGTAGCCATAAAGTCCGCTCTTAATAATTATGATAATTATAATGTTAAATATTAATAAACAAGCAACGCAAAACTGGAACGAAGAACGAGAAAATCCCCCATTTGTTTTTTAATTATTCTCCCATTTCCTCCACTCAACGCAGTTGAACGATAAGCGTTAGAACCAAGGGACATAAATGCTTATACTGGCAATCTTACAACCACGTATGTATGTACATATGTATGTACCACAAGTTGTGCTCCCTTCTGGCATATGATTTGGCCGTATCGGGGCAGCTGGCTGCTCGGAGAGTGCTGATTTATATGATAGTGTAGTGCGCGGTTCAGCAATTGCCGGAGCCCTGCATCGAATGAATTTATGGAGCACACTCGGGTTCCAGATAAGATGTGTTCCATAGGTCCACACTATATGAGGGCTGTTTAACAAGTCCGAGACTTTTTGAATTTGAATTTTACACGGGCTGCGTTTTTGCCTGTGATTCGCGCGTAACAGCCTTCTGCTGGTGTCACATGGGCCACTTGATGGTGCAGTCATTGCATATCAATGTCCAAACAAAATACACCCGAAGATACGGTGTTGACCAATCGGAGATTGAAAGTCCGAGAGATTGTGGAGGCCATAGGCATATCATTGGGCTCAGTGGTTTTAATTTTGAATGATCACTTGGGTATGAGAAAGCTTTATCCAAGATAACAGCCGCGTTTGCTCACAAGCGATCACAACTTCGCAGGAGTGTCTGGCGTTCTGTAACAACAATCAGGATGAGCTTATGCGCTGTCTCGTAACCGTGGATTAAGTGTGGATCTACCAAAACACACCAGAGACCAAGCAGCAATCAAAACGGTGGGTTTCTCAGGATGAACCCGTTTTTGGGGATGCCCGCGGTACTATCCACATTGACTACCTTCAACAGGGTAAAACCATCAATGGGAAATATTATGACAACGTATTATGTCGATTTAATGAGGTTTCGAAAACGAAACGACCGCATTTGGCCTAGAACAAAATTAGTTTTCACCGGGACAATGTCTCTTGCAGGTGCACACATGTGTAGTTTCCTTGGAAAATTTCCATGAATTAGGCTATGAATTGCCCCCTCACACGCAACCTTTCATTCATAAAGTCACGGACTTATTGAACAGCCCTCGTACATCGGCTATATGGGTACATTTGTGTATGAAAGGCTGCGTTTCAGAGCTGACTACAAGAAAATCTGCAAACTCGGGTCGAGAACTTCGACCTTTTGTGTTATGGTTATGGCAATGATACTGCTTTGAATTCGTTGAGATTTTGAGTACAGAGGATATCGCATTGGGTGCACTTGCTTTGAATTTGGGAGAAGGACCGTCCCTGATCTGGAAACTGAGAGGCTTGTGGACCTTCCACATGACATGTCGATAATGACGGCGTTAATGGCCAACCAATTATCTGTTTGCAGATTGGGGGAACCCGTCGTCGGCGTCTCTGCGTTTTCTTTTCATTTCGGTTGTTCCCCTATTCCCTCAATCTGCGTCTCTCTCTTTTGTCTGTCTGGTTGCCTCCTTCGCTCCATCTTCGTCTGATGCCCCTCACTTGTATGCTCCATGTTTGCCTGCTTCGATCAATTTAAATTGTGCCCCCAACAAGAACATGGCATGTCTACGTCTCCGACTTTCAGTCACAGCCCAGTCCACAGCCCGTCTGCATGTAGAATCAATCGATCCGATCGATCTCATACTCGTACCATCCTTGACATACTTGGAATAATTTTGAGCTACAACCAGAAATATTTGAGAATTGCATTTAAGGCAGAGAAATATTCATGAGTGAGAATGCACAAGGAAGGGGACTACCAGAAAAGGTAGTCTGTGGTTTTGTTATTTCTTGCCAGAGCCAAACCAAAATCCAAACCGAACCCTATAGAACGATGAATACTCATCGGTTTGACTGAAACCAGTTCCCAAAACCGCAGCTTAATGATCATAATGGTCGTAATGGTGATGATGGAACTACCAACCGCAGATAGCTAATATGTTCATGTGTACATATATACTACATGCATCCATACATTTATACATATGTGCATTCTTTGTATACCCTTAAAACAGGTATTCCCATTTCCCATCCGCCTAGAGGGAACTCAAAGTAGTCTGGTATCCCGTATACCATGTACACACAAGCATGCATGCATACACATACGTACATACATATGTACCCAGTGGACCAAAACTTCGTAAACGATATCGCAAACGAGAGTTACGCGAAGCTCAGCCGTGTAAAACTATCGAATTAAGATCTGAAAACGATAAGAAAATGAATCACTAGTCGCTCAGTTTGTGGCAGTGAAAGTTTCATTTTCGATAGCTCAAAAACGGATCTTTTGCGAGCCTTTTATGATATCTTTTGCGAGACTTTTGCGTGCCTTTTATGATATCTTTTGCGAGACTTTTACAATATAGTTTGCGAGCCTTTTGCAATATCGTTTGCGAGCCTTTTATGATATCTTTTGCGAGACTTTTACAATATAGTTTGCGAGCCTTTTGCAATATCGTTTGCGAGCCCTTTATGATATATTTTGCAATATCGCTTGCGAGCCCCTTATGACATCTTTTGTGATATCTTTTGCGAGCCGAAAGTAATATGAAAAGGGACGCACAATTTTTTTTTATTTTAATAATTTTTAGTATAGCTTGAGTTAATTTTAATTTTTAATTTGTATAGTACAATGAATAGATGAATTAGATTAGTGAATTAAATTTAATTTTTTTTTGCCCCTTCACACTCTGTCCTGGGCGTACTGGTAGAATTTTTGAGTTATTCGGTCGAAATCGGCGTCTTCTAAAGAAAATCTTTCCTTAAATCCCGCTGTAAACAAATAATCACGTTTATTTTATCACAATATACATATTAATTTGAAAATAATACTTACTACGGATGGCTAGAGTAACCCGAAAGCCCATAATACACTTTTTCGCCTCTGTGCCAAAGTCAGTTCCATCGAAAATTGTTATTTTCGTGGTCTGGTGCACACGAAGATGGTTTAAAAAAATATATACACAGAATGTGTAGATTTTTGTCTTTGTGGGGTTTTATAATGCTCCCAAACTCAAATTTTGTGCACTATACTATACTATCAAATAAAGAATAATTTACTTACCGATTTTTCCTTTTTATTGCACTATTTTGACGTTTTTACTACCCGTTTACTTCCTTCCGCTGCGATTTTGCCGAGCCGAAGTTTTACATGTTTGTTCATGTTCTATGATAATTCCGGGTTAATATCGCTTTTTGGTCCACAGGGTATACTAGGAGCATACAGCTGCTGTCAAAATAATAGTAGTGCCCATACAAGTTTTAATTTTTCCCCAACAACAAGACTTAGCTTATTACAGAATATAATAATGGATAAAAACTTAAGATAATTCCTCCCAATTTGTAGAAAACAATTAGAATGCCGACATATGTACTTCAAAAATAATAGTAGTGGATTTTTATACCCGATACTCAAAATGAGTATTGGGGTATATTAGATTTGTGGTAAAAGTGGATGTGTGTAACGTCCAGAAGGAATCGTTTCCGACCCCATAAAGTATATATATTCTTGATCAGCATCAATAGCCGAGTCGATTGAGCCATGTCTGTCTGACCGTCTGTCCGTCTGTCCGTCCGTCCGTCTGTCTGTCTGTCCGTCCCTATTAGCGCCTAGTGCTCAAAGACTATAAGAGCTAGAGCAACGATGTTTTGGATCCAGACTTCTGTGATATGTCACTGCTACAAAAATATTTCAAAACTTCGCCCCGCCCACTTCCGCCCCCACAAAGGACGAAAATCTGTGGCATCCACATTTTTAAAGATACGATAAAACCAAAAACGCAGAATCGTAGAGGATGACTCTAAATGACTCGTAAATCTCAACCAGATCGTATAATTATTATAGCCAGAATCAAGAAAACAATTTCATTCTTTCTCGCTCTGTCTCTCTCTAACACACAGGTTTCATGGTCGGTTTTGCCAATTGCAAAATATGCGTTCAAGGATCTCAGAACCTATAAGATCCAGAGCAACCAAATTTGGTATCCACACTCCTGTGATATCGGACCTTGACCGTTTCGTGTCCAAATTTCGCCACACCCCCTTCCGCCCCCGCAAAGGACGAAAATCTGGGGCATCCACAAATCTCAGAGACTATTAAGGCTTGAGTTACCAAATTTTGTATCCGCACTTCTGTTAGATCTTACTATAAAACGTATATCTCAGAATTTCGCCCCACCCTCTTCCGCCCCCACAAAGGACGAAAATCTGTTGCATCCACAATATTGCACATTCGAGAAAACTAAAAACGCAAAATCATAGATAATGACCATATCTATCAGATTGCTGAATCTGGATCAGATCGGATCATTTTTGTAGCCAAAAGCAAGAAATCAATTTGCAGTGGCTACGCAGCGCCCGACGTCACGCTCAGACTGATTTCTGTCTCTCTCGCACGCACTCTTTGTCGTGTCGTTTAATATTCGCGGCGTCTGCCGGAGGAGAGCCATACTGACTAAGTATCGGGTATAAATGTAGAGTTGCGGTCTCCGCAGTAAAAAAAAATGTACGGAGTGTCCTTTATGTGCGTTGTAGGAAATCCATATGTGTAGTAAATTTTCATATTTAGTTGAGAAGCCTTTGTTTTCTATATAGGCTGTACAGCGTTTTGGCATGGGGTTAACCAAATTTTGGTATCTCTATATGAAAATCGAGCTCCATGACCTTTTTACAGCGTTCCAAATTGGTTTTTTTCATTAATTAGACTGTTCTATTTACACTTTACAGTATTCTCCATTGGATTTAGATCGATTTTCCATTCCATTGACTTTGCTTTGGCTACTTTGTGGGTGTCCTTGGGATCGTTGTCCTTCTGACCCCTTCCAAACAGAGGCATGCTTCAAGGCATAATGCAAACTTATCATATCAAAAAAAATCTACGAAAAAAAAAAAACTGTTTGAGCATTTCTATCAAACTTCAACATTCGGACTACATGTTTTTCAGGGAGCTTAAATACTTATGTTTCTTGGGTGTTGTGCTATTAAACTATAATCTCTAAACACACTTGAACACTTTTTTAAGGCGGCAGCAATAGCAGAAGGTTCGCACCTTGTCTCTAGTAGCAGTCCATTTTTTTATATTGTGGCGAATAAGGACTCCATAAAGAATATGATCCGCATCATTATGAAACTATGCAGAGTCCTCGCCAAACAAGAACTAGGTCTAACACGTTTCTCAATCTGCTCCCTGCCCTATTTTATCGCGCTCAAACCTCGTTTTTAGAGCATTGGACAAAGCGATACTTCCACTTTTGACACTGTCAAATGCTAGAGTGCAAAGTTTTTCAGAAGGTGTACCAAACTTGAGGTACGCGCTGTACAATTTAGTTAAATTAAAATGTTTAAAAACTAATTATGTATAAGAATTTATATATTTCTATAAAAAAGTACGGAAAGTAAGAAAACATAAAATTTTTTTATGTACATACATATGTTTGTATTCTTCTTTTATAGGAGTGAAGCGAGTGTAGAGAATGAAAGTGAAACTAATGTTAGTGACCAAAGGAATAGTGATCAAGTGATAATAATTGATTATACTTTCCACATGTTGAACATAATAATTGTTCTATGGTTACTGATCAAGACTGTAATACAATTTGTGAGCAGCAATTAGTACGTAACTTTAATAGCTAAATATGTACGTATATCCATATGAATAATTGATTTTGATTAACCTTAATGTATATGAAAAGAAAATATTGTAGTGTTTAGGAGACTCTCCAGCGAGTCTTCTGAGCGACTCTTTTGCGATTCTATTAGGTGTCTCTCAGGTGATCTTTCTGGGACTTCCAAAAGACTCTCCTCCGACTCTTCTGGAAATGTCACTTTGTCCCAAATAAAGATCAGAATGCGATTTCGCGGGCGATCAAATTAAACTTCTTGACGAGTCGTCTGCGACTCTTTGGCGATAGAAAATGTTTGCTGGGAGACAGCAAGACATTGCGAAATGGAAAAAGCACTTCGCATTATGATAGATGAAAGCTCTTTTAAGCCAGCGAATCAGTCAGCAATGACGCTCTGGTTCTATGAACTGCTCAAGCAAAACGGAGATGCCTCTTCCAGCACAGATTTTATTTAGTGGGCAATTTGAAAATAAAAAAAAATGTCTCCATTCATGGCATGCAAATTAAATTAGAAGCGCCAAGAATTTCAAGGAATCAGAGCGAATTGAAGAGGATACTTTCCATGTTTTCAATGCTGATGAAACTGGATTTTTGTGGTTACAGTTACAGTTTAAAAGAAAGTTGGAAAATAACTTGTATTTTACCATATTTACTGTCTGAACGATACTATACTATCAGTGGATACGATAGACGAGCAAACTATACTTATCAACTATACTTCAGTTCACACATCGCCGTGATGATGATGTGATAGAATTACCAACCGCAAAATATAGCAATGGATGAATGTTAAAATGGTAAGGGCCTTCGACTTTGGATCCATTCTCGCTTTCCAACCCCGCGATGACGATGCGCGAGCATGTTTGGTGCGGGGGGGTGTTCGGGGGGTAGTAGCCAGTTGGCAACTGGTAACTCGTACACCACCGACACTTCTTATCAAAGAGTGAGAAAGAGCGAGAACGAGAACGAGATCGTGAGACCCATAAAGGCGTTCCAACTATAAACGTAATCACAAATTTTGATGTTTAAGCAAAAAAATGAATGACTTTATACGCCCAAAGAGCGCAATGAAGAGGAGATGACGAGCAGATGACTGGGGTAAATGATAATGCCTCAGGATGAGCACTGTCCCATACTGGCTGTAGGGGCGGGCAGAGAGGCAGCGGAAGATGCGTGGCATTGGGCAATCAGCAAAAGTGCGAGTGAGTGAGTCTCTGACTGCGACAGAGGGCAAAGTACAGACAGTGGCGTGATTCCTATGATTCTCTCTTTCTTTTTTTTTTACTGTTATTATGTGTGTGAAATATTCCGAGCTCTGCTCTCGCACTGTCTTTCTCATCTTGTTGGGGAGAGGAAGCGTGTCTGCGTCAATTTCCCATTCTCCCTGTCACTTATTGGAAAGCGCCGAGAGCCGACGAAACCTTGGATCAGTTATGGATCCGTCTGGCTCGGTTTGCCCAAGGGTGAAGTCGCCCAAATAAGAATGTTTCTTAACGAGTGTTTTCACTGGATTATGGATTAGATAAATTTTAATAATGCAGTTCTGTGAATTATATTATAACAAGACATATAAAAAAGGGTGGTCTGTCATCCGCAGGATATAGTACATGTATGTATGTATGTATTCGATTTTGGCATAATAGTACGTTCTGCTAAATGTATGGAAACAGCGCACATCAGCTAGGTGGTCCTAGAAAAGGTCCTAGGAATTCCTCGAGCTCTTTTAAAAAACTCTGGTGAGTACAAAAATATAATATATTTTTGTAATGTCTTTTTTTTGACACATTTGTTATGCTTCGTTTAAACGGCCAAAATACGTGTGATTTTAGTATTTTACATATATGTAGCTATGTACATACATACATACGTACATATGTATATATTTTGGGATATTTCAAATTTAAAGACACAGTAAATTGTAAAATAGAGATTTTCCAAAAATAGTTAGATTTTTTATCAAAGATTGGGCTTTCCTTGGATTACATTTTTAATCTTATAATTATACATTTGTATTTATAATAATTATACATATTTTTATCATTTAGTTTTCTTTATTCATATTTTGGTGCCAGAGCAGTGAGCTTTCACATTCTTTAAGCCTAGAACGCAGAATTGAGAATCAATACAAATTTTATTTAGTATATATGAGACACACATACAACTATCATAGCAAAGCAGTTTCAGAGCAAGCAGCCAGCAGCTAGCAGTTTTGGCACCTAAAGTGAAATAGATGGCAGCATTTCCTTGCACACATTTGCTCTTTGTACCAGATAAGAGAGAGGGGAGTGGTTCTTGAAACGGGATAATCACAGAAAATATAAATATAAATCAACAAAACTTGCAAAATCAAATTGAAGCACAGTTTGACCTCGATAGAGATTGTCGACCACTGATAAATCGGGTGGCGTCTTAGTCTGGCCTGGCGAGGGCTGTGTCGGGCGGGGGTAGTGGTGCGGCAGAGCCAGAGACAGAGCTTACACGATCGCAGTGACCGTCATTCTCCTCCCCTTTCCCAGAGTCCAATATTTGTGGAACCTTGATTCCATCGGTGTCAACGTTATCAATAGAATGTCGTGTCCGAGGCGGCGGCGGCAGCGGAACTACAGAGCTGCAGTGCATCATCAGCAGGCCTAGATCAAAGTGCGGCTGCTCGCATAACGTCAGCGACTGGCTGAGGCGCCGCCCGATCATTCGGACGACTTGCCTTGCCAGCGGCGGAGCGAGTCTAGCGGCAGCGGTGAGCAGGGCGGAGGGCAGGCAGAATAGCTGAATGCCCGACTGTGGATGTGAGAGCCACTGACCGAGCTCCTTGTTGGCCTGCTCCATGTAGCCGTAGCCTTCGATGGTGTCGCGCACCGCTTGCGGCAGGAGGTGCTCTTGGCACTGGTCCCACTTCTGCAGGCGTCCGATGAGATTGTTGCGGTTGAGGAAATATAGGGCGTCGTCGTAGCCCTGTTGGCAGAAGGAAGAGAGGAACTCGGCCCGGCCCGGTAGTACGATGCGCAGCATACGCCGCAGATTGGGCCGCGAGATTCGGATGCAAGTATTGGCCCAGTTAATGTTCAGGTGGAACAGGTGCGAGCTGCGGTCCCGCGGACAGATGTCGCTCTCCCCGCAGAAGGGACTCACCGTAACCGTGTCCTCGTCCAGCAGCGGCAGGTTGTCCGAGAAGGCGCCGTCCATGTAGCGGACGCCCCGCACCTGCGGCGGTATCAGTCCAGAGAGGCCCGGAATGAAGCAGGAGCAGAGCAGGGCCTGCAGTAGCTCCTGGCGCGACCCGAACTCTGACATCACCACATTGCACCGGTCCCGCACACGCGTCAGTGAGATGCGCAGCCGCCCGCTGACCCTCCGGTGCGCGTCTTCGGGCAGTTCACGCTGCATCCCCTCAAGTAGGCATCTCTGCAGGTTGAACCACGGGCTAAAGGGGCCCAGCGGGTGCCGACGCGCTTCGCCCACCACCCGCAGGAAGTCGGCGGCCATTGTCTCAAGGGGCAGGTCGCAGAGCAGGCAGCAGGCGGCTAGGGCCCCGGCCGAGGCACCCCCAATCCGCTCCAGGAGCAGTTGGGGGGCGTGCTTCTTGAGGCACACGGCCACGCCCACGTGGTAGATGCCCAAGAAGCCGCAGCCGGCGAACGATAGATTCATCCTCCGCTCCATAAGTGTCACAAACCACGTGGTGCTGCCTGTGAATTTTCCGATATCATTTGGTTTCTTACTCTTTTCTTTTCTGTTGACTTTGCGCTTTTTGGTTTTTCTCTTTCGCTTTTGAATTTGGCCCTTGGCTAATGTGACCGTTCTTGGACAAAAACCGGTTCAATGCATTAAATACCAATTAATGTACATAAATAATAATAATAATTAATGTAACAATTGATAAATTGGACCGATCAGTGGGATGGGATTATCGCCACGTTATGGGGAGAGGAGCTTTGCTGTCTGTCACAGAGTGATGCAGTGAGCTCAGCAAGAAATGAAAAGACTGCTTTTAATACCTACTTAATACTACTTAATTACACACAACATCATGCATACATATTTACATACATGCATGCTTACATGCATGTATATGATACGGTCATAGAAACGGAAAAACGGACGTCGTTAAATAAAACAAAAGCGCCGCCCATTGACCGCAACAAGTACTACCGATTTGATGGTTGAGTTTTTGTTGGCCGACCATTTTTATTTTTAATTTTTCATTTGATCCTTGCATGAAAATTAGAACTATGGAGCAATATCTAAGTCGGCGCGAGCGTGGCATCCAATCGTGGGGAGATGAGAACTTCATAATGCGTCGCATATACACAAGCATAAACATGTTTAGCAGCTATTATTATGCCAACCAGTATTCCGGCGAGCCTGTACGCGACGGTGGAGCCATTTTTAATCTGGAATTCAATGCCGATGGAAATGTAATGGTGGCCGCCACCGAGCGGAAGTCCGTGTTGGTGTTCGATGCCAACACACAGAAGGAAATTTTCAAGGTACCCGATGCCCACACCGACAGCGTCAATTGCATCAAGTTCGTCGACGCGCGCATCTTTGCTACGGGCTCTGACGATTTAACCGTCGCAATGTGGGACCTGCGCAACATGCGCGAAAAGCTTCGTGTCTTGCATGGCCATTCCAATTGGGTGAAGAACATCGAGTACTCGCCCAAGGACAAGCTACTCGTCAGCTCCAGCTTCGATGGCAGCATCTTGACCTGGAACACCGCCTCGCACACGGAACAGGGCCTCATCTCAGAGCGTGTATTTCATGTCAGTGGCCTCTTGAGATGCCGCATCTCCCCGATGGGCGACAAACTGGTGCTGTGCACCAGCGGTGGCTACATCATGGTCATCCATCGCCTGGACTTGACTACATTATACGATGACCTCAGTGGCTTCAGACCTGACGTCTATCGTCTCATGCAGGTGGTCGATCAGTACATACCAGTGGCGGCCAAATTCGATCATTTGTTCTCGAGGCGCCAGCAGAGGAACCGCGTGGAGCTGGTCACAGATTTTACGGAGCGCAACGATGCCAATATGATACTGGCCCTGCAGATTCATCCGAACTCCCGCTGCATGCTGACGCGTGTGAGCTACGATGAGAATCGTGAGTGGACATGCATACACGACATTAACGAGGACGTGGCTAACATGAAAAGACGCCACCCATCCAGCACTTCCGGTCGTGCAGCCAGTGCGTCTGGCAGCGGCCAAGACGGGTCTTCGACGCCTCCGACACGCCGCATATCGAACTATAATAGCATCAACGGCCGTGGTGGAACCGCCGCATACGCACAGCATCTGCATGAACAACCCGAAAGCTTTCCGCGCGACATCTGGACAGCCGAGATAACCGTCCAACAGCGTGCCATAAGCCCAACTGCATATGATTCAGTGGATGCCATTAGCAGTGAGGTCTTGCCATTGCGTCAGGCGATACCGGCAAGCCAACGCCATCGCCTAGCGCGTCGTCCCTTTGTGGACCCAGAACCGAAATCCAGAAAGCTCATGTACTATACTGCCGAGGCGAACGTCATGCCTACCTACATCAAGGAGCCGGGCTTCTCCGCCGACGGTCGTATCATCTGCTCGCCCTACGGCAATGGCGTGCGCCTCTTGGGCTACAGCGCCGACTGCTGCGACTATCCCATCTACACGACGTTCGAGGAGGGGAAGAAGAGCCCACGCCAAATGGTGGAACTGGCACACCTGAAAGAGCACCAGGATGCGGTGCTCTGTGCCAAGTTCAGTCCCCGGGAGCCCCTACTCGTCACGGGCTGCGCCAAAGGGGATGTGACCTGGTATCGACCCAATCTTTAGAATTGCCTTTTTTAATATTTTTTAGTTTTCCATAAACTTTGTAATTTTTTTTTTCTTTTATTTAATGTACAAGAACCGTAGTCGTTACCGTGACTATCCCCAAGAATCTCTTGTTTAGAAATACATAGAAAACTGGTGGACCGATTGGACTTGGTTGTTCTTCCCGATAGACAACACTTATATGTATGACCCTTCATGGAGTCGGTTTTCTGTTCTTCATCTGCTCATAAGAGAATGATCTCAGCAAGGGTATATTTAGTTTAGCTATAAGAAAATTCTGTAGGCCTTACCTTAGCTATTGTCTTGTGAAGTTTTGCAAATTCAGTTTTCATAGCAAGCAGTTTCTCCTTTCGAAACGTTCTGTATCCAAAGCCATGTACCTTTGTGATGTACCTATCTTTGTCATACATGCATATCTAATACTTTGAAGATATTAAATGCCAATGTACCGATCCACGCTAACACCTATAATTCCAAGAACAGGAAGCAAAACAGTCGTCTATGGAAATCGTCTACCTGGCTCTCGTCTTCCAAGTGAACACCAGAGATTCGGAACACCAAAGGATCAGCTGACGATAAGCTGTCCCAAGTGTTCTGCGTTTAAGATCGAAATACCATCTTTCCTAGGCATTTAACAATCAAATCGAATTGAATAACTTTTATTTAATCGTTGTGAGTCAGGATTTAGCTCAATTTGCATAAAACTTAACTACGAATATTTGAATAGATGCATATATATGTATGATGCATTCATGTGTAATAAATATGTAAGTTTGTGAGTAATCATTATCGGTTCATAGTCCTATACCTACTCCTCTCAGGACTCTTGCCAGCGAGCACACCAGATCAATAGAACCTGCAACTACATTCGACTAACAATCAGAGGGGTTACAATTTGAATCGGGCTTAATGCTAGATTAGGTATTACATAAGTATACTAGGTATGTATTAAACAATATATGATTAATTATAGACCGTTCTGATGCTGTCAGAGTTGGGTGAAGAGCACGCGAGCCAGTGTTCATATAGCCCCACATGTACTATATGCATACTTTACATTTTATATATTCCATCTTATCACAGAGGCTCCAGCACAGTTTCCTTTTCGGATCTCGGATCTCGGGTGTGGTGTTTGGTTTCTTGGTGTTTGCAAGTGTGTCTGTTGATTGACTTTCAAATTATATAAATGATGATCCAAATCAAAGATATTTATCTTTTTGAATATACATATTTAAAGAGCTAAGAATGGATAGTTCAGATCAATGGGCACGGGGTTTCCTTCTCCTAGTCACCATCCTCACTTCTCCTTTTCCAGTTTTCGGGGTCTATAGCGTTTCCAGTGCTATAATACCAGTAGACATTCCTTTTTTCGCGGCATCCTTCTTTGTCATTTTTGGGTGTTAACATTTATTTTTTTTTTTTCTCGGCGTCTGTAGGTCCAGGTCCAGGTCCAGGGTCCCACATTACCTTTTTTAAGGGTTGGCCACCTGTGCAATGCCACTAATAGGGGTGGCTGCGGCAAGCTCGGACGTCGACTCCGGAGCGCTGGGAGTTGTCTTTCCCAAGATTTTGAAGAACTGATCCCCAAAGACAGCATGATTGTAGGATATCAAGCGCAGTAGCGACGATATAAGTGCAGTCAGCTCCTCCTCAAATTCCTTGAAGCCGGCGGGCGGTGGTGGAATGTGGTTGTCGGCGCGCAACGACACACGGACAAAGAGATCGAAGCGCTTGGCTGGGCAATACGAACAAAGGGAATGAAAGGGATAGAGAAGAAACTTCTCGAGAGGATTGAGCCACTAACTCACCCATGAGACTGCGCACTGGTGAGGTTTTGTGGCTGAGCTGCATCAGCTGGCTCTTCAGGCTTGCCAAGGTAGCCTCGTCCATATCCGGCTGCTGTTCCTGCGACAGGGCGCTGTTCACAAGGCAGCGGATCTGCTCGTAGCAGCTCTCCAGAGCAGCGGCCACTTGGCTGTAAAAGTTGAAGGGAAAATGCTGCTGCAGCTTTGCGGAAATTTGAGTGAATGACTCACGTTTCAATTTTTGACATCCCGCGTCAGTGAGATGCGCAGCCGCCCGCTGACCCTCCGGTGCGCGTCTTCGGGCAGTTCACGCTGCATCCCCTCAAGTAGGCATCTCTGCAGGTTGAACCACGGGCTAAAGGGGCCCAGCGGGTGTCGACGCGCTTCGCCCACCACCCGCGGGAAGTCGGCGGCCATTGTCTCAAGGGGCAGGTCGCAGAGCAGGCAGCAGGCGGCTAGGGCCCCGGCCGAGGCACCCCCAATCCGCTCCAGGAGCAGTTGGGGGGCGTGCTTCTTGAGGCACACGGCCAAGCCCACGTGGTAGATGTCCAAGAAGCCGCAGCCGGCGAACGATAGATTCATCCGCCGCTCCATAAGTGTCACAAACCACGTGGTGCTGCCTGTGAATTTTCCGATATCATTTGGTTTCTTACTCTTTTCTTTTCTGTTGACTTTGCGCTTTTTGGTTTTTCTCTTTCGCTTTTGAATTTGGCCCTTGGCTAATGTGACCGTTCTTGGACAAAAACCGGTTCAATGCATTAAATACCAATTAATGTACATAAATAATAATAATAATTAATGTAACAATTGATAAATTGGACCGATCAGTGGGATGGGATTATCGCCACGTTATGGGGAGAGGAGCTTTGCTGTCTGTCACAGAGTGATGCAGTGAGCTCAGCAAGAAATTAAAAGACTGCTTTTAATACCTACTTAATACTACTTAATTACACACAACATCATGCATACATATTTACATACATGCATGCTTACATGCATGTATATGATACGGTCATAGAAACGGAAAAACGGACGTCGTTAAATAAAACAAAAGCGCCGCCCATTGACCGCAACAAGTACTACCGATTTGATGGTTGAGTTTTTGTTGGCCGACCATTTTTATTTTTAATTTTTCATTCGATCCTTGCATGAAAATTAGAACTATGGAGCAATATCTAAGTCGGCGCGAGCGTGGCATCCAATCGTGGGGAGATGAGAACTTCATAATGCGTCGCATATACACAAGCATAAACATGTTTAGCAGCTATTATGCCAACCAGTATTCCGGCGAGCCTGTACGCGACGGTGGAGCCATTTTTAATCTGGAATTCAATGCCGATGGAAATGTAATGGTGGCCGCCACCGAGCGGAAGTCCGTGTTGGTGTTCGATGCCAACACACAGAAGGAAATTTTCAAGGTACCCGATGCCCACACCGACAGCGTCAATTGCATCAAGTTCGTCGACGCGCGCATCTTTGCTACGGGCTCTGACGATTTAACCGTCGCAATGTGGGACCTGCGCAACATGCGCGAAAAGCTTCGTGTCTTGCATGGCCATTCCAATTGGGTGAAGAACATCGAGTACTCGCCCAAGGACAAGCTACTCGTCAGCTCCAGCTTCGATGGCAGCATCTTGACCTGGAACACCGCCTCGCACACGGAACAGGGCCTCATCTCAGAGCGTGTATTTCATGTCAGTGGCCTCTTGAGATGCCGCATCTCCCCGATGGGCGACAAACTGGTGCTGTGCACCAGCGGTGGCTACATCATGGTCATCCATCGCCTGGACTTGACTACATTATACGATGACCTCAGTGGCTTCAGACCTGACGTCTATCGTCTCATGCAGGTGGTCGATCAGTACATACCAGTGGCGGCCAAATTCGATCATTTGTTCTCGAGGCGCCAGCAGAGGAACCGCGTGGAGCTGGTCACAGATTTTACGGAGCGCAACGATGCCAATATGATACTGGCCCTGCAGATTCATCCGAACTCCCGCTGCATGCTGACGCGTGTGAGCTACGATGAGAATCGTGAGTGGACATGCATACACGACATTAACGAGGACGTGGCTAACATGAAAAGACGCCACCCATCCAGCACTTCCGGTCGTGCAGCCAGTGCGTCTGGCAGCGGCCAAGACGGGTCTTCGACGCCTCCGACACGCCGCATATCGAACTATAATAGAATCAACGGCCGTGGTGGAACCGCCGCATACGCACAGCATCTGCATGAACAACCCGAAAGCTTTCCGCGCGACATCTGGACAGCCGAGATAACCGTCCAACAGCGTGCCATAAGCCCAACTGCATATGATTCAGTGGATGCCATTAGCAGTGAGGTCTTGCCATTGCGTCAGGCGATACCGGCAAGCCAACGCCATCGCCTAGCGCGTCGTCCCTTTGTGGACCCAGAACCGAAATCCAGAAAGCTCATGTACTATACTGCCGAGGCGAACGTCATGCCTACCTACATCAAGGAGCCGGGCTTCTCCGCCGACGGTCGTATCATCTGCTCGCCCTACGGCAATGGCGTGCGCCTCTTGGGCTACAGCGCCGACTGCTGCGACTATCCCATCTACACGACGTTCGAGGAGGGGAAGAAGAGCCCACGCCAAATGGTGGAACTGGCACACCTGAAAGAGCACCAGGATGCGGTGCTCTGTGCCAAATTCAGTCCCCGGGAGCCCCTACTCGTCACGGGCTGCGCCAAAGGGGATGTGACCTGGTATCGACCCAATCTTTAGAATTGCCTTTTTTAATATTTTTTAGTTTTCCATAAACTTTGTAATTTTTTTTTTCTTTTATTTAATGTACAAGAACCGTAGTCGTTACCGTGACTATCCCCAAGAATCTCTTGTTTAGAAATACATAGAAAACTGGTGGACCGATTGGACTTGGTTGTTCTTCCCGATAGACAACACTTATATGTATGACCCTTCATGGAGTCGGTTTTCTGTTCTTCATCTGCTCATAAGAGAATGATCTCAGCAAGGGTATATTTAGTTTAGCTATAAGAAAATTCTGTAGGCCTTACCTTAGCTATTGTCTTGTGGAGTTTTGCAAATTCAGTTTTCATAGCAAGCAGTTTCTCCTTTCGAAACGTTCTGTGTCCAAAGCCATGTACCTTTGTGATGTACCTATCTTTGTCATACATGCATATCTAATACTTTGAAGATATTAAACGCCAATGTACCGATCCACGCTAACACCTATAATTCCAAGAACAGGAAGCAAAACAGTCGTCTATGGAAATCGTCTACCTGGCTCTCGTCTTCCAAGTGAACACCAGAGATTCGGAACACCAAAGGATCAGCTGACGATAAGCTGTCCCAAGTGTTCTGCGTTTAAGATCGAAATACCATCTTTCCTAGGCATTTAACAATCAAATCGAATTGAATAACTTTTATTTAATCGTTGTGAGTCAGGATTTAGCTCAATTTGCATAAAACTTAACTACGAATATTTGAATAGATGCATATATATGTATGATGCATTCATGTGTAATAAATATGTAAGTTTGTGAGTAATCATTATCGGTTCATAGTCCTATACCTACTCCTCTCAGGACTCTTGCCAGCGAGCACACCAGATCAATAGAACCTGCAACTACATTCGACTAACAATCAGAGGGGTTACAATTTGAATCGGGCTTAATGCTAGATTAGGTATTACATAAGTATACTAGGTATGTATTAAACAATATATGATTAATTATAGACCGTTCTGATGCTGTCAGAGTTGGGTGAAGAGCACGCGAGCCAGTGTTCATATAGCCCCATATGTACTATATGCATACTTTACATTTTATATATTCCATCTTATCACAGAGGCTCCAGCACAGTTTCCTTTTCGGATCTCGGATCTCGGGTGTGGTGTTTGGTTTCTTGGTGTTTGCAAGTGTGTCTGTTGATTGACTTTCAAATTATATAAATGATGATCCAAATCAAAGATATTTATCTTTTTGAATATACATATTTAAAGAGCTAAGAATGGATAGTTCAGATCAATGGGCACGGGGTTTCCTTCTCCTAGTCACCATCCTCACTTCTCCTTTTCCAGTTTTCGGGGTCTATAGCGTTTCCAGTGCTATAATACCAGTAGACATTCCTTTTTTCGCGGCATCCTTCTTTGTCATTTTTGGGTGTTAACATTTATTTTTTTTTTTTCTCGGCGTCTGTAGGTCCAGGTCCAGGTCCAGGGTCCCACATTACCTTTTTTAAGGGTTGGCCACCTGTGCAATGCCACTAATAGGGGTGGCTGCGGCAAGCTCGGACGTCGACTCCGGAGCGCTGGGAGTTGTCTTTCCCAAGATTTTGAAGAACTGATCCCCAAAGACAGCATGATTGTAGGATATCAAGCGCAGTAGCGACGATATAAGTGCAGTCAGCTCCTCCTCAAATTCCTTGAAGCCGGCGGGCGGTGGTGGAATGTGGTTGTCGGCGCGCAACGACACACGGACAAAGAGATCGAAGCGCTTGGCTGGGCAATACGAACAAAGGGAATGAAAGGGATAGAGAAGAAACTTCTCGAGAGGATTGAGCCACTAACTCACCCATGAGACTGCGCACTGGTGAGGTTTTGTTGCTGAGCTGCATCAGCTGGCTCTTCAGGCTCGCCAAGGTAGCCTCGTCCATATCCGGCTGCTGCTCCTGCGACAGGGCGCTGTTCACAAGGCAGCGGATCTGCTCGTAGCAGCTCTCCAGAGCAGCGGCCACTTGGCTGTAAAAGTTGAAGGGAAAATGCTGCTGCAGCTTCGCGGAAATTTGAGTGAATGACTCACGTTTCATTTTTGACATCCTGCATAATGATTTCCAGCTGCTTGGCTAGCATCGCACGGTTATTGGGACGCTGCGAAATAATTGGGGGGCTCTGGGCAATCGAGATGAGCGAGGCGCACAGGATCAGGCGCTGGGCCCGCCAGCTTATGCCCGCAAAGCGCTCCTTGTCAATTCGCAGAAGCTCGGGGAAGTCCTTGTCTTCCGGATAGTCGATCAGTTCCATGTATCCATTGTAGATGGTCTGGTTGCTGCTGACATCAGAGCGATTTCGCTGCAGCCAGTCCTCAGTGGCCGGGAAACCAACTGGGGATCCGGCCAATGAAATAAATAGGAGACTTTATGGGATTGGTGCTTCCACGGACGATATACTAACCATTGCCATGGAATTCGTGCAGATACTTGCTGAGCTTCTCCTTCTCGTACTGCACCGAATTGGCGGAGATTTCCTTTCGGGCAAGCTCCAGCATGAAGTTGGCCATGTCCAGCTTCATCAGCGCCATCAGCTCCAGAATGCTGCGGAAGGTGTCTACTACATCGTCCATCTTGCGCAGTTCGGCCACCGCCTCATCCCGGGCCGCACTGCACGATTGCGACAGAATGAGAATCACAAAATCGGCATAGGATTTGAAGTCGAGCACGCCCTGCTCCGCCTGCTGCCTGATGACGTCGGTGTCCAGCACCTCGTTGATTCGCACCAGCGTGCGCTCGTTGGGTGTGACCAGCTGGGGAATGCACTCCTTGATCTCGGCAAGCAGGCGTATTGCCTGGTCGTACTGGGGCGGCTGGCGCTCCAGCTGTGTGCGCAATACATCCCAGTAGGCCTTGTGCACCATGGCCTTGACGCGGCCCTCAAAGCTGCAACGATTTGGGGGATTAGATGGAAACTGGTCGTACGTAAAGAGGGCAATCCCACTGCTCACCTGTGCGTTGGCGGTTCATACTGTTTCAGCTTAAATTCCGGATTCAGGGCAATCTCATGGGCCAGCTCCATGTTCCTGAGGTCCTTGAAAATCCCAGACACCTCGTCAATAGTAACGATCTTCGGCGGGCTACCATCCAGGCTGGGCACCACGAAGCGCGTCATGCTGTCAACTGAGCTCTCGCTTTCGGTGCGCTCTCCTAACTTCTGGCTCTGGTTTTGCTCCTGCTCCTGCTCCTGCTGTTGCTTGTTCTCCATGTCGGTAGGCCTCGAGTTTTCCTTAGTTTCTTTGTTCGGGAAATTGCGACGCAAATGAATTGGCAGTGGCTGTCGCTGTGGCTGTGGCTGTAACCGGTTTTAACCAAATTTGGCTCTGGCTTGCTCTTCTTCTCGGCGCTATTGCACTTTGCCTGCACTTTCTTTGTTAGAGGTCAGATGAAGCTCGGCTCTCGGGATTGGGTCGGTCGTAGTCTGTGTGGAGAATGTTCAATGCGTGAATAAATACGGAAGGAGGGAGATACGGAGAAATAACCGTTAAGACACTTGCGTTTGTGTGTGTGTGCTGTTGTTGAACAAAGAAAACGCCATAACACACAGACTATGCACACATTTGTAAGAGAACGACTCTAAGGCACCCCTCCGCAGTGTCTGTGTTGCAGTAGGAACACTCTAATTGGAATCTGGAGAGGCAATAACTTGTTTTCCCCATTCGGACCATATTAAAACTCCAATCAGAAAGAGTTGTTACATTGGTAGACAATCCATACATATGTAAATAGCTATGTATTTGTAAATTGTAACCTATGTAAAAGGTGATTATTAGTAGAAAAGAATACTTGCTGCTCGTTGTACTGCGCTGCGCTGATATTTACTATTTGCACTGAATAAAAAACATTAATATATGTATATACATATGTGTGTATGTTGATATGCACCCCTGGTCACAACGAGCGCTGGTTATATACTGAGGGAAATTGGAATAATAACGTGAAAAATGTTCAAATGTGTGGATGCTGAAGATTGCAGCATCTCATGACACAGATTCCAAAATAAAACTAGGAAAATTGGAGCAAATTGCACAACGAAATGTCGTTCCTCTGCTTTGCTTTGGTTGCTTTGAGGTTTGAGGCCCAGCCAGCGAATGGGCGACATAAACAAAGAGCCCAATAAAGCAGAAAGTGAAAACAGAAACGAGAAAATTTTCTCTATTGCGCACCAAATTTCAGCTAGGCGCGCTGGGGGTAGGAGGGAGGCAGCGTTGTGAAATGGGCACAAGGACAGCGAACGGTAGGGGGTGGTTGGTACTCGCATTTACTTCGAGAACTTACCAGACTGCTGCTACTGGAGAAAGTTCCAGAAAGAGTTCCAAAGAAAAACCGTCACTTAATAATTTAACAATCAATTTAATTGGTTTTTGTTTAAATTTAATTTTTGAATTTTTATGTTGTATCCGAGCACCCACTGTACTGACAAATCTCCAATGTGTTATAAATGGTGCTTGACAATACAATTTAGAAACTGGCTTCCATTACGCAGCGCCAGCTTTGTTTGTTTTCTTCATATGCCTTTGCTATCCCCTCCCCCACCAAAACAATTTTTTTTCAACTCAAACAGCTGTAAAAAATATCGATAGCTCACTATCGATAGCTTTCTAAGCTATCAATAAGAACTTATTTTTTAAACTGCTACTAAATGTCTACACAAGAAATGGCTATCATCCAGTTCAGAATAGATATTGCGTCAGGAAAAAATGACAATGGAAAAATAGCCAATTTGTAAAATTCTCAACTTTTTGCATGGTCCGATGCATCGATAGTATCGAGATTCAACTGACCCTGCCTGATCGGGAAAAAATAGCGCTGAAACAACAATCGGGCATCTCGAGCGACCGTCAGGAGCAGACGAATTTTTTTACAGGGTCCAAAGGAAATAACCAGATTTCCCAATTCGTATAATTACGGCGGATTCTGGACGATTTTCAGTGTTTGACTACGTAACTTTTGGTTGGTGGCTTGACCTCAAGTATCAGGCCCGACCACCGCCAACCAAATGGTATAGTGTGTCCTCGCGAGAGCCGTCCGCCCGTCGACCGAAAGTGTCCGCAAAAGCCAAGCGAAATAAATGGAGAGCGAGAAGATATTGATGGCTGCTGGTGTGACGGTAGCTGCCGTCGTAGGAGCCTTTGTACTCTGGGGACCATCAGGTGAGTGCGGTTTATTCGTGCTGGTATGTTGTGTTAATGCTAAATGTTCGCCTCTATTAGGTGCCCGGTTGCGTCAGCGTCGTGGCCAGATCGCAGGGCTCCACAACTTCGGACGGACATGCTTCCTCAATACGCTTCTCCAGGCTCTAGCCGCGTGCCCGCAGTTCATTGCCTGGCTGCAGCTCTATAATGGAGCATCGCCGGATCGGAAAAGCTTGATCAGTTCCATGCTGAACACCCTGGAGGTAATTAATGGTACTCATGCTACACTGCGTGGCGACCCGCACTCACCCGGCGCCGTTCTGCGGGCCCTTAACACCTTGGGCTGGGTCATTCCACAAGAGGAGCATGATGCCCATGAGTTGTTCCATGTACTGCTGTCTTCTTTGGAGGAGGAGGCCATTCGCCCACAGCCATTGGGATGTCTATCTGATGCGCTGCCCGGTCCCCCGGGCCATGACGACGATAGCAGCAGCAGCATTGGAATCGAAACACCGGCCGGCGGCGGCTTCAGGCCGCTCAACTCTGTGGCCGTGGGCGTCGGTGCGAGCCAGCGGATGGGGGATCAACCGAATCGCCCGTCCAGCGCTATGCTCACTGATTTTCTCAACATGGACTACGACGAGTCGACCAATCTGACGCGCCTGGTGCGCTCCGAGGCCCACACCCCCGACTCGCCGGCGTCGGTTTGCGAGCGCGAGGGAAACGATCGAATCGGATCCCTGCTAGATGCGATCTCGCCTGGCACATCGTTGATGGGGCAGCAGCCGTTCGGATTTCCCCTCTGTAGCGAGGCCCTGGCTATTGATTCTCTGACCACGCCTACTGTGGGAGGTGGGGAGCGTTTGTCGCGCCCTCGCCAGCCACAGTCGCAGGAGGTGGGTGAGGGCCTCAATAGGCGGGTGTCGGCATCCTGCCGGTCGCTAGAGCGTCTCCATCGTGGGCCCGGACGAGTATCAATCTGGTCCAACATGATGCCCAGCCAGGTGGCCCATCCCTTCCAGGGAGCAATGGGCGCCCAGCTTGTATGCAACGGCTGCGGCTCCAAGTCCTCGGTGCGCTACGATAAATTTGATAGCATCATCCTGAACTTGCCCACTCAGCGTCGCACCGGGTTGAGCTTGGGCCACCTTCTCAGCGAATACATTACGTCGGAGGACCTGAGCGACGTCAAGTGTGACTCGTGCAACGAGACCACCACACACACAAAGTCTGTAACGTTTGCCAAGCTTCCTGGTTGCCTGTGCATCCATATAGCCCGAACAGTTTGGCTGCCCACGGGACAGGTGTGCAAGCGACGAGACTATGTCCACTTTCCCGAGAGCCTATCCATGGCACCCTACAGCTTCGTTCAGCCTCACCTCAACAGCCAGGTGAGTGGCGGCCAGGAGCTCCACCAGCCTTGAAATTGCATCTGATGGTTTATCTCTTGTTTTGCCGCAGGCCACCACACCCTGGGGGTCAACGATGTCCCTATTTTCTTCAAGCCTACCGATGAACAATGCCGTAGGTGGTGTCGAAGGCTTCGGCACGATGTTCCCTAAGAATCTGTACCGTTTGCTGGCCGTGGTGGTGCACACGGGCGAGGCCAATAGCGGACACTTTGTCACCTATCGGCGTGGCTCGCTTAGGAATGCCCATCGGTGAGTGGCCGATGTCTCTCTCTATCTCTCTCTCTCTCACTCTCTGTCTCGCTCTATATGATGTATAATCTGTATTTTCAGATGGTTCTACACATCGGACACGATTGTGCGCGAGGTGACCATCGACGAGGTGCTCAGTGTGCCGGCCTACCTTTTGTTCTATGATCGAGGACAGCAGCGCCCAATGCGCTAGTCAACCCATGGTACGGCGGTCATAGGGATCGGAATCGGGATATATATGTACATATATTCGTATGTACTTGGCCTAGTCAATCACTCAGCCAAACACACAAACTTGATGTGATGGAAAACCAAATCCAAATGATAAAAACACCCAAAAACCATAATAGTGTACATACAAATTCGCGGTTATAGTATTCGCGAGTATAGTATGTATGTACATACCCAAACTGTATACTCATTAAGGAATAGTATCAACATGGTCTCTGTATCTCTGGCTCATCCTGGAACTACTCCTCACTTCGATTGGTATCGATGCATTTAACAATAACAATTCGTAATGTGCTTTTAGCTGTCTATGTTTAGCAATAGAAAACACCACACACACACCACATACACACACACACATACACACACACACCACATACACACACACACACACACACACACACACAATACATAAGTCAACCAATAATTGTTGGAGTTATTTCCATAGGATAAATGTTCAATAAAAATTTGGAAAAATATCGCGAGTCAAGACTATAAAATACCCAGCCATGGCATCAGGAACGAAACCCATTTCAATTTATTTCCATTCTCTCTTGGGCTATGCTTCGTAACATCAAAGATACATCAGAGAATACTTAATTGCATAGTCTTTGCCGATTGGTCCACGAAGGTGTGCTGCTGGGACAAAGCATTGAATTTTGTTCTCATATTTATTTTAGCTAATGACAAGTAGACAATATTTTAGAATGGACTAGGTTAAAGATGCCACGATCTGTGTCTCGACACCAAATGTCCTCTTCGGTGATCAGTAGGTTCTGTAAGGCATCGGGAGACCGATCCTTGAGCCTGGGGTCATCCGTGGCAAATCGGAGGGTACAGGATCCCGTGCAATCCCCCGACCCACGCTCATCGAACTCGTGGGTTACCAGGTAGAAGAATGGCTCTCCCGCACAGGTGTATGATTGCCGTATTACCAGACCTGGGGAATATTCCTGATCACGCTGGGGCGGCGAATGAAGCTGGAGCTGGGACTGCAGCTGGGGCTGGGGGGAATCAGGGATGTTGACGATCGCTTCTTTCAAGATATTTACTGGCGATGGCTTAGTTGCTTCCACAGAGACGGGTATATCTTTATTGGGAGTGGCTATGCAGGACGCCCGCTGGGATGCGATCACTGTTATCCCGCTGACATCCGAATTTTCAGAATTTTCCTCGTCGGAGAAAACCGGTTGTGTTTCAGTGTTCAAGTCCACGGGTAGATTAGGACTTGACTTGGGCACATAAAAGGACATTTCGATTTTTTCCTTTGTTATGCCAGTGTCCGATGCATTGAGCATGGAAACCTGCTTGTTACTTAAGAGTTTCTGTTCCACATCGAGGCAGACCTCGCACTTGAAATCAACGGGTTCGGAGCCACGTGACAGTCTCAGAGTTCCCTCCACACACTTCAGGTGTGCTCCGATCGAGGCACACAGCTTGCAGGGAAATATGATCCAGCCGTGTTTGTTGTAGTCTCGTCCTTTAGGGCAGAGGCAATTTTCGTGGTCGCATCGCATGTGCTTGTGGTGCAGATCCTGGTAAGCATTCTTCTGCCTCTCCCAGGAAGCGTCGCGGTCCGGGACGAAGATCGACTGTTGGCGAATGATGTCGCGGAACTTCTCCTTGCGGCACCAGATGCAGCGCAGATAGTAGCCTGAGGCAAGGGCGTAGCGACGCATGCACATCCGGTGGGCAAAGCCTTTCCGGCAGCAGTCTCCATAGGCGACATTGTGTAGGGAGAAGGGCAGAATGGCTTTCAGACAGATATCGCAGCGTTTATTCTGCGGGGGATTGGCCAACAGCTGGCGCTTGTAGTCGTCCAGGGGTGTGCACGCATCGCAGTAGCTGCGAAAGTCTCCATAGAATTCAGAGGTGCACCGATTGCTCAGGCTGCAGTCCAAGTGGAAGCGTATGTGGCACTTGTGGCATTCTATGCTAGCTCCCTTCTCATGGCAATAGACACATTTATGTTTCTTGGCGGCGACGGCTTCCTTGCGAATGTCGCGCAGTAAAAAGCCCAGAATGCCGCTAGAGTCGCCACCGCGTTGAGGGAGGTCTGTGGATAATAGCTAGAGAACCGGGTAGGATACAAATATAGTTCCCTGTTAGCGGCACAAGTGAAATTTGGCTTACCAGGCAGAAGTAGTGGACTCTCAGCGTCTGCCTAATCATCCAATCGCCAAATAACAAAGTATCACTCTCTTCGTCTTCGCTTTTTTTGCCACAGATATCACACTGTTGTTTCCCCATTTAATATCTTGCGCGCCTCGCGGATGGAATTCAGAAAATGCCATATATTTTTCTGCGGGAGTGTGCCCAGGTGTGCATGACCTACGGTTACACTGTGCTGTGTGCTTTGACAAATAAAATCAGTTGAAAGTTCAAATTTTATATAAAAGCAAGCGGGAATGTATTATTTATGGGCGTTGTGCCGGTGGAGGATGGCAATGTACGGAGAAAGGTTCGCAATGTTTCGTAATTTCGTGCTTGCGGAACAGTACTCATAAATCAATATGAGTAGCGGGAACAAAATTCATATATTAAAAAAAATCAGCTTTTATTCGACTGCCTTAATGAGATTAAATTTGGCTTCATTATTTCATTTTTCTAGCACTTTCTCGCGCCTACCTTTCTGTCGGCGAATGATGGAATATTTCTATAATCCGCTCGTGCCCAGGATATACCATCTTTGTTTTTCCAGTATTAATCGGTTGCCTTTCCAATATTAATCGGCATATCTGATCTGAGTACTCGTCTGCAAAACGCCTGCTGAAAAATGTTCTGTCGAATGAAATACAGGCACTCATTTTTATCGTTTTCATACGAATATCATCCCTGATTCGGTCGAGGGAAAATTCTGCTGATCTGAGTACTAGCACTAACCAAGTATGTATGTACAGTATATACTGTGGTACTAGTGGTTCTAGGCTTTAACCTATACGATACCGGTATCATCGATAAAAAGAGCGCATCTCCATGAAGTTGCATGGTGTGTGACCTAGAAGGGGGGGAAAAATCGAAAGAACTAGAAAAACGATAGACCTCTAATATTTTACCGTGCTGTTTGGCATCTAGAATTGAAGCATTTTTTTCTTTGACGAATTGAAATTGGAAAAACAGACTGTCGATAGCGAATGAGCGAAAGTTATTGTGGTAAGATGTCCGAGGAGGAGGTGGAACATTCGCGCGAGGAAGAGTTCTCGCGCGAGGAAGAGTTCTCGCGCAACGAAGAACGCCCCCACGAAGAGGAACAATTGCGCGGAAAAAAAGGCTCGCGCGACGAGGAAAACTCACGCGACCAAGACTACTCACGCGACGAGGAGCGCTCCTTCGAGGAGGAGAGGTCGCGTGACGAGGACCACGAAACCTCGCGCGAGGAGGAGCGCTCCTTCGAGGAGGAAAGGTCTCGTGACGAGGACCACGAAACCTCGCGCGAGGAGGAGCAGGAGCACTTGCGCGTGGATCACCAGGAGCACCCACGGGAGGAGGAGCAGGAACTCCACCGCGAGGAGGAGAACTCGCATGAAGAGGAACACACCCGCGAGGAGGAGAACTCGCACGAGGAGGAGCACTCGCACGAGGAGGAGCACTCGCACGAGGAGGAGCACTCGCACGAGGAGGAGCACTCGCACGAGGAGGAACACTCCCGCGAGGAAGAGAACTCGCACGAAGAGGAGCACTCGCTTGTTGAGGAACACTCCCACCAAAAGCAAAACTTGCCCCACGAGGAACTTTCGCGAGACGAGGAACCCTCAACGAACCAAGAGCACGCGCGCAACGAGGAAAACTCCGGTGACGAAGGGCTCTTGCGCGACGAAGAGCAGTCGTGCTACGAGGAACACTTGCCCGTTGAGGTTGAGGAGACCTCGCGCGACGAGGAACACTTGGGGGGCCAGGAACACTCGCAGACAGACGTGCACTCTTGCGACGAGGAACACCAGCTAGACGAGGCACACACGCGCTACGATGAACATCCGCGTGGCGATTGGGTTCAATACGAAGAATCTTCGCCCTACGAGGTAGCACCATACGAGGATCCCTCGCGCCCACCTCAATACGAGGAACAATCGCGGTATTTGGATGTCACGACCGACTGCTATATGGTTGAAGTTGATTCTGAAGAAAAAAGTACGGCGGCTCACGAGGAACCCGATATGAATGCCATGGAGATTGTTGATCAGCCAGCTTCGGATGGCACGGAGCCGGATCAGTCCATTGACATGAGTTGTGTCAATACCGCACTGGAAGCCGACGAGGATGGAGAGCCGCCAGCTAAGCGGGAAAAGCCCCACTACGAGAACAGCCCCGTGACGGAGGACAGCAGTAGCAGCAGCTCGACCTCGTCCGGTAGCGACAGCAGCTCGCACTCTGATGATTACGACGATTCAACCAAAGACGATGCTTCCGTGGACACTGTCATCTATGTGGAGGATCTGCCCCCAACCATTAGCTACCCTAGGATGGATCCTGACGCTCCGACCAAACCAATTATCACCGAGGTGGTGACTATTCCCGCCCCGCGGGTGAATCTTTTGCGTTATCCAATGCCGAATATCCAGCACCATATGCCCCCGCCTCCGCCTCGGCGGCCGGTCGATTCCGAGCCCGAGCTTGATCCCGATGACTATGATGGAGCGGTGGCAATGCCCGGCCTGCCAGCCAAGGACTGCGGTGATAATATTAATCTCCCTCCCTATATCCCAGATCACTATATATCCCCGCGCGCCGAGCAGCAGCCGGAGCAGGAGAGTACACGCCATCAGTTTATATATCCGCGCCAGCCGGTTGACTACCAGTCCCAGCAGCGCGCCGGCGTCCAATCGGTGCAGAATAACCAGCAGTTCGTCTATCCTCGCCAGCCGCTTGACTATCCAGCACAACAGAGCACCCAGCTGCCGCTGGATCAGCAGTTTGTGTACCCGCGCCAGCCGCTTGCATTTCCGCCCCAGGCGCAGTCGGAGCAGGACAAGGATAAGTATCCGCCCCCGAGGGTACCGGCGCGTCAGCTGATTGATTCCTATAAAATTAAACACAGACCACCGTCGGGCGATCGACGGCGTATGCCACCGCCAGGGCCCATGCGCACTGTGCTCGGTGCGGAAATGGAAAACATTTCGGATGATGATGAGATAAGCGACGCTGAGGAGAGTAGCAGCAGCGACGGCAGCAGCAGCGAGAACGAATCTGAGGACGAGGATGATGACTTCATCCTGATTGAGAATGACAGCAACTCGGCTGGGACGGAGACGGAGACAGAGATAATGGCGGGGTCGGGTGATCTAGGCGATGGGATCGTGGTCAACGAGGATTCCGAGAAGGTGTACTACATTCGGCGCGAAGACGGCACCGTCCATGCCGGCCGTGTGCTCCAGTCGCGCATCACCGCGAACGTCCTGATGCCCAACGAGTACTACGTGCACTATGTGGGCCTCAATCGCCGCCTGGACGAGTGGGTTGGTCGCCACCGCATCTCGGACAACGCCGATGACTTGGGAGGCATCACAGAAACCGCCAGCAGCCTCCTCCAATTGGACAGCGATCAGCCGGGAACCAGTAGAGAGATGCTGCAGCAGCAGGCGCTTCTGGCGCAGCAACAACAGATTTTATTGCAGCAGCAACAGCAACAGCGCGAACTGGACCGGGCCCTGCGCGAGGGCAACAAGGACTACTATCTGTCGGCGTGCGAGAATACTCGCTACGATTACAGTGACCGGAAGATGACGCGCTACCAGAAGCGGCGCTACGACGAGATCAACCACGTGCAGAAGAGCCATGCGGAGCTGACCGCCTCGCAGGCGGCCCTCGAGAAGGAGCACGAGTCCATCACGAAGATCAAGTACATCGACAAGCTGCAGTTCGGCAACTACGAGATCGACACCTGGTACTTCAGCCCCTTTCCCGGCGACTACGGCAAGGCGCGCACGCTGTACGTGTGCGAGTACTGCCTGAAGTATATGCGGATGCGGAAGAGCTACAGCTACCATACGTACGTGTGCCGCAAGCGGCATCCGCCGGGTCGCGAGATCTACCGCAAGGGCAACATCTCCATTTTTGAGGTGAACGGCAAGGAGGAGCCCCTCTACTGTCAGCTGCTCTGCCTGATGGCCAAGCTCTTTCTCGACCACAAGGTGCTGTACTTTGATATGGATCCGTTCTTCTTCTACATTCTGTGCGAGGTGGACAGGGAAGGCAGTCATATTGTTGGCTATTTTTCCAAGGAGAAAAAATCCCCAGACAACAACAACGTGGCATGCATTTTAGTCCTGCCGCCGCATCAGCGCAAAGGCTTCGGCAAGCTGTTGATCGCCTTCAGCTACGAGTTGTCCCGCAGAGAGGGCGTCATTGGAAGTCCAGAGAAGCCGCTGTCGGACCTCGGTCGACTCAGTTACCGCAGCTACTGGGCCTATACGCTATTGGAGCTGATGCGGAACCGCGTTTCGCTCGAGCAGACCACCATCAAGGAGCTGAGTGAGGTGAGCGGAATTACCCACGACGACATCATCTACACGCTGCAGTCCATGAAGATGATCAAATATTGGAAAGGCCAGAACGTCATCTGTGTCACAACCAAGACCATCTTCGACCACCTACTGCTGCCGCAGTTCAAGAAGCCCAAGCTGACCATCGATCGCAGCTATCTGTTCTGGAACCCCACCAACATGCCGGCGCCAGCCCGACCTCCCCTGCCAATCAATGCCACAGCACTTGGTCAGATTGCGGTCTAATATACAAATACTCGTAAGAGAACATGTTTTTTTTCTATTTTTTTTTTTTTTTTGTGAGTACTTGTAATCCTTTAGGATAAATATTTTGTCTCTTTCCTATCCTCTATTATGTCTCATTGTATCTAAATTATTACACAACAAATTCCATAATTTGTATCTGAGTTATGTAAATGCAACACGCAACACCCAAATTGTATTTCAAGTGTTTTGAAAAATTATTACAAATTGTACATGTTACAAATTACACGTTCTACCTTAACGTAAGTCTGTAATCAACAAAAAATCCAACAACAACAAAAAATAACGCAAATAAAATTTGAGAAAACCTAAAATTTATAGCACTTCTTCGATCCCGAAGAACATCCCTGTGTGACCATTAAGTTCTGAGACTCGTTCTACTGATACTCAAACATGTGTACATATTGTACATGCAATGGTAAGTCTCGGATAGTGCAAAGTATTACCAGTTTTCCATTCCCATTACATTGTAATCGCAGCACACACATTTAAAGTTAAATAAACCAAACGTTTACTTTGAAAATGGGCTTAACTACATATAGTCCTACAATTCGCATTGTTGTTTGTTTTCAAGATAATCGGATAATGCCTTGGCATTAGGTCGGAGAGAACAAGAGGAGTGGTTTTCGTTGGCAGCAATTCCAACTAATAATATCTTGGAAACTAGTCTGAAAGCTGGCTGCTTCGAAACAATTATGGCTGGGTCGATAGGACAGATCGAAAAAATAATTGCACAAATAGTGCCTCAGTTCATGCTATAACAATAATAAATCAATGCAACCAAAAATATTTTCTTATTCAAAGGCGATTGCTGTGGAAAATTTTAAACAGAAACATCGATAGTATCGATTGCAGAAGTAAGTTCTACATCAAAATATTTTCTGCCGCGCTGTCAGTAGATCGATTAAAAATTTAAGCTTAAGCATATAATTATTTATTTCGCTCCCGGTCAATTCTTTTTTCTTCATACAGTGTGTAGTGTAGTGGAAGACAACAATAATTACAAAATTAATTCCTTGCTAGAAGAGACATATCGATACATCGATAGAGATAAATGTGCACTTTTACCGGTTGCATTCAGATGTTGTTGGCTTGATTGTTATTGTTTCGTCTGTTTAATGGAAATTTTGAGTTGTGAGTAAGGAGCGTTGGAAAAAAATGGGCCTGCTTTCAGATCCGTCGATCTCGACGCAAAACAAGCTAGTAGATAGTTTGGCAAAGCATGTACGCAAGGTGTGCAGCGGCTTTTATGTTCTCGGCGTGGTTTGGCTCGCCTGCCTGGCCCTGCCCGAGTTCAACCACGGCACCTATCTGTCAGAAAACGCCCTGTCGCCAGGTGAGTGTCTCTACCCATGAATGAGACCGATTTTAAGTGATTTCCTTTAATTGGCTAGGTCTGGTCTACCCCGAGATTCGCATCGACTCCAATCGGCTAGCCACCCAGCTGTTGGAGGAGCTGCAGCGCGAACGCAAGGAACACAAGTCGACTACGCCACACGCCTGGATTGCGGCCAAATTTAACGAATTTGGCCTGGAAACGCATACACACAACTACACCCTCCGCTATCCCTTTGGTGGTGGCAAGGAGTATCACGGAAAAAACATATACGGCATTCTGCGGGCGCCTCGCATCGCTTCCACCGAGGGTATTGTTTTCACAGCTCCCTACCGTGCCCCCACCTCCGTGCACCCGGATATCTCGCCCAGTGTGCCGCTGCTGCTGGCATTTGCCGATTTCGCTAGACGTAAGTGTAGAGCAGAGAGCCGCTATCGCATGGGAACACACAATTAAATTTTAATCTCTTCCGCAGGCAAGAACTACTGGGCTAAGGATCTGATATTTCTGGTCACCGAACAGGAGCAGTTGGGAATGCAGGCCTGGCTGGAGGCCTACCATGATGGCGACCGCGTGATGAATGTCAGTAAGGCCTACCTGCTGCCAGGCAACTTGCCAGCACGTGCAGGCTCATTGCAGGCGGCACTCAACATCGAAGTACAAGATCTCGAAATTGGTAAGTTATTGTCATTAAAACTAAAGCAAAATCAATTAATAATTGCCTTGCAGACTATGTGGATGTAAAGATCGAAGGCCTCAATGGCAAGCTGCCCAACCTGGACATGTTCAATTTGGTGCAGCGCATAATGGCTCGGGAGGGCATCACATCTGGGTATAAGCAGACCTTGCGCAAGAAGCGTCGCTCCAACCCGTCTGTCTTCGAGAAGAATTTGCGCCAGATGCTGTCCATGCTGTCGACACAGTCCTCGGGCGTGCCCAATGGCAATCACGGACTGTTCCACCGCTATCGCATCGATGCCCTCACCATCGCTGCTGCCAAGCGCCAAACGCATGCGACTCTGAAGGGTAACGCCGGCTCGGCGGCCGTGCCGCTTCTGAAGGCCATCGAGGGTATTGCGCGCAGCCTCAACAATCTTTTGGAGCGCTTCCATCAGAGCTTCTTCTTCTATGTGATTGTGAACAACGATCGGTACATCTCCATAGGCGATTACATGACTGCCCTGGTGGCCCTCGTCGCCTGCGCTTTCTTCAAGGCCTATCTAACCTGGTCAACGCTAGACTTTGAGTTGCAACCGGCAGCGACAGCGAAAGCGTCGGCTGAGACACAGAGTGGGTCTGAGCCTGACACCGATGTCGAGGACGGTCTGCCCTACGGCTCCGTGCTGATCTATCTGACAGCTGTACTGCTCATCGGGTATCTGGGCAATGTGTTGCCACTGCAGCAGTACTTCCTGGAGATACCGATGGGCGCTGCGCCACTGACCACATCCGTGCTTAGCTTTCTTACCCTGATCGGTTTCATTCTGCCCTTTGTCGTTGTCCTGCCGGCGGGCGGCCTTGAACTCCTGCACGTGGGATTCCTGCTCATCTTTGGCTGCTCTCTGATCGTCGTCGGCCTGCTTAACTTTGCCCTCGGCTTCTTTGTGGCCGTCCTCACAGTACCGGTGGTAATTGCTTTGGAAACTAGTGAGAAGAATTGGAACGGTTCAATGCGCAATCTGACGCGTCTCATCACTCTGCTGCTCAACCCTATGGTTGTCGTCTATGTCATTGTTCTGTGCATGAGCTTCTACCAGTTCCCTGAGCTGAAGCTTGATAAGCTGCTTTTGCGCGCAGCCACCGCCGCCATGGATGCCTCCGCTTACGGTCTCATTGACTGTGTGGTAAGTTCTGCATTTCAGCATTCGCCTGCTTATCATTTCACATCTTTCCCCGTTCTTCTTATTAGATCTATGGCAACTGGCTCTACTTTGTCGTCAGCACGGTCTTCCTGCCCCTGTGGATCCTCTGCTGGACACTGGCACTTTCCAAGCGGCGTGACATTGCCGATTATTCCGATTACGAGGAGTCGCAACGTCGCAAGCCAAAGCCTCAGCCTCAGACCAAGTTAAAAACAAATTAAATTTTAAAACTGTATTCCATTATGTGGCAACTGGCATTCCATTTATTAATGTCGATGTTTTTTTGCATAATCTGAATGTCCAAAGAAATTACATATGTTAAGCTGGAAATTGTACAGTAAAACAACCAATGCTCAGATTTATTTCTTAAATCCCCTTGCAGATCGATTGAGACATCCCTTTTATTGATGACAATTATGTGATGTCTTTTACATGAGACTTCTGCACATAAATGTCTTGGAAGGAAAAAGTTCTTCCAGTCACTTTTCCAGCTTACATTTATCTTATTCTGTAGTGCTGCATAATGTATTACAAGCTTTACCGTTTAGAATTTAAATTCAAAATAGTCGTTAGGTCAAATATCTAACCCACTATCCTTTAGAGTTTATTTGTAAGATATGTAGATACATATTAAACTTAGTACTTGGTTGTGGTTTAGATAATCTACCATCAATACGGGGTCTTAAGGTCCGCTTTTGGGTTTTTATATTCTCACCAACTGGAGTCGAAGTGTCGCCATTGCTTCCCCGCTCTTAGAATGGTGCTGTCCGTGATTAACTGGGTGTGTCGTGTTCTCCGAATCTTTAGCTGAATTTTGACTGTCGCAGTTATCGCAGGTGCCCAACTAGCTATTAACATTTCTGTAATCTCTAACACAGATATGCTGACCAATAAACTGAAGATCCCTTTTCCTCTTATAGTTGTTAATATGAACCGTCGCGGCAGTGTTTAGTGGGTTTTGAAGTCCTCGAGGATCGAGGTATTTTTCGCATAGGCCAGTAGTTGCTGTGGCGTCCTCTTGGAGGCATCTTCCAGTGATGCCAGCACTGGGGCGCCCAGGTATCTCCTCCTTGCCCTTAAGAGAGCAGGACAGTTGCAGATGAGATGTTCTAGGGTTTCGGTTGCCCCAGGTTCGTCACATTTCCTACAACTGTCTCTGTTTGTGATTCCTAGCTTTGTCGCATGCGCCGCAGCCAGGCAGTGTCCCGTTAATATTCCCACTAATAATCTGCAGTCCTTCCGTGGTAGGTGCAGCAGGTAGTGGCTGAGTTTGTCATTGCGTTCCTTGCACATGATTTTCGAGGTTCTGCAGGCGGTGGTACTCCTCCACCTACATTCGGTTTGTGATCCGGCCTGCTTTTCTAGATCGCTTTGCAGCGTTCTGAGGGAGACAGGCACGTTCTCGGTTCTCGTATTCGCCAGCCCGACGCCTTCCTTAGCTAGTACGTCCGCCGTCTCGTTCCCTTCGATGCCCTGGTGGCTGGGAATCCAGTAGATCCGCACTGACTTTGTCGTGCTTAGGGTATCTAGTGCCTCCCTGCTCGCCAAGACATTTCTGGAACTGACTGCGGACGACTGCATGGATCTTATCGCCGCTTGGCTGTCGACGAATAGGTTGACCGCATCGTGTGCTCTTTCAGTGAGAAGAGCGACTTCTGCTGCTTTCCTGATGGCAAAAACCTCTGCCTGGAATATGCTACAATGGTCCGGTAGCTTATATGACAGCCTTATCTCAGGGTCTGTACAGTATAGGCCCGCTCCTACTCCTCCGTCCATCTTGGAGCCGTCCGTATATATATTGAGGTGCTCCGTTTGGTCTCTTCCGATTTTCCAGTCTTCAGGTCCCAAGGATGCAGTTGTTTTTACGTCGAGGCATGTTTGGGGGGTCATGTAATCAGTTGATCTGTTCATTTCCCTTCCAATTGAACTATGCCCGTATTCTTGTGGCGACATATTTCCTGAAGCGATGAGGCGTTGTGCTGCCTTTCCTGCAGTCAGACGGGCGTGGATGTCTAGGGGTTCGATTCCAAGTAGGGTTTCGAGTGCTTTTGTTGGGGTTGACCTCAGCGCCCCTGTAATACAGAGCAAAGCCTGTCGCTGAGTCCTTTCCATAAGCTTATGATACGTTTTCTTTCCAGTAGCTTGCCACCACACTAAGACTCTATACAGCAGAGTTGGTCGCACCACCGAGATGTAAATCCAATGCATCAGAGCCGGAGATAGGCCCCATGTGCTGCTGAGCATCTTCTTGGATGCATAAAGCGCAATGGTGGCCTTCTTCACCCTTTCCAATACATTGGGTTTCCATGCCAGTTTACTATCCAGTACTGTGCCCAGGTATTTGACTTGTGTTTTTGGGGTTAGCCTAGTTTGATTGATCATCGGGGGGGTCCATATCGGTACCTTGTACCTCTTGGTAAAGAGGATGAGGTCCGTCTTGTCCGCGTTGATACTGAGTCCTACTTCTTCCGCCCACTCGCGTATCTCCCTGAGTGTTCGTTGCATTAGTGAGCTGAGGGTCGATGGGCAAACACCCGTAATAAGTATGCTTATGTCGTCCGCATAAGCTGTTATTATTGGGGCCTTCCTTTCGTATCTCTTGATGAGGTCGTCGACCACCAGATTCCACAGGAGGGGCGACAGGACTCCACCCTGGGGTGTGCCTCTGTGTGCCTCTTTCACCATGGAAGCGGTGCCCCACTCTGATTGCACCCGTCTGCAACCTAGGAGGTTCCTTATCCACAGGTTGATTGCTGGGTGTGTATTAGTTGCTACCAGGCAATTTGTTATTGCTTCCGTAGCCACGTTGTTGAATGCTCCGGAGATGTCCACGAATACTCCCAGTGCATACTTTTTATTGTGAAGGGCTTTCTCAATGGTAGCTACTACCGAATGTAGTGCGGTCTCCACCGATTTCCCTTTAGTATAGGCATGCTGGTTGGTTGACATCAGTCCCCCTACCTCATTCCTGATGTGTAAGTCCAGCAGCTTTTCTAGCGTTTTTAATATAAAGGAGGTAAGGCTTATCGGTCTATAGTCCTTGGGACTCGCATGGCTGCACTTTCCTGCCTTTGGGAGGAAGACAACTCTCGAGGTTCTCCATTGGATAGGGATATAGCCAGTACTTATACAAGCTGTGAATATTGCGGAGAGCCATGGGGTAATCGCCTCTTTGGTCACCTGCATCATGGCTGGGAATATCCCGTCAAGTCCTGGTGCTTTTGTGCCCGCAAAGGAGTCTATTGCCCAGGGGATTCGCTTGGTGGTTAACAAATCTGTTGGGGGGTGTTGTTCCTCGGTTGCTAGGTCCTGGTGCTCTTTGGCATCAGCGACCTCGGTGCAACCAGGGAAATGTTCCTCCATTAGTGCTGTTAGGGCTTCGTCACTGCCCTCTGTCCACTGTCCGTCATCTAGCTTTAATTGGCTTTGTATGGTAGGCTGCTTAGAGAGCAGCTTCCGTAGCCGTGCGGTTTCTGGTACTTTCTCGATGTTGGAGCAGAAAGTCCTCCACGAGTTCCGTTGTGCTTTACGTATTTCCTTCTTGTAGCTCCTGAGTAGGAGTCTGTATTCCTCATAGACGATCCCTTCGTTCGCTTGTTTGGCGATCTTAAAGAATTCCTTGAGGTTGTCCCTTTGAAGAGAGAGATCCCGGCTCCACCAGAGTGGCTTGGACCTCTTCTTCGTCCTCGAGGGTTTGCACGATGTGTGGTAGGCGTCCAGCAACGCGTTGGATAGGGTCTCTAGAGACTTCTCTATGTCCTCCGCGGATTTCACTGTGCCCGGACTCGCGAGCTTCGAAGTAACTGTCTTTTTAAACTTTTCCCAGTTTGTATTCCGGGGGTTTCTATAGACTATTACCTTCGAAGAATGTTTCGAAGAATGTTTGAAGTCGCACTTAAGCTGAATGTACTTGTGATCTGAGAAGGAGGGTCTTTCAAGGACCCTCCAGCTAGATACCGTAGTACTGTTTCCCGTTGCTAGTGTTAGGTCTAGCACGTTGGATGAAGTCGGACCCACGAAGGTGTGCTCCTCCCCGACGTTTGCTATATATAGATTAGTATAAAGTATAAAGTCTAAGAGTGACTCACCTCTATCATTGATGTCGGTGCTTCCCCACACATTGTGGTGGGCATTGGCATCCGTCCCGATGACGAGTTGATAGTTTTTGGTGCCGGCTTCTGTCACCAGGATCCTGAGTTCGTCGGGTGGTGCGGGTCTGTCGTGAGCCATGTAGCAGGAAGCCACCAGAAGGCGCTTTTCCTCGCTTTCCAGCATCACAACCGTCAGGTCATCCGTGCTGTAATGAGACATAAGGTAAGCATGGATTCCCTTTCGTACGAGTACGACGGTTCTGTTCCTGCTTACCGATGTTGCGTAGAACAGGTTGTGATTTGAGGACTTTAGTCCGGCCACTGAATTGCCTGTCGCAATCCAGGGCTCCTGGACTAGAGCTATGTCGGCGAGCCCTTGCTCCATGGCGATGAGGAGCTCCGCCGACGCTACCTTGCTTTTATGCAAGTTTAGCTGCAGCACACTCAGCATGGGTGGCTGGCTCACTTGCATCCGACGGGTTGACTACTAACGTCAGGTCACCGTCTTCCTCGTCTTCGTCCTCAAGCGCAAGACCCTGGGCGGCCTCCACGATGGACTCGAGACCTAAGTCCTTTTCCACCTCGCCTACCTGCAGGGTATGCGCGTCCTTGTCCTTAGGGTGGCGCTTTTTGAGGCGCAGGTAGACGCTACCCATGCCCCACGCCATCTTCCCGAACTTGGGATACAGCAGATCCTCTGCCTCCTTGTTTATTTGGAGGATCACACATTGGCCCCCTCGTTGGGTAGTGGGCTACCAATGTGTAGGATCCTCCAATCGGTCGTTGGCACGTCCGCGTTTTGCCGCTGAAGGAGCTTCAGCGCTCGGTCTCCCTGGATTGTGATGGGGAAGAGTACCTTCGCCTTAGGCTTGGACGGGATAAGCTCCCGGTCCACAACCTCCAGCTTGGCCCCCTCCCACATCGCCTCCAGTTGGCAGACCGTACGCGTCAGCCACCTTAGGGTTGGATCGTCGTTGCACTTTAGGATCTTAACCCCATTTAGCCACCCAGCACCATCGAACGTGGGCATAGGGGCCGCGGGGTCTTCTTCCATGTGTGCAAACAGTGCGTCGACGAGACGCGCGTGCACAAGCTTCCACTGTGCCGCTGACATCTTGCCGTTTTCCTCGCTCCGGTCGATGAGTGCCACGATCAAATGTCGTTTGGTCACATCGCTGACCTTCGCGTTCGATTTCGATGGCTTCTTGGCCACTTTCGGTGGAGGGGCTGCACTCTTGGGCCCGCGTTGCCGCTTGCTCGCCGGAGTGTCTTTAATGGCACTCTCAGTCGAGCGTTGCCTCTTGGTGGCCATCATCTCCTCCACCTTATTGGCATATTCGCCATTCGACGCCCTCATCTGTGGCATCTGGGCGTAATGTAGTCGGCCCTCCTCTACTCGCTGCTCGGCCCAGGCTAGCTTGACCTTCTCCTCCTGGGAGATGTCTACTTTACCTTGCAGCCGGCTTTTGATATTGAGGGCCGCTTTGTATTGTGCTTTGGCCTTCATCCCCTCCTTGGAACGCTTCGGCCCTTCCCTACGCAGGGAGCTGGTGCCTGGTTCCGGTGAGCGGAGAAGGCTCTCTTCCTCCGTCCTGCTCATAGAGAGCACGCTCTCCAGATCCGTGTCTGTGTCGACTACGGCATCTGTGCGGCTCAACTTGCAGGCTGCGGAGTGAGTTGTTTTTATACCCGATACTCAAAATGAGTATTGGGGTATATTAGATTTGTGGTAAAAGTGGATGTGTGTAACGTCCAGAAGGAATCGTTTCCGACCCCATAAAGTATATATATTCTTGATCAGCATCAATAGCCGAGTCGATTGAGCCATGTCTGTCTGTCCGTCCGTCCGTCTGTCCGTCTGTCCGTCCGTCCGTCTGTCCGTCTGTCCGTCCCCTTCAGCGCCTAGTGCTCAAAGACTATAAGAGCTAGAGCAACGATGTTTTGGATCCAGACTTCTGTGATATGTCACTGCTACAAAAATATTTCAAAACTTCGCCCCGCCCACTTCTGCCCCCACAAAGGACGAAAATCTGTGGCATCCACATTTTTAAAGATACGATAAAACCAAAAACGCAGAATCGTAGGGGATGACTCTAAATGACTCGTAAATCTCAACCAGATCGTATAATTATTATAGCCAGAATCAAGAAAACAATTTCATTCTTTCTCGCTCTGTCTCTCTCTAACACACAGGTTTCATGGTCGGTTTTGCCAATTGCAAAATATGAGTTCAAGGATCTCAGAACCTATAAGATCCAGAGCAACCAAATTTGGTATCCACACTCCTGTGATATCGGACCTTGACCGTTTCGTGTCCAAATTTCGCCACACCCCCTTCCGCCCCCGCAAAGGACGAAAATCTGGGGCATCCACAAATCTCAGAGACTATTAAGGCTAGAGTAACCAAATTTGGTATCCGCACTTCTGTTAGATCTCACTATAAAACGTATATCTCAGAATTTTGCCCCACCCCCTTCCGCCCCCACAAAAGACGAAAATCTGTTGCATCCACAATATTGCACATTCGAGAAAACTAAAAACGCAGAATCATAGATAATGACCATATCTATCAGATTGCTGAATCTGGATCAGATCAGATCATTTTTGTAGCCAAAAGCAAGAAATCAATTTTCAGTGGCTACGCAGCGCCCGACGTCACGCTCAGACTGATTTTCTGTCTCTCTCGCACGCACTCTTTGTCGTGTCGTTCAATATTAGCGGCGTCTGCCGCAGGAGAGCCATACTGACTTAGTATCGGGTACAACTGTAGAGTTGCGGTGTCCGCAGCAACTCACAACGTTCCACCTCGTTGTTGTTGTTGTTGTGGCAGTAGCTTTACAACTGACTTGGCCTGCTCCCGCCAAGTCTGAGGTGTGACCGCTGGCGACACGCAGAGAGGATTGCTCCTCCCCGTGCCCGCCGGTGGTAGCAGTCACGCTTCCCACCGACGTTTGGGTTGACATCCCAACCCGTGCTTTATCCTTCTTCGCCTCCATATTTGGCCCGAGGGTCCATACTGGTTAATATTTTTCGGGGGGACCACCCCCTAGCGTTTTAGGCCTGACCGCCAGGCACCTTTAGCCATGGCCCTGGTTCGGTTCCCCCGACTTTGAATCGGGAAGACGCCGGACCATAGCCTTAGCTAGACACTGCATTACACCGGACAGAGCAAGCGACAGTGCATTACCCTTGTCCCGGGTAATGCAGTGTCCATTGCCCAGCCGGCACCCTCGTGGAGGGTTCAGCTAGAGGATTTTCGCCAGCCTATTTTTGCTTTGTTCGAACAAAATTTGTCGAACATTTGTCTTAGTGCATTAAGCCTAGTGTTTAATCCGTATCTGTGAACCGAGAGGTGATATTGGAAGTGGACCTGTAAAGTCTACATGAATGCGTTGCCGAACAGATTCTTTTGGATACCATGGTATCAATGCCCTTTTGTTTGTGCTTTCTTGCAACTGTTGCCTTGAATCGCATTTGCTTATAAGTTTTTCTATGTCCTTATCTATGCCAGGCCACCATATACATATGTGATATTACCATGGCTTTTGACTTTACTACTCCCTAGTGTGACAAGTGTATGTAGATACTTAAGAAATTTACCCATAAAATGCATCTATACTCCACTGAGAGCTCGCTATCTATCCGTTTGAATTCCTTCTATTGTTCACCTTGCAGCTTCGATACAGAATCGTTGTCGACTGCAACTAACAGTTTTGTTAAAAGAGGATCACGTCTTGTTGGTTTTGCTCTGTCTTCAAAATTTAAACACAACTGATTTTGTTCTGTTACGCTATCCTGTGCAATCGTTGACAAGTTATCCGCTTGATTTCAAGTGCCTTTTACATACTCAACACGATAGTTGAATCCTGATCAAATTAACGGCCATCGGACCTTTGCTTTTAACAAATATGTCAATGTGGCTTGTGATCATTGCGTAGTGTACATTTCTGGGGTAACAATTGTGTTTCTTTCTTTTCCGCGCGTGCCGAACGTAATTCGGTTCTGCCGATCGTGCGCAGTAGAAGAGAACTTCGTTTTTTCTTTTCGTCTCTTTTGCGCCTGCGTCGTCAGAACTTGTTTTCTTTCTTCGCTTTGCATTTGCTATTTGCAATCGTCAAATTGTGCGCAAACGAAGCGAAAGTGTTGTGATAATTATTATTATCAGGTAAGTGCAGTTTTTAAATAATTAATAATATGTGTGCGCGCGTGGTAAATAAAGAAAATCTTCATTGTATAAAAAGTCAAATTTGTGAAAAAACTGTGTTCAAATTATATTATGGTTTCGCTAAATTCACATTATACTTTATTCTTCTCGTATGCTCGGGAATAAAAGAAGAATAAAGATATAAGAAGAATAAGGTATAATGTAAATCCGTATTAGCGAATTAAATTTTTATAATCTGCGGTGGGCACGAAATTTCAATTTGTGAGCAGTCCAGCAGCAAAACAAACAACAAAAAAAAGCAAAAAAAGTAACCCTTATTTGTTCGGCTTGGCTCGAGCAGGTATGTAGGTATTTTTTCGCGTGTCTTGTAAATGAACAGGCCACCGCTGACCTACAGTGAAAATTGTTTTTGTTGAAACAAACATCCGTTTTAAAAGCGAACGAATTCTTTCTTTTTATACAATTGAACCGAATTATTAGTAGCTTAGTAAAATATAAAAGAAAATAAATGGAAAAAGAAAATGGAGTAATTGTACATACATATATACACTAGCGTACAACTAAATGTGGACAGTGAAAAAATAATGATTTCGTTGCTTTAAAAAGTCGTATTTTTCACAAATAAAAAGCTTATTAATATTTATAAACGAAGGGAACGTTGTGAGTTGCTGCTGCGACCGCACCTCTACATTTATACCCGATACTTAGTCAGTATGGCTCTCCTCCTGCAGACGGCGCTAACATTAAACGACACGACAAAGAATGCGTGCGAGAGAGACAGAAAATCTGTCTGAACGTGTCGTCGGGCGCAGCGTAGCCACCGCAAATTTATTTGTTCCTTTTGGTTTTTTGAGTATCGGGTATAAAAATATATTAAGTTAAATACATACATTGATCTATTAGATTTCTGATTATTTCGATGGTTAAGTCGTTTTGCCGCAGTTTTTGGGTTATTTTATTCAGTTTTAGATTTCTGCTTTTGTGTGATGTTCATTATGTGCTGAAAATTCAGTTTCTCTATAGTCCAATATAATTCACTTCTTCGAGAAATATTATATTATCACAAATTTGTATGAATAGAGCCACATTTAGCTGTCCACTAGTGTATATATGTACATATACACTCCCCGACACTTGAATACGACATACTAAAATGTACACTTTAGGCACCAATATTTCCGGCACAAGCCAAAGAAAACGGTGAATTTGAATTTTCCTCAAATCTCTTTTCAATTTAGCATAAATTAAAAAAAAAATAATAGCAATATTCATCAAAGTAGATTGAGGAAAAAAATTTAATTGACATAACTCAAATTTCCGTTCTCAAAAAATGCGACACTTGAATACGACATTCACATTGAAAAATTTGTTATCTTGGATGTGGTCGCGACCGGACATCGAATAAATTCTCAAAAATCAATTAGAGTGTCCTTATTACGAGAAAAAATTTGGGTTGTGGTAAGTTCTTTTCAAAGGACGAAAAATCGACAATAAAAGCCTCGAGGGAAGTAGGTCCATCAGTAATGAAAATAAGTGATAAAATTAGTAAAACTAGGTATGTTCTGAAACATTATGGCAAAAACATAAAAAACCGAACTAAAATTGCTACTTCCGAGAACTCTATGAAATCTCATCTGCGAGCCGCATCTAAAAAACGCGACTAAAACTCGATTTAAAAATCTAAAACTGTACTTTAAGCTAGTGCTAAAATAATAAAACATGAGAATTTGAGAATTGAGAATTGAGAATTTATTTGATGTCCGGTCGCGACCACATCCAAAATAAAAAAAAATGTTTCAATGTGAATGTCGTATTCAAGTGTCGCATTTTTTGAGAACGGAAATTTGAGTTATGTCAATTAAATTTTTTTCCTCAATCTACTTTGATGAATATTGCTATTATTTTTTAATTTATGCTAAATTGAAAAGAGATTTGAGGAAAATTCAAATTCACCGTTTTCTTTGGCTTGTGCCGGAAATATTGGTGCCTAAAGTGTACATTTTAGTATGTCGTATTCAAGTGTCGGGGAGTGTATGCATGTTCATATATATATATTAATAAAAACTTATATTTAACTTATACTCACTCATTTATTAAATTTATTCATTCACAGATTGCGATAATTTCAAATTTTAAAGCTTTTTTTTCCTTGTTTACTAATTGATAATAACAAGTAATTCATATTATAAAACAAAACCAAATTAAAATAAGTAAAGATACCAAAATGGATGGTAATCGACATTTGCGAAGATTAGTTAAGAAAGAAAGGGATGAGATAGCTAGAAAATTAGAGCTTCTCGAACGCCCAGGAGTAGAAAGGGAAAATCAGAGAGAATTAGATAGCGCAGAGCTAGTTATACAAGAAAATAATGAAGCAGTGCAGGAAGATGTTGAAATAGCTCAGGATGATATTGATATAGTGCAGGATGGCTCCAAAATTAGGCGTTTAATCTTCGATGCAGAGCGTAAGTATATAATTTGTGAGCTTGATGTATGAAATAAGTATTGACCCAATTGACATAGTTTTCACAGAACCTGTGCCAGAAGAACAGCCAATATCGCGTAAGTACATGAATTTTTAATTACTTTGTACACAATGCACAATAGCTAAAAAAATTTTGATTACAGTTTCGGCAGAGCAACGTATAATGGCTGCATTTAAAAGTAAGTTATCGATTTGAAAGTTTAAAATCCATATATACTAATATGTATTTTGTTGTTTATATTTCAGAAACATTTTCTAATTTAGAAAAAAAAGTTGATGTGTTATCAGAAACATTGGCGGAGGCGGTGGCTCTGCTCAAGCTACAGATTACAAAAGAGCCAGATCTATCACCAAATGCCATGAAGTTCCCGATAGAGTCGACAATGGAGTTGGAGCATTTCAACTCTATCATAACTCCGGAGCTCACCGATTTCTATGTGAGTGGTAGCCTATCCTTCTATGGCAGCTAGTTGTTATTTTTTCATTATTTTCTTTTATTAGATCAACAAATTACGGAACTTAATGGGGACGAGCACATCGATGGCATGCAGCTTAAAAAATGTGCTGGACGAGAAGCTCATTTTGGAATACAACTTAGACGGTACTTCGGGGAAGAGCTCGCTAAAAAATTGTAAAGAATTTTATAATGTCCTGGAATGTAGGTCTAAAAAAACCTTTAAAAAAACATAATAATTAATTAATTAATTTATTCATATTATTTCAGCGGCGGTGAAGATGAAAATACCCAACGAGCCAGCAGAAAAAGTGATTCGGAAGGCTATTCACAACATTAAGAATAGTCATTTTCAGAAGAGCTCAAGAGACAGAAAATACAAAGCTCTGGCCACCTTAGGAAATAATTAATAATAATTTTTTATAAATAAAGCTAATTGGAAAAATAAACAAATGAATGTATTATTTTTGTATATTAAATGCATGATTTTTCCACTAAAATCATCGCTTATTAAGTGCATGATTTTTTGGCTAAAATAAATTATTTTCTACTTCCATTGCAATGGAATGGAAGCAATGCAATCAATGCATTGATCAGATCAGATAATTTTTATAGCCAAAAGGAAAAAATTAATTTGCAGTGGCTACGCAGCGCCCGACGACATGCTCAGACACGTTTTCTGTCTCTCCCGCATGCACACATTGTCGCTCAATGTAGCCATACTGACTATGTATCGGGTATCAATGTAGAGTCGCGGTCGCCGAAGCATGAAATTTTCTATCGCTCTTTTTATGTACATATGTACTTTCTTCCGCGCCTCTGAGGTGTTCATAATTTGTACCATGATAATTCCTTGTACCAATATTTTGTGCACAGTTGGGGCTAAAGGAATAGGGGTTTGAATTTTTCGGAATCAATTATGTGCTTAGAAGAAATGTGAAGGATTTTGTAATCCAAATTTAAAACAGACGAAAAAATATCTTACCATTCGAGAATGCTCGTCTTGCAGTATTTCCGTCATTGCTATTACCGCTTTCATTCTGTTTAGGTGCATCTACATTTGGGCCTAGTTCAGCCCACAACTTCTCTTGCATACACTTCTTACGCAATGATATGTTGAGCTTTTCATGTCATTTGACACGACATTTCTTCAACTCAATACTACTTATAAAGAGTTCTTAACACAAACTCCAAAAATCGAATCCATGCATGAAGCGTGCTTACTCAAAATTTCAGATTCTCAGATTTTACATTCTAAATCGGCGAGTTAAATCCAGTTGTTTATAGCAACTAGTTTGCTCATGGTTTTCTTTGATACAGAGGCCACTTCTGGCTCGTTTTACAAGGAGTAAAATTGAATGCCCTTGTTCTGAGGCCAGCTCAGATGCTAATTTCCTTTTAAGGCGCGATCCTGTACCTTTATATTTTATATGCTTTCGACCATTTTATTGCATAGTGTCATTTGTTGCTTCCCAATAGCTAAAACCATGTTAGATGCAAGCCCCCGTGCGTGATTTGATTTGAATCGGTCCGAAATGCATTGCATTTCGGTGAATTGCATTCGTTTGGTCTTCAGTCAGACAGTTTTCGTTAATATTTTCTAAAATATAACTGTTTACTGCGTCTGCATCGCGTTTGTTGCTCCAAAATAATAATGATAATGATAATAGGCATGCACAGCAATGGGACAGGCAGTGGATAATAGCAAAAGGTAAGTCGTAAAGAAGGCAACGTAAGATGCCACTGTGAACAATCTCGTAGTGAGTTCGTGGACAGCAAACAGACAAAAATTCACTGTGAATAATATTAGGATCCTACATATATGTATGTACATAGCTGCAGAGAAATCGAGGGCTTCGGGCCCGGATATTACGTACTTATGCAGCATTTTTTCTGTTTTTCTTGTGTTTTTACATGTTTGTGGCTTGATGCTGGTGCTGTTGATACTGCTCCTATTCTTGGGTACTAGAGGACAGGAGGAGCACGTTCTTCTTTTGAATAAGTGGAAAACTTTTCGTCTATGACACGCAACTTAATTTAAACTTTGCAGTGCTGCCAAAGGCTACTAACGACGGCGACGGCGACTTCGTCGGGGTTGGCAATTAGTTATGAGCATGGATTTGGCTCAATCACTGGCGGCTGAAGGCGGAATGGGGGGTGCGGTGGGGGGATCGGGCAGGCGCCCCCAAGGGGCTCTCCTGCTTCTCAATTTGTGTTTACCGGCGCCATTCAATCTGCAGCTTAACAAGAAAAGTTTGCTCTCTCAAATACATACATACATATGTATGTACACACTCGAGGATGCACATCTAGAGGGAGAGTCGTGCACAGTGTGTCGAACGTTAACAAAATATATGCAACATTTATTGATGTGGTTATATTATTACAGGTGGCCTTACATCCCTGCCTGGCCATCGCCATAGCTTTCGTCCGGGGCACCGGCACCGACACCGGCACCGGCTCCGCCTGTCCCTATGGCTGCTTCTTTGTGTGGCAGTTGGTTCATTAGCTTGGCCTCCGCTATGATCATCATTTTGTAGAAGCAAATATTGAGTTTGCACCGAACACGAATTTTGTCCTGGAGCAACTGAGTGTCCTTCGATACGTCTCCGCAGGTCAATACAGTTTTTTTGTGTTTGAAACCGTCGTTATAGTTGGTCATGATCTGGCAAAAGTTAGAGATATCCTTCAGACTTTTGACTATCTCCTCCATCGAGTTGTTGCTGCCGCCCTGTCTGGAGTCACCCTCAGGATGGTCCATATTGACGATGGCAGCCACGACGAGAGCGCCATCCTGGCCTCGGAGCGATGGCAAGTAATAATGCTCCTGAGTTTGGATGCCCACTGACTTTTGTTCTGGAAATCCTTTGGAGCACGAAGGGCACTGGAAGGGCTGGAAGTAGCTGCGAGGAATGGCCAGCACATTCCCGGACTCGTACTCTAAATCAAAGTCGAAGTGCAGCTGGTCCAGGATGCGGTCATTTGTCTCTATCTCCAGCTGCTGGATCAGCTGGATGTTGCGATGCATCTGTGTCTGGGTGATAAGGTTGGTGTACAGGGACAGCGAGTCCCCAATCAACTTGTCAACCAGGATCTCTGACGTTTTGTAGCTTTCGAGCATATTATTGGTCAGTTTCAGGGCGTTTGCCAACGATTGTTGGGACGGTAGTGGTGCTGGTGGCTTTGTGGTAGCCTCACGATCAGAATCCCAGCTCCGCAACAGACGCAACATCTTGATTTCAAATTTCCTATTGCGTTTAACAAAGCGAGATGGGAGCGCAGGCCCGCGCCAGCCTTGGCCGGAGCTCATCGGGCGGCCAACGGTTACGGACCATTCCGCTCCGATTCCGTCCACAGTCAACATTTTCAGGCGTTTGGCATGCTCCACCAACCCGACAATGGCCTGGTGCATGCTCGGATGCTGGTCAACCGCCTTATCGCCCGATGCTTCTTCACAACTCATTCTGGTTGGTTCTTTAAAAAAAAAGCAAATATATCCAGGTGTTTTTATTTTCTGTTTTTGTTTTTAAAAGTCTCGTTTTCTCGTTTTTTCTATTGATATGTTTATCCAAGGCTTAATTTTTGAGTGGAAAAATCTTTATTTGTGTGTTTCGAGCTGAGTCCTGTTGTGACAGCAATCTCAAATGTTTGTTTTTTACCCCTAACTCATCATTTTTAGTCCACTGTGCCTTACCCTCCTCCCCAAAGACTTTCAGACTGCACCCAGACTGCAAAAATTGGCGAGTCGATGTCACATAATTGCCCCGTGAACGCTCATCTTAATTATGGTGCTTTCCCACTTTCTGTTGCCTGTATTAATTCACTGTTAAACCCAAAACACACCCTTTCCACCCCCTAAGTGCGTGCGGCTGGGAAAAATTTAAAATTGTGTACGGTTACAGCTGAAAGTTTAAGTTACGGCAGAGGACCCGTCCGGGAGGGAGACGGCCAATAAGAGCGGGACGGAGCTACATTGAAGAGATTTACATGACACAAAGCGCTCATACTGTTCACAAAACGCAGGGAAAAGGGAGACCAAAAGTCAGCTCGGGAGGGGAGCCGATACTGTAACGGAGGTTAAGGGCAATGCACCTATGAGTGGTAAAAGTCACTATAACGATTTACGCGATCATTTATTGGACTCGTCACAATAGAAGCTTGCAAAATTTTCTTGGTCATTCATAACAAAGAAACGAGCGGAAACGATGTTACATCTGACTCTCTCTGTTCTTGTTCGAGGCAGACTTGATTCAGTGTGATATCACAGGAGTCTGCTCGCAAAATTTGATCTTGCTTTTATAGCCTCTAAGAACTAGGCATCAAACAAGACGGACGGACGCACTGGCGGACGGACAGACAGACAGACAGACATGGCTATACCGACTCGACACATCCGCCATAGAAGTAATATACCCCTATACTCTTTTTGAGTATCGCGTATAGAAAAGGTTTTAAGTTTTTGGAATTAATACCTTTTTGGAGCTTGTGCTCATTTTTATTTTTTGCATCGGCTGGCATTTGCTTCAATCTGGGATGTTCGTGCCCACTCCTATTTGTTCCATATATTTCTAGTTATCCATAAATGGATATGAAACTCTGGATCTGTACTACCTCTGCCTCAGTGAAAGCACATACCAGAGGCAGATATAATTTTGCATGCTACCTCCACTGCCTTGGTCATTAGCAAGAGCCTTAAGCAATACGCCACTACCCTGTTTACCGTTCTGGAATTTCTTAAATGACACAGACACCCGCTTAGTTTCAGTCAGTAGTTTGTGACTTGTTCTTTTGTTCATATTGTAAGTGTAGTTCTGCTTAGCGCAGTGCAGCAATGTGGGGAACACCGCTTCGCAGTGGTGCTACGATCGGCCAATTCTTCGAATTCAATTAAGAAAATGTTCAGCGTCTGCAAGTGGTAGTTATTTGATGTGTTCATTTACCTTGTACATAATGAAATACATACATATACTAGTGGGGTAATTCCATGAAATAGCGCTGCTTGCAGTTTGCGCACCTACTAAAAGACGGTCGCTGCTCAGAACACTGCAGGTCGTCACTGCATCGTTAGCTTCTTTCTGCTACTCTTAACAGACATAGGAATCTCCAACGATGGTTCTGTGAGTATTTGTGAATAAAGTATTTGTGAATAAAGTATTTTTCAATTGGTTGATCGACATCTTTGCTTGCTGAAGAACGATGGCACCACAGCGATGGAACGCCAGCAACAACCGATTCTTCTGATACTTCGGACCCACCGACACCACCCATCAAGAAGCGGAAGACAATGTGAAGACCTTGACAGATGGAATTTTGAAGGAGGTAGGAGCACAGAATGAAATGCAGAGCGATTTCATTGGACCGCCACCTTGCAATGCATTCGAGTGACGACATTACCTTCATAATAATTTGCCTTGAAGAACAAAATTATTCTTTACTGTTGCTGCTGGAGTGGTAACCTCAGCCAGTTGATGCCTTAATCATCAACTGGCTGGTGAAGCCACTGCAGCAGCAACAGTCCAGACCAATCTTGTTATTGAAGACAAAGTTAGGACCGGAGCCAAAGGAAATCTGGACTCGGACTATCTGCTGATAACATTTTGATAACGTTTTTACAAATTGAATGAAATTAGATAACTAAATACTCGGACTCATTTAAAAACGAGGGGCAACGTTGTGAGTCGCTGCTACGGCCGCGACTCTACATTCATACCCGATACTCAGTCAGTACGGCTTCCCTCCGCCAGAGTGCGCACACATTTACGAAGAAGAGTGTGTAAGAAAGAGACAGACGGCAATCTGGTAGATATGGTTATTCTCTACGATTATGTCTATACGTTTTTTAATTTTCTCGCATTTAAAAATTGTGGATGCCACAGACTTTCGTCTTTTGCAGTGTCGGAAGGGGGCCAGGCGAAATTTTGAAATAAACTTGTAACAGTGAGATATCACAGAAGTGTGGATACCAAACTTGAATACTCTAGCTTTAATAGTCTTTGAGATCTATGGATGCCACAGATTTTCGTCCTTTGTGGGAGCGGAAGGGGGTGGGGCGAAATTTCGAAATTCACTTGTGCAGGTTCGATATCACAGGAGTGTGGATATCAAATTTGGTTGCTCTAGCTCTTATAGTCTCTGAGATCTAAGCGCTCATAAGGACGGACAGATGGACAGACAGACATAGATCAATTGACTCGGCTATTGATGCTGATAAAGAATATATATGTATACTTTATGGGGTCGGAAACGCTTCCTTCTGGACGTAACACACATCCATTTTCACCACAAATCTGATGTACCCTATACTATTTTGAGTATCGGGTATACAAAACTAGAAATTTCCCTTTTCTGAGTCCACTACCAGGAACTCGATCTCTCTTTCGCGTTCTCTCTCTCTCTCTCTAACAAACATACATATTTACGTATAATCAAAATCAGTCTCTGAAAGGGTATCCAAATATGTTATTCATTGAGACTATCAAGAGCCTTAGAAAATATGTGAATGATAGCACTATGCAACAGCCAGAATAAACCGTGGCACCAAGCTCTGCTTTCCTGATAGCCCTGGGGTAAATGATGACTTGTAACTAACTTATGGTTTTTTGTATGGACTTGTATGTAGCTAAAGCTACACAGCCTTCAGGGGCGATTGATAGCTGCTTTCAATAGCTATTCAGAATTAAGAAGTTTTCCATACTAGGTGTACCATACAAGGTGCATATGTGGAAAAAAGCAAGCTTACCTTTGAACCAAATATTTAACTAACAATACAACAAACAGCCATAATTTATTATAACATTTTGGAGCCCCAAGGCTATAAGAAAAAGTCAGTCTCGACTTTTTTCGAGTTTTGATTTCGAGCTTAATCTTGTTGCATGGTGTCTACTTAATAATGACCGAGAAAATGCACAGCATTATTCTTAATCAAATGAAACAATTCATGATTTGAACAGATATACATTTGTTTGTACAAGCTTTTATTCTCATCAAAGAATGCCTGTTAAATTTCTACATTCTACAAATTTTGAACGTTAAATTTGTCAGTCACCTGGTAGTCTGGTTAGCGCCAACAGCGGCTCCTCTGGCTGGAAGAGCATGTATGTAGGTCAGCTCCCCCAAACGATCGTAGAGGTAGCGGCCGGTGATCAGGTTCGAAATGACCTTTAGCCAGGAGGAGAGTTGGGGGCGCACGGGCGTCAGCTGGAACATATCCTCCACGTAGTGGATGTTGCCCATCGTCTGGGGGTAGCAGTAAACGAACTCCCGGAACAGGAGGCAGGGCACCGTGACGTGGGCCATGAAGTCTCGCCGGTCCTTAAGGACATAGCAGAGGACAAAGTAGCGGTGCTGCTTTGGCCGGTGGCACAGATACATCTGGAACTGCAGGACGTCGGCGAAGCGGAAGAACAGTTGCATATCCTCCGTCCGCGGTATGGCACGATCGTTGATCCGATCCACCAGGTCCCCAAACGCGGAGAACGCCAGCCTCGCGTTCACCCCCAGCAGCTTCTTCTCCAGATTTAGGCGAGCGGCCACCGAGAAATTGGGAGGAATCGGCAGGGGGCCAATGACCCGAGCGAGAGTCGTCGAGGGTATAGTAATCACGGGGACGTCATCGGACATGATCGGACAATCGATCGACACTGGAATCTGCCCCTTCGACTCCTTTATGGATCGCACGTCCAGCAGGGCGACCACACCGTTCTTGTCCGGTCTCGCGCTCATGCTCCTCGCTTCCTCCTCCTCCGCTTCGATTATCCTTTGATATCGGATCTCTTCTTCCTCGTCTAGCTTCTGGCGGAATCTTCGACGGATCTCCTGTATGGTGGCACTCAGCCGCAAAGTGTTCCTGGCCTCCGCATTCCTCCGACTCGGACTCCGCGCCCGTGTAGCCTCGTACCGCAGCCCCTCGTAGGCCACTGCCTTCGATCCCAAGAAATTCCCCTCCCGCTGCCGGTGCTCTGCCCTGATATTCTTTTCGGCACTTACGTCTCGCACCTTTCGTGGGCTTCTGGGTAGGCGGTGGGGGGAGCGTGACTCGCTCTGCCGATGGAAGTATCCAGGGGAGCTAGCGCGCTGGTGCTGTCGGACGCTATTGTGGCGTTCATGTGTCCTCTCCAGATTCTCCAGACAGATGTCTGTATTTTTCGAGTAAGCCATTGTTAATTTTTTTTTTTCACTTACAATGCCACGAAAAACTACTACAATTTTTCCAGTTTCTGGTTTAAAACTTAAACTTTTTTAAATGAAAGAATTTCCAAAACCTGAATGAAAGATGATAAATTTGTCAGGGATCCCGTTTAGAGGGGCTTATTCCATTCCGTTTGTCAAAATATAGAAGAATCGATGGAGAAACGTTTGAAATACATACATATATTATCCATCGATAATCTGCCATCTCTGCAGCCCCTTCCTTCGATCGTTGTTTTCTTTATTTTTATTCCCTACGATTCTTACATATTCCGTTTTGCTAATACTCGTAGATACCTATGGACGTGCACTCGGATTTTTCGCACTACCCACCAGGGGATACCACATGCCCGATGTGAAATTTCTGGTTTTCTGTCATTTGAGCGGTAGCAAGGTGGTTGTACCTTTGTGAAGCGTACAATAAATTGATATATATGTGGGTTGGTGTGCAGTTTCGTACGCCAAGCCCAAATGATGATCAGATCCCTAAACACAATGAGCAGCAACGACGATCCCATCGCTAAGATAACGACGAGCAACAAGGATCCCATCGCTAAGGAGACGACGAGAAACGAAGAGGCCATCACAGAAATAAAACGACGACGGTGAACGAAAGACGAAAAAACCAGGACGGGAATGCAAGAGTGTGTTCACAAAAAACTAAACGACGTAAAAGAAAGAAGGCAATTATCCCAAATTTACTAAACATTAACTTAAAATTAACTATTAAACCTAAAATAAATAGAGAGAATATCCAATTACTACAAAAACCACACCACCTTCAATTTAATGGAATATTAACATGTCGGGTTTCTATTAAAACTCGGATCTGCTTCCAGTGCAACACGTCAAATAGCGAAAGCTCCGCTGGGAAACTCCAATAACTCAACTAGTGTAGAGATGTGCCAGTTTATACACCGAACATGTCTCAAACGAACTCTCTGGATTAGATCCCAGGGTCTTCGACTCTGGCCGAACGGCTACCGCCGCGTCAATATGAGCCAGCCAGCCGTAGCTCCTCGTCCTCTCCGGAGGTCCAAGGGATTTGCTCCTGGCTGTACTGTGGCAGGCACTAATCATGATGACGCTGCTGTGTTGCTGAGTCGACAATGTGTCGTCCCGTTTGCTGCAGCAGAGACAGACCAGTGATTGTCTGGGAACCGGGAAATATTGTCAGCAACCCTCCATTCTTACGCCGCCGAATCAAACGCTGGGCTTCAGCTTCGAGACGGGTAAGTGAATCGTTATATAATTTTTGATATATTTTACAGTATATCTTCCTTCGCAGAGAACATATGTATGTATTTACCCTACGATTTTCCACAAAACACAAAACAATACGATTTCCACCCGCCACACGGAGTCCTATCCAAGCTGTTGAGAAATGAGCATTGTAGTTTTTACTTCAATGTTCATGTATATTACAACTGCCCTATTCATACGCTCATGATTGTATTGCACCGCTTAAGTAACTATTTTAACGCGCATAGCTGTGTTGTCATTGCTTGTGTCCAAAACATAGCTGTAATGTTCTCACACGTATAGCTAAAGCCCGCAGCTGCACACGCATACAACGATGTGTACCGTTTTGCATTGGACCGTCGCATCGCCTGATCTTTCAATTCCCTTTTAGTCCCTTAGTCGAAATCTAGATGAAACCAACCGCACGCATAGTTTATACAGCCGCATCATAGACACCCCACGCTATTCATATACATGTGTAACATAACCACCCATATTAAATAACCTATATATGAAAATAAATAAGCTCAATATATTAAAAGATTATACAGTCCACTAATTCATAACCACAAGCATTTCCGAGCCGTATTCGAGACTGGCGTTTTCGTATCCGCCACTTGCAAGATACGAAGCTAACAAGTCATCGTCATTCTTCGACCTGGCCATCGACAACAAGGACTTTGACTACGGCAACCAAGATCTCGTTGTTGTTAGGTTTAAGGATATACGCGTCCATTCAATTAGATAGTAGAAAAAATTGTTTTCCACTTGTTTATTTATTTATACTAAGCTAAGTTTACGTTTACAAACTATGCCAATTTCTATATCGAAACTTAAAAGCAAAGTCTCTCTTATGTAATCTTTTGTGATTAGAGGCGAATCAAGTTGCACTCGAATCAACTCTTTGTATGCCTCTCAAGATCAAAATAGGCGTAACTCAATTCTCGGGACAAAAATGCTGGTTCATCAGTGCATTCTATATCCAGAAGCGGGATCCGCTCGGAATGGGGGTTTTGCGACCATTTCGAAAAATTCATAGCTTGAAAGTGGCTTATCAGGTCAGGTTAGCAGATTTCCGCTCCGCATGCACTCACTCGTCTCTCTAAGCCAGCTTATCTCTCTCTATTGTACGTCTCATTCTTTCCCTTTTCTGCGCTTGAATTGTCCTTGTTTTAGGGGGCCACGTGTATGTCAGAAGTGTCGGTGGCAGGGGGAAGAATTATATGGAAGACTGTCGAAGGCTCTGATTGTCTGTCAATAAAATTGTGACTTTTATATTCGCTCTGCAAACTTTGGTTAAGAGCAGGGTCGAAGTATTGGAACAAGGCGTCAAGAGAGCAAGGAGTTACAAGTCTCAGTCTAATGGGAATCCGTACAGATCCGAGTGTCGGTAAAGGTACAGTGGCACACGTCAAAAGCAGCCAAATCCTAGTGTAAATACATATGTACATATGCATACAAATAAATCTCAACCAAACCTTACAAATTGAGAGATATTGACAGTTTTTACGGAATTTTTATTCGAATGCAATAATATCTCGTTATTTGTTCACTTACCTAACTATTCCACCATCCGCTTCCGCACTGACATCCGCAGCTACCGCACATCCGTCCTGCGCCTTGTTTCGCTTATGGCTCTGTTTGCTTTGTTCCCGCCTCTCTATGCGTTTGTTTTCCATTTCACCTGAGCACATACATACACCCTGAAGAGGGTATTTTTATTTCGACCGGATGCTTGCACACACAGTAGAAAGCATATCCGACCCATAAGGTACATACATATATTCCTGATTATCCAGAGCATAAACAACCCATTAGATGGGAAGACTGATATAAATTGGGTGAAAGGATTGGTGAGAAAACTGTCTTGTCCCGAATATAATTCAAGAAAACGTTTAGAAATGCAAACATACCCCGTACGTGTGTACAGTTCATCCAAGATTATCGAAACAGCATCGATACATCATACGATGTACGTATGAATGTATGCAGTTATCACACGAACGATCCATCTTAAAGGGCATCAAACGGGCTTGCTCTTATCTTTTTTGTCGACGCTGGCAGTTTCAAACGTGTTTTGCGACGGGACCGTGCTTCGACAGCGTGGACAAAAAGCACACAAATAACTGTCAAAGCTGCATTTCGCTTCCAAAGTAAACACAGCAAAACAATGGAGGAGAATCGGCAAAGCGAACAAATTGAAAGCTCGATTGATAGTCGGCTCTCTCCGCACTTCTTTCCCCGTAGCACTTGAGATTAATACAAAGAGAGCACAAAGAAACCACACGAGTTCTGCGCGGTGCTTTGAAACTTTGGAAGAGGCGAAAAACTTTAATTTCTGGCTTACCTTATAATGTGTACACCCGACGACAAAAAACCTTCTCTTTTTTTCACAAATGTTATAAGATTAGTAAAATTTCTTGTTTTTTTGAATCAATAAATCAATTTCTTGCAAAAATGCATACAAACTAATCTGTTTTCTACAAGCTAATGACAAATTATAAAATGCCGATCATTTTCGGCAAGTCTGGCTCCACATTTGCGAATAAAATTTCTCCTTGTCAGGTTTTAATTTAGTGTTTTATTATTCGATGTTTTTCATGCAACTTTTATAGGCCGTGTCCGTATCCGGAATCAATCTAGGTACGTGTCCTTTTGTACACTTGTACAGATAGATATCTATATAATGCACTGATGGGCCAGCATTTTTGTCTCGAGAAATCGAGGTACGCCTATTTCGATTTTGATTTTGTGAGGCATACAAAGAGTTGATTCGAGTGCAACTTGATTCGCCTCTAATCACAAAAGATTACATAAGAGAGACTTTGCTTTTAAGTTTCGATATAGAAATTGGCATAGTTTGTAAACGTAAACTTAGCTTAGTATAAATAAATAAACAAGTGGAAAACAATTTTTTCTACTATCTAATTGAATGGACGCGTATATCCTTAAACCTAACAACAACGAGATCTTGGTTGCCGTAGTCAAAGTCCTTGTTGTCGATGGCCAGGTCGAAGAATGACGATGACTTGTTAGCTTCGTATCTTGCAAGTGGCGGATACGAAAACGCCAGTCTCGAATACGGCTCGGAAATGCTTGTGGTTATGAATTAGTGGACTGTATAATCTTTTAATATATTGAGCTTATTTATTTTCATATATAGGTTATTTAATATGGGTGGTTATGTTACACATGTATATGAATAGCGTGGGGTGTCTATGATGCGGCTGTATAAACTATGCGTGCGGTTGGTTTCATCTAGATTTCGACTAAGGGACTAAAAGGGAATTGAAAGATCAGGCGATGCGACGGTCCAATGCAAAACGGTACACATCGTTGTATGCGTGTGCAGCTGCGGGCTTTAGCTATACGTGTGAGAACATTACAGCTATGTTTTGGACACAAGCAATGACAACACAGCTATGCGCGTTAAAATAGTTACTTAAGCGGTGCAATACAATCATGAGCGTATGAATAGGGCAGTTGTAATATACATGAACATTGAACTAAAAACTACAATGCTCATTTCTCAACAGCTTGGATAGGACTCCGTGTGGCGGGTGGAAATCGTACTGTTTTGTGTTTTGTGGAAAATCGTAGGGTACATACATATGTTCTCTGCGAAGGAAGATATATTGTAAAATATATCAAAAATTATATAACGATTCACTTACCCGTCTCGAAGCTGAAGCCCAGCGTTTGATTCGGCGGCGTAAGAATGGAGGGTTGCTGACAATATTTCCCGGTTCCCAGACAATCACTGGTCTGTCTCTGCTGCAGCAAACGGGACGACACATTGTCGACTCAGCAACACAGCAGCGTCATCATGATTAGTGCCTGCCACAGTACAGCCAGGAGCAAATCCCTTGGACCTCCGGAGAGGACGAGGAGCTACGGCTGGCTGGCTCATATTGACGCGGCGGTAGCCGTTCGGCCAGAGTCGAAGACCCTGGGATCTAATCCAGAGAGTTCGTTTGAGACATGTTCGGTGTATAAACTGGCACATCTCTACACTAGTTGAGTTATTGGAGTTTCCCAGCGGAGCTTTCGCTATTTGACGTGTTGCAATGGAAGCAGATCCGAGTTTTAATAGAAACCCGACATGTTAATATTCCATTAAATTGAAGGTGGTGTGGTTTTTGTAGTAATTGGATATTCTCTCTATTTATTTTAGGTTTAATAGTTAATTTTAAGTTAATGTTTAGTAAATTTGGGATAATTGCCTTCTTTCTTTTACGTCGTTTAGTTTTTTGTGAACACACTCTTGCATTCCCGTCCTGGTTTTTTCGTCTTTCGTTCACCGTCGTCGTTTTATTTCTGTGATGGCCTCTTCGTTTCTCGTCGTCTCCTTAGCGATGGGATCCTTGTTGCTCGTCGTTATCTTAGCGATGGGATCGTCGTTGCTGCTCATTGTGTTTAGGGATCTGATCATCATTTGGGCTTGGCGTACGAAACTGCACACCAACCCACATATATATCAATTTATTGTACGCTTCACAAAGGTACAACCACCTTGCTACCGCTCAAATGACAGAAAACCAGAAATTTCACATCGGGCATGTGGTATCCCCTGGTGGGTAGTGCGAAAAATCCGAGTGCACGTCCATAGGTATCTACGAGTATTAGCAAAACGGAATATGTAAGAATCGTAGGGAATAAAAATAAAGAAAACAACGATCGAAGGAAGGGGCTGCAGAGATGGCAGATTATCGATGGATAATATATGTATGTATTTCAAACGTTTCTCCATCGATTCTTCTATATTTTGACAAACGGAATGGAATAAGCCCCTCTAAACGGGATCCCTGACAAATTTATCATCTTTCATTCAGGTTTTGGAAATTCTTTCATTTAAAAAAGTTTAAGTTTTAAACCAGAAACTGGAAAAATTGTAGTAGTTTTTCGTGGCATTGTAAGTGAAAAAAAAAAATTAACAATGGCTTACTCGAAAAATACAGACATCTGTCTGGAGAATCTGGAGAGGACACATGAACGCCACAATAGCGTCCGACAGCACCAGCGCGCTAGCTCCCCTGGATACTTCCATCGGCAGAGCGAGTCACGCTCCCCCCACCGCCTACCCAGAAGCCCACGAAAGGTGCGAGACGTAAGTGCCGAAAAGAATATCAGGGCAGAGCACCGGCAGCGGGAGGGGAATTTCTTGGGATCGAAGGCAGTGGCCTACGAGGGGCTGCGGTACGAGGCTACACGGGCGCGGAGTCCGAGTCGGAGGAATGCGGAGGCCAGGAACACTTTGCGGCTGAGTGCCACCATACAGGAGATCCGTCGAAGATTCCGCCAGAAGCTAGACGAGGAAGAAGAGATCCGATATCAAAGGATAATCGAAGCGGAGGAGGAGGAAGCGAGGAGCATGAGCGCGAGACCGGACAAGAACGGTGTGGTCGCCCTGCTGGACGTGCGATCCATAAAGGAGTCGAAGGGGCAGATTCCAGTGTCGATCGATTGTCCGATCATGTCCGATGACGTCCCCGTGATTACTATACCCTCGACGACTCTCGCTCGGGTCATTGGCCCCCTGCCGATTCCTCCCAATTTCTCGGTGGCCGCTCGCCTAAATCTGGAGAAGAAGCTGCTGGGGGTGAACGCGAGGCTGGCGTTCTCCGCGTTTGGGGACCTGGTGGATCGGATCAACGATCGTGCCATACCGCGGACGGAGGATATGCAACTGTTCTTCCGCTTCGCCGACGTCCTGCAGTTCCAGATGTATCTGTGCCACCGGCCAAAGCAGCACCGCTACTTTGTCCTCTGCTATGTCCTTAAGGACCGGCGAGACTTCATGGCCCACGTCACGGTGCCCTGCCTCCTGTTCCGGGAGTTCGTTTACTGCTACCCCCAGACGATGGGCAACATCCACTACGTGGAGGATATGTTCCAGCTGACGCCCGTGCGCCCCCAACTCTCCTCCTGGCTAAAGGTCATTTCGAACCTGATCACCGGCCGCTACCTCTACGATCGTTTGGGGGAGCTGACCTACATACATGCTCTTCCAGCCAGAGGAGCCGCTGTTGGCGCTAACCAGACTACCAGGTGACTGACAAATTTAACGTTCAAAATTTGTAGAATGTAGAAATTTAACAGGCATTCTTTGATGAGAATAAAAGCTTGTACAAACAAATGTATATCTGTTCAAATCATGAATTGTTTCATTTGATTAAGAATAATGCTGTGCATTTTCTCGGTCATTATTAAGTAGACACCATGCAACAAGATTAAGCTCGAAATCAAAACTCGAAAAAAGTCGAGACTGACTTTTTCTTATAGCCTTGGGGCTCCAAAATGTTATAATAAATTATGGCTGTTTGTTGTATTGTTAGTTAAATATTTGGTTCAAAGGTAAGCTTGCTTTTTTCCACATATGCACCTTGTATGGTACACCTAGTATGGAAAACTTCTTAATTCTGAATAGCTATTGAAAGCAGCTATCAATCGCCCCTGAAGGCTGTGTAGCTTTAGCTACATACAAGTCCATACAAAAAACCATAAGTTAGTTACAAGTCATCATTTACCCCAGGGCTATCAGGAAAGCAGAGCTTGGTGCCACGGTTTATTCTGGCTGTTGCATAGTGCTATCATTCACATATTTTCTAAGGCTCTTGATAGTCTCAATGAATAACATATTTGGATACCCTTTCAGAGACTGATTTTGATTATACGTAAATATGTATGTTTGTTAGAGAGAGAGAGAGAGAACGCGAAAGAGAGATCGAGTTCCTGGTAGTGGACTCAGAAAAGGGAAATTTCTAGTTTTGTATACCCGATACTCAAAATAGTATAGGGTACATCAGATTTGTGGTGAAAATGGATGTGTGTTACGTCCAGAAGGAAGCGTTTCCGACCCCATAAAGTATACATATATATTCTTTATCAGCATCAATAGCCGAGTCAATTGATCTATGTCTGTCTGTCCATCTGTCCGTCCTTATGAGCGCTTAGATCTCAGAGACTATAAGAGCTAGAGCAACCAAATTTGATATCCACACTCCTGTGATATCGAACCTGCACAAGTGAATTTCGAAATTTCGCCCCACCCCCTTCCGCTCCCACAAAGGACGAAAATCTGTGGCATCCATAGATCTCAAAGACTATTAAAGCTAGAGTATTCAAGTTTGGTATCCACACTTCTGTGATATCTCACTGTTACAAGTTTATTTCAAAATTTCGCCTGGCCCCCTTCCGACACTGCAAAAGACGAAAGTCTGTGGCATCCACAATTTTTAAATGCGAGAAAATTAAAAAACGTATAGACATAATCGTAGAGAATAACCATATCTACCAGATTGCCGTCTGTCTCTTTCTTACACACTCTTCTTCGTAAATGTGTGCGCACTCTGGCGGAGGGAAGCCGTACTGACTGAGTATCGGGTATGAATGTAGAGTCGCGGCCGTAGCAGCGACTCACAACGTTGCCCCTCGTTTTTAAATGAGTCCGAGTATTTAGTTATCTAATTTCATTCAATTTGTAAAAACGTTATCAAAATGTTATCAGCAGATAGTCCGAGTCCAGATTTCCTTTGGCTCCGGTCCTAACTTTGTCTTCAATAACAAGATTGGTCTGGACTGTTGCTGCTGCAGTGGCTTCACCAGCCAGTTGATGATTAAGGCATCAACTGGCTGAGGTTACCACTCCAGCAGCAACAGTAAAGAATAATTTTGTTCTTCAAGGCAAATTATTATGAAGGTAATGTCGTCACTCGAATGCATTGCAAGGTGGCGGTCCAATGAAATCGCTCTGCATTTCATTCTGTGCTCCTACCTCCTTCAAAATTCCATCTGTCAAGGTCTTCACATTGTCTTCCGCTTCTTGATGGGTGGTGTCGGTGGGTCCGAAGTATCAGAAGAATCGGTTGTTGCTGGCGTTCCATCGCTGTGGTGCCATCGTTCTTCAGCAAGCAAAGAAGTCGATCAACCAATTGAAAAATACTTTATTCACAAATACTCACAGAACCATCGGTGGAGATTCCTATGTCTGTTGAGAGTAGCAGAAAGAAGCTAACGATGGCTGAGAATTTCCATTTTAAATGGAATAGACCTGCAGTGTTCTGAGCAGCGACCGTCTTTTAGTAGGTGCGCAAACTGCAAGCAGCGCTATTTCATGGAATTACCCCACTAGTATATGTATGTATTTCATTATGTACAAGGTAAATGAACACATCAAATACCTACCACTTTCAGACGCTGAACATTTTCTTAATTGAATTCGAAGAATTGGCCGATCGTAGCACCACTGCGAAGCGGTGTTCCCCACATTGCTGCACTGCGCTAAGCAGAACTATACTTACAATATGAACAAAAGAACAAGTCACAAACTACTGACTGAAACTAAGCGGGTGTCTGTGTCATTTAAGAAATTCCAGAACGGTAAACAGGGTGGTGGCCTATTGCTTAAGGCTCTTGCTAATGACCAAGGCAGTGGAGGTAGCATGCAAAATTATATCTGCCTCTGTTATGTTTTTTCACTGAGGCAGATGCATTACTAGAATTTTCGTTTTTATACGCTGCACAATTTTGGTGAAAAAACCAAAAGCGCCGAAACATTGGACAATACTTACAATATCTAGAAGTTCCTGAGACTTCCTGTCAAGCGTTTGCTCCATCGTTTTTAATTGAGTTTTTGCATTTTAATTGCAAGCGAATACTCCGTTTTCATAGGAAATTTCATAGAACAAATTAAATTCAATTTACAATCCGAGGATTTTAATTAAAAGATTAACAAACTTTGATCCCTTAAGAGACTGTGGCTAAATTTTGATTGAACTTTTACGTTTATTTGGCGTTTGGTTTTTGTATTATGGATCCCGCAATTGTAGACAGTCAGCCGTTTTGATATTCAACTTTTTATACCCGATACTCGAAATGAGTATTGGGGTATATTAGATTTGTGGTAAAAGTGGATGTGTGTAACGTCCAGAAGGAATCGTTTCCGACCCCATAAAGTATATATATTCTTGATCAGCATCAATAGCCGAGTCGATTGAGCCATGTCTGTCTGACCGTCTGTCCGTCTGTCCGTCTGTCCGTCCGTCCGTCTGTCTGTCTGTCCGTCCCTATTAGCGCCTAGTGCTCAAAGACTATAAGAGCTAGAGCAACGATGTTTTGGATCCAGACTTCTGTGATATGTCACTGCTACAAAAATATTTCAAAACTTCGCCCCGCCCACTTCCGCCCCCACAAAAGACGAAAATCTGTGGCATCCACAATTTTAAAGATACGAGAAAACCAAAAACGCAGAATTGTAGAGAATGACCATATCTTTTAGACTGCAGAATTTGAATAAGATCGTATTATTATTATAGCCAGCATCAAGAAAACAATTTCATTTTTTCTCGCCCTGTCTCTCTCTAACACACACGTAGCATAGCCGGCTTTGCTTAGAGTAAAACATTAGCGCCTAGACCTCAGAGACTATAAAAACTAGAGCAACCAAATTTGGTATCCACACTCCTAATATATCGGACCGAGACGAGTTTGTTTCAAAATTTCGCCACACCCCCTTCCGCCCCCGCAAAGGATGAAAATCTGGGGATATTCACAAATCTCAGAGACTATTAAGGCCCCCTTCCGCCCCCACAAAGGACGAAAATCTGTTGCATCCACAATATTGAGGATACGAGAAAACTAAAAACGCAGAATCATAGATAATGATCATATCTATCAGATTGCTGAATCTGGATCAGATCAGATCATTTTTATAGCCAAAAGGAAAAAATCAATTTGCACTGGCTACGCAGCGCCCGACGTCACGCTCAGACTGATTTTCTGTCTCTCTCGCACGCACTCTTTGTCGTGTCGTTCAATATTAGCGGCGTCTGCCGGAGGAGAGCCATACTGACTTAGTATCGGGTATAACTGTAGAGTTGCGGTGTCCGCTGCAACTCACAACGTTCTCCCTCGTTCTACGTGGAATTATCTCCCTCACCATGTACATAAGTCTGGCGGAGTGATGCCTGACTAGGCACAAACTCGTATGTTTGTATGCCTGTGTGTGCTTATCCCTAAACTTTGTCACAGTTAAATGACAATAAACGTCACACAAAACGCCATAAGGACACACACAGTCTCAGTCCTAGCCCCGGCCCCAAACTCTCGAAGAGATGAGAGGCAAGCCGTTACTGATAGAAGACGACAACAAGGAGACGTGAAAAGGACATGCTCGTAAAAGCCAAAAGTTGTGTATGCCAGCTACATCAGCATCGTATAAAAGTTTGCCTTTTCAGGCGCCCTCCACCTTTTGGCCAACATCGTCGTATTTTTATACTCTTTCCGATCCCAGAGAGGAAAGTATTTCAGACCCTAAGATATGCCCGGAGATATGTTTTGTGTAATATAATTGAATGGCAAGGAGATCCTGAGATATTCACAATCCTAAAGATATAGTACTCCGATTTAAAACAAATTTTTACATTGACTTTAACTCATGATCAACCAAGACCCTTGTACACATAAATCTGGTTAAATTGTCTGAGAAAAGGCTGCAGTTCAACCGCAAAAAGTATGATATATAGTTGAAAATATATACTAAAGACAAGTCCCCTGTTGACTGTTAGTTATGTTTACTGTGATTAAAATATCGATGAATCGGTGAAGGGTGTCTAATGCTTCGTCTCGTCTCGTTGGCCTTCTCTTCGTGTTCTCTTTTTTTTGTACATACTTAAGCCTCTGACTGAGGCACGTCATAACTTAGCCATAAAACAGCTGACAACAGAGGCGGATGCGAATGGGGGCACCGCCATCCCACCTAGTTGCTTTAGTGGCTTAATGTGCGAAACAACTGGCCAGCATAAGCAAGGGACAACGGGTGAGTTCAATGCCTGCAGAATTAAAGCACTAAGAAAGCGCACTAGCACCGCTTTGCGCTGTTTTCTACACAGGGATGCTGATGGAAATCCTGTGAAGGGGCATTGCTGCACTACCCATATGTTAAGACCTACTCCAGTAGAGTGCAGAGCATTCACATAGGACATGCTGCTTGGATAGAAAGTTTCTTGATTCCAACAAACCCAAGTGAATGGTCCAAAGGAGTCGTTGGGTAAGTCAAACCGATGGAGGACGAGCTGATCTCCTGCTGGAAGAATAATCCCTACGAGTGTGCTGCACTGCCCGAGCAGTACAACCGATTCATTTGCTTATATTCAAAGCGTGATCCGAAAGAGCAGAACCAGAAGCAGTCTGAAATACCAAAAGAGCTGCAACAGATCAAAGCTTCTCAGGAGTTCCATCCGATTTCCTGATCGTATCTTCAATTGAAGCAAGCCATTGTTCAATCAGATAAAAATACATCCAATCGTCTTGGTTTAATCATACTCGTATCGTCGAGACTCGCTTTTGCTTCCGATTCCTCACAAAACCAATCTTTACTTTTAAGATATAGAGACATATAGAGAGAGAAAAAAGATTGCGGGAAACTCAGTCTTGACCGGAAAATGCTTCCTTCATCACGGCTATGCAAATGATCCGATATCGCCAGGCGTTTCACCATTACAGAGGGGATCATGTCGTCTTTGCTATGGCCGCCTTCGTAGACCGGCTCGTAATACTCTGACGTAAAATGAAGAATTGATTGATCGATACAGTCGCGAAATGAGCTATGAAGTTGGAAATCATAGACACTATTGACTCGGAAACTTAACTAATTATTCACCTACATACATACTATATATAAATATTAGGATCATTTGATCACAACTTGTACTGATTGCGCTTGAGTACGAGCCAGAGTACGATTGTCCTTGCATACCGGTATGGGAGCCAAGCTCACATGAATGTTGCGACTCTGCGGACCTGCACGGAAAACGACTATCAGCAATCCCTCCTTTTTTTTATTTCCATAAACTTAATTATCTGTGGAACCTGAGCCGATGAGTCTTGGCGCACCATTAAAAAAACCAGTGTTTACGATTGATAGTGCGGTAGATAAGCAAATAATATATGTAATTTAAATAAAACTTTTGAAATAAGTACACTTACCTTCGCGGGTGCGCCTTGGATGTCTGAATGTTTTAATACATTGCTTGTCGATCGTGGCTACAGGAATGACACCATATAGCAGAATGGAATGAAGGAGAGAATGATTAAAGTGTACCACCGTAATTTAAGAGAAGTCAAGACGAAGAGAGATAAAAAGAAAATAGATTGTTTTTGCAAATACAATTTTTACAGATCTGTCTTAAGATTTCGGCCCGCGCTGTAGCTGGTTCCCTCAAGTAATTCCAACGTATACTTTATGTCCCAGCCTCAAATGCAACGCGGGAACAACTTTAGATGCGAGTCGGGCAGGTTGAGATACTTAAAATGTGGACATTATTTAAAGGATCTGCTGCTGCGGAGCGGCTTGGAAAACTGCTGCAATCAGCCGTGGAGCGGTGGAGAAAGAGAAAAAGGCGAAAGAGCAAGAGAGAGTTTTTTTACAACGGATTATGTTGATTTGGTTACTGAAGATGCTCGGCGGATCCCAGAGATCCCGATAGGGATCGGACAGGTCTTGCACCTTCTTAGTGGCCTATAGACTCTTGACGAGCCGCTCAATGGCTACCATTAGCATCGGAGCTGTGAGTTCTTCATAGTTCATCGTGACGCCATACCTATTCGCTCCCTTAATAGACTCTTCGATGTCCTTGGGCAGGAGCTGTCGCTTGCGGTTGATGTGCATGCTTCGCACCTCAATCATGTTGGGCGAGTAGGAACGGGGGCAGCTTAGAGAGACGTGCCGGTTGAGAAAAACCAGAGCTGTGCTCTTCCGCGTTCCATAGAAGTCCTGAAGGGGCAGGTAGTAGTAGTTTATGATACTCGAACGACGCGAGGGCCAGATTGGTTATGCGCTGCAGCAGCGACACTTGATCGGAGAACCTAAAATCAGCATGCGGCACATAAGAGGGCGGTAAGGGTGTTCCAACCTAAGCTCGATCTTTCGTATTCTTATTGAAAACCCTACCATATCTGTGTTCCAGCTGATGCCTCCGAAAGTACCCAATCCGATAAGTTTCGCCCGATAATGTGCCGACAGACCGAAGTGTGCCTCTTTGAGGAAGACCTCTGAGATGACGTCATCGTAGGTCTGATTCGATTGCATTAGCGCCACCACGATAGGCTCGTTTAGCATGGAATCGGTTATGGCCAGGTCTATATGATGGAAGTCAATGATCCCCGCAACTATCGCCTGTTTCGATTTCTCCAACAGGTTAGCAATACTGCCGAAAATTAGCGAGAAATAAAAATAATGATAAGATTATATTTAATCGAAATTAAATCTGCGTTTTGTGATACGAACTGATCGTAATAAAACTTCGTTTCCTATGATATCGTTTTTATATAACTTTAAAACTTGCACACTCACATTCAATTAGATTTGCTCTACCTGTTGCTAATCCTATGTTACGTAAACAATTTTGATCAGAAATTGAAAAGGAATGTGTTATGCAAACTCGAATACTATGTTCGTAGTTGGATCCGCTTCGGGGATTGCAATTATCAAGAAAATGGGCTATCTCATCATCTATTCTAATGGATCTTCTAATTTTAGTACTATTCTTTGTCTAATAATCATTTCAGCCTAAGAAAGCCATCGGGTTGTTTAAATCAAAGTACTTTTAGCACAATTGTATAGTTGTTGGACTAATTTCAATAAAAAACTAGCGTGAACGTTGTGAGCCGTGGCTTTTGCCGATATATATACCAATATGATCCGATGCCTGCTTTATGTTCTATCTCCCTCTCTCTCTCGATTTAATTTGTTGATTAATGCGGGAAGGGGGAGTGTGTTCTAATCGGTATTCTAGCACTTCGTTTATCCCCTTTCCACCGAATGACCTATTCGATTGGAATTTTAAATAACAACAATAGCACCGCCGTTGTTTCTCACTTCTCCGCGCGCACACTGCACGAGGAACAGAACGAGTAAGCGCGTGGAAGGAGGAAGCGTAGCCACTGCAAATTAATTTGTTGCCTCTAACATAATAACATAATAAATCCCACCAGATCCAGATTCGTCATCGTAATATATTATAGAATGAAAATGATTCGAGAACATAAGTCCACGGACCCGTGCCCCATCTTATTTTGATTATTAAACGAATTGATTTGACTCCTCAATGTACTAACACGAGAATTAATTGTGTTTCACTTTAGCTTTGAGACTTATGCCGTTCCATGAAAAAAAAACCAAAAAACCAAACCTTCAGTTTATAATATTGATTTATCGATGTTTGGAGCACAGATTTATTTGGCCAGAAACAATTAGCCGGTCCACAGTAGTAGGACGTATTGATATTAAATGAAAGTTGATGATGCATACAAACGTACTGGCAACGTGGACAGAGAGGCTATTGACCATTCAGCACATCGTTGGTAAGGGAAATATACCCGACCTATGGAGCTGCCATTTTGCTTTTGCCAGCCCACATCTGGATATCAATGAAATTCTCTTCTGCTCGAGTATTTTCTGCACAATGACACATCGAAGAGAACCCCCACTTCTCCAAGCAAATGCAGGAAGGGAAAGGAGTAGAACCGTCCACCGCATGTCTTCCTCAATAGTCGTTGAGCAAAGGGTATTCGAGTGTGGAATACAACGATTAGTTGAGTCAGCTGCTGCTGCTCTCTACTATTCTCGGTCATCCCCCCGTTCAATGGCCTTCCATTTCTGGTTCATTTTCTTTGGGGCTCTTCCCACTAAGCTGGAAGGCAAGAAGGGGTGCCATGAGGGCTGTTCGAGTATTTGATACGAATATTTAGATCTATATGCTGAAAGAAGCAAATGCTAACAATGAGTATTGCGTGTTCAATATCAGATGATATATGTATAGTCATATGATAATATTTGATATCCAGCGAATTCAATCTGGTTTTTGTTGTTGTCTATAATTGTAACACAGCTACACGTATCACTATTTCTCTATCTCTCATGTCCTGGTTTCGGTAAAAACTAGCTCTACATGATTCGGAAAGGCCAGTGATTCAGCTGGGATGTAACTTTCGTGACTACTTGACACCAAACATTTGATTTCCTGTTTCAGACAGATAACAAATAGAGACTGTGTGATTTTGATGAAGTTTAAAGTTGCAGTTCATTAAAAACTATAGGACAGCTCCCCAGGAAAAATGCCTTTTGTTCGTGTTATTTCATTCCGGTGATACTCATAACTATCCCTTCTTTGATTCGCGTTATCCCAGTGCTCATAGAGACTTAAATATATTCCTCTTGCCTGTTACATATGCTCATATTCAAAAAAAGATACATATTCTATTAAGCAATGAGTACTGCATACATGAAAACGAAAACAAATTCAACGAATATAGGCATGGTGAAAAAATCTAGGGCTTCAATTCCATTTCTATTTTCATTTCCAATTTCTGTTCAGTTCCGAACCTCCCCTCTCTGCTGTGCCGTAAGGACTCCAAGGGCAAACAGACTTATGTTTTGGGGTTATCTTTTTTGGGCGTTCTTTGCGCAAATAAAGTTTTGCCTTTTGACTTGCGGCCTGACTTGATTGTCGAACGCATGTTGCACAGGGTTACTTCTGCTGTCGCCCTTCCTCACTGTTGGCAGAGGCAAACAGAATTGAAAATGAAACCACGCAAGCAGCAAAACATAGTGCACTCTGGTTCCTTTCCTCTGTCTCCACTCCGTTCCATTCTGTTCTGGTGAGTCGCGCGAGAAGCCCTTGTTGCACGTTGCCTATTGCAGCTATTACTCAAGCGACAGCCCTCCCACTCATTCGTCCTCCGCTGTCTCTAGCTCTGTGTACATGCAAACACGTTTCTGATTAGGAATCAACAGCAACGACAGAAGCAGCAGCAAGAACAAGGACCCAGGACCATCAGGACCATCAGGACACGCAGCTGATAGCTCGGATGGAGAGAAAAGGGATGCAGGGGTATGGTTTGAGAAAGCAAAGAAAGGCGTTGCCATAATGAAAATGCCACAAAAATGAATTCACAGACAAGAGCCATAAAATTGCAGCTATTGGGAACCTCAAATCTACACAGAAAGACCGCAATAACATCTTTGCCAACTCTTCTCGTATATCTAATTTGTACAACTTAAGAAACAAATAAACAAAATTTATATCTATTTGCTGAAAAATTTAATTTTACAAATCTCAATGTACCCGTAGATCGATCAGCTTCCGTGGCTTCAGAAATTATTAAGATATGCAAACGTGTTTGGTATAACACTTGGTATAAAGATTAGAGACAACGATAGTCAAAGCCAGTGGATATCTTGTCTCAGATGAACAACAGCTTATTGAGACGCCACAATTTGTATTTTCCATATCATGTCAGCTAAATACATATATATACATGAGTTTGTAGATTTACATATTGTGGTATATCTTCAAAATATTCTTAGTTATTTACCAAAAATTCCCTTCAAGAATGAAATCGAGTTTCACGGGTAGATGTCTTTGGGTGCCATTTTATGCCATTTTGTGTCAAACCCCCTTTCTCTGGCTTGGGTCTACTCGGATCTCTGCCAAGCAAGGATGAACATGGTCCCGAGCTTACATGGCATAAACATCGATATTGTCATAAACAATTACTACATCCGCAGAACTTACTCCAAGAGACCGATTGCTGTTGCCAGTGCGTTGGTGTGGGCGCAGCCTCTTTCTGTACCGCTCTTTACACTTTTAAAGGATCTCGCAAGCTGCTTGGACTTTGAGCTCGCGGATGATTGTGTCGTTTCGCACGAAATTGTGGGAGTCAGGGATTTCGCTCACACTTTTTCTCTGGCATGACTTGATGTACATACTCGTACAATGCGGGAATTAAGGTAAAATATTCAAAATTTAAGAGAATGTTGTAATATTTAAACAGAAACCAGTAGGCTCATCAAAATTTATCCAATCAAGTACAAAGCAGTTTGTCAGTTAATATTTCAGATTCAGGTATCCTTTTGAAAAATAAATAAGAACTTAAAATTTCTGTTTTACCTGCGAAATTCGACGAAAAATGGCCGCCGTAGTAGCACAGAAAATTAGCAATTGTTTCCAGACTTGTGTTAATGGTCTCAACTATCGCTATGAGCCACATGTGCGCCACCACCTCTGCAAGGTGTACATGATCATCGGAAGCACCGCAGCCGCGACGGCTGTGGGAAGCGTGCTCCAAATGGAAGGCGTTCTAGATTTCGGTTTGTTGGCCGCTGTGGTAACACTGGTGTTGGTTTTGGGGCTGCATTTCTACAAGGATGACGGCAACAACTACCAATTACGTTTGGCCATGCTTTATACCTTTGGATTTTTCGCTGGCCAGACCATAGGGCCGCTGCTGGGATGCGTAGGCAGCATCGATCCGGCCATTATCGTCACAGCCCTGATTGGGACCTTTTTTACCTTCATCACCCTCTCCCTGACCGCACTGCTGTCCGAGCAAAGCAAGTACCTATTTATCGGCGGGACGTTGGTGAGCGCTTTGAACACTATGGCCGTACTGAGTCTCTTCAATATGATAGTGAAGTCGTATGCGATGCAAGTAATCCAGCTCTATGTGGGAGTTCTCGTTATGTCCGCTTTTGTAATCTACGATACCCAAGATATTGTCGAGAAGTGCCGCAACGGACACCACGACTTTGTTCAGCACGCCATGGATCTGTTCTTTGACGTACTGAGCATGTTCCGTCGTGTGCTACTCATCTTGAAGCACAATGCGGAAGGAAAACAGAACGACCTCCGCAAGAAGAATTAAGTTCGACAGCAGAATTACAAAAAATACATCAATTTCAAAAGGATGCCTACAAAGACTGATTAGGCTGGAAAGTTAGTCTTCTTTTTGCAAGAACTTTAAAATTTAGCACTGTTTATTTTGACTTTTAAATTAGAAAATCCATATCGGAGTAAAGAAAGTGTATAACTTAAATAATCAAATTAATTAATTCAAATTAATGTCACATTTTATTTTTGCAAATTAAGTAGGACGATTTTTGGGTTGAACCCGTGCTTGAGTCTGAAACATGAACCTAGTCCACATTATTTTTGGATGGATCCTTTCCTTATTTGTATTTTTCGACCAGGTAAAGGATCATGGCTGGGTTGACTTTGATGATGAGCATCATGGTCTGTTTTATCCTGTCCTTTCCCACGTATTTTCGTCTCTCTCCCTATCTTTCCTTGCCACGCGGTGGGCATATCTGGTACTCAAAGAGAAGAGGGGTGGGCAGGTTGATTTGCAACAGATTTTAGTCCTTTGTGCGGGCGGAAGGTGGTGGAGCGAAATTTTGAAACACAACTGTAACAATGTGATATCACAGGAGTACAACACGCTGTTTCGCTGTCTGCAAAAGGGACGAATTGATTTTTTACCAAACAAAAATATCATAAAATTCGGTCCATTTGATCAAATTTTTAATTTTTCTTGACATTTTTTCAGATCTGTCTTTTTTTTTACGCAGTACTAGAAGAATAGAGGGGTATATTAGATTTGTGGTGAAAGTGGATGTGTGAAACGCGTAGAAGAAAGTGATTCCAATTCCATAAAGTGTATACATACAATGTTGATCAGCACCAATAGCCGATTATATACTGTAACGAACAGTTTTGCAGGGAACGTTATGTTACGTTTTACGTTACGCCTTACGTAACAATGGCCAGAGAAGAGCTAGACAGACGAGCCCAGGGAAAAGCGAACTAAAATTGCAGATGCGAGTGTCCCCGATCTGAGCTTGCAAAGGATGAAAATGGAATCAAGGCACCAGCGAAAACATCAGGTGGACGAACCTTGGCGACGGCGGCATAGGACACATCGCTGGGCAGCGGCGACTAAGTCCGAGCATTCGTACACCGAGGAAAGACTGGGGCAATCATTGTGAAAGAACTACACTACCACCTTCATAGCACTAGCATCGTTGCCACAGCAAACTTCAGCTAGAACAGCGAGATCTCCATTATCTACAGCAGCGTAGGAAAACCGAAATCAAAATAAATTCAAAAAGAATGGTTTAAACGCGCAAGTTTATCAAGATGTATTAAGATAAGTGGTGCCTCATATAAAAAATCAATATTTTTGAATTAGTGCAAAAGCGGAAAAAACCCCAAACCTCATTTCAACGACGAGGCCTTAGGTGCATTACAAACAAACCAACCATGTAGGGTATCTATATATTAACTTGTTTATTGAAGTGATTTGCCACCGAAATTAATGTGATTTGAAAGTGGAGCGTGAAAAAAGAGAAAAAAACCAGGAATAGAATAAAAGAGAAATAATTAAGAATAAGGAACAGTTATGAATTGTCAACACTGCAATGCCAGTATTTTTTATGCAATTAAATTTTCTTCGCACATTGATGGTGATGACGTGCATCTGAATAGCACTTATAAATTGAAATTTCGTATGGAATTATTGGAACTTAATATTATGAAGTAAATAAGTATTTAGAATGCAGTAATAACGTGTGTCAGGTGTTCCAGAATGGGTAGAAGAGGGTAATTAAAGTGTTGTAACCACCTAGGGGTTTTCCTTTAGTCATTACCATTGGAAAATCATTGCAAGGGTGGGTATAGAGGCAAGAGCGTTACCATAACAACTACATAGGTAATTGAAAGCGGTACGGTCCGAGTCCCCAAGTAATTCTTTCTCCTTTCCCTTTTATAGTCGCGCTGCTTGTAAAGTCAGACAGGCTGTACGGGTCTCTTGATGTGCTGTAAGTGTGTTGGAACGGATGCGTCCAAAGCCAATTCAAGGAACAAACCCAGCCAAAAAATGTACTATTATTGAAGGATTATTATTTTCCAAGTTAAGTCCTTTATCTTGGAGTCGCCCTTGACTCCAAACTCACCTGGAACTCACACCTAAGAACTACCATAAATAAAACCGGTAGAACCTAAGGCCTCAGCCGGAAAAAGTCATTCAGTACAGTCACTAGAATTATCACATATTCTGCAATAGTGTTGGGAAAAACAGCGTCTGATCGCGTCAAATTGCATCGACTAGTATGTAGAGGCATCACAAAGGGAATGAGAATATGCCGCACGGATGCTTCAGGAACGGTGACAGGTGTATCTCCATTACCTTTTATGTATGTATTACTAGAATCTCATTGACTACCTTTGGGATGACCCTATCTTGCGAGTCTCCGACGGCGAAGAACACAAGTGTACACTTTCACAAAACCTTGGCATTTCAGTCGGATTTCAGACGCGTATATATGTTAGATATCAAATCTATATTTTCTCGGACAGCCAGCAGTGCTGAGATTATGTGAAATAGAGCAGAAACATCGGAACACATCCTATGAGAATGTCCTAACCTTAATAGAGGGGGAAGCAACAGGGCCCACCAAAGTGCTTAACTTCAATATAAGCCTAAACATCCAGGGATCTTCCACATACTCGTAATGCGACTGGCGGTCTAAAAGTTCAATAATGCTAGTTTTTCTTATGTGGTAAAACACCATTGGGATAATCTCGCAAGCAAGAACTGGGATGCACACTTTATCGGCACATCCAACATCCATATTGCGCGACGAAAATGCTTCCCTTAGGCTGTAAAATTCGTCGGCACGAGTACATTATACACAACGAGTACGGGGTGCCAAGAAGCAGAAAAAGAGCCGTGGGCGGCTTATAGTTAGGGGGGACTTTTCCGACAACTTTTTGGCCATTCGTCTGCTGCCTACCACCAGACTTTTACCTTAGATACCACTCCCTTGCCGTCCTCCCTGTTTCGCAGGTCCTGCAGCTGTTCGGCTTTTCAACTTCCGCCAAAGCACAATAGGGCAAAAGTTATACGCCTCAAAATTTTCAACGCCCCCCAACAGCCTACGGGCTTCCAGGACCTGCTCCTATTCAAGCCGTCATTTGTTGGTTTTCACTTTCCATCCCCTGAAAGGTAAAACAATACTCGTAAACGTGCTGAAATTTAACTAAAATTAATTTGCCAAAAATCGAGGCAAAAGTTTTCGCCATCTTTGCTCTCTGATTTACTTGAACACTCCGCCGCCTCCTCCACCCCATTCCGGAAATGCCGTAAATTTCGTTGGGACTTGGCCAAGCTGGGAGTGCCTTTGTCAATGCAACGGCAAGCACGAAAGGAGGGTTCCTGGCTCGGATATGGGATGCTAGCCCACAAGGATATCGATTACACGGAAGTATTTTCGAAATAATAAGGATACGAACTTGCTTACCAATCACCCAATCAAGAAGGCACTGGCAGCATATGTATCTACCGACATACTCTTATATTCGTGATCAGAATCAACGACCATGTCCCTCCATTTTCTCTGTTTCCACGAAGTCTGACGACTAACCGACCGCATTCAACCAGATTTTATTATATCTACTGTCACTTTGATGCAATTTTGATGGAAATAGAATACATATATGTATGTAGCTACCAGCGACCATAGAAAAAAAGTCGATATATGTACATATGTGTATTGTAGGATGCTGTCATTAATTTGGTTTTTATATGATTCGATATACGATTCCCGTAAACTAAAAGACCATTTGTTGGCTGCTGTGATTGACTTCCTTGAGTCTCACCGAATTAGTAAAGTGTCCCAGATTCCAGCTTCCAACTCCTATCAGTGCAAAATATCCTTTCAGCATGCCCCACCAGCAGTATCCATTTACTGTGTGCACTTGGAACGCCACAGACATCTGTATCTGTATCGCTTCCACCCTGCTCAGTCTCCTCATGGAAATCGCGAAGAGTCTCACTTTGCAATTAGTTTAGTGGATATCAGCCCGCAGAGAAAACACAAAATTAGTGGCAGACTACTATAACCAGCTATGCATTCGCGCACATCCTCATTCACATCCATAATTGTTGTCTGTACCCGCATCCCGCAGCCCGCATCCCGTAGCCCGCATCCCGTAGCCCGCAAGCCGTGGCCGTATTCGTATCCGTCTGGATTGTGGTTCATTTTTGTGAAGCAGAGTGTGTGAAAAGTAATTTGCATATGTATTGCCATGGCATTTGCATTTATGCATGTCGACATCACCCGCTACAGGAACCTCCTGCCCCATTCCCAGCCCCAGCCTGAGCACCGGCCCCGGCTGAACGGGTATACGGCCCGGAGTCCACCCCAGTCTCCTTCCGCGTCTCTGTCTGTGGTCGTGCATTTGCACATTTGCGGTCATGTTTATGCGCGCCAGTTAATCGATTATGCACGGGCTGAGTGAGCAGCGCCGGAAATGTGCAAATGCTGCACTTCCGCTGACGTCGGTGCCGTCGTCACCTCCCCTCCCCGCACAGTGGTGTAAGCGACCACAAAATTATCGCTTAGTTCCAAAAACAAATTTTGGATTTGGAAAAAGTTTTAATATGGTTTGAAAACAAATATGATTCCGCATAAGTAAGTGAACAAAGTATCACCCTATGTACATATGTTTGTATGTATGCATTAAAGGATCTGCGATGATAATGTGATGTCCCTGCATAAGAAAAATCAAGTTCTAACGGTTTTCCAGAAAAACAGAAGTACAAAATTGTTTAACATTTTCGTATAATATTTTTAGGATCTGTTACTGAAAACAATTCAAAATTAACTTTGATATGATGCTTGTTTATAATCGCGATCATTATTTTTTGCATGCATGGTATGACTTTATTCGTGGGCTCAAGCTTCGATGCGCCAGGACTTTAGATTGTATAGAGAGAGTTGTTTTAGAGCAACTGATGGAGCAAAATGCAAGATATTTGTTTTAATTATTGTAATAAGTTCTGATACCTTAATATGCAATAAATGAAAAATATAACAAATAAATTGAAGTTATTTCAAAAAAGCTTAGTCGTCAGAATCGGGCTATTTTATTATATTTATATGAGTAACATATAAATATATTTTAGCCAGAATTTATTAAAGCAGATTTCAAATTTTGAATGAATGAAATACTACAGACAGATATAACAGTCTAAAGGAAAAATATAGCTTACGAAAAAGCTTTGCAAAACAAGCTCAAATTTTTTTGTAGACACTGAATTTTTGGGAAAAGATATTAAAACCTAAAAAAAATACTCAGTTGGTAGTCCAAAAGGTTTAATACAAAATCGAAAATTGCAGTATGTGCATATTTTGAACCCTTGGCTTATGTGAACTTAGCGGGATTTTTAAGGTTGTTCACGCCACTGTGCGCCTGAAAAATGGATCACTTCTACTCCATGCTCCGATTCTGGTGCATGGATTGGACCGGGTGAGTGCTTGCACTTTTTTCATTTGACATCCTTTGTGTCGCAGCGAGGTGTGAAAACGGAAATCATTATCGCGTCGCTGCTGCTGTCATCGTTTCTCCTCTATTTCCCTGCTCTGCCACTTTGCGTGTTTTTACCAACACTGGAAAACAGCATAGCTGGGAAGCCTCCGGTGTTTATTTGAATTAGAGATTCCTTTGGGGCTACTCTTTCCATATGAACTCTGAAAAGCTTTAGATTTTAATCATATTTTATGGTCGCTTGTTCTGACTATCTCAGATTAATTTTAAGGTTCAAACGGAATCTGCCACTATCATCAAATCGGCTGTTCCATTTGGTGCATTCTAGTATACTGCAGGAAGTTCAGTAATATCTTGTGAGATCTCAGAATGTCAAAAAGTTGCATGAAGAATTGATAGAGCATAAAAGCTGTTCTAAAAATAATAAGATAATAAAAGACGAACAAAGTTAGAAAGTTCAATTTTTCCAAATGGAATGTTTTAACAATCAACCTGAGTAAAATTCACTTCCGATCTTATAGATAGGATTAATTTTTATTTGGAAATTTAACATATTCGCCAATTTGATCGGCATGATCCCGGCGATAGAAATAACCGAAAAATAGAGAAACCGAAAGCGAGGATAGCGATTCGCTTGACACTTGAAATCATTTTATTAAAGACACAATCAGAATGCTATTGTCAGGGGTGAAACTATCGAAGATGCATTGCTGAAGAGGAGATAAGATCTCAATTAGATATTGCCAATGTGCTGCTTCGATGTAACAATGCAATTTATTAACGAACAAGAGTTCAGCCATTAAAATATTATATATGTAATTAATTTTAGCTCCTGTGGCTCTTCAGCTTCATCATCTTTCTCTCTACCTTCTCCAGCTCGTGTAAGCTTATCCCATTCAACATCCAATACACAGGAAATGCTCTATCCAAATTCTCCATGAGTTTTTTTTCCCTTGAAATCCTCAAAAAAATCCTTCATATCGCAGCATATGGGGAGTTCCTCCAAAATGACCAGCATAACAAAAAATATAAAAAATGCAATAAAAACACATTTTCATAAAATTCTGTGCCGATATTATTTTTTAATTTATAGCTAACTAATTTGACCAATTGAATATAATTTCATTACCATTAATAAATCCGAAATTAAATTATCTAAATACATAATAATTTTGAAATGAATGGATACCACTATGCAACACCATATTTCCGTTTCGAAACAAACTAATCTTTGGCTTCCAAAAAAATATACAATACTATGTACCCTGCAAAACCGAAAATTCGTTTGCTTATGGCAGGAACCATCGATCTCTTGTCTGATCGATTAATTCGTGGAGTTGTATGCACATACATTTGTGGGTATAGCACGAAGTAAGCTTCCTGAGAGCAGGAAAGATTCTGGGGGCTTTAGCATAATCACAGGCCATTCATCAAGAATGAACTCGATGTGTGGCCAGGACAGCACCAGGGCAAGAAAAAAGGGAGCGACCGAAGAAGCTGCAGCTGGAGATGGAGGCCTGAGAAATGGCATGTTTTGGTCGGGGCAACAAAGTTAATTGAGCAGATAAAGTAGGAGGGAGAGCATACCTACCCTAGATGAAATCCAATTTGTCGGGAAATACACAAATGATGGCCCCAACACTGGCCTAGACCGTACTGAAACGAACCGAAACAGAACCCAACAGGAACTGTAGCTAGCATCATTCATCTGCCAGGACCAAAAAGATGGAATCCGTTCAAGACCAAGAATCCGACCGCCTGCACAGTACACCGGCTCAGTGGGAGTCGGTGTGGCCATCTGGTCAACAGTATTATCCAGAAACTACAAAAACCACAGCAAAGGCAACAGAAAACGGATACGGATCCCAGCGGGAGGCACTATTTGCTTTGTGCATATTTCAAAAATTGCAGCAAGAAAAGGAGCAACAGAAGATGGAGTCCTGCTTGGTCTAACATCCTTGGTGGGAGCAACAACAGCCATAAGAGCAGTGGGAGCGGGAAATGTCGAAATCCACAAATTTTTCAGGACAACAAGAAAGCAACCAGCTCCCCAGCTTATACTCGGTCGCAGTGGCAGTCTCAGTTGGATGCCTGCCAATACCCTTTCCCTTTACCGTTTCTTTAAGCTCTCAAGACGTTGAAGTTGAGTTGAAGACGTTTTTAGCATTAAATATATCACAATTCAGAGATATTCATACTTAAATATTTATAGAATCGGATGCAAATTTGTTAATTTTTGCCCCGAGACATTCTTTGGGCGAAGAGTTTGGTTTGGTATACAAATTTCGGCCACATTGGGTTTGACATAAGCCTGGAATTTTTCCTTGGTAAGGGTAAATTTTAGGTCGACTTCAACTTCTGGCTCAGGCTCCTACTACGGCATAGTCTGATATGCATCTGACAGCATTATGGGTAAATTTGTTTGCCTTGCAAGCATATCCTTGGCGCACATCCTGCTGGGGATATGTCTACCATCTGCGTAACAAGCCAACAACACTTTAGTTTACCCCACTTCCGGCTCCGGCTCCGGCTCCGGCTTCGTCTTTGGCTCCGACTCGGTCTACGTTTCCGTCTCCATATCTCCATATCTGGCTCAGTCTGGTTGTGGGACTGGCTCTTTGAAACATGATCTGCTTCGTGGGCAGACAAGCCCATTCAGCTTAATCTGCATATGCGACCAGAATGTGGTCGGGGCAACATAAATTGCCAGGAGAACCGGCCCGAAATCAGGGCAATCGAGGGCACTAACTTGAACTGAAGACAGACTCACCATAGCGTCGTTGTGGTTAGAAACATTTTCAATTGATTTCAATATTGAGTTTGATTTGATGATTCCACAAATAACACGGTATCGAAACAAATTTAATTCTGTTTGTGGATTAATAAAGAACCTACAAGTATTTGAATGCTTTCTACACTGGTGGCTTACTATCTGAAATTTGCTCGACTTGCAAATCGATTCAATCGGATTAAAATCGCAGGAGTGGTACGATGGTAGGCTTTTCGATTCTCAGGGACGAGAACGAAGGCAGTTTTTCTTTAGGAAAAACCCCATAAAATAGTTGGTATTTCTAGTCTTTATAGAAACCGTGACTTAGTATCCCTAGGACAATACATGAACTTGTCGGACCAAAACATTATAAAGATGTCCCTTTCTTATTCTGCTTTATCAGACTGTAGTCATCAATGAGTCCTTCCCTTCTGGAGTAAATCGAAAACGGTGCCGTTTCGAATCGTTAGATTCGGTCCATATCATGAGCAGCATATCAAGTGCGGCCAAGCCCCTATCCCTTCGTTGATGAGTCATCAATAAAACCCATAAAACAAGCCATGAAACAGTTTCCGCCTGCTATCAAAGGTGTACTTCAGCCCATACTTTGAAAGGATTGGGCGGGGTGGAGGTCTCACTGAATAGAAACACTTGCTGGAATGCTTTAGGTGTGTCTGGAGTCGAGTGGAACTCTTATCATAGCACAACTACAATATTCAACCGATTCTAACGAGTTAGCTTTAATTTATTATTATTTATAAGAGCATACAATGCTTTCAGTACTTGTAGTCGAGTACGCGCTGGTAAGGTGTAGTAGTTGTTATCTTGTGTTCAGGAATTGGAGTGCGAATAATTTAAATTGAATTGTGCTGCAACTTTAAGGCACTTTGAAAACGTTACTCTATGTTTTTGTACCATCATAGATATTTAACCTGACCGATCCTCAGTTGATATGCCTGCAAGCTTCTATTGTATGTCCATTGCAGTAGAATTTACTATTAATGACGGGTATTATGTACATAAAGGTTAACTTTATTATTTTGGAAGAAACAACCAACAAAAATTGATTCGAACTTTTTAGGTTCGAAGCTCTTTTTAAACGTTGAACGGTGCGCCGAATTTGTAATTTCGACACAGCATGCAATTGGCCTTGAATGGGAAAATGCAGACTGATTTTCTCCTAAGATTCTGTGGTTTCTTTTTCCTTGCCTATAATTTTTCCAAATTTGAGCGATTTGGCGACCACTGGAGGTACTTTGAGATTGAATGCTGGGCAGTTCCACACAACTAGAACTAAGAATGAATCCTTGTACAAAGAAGACCATATGGCCAAATTACAAGAACATAGGATAAATCAAAATCAGGGGCCACAAATAAGAGTTATAAATGCAAATGTCATCTAAATAAATCAAAGTGCCCAAATAATTTCAAAATACCTTTCATATGATACACAGCGTGTTTTTCAAGGACGAATATTAAGCACCTAAACCACTTGTCAACAAAGTATATTTATTTTAATACAAATCAAAAATATCTTTTTTTTTAAACAAATCAGAAATAAGTGTTTTTATATTTTCATTGGACAACCCATATTCAATTATAATTTTGAAATAAAAAAAATAAAATAATAGGTTTTAGTTTTGATTTTTAATAAAAATAAGAAAGCTATGGTCCCCAATAAAAAGTGTTAAATGCTAAGTGTGCCAAAACTTTTTTTGCTTTATTTTAGACCTTTTTATACCAAACACTCGAAGACGCCTAGTTCTCAGAGACTATAAGAGCAAAGCAACTTAATTTTGTATAACGATATCTCACTGTTATATCTTACAGAATCCGATTTCTGTAGCATTCACAATTTTCAAGAGACAACCAAAACACAGAATCATAGATAATGACCATGTATACCAGATTGCCGAATTTGATTAACAGCGGATCAACAAATGAAATTTCATTCCCTCTCTTTCACACACTCTTTCTAGTGCAGTGTGCCCCCTCTGGCGGGGGGAGCCATACTCACTAAGTTTGAGAAATAAATCACAACGTTCCGCTCGTTTTGTTCAAAAAATTTGTTCTGAAAATTTATTTGGTTAATTTTTTCAGAAAAACAATTTTTTTCTTAAATCGCGATGGAAATCCTCTTTAAACAGCAGTAAACTGAAACGTTATTGCTTTTCTTCACTGTACAATGAATTCTTGCACTTCGGCTATCATCTCTCCACCTAATGTGAAATATGTCCATATATACCGTAATGCACCGTCCGTAACAATCTCTTTTTTTTCCACCAACGAATCACCAAACGGACGTTATAGCCTACTCATTACGCCAGGAGGCTACCAAAGGAAATATTTTCTTCGTTCTGGCTATAATAATGATCCTCTCCAGTCCAAATTCTCCTATCTTGTCGATAATATAGCTTTTAATGCTTTGTTTTCTCGTATCTTTGAAATTGTAACTGCAACAGATTGTTTTCAGTGTTCCTTAAAACTCAAAACGAATTACCCAGTAATTATTCTGTAGAAATAATACGTCTATGAGAACCAGATATTTACTATGGAATCACACTTGTGAAACGACTTTTAATCGGTCCCTATATTAACACTCTACAAAACTCATGCTACCTTAATAGCAACCATCACCGCTGGTCTAATGGAGCATCAAATAACGTTATACTTAGTTCCGACTGGGTGATACATATTTAATTCCCAAACTATCTCTATTAAGATTCAGGTACTACAAAAAAATGAAGATCCCTTCAAAACTAATGAAAGAAGTAATTTTATAGAGGTGTTGCTGAAAAAAAAGCCAAGTTTCCTTAATATTTTACACATGACTGTGTATGTCGGTGAAAGAGTAACAATTTCGGCTCCGAGGCCGAGGCTAGCCCTGTTCCATTGATCTCTGAGTGTAGTAGATACGCAGCACTGCATGTTGAATTGGAGATGGAGATTATTTATGGCATTTGTACCCTCACACCCACCCACTCACACATACACATATATACATACAAACATATGTATGTATGTACGTACATACATATGTGAGTGCGTAGTAAAGCGTCATTTTTGCATTTGCAGAAAATTCACGACAGAGAATGCCTGATAACGGGGTGGGGTACGGTGGGGTTTTGGATTGAGTGGCATGAATGGAAAGTGTACAAAGTGCAGCACGACACTGCCAACGTCAGAACGGCACTTTGCGGCTTTATGAGCTGCGGTGAAAGTGGTCAGAGTTCGGGGTTGGTTTAGATCCGTGTGCGGACGAAGTATGGAAAGAGGGCTAGCATGGTGCATCACCAGTTCCATTTTTAAAGCGGTGGATCGGGTGAGGCAGGGCTGACTAAGCAAATCTCGCCCTTAGACCGCAACAACTCCGCAGAGGGGGCATTTGGCAAGTGGAGACAGACAAAGGAGACGAAAGCATTGAAGAATGGAAGTGGAATATACATATGTAGCTACACATGCTCATATGTATGTGCATGCTCTCAAGCTTTCTTCACTAAGAGTTCAAGTTGCAAGTTGTTTTATTATAACTGATTATCAAAATGAGTATAGGGGTTATTCGATTTGTGTTGAAAGTGGATGTCTGTAACGTCCAGAAGGAAGCGTTTCCGACCACATAAAGTACATATATTCTTGACCAGCATCAATAGATCTCAGAGACTATAAAAGCTAGAGAAACCACATATGGTATCCACACTCCTGTGATATCTCAGTGAATTTACAAGTGAATTTAAAAATTTCGCCACAACACCGGACCACACCGCTTTCCGCCCCATAAAGGATGCATCCATTTTAAAGATACGAGAAAAAAAACAGCAGAATCACAGAATGACGATATCTTCTAGACTGCCGGATTTGGATTAGATCGGATTATTATTTTACATTGAAAATTCGAAGTCTGCGGATTTAATCTACGTATCCAGGTCTACAACCTAGTTGTTCTATCGCGTAGAGTAAAAAATCACTGTCACAGAGTGTTATTGATGATCGCAAACGTTTCCTTGTGGTTGATTTATACGTATGTACAATGTAGTTTAAGTTTACATTTATGTAGTTAGTTATATTACAAATATATTCCAATAATACCCAAGTCACACGATTCGGAAGGACCCGTTATCTTTATTATTCAATGTTTGAAGTTACTCATAGTTTACAAACCAGTTTTCTGCAAATGTACCGCTTTTTATATTATATTTACCTGTCACCGGAAATTTCAGAGATATACTCCAGAATTCGGGATCAACCGGTTAGGACAGCTTTTTGCACAGCACAACTACTTAATGCTAGAGTTGGCACTCAGCGAAATATGAAGGACGTGGCTATTGAGCTAGCCCATCATTTCGGTGGACAGCACTAACGCCCAAACTCACTTTTTCCCGTACGTCGAAGTGTTGTAAAGTTGGCCGTAACAATTTTGATGTACACCAGAGTTTCCAATTCTATAATTCTTGCATAAAACTGAATACAATCCTTCCTTTTCCTTTTTTCAACTTGGAATATACGATTTTTCATCTCAACATTAACCTTTATCATAGATGTTAATTCAGATTATTGATCTCTTTCATTCCACCTGTTTTCATCCAGCTGCCCTTGCAAAGGCCGTATCCATTTAATAATCTTACCCAAATGGTTTATTGTTTTGTATTTTCATGAATTTAGCAAATTTGGACACTAGAGACTGTAAGCACTATAAGCATCCAGAATCGCAATCAAAAGGATGTCTTAGGGGATGTCCAAGGGGACCAAGGCAGCAAAGAAGAAAACTCATCGTCGGAGTGCTTAAATTGATAATCCCATACGGAGCAGACCAGTCAATGTGCACAAGGCAGCGCGGACAGGGGGTATCTATTATCTGTACCAAGTAATAGCGGGTCACTGGTGATTCAATTTCACTTCATTGCCGCTTCAAGCATGCGTAGAAACTTGCTGTGGACTGAAGACGCTCAACGCGTGCTCTTCAGCTGCCTATTCTTCGGACGCGAGCGGTCACCATTCTATTGAAGAGCCCAGAAATCACTGCAACCTACTCACTGTCCTTTAGGGATGACATCGGTACGCATGATTTACTTGCTTCAGAAGAACAACGCCCTGTATAGGCGTGTGCAGTGATCTTCCCCTTCCAGATGTGAAGGCGAGGCCCAAGTCCAACTGTTGCACCAGTGACGCAACTACGATCAAGGGCGTTGTCGTGGGCGTGTACGTCAAAGAGGGCGCCGGGGCCCTAAAACCTGATACGCGAGACCGGAATGATGGGCGATGCATTTAGATTGCACAAATACATGATTGTCGTTCTCTGTTGAGTTTCAGAAAAATTAATCAGCGTGAAAGCTTTTTAATTTGTGTAACATCCTCCAGCTTGCATTTGTTTTGGTATCGCGCCATATTCATGTTCGTGTGTATGTCGTCCCGTGTACACTGCTCTTCGTTTATTGCAACAGAATTTATTTATCCAAAGTTTTTGCTTTAAGTATAAAGATAAAACAAATACTGAAATGTATATTCAGTCGACGTTCTTACAGTCTGGCAGTGATATTCACAGTTTCGGCCCAAACTTCTAGGTAAAAACTCAATATTAAATTTCATTTTAAAATAAATTCCATTTATTTAATTCCGTATATACTATATACAACATATGTATATTTAACGAGGGGGAATGTTGTGAGTTCCTGCTACGGCCGCAGCTCTATATTCATATCCGATACTTAGTCAGTATGGCTAACCTCTGCCAGAGGGCGCTAACATTGAACGCCAAGGAGTGTGTGAGAGAGAGAGAGACAGAAAATCAGTCAGAACGTGTCGTCGGACGCAGCGTATTTGTTTCTTTTGGTTATATCAATGATCCGATCTGATCCAGATTCGGCAATATGGTATATATGGTCGCTCTCTGTGATATTGCGTCTTTGATTTTTTCGTATCTTTAAAGTTTTGGATGCCACTGACTTTCGCCTTTTGTGGGGGCGAAAGAGGCCGGTGGAATATTTGTTAAATACACTTGTGACGTTGCGATATCATAGGAGTGTGGATGCCAAATTTGGTTGCTCTATCTCTTACAGTCTCTAAGATCTAGGAGATCATAGGGACGAACAGATGGACAGGCAGCCATGGCTCAATCGACTTGGCTATTGATGCCGATCAAGAAGCGTCGGAAACGCTTCCTTCTGAGCATTACACACATAAACTTTCCCAACAAATCTAATATACTCCTATTCTCATTTTGTGTATCGGGTATGAAAATAATTCTATGCGAGCCCCACAGGTGGGGTATGGCAATGCTTTACACATAATGAGGCGTCGCCTAGCCTAGCTGCTTCCTTCTCTTCCCTTCACCCATAATGAAGGCCGCGAAGGTACTGGTCGATTCCCAGTTATCCGGCGAATGGAGCATTAACGGCTCCACTCAGGGCGTCTTCCAGCAGTTGTCTCTGCTGAAAACCTGCTAAACGAGAATATGACGTGGTCGGAGTTCTCCTCCACGTTGTGTCCGCACCATGAGCACTCGGCAGACTGCTGCGAGATCAGCCGTGGCCGTCCGGTAGCAATTTACTTGGACGTGCTTTCTGTCCCGTTGGGGAGCCCAACGTCCTGTGGTGGCCGTATCCCAACGGTGCTGCCACTTACTTAGGCTCTTGCCCGCCGCTTCAATGCCTCTGTCATGCCTCTCGCAGTGTATGTACCACCGTGGACCGCGCATCCGCCAGGTATTCGATGGGTGCTATACCCGCGACCACATGGGCTGCCTCGTTCGAGACTGTTCGGAAGGCGCAGATTATGCGAAAGGCGGAGAGGCGGTAAGGCGTTGGTCACGACTATGTTTGATGCTACTATGGTGCTTTCCACTAGAATCCTAACCATTTACTATTAGTGTAGGATTTTGTGGGAGGATCTTTTTGCCCAGTCACAAATTACAAATTACTCAATTTAAGCTGTGTAGGTCATCCGAGCGCGTCATATCTGGGTTTGTTGGTAGGATATAGCCCCATAAAAATATCTGAAGAATATGATCCTCCAATACCGTATTGTACTGTATCATAATCCATTGTCAATACCGAAAGATTTTAATATAAAAAGTATGCAGTCCAGTACTAATATCGACCATGATTCTGGTATTTATGCAGATACAGACACACAGGGCTATATTGAATATCGACTAGGGTCTTGAAGCTGATCAAGCGTCGCTTTAAAAAACTGTATGGTCAAGGATACGGACGACTCGCTCGAGTTTTGTAAGTATTGTATTAGAATTGTACACTTTCTTGCCATCACCCATATCTTAATGGATGTTGGTATGTATTAGTATAGGGTAGACATATGTAGGCAGTCCTTACTATTAACATGTGGAGGTACAGCTTGACTTGCGCTTTCTCCTCGTGCGATCGACAACCTATCGATACGCACAAATCTAATTAGAAAGCTTTTCAACCGAAAGTAGAATGGAAAGACAAGTCGGAGAGTGGTTAAGTGGTAGAAAGGGGCATGGTTAGTGAGGGGTGGGAAGGACAATACTATCCGTAACCTCACATCTGTGTCAAGAGTTGGGCAAACAAAACTTTGGGATTTTGTGACCGGGTGTAATGTTTAATAAATTTCCCAAAAAAATTGATTCGTTGTGTTTGTTTTTCGCGCCAAGCAAATCTCATAATGAAGGCGAGTGAGAGAGATAGTGGAAGTAAAAAAGTAAGGGCAAGCGAGAAACGAAAATAAAAATTTCAATTATTGAAATGCAAATGGAATACAAATATTTGCATAAACACAGGCAATGCGAATTTGCCTGCCCTACCGCCCTAATCGCCAACTTTCTCGCCATCAATCGACATCACACTTCTCTTTTCCAACCTACCCATCATCCCGCCACTCACTCAACGCTCAGCTCGGATAAGCCTAAAGGTTTTGGGTGGTGAAAAAAAAGCCGCGGAAACATGGAAAAATCAAATTAAATGAAGCCCAAGAATTAGCAAGAAGGGGAGAAATAGAGGGACAGAGGGAAGAGGGAAGAGGCAAAAAGAGAGGGAGAAAGAATGTCAGAAAAATGTAGGTAAATCTGTGCCTTCTCTTGTATATAGTACGAATACCATGCGCATAGCAAAATATAAATCTAAAGAACCCAGAAAATCAATATCTCACACGACTAGTGGATATCCTAAAAACTTTCTAAATGTTTGAAAATATTTTGGGATATTGGATATGGCAAGATGTCCTTCAGAGCATCCAACATTTGTTCAGCAATCGTAAAGCATTGTAATAATAAGAACTGTATAGAAAATTCAAAATATGTACATATGTATGTTTGATAATGATAAACTTTCATAGAGGATTTAATCTTTAAATTTAAATTAAACTGCAAACATCCAACAAAACATACACAACAATATAATTGAAATTTCCTTTAGTTCGACTAACTCATTTTTAGAGGGTATCAACACTTTTCTGTTACACAATTGTGTTAAATTCCTTGATTGTTTGGAATGTCCCAGAATCAAGGAAAGGAAAGAAAATCATGAAAGGGTTTACACTACGACGATGGCTGAGCAGCTGTCGGGGGTTGTTGAACTTGTTGCATGCCCCATTTGATCAGGCTGCATGCAAATGTTAATTAAACGAGCGTGGCCCGCAATATTACCACCTCCCTCGGAAAAATTAATCTACTCTTGGGAAGGGGGGTTTGAAAATGGACCAAACTCAAATTGGAAAATATTTCATGTTGCTCCTGGACTGCACCGCCTCGTCGGGGCAAGCGGCATACAAGCGGAATGGGGGAATGCTTTGTGTTGGGGTGGGGGTGGGGGTGTGGGTGTTTCTACAGCTCAATCAATATGGAAAACGGGGAATACTTGAAAGCATGATTCATATTCAAAACGCGCAGCAAATCCACGGAAGCATTAAGAAAGCTGCAAACGAAATGGACCGATATGGAGGGAATGGAATGAAATGAGAGGCGGGAGGAGCTTTGAAAGCAAATTAAGTACACATTGTTTCTGATGATGGTTGGGTGGAGGACTCTGTATTTGATTCTGCAGATGGAGATGGAACTGGAACTAGAGCGCCCGTCGTCGCCGTTTTCATTTTCTATTTGGTTTCGGAAATTGCTGATGACTGGCCAGAAGACCCCTCAGACTCGGGCCCAAACTCAGATTTAGAACCAGATTCTGATTCAGACCCAGACCAAGAAACATACCCTGAAGCGTAGGACAAGCCAATGCAATCAGCGCCATGCTAAAATCTATTTAAAATTTATAGCAATCACTGGGGCACATGGGCGGGACCGGGACCGGGCCAGGTTGAGGTTGAGGTTGAGGTTGAGTGCTCATTCAGTCGTTCAATATTGTAAGAGTGTATTCTAGATGCGAATACACGAACAGTTAATTGCGGGCGGGCAATGGCAGATTGTTGTCGGAATGCCTCGTACTCGAATGAGTACTCAATGCGGCACCCCCCCTATTCCTGATTGTTTTTGCCACTCGAAAGCATCTTCATGTCGCCAGCAAAGCCGCAATTTATTGCTGTCCTAATGTCTAACAGAGGCATGGAATGGCACTGAATTTCCTAACCATACTTAACAGAAGAGGAACCGCCTCAGCGGTTGCTCCTCTTCAAGTTGTGGCTGCCACTCTCCCAGCGATTTGCGATGCCAAATGCAAGCAGAAGCATAATAATAGCTTCGGTGGAGTTCTTCCAATGCACTTGCCAACGAATGCCTGTATAACAGCATTAGAAATACTCGACTCACGACGATTAGTTGGATTATCTTTAAAGGAATACAAATCCTAGCTTGTCATACCTTATTGATCCGAACCCTGTTGGCTCCAATTCAAATGAAATTTTGTTCGCAAAAAAGTATGTTCATAATAATTTACCGTTTATACTACTTTATCTTCAAAAGCATTTTGGTACATTGTTTTCAAAAGGGTTTTTACTCTTGTTTTTTGATTCTAACTATATGTCTTGAATGTTGAGATTATACATAGATTAACGGACAAATGTGCATCCCTTGAACTTTGGAAATGTGAACGTACATAAAAATGAGTTAATGGGGCCGGAAAGATTTTTACCGAGACTTTTGTACCCATGATACTCTTTTTAAGAAAGTAATGATTATGCTGAGAGCTATCCCAGTCTCAGAACCAAAATCTGAAGGAAGAAAACAACCCTTGACAAGCTTTCATATGGCATATGGCTCTGGGACCGAACCTAACATTATCTAGCGCCACGCGGCTCCTGTGGTGGCGGCTGTCTCCTGTTCTCCGTCTGCGCGGAATTCGTAATTGACAGACCACGCGGCTTGATTAGTGACATACACGGTAGGGCGGGAGGGTCCTCGGTGGTAGTTGCAGTCCACATACACTCTGACGAGATGTCGTTGGAGGTTGCACGCTTCTGGCACGCATTTTTGGGAAACCGCACGCAGTATGCAACGCTTAATTAGGCCACCAATAAAATGCCTGCCACCCACTTGGGGCGAGGCCGTGGTCCCAGCCACATTTGCGTGTGTGTGTTTGAGGGAAAAATTGATACTCTTCTGTGTCATCTCGCTATGGGATTGTGTAGTTAATGAAGTTGTATTCTATGCAGTACGCAGACGAGGTTCAGATGACGAGGTTTCAACTCCTGCTGATCAAAACGATGGACTGGAAATATTGCACGTGGATGTCTCGATGATTTACATGTTCAATGGCAACTTCAGAGCTGCTATAGTCAGCCCACTGTATAAAGCCATTTCCGTCCCGTTTAATGCCTAGATCTCAGAGAATATACAAGCTAGAGCAACCAAGCTACTGTGGAGAAATCATAGAGAATGGCCCTATCTACCAGATTGCAGAGTCTGGATTAGACCGGCGCTGTAGGTGCTGTCTAAAAACAATTAAAATGTGTCAAGCCACGAAAACGCGGTTTTCAAAAAAAAAATTGTTTTGAAAATTTATGGATAAACGGGTATGGTGCAGCCGTTTGACCAAGCCTCTGAACACCGCAATTTGACATTAAATTCCGAGTTTTCGGTCAATATTTCAAAAAAATACATACATATACCGCAAAAAATAAAAAAAATTTTAATTTGAAAGCCTAATATTTTCCAGACGATAAGCTTAATCTAAAATTTGTTTATATCCGATTGTATTTATCATCTTTGCAAAATTATAAAGTTCAATACAACCAAGCGTAAGTTACTTAAGTTATTTGAAAAAAGAACTACCTTTCTCACTACCTCTGAGAAAGCCAAAAAATACTAGATTTTAAATTACTAAATATTTTCAAGGCCCCAAATCTATCATAAATTGTCGGTTTGGTTCACAGCGGAAATGTGGTGTTGCATAGTGTGACAAACAGCTACCTATTTGGGTAAATATTTAAGTCTGGAGTTTTCGCTCTATTCGATCCATCCGTAATTCCATTTTCATGGTTTGATATGTGTGTCAAATTGCTGGTAATACAAAAACCGTTTGCGGCTACTTGCGAAAACATTGGGAACTGGAGATCGCAGCTAAGATGAGTCTTAAATTTTATATTATTTTAGCAATGGTTCTGGCTACATTTGTGATGAAAGTCACTGCCAAACGATTGTCTGACTACAAATGGTGTACCGTGGCAATAGATGGGGTGTGTGCCTAGTTACTCTTCATATTGTACAGTTTAATTTGACCAATAAAGAGATTTTATTGATGCAGCAAGCTATTTTTAATTGATTTAAGGAACTATTTCAAATAATTTGAGCTACCAGCTGAGCACTGAGATACACTACATCATACAATGCAGGCAGCCCGAACTCACTTGCATCCATACAGATCCATGCAGTGTAGACCTCTAAGTATTCTAAACTAGAATTTATAATTCAACTAATCGCCAATTCCACAGCCCAGGCACACCTAGAGCTAACGCCGCTTGGAGGAAAAGCCAGGGGTCGATGAAATATTAATCATGAATCGTTCGGCTGTGCCAATGAAAACCTCAATGGAACGCCAAGACCTCAGTAGTGGTACACTGCTCCTGACCATGTTGCGAATCCGTACCAGTTGCAGTAGGTCCTGGTAACACATGATGTCAAGATAACCGTTTTGGTAGTGAAAAACCCAACGAATCGGTGACCATCTACGACACGAGTAGCTTTTTAGTTATCCTGGGTTATGTCTGTCTGTTTTGTCTGCAGCCCAGGAGTTTGAGCTGAAAAACGAAAAGAAAGTTAATACTTATAATCTTGTATTTATAAAACTCATTTCATATTTCCTATTCCTCAGTATAAATTCTCCTAGAACTAATGTGACTTCAAATGTTAATTGGCAGACTACTGTCATTAGTCCTTCAATGGGATACACATCAGTTTAGATTTAGCTTGGACAACGTCCAGACATTTTCGTAATTGGGGGACAGTGTTAATTTCATTGAGTGCTTTTTGGATATTTTGGATAACATATCCCTGTGGGAGCTCAAAATGATTTCAAGACTGACATTACTTACATTTAGTTAATTTTATAACATCCTTAGACTTCTGGCCTGACAAGGCACGTGTCCAAATATCTTAAGTTGGCTCTTTCTATTTTTTGATTTCCTTAACTTGGCCTGAATTGTCGCCAAGTGAACACTGTTTCACCTCAAATGGTGATCCAGAGCCAACAAGTTCTTTAGAAAAATAAAATTAAGCGCCTAAGAAGCACGTGATTTTGCATATTGATAAAATTTCGATGCTTACTCAAGTTGTATTGGCATTCATTATGTGAGATGCTATGACTATGTAATTGATATACTATAATAAGGGATTTTGTATATACTTCTTCTATCTAGTCATCTTCAGGTCGACATTCTCCTCAATCTCAGTGGCCAAGCCGGTGGACGGTGAACTTCAAGAGCGACAAATTGTCACACATCTCTTCCATATGGGCTTGAAACAGTTACCAGCTTGAGTTGGCGGCTGACATTTACAGCTGGATTCCCCGCGGATCCAACTAACTGGATGGTCATGATGGCCGATGATATTCCGAGAGATCCAGCGTTAACATTACTGTTGGCTTTCTACGAGGATTCACTGGGCGTGGTCGTGGTTGTGGCCGAGGATGGCTGATCTCGGTTGCCTGACAAATAGTTATTTATTCCCCCGAATATGCTGTTCATACACTCTGCTGGCTGAAGCGTAAGGTCGAGTTGATTTCATCCACCTGGTGTGTTAGGTCTTCTCCAGCTGCTTCCGTTGCTTGGCCAGATCTATGTACGTGGCCATCCCAAACTTATCGGTTTCGCGGAGCAGACCTGTTACAATTGCGGAGGTGTGATATCAATTCGTAATGCCCATTACTGGGCCAGCCTTTCGCCTACATTGTTACCAAAGCTATTTTCCGTCGAGTCCGAAGTCCAAAGTGTTCCATTGCTCGTCTCTTTTCTCTGTTCGCCTGCCTCTGGGCTGAGATTGATAAGATTGTCGATTCCTCGCCATGAAACACTCAAACGAAAAAATACAGCATTTCGATATTGGTCAGACTCGATTCACATCGATCAGTGGGTTGAGGAACTTGACCAATGTGCCCACTACTGTAATCTGCACATAGGGCCAGCCAGCCGATGTTTTGACTTTCTGAAATTCAGAGAAAAGATGGGACGTACTATGACAGACAACAGACAACACTATGAATACGCGCTCATGGAAAACGCAAAGCTAATAGATATTTAGAATATTTAGAAGGCATTCCCGTTTCTAGCAAAATAAAATAAGGAGAAAACAGTAAAACAGTTGGATTGTAAGCTAGAGACTTGTAGGAAAGCTCGTGGTCCATATCTGTGCGAAAGTATTTTAAGTGTGGTGACATGTCACATTTGAACAGAGATCTTAAAGTCGATTCCACTTGTCTTATATGCAGTAAGCCGAATACGAATGCGTCAGATTGCGAAGAAATCGTAATTATTGACCCCGAGTGACAAGCAAATCCGATCAATTTTTCAAACGAGTTTCCACCATGTTTCGACCTAATAGGTTTTTTGCGACTAAATGGAGCAAATCTGATCTCGGATTCGTTTTCAGGGCTTCAAAATACATAGGTATAGGATACTCTGGTCAGCCGCGCACGACACTTTTTTTTTTGTGGGCTGTGTAATCCGATCTGATCTAGAATTTTAAAATACATTTGTAACAGTGTGGTATCACAAGAGTCTGGATACAAAATTTGGGTGCAAAAAATCAATTCGTCCCCTTTGCTGACAGCGATATAAACGACATATGAAATACATATATTGGATAAATTACATAAATAACTTCACATATATACTGACTGAGTACCGGGTATAAAAGAAGAGTCGCTGCCTTGCCGCGACCCACGATGTTCTGCCTAGTTATACCCGATACTCAAAATGAGTATTGGGGTATATTAGATTTGTGGTAAAAGTGGATGTGTGTAACGTCCAAAAGGAATCGTTTCCGACCCCATAAAGTATATATATTCTTGATCAGCATCAATAGCCGAGTCGATTGAGCCATGTCTGTCTGTCCGTCTGTCCGTCTGTCCGTCCGTCCGTCTGTCCGTCTGTCCGTCCCCTTCAGCGCCTAGTGCTCAAAGACTATAAGATCTAGAGCAACGATGTTTTGGATCCAGACTTCTGTGATATGTCACTGCTACAAGAATATTTCAAAACTTTGCCCCGCCCACTTCCGCCCCCACAAAAGGCGAAAATCTGTGGCATCCACAATTTCGACGATACGAGAAAACTAAAAACGCAGAATCGTAGAAGATGACTATATCTTCTAGAGTGCAAAATCTAAACCAGATCGTATAATTATTATAGCCAGAATCAAGAAAACAATTTCATTTTTTCTCGCCCTGTCTCTCTCTAACACACACGTAGTATAGGCGGCTTTGCTTAGAGTAAAACATTAGCGCCTAGATCTCAGAGACTATAAAAGCTAGAGCAACCAAATTTGGTATCCACACTCCTAATATATCGGACCGAGACGAGTTTGTTTCAAAATTTCGCCACACCCCCTTCCGCCCCCGCAAAGGATGCAAATCTCGGGATGGCTACGCAGCGCCCGACGTCACGCTCAGACTGATTTTCTGTCTCTCTCGCACGCACTCCTTGTCGTGTCGTTTAATATTAGCGGCGTCTGCCGGAGGAGAGCCATACTGACTTAGTATCGGGTATAACTGTAGAGTTGCGGTCTCCGCAGCAACTCACAACGTTCCCCCTCGTTTTTTTTTCAAAAAAGTATAACTTCATTTAATTTTTGTTGTTCTATTTTAAGGAATCAATTTAGTTTTTCACTTACAGTTCCCTAAGACCTTTAGCTTTTAATTCGTACAAAAGTTTGAGGCAACTACCGGCACACTTCCGCCTTAGTAGAATTCGACAGTTTCGTCAAAAAGTGGTTTTTCTCTGGATTGGGCGCTACGGATTTTATGAGACATTAGAGAGGATCATTCAGCAGTACTACAGTAACTATATACAACATACAAAATATTTGTAACAATTTGTTGAAATATTCTGTTGGTATGGAATCTATTTAACTGTAGCTCTATTTGCATGCCATTCATCGTTTTGTGAAGAGGGAGGACTTGCGATAGACCTGTGAACTGTGTAACTGTTTAAATCTCTTTATTTTCCCACTGAGTACAAAAGGCCAATGTTAAGCATAGAAATTCAGAGCGGAGAGGGAGAGAGTAGGGAATGGGAATGGCCGTTGTTTGAGCTGCTTTTAACGAGATTACATTTTGCGTACAAGAGGAATGATGGGCGAGTGACGTTGCATATTTTTCGACGCAAATAGAGTGTAACGGACTCTTGGTTTGAGGGAGAGCGAGAGCGGGTCCAAAGCGAAGAGCTGCCACTTTATTACGGCTACTTCTTATGGCTGGCGCCCGTCATGGCACCGCAAATTTGATCAAAATAGTAGTCAGGCAGCTGCTGAATAACTTACTTCGACTGCAACGGGAGCTTATATCACTTTTCATCGTCCCTGGCAGGGAGTACAACGATTTAAAGGCTTTCAAAATGCTGCTTGATCAGTATTCACAGATATGTATTACAAATATTACAAAAGCTATATGGTAGCCATTACAATTAAAACCATAAATATGTACATGAAAAATAAACAGTTTTCTGGGAGTCTGCATCAGCCGCAGGGCTTTTAAATGATTTCAATCTTGGGCTAGAGCATTCCTTTGAGGCTTCGCCCGCTGCGACCACTCGCAGGCAGGTTTGAGGGAGACGGAGAAACGCCCCAAACAGGAGCTGTTGCGGTTTCCTTTGTTTCGCTTTTTGTTTCCGCTTGCGCGCTCCACTCTTCTTTAAGTTTTAGCGCTGACCGTTTACCCATTACTGTTCGGGATTGTGTTGCTCTGGCGATAGCTATTTTCTGATGCTTCTGCTGTTACCGTTCGCGTTCCCGTTCCCGTTCCCATTCTCGTTCCTGCTGTTAACAGTTACCAAAACGGCCATCGACCGTCGCGCCGTTGGCATTTCATAATGCCGTTCTGCTTATGTTCCTGCCACAGCATGAGAGGCAAGGGAGAGGAATAGTGCCAGGAGAGCGACTGACTGAAAACTGTGTTTCGCCGTGTTGCGTCTTGTGGCCGCACATTGGACGCACGCTGCTGGCAACTGGAATGTTGTTCGGTGGGTGGGGTGTTGAAGACGACGAGGCGTGGAGTCTCCTGGCAGTGGGCTGGCATTGGAGAAGGTGGTAGCAGGCGCCCTGGCGTAAGGACCTTCGAGTAACATAATAAAAAGGCCAATTTGAGTGGCGGCGGCATCGGCAACGGCAGCGGCAGCGGCAGTGCAGCTGCTGGGCCGTTGTCTAAGCCAACATGAAAATTTGCTTGAACGCCATTAACAAACAGCCGGCGGGCCTCCGCCAAAGAAGAGCCAGCGCCAGTGCCAGTGCCAGGGCCGGAGATGGAGATGGAGCCAAAGCTAGCGCCGAAGCCAAATGTCGAGCCAACTGCTCTCCGCCTCACACTCTCCTTCGCACTCCCTGTGATTCACCCGGTAATACTGTACCAGTACAGTGAATGGTAGCGTAGGTGGACACTGAGGAGTATTCCGTCACGGAAATGGGAAAAAATAAATGATTTCCACTAAGATATGAGTCCGCCCAAGTGATCTGTCGTCTATAAGAGTGAGGGCTCCTGAAGAAAATGTCCACCCATAAAATACATATCACGAGGGAGTGTTTGAGGGAGATGCCGATGACCGGAAAGTGTGGCGTCCGCTACGGACGCTTTCACTGTACATAATTTTGCCTTTTCTCCTTCTTGTTTTTCAGTGTGCTCTTCTGCTTTTCGTATTTTTTTTCACTTTTAGCCAGCGGCATTCAATTAAGCGGCTCGTTGGGCCCGTGCCAGTGCCCGTGCCCGTGCCCTAGCTCCAAGCCCAAGCCCAACTCCAAACCCAAACCCTGGACCCCAGACCCCAGACCCAAAATTCACAGCCAGACTCACAGCCAACCCCATTACCCATTCCCTTTGCTGGAATCGCCCTCAGCGGTCAGCTATTAGTTTGGTACATTGTACGAGGACTATAACAAATGTTGATGGCTGATTGTTGCCTTGCCCTGCCCCGTACCTAATTAAATGCAGCGCCCGAAACTTTTTAATTGCTTGCACGCAAGATGGTGCCACCGGCGGCGCCCACTGCCAGAAATGGAAGGAAGTGGAATTTAAAGTACAAATTCATGTCATCGCTGTACCATCACCTCTGCCCCAGTTGCTAGTTAACGGAAACAGGATTGCGGTCAGAGATTTTCATGGTGATTGACGATAATTACAGGGATCCATCCGTACGATGTGCATGTCAATATGTTTTACCGATATTAACAAGCATTTAATTTGGATACACAACGGTCCAAAACCCCCATTATAGTGGTTCATGGCCTTTTGTAAGACTGTATTCGAGCCTTGATGATGGGTATTTTAGGTAAATGTGCGTATTCATGCAGCTCTAAAAAACTTGTTCGCGAATGGTTTCCAGCTGATGAAAGTGGCGCCAAAGGTCACAACGCTTCTGGAGAAAAGAAATTCGGTATTTTGATGATTGTCTTAGGGGTAAAAAATTTCGTTGATAGGAAAAGTTGATTTGGAGATCACTTAGTACTTACAACAGTTGTTCATCGGGTCAGACATGGTCAAACGCCTGTTTAGCATCGAGGAACACGGCGGAGCAATATTATATCTTCTCTATTACTGTGAGTATATTTTTTAACCCCCGATGAGATTGCTCAATGGCGGTATGTCGACTGCGGACACCGTATTGGTCGTGTGGAGTCTCTTCATCAGCATTCTCTCAAACAGATTGCAGAGGTAAGTACGTCTCCCGAGCATAGGAATAGACACAACGAATAAAAACAACAGCAAGCCTCAAATATTACAAACAAAGTCACTTCAGACTTTGGGTCTCAGACTTTGAAAGGATCTGGTACTTGCGAGCATTGCTAGCAGACCCTTTTAGTTTATAGCTCAGCTGCTGGCGAATCTCGTCTGAACCGCCAGTCGAGGGATTCCCAGGAGGTGGAACCAGAGATAGTGGCCCTCTTCAAGCTCTGGGAAGTCCGGTTGGAGGAGATGTTTGTCAACTCGGAGAGATGGTCAAAAGTAATCGCTGGGGTAGTCAGACCCATGCATGAGATGCTGATCTCCTGCCATAAGGAAAAGAGATCTAAGCGCTCATCGGGACGGACAGACGGACAGACAGACATCAATCGACTCGGCTTTTGATGCTGATCAGGAATAAATACTTTATAGGGTCGGAAACGATTCCTTCTAGCTGTTACACACATGCTTTGTCCCCACAAATCTAATATGTATACTCCTATTTACTTTATTCGGGAATCGGGTATAAAAACGTTCTTGAAACGAATTAAATTACTTAAAGAATTGACGAATGGGATGGGGTAGATTTTCACATCGTTCCTACCTAAATTGAGAACAAAATAGTCGACTTTTTTCCGAGTGTAGTGTTATTTATCGAGACTTTCGAGAATTGTATATTTTGATGTTTCAGTGCCTCCCACAGTGGCTCAGCGTGTTGAAGATTGTGCATATTCATGGTGTGGTTTTATGTGCTGTAACCTTTTCCCTTTTCCCTTTTCCCATCTCCATTTACGCTTGAGCACAAGTTCCGATTATCTGGTCCTTGCTTGTCCTGTCGTTGCTTGCTTTGGCTGCCCGAAAATGTCCTCTGTAACATGTGGATTTTAGTGTCGCTATATCGCCACCTCCTACTGCTGCTGCTGCTGGGAGAGCCAATGTGGCCTGGTTTATTGTCATCTATATCCAACCGTGGTCACATTCCCTTGTCATGCCCCTTCCCCATCCACATCCACATCCACATCCACATCCATATTCCCATTCTTTTTCTGTATTCTCATTCACGGCATTTGTTAATATCGCTGGCTTAACTAAGTCCCAATGACTTTTATATGATTTTCCTTACAGACTCCCCCATCTATAGTATATCTGTTTGTGTGTGTTGTACAGGCTTTTGGATTGCCATTATGGCCCTGAAATGGTCGTAAAAATACCGCAGCAGCTTCTATTTCTTCTTCTTTGATGTTCCTTCGGCTGACAGTCTGCCAGTCAGTCCGTCCCCCCTCTATACATACATATATATAACTTTCACTGTGTGCCCTCGTGTGTGTGTGTGTGTGTGTGTAATGAAAAGCGCGTTAAGCCGCAATGCGTGCCGTTGTCTATGCACACACGGACACGGACACGCACACACACAGATACGGCCATTCAGTGGGTTAGAGGATGTGGCATGTGGCATGTGGCCACGCCCTCTTACATCAGCGAAGTAAATTGCTTGCCTCGCATTTAATTTGATCTTTTGTTTGATTGTCTGCGCTTCGCTTTAATTGAATTTTATGATGATGCTGCAGCCTACATCCTAACACACATGCAAACGCAATGAAAAAAATAATGTATATCTTTATACATATTTATGTGACTGCTTGTCTGGTTACATGTATCCCGTTAGAGAAGCGTATAAGTTCAGTGGGTGGAACGGGAATGCGAATGGCAACCATCGATATATCTGTCTCTCCGTGCTGCGGCTCGCCAGCCAACCAACCGTCAACATCAGCATCAACTGTGCCACAACCGCAGTCGAAATAACAACAAAAGTGTCAGCTGCTGACATCCGTACATCCATCTATGTAAATCCCTCATATACATACATACATATGCAGCAAAGTGCCAAAAGTCGAATACCCTTACATGACTATTCCACAACCACAGCTTTCCAAGAGTTCTGAAAAGTTGCATTCAGATGGTTTGAAAACAAGACCTATTGCTTTTTCATATATATGTTATATGTACATATGTATGTGCGGTATAGGGATAGGTTCAGAAGTAATTACGTCTGTGAGACGCATCTCAATTAAATAATAACACCCAATGCAAAGGTGTTTCAATGGGCGATTGGAATGGGAGTCACTGGGTGACATTGCTGGTCATTATGAAATTTTCAACATGCCTGCAATATTAATACAATAAATAATAAATGCGAAAAAAGCGCGAGAAAAAAGAAGAACAACTACACCAGATGAACAGAAAACCCCATAATGTAAGGACAGAAAAACAAAATAAATCTGAGCCGAATAAAACTGAATGCAGCAATCGGTCTGAAAAAATTAATTTCAACGACTTTTTCATGCTCTGAATTTATATGCGCGTTTCCATGAAAAGGACCCATAACTTTATAGTTATTTTTCAAAATTACTTCCTAAATTTAATAGAATATAGCTTACTTATAATTTAATTAGTTTTGATATCCTATTAGAATCAGCAATAATTTATTTGTAATACTATGTTTTTCTAAATTATTATTTTCTATAAGAAATATTGTTCTAAATGTATTCAGATCTATTTGGTATGATGCTGTCTTCATCTAAATCCGGCAAAACAAATCTTAAGTGTTCGGAACTGCACTTATGAGCAGATGCGTCATTCAGATCTCGATTTTAAGCTGATTCAGTTCTTCAGAAAATTGTATTTTTCGTATTTTTTCAACCGTTTGATGCAGGATGCACTTCTGCACTAATGAATTCAAAAAGAAAATCTCATTAAAAAAAATTATGCATAATTCAAAATGAGTAGATACATTATTTGAGGTAGATGATAATTAAATATTAATGGTACAAGAGATACCAGAGATACTGCCAGATACCTCTTTATTAATCTATGTATGCACAAAATGCATACATATGTACTTATGATTCTGAAAATCAACTATAAACTTTTTTCAATTGTGTAATCTTCGTTGAAAATTCATGGTGATCTTTTTTGGGAGAGTCCCTTTCCTCACACAAAGCAGTGCATAGTATATGTATGTACATACATATATCGAAAATATTCTTCAAATATTTTATTTTAACAAGGTCTGGCAATTCGCAATTGGCAGTTGATTTTGTTCAGCCACGGGTCCGGCTCTAGTCGGCCGCATTATATCCAGTTCTTTTTCATTGCGAATATTTTTGCTGCTCTTCTTTTCTCCACTGCTGTGCTTCCTTTTCATTAATTCTTTGCCCCTGTCACTATTACTGGTTTTATTCAAATTTTCATTCTTAACATAATTCATTTCAGCTCTGGTTTTCCACTCCCTTCCACACCCCTTCCCACTGTTCTCACTCTTCATTGGGGCTGCCATCGGCCGGCTCGTCTGCATTTATGCTGGTTTCAATTGAATACTAGCATATGGCTGTGAGCTCTCCCCCTCCTATCAGGAGCTCGGGCTGTGGCAGCCACTGACAATTTTCTTTTCAGCAGTTTTGGGTAAGGATTTCCTGGCTTCGCGGTTTGCTTGTGGCCCAGCCAGCCAGGCGGGGCGCCCAGAAGCTGGTGGCTTAAGCGATTGCGGCCAAGCTAGCCCGAGTAATAAATGCGCATTGCATTTAGCCGCAACAGAAAGCGGCAATAGAAATGGTCGGGTTCGTATACGGGGATGCCGGCCAAAAGAGGTATCCAGGAACCACTGCGAAGGCTGAGGAATCAAGCACAGATTAATGCATAGCAAAATAAACAAAATCAGTCACTCCACTGGAGGAGAACTTTCTCCTTGGAGGAACCGGAACACCGAATACTTTTATCGACGAAATGTCTCTCAAGCACCTACGCAAATTGGTAAAAATTTGTCTGTAATATCTACTATCTAATATCTACTGTTCACCTGATCCTTTTTCCCATTTGATAGCATCATATTTACCTACTACTTGAGATTTCTGGCTGGTTTATCTTAAGATACAGTTTTGTATTGCACTAATGCATACTATTCCACTAATGCTTTCATCTGTGCGTGGCATAGTTGTAAGTAAAAGTATGAGAAAATTCTCCCAGGGTATATCGAGTTCTTCAGTAGAGGCAGCATGAACCTCAGAAGGAGCTACATACATACATCGGAAGGAGGAGAAGCAGCACCAATGATGTCAATGTTGCCGCAGAGATTCTGCAGTTGTTGCATGGTTGAAGTTCCTCACTTCCGTACTGCCTCGGTTCTTGGCTGGCGGATATGGCGTCGTTAAATTGGTTTCGCATCCGGTCGCCATCGCTGTCGCCAAAATATCCCCACAGGCAAACACACGCCCAGGCAAAGAATGGGAGACACAAGTAGAAACATTAATAGTTTATTTGACTGTTCACTCGTTGAGGAAACCGAAACTTCGAGGCAGCAGCCGTGGGATCTACTTCACATTCTTGAGAGTTGGGAGTGGAAATGGTGGAGCATGTCTGAGCATCGAATGTGTCCTTGCGGTCGTAGATGCTGACGAGATTTTGAAGTTATTAACTGAACGGAAAGAGATCGGTTTCTATACTGTCGACTACCACCATTCGAACGAGGGTTGGTTATGGATAGTGATAATGAAAGGAGAAAATGGAGAGTTTGCACCTAATAGCAGACATGTATTGTAGTGCTTTCAAAGTGCGATTACATCAAATGTGATAATCGGTAATCTGTCTTTTGTAATCAATGCAGTACCATCGATTCGACTGTTAATGACAAAAGGAGACCCAATATGCATATTGTGTTTAGTCTTCTGGAAATCAAATTTCCTCTTCCAGTGTCTCTCTGTTGGCGTTGTCTGGGTTTTCTTTTTCTTGAGCATCGGTGAATGGCGAATGCGCTGTAGCCCAAGGGTCACTCTTGGCCCTAATAGTGTTCTGTATGTGGCTGCGGTGCGAATTGATGAAGCTGGATGCTGAAATCGGTTCTGCCTTGAGCACGGAAGTCGGGGCTTCCGCGCCCCGCCTCGCTTACGAGGCACATGCATAATTAATGTCCCATGTAAGGGGGAGGAACTACACACACACACACACACACATGTGCACGGGTACATAAATGCATAAAGGTACATGCATGAGTACATGTGTATGTGTGGGCTGTCTGGGGAAAATTCAATTAACTTTGACTCTCGGTTTGGGGAGGGAATAAAACCTTCGTGGCGTCAATGAGCAACCGCAATTGGTATAAATTTGAAATTTTGCAGCTTCTTCCTTTTGGGATATCCTGCCAGCAGGAGCCTTTTATGGAGGAGCACTGTTCCCCGGTGTATGTGTGAGTGTGAGAGTGCGTCCCAATAAAAAATTTAATTTTAAGCCTAATGGCTGTCATGTGTGAGTGTCTGTGTTCGGTGGAACCGTATCCTTTGGTTTCTGTCTGCGCCGGCTGCACTTAATTTGCTCCTCGAGTTGGCAGTAAAAGGCGTCATCGACTGAAATGAAATAAAAGCGCTTGCAGCATGCGTAATAAATTGCGCCGAGTTCCGGGCCGTGGGCCAAGGGCCGAGGGTAACCCCTTAGCGCTGACTCAAAACGTTAGCCCGCTCAACCGTTTCTCCCCCTTAAAAGATTAGACGGCAAAATGGTGCACTTTAAACGGTCGAAAGAGCGCATCCTACTTGGGGATCCCCGAAAAGGGTAAGCGGGTGTATGCGTCCGCTGCCACCAACTGATGAAGATTTTTTTCAGCCCTGCCCTGCCACATACAGAACGAGGGGGAACGTTGTGAGTTGCTGCGGACACCGCAACTCTACATTTATACCCGATACTTAGTCAGTATGGCTCTCCTCCGGCAGACGCCGCTAATATTAAACGACACGACAAGGAGTGCGTGCGAGAGAGACAGAAAATCAGTCTGAGCGTGACGTCGGGCGCTGCGTAGCCACTGCAAATTGATTTGTTCCTTTTGGCTATAAAAATTATCTGATCTGATCCAGACTCAACAATCTGATAGATATGGTCGTTATCTATGATTCTGCGTTTTTAGTTTTCTCGAATCTGCAATATTGTGAATGCAACAGATTTTCGTCCTTTGGGGTGGGGCGAAATTCTGAGATATACGTTTTATAGTGAGATCTAACAGGAGGGCGAATACCAAATTTGGTTACTCTAGCCTTAATAGTCTCTGAGATTTGTGGATGCCCCAGATTTTCGTCCTTTGCGGCGGCGGAAGGGGGTGTGGCGAAATTTGGACACGAAACGGTCAAGGTCCGATATCACAGGAGTGTGGATACCAAATTTGGTTGCTCTGGATCTTATAGGTTCTGAGATCCTTGAACTCATATTTTGCAATTGGCAAAACCGACCATGAAACCTGTGTGTTAGAGAGAGACAGAGCTAGAAAGAATGAAATTGTTTTCTTGATTCTGGCTATAATAATTATACGATCTGGTTGAGATTTACGAGTCATTTAGAGTCATCCTCTACGATTCTGCGTTTTTGGTTTTATCGTATCTTTAAAAATGTGGATGCCACAGATTTTCGTCCTTTGTGGGGGCGGAAGTGGGCGGGGCGAAGTTTTGAAATATTTTTGTAGCAGTGACATATCACAGAAGTCTGGATCCAAAACATCGTTGCTCTAGCTCTTATAGTCTTTGAGCACTAGGCGCTGAAGGGGACGGACAGACGGACAGACGGACAGACAGATATGGCTCAATCGACTCGGCTATTGATGCTGATCAAGAATATATATACTTTATGGGGTCGGAAACGATTCCTTTTGGACGTTACACACATCCACTTTTACCACAAATCTAATATACCCCAATACTCATTTTGAGTATCGGGTATAAAAACGGTGGGAACGTTGTAAGTTGCTGCTACGGCCGAAACTCTACATTTATACCCGACACTTAGTCCGCTTAGGGCGCTAACATTGAGCGACAAGGAGTGTGTGAGAGAGAGAGAGAGAGAGAGAGAGACAGAAAATCAGTCAGATCGAGTAGGGCGCTGCGTATTTGTATCTTTTGGTTATTTCAATGATCCGATCTGATCCAGATTCGGCAATATGGTATATATGGTCGTTCTCTGTGGTATTGCGTTTTTGATTTTTTCGTATCTGTTTGAGATGCCAAGCTTTTTTGGCACCTATGTGTTTCAAAATGAAAAGAGATTTCGGGTTAAACTTTATAATTCGTATTTAATCTTGGTGGCTTAGCGGAAGCCGATTGCTTGCTATTGCCAGATAAACCTTATGCGAGATCATATGCAACCAATGCGCAGAGGGGTTAGCATAGAACTAAACTATAGACGACGGCGTTAGATCAAAGTGATTGCCGAAGTGGCGGCAGCAGATCAAAGTAGTTGCCGAAGTGGCGGCGGCAGAGAGCCCCTTTAGCGGGAGAGCGAAGCAGCTCTGCAGAACGTCAACGTTTTACAACATAGGCGGCTCTCTCTGCTCATACAATAATAATGTTAAAGTTACGGTTATTCTTCAGCGGCTGGCCCGAACAGTATCTTTAAAATTGTGGATTGTGGATGATCGAAATACACTTGTATTATTATTTGTATTTGGTTTCTCTAGCTTTTATAGCATCTGAGATCTAGGCGCTCATATCGAGTCGGCTATTGATGTGAACCAAAAAGCGTCGGAAACGCTTCCTTCTGGGCGTTACGCACATCCACTACACCCAAAAATCAAATATATACCCCATTATTATTTTTCAGTATCGGATAAAAAATTGCAAAAAACCCGCTACTCAGATTCAATTATTGTCGAGTTTGTAGAATCTAATGTAAAATGAGTAAAAAAATAGAATAAAGTCAAGGGAAAAATATTAAAATATATGTTACTGGAATATAGCATTTAATTCTCTTATGGAAACAAATATACTTTTTATACCCGATACTCAAAATGAGTATTGGGGTATATTAGATTTGTGGTGAATATGGATGTGTGTAACGTCCAGAAGGAATCGTTTCCGACCCCATAAAGTATATATATTCTTGATCAGCATCAATAGCCGAGTCGATTGAGCCCTGTCTGTCTGTCCGTCCGTCCGTCTGTCCGTCTGTCCGTCCGTCCGTCTGTCCGTCTGTCCGTCCCCTTCAGCGCCTAGTGCTCAAAGACTATAAGAGCTAGAGCAACGATGTTTTGGATCCAGACTTCTGTGATATGTCACCGCCCCCACAAAGGACGAAAATCTGTGGCATCCACATTTTTAAAGATACGATAAAACCAAAAACGCAGAATCGTAGAGGATGTCTCTAAATGACTCGTAAATCTCAACCAGATCGTATAATTATTATAGCCAGAATCAAGAAAACAATTTCATTCTTTCTCGCTCTGTCTCTCTCTAACACACAGGTTTCATGGTCGGCTTTGCCAATTGCAAAATATGAGTTCAAGGATCTCAGAACCTATAAGAGCCAGAGCAACCAAATTTGGTATCCACACTCCTGTGATATCGGACCTTGACCGTTTCGTGTCCAAATTTCGCCACACCCCCTTCCGCCGCCGCAAAGGACGAAAATCTGGGGCATCCACAAATCTCAGAGACTATTAAGGCTAGAGTAACCAAATTTGGTATTCGCCCTCCTGTTAGATCTCACTATAAAACGTATATCTCAGAATTTCGCCCCACCCCCTTCCGCCCCCACAAAGGACGAAAATCTGTTGCATTCACAATATTGCAGATTCGAGAAAACCAAAAACGCAGAATCATAGATAACGACCATATCTATCAGATTGTTGAGTCTGGATCAGATCAGATAATTTTTATAGCCAAAAGGAACAAATCAATTTGCACTGGCTACGCAGCGCCCGACGTCACGCTCAGACTGATTTTCTGTCTCTCTCGCACGCACTCTTTGTCGTGTCGTTCAATATTCGCGTCGTCTGCCGGAGGAGAGCCATACTGACTAAGTATCGGGTATAAATGTAGAGTTGCGGTGTCCACAGCAACTCACAACGTTCCCCCTCCTTAAATTTTACTTTTTGGAACAGCTAGTATGCCTTTGTACTTATGGAGTGAGCGGGGGAAAATATATAAAAAAGGAGCACCAAAACGTAAAACGTAGAACGAAGGCTTCGGTGCTCAGGATCGTACCCAGCGTGGGACCCACAGCCGATGCCCAAGCTATGGCCAACCAAAACCAGAACCAGGGCATTGGAATTCTCAAGTTGAATACACGAATATTCACGGGGTCTAACTGAGCGAATTACGGACATCGGACATCGGAGAGTGGGCCGAAGAACTGGAGGCCTGTCCAGCAATCCACTGACTTTGATGAATGCAAAGGGACTCGAGAGTAGGATAGATTCGAGGTAGAACCGATACCAGATGGTGCTGGATGGTACCGTATTTTTGGTATCTAAAACGAATCAGTACGATCAACCCCACATTAAGAAGTCGAAATATGTGTGCATTTGCAAAAGGTTTTTTATCGAAGTGCTCAGACATTTTAATTGAAGTACTTATTAAATACTAGCCCACTACGCACTCGCTTCGTTCGTGCATCAACCACCGGCTCACTCGCTTTGCTTGCTCGCGCCAAATCTTTTTTATATAACAGATACTATAAAATATTAAAAAAAAATTCATAAGCCTGTCGAAAAGTTTTGAATTAAGTTAAGTAAATAGCTGCTAAAACTATTTAAAATTATGAAAAACTAAAATTCAAATGTAGCTAAATTTAATACATATATGGTAAGGGTATCCGGGAAGTGTGAGAGCTCGAGACATCGGTGGCGCCAGTTCGACTGGGCTGGACTGGACGTGCTGTGGACTGTCCTGTGCCTTCCAATATACAAAATGCGCCTCGAGCCGCTTTTCACGCGTCGCACACTCACCGCAGACCAAAGAGAAACAGCAAAAACAAGGAAGAAAGAAAAAACGAAATACAAAACGATAAAAAAGCACAAAAAGTGGAAAAAAGTGGAAACAAAATAAAATAAAGTAAAAATTGGCAGAAAAAGGAACGGAGCGCCGGCAAGCCAGAGACCGAGACAAGGCAGTGACAAAGCCTTCAGCTATTAAAGCCTCCTCTCGCCTCTGCCACAATCCCAGTCCAGGGAGATCCACATCCACATCCTGTCTATGGGAATCTATGTTAGTCCAATGCCCAACCCCACTGCCCCCTCCCTCCAAGAAAAATATGTTGGCATTTGTAATTTCGTGAATGGGGTTCTTTTTATTCATAATTCATTACTTGGTTTATATTTATACTATTTACTGGATATTTTCTGTCGTCCTGACTCACCCTGCGTCCTGTGTCCTTCTTCTTACCCAACTTCCAGCTGCAACATCAAAACGGACCCAGGACGACGACGACCCCAACAGATTTTTGTGTTAATCCGCTTCTCTGGGCATTTGCGGCCCGTTACTCTCAAGTACCTAGAAATATTTCTCTACATCAAATGCGTTCTCGTTAATTTGCCATCTCATTGTGAGGACGGGCACGGGGAAGGGGACTCAGCGCCCTCCACTTTGGGTTTTCTGTTCTTTTCGTTAAATTTTAGCTTAATCTTAAGTGTTCTTTGCTTTTCTCTGCTCGACTTTGCTCTCATCATTTGCCAATTTGTCGCAATACTTCGGATAAATTTTCTCAAAATTCCCAAAAGACAAGCGCTTTGCCGCCTGTCACCATCACTTACACAAATTGTATTTGGCTATTACCACGCACAAAAAAAAAATGTGATCTATGTCATATTTTTTTATAATTTATAGTTAAATATGTAATTTGCTTAGCGGCTTTTGTCTCGGATTTCGGTGTACTTGGCGAAAGGAAATGGATTCCGATCGCATGCAATGCTGTGGTAGAACTTTCATTCAAGTGTCGTCAAGAAACCAAAGAGAGCTGAAGGAAAGCTTTTTCTTATGGCTATATCGTTAATAAAATCTTTCATTCTATTCTACATCAGATTCGGAAAAATGGTTCCTTAACCTTTATTTAAGAATTATCTAAAAAAATATGTTGTATGAACAAATCGATATTACTTTTCAATGTACCTAGGGTCTACAAAACGCGGCCAGTAATCAGACTCTGTTTATGATAATATTGGGAAAATGCCCCAAATGAATATCATTTTAAAAGTTTTTGTAAATTTTAGTAAGCCAAAGATAAGTGAAAAGAATAAGATACTTTTTATTTAGGCTTCAGAAAAATGATATAAATATTAACCAATGCAAATGGAAATGCAAATAAAAATAAATAAAGTAATAATATCATGAACATAAAAGAAATTTTAAAAAGAAAATTATACATAAAAATTTTAAAAATCATTCATATTGTGGATATACGGTTGAAAGTAAAACTGCATCCGAAATGCAAGCAGTGAAAACCGTGAAAAGTACATTTAGTTGGAAGAGAGTGAAAGGAAAACGTCGTAAGGCCCGCTCAAGTGCGCGCAAGCCAATGGAAAACGTGAAAAGAGGAAAGTTGGAGCTCTGTAATTGCTTCAGAGTTCTCTACACTCTCCCCCTCACACTCGCACTCACGCTCACACTCGTGTACCGATCTGTCAGTCTCTTCAGCAGGCAATTACATCTCTTTTTTCTTTGACCATCCGTTCCATCTCTTTCTGCCAGTACGAGTATCTGCTCTCCCTGTCGCACAAAGTAGACCGAAATCCGAAAAACAGAGCCCTTATGTATACTGTTTGTAAACACACATTTATGTTTTGTTTTTTTTTTTTCATTTTTTTTTGTTTTTATATTTTCTGTTTGTTTTTATAGTACTTTAGATTTGGCCTTTGCTGTGCACACTATCTCTTTCTGTGTGTGGCTCGCCATCTCTTTCTAGCCAGTTTTCTGTTGCATCGGTTGCAGCTGCTTCAGCTTCTCTGTGGCTTCCATTTCCAGCACTTTCCATTGTTTCTTTTATTCATTTTTGTGGGGCTTTCCTTAAATCCACTGTCCCTTTCCCTTTATCCTGGTATTTCTATTCTATATCTATCTCTCTGCTTTCTCTGTGTCTCTGACTGTTTGTGTGTGTGTGTGTGGTGGTGTGTTGTTTGTTTGTGCGCGTGTTTATATTTGTTTGGTGCTCCTTCCGGTGAAAAATTGACATATTTGGTGCTGCCAACTGGAATCGTCGACTGCCAGCAACTCGAACCGAACTGAAGACTGAGCTAAGTTTTATTTTGGCTGCTTTTCGTATCCGCTTGGCGTTGACTAACAGCTTGGATTTCCGGCATTTTCTGGCTAAGACAGAACACAACAAACACAGAAAAACTTTGGCCGGAATGTGGATATGGATGATGATGATGTGGATGTGGGTGATTGTTGGGTTGAGGTTGAGTCAGGGAAGGGAAAAATGGCTTGGAATGCAATTGCTTGGAGGGGAGCGGATCGAATTGGGGTCGTGCCAACTGATTCAATTTACTGACACTCGGAACTCGAGCTAGCTCTCTCTCTCGCCCCCTCACTCACTTTTCTTTTCCTTCTCTCCATCTCCTTCTGTCATTTTGAAGACCAATTACATGCACAGTTCTTCGGTTTCTTAGGTTAAAGTTGCTTCGGAATGGAGAGAACTTTGCTAACGGTATCAATGGTGCTTGGGGAACAGTTTTTTCCTATTTTGTTTGTGTGTATGTGCGCGCACTCGCGTGTGTGTGTGTGAGTGGCGGAAATGGGTGTTAACAGTTACTGTTAAGGCTACGATTACGGTTACTGGGGAGTGCTACTGCTACTGCTGCTGCTGCTGCTGCTATGGATGCTGTTGAGGCTGATGCTTCTGCCGATGCCGTTGCCGATGCCCCTTACTCTGCCTCTGCCTCTGTCTCTGCCTCTGCTCTATCCCAGGATCTTCTTGAAATAGCTAACAGTTTCCGGCTTTGTCAGCGAGCGTCGTCGATTGGGCTTGAATGGCGCCTCAGTTTCCTCCTCCAGGAAGTTGTGTCTTGTTGTGGCTGCCTCTTCCTCTGCCCCATCCTTCTCACCGTCATTGATATCTTTCTCTTTCTCTCTATCTTCTACATTCTTCTTAGCGCCCTTTCCGGCTGACATTTCAGCCCCATCCTTTGCTGCAACTGTGTTTGGCTTTGATGTTGGTCTAGCTGAAATTTTTGGTGTAGTTATCCGTGAAGTGGAAGTTATTGCTTCATTTGGAGTTGTTGATGCTGCCATTGGTGTTGTTGGGGTTGCTTTTGGTGTTGCTCTTGGTGTAGCTATTGGTGTAGCTATTGGTGTTGTTCGTGCAGCCATTGGTGTTGTTGAGGTTGCTGCAGATGCGTCGGTTGGTGTTTCCCTAGCAGTTGTTGGTGCAACTGTATTTGTCGCTGTTGTGGCAGCAGCTGTTGCATTCAAGTTGTATATATTTGCTGCGGTTGGCTTTACATCGTTTTCATTTTCTGCTGCACGTGTTGTTGTTGTTGTTGTTGTTGCCGTTGCTTTTGCTGCCTTTGTTACTGTTGTTGGTATTGCGAAAATCTCCTGTTTGGTGGTGTCTTTAGCTACTTTCACGCCTGTCCCGACTCCATCCACTGCCACACTTTGCGACTTGACTTGACTTGCTGTTGTCACCTGCACACTGTCTGGTATACCTGCTGGCGTTGCTGTTGCTGTGGCTGCCACTGTAGATGTTGCCACTGCGTCTGTGTCTGCTGTTGCTGCTGTTGCTGCTGTGAGCCCCGTTAATGACATGATTGTTGACGGCTGCTCCTTCTCCTCCTGCTCCTCCTTTACGGGTGCTTTTGTTGTCGGCGCTGGTGTTGTTGGGGATGTTGCCGCTGTGGTGCCATGTACTGGTTTATGGTCGCTGTGATCGACATGCTCCTGGTTCCCATGTCTGGTTGGTGGCACATAGTGCGACTTCACCAGCAGCATGGGCGGAATGAAGTGCGAGTTGTCCGCGGACTCCTTGACGTGTGTAGCATGCAACGGTGGCAGCTGCTGCAATGTGGAGCCATCGTCTCCACTGTGCGGAGTCTGCTGGTGCGTGTGCTGCTGTTGTTGCACTGGATGTATGGGATGGCCCAGGTTGTTGCCGGGCGGCACCATTGATGTCGTTCCCATCGATGACGGGCTGTCAGTTGTCGCTGTTGTTGTTGTTGTTGAACTTGTTGGCACTTCAGTTGTTTTTGTAGTGGTTGTTGGCAGCTCAGTGGTTGTTGTTGTTGTGGTTGTTGTAGTTTTGGTCGTTGTTCCAAGTGTGGGAGTTGTTATAGGGGCTTGAGTCATCGTGGTGTCGACGGCCATTGCGGCGGTCCGTGATGTTCCAGCCGTTTGAGCTTCAGTGGTTGTCGTTACTGCCGCTTCGACTATGGGCGGCATGGTCCTCAGGTCCTGCGGAAGGATCTTCTTCTTGTGAGGCAAGTGTTGAAATATCTCGTTTGACGCATCACTGTTGCTCTCGTCCATTGCATCGGCTATGTTTGGTGGCAGCTGCTCCTCACTGAGAGCCGGCTGGTCGCCCATCATCATCTCTTCCAGCAGCCTCTTGCTGGTCGTCGGCTTCTGTTTCTGCAGTTGTTGCTGTATCTTCGGAATAAACTCCGGGGTGTTGGCCTTCTTGGCGGATTTTTTCACCGGCTTGGGGATCTCATCTGGTATGCGGTAGAGTCCGGAGAGGGATACGGAGCCGGGGGCATCGGCCTGCATGAACTCGGCCAGACCGAACCGCTCGTTCAGCGGGAATGGGGGCAGAGTCGGCACCAGGGGCACCAGAGGCGGCGCCACCTCAATGTTGATGGCCATGCCTCTGCGTCCGTTGTAATTGGGCAGCAGATCGATGTCGTTGTTCTCGTTGTTATCCGTCCGGATGTTGTTGATAATCTGCAGCGACTTGAAGTGCGAGTTGGTTATATCGTTGATGCGCTGCGCCTCCAGTCGCTCCTTAGGACAGATCAGCTTCCGGACGGCCCGATCACGATCCTGCAAATCAGATCAGACAATTCAAAACAAAACAAATTATATTGCGAACTACCAATAGAGCAGCGTTTCGATAGATCGGAGAATAATGCTCTCCCCCTTATCTTTAAGAAAGAGAGAAAGAAAAATAATGGTGGATGGGACTCACCTCCTTTCCTTTGCAGGTGTGTCTCAGAAGGCCCTCCTCCTGGCAGTTACGGATAAGCTCTATGCTGGCCGTGTCCGCCATGTACTGCATGGTCAGGTTGGGCATGTCCTTCAGAATGCAAGCGTCCGCCCAGCTGGGTACTGATTGAATCAAGCAAAAATTTACCGAAAATTGCGTAAGCTTCACTCAGATCTCCCTCGCACCCCTCATGAGCACTTACCTGGCATCTCGCACAGGAAGGAAGCCGTTTCGGGGCCACCGCAGCGCAGAGCGTGCCAACGGTAATCGCGTATGGGGTCAATAACGGCGCAAAGCGGGGCATCCATCAGTGGCAACGACTCGGCCCAGTAACCAGTGTCGGCCACCAGAGGACGCGAGTTCCTGTTCCCCAAAGCACAAGATGAGCAATTTCAATCGGGTATTATTATCAGACTATCTTTCATTCATTTGTACGTCATTATAATCTATTTACTAATCTTAGCTATATCCTTTATCACCTTTCTTAGAAATAAGATGATCAAACTTGTATTCTATTAATAAGTTATTAATCCATCATTTATTTTCTGCTCAAGCTTCACAAAGTGAAATCATTCTTATTTCTTCTTATTATTATCTGTCTTATGTCAACTGTATCAAAATCTTGTACCTCGGTGTTTGGGCAACAACTGCTCCCAAACGGCTCGACCGTTGGTATGAGAGTAGGGACTTAAGTATTATTTATTTTGGAGTTAGCTTCGTGCCTAAGGGATCGCGCACACTCGAGCTTAAAGAAGAGCTGAAAGCGGAGCTGATCTGAGAGCTTTTTGCACATCGAATCAGCCAGCAGGTGCGTTCAAACAAGAACAAATCATGACATCGATCGGATCAACAGAAATAGTTCGTAATACGGCGGAGAATTGTTTGCCCGATCCGTACTGTCTGAAATTCCTTTACGTGTATTTCTTCTCTTCTTTTAGTCATCCATCTTCATTTATAAAATTGAATTAAAAATGTTTGTATCTTCAGTATCTTTCCTATCTCCAAAAATCACTTTCCAAATTAGTAGTGTTGGTTTTGCATGCAACTACAACGGAATTGTGGCACCGAGCTCGAAACACAGAGTCCACGCAGTCATAGATCCATCCTAGCCGGCTAGGGACCCTTCTATACACATGTCGGCCCTAACAGGTTGCACAATTGTTACAAAACGGCTTTCAGCTGTCTGAGTCTCTGTTCCGAAAGCTCTTTTCTGTGTTTTTGCGTGACGTGTGCCGTGCAGTGTTGCTTGCCGTAGTACTTACGACCACATAAAACGATCCGAGTTCTGCGGTCGCATGAGACCAATCCAAACGATGTCGTTCACATCCAATTCCCTCAGCAGGTCGCGCGTTGCATCGAATTGAAAACTGTTGTCGACTGTTTGGTGGGTGGGGATACACACACACACACACACGGAAAAGCAGTGGGGAAGATAAAGAGAGCAGAAAGAGGGGAGAGAAGAGAGGGGGAGAATGAATAGTTAAAATGAAAACGAGACGACAAATGGTTTTTGTTTGTTCTACACAAGAGTATACGTATTTCTATTAAATTCGCTTCGTCTATTGTTTTGCTGGTGTTGATTTGTTCTGGCTTTTGTTTCGGTTGATTTTATTTTTTATATATGTACATATATACGTGTTTGTTGTAAAAACGGGGTAGGAGCCAGGAGCCAGGAGCGAGAACCCGGCAATCCACTCATGGCATATCCCAATGCCATCCCTCCAGTGACAACACAAATTGTTAACAAAACGCTGTTGGAAATTATTTGTGTTTTTGTTTTTGTTTCTATTTTAAAATTGTTGTTTTTGTCGTTAGTGCCTCCTCTGTTTTCGTTGCTGTTTGCTGTTTGCTATTGCTATTTTGCCTTTGTTGTAAGAGTGTTTCCCCCTCATGTTCAGCGCCCCGCCCCGCATCGAACATTTGCATCCCTGGCTTGCCAACAATTATTCTACGCCCACGCTGAGTCTACACTGAATGAATCTTTCTCTCTCTCTCTCTCTCTCTCAGTCCGGCTTTGACCATTCGTTTGCCAAAACAATGAGCACACGAATCGAGGCAGAATGGGTATGAGGGGGGATGAACGTGATGTCCAATGATCCCTGAACTTTTGACCCTATCAAACTGGAGCTTGGACCCTTTGTAAAGACAGCGAGGGCAGAGCGATTGTCTTTAGATTTCTAATGACGGGGATACAAATACCAATCGAAGTCCCCCTGAACTCCATAATGAATCCAAATATTTAGGAGATAAGAAACGTATTTTTACAAACGATTTCCATCAGGAGAAGCTTCCAAAGAAGATCTGCCTAGAGAGACACCGTTATGGAGAGAGACTGTTCTCACCACTAACGCTCTTTCTTTCCCACGTCCTCCTGCCTAGAAATTTCACACTCATGAATAGTTATTCTGCTATGTGTCCAACCAATTTCCCGGCAACATTTTGCGGTATTATCCAAGCGGTCGATGAGCCATTTGAGCGCTTGTGCTATACTGATTTAGCTGCACTGAGCTGTTTGGCTATCTTCATCTGACCCCAATCTTCCCTGTCCCCCCGTCCGACCCGCTCAAAGCTGGCCCCCAACCATCCACTGCCCCGCTCCTCTCTTGGCACTGCAGCGACAGCATTTGTCAGAGGGATTTATTGTGTTATGCGGATGGCATGGTGGTGCGATGCGATGGGATGGTGTTCTGGCCAGGGGGGGACACCCGGTATTTACATGGCAAATGCAAACCGAAAGCAATGCGGTAAATGAGAAGGAAGGGAGAGTGTATTGAGGATGGGGGACGCTCAGGAAAAGCTTTTGGGGCCTGGCCACATAAAAGACTCGACTGTGGCTGCGTCACTTTGCTGTCATTCCATTCATTTGTGAGCGACAATAGCAGCCCAGCCTCACACCGTCGGCCTTCGTTTATCACCATGGGCTCTTCTCCCATCTAACATCTCCTGCCGTCTGCTGCCTGCCTCCTGCCTCCTTCAAGCCTTGGCCAGGTTCCTAAATGCATTCATTTGGCACTAGGTGACACAGCCAACAGCAGCCGCCTCCGCCTCCGCCTTTCGTCTCGTCCTTCATTCTCTCATTCTCGGCTGTGTCCGTTGTCACAACAGCTGCCGGACATTTGTAATAATGTGCAATCCTTCTTCGCCGCACTCACCCCTTATTTTAACCCTATTCAGACCTGTTTTCACCGTCTTTCCTTTCCACCCTCATTCTCGGTGCTGTCACTGGGCTTATTTGCATTCCACATTTTGTTAGCGTTAGGAATTCTTCATCCGTATTCTAGCTTTCGCTCTCTCTCTCTCGCTCTAGACTTGGACTTACTGTTTGGCTTTCATTAGTTTCTCTAGCCCTGGCCATGGCCCTACCCTTCCTCCGCTGACTGTTAATCGTCAGCTGTCGCTTACCTGTCACCAGATTGGCATGATGAAACTGGCAGACGGCATCTGCCTCGAACCAGGAGATGCGATCGCGGAAAAAGCGATAGAAGACATTCAGGCCCTCTTGTGGCATGGTCCAAGTGTTGCTCACGTTCACCTGTAAGGACAAAAATAGAGACCGGAAGGGGGTTGAGTGACGGTATATTTGTATGCGACCACCGTGCGTATACCTTATGCATTAAGCATACGCCTCGTGGCCCCCGTAAAGCGTTTACATTTTTAATGCCTCTGAATCTCTCGCTCACGTGTAGTGAGTGTTGGGCTGTGTTGTGTTGTGCGGCCTGTGTGGGTGTGGGTGTGTATGTGTGTGTGTGGGGTTGTGCGCTTGGCACTCGGTGTTGGGATTCTACGACATTAAAAATACATACAACAAAACACACGCGCACAGTTGCTTAGGTGAAGGAGGACGCAGAGGCAGAGGAGGAGGGTTGATGTAAAATCTGCTTTGAAGCTTGTGCCCATATATTTCATTAGAGCAGGCAAAGGAACCGGCACCGGCACCGGCACTGGCACCAGAGGAGCTGCCGAAGCTGGGTCCGGAGAGGAGGAACAGAGTCCACAAGGCAACGTCATGGCACCATACGACAACCTTCCTTGCCTCAAGAGAGAGATTCAAAAAATGTTCTTTGTAGCAGCCGCGTGCTGAGACCGAAACCAGCAGCAGGGGAGAAATGTTGGGCACTCATTCCTGCCCCCTGCCTCCTGCCTCCAGCCACTGTTTCACAACTCATGACTCTGCCTCCTGCGCTAGCCCCTTGTTGCTGGTCCTCTTTTTGGGAATGGAGTGACAGGCATTGCTGTTCTTACATTAACTAATTAGGAGCAGAGGCTGGAGCATAAGAAAGCACATGCTCATACATACTTAAGTACATATGTACTAGTATATATGCAAAAAATGTATCCTTATAAAGTATAAATCCCCGAAATGCCGAAATTTTAGATGAGGTACCTTTCCGGATGGAATCAAACAGAAATTTAAGTGAGGAAGAGAATCCCTGATCAGTGTGAGCGTAGTACCCAGCTAAGATCTTTGAATTTGTTTTTTACCTGTTTTTTGGCTCTACCTGAAGATATACAAGTAATCTCAAAAATTTGTGGCAGACTTTAGTGGCATTATATCCGAGCAATAAAAGCCATTAACAAATAAAATTGTTCAAATTATGCCGAAGGTATTAGTCAAGGATACAAGTCTGTTGATGTTGATGCGAGTTGAGTTGAGTTGTAAATTCGAACGGTTTTATTTTCAAAACTTATGCACCATATACAGGAAACTAGAATCTATTTACAAATAATACCAACGCTAAGAAAAGGAGGTCATGTGCGGTTGTGTGGACTTATTAAAAAAATATTCACTCATCGGGTTTTTTTTTGCACGCAGAACATTGTCCATGGAAAATAGACAAGAAATGGCCAGAGAGGCAGCATGGGTACAAAGTTCTTGTTCATACGAACAAAGTTCCCATCACGAAATGCACAAAAACTAGTTCCGATACTTTTTATGCAATCCAGAAAAGATGCAATTTACACTTGAATTTATTTTCATTTATTTATTATTATTTATTTATTTTTCTAGCCTGAAGTATACTAAGCTCACATCGGATAGTCTAGCCGCTTCGTTTAGATGATTGGACAACCAATTATTGTATCGAATACTTTAATGGTTTACTTGATCCACAATTTTAGGGATGTGGCGATCTCTTTCGAGCTTTGAGGTCCGAACAAACCAAGGAGTACCTTAGAGTCATCGCTGCATGATTTTAATATTTTTATACCCGATACTCAAAATGAGTATTGGGGTATATTAGATTTGTGGTAAAAGTGGATGTGTGTAACGTCCAGAAGGAATCGTTTCCGACCCCATAAAGTATATATATTCTTGATCAGCATCAATAGCCGAGTCGATTGAGCCATGTCTGTCTGTCCGTCTGTCCGTCCGTCCGTCTGTCCGTCTGTCCGTCCGTCCGTCTGTCCGTCCCCTTCAGCGCCTAGTGCTCAAAGACTATAAGAGCTAGAGCAACGATGTTTTGGATCCATACTTCTGTGATATGTCACTGCTACAAAAATATTTCAAAACTTCGCCCCGCCCACTGCCGCCCCCACAAAGGGCGAAAATCTGTGGTATCCACAATTTCGACGGTACGAGAAAACTAAAAACGCAGAATCGTAGAAGATGACTATATCTTCTAAAATGCAAAATCTGAACCAGATCGTATCATTATTATAGCCAAAATCAAGAAAACAATTTCATTCTTTCTCGCTCTCTCTAACACACAGGTTTCATGGTCGGTTTTGCCAATTGCAAAATATGAGTTCAAGGATCTCAGAACCTATAAGAGCCAGGGCAACCAATTTTGGTATCCACACTCTTGTGATATCGGACCTTGACCGTTTTGTATCAAAATTTCGCCACACCCCCTTCCGGCCCCGCAAAGGACGAAAATCTGGGGCATCCACAAATCTCAGAGACTATTAAGGCTAGAGTAACCAAATTTGGTATTCGCACTCCTGTTAGATCTCACTATAAAACGTATATCTCAAAATTTCGCCCCACCCCCTTCCGCCCCCACAAAGAACGAAAATCTGTTGCATCCACAATATTGCAGATTCGAGAAAACTAAGAACGCAGAATCATAGATAATGATCATGTCTATCAGATTACTGAATCTGGATCAGATCAAATCATTTTTATAGCCAAAGGGAACAAATCAATTTGCAGTGGCCACGCAGCGGCGACGTCACGCTCAGACTGATTTTCTGTCTCTCTCGCACGCACTCTTTGTCGTGTCGTTTAATATTCGCGGCGTCTGCCGGAGGAGAGCCATACTGACTTAGTATCGGGTATAACCGTAGAGTTGCGGTGTCGTTCCCCCTCGTTATTTCAGAAATCACGACATTGAGTGTAACAATGAATGTTATTTGACTCAGGAACGATTTTGTGACTGTATACTGCGGGTGGGTAAGAGAAATTTTGGTATGTATAAATGGCCTTGTGCCTGTTTTTGTCAATTAGCAATTTTGCTTGGTCTGATTAGCATTGCGAATATGAGGAGCAACTCTATGTACTTCTTCCGGAGTCCCGTGCTGTCTTCGAAGTCCTAATTGGCGGGAATCCAGTGAAACCAATGTTAACAGACAGGAATGCTGGCCATAAATTATGGCAATCATTTTTTCTCCCATCCTTCGCGTACTTTTTCTCTTTTATCCCTCTCCCCTGATCTGGTGGATGATTCAACATTGCCTATACGCCCTGCGTTGGGGTACCAATGAGAATAGGGTGGGGGAGGGAAGTCAAGCATAACAGAGCAGGCATTTCATTAACTTAATTAACATTTAATTGAAAAATTAAAAAAAAAACTTTTTTCTCTGTCCACAGAATGCGGGCAGGGCGCGCTTTCATCTCTTAATTGATGCGCAAAAAAATGCCATCAGCCATAAAATGAAAGCCGAAGAAAAATAGGATGAATCAGGGTGCAGGGAGGGTGCAGGGAGGGTTGGCTACTTTGATAAATAAGAGATTTGATGGTGAATATAAACAAAAAGGGGGCGATAAACACGCCAGAAGGGAGGGGAGTGCACCCTGGGTAAGTCACTTATCAGTCGATTAACTTTGTTTTTGTATCAATAATCACTCAAAGTATATCTTTGGCAATTTAATTCACTCACTGCCTTTGTAATTAATCCGCGTATGTAATGAATTTAGAAGTACTAAGAGAATACATTTATGACTGTAATTATGGGACCATAATTCGATATTTCGAAATTTTATATATATGTATATATCTGGGTCTAACAGGCTGTTTGCAGCTGCTTGTTGGTGAAGGGTAAGGTGCAGGAGCAGCCCACAAATGTTTCCGCGACCTGTCTGTGTGTCCTGTACGTGGAGTTATGGGATTATCAATTATTCAGAGAAAATCGTTGCATTCATAATAAGTCAATTATAGGCACAGAAAAAATTCATCAAAAACTGAGTGGAATTACAAATGCGCTTCATTGTCCGTGAAATTGGAATCAAATTACTATCAAACGAGGGGGAACGTTGTGAGTCGCTGCTATGGTCAGTATCGCTCCTCTTCTCCAGAGGGCGCACATATAGCTCTGCCAAGAGTGTGTGAGAGAAAGAGAGAGAATGAGTAAGAGCGTGACCACGCTATGTTGCCACTGAAATTTAATATGTTCCGTCTGGCTATAATAATAGCCCGAACTGATTCAGATTCTGCAGTCTGGAAGATATGGTAATTTTCTATGATTCGGCGTTTTTGGTTTTCTCCTATCTTCAAAATTGTGGATGCCACCGACTTTCGCCTTTTTTCGGGGCGTAAAACTTGCTTCAGTGTGATATCACAGGAGTCTGGATACAGAATTTCGTTGCTGTAGCTCTTATTGTCTCTGAGAAGTAGGCTTCAAGCAAGACGGAAAGACGGGTGGCCAGATATGGCTCTAACGACTCGGCTATTGATGCTGATCAAGAATATATATACTTTATGTGGTCGGAAACGCTACTATCTGTGCGTTACACATATCCATTTTGTGCACAGACTTTGATTACGGTGCTATAAGACCCAGTATTGTCTTGGAAAAAATACTCCTACGACTATGTACGTTTTTTCTTAAATATCAAAATTTAGTCCGCTTTAGATGAGTATACAAATTTAGCGGAAGGGAAATAACAGATTTGTGGTATAAGTCGAGAAACCAGATATAGTATATATGTATGTATCTGTAAGTATGCATATCGTACAGAGATGGAACCAACATCAGAAGAATCAACCTGAGGAACAGCAGCAATTAGCAAACTAGCAAAGTAGAAGCAATTTGAGCAACATCCAGCCACAGGACCAGCTGCAGGGGCAAAGGCAGTAGTAGAGGCAGCAGCTGCTCTGTTCCCGCTGTCTGTTGACTTTTCTATTTTCTTTTTCACTCGCTGTCTTGTTTTTTTTGTGTCTTGCTTTTTGGACACTCGAAAACAGTTCCCTGACTGCTTCTTTGCCTCCTGCTGCTCCTTTCGGCCCTACTTTGGCTGCTTCTCCCGCTGCCTGTTGCCTGATGTTGTCGATGCTTCTGCTGCTGATGCTGTTGTTTGTCCGCTGCTGCTGCTACTGCTGCTGCTGTTCTCTCGTTATTCTTTGTTTGTAATTATGATGAAGACATCACTAAGGATGCTTTAGCGGGGCATACTGTTGCAAGGGGACTACAAATTAAACAAAAGAATGAGTGAAAGCACAAAGCGCTGCAAAAGACATTTTTTTTCTTTGTATAATTTAAGTATTTGCATTTTATGAGCGTTAAATAAGAGATGGGCAAGAGAGGGGCAAAGATGAGAATACATAGGGTAAAGGAGAAGTCGTGGAAACTATCCGGGTGGGCCAGGCAGTGTTTTCCCTGAAAAAAGGCGACAAGAGTATGCAGCAGAAAGGTGCTGAAAGATCACTGAAAAATCTCCCCTTCGTTTAGGGAAAAAGCTCAAATGGAGTAAAAAATGCGGTCCATAAATGAGGACCGCAGATCTTCGAGCGTGTTGGGCTTTAGCCACAATGTGTAGCTAAGAATAACACCCAAGAAGTGAGGAAAATATCGACTCGGCTATTGATGCTGATCAAGAATATATATACTTTATGTGGTCGGAAACGCTACTATCTGTGCGTTACACATATCCATTTTGTGCACAGACTTTGATTACGGTGCTATAAGACCCAGTATTGTCTTGGAAAAAATACTCCTACGACTATGTACGTTTTTTCTTAAATATCAAAATTTAGTCCGCTTTAGATGAGTATACAAATTTAGCGGAAGGGAAATAACAGATTTGTGGTATAAGTCGAGAAACCAGATATAGTATATATGTATGTATCTGTAAGTATGCATATCGTACAGAGATGGAACCAACATCAGAAGAATCAACCTGAGGAACAGCAGCAATTAGCAAACTAGCAAAGTAGAAGCAATTTGAGCAACATCCAGCCACAGGACCAGCTGCAGGGGCAAAGGCAGTAGTAGAGGCAGCAGCTGCTCTGTTCCCGCTGTCTGTTGACTTTTCTATTTTCTTTTTCACTCGCTGTCTTGTTTTTTTTGTGTCTTGCTTTTTGGACACTCGAAAACAGTTCCCTGACTGCTTCTTTGCCTCCTGCTGCTCCTTTCGGCCCTACTTTGGCTGCTTCTCCCGCTGCCTGTTGCCTGATGTTGTCGATGCTTCTGCTGCTGATGCTGTTGTTTGTCCGCTGCTGCTGCTACTGCTGCTGCTGTTCTCTCGTTATTCTTTGTTTGTAATTATGATGAAGACATCACTAAGGATGCTTTAGCGGGGCATACTGTTGCAAGGGGACTACAAATTAAACAAAAGAATGAGTGAAAGCACAAAGCGCTGCAAAAGACATTTTTTTTCTTTGTATAATTTAAGTATTTGCATTTTATGAGCGTTAAATAAGAGATGGGCAAGAGAGGGGCAAAGATGAGAATACATAGGGTAAAGGAGAAGTCGTGGAAACTATCCGGGTGGGCCAGGCAGTGTTTTCCCTGAAAAAAGGCGACAAGAGTATGCAGCAGAAAGGTGCTGAAAGATCACTGAAAAATCTCCCCTTCGTTTAGGGAAAAAGCTCAAATGGAGTAAAAAATGCGGTCCATAAATGAGGACCGCAGATCTTCGAGCGTGTTGGGCTTTAGCCACAATGTGTAGCTAAGAATAACACCCAAGAAGTGAGGAAAATATCACGAAATTTTCCTGGAAAACCAAAAGCATTCACACTCTGTCAGTGCTGATCCATAACAAATGGTGAATGCATTATGTTAGTGGATTCACACCATTCAACAGTGTTCGAGGGGCTGTCTCTCCTCATTTTCCTGAGCTTTATTGGTTTCTTTTTTGTTGTTGTATGTACTCGTATTCGAATTTCGAATATAAAATGAGGTAGGAGGAGAAGGTGGAGGGACAACACACACAATCTGCGTTGGCGGCATCAGCCTCAAGTGGCAGCCTCAATTTGTAATATGCCACAACAATCGTTGCCCCACCTTTCGACCAGATGGCTGGCTCCACCTGTGTTCGAGTGAATCGTGAGTAAATCAAGAGTATCTTGCTCATATATGTATAAATATGATAGGTGTATGTGCAGATGTATGCTAATGCGCAGAATTAGCTCTGAACAGCACAGTAGCATCATCGGCGTTTCAAAATCAAATACGAGTACGCGCTAGATCCACGGAAAGAACAGAGGGAAACAAGATACCACTATGCCGTAATGCTATGCGGCATATAGTGAGTGGGTAGGGTACTCGGTAGTAGCAATCCTTTTGATGTATTCGAATATCTTATGGCCCTCACAGAGCTCGAATTTCTTCGCCTGTCACTCTCCGCTAAAACTCCGCCACGGTCGGTCACCTTTAACACATTATACTTTATACTTCGCCGTGTCATTTCTCATCTTCTTCTCCGAAATTGGGGCCAGTGTCACATATGTGCGATACAACATCTGCCGCGACACTTTGGTTAGAACAAGAAAGCGGCCAAGTCAAGTGGTTTACTCCACGGAATATTTATGAATTAGCAATGCGATTTTTGAATTTGATTTTCATTCTCTCTTTTGGCCGTTTGGGTTTTCCCTTCACTTTCATCCTTCCATTCTTTTTTTTATAGCCTCACCTTATTCGACTTATGTATGTGTTTGATGATTTACACTCCATTATGCTAATGAGTCATCTGCGGAGAGGTGGGTGGTGCCAAGGGGGAGGCATTACAGTATATACTCTTGATGGCAATCATTTGGGCCTACATTGCGTATGAGCGATGACAGGATGAGGATGATGGGTGGGATGGGGAGGATGGGAGTTCGTACAATAGTGGAAAGAGTGGAGTGTTCTGGGGAGTTCCAGCTATCTCGATTGCCAATCAAAAATGCGATTGAGTTGAAGTTGCTGAGGAGTACGAAAGGATAAGGGACACAACAGCAGAACAGTAGTAATGCGCCTGGGAAAAAGCTCGCAGAAGAGTACTGAGGATGAGTAGCATGGAGACCGTAAGTACCTTCAGCTCAGACCCTGTCTCCTCCGTTAGCTGCTCAATTTGTCGGAGCTCGGGAATATCGAGCATCCTTGATAAATGTCGAGTGCCAATTGTGTAAGTTGTCGACACCCCCACCTATTTCCCGCGCCCAGCAGGCAGGTACTTCAAGCTATCAAGGAATGTAGAGCGCAGGGTGGACCGGAACCGATTTTAGCAAAGGTTGTGGTGTTTATAAATAACGCTGCTCGTACGAAGAATATGCACTGAAACAGAAAAAAGTTAAAACGAGACCGTGACCCTTTCCTTCATTTAAAAAATCGCGATGTCACATTGCCACTGTAATGTCCTTGGCGGGCTACTGCCCTAAGCCCGCCTCCACTCCTTCATATCCTCCCCGATCCCCACAGTGGAACATGCAATTGTAACAGACTGTGCTCCTGCTCCTCCTGCTCGTCGGTCTCATCCTCTCGCTGACTACAATAAGCAACTCGGGACAACGACAACTCCCCCACCGAGACAAGAGAGGCAGCCGAGACATGGCAGGACAGGAGAAAGGGATAAGGGGGGTGAACAGTGTCACGGGCAGGCCAAAGAAAATGGCAGGCGAAGCTGCAGCTGTCAACTGTCGCGCTTGCTTACATGCACAGAAAATTTATTAAAATTGAAGACAGCAAGACAACGACAACCTGCACTGCGAACGGGCCCGCTTGTCAGTTTGCCACTCAGTCAGTCATGCAGTCAGTCTGTTTGTCGGCTTAGAGATGGGATCGTGACACGAGAGATTCCAGGGGGAAAAGGAAGCAGATGGACTCTGCTTAATGGACAGCAAAGCAGATAGAGGAATTAATAAAAATGCAATCTGGAAAGTCAATCATGGTCCAAGACAAATGGGTGTAGCAAGCGTCCAAGGATACAAAACAGAATATAAATAAAAAGGTATAAGAGATGAGTGCGTGACACGAATTTGCGAAGAGTCAAATAGACAGAATACTCAATCAGAGGACAGAGAAGAGCAGAGAGCAGAGAAGGAAAATAGTAATCACGATGTAATATAATAGTTACGAATAAGGTAGAGGGATACTTACAGCATTGGATACAATAAATTAGAGATGAGAGCGTGACGACGTTCATTTTCGAATGGTGAATGGAACAGGAACAGCAGCAAAAATATATAAGGCGAAAGCGAGTCAACGATAGCACGACATGGCGCAAGTGCAAGTCGCACTAGCCCCAAGGTTAACATCGTACTTTGTGGTGCATCGCCTAATCCTTGCGCTACCTTCGAGTCAATGTGAATTATATTTGGGCACTTAAGTCAACTCTCCTCGCACCACAAGCCCCCCAGCAAAGAGCCCAGAGCCCAGAACATAGAACCCACAAGCCAACATCCACATGAGGATGAGGCTGACGAACAGAATGAAGAGCATGTGGCAGGTACCACCTCAGTCAGTGTTTCTCTTGTTTCTCCCTTTGTGTGAATTTTACGGCGCTTTTACTTTTTGCAACCAGATTAAGTGATTCACTTGAGCCCAAGCCCATGCACAAGCCCAGGCCATTGAAAGCGGGACGAAGTGCAAGGGCTCGGAGTCATTGCCAAGACGTTCAAGAGAAAGTAAATTTCTCTAACAGAAGCGACTAGGCAAATGAAAGGAAAATCATGGCCAGCTGATTTTGAAGCAGATACTGCAACAAATATAAAAGCTGAGGCTGCTCTTGTGACTAAGAGTGGTCCCTATTCTCACACAATTTCATTCAAAGTCCTCAGAGCGATATACTTGTATCGCTTTGGACAACACCACGAATTGAAGCAGCTGTCTAGAACAACGGCCTTTATCGCTGCTCGCAAAAGGGTTAGATTTATTTCTACGGAGAGGGCAGTCCGCGCATCTCAGAAGCAACGACGGAGGTACGGTAATATAGTATAATTTCACCTAATGGATTTGATTCGAATTATAGAATATTGTTTAGTGGTTTCCATCCCGAACATTGCGTTATATAGATATATATCTCCACCAAGTGCCGTTAAGTGCCACCAAGTGCTTATTCCGACAGGTGGCGCGCATTGGACGAGGAAGAATGTGTGTAAGAGACATATAGAGAGAGAGAGAGAACGAGCGCGGGTTTGGGGATTCAGTTACCGGATATCGTTTTCTTTATTTTGGCTATAATAATGATTTGATCTTGTCGCAATATATTCAATAAATATTTCTGATTGTAAGTTTTCGATTTTTTAATATCTTCAAAATGCAAGTGGATGCCAGAGATTCACGCCTCTTGCAGGAACGGACTAGGGGCGTGGCATTATTTGGAAGTACATTTGTTTTCTCAGCCTCTTATAGCGCCTCCTTCTGGCTGTTACATACATCTACACAAATCTAATATTCCCGTATATGAAAACAGGCTATAGAAAGTCACCATATTCCGAGTTCCAAAACTAATCATACTAGATCAGATCTGATTTAATATTCTCCAAAAAACCCTCACATTTTGCAGAAAGTAAAGCAGGCTGGCCGAGCCTTAAACAAAAATTTGAATTATTTACAATCGACTAGAACGAATATTCATTCATTCTTCAACTTAAAAACGGTAACTAAATAAATTTTGAAAATAACAAAAAATTTTAACTTACAATAAACTATTATTATTTTTGATTATTTTTGTTGCATGGTGTACGGATCGACATGAATACACCGCGCAAGAGTCAGTTGCCGGAGCATGAGCCCAACACAGGAGCCCAGCAAATCGCAGATACAGATATTCTAAAGAACCTTGATGCGGAGCAGATGTGCATCTCAATCTTAGAGGCGGCACTGAAGCAAATATGTCAATTGAAGCAGCGATCGGCCGACCTACTGGTGGATGCGAAGAAGATTTGCTTGAACCAGATGAACAGCATGCAGACGCTGCGGGAGGAAAACACACGTCTGGAGCAGACCAATATCCGGCTGGAGGGAAAGCTACAGCAGGCCGTCGCACAGTTGGAGGAACATCGTGTACAGAGTCAACAGCTCACGGACAAACTTAGCCGAGGCGCAGATCAGCTGGACAGAAAACAGGCTGAATTAGAGAATATGACTGAGCGATACAACGCCCTGCAGTCGGATTTTAGAGCCATGCAACTGGAAAACGATGTCAAGATAAATGAGCTGCAGGGGTGTCTCGCCTTGGCCGACCATCCTGAGCCAGAGAATATTCCCCAGCAGTTCATTAAGGAGTTGGAGGCCAAGATCGCATTGTTTGAGCACACCTTTGCCCTCCTGAGGAAACATGCCGATCAGATTCAAGCTGAGCTGAATTCGATGGGTCCTCTCTTGCAGATAAATCAAACTTGCTCGGGACCTCAGGGTTGCAGCACTCCCCTCTGTATCGTCGAATGCCTAGGTGACATTATATCTAACCCAATACAGATGAATACAGATAAAATTATCAAGCTGCAAAACCTGCTGGAAGAGCGCGACAGGAATCTGCACCTGCTTCAGGAGAAGAAAACGCGTTTAGATAGTTGTATCTTGTGTATGCAAAAGGAACTGGGAGAGCTGCAACAAAATGGCAAATATTATTCGAGACTTCGGGAGAGACTAATGGCTATTATAGCAGAGCGGGATGCTCTAATAGAGCACCGTCAGGAGAGCGACAATCACCTCAAAAAGATGCAAGTTGAAGAGCTGAGACAGAGGCATGACAATGAAAATCTCAAACAGGAATGTGATCAGCTGATGGAGGATAACTTGAATTTGGCAGCGAAGGGGGACGCAGCAATGGAACTTCATCGTGAAGCAAAAACGGAGATGTATCGACTCTCACGTCATTGTGAAGTTCTCATCAATGAGCTAAGCAAGCTACGCGACGTTGCCCGAGAGCTCGAGGAGCAGCGCGAACAACACACCAATCTCGAGCGAAGCATGCAAATCGTCAAAACCAATGCAGAGCAGCTGGCCAAAAAGCTGAAGACAGAGAAGGACAGTCATCGGAAAGAGCTGCAGGACTTGGAGGAACAAATTGGTCGAGAGAAGGGCGAAAAGGCTCCGGCGGCGAATTGTAGCAAATGTCTGAATGGAAAACTGAATGATATTAGAAACGCTGAGATTCAAATCATGGAGCTCCAGCGTGTCAGTGGTAGTACTGAGCTGCCATCGACTTCGACTGGGATCACCCACGAGCACACCGAGCAGATAGAGCGGCGCTGTGGCGATCAAATGATGAATTCTTCTTCGCATATGGGAAAGGCAGAGGACAAGTATCAATGCCTGCTTCGCAGCTATTTTGGGGTTCGCGACGAGCTGGAGCAGCGTCTGAACGAGGTCGATTGTCTAAAGAAAACTATTATGGAGGAGCGTGCGAAAACCGCGAATATTTTGAACGCCCAGAAATCCGAACTAATCAAAAAGCTGGGGAAATGCTGCGAAAACGAGCGACTCGTATTGGAGCTCAAGCACGGCATTGAAAAAACATTTTCCTAGTTGCGCTGAATGACCATCAGAAAGTAATGCAGGCCTTCGAGCAAGGCTACCAAGCAGTACAGTGGTACACACTGGTAGGTGCCAATACGATGGCATACGATGATTTTATCTAACTTTCGTTTTGGTTTCTTATACTTTAATAAAAACTAAAAACTACAAAATAAGTGTACAAATTGGTGGTATTTCATTACATTAGCTCTCCTCACCTCACTTCAGTAGGGAGGGAAGGACGCTTGTGACTTTTTGATTTTCAGCCATCTGGCGAAATGCAGTACACCTCAACAACGGAATCTCATAGGGACTTTCTTTCTTCTTTCCGGTCTGCACAGCACAACAAAAATATACCAAGGCAAGTCGTGGAAGCCGAGGCTTAATCCTTTAAAGTTTTTAATTGAAGTTGAAACAACAGACAGCGGGCAACTCTCCACTGGAAGATGCAGATGGAAGACGATAGCAATGGGAACGTTAGCGTTAGAAGGGGTGGGAAGGTCAGGGACTAAGATATGACTGGGCTCAAGATGATTGCCCGAAGTTAGTCGCGCAGTTTTTGGGGGAGATTTCACGGTCCACGTTGTACGCAGACAGTATGCAAATTGATTGACGAAAATAAAGTCCGTGAGAGTGCAGAATGATGGGGAATCGAAGGAAACGAGACATGCAAATTGTGCAGTCCAAAGGAGGTGGAAGTGGCAGTTGCTCAGAGCGTTACGGCTGCGAAAATCTCCTGAACATGGTCGATGGCAAGGTAAAGTAAACCCCTCCTGTATACCTCTCCAGTAAGTCAATATAACTCTGAAAAAGTGCCCCGCCCATCTAATCCTAGGCCGTGTATCCGTATGTACGGACGGATCTATGCAGACCATAGATATACACAGTCTCATAGATTTTATGCTGTCAAAGATACCTGTGTTAACCGTCCAGTTTGAACACCCAATATGATAAAACTGTCAGATAAGTGCTAGGCATTGACTGATAGCACTGTGTAGGCGGCTACTAACTGTAGTTTATCGTTGTGTCTTATGGTATATACATATGTCTAGCAGTCTAGATTGGACTTGGAATCTGGTGGTAGCAAGCGCAGGTGACATTTCGTTCACCAGTGTTGGAAAAGCACACAAAAACAGAGAGAATTTTTGGACCATCGATATCATAAAGTTTGAGATGGAAACTTCATTGCAAAAGATTTTAGTTTTCAGCAAGAAAATGTTGCTAATCCAGCACCGGAATGAGTGGCTTCTCCTTTTTGTTTCTCTTTCCGTTTCCGTTTCCTACTCTCACTAGCTCCACCATCCAATTGGGATTACGTTGCCGATGGCCAATCGTTGCATGAACTTTTCCCTGATGGGAGCACAGCAAGCCCAAGTCCAAGTCGCAATCCTACCGAGACTGGGCTTTGAGCTCAATATGGATTCCGTGCCAGTGCAGCCGGTCATCCTCAAGCTCCATCCCCGCTGAGCCCCCGCTGAGCCCCTGCTGGAGCCAGCGATATCAGGGAATAGATAAAACTTCGACAGCTTGCGGATTCGATTCGATTTCTAATTAAAAGCGAAAAAACTTTTCCTATGCAACATTTTGGCCTGATGATCGCAATCGAAAATGTCGCACATTATAGTGGAGATGTGTGTTGTGCAAGGGCTCGGAGTCATTGCCAAGACGTTCAAGAGAAAGTAAATTTCTCTAACAGAAGCGACTAGCCAAATGAAAGGAAAATCATGGCCAGCTGATTTTGAAGCAGATACTGCAACAAATATAAAAGCTGAGGCTGCTCTTGTGACTAAGAGTGGTCCCTATTCTCACACAATTTCATTCAAAGTCCTAAGAGCGATATACTTGTATCGCTTTGGACAACACCACGAATTGAAGCAGCTGTCTAGAACAACGGCCTTTATCGCTGCTCGCAAAAGGGTTAGATTTATTTCTACGGAGAGGGCAGTCCGCGCATCTCAGAAGCAACGACGGAGGTACGGTAATATAGTATAATTTCACCTAATGGATTTGATTCGAATTATAGAATATTGTTTAGTGGTTTCCATCCCGAACATTGCGTTATATAGTTATATATATCTCCACCAAGTGCCGTTAAGTGCCACCAAGTGCTTATTCCGACAGGTGGCGCGCATTGGACGAGGAAGAATGTGTGTAAGAGACATATAGAGAGAGAGAGAGAACGAGCGCGGGTTTGGGGATTCAGTTACCGGATATCGTTTTCTTTATTTTGGCTATAATAATGATTTGATCTTGTCGCAATATATTCAATAAATATTTCTGATTGTAAGTTTTCGATTTTTTAATATCTTCAAAATGCAAGTGGATGCCAGAGATTCACGCCTCTTGCAGGAACGGACTAGGGGCGTGGCATTATTTGGAAGTACATTTGTTTTCTCAGCCTCTTATAGCGCCTCCTTCTGGCTGTTACATACATCTACACAAATCTAATATTCCCGTATATGAAAACAGGCTATAGAAAGTCACCATATTCCGAGTTCCAAAACTAATCATACTAGATCAGATCTGATTTAATATTCTCCAAAAAACCCTCACATTTTGCAGAAAGTAAAGCAGGCTGGCCGAGCCTTAAACAAAAATTTGAATTATTTACAATCGACTAGAACGAATATTCATTCATTCTTCAACTTAAAAACGGTAACTAAATAAATTTTGAAAATAACAAAAAATTTTAACTTACAATAAACTATTATTATTTTTGATTATTTTTGTTGCATGGTGTACGGATCGACATGAATACACCGCGCAAGAGTCAGTTGCCGGAGCATGAGCCCAACACAGGAGCCCAGCAAATCGCAGATACAGATATTCTAAAGAACCTTGATGCGGAGCAGATGTGCATCTCAATCTTAGAGGCGGCACTGAAGCAAATATGTCAATTGAAGCAGCGATCGGCCGACCTACTGGTGGATGCGAAGAAGATTTGCTTGAACCAGATGAACAGCATGCAGACGCTGCGGGAGGAAAACACACGTCTGGAGCAGACCAATATCCGGCTGGAGGGAAAGCTACAGCAGGCCGTCGCACAGTTGGAGGAACATCGTGTACAGAGTCAACAGCTCACGGACAAACTTAGCCGAGGCGCAGATCAGCTGGACAGAAAACAGGCTGAATTAGAGAATATGACTGAGCGATACAACGCCCTGCAGTCGGATTTTAGAGCCATGCAACTGGAAAACGATGTCAAGATAAATGAGCTGCAGGGGTGTCTCGCCTTGGCCGACCATCCTGAGCCAGAGAATATTCCCCAGCAGTTCATTAAGGAGTTGGAGGCCAAGATCGCATTGTTTGAGCACACCTTTGCCCTCCTGAGGAAACATGCCGATCAGATTCAAGCTGAGCTGAATTCGATGGGTCCTCTCTTGCAGATAAATCAAACTTGCTCGGGACCTCAGGGTTGCAGCACTCCCCTCTGTATCGTCGAATGCCTAGGTGACATTATATCTAACCCAATACAGATGAATACAGATAAAATTATCAAGCTGCAAAACCTGCTGGAAGAGCGCGACAGGAATCTGCACCTGCTTCAGGAGAAGAAAACGCGTTTAGATAGTTGTATCTTGTGTATGCAAAAGGAACTGGGAGAGCTGCAACAAAATGGCAAATATTATTTGAGACTTCGGGAGAGACTAATGGCTATTATAGCAGAGCGGGATGCTCTAATAGAGCACCGTCAGGAGAGCGACAATCACCTCAAAAAGATGCAAGTTGAAGAGCTGAGACAGAGGCATGACAATGAAAATCTCAAACAGGAATGTGATCAGCTGATGGAGGATAACTTGAATTTGGCAGCGAAGGGGGACGCAGCAATGGAACTTCATCGTGAAGCAAAAACGGAGATGTATCGACTCTCACGTCATTGTGAAGTTCTCATCAATGAGCTAAGCAAGCTACGCGACGTTGCCCGAGAGCTTGTGAGGACCCATACTGGGACCCTCACATAGTAACAAGAATAATAATAATAATATTAATAATTGGATTACTCACAACCATATGCTATAGTAGTAAATAAGCTAGTTATGTTTTGCATAGCCGAAATCCCGCCAAACGGCCAGCTCACACGGAACAACCGCAAAGAAGACGGCGAGGAGAGGGAGCCATGCTCAGCCGGCAGCAGAGCGGAGCTCTTTCGGAAAAGTCCCGTTGGCCCGAAAACGAGCGCGAGGCGTGGCGAGAACGTCGAGCGACCGTAGCGAGAGAGGGAGTCGATTCTGGGAAGTGAGCGAAGACGGAACGTCGCGGACATCGAAGTGAAGAGAAAAAAAAGAGTGTTGAACGGCCGCGCGTCAGAGAGGAGAGAAAAGCATGGAGGAGCTGCGGGAACACAGGCGCCGGATCCGCGGGTGAGCTGGCCGCTGGCCAAGGTAGTAGTAGGAGTAGGAGGGAGTGCGAGGGGAACCAATCTAATAAAACTTCGATCATAGAATTAAGAACGCGTTGGCTTCCATTTATTTTCTCTGGTCGGACCACCGACTGCGGTCATCTCTCCACCCCCTCCCCACCCGTTTTCCTGACTGTTCTCGGTCACTACGCTCCCGCTCTGACTCTGGCAACAGGGTTTTACCCTGCTGGAGTGAGAAGTGGTACGCGTTTCGACAGAGGCGCCCCCCTCATCCTTTTCCTTCACCTCCCCGGACCCGCGGCCCACTTCGACCTTGGCAACAGGGGTTTTACCCTGCTGAATTTTCATGTTGCAGCGTCTCGGGTGAGTTTCGCGCCGCCCGGCCCAACGCCGCTTTCCCCCCCCCCCTCCCTAATTTCTCCCGAAGGCCCCGTCGTTGACGGCGGCTCGGCGATCCCTGCGCCAACGACCCGCCTCCCCCCCCAGTCTCAACGTCTCAGCAACTTACAAATAAACTGTAGGTGACCCTGGGCAGACTGAGACTGACCCCAGCCTAGGATCACTACTTTACAGATGGCGCCCGAGCAGGGACTGTTGAGACAATTCAAACGATAGTTTTCTGGGGGGATTTCACCCTTCGTGGCCTAAAGATCCACAAGTAGATCGCGTAGGTAGCGCCGCATCAAACCGAGGAGAAATTTATAGGGTATCAATAAGAAAATACGATACGAAGGTACAGGCCAGCAGCGAGCAAAGCGTGGCTGAAAAGCTGTACAATCCCCGTTAGCCGTCGGCAAATGAAGAGGAGAGAACGGGAAAGAGGAAATGAGAGAGGAAAACGACAGAATGAAAGTACAGCCCGCAGCCAAGCAAAGCATAGTGATGCCCTTCCCATGTCCAGCAGAAAGAGAAAAAAAAAAAATCCAAGCGAAACACCAGCGACGAAGCAGCACGCAAAGCAGAACGAAAATTCGGTGGTCCCCGTTATCCTCAGGCAAAACCATGCGGGATCATAGCGCCCGGTACAGTGGGGAAAGAGCCAAGGGCAGCCAGACCTCTGTTACATCTCAGTGGGGAGAGAGGGGGTGAAGACCGGAGAACAGTTCTGGGCGTCGGCGGCGGGCATGAGCCGAACGACCCACGAGTATAATACATGAAATTATCCCTTTCTCATACTACCCGCACCCCCCGATCTTCGACTATTTACCTAACCATTCGCCCGCGGCTCTCTCGCGTGGTGTTCTCGGCCGACTCCGAGACGTCGACGTCGGCAGAGGCTCGGCCGTTCAGCCAGACCCAATATAAGCCGGGTTGTATACAACGCAAGAGACAGTCATCCTCAGCATTCGGTCAAACATACAACGTGTGAAACAGAGTGATCCCCTGCCTTCGATCAGTACACAACGCGCAAAATACAGTGGTCCTTATCCCGCAGCATACAGTGGTCCCTATCCCGCAGCATACAACGTGCGAAAGACAGCGATCCCCGCGTCTTCTGTCCACCTCGCGCTCCCCCCCGAAACTGAACACGAACCAACGGATTCTAACCGGAACAATCCTGCAGAAACCAACGACTGAAGTACCCCTGAACAAGCGCGTGTTAATTTCCAGCCCCCGTGTCCAGGCCCACGACCAAGACGGCCCACCGGTAATTCACTACCGAATAGCCTCGCACGCGTCCTCGCCGTTTAAGGATTCAGAGCCCCGTCTTTCGCCGCGTCCTTAGCTACGTTTTTCGACTCCTCGGGCGACGCTCCAGACATTTGATCGTAGACCACGTGCAGCAACAGTGACCCGGACCAACTCAACATGGGAGTCAAGTGGATTTCGGTCAGGCGCAAGAACGAGTTGGAGATGATTACCGCGGAGCTTGGGTTAGACAGCGCTGGAACTGTCGAAGAGTTGAGACGTCGACTCGCGACCTTCGCAAACTCGGCCGATTTACCAAGTACGGCGCGTTCTCGGTTGGAGGAATTGGAGGCCCAGTACGGAGTCGCCGTGACTCCAGAGGTTAAACCACTTTCTCCCCGCCCTTCTACACTCGCGCCTCTTCACCTACAACCCCATCCCCCGGCTGCGTATGATGTCGTACCCGCCAGTAGCCGTAGTATCGTGGCGTCGGGATCCGCTGTGCCGGCAGAGAGCCTACTCCATGGCATCGACGTCGGTGCCGCGCAGAGAAACCTGCACGGTAGCAAGGACCCACCAACGAAGGGGTCCACCTGGAACGAAGAGCATTTTAACGCTGCGATCACCGAGAAAATGGTCCGCTGGGGAATCGTGTTTGATGGGTCCGGCGATCCGTTAAGTTTCCTGGAGCACGTGCAAGAGAGGGCAGCCACTTATAAGATAGATCTACGCCACTTATCACAAGGAATCCTCGTGTTGTTGACCGGTCGGGCCGAGAGTTGGTTTCGAACGAGCCGCCTTAGTGGAGAACCATGGGAGACCTTTCGCAAAGAGTTTTCAGAGTTTTTTTTGCCTCCCCGGTACTTTCAACGGCTAGAAGACGAGATCCGAACCCATTTTCAACGACCAAAAGAAGCGTTTAAAACGTACCTCGTGGACATTCGACTAATGATGCAGCGCGCGGGATACACCGAGGCTCAGGAATTGGAAAGGATATACGATAACATGCTCCCGGAATACCAGTTGTTTACGAGACGAAAAGATTTTGATTCTCTCTCCGAATTAACGCAACTGGTTGTGAACTTCGAGGTGACGCGTAACAAGGGACCGTCGGAGCTCACGGGCTACGCGAACCAAGCACGAGACACCCATCCGCGGGAAACTTTAGGGCCAACGGCTGGTCAACGAGGACCAAGGAATCACGCGGCCGCGAGGACACAGGATCTCCGGCACGATAGAACCCAGGTGAGGGATTGGTCGACGGACTCGCAGCAGCCGGATGTCAGGAATGGAACCATCCTCCAAGACGCCGACCCCATAATCGACGTGCAGCATGCTTGTAGGAACTGCGGCGGGGCCGGGCACTTTTCCAGGGAGTGTAAACAGCCCCAAGTCTTGTACTGCTGGGACTGCGGCCGTCGCGGGCTACGCACCATCGAATGCTGTCGCAGGAATTCGTCGGGAAACGGACAGGCGCTTCACTCGGCAGGGGACCGGGCGAAGACCGCCAATCCCACCCCGAGGCAGTAAAGGGAACCCTGCGGCTGGAGAGAGGACGAATTCGCGCGCAAGTAACCATGGAAGGAGAGGACCTACTCGCTACTCTGGACACAGGCGCCACACGGAGCTTCGTTAGCGAACGCAAAGCCCTGGAGCTGGACAACGGACAGAGTATAGCGATGGTGCGAACGACGATCAGATTGGCGGATGGGTCCCTCCGGGAATTGACTCAGGCGCTGATGGCAGACATACGACTAGGAGATCAACAAGTAAAGATGCCGGTGCTAGTAATGAAAGACGTGCTGGATGACGTCCTCCTCGGGATGGATTTCCTATGCGGAATAGACGCGACCCTGCAGTGTGGAGGAGTCCCCTTGCGCCTGCAATTTAAACACAGCCATGATACCAGGACTCAAGACATAGGATCCCCAGCCCGCCTGGATCAACCTACGAATCTCAGCCGAGACCGGGTCGCCCAGCATCAAGAACCGACGAGGAACGACGTGCCGAACGAGGAGCGCGTGGCCGATCCCCTGGGATCCATGATGATGAGGTGGGGAAAATTTGCGAGGGACGACGTACCAAACGAGACGTGCGTGGCCGTTTCTTCAAGGAATTCTAGGAATTCGGGCGAGGTCTCGACCCCGGCAGGATACCAACCCGGATGGACATCGGCGCTCCCCGGCCTCGACCACAGAGCCATGCTGAAAAACCCCTTCCGGGTACACGAGGTACAGCAGCGATCCAAGAAACGAGTGCGATTCGAGCCCGGCATCGGCGACAACGGGCCCCGCCGTAGGCGCACCAGGGAACGGACACAGGGAGCAACAGTGGCCACCGTGAGTATATCCCAATTGCCCGACGTTTTGGCCCCTGGATTCGAGCCCGAAGACGACGAACCCCTGGAACCCCGGATCACCGAATGGTTGCAACAGGAACTGAAACAATTCGACGGCCTCAGCGGAGTGTCCCCCATTGCAGAACACACCATCGTGATGCGCGACAACAAGCCTATAAAACAACGTTATTATCCAAAAAACCCCGCTATGCAAGCCGTCATTAATAAACAGGTCGACGAACTGCTTAAGGAAGGGCAGATTGAACCTTCGAAGAGTCCACATAGCGCCCCAATTGTCCTCGTGGGCAAGAAAACAGGTGACATCAGGATGTGCATAGACTTCCGACAGTTGAACGCGCGATCAATCCCCGACGCGTATCCCCTCCCCAGGATTCACCACATATTGGAACAGCTGAGAGATGCCAGGTACATATCGACCCTGGACCTGAAGAGCGGCTACTGGCAAATTCCGCTTGCCCCAACCAGCCGCGAGTGCACGGCGTTCACCGTGCCGGGCCGCGGGTTGTTTCACTGGAAAGTGATGCCTTTTGGCCTTCACTCCGCCGGCGCGACCTTCCAGCGAGCACTGGATAGCGTGATTGGCCCCGACATGGAACCACACGCATTCGCCTATCTTGATGACATTATCGTCATCGGGCACACCGTGGAGGACCACATGCGGCATCTTGGGACAGTTCTACAGCGGCTGCGCAAGGCTAATCTTCGACTCAACAAGGACAAATGCAGCTTCTTCAAACGCAGACTGAAGTATTTAGGACACGTCATCAGCGGGAACGGCATACACACGGATCCTGACAAGATCGCCGCAGTGCGCAACCTGAAACCTCCGGCAGGTGTCAAGGAACTTCGCCGATGCATCGGTATGGCCTCCTGGTACCGGCGGTTTGTACCCAACTTTTCCGAAATAGTAGAACCCATGACGGCGTTGTTAAGGAAAGATCGGCAATGGAAATGGTCGGAAGAACAGGAGAAAGCCTTCGAGGAGTTGAAGATCAGGTTAACCGAAGCGCCGGTCCTCGCCTGCCCTGATTTTTCTGAAAAATTCTCATTGCAAACCGACGCTAGCGAACAAGGATTAGGAGCCGTCCTTACACAAAAGATAAGGGACGAGGAACGAGTAATAGCCTACGCGAGTCGACGCTTGTCCAAAGCCGAGGAGAACTACTCCGTTACTGAGAAGGAATGCTTGGCAATAGTGTGGTCAATCCGCAAGCTGCGCTGTTACTTGGAAGGATACCGATTTGACGTGATCACGGACCATCTCGCCCTCAAATGGATCAACTCGATCGACAACCCCACTGGACGGATAGCACGTTGGGCTTTGGAGCTGCAGCAATATCAATTCGATATTCGCTATCGCCGAGGGAAGCAGAACGTGGTAGCAGATGCACTTTCCCGCCAACCATTGGAGTTACTACATCAAGCTCTGGAGGAGGAGTCACAGTGCAAGTGGATCAGGAAAATGTTGGCGAGAATCAGGCAGCAGCCGGGCAAATATGAAGACTACCGAAGCGAGAGTGGACAACTGTATCGGCGCCTGCACACCGTGCCCGAAGAAGAAGACTCCACCCCATGGAAACTCTGCGTCGCTGCAGAACATAGACGACGCGTACTAAAAGAATGCCATGACCACCCGACGGCCGGACATCTAGGAATCCGAAAAACAAGCACACGAGTCGCCCAAAAGTACTACTGGCCAGGCCTGTTCCGAGAAGTCGCCAGATACGTTCGCCAATGCGTAGTGTGCCAAAAATACAAGGTGAGCCAGTTCAAACCGGCGGGGAAAATGTTCACCAGACAAGTTGACGAACCCTTCAGCGTGTTATGCGCCGACTTTGTTGGGCCGTTGCCCCGCTCCAAACATGGAAACACCGTCCTCCTGGTTTTCTTCGACGCATTTAGTAAGTGGGTCGAACTGGTGCCTCTACGCAAGGCAACTACGCCACACCTGGAAAGATCATTCCGAGAAAGAATCCTAAGCCGCTTTGGTACCCCTCGTACCTTCGTTTGCGACAATGGGGCACAGTTTACCAGCCGATCGTTCAAAGGATTCTGCAAAAGGCTAGGGATGGAACTTCAGCATACTGCCCCGTACACTCCCCAACAAAATCCAACAGAACGCGCGAACAGAACAATTAAAACGATGGTGGCGCAATACATCGACGGAAAACAGAACACTTGGGACGAGCTCTTGCCAGAAATCACGCTCGCGATCAACTCAAGCGTGTCCGATTCGACGCGATTCAGCCCCGCGTTTTTGATCCAAGGTCGCGAGCCAAGACTGCCAGGCGCCTTGTACGACGAGGTTACGCCAGGAACGGGAACTAGCATCGCCGACCCGGAGACCAGGGCACGACAGATGAGAGAGGTGTTCGAAATCGCAAAAACAAACTGCGACAAAGCATCAGAAGAGCAAAAACGACATTACAACCTCCGCCGTAGGGAATGGAAACCGGCTATTGGATCCCAAGTGATGTTACGTCGCCACACTCTGTCCAAAGCAGCCGAAGGCTTCGCCTCCAAGTTGGCCACGAAATTCGAGGGACCATACCGGGTGACCAAGTTTCTCTCTCCGAATCTCGTCCGATTACAGGTTCTAAACGGACGTAAGCAGCGATCAGCCAGTTTGAACGACCTGAAGGCGTTCTACCCGACCATCGACGAAGATGACGAAAAGACCGACCAGATCAGGACGGACAGTGAAGACGACCCTGACCGAACCAATATACAACAATCTTGATTACAACGCAGATCTACTCAAACCGCCACGACGATGCTGACACCCCGGATACACAGAGACGAAACCAATCAGGAACCCGGATATCTTGCGAGGAACGACGCACCGAACGAGGCGTGCGTGGCTGCTCCTCCTGGACACATCCGCTTCGGGAACCCGGATATCTTGCGAGGAACGACGCACCGAACGAGGCGTGCGTGGCTGCTTCTCCTGGACCCATCCGCTTCAGGAACCCGGATATCCTGCGAGGAACGACGCACCGAACGAGGCGTGCGTGGCCGCTTCTCCTGGACACATCCGCTTCCGGGACCCGGACATCCTTCGAAGAACGACGCACCAAACGAAGTGGGCGTGACTGTTCCTTCAAGGGCAAACCGCAACCGTGATTGTACCGAAGGGACCAACCAAGGCCGACATTTTGGAGATTCTCATTAAGTCTATAACCGCTCCGCCGCACTCATAGAGTATCAAAGTATTTCTTGCCTGTAGTCAACAAGTCCATGCCTATTCACAGCTCATCGAATGCGAGAGACCCCCGCCGTCGGAGAACTACGACGAAAGCCAGGCCGGAGCCCCCAGTCGACTGGGAGATCATCGAGGAACTGATTCTTCGCCCCACTCCACGAGAATTCCAAGTCCACCCAGAGGTCCTCAGCTGGGAAAATTTATGCGGCGACGTCGTAAGCTGGCCCCGCATCGACCAGATCATCGAGGGGCACGATTCAGACCCCGATCACGTCAATATTACAGGAGACGTGGCCCAGACGTACAGGGACCCAAGCCCTGGCAACGCCGCCAGAGCCACGTTCACCCATGCTCAGGGCCCCAGCCAGGTCAACCCCGACCAGGTCGCCGAAGACCACGCGCAGGGCCCTGGACACGCCACCGTAGGAGAAGCAGCCGACTACACCGCTCCGGGTCCGAGCCCCGACGAGGGGGCAGAGGCCATCACTATCCCTGACGGGCTGCCAGGTGCCACCGCACGCGGATACCGCCAGCAATTCGAGCCGACGGAGTTCGAAAAAGAGGTGCTCCGCTGGGAAGAGCCACCGCTTCCGGCACTCTTCGGGGCCCTTGATACGCTCAACCTTCTCGAACGGATAGACGGGTTGGACATCGCCCCCGAAGATGCAGGACTACCGGCCGTCAGCAACTTTGACGCCATCCTGCGTCCCGAAGACATCGCCACCGAAGATGCAGGACTACCGGCCGTCAGCAACTTTGACGCCATCCTGCGTCCCGAAGACATCGCCACCGAAGACGCAGAGCTACCGGACGCCTGCGATCTGGACGCCATCCTACATCCCGAGGGCGGCCGTCCGGAGATACCAGAAACGTCGACCCCCAACCCAGCCGTTCGTTGGGTGACTGGGGAGGCGGATTGGAGAGTACGTACGCCCGACGGCCGGCTGCCAGACACCCTGAAAGCCCGGCTCCTGGCACAACTCGTCAACCCGCGGCGTAAAGATGTCCGATTCTTGGCAGAGGCGGACAACACCTTCTTCCAGGTCCACATCAGCAAGACGAGCAAAGTGACTATTCGCTCACGGGCCCCCCGAAGTAAGGAGAGGGTGTGAGGACCCATACTGGGACCCTCACATAGTAACAAGAATAATAATAATAATATTAATAATTGGATTACTCACAACCATATGCTATAGTAGTAAATAAGCTAGTTATGTTTTGCATAGCCGAAATCCCGCCAAACGGCCAGCTCACACGGAACAACCGCAAAGAAGACGGCGAGGAGAGGGAGCCATGCTCAGCCGGCAGCAGAGCGGAGCTCTTTCGGAAAAGTCCCGTTGGCCCGAAAACGAGCGCGAGGCGTGGCGAGAACGTCGAGCGACCGTAGCGAGAGAGGGAGTCGATTCTGGGAAGTGAGCGAAGACGGAACGTCGCGGACATCGAAGTGAAGAGAAAAAAAAGAGTGTTGAACGGCCGCGCGTCAGAGAGGAGAGAAAAGCATGGAGGAGCTGCGGGAACACAGGCGCCGGATCCGCGGGTGAGCTGGCCGCTGGCCAAGGTAGTAGTAGGAGTAGGAGGGAGTGCGAGGGGAACCAATCTAATAAAACTTCGATCATAGAATTAAGAACGCGTTGGCTTCCATTTATTTTCTCTGGTCGGACCACCGACTGCGGTCATCTCTCCACCCCCTCCCCACCCGTTTTCCTGACTGTTCTCGGTCACTACGCTCCCGCTCTGACTCTGGCAACAGGGTTTTACCCTGCTGGAGTGAGAAGTGGTACGCGTTTCGACAGAGGCGCCCCCCCTCATCCTTTTCCTTCACCTCCCCGGACCCGCGGCCCACTTCGACCTTGGCAACAGGGGTCTTACCCTGCTGAAGTCGGGGAGTGCAGCGTCTCGGGTGAGTTTCGCGCCGCCCGGCCCAACGCCGCTTTCCCCCCCCCCCCTCCCTAATTTCTCCCGAAGGCCCCGTCGTTGACGGCGGCTCGGCGATCCCTGCGCCAACGACCCGCCTCCCCCCCCCAGTCTCAACGTCTCAGCAACTTACAAATAAACTGTAGGTGACCCTGGGCAGACTGAGACTGACCCCAGCCTAGGATCACTACTTTACTTTCGCAGCGCGAACAACACACCAATCTCGAGCGAAGCATGCAAATCGTCAAAACCAATGCAGAGCAGCTGGCCAAAAAGCTGAAGACAGAGAAGGACAGTCATCGGAAAGAGCTGCAGGACTTGGAGGAACAAATTGGTCGAGAGAAGGGCGAAAAGGCTCCGGCGGCGAATTGTAGCAAATGTCTGAATGGAAAACTGAATGATATTAGAAACGCTGAGATTCAAATCATGGAGCTCCAGCGTGTCAGTGGTAGTACTGAGCTGCCATCGACTTCGACTGGGATCACCCACGAGCACACCGAGCAGATAGAGCGGCGCTGTGGCGATCAAATGATGAATTCTTCTTCGCATATGGGAAAGGCAGAGGACAAGTATCAATGCCTGCTTCGCAGCTATTTTGGGGTTCGCGACGAGCTGGAGCAGCGTCTGAACGAGGTCGATTGTCTAAAGAAAACTATTATGGAGGAGCGTGCGAAAACCGCGAATATTTTGAACGCCCAGAAATCCGAACTAATCAAAAAGCTGGGGAAATGCTGCGAAAACGAGCGACTCGTATTGGAGCTCAAGCACGGCATTGAAAAAACATTTTCCTAGTTGCGCTGAATGACCATCAGAAAGTAATGCAGGCCTTCGAGCAAGGCTACCAAGCAGTACAGTGGTACACACTGGTAGGTGCCAATACGATGGCATACGATGATTTTATCTAACTTTCGTTTTGGTTTCTTATACTTTAATAAAAACTAAAAACTACAAAATAAGTGTACAAATTGGTGGTATTTCATTACATTAGCTCTCCTCACCTCACTTCAGTAGGGAGGGAAGGACGCTTGTGACTTTTTGATTTTCAGCCATCTGGCGAAATGCAGTACACCTCAACAACGGAATCTCATAGGGACTTTCTTTCTTCTTTCCGGTCTGCACAGCACAACAAAAATATACCAAGGCAAGTCGTGGAAGCCGAGGCTTAATCCTTTAAAGTTTTTAATTGAAGTTGAAACAACAGACAGCGGGCAACTCTCCACTGGAAGATGCAGATGGAAGACGATAGCAATGGGAACGTTAGCGTTAGAAGGGGTGGGAAGGTCAGGGACTAAGATATGACTGGGCTCAAGATGATTGCCCGAAGTTAGTCGCGCAGTTTTTGGGGGAGATTTCACGGTCCACGTTGTACGCAGACAGTATGCAAATTGATTGACGAAAATAAAGTCCGTGAGAGTGCAGAATGATGGGGAATCGAAGGAAACGAGACATGCAAATTGTGCAGTCCAAAGGAGGTGGAAGTGGCAGTTGCTCAGAGCGTTACGGCTGCGAAAATCTCCTGAACATGGTCGATGGCAAGGTAAAGTAAACCCCTCCTGTATACCTCTCCAGTAAGTCAATATAACTCTGAAAAAGTGCCCCGCCCATCTAATCCTAGGCCGTGTATCCGTATGTACGGACGGATCTATGCAGACCATAGATATACACAGTCTCATAGATTTTATGCTGTCAAAGATACCTGTGTTAACCGTCCAGTTTGAACACCCAATATGATAAAACTGTCAGATAAGTGCTAGGCATTGACTGATAGCACTGTGTAGGCGGCTACTAACTGTAGTTTATCGTTGTGTCTTATGGTATATACATATGTCTAGCAGTCTAGATTGGACTTGGAATCTGGTGGTAGCAAGCGCAGGTGACATTTCGTTCACCAGTGTTGGAAAAGCACACAAAAACAGAGAGAATTTTTGGACCATCGATATCATAAAGTTTGAGATGGAAACTTCATTGCAAAAGATTTTAGTTTTCAGCAAGAAAATGTTGCTAATCCAGCACCGGAATGAGTGGCTTCTCCTTTTTGTTTCTCTTTCCGTTTCCGTTTCCTACTCTCACTAGCTCCACCATCCAATTGGGATTACGTTGCCGATGGCCAATCGTTGCATGAACTTTTCCCTGATGGGAGCACAGCAAGCCCAAGTCCAAGTCGCAATCCTACCGAGACTGGGCTTTGAGCTCAATATGGATTCCGTGCCAGTGCAGCCGGTCATCCTCAAGCTCCATCCCCGCTGAGCCCCCGCTGAGCCCCTGCTGGAGCCAGCGATATCAGGGAATAGATAAAACTTCGACAGCTTGCGGATTCGATTCGATTTCTAATTAAAAGCGAAAAAACTTTTCCTATGCAACATTTTGGCCTGATGATCGCAATCGAAAATGTCGCACATTATAGTGGAGATGTGTGTTGTAAGAGGAGGAGGAGGAGGAGGAGGAGGAGGACGAGGACGATGTGGTAGGGCGGTAAGGCCGGTAAGGGCGGGTACAAGGGGTAAAAGGAAAGTGGCAATAAAGTAACCGCAACATGGCCAAATGAAAATTGTGTGCAGTGGAGGATACAAAGGAGCAGCCAGAGGCAAAAAGCCAGGAAAAGTTCCTCAACTTTTGTCACATTTAATTAACATGAATCAATGGCTCATCCAGGGGTGGGGTGGGGTGGTGTGGGGTGGTGTGGGGTGGTGTGGGGTGGGGTGTGGTGAGAATGGGGTGCTGAAGCTAAAAGTTGGAAACAGGAAAGGAGGAAAAGTTCCTGGCGCTTAAGTTCAATGCTCAGCTCAGGCACGCAGGCCAAAATTTATTGGGGCTTGCAATAAACTTGAAATTTTCATGCCAACGACTCATTAAACTTGCGCACAGAATTAACAATTTATGCATATACATATACATAAGTGTGTCTGTGTGTGCGTATCTGTGTGTGTTTGCACTTAGAGAGTGTTTTTTTATGGGTGTGAGTGTGTCAGTTTTATGACTTAACCGACACAAATTACTTAATGCCGTTCGTTCTTTATTGTTCAATTATTAAATAAGGCCTGAAGGCATAAAAAAGTTTAACACACATTCGATCCTCTCCACATATGGATGTGGATGTGGATGTGTGTGTGTGTGTCCCTGTGCCTGCATCTGTATCTGTGTGCCGACTTAATCAGGCCCTCTTAGCAACAGCAACACTAAGCAAATGCCTCGATTAATGGGCCAACATTTGTTATCAATGATGCCCAAGTGAACGATAATGCCTTAACAACAGCCTCAGATGGGGCATGAGAAGATATTAACTGGGGTACAAAAGGAGAGGAAGGTACGAAGATATTTTCAAGCTCATCAGCAGCACCAGCCATCGTCATCATTATCGTTCTCATTATCGGCCTTGTCAATTATCATTATGGTTCATCATTTTGTCAGCACTGAGAGCACAAAAAACTTGAAAATGGCCCCGGATTGCTTTGTAATGGCGATTTGTGATGGCACGTATATCGATAAGCTACAAGATATTTCACAAATAATCCTCGATATATGTACATATGTCTGACACAACGATTTTTAGCACAATATGTAGGGCCGATCAACTGAATTTTTAGAAGGGGCAAGTAAGGCACTGTATGAGTTCTATGCTAAGTCCGCGCAAAAATGCAGAAAACTCAGACGATTTTGTGACTGCGATATTTGTGATTTTATTTGTGATGAAGCAAAATATGGTAAAAGTATTACAGGATGGTAATAATTACAGCCATTAGACTTATTCTTGTAATACCTGAGGGTCTGCAGCAAAATCAGATGAGAATGCGCGATTAATGCAAGTTTGGAAATTGTAAATTAGTTGTGGCTGCTGCTGCCGTGCATACCCGATACTTAGTCATCATGGCTCTCCTCCGGCAGACGGCGCTAACATTGAACGATACGACGAAGAGTGCGTGCGAGAGAGACAGACAAATCAGTCAGAATGTGTCGTCGAGCGCTGCCATTTCGGCACCACACCATTATGCCACCCGTGTAACTGTGGTTTCAACCTAAAATACATTCCTCCTTTCGTAGGTCATGATATTAATAGTTAGTAGGTTGTACTGTACTCTCAGTTCTCTCAGTGCACAAAGTGCCCGGCCCCGGCCCCAGCCCCAGTACAATGAGCTTGTGGTTGTTACGAGTATCATCGAAGGGTCATGCCATAAACCGTTATATGCCCGGGTCAAAGTTTCTGGCCATCATGAAATGTTCTGAAATTAATCAGCCTTCATTGCTGTGGCAGCTGCTACTGATGGTGGTGCTGCTGGTCCTCATCCCGAGGATCCCATCCTTCCTCTTTTGCAGTTATCTTTCTGTCTCTCTCTATCTCTCTCTCTCTCTCTCTCTGCGATTTAGTGATTAAAATTACACACACAACACACGACATGTAACACACACGCACACATGTGGGGGAGGGAGCACTTTTATTTACTGTTAATTAATTCGCAATGTAATCTTTTTTGCAAGTTTTTTATTCAGTTTTCGTTTTGGTGGCTCAGCGCCATCCCATGCGGCTATCACATGCTTCCCACCTGAGCTGCCTGAGAGCTGCCCCATCTCCACCCATCTTCTGTCAGCATCCCACCACCTTTTGGGGACGTGGCAGGACCTCAAAGCATCAGCTTCTAATTTGCTGCTAAATGGAAGCGAAAACGCTTTGTTTGTGCATAACGAGGCGTGCAGCGCCCCCAAACAAAAGGAGCACAAGGATACACAGGGGGGAAGTGCTGCAGCGAGGAGGGCGGACGAGGCGAGGCCAAAGGGAAAGCGGGACTCTCTTTTTGTCCTTTGGCGAAGGGGAGGTAGGCAAGGATGATGATGATGAAACGACAGCGGACACAAAGAATCCATTGCGAATGCGACTGCGTTTGCCCGCATTCAGGAAAAGCAGCGAAGGACAAACCTCAGGCGCCCACACACCACACACCACACACCACCTCCACCTCCACCCCCACCCCAGCCCCCACCAAATGAGGTCAAAGCAAAGGGCAAAAGAGGAAGGGGCTTGGGAGAGGGCTTGACAGTGCTAAGGTCGGGGGTGATGGAGGGCGTGGCGTGGTGGCAATCGAGTTGATTACCACGCGAGAGCCGAACAAAAGACAATGCCCTGGCACTCGCTGGCATCGCTCAAATGGATTTGGTGGGGGCTACGGGTATGGTACGCAAAAAGGGTAAATGGGGCTGGTGGGGGAGGGTAGAGGGGCTCGGAGAAGGGCGTATAGCACGTCCACGTGCCAATTGCTTCATTACTTGCACATTTTCAACTCAATAGCACACTGTGTACCATATCCTTGCACCAGTTGGGAAGATTCGCACTTGGGGAAGGTAGTCGCAATCCCTCACAACTTACAAGGAATGTTCTAGATGTGGGTGAAAGGAATTGCTCCACCGAAGGATGCATCCCCCTCCCCGCCCAAAAATGTAAAAACCGCAGGGAAGCGTCAGGGTAATAACGGATAGGAGGGAACGGAATTATAACTGCACTCTTACGACATTCTAAGTAGAAGAAGGTGGGGATCCCCGATCGTTAGATTCCAAAGATTCCTAAAGAGTACTTCTTAGAGCACATTTATAGCACTCCTGTAGTCCTAGGCAAAACACGCTTTTTAATCGACTTTTAAGCCCTTGAATGCTTTCTTTGAGATTTGACCTAATTAGCCTCCATTGTCTTTGTCGGTGTTTAAACAATAGTTATGAGAATGTTTTATTTATTGAATGACCTTTAATACTGAGCTTCTTCCAAGCAATCTCTGCTTATAATATGCTAAAGCCCACACGTACATTGGCTCCCGAGCAAAACTATTATTTATCGTCCTTTACCTATGTACATAAGTACATGTATGTCCATCCAGAAACACATTCACGCACACGCACACAAGAACACATGCAGCCCTGTAGTGTAGTGTGTATCTGTGTGTAGATATCCGTTGCGGATGGCAAACATTTGCGTAACCCCACCCTGGCCGGATCCGTGCTCTCCGTCTGGCCTTCCTGCATGCTCACCTGGCCTAACAGTTTCTTAATTACGTTTGTCAACAGTCGGGAATTGCACAGTTGACCGCAGCCGACCATAAACAGTGCCCAACGGGCCCTAGGATCTGATGGAGTTGCTGTTGTGGTTGCCGGTTTAATCCGGTTATCTGCTCTTCGGTTAGGCCGTGACAGTCCTTGTGGAATGCGATGAATGTGGCAAAAGGAGGAGAATACTCGAAGTGGGTATAATATAAGACGTAGAAGTAAATTGAGAATGAATCGTTTCATAAACCTCATAGAAACTTACATAAATTGGGAGCGAATTAAATAAGAGTGGGATCTCCCGAACGGAAATCGAGAATGGATCATTATAGCTCATGAAGATACCCAGGATATCCATATCCATCACACTCGTATCTAAAATATTGTGCGTGAAGAAGTGGTTTTTAATGGACAGGACTCATTTCAAAGCTATATACTCGTATAAATAAAATCGATGGATAGCACCAAAAGGTCTCGTGCCACAGTACTGTTGCAAGAGAGTAAGTAAAATTTGTAAGAGTCCTTAAGGAATCGAACTCCGATTAACCCTGATTGTCCCAAACGACGCGTCAGCACATCCCTGCATCCCTACACTCTGTCTCTGGCTATGGCTCTGCGTCTGGGTCTGGGTCTGGCTCTGACACCAACAACATTTCACGGGAAACTTTGTCTGCTGCCAGCAATCGTCCGGTGCAGCTGAATGCAGACAGTTTTCAACTTTTCAATGGCCAGCTTCAGTGCCGGGTTAATTTAAAGCGAAGATAACACAATTATCCGGAAGTTGGCAGGCGCCAGAGGAAGAGCACAGACGTGTGATTGTTCTGTCCGTGCTGAAAACTTCCGAGTCGACACAGGACACGAGGCTAATTTCATGAATTAAACATAAATTAACACTTCAACGTCAACTATCTGGAGGAATAAAAGAAAGCACCCATACCGGACAACACATTTCCGGGGCAATACAGGCTGCAAAATGGCATTATGGAAATACCTTGGCACTTTAATTTTCGATCCAGCATCTACCAGCTGGGCCCGACACTGAAGAAGTCTTCTGACCATCTGTCAGTTGATAATATTCTCTGTTTGGTTCCCCACCTGTCCATCTCAGTCTCTAGACATCAGTCTCTGTCCTCGGATCCATCAGTTCATCCATCTGTCTGTCTAACTATGACTTTTTTTTTGCTCCTGCCAATCTGTCCGTCCGTTGCTGGGAGCACCCTTTTATACGGCCAACTATTGGGCTTCGACAGCCCCCAATGGTAGACACATGACACATGACCCAAAGAATGACAGGGCTCCTTGCAAGCATGTTGGAAGGTGGCACAAGCCGATTTCCCCAATCCCCAAGCCATGCCAGCAATCAGTTTTGAGGGGGCTGTTTGATTAACTTCAAGGCCTGACCGGGAGGATGTTGGTGGACCTAGTGCCTGGATCACCTCACATTGTAAAGATCGCAATCGGTGGGGCTTTCATGCCTCCGCTCCGCTTCAGAGTTGGTAATTACCAACCAACCAGTCGGGGCTCGGTCAAAGGTCAGCTCACCGTAGTTCGCGGCCCACATTCCGTGATGTGATGTGTCCGGGGCTTCCGGTTCCATTTCTTCATTTCTTGCCGCCCCATTCACACACACAAATTTTATTCCGTGCCGCCTTGCTTGGGTGCGAAGTAATTGGCTGCGAAAATGCTGCCATAAATCAAACCGATAATTATGTGGGCGACTGCGCAACATTTTGGCCAGGCCAAGCCGAGCTCCGCATCAACATTCACATCCGCATCCGCAGCGGACAGCTAATTTTGATTGCCATCCATAAATTATGATTTGATGTGAGAAATAGTCGGGAAATTGGGAGCAGAGCAGAGCAGGGTATTGGCCCTGGACGATGGGTGGTAGGTGGTAGGTAAATGCAGCTCAAGGTCGTGAATTTATTTTCACTTGCTTTCTGTTTTCACTCTTTACCCCACCATCTCCACAGCTTCCTTCTTCCGATTGGTGTGTGTCTGCAGTCGACCTTCGTTTGGCCGGCGGCGGCGGTAGCGGCGTCCTTGAAGAGGCGGGCCGTTGGCTGGGTCTGGGTCTGCTTCTGCCTGAAAGTGAATCTGAAACAGGAGCAGTAGCTGGAGTTGGAGTGGCCCTTGGACTGTGGCTGTGGATATGGGCGATGTGCGATGGGCGATGAGCGAACAGGCTCTGGCTGTGGCATGATTAATTGCTCATTGTTGCGGCGGCGGCCATATCGTAAATTGCTTTCACGTCTCGTGAATCACGTGTCAACCGCACGTGAATGCCATGAATAAGAGACGAGCGGAACGGAACGGGATGGAAGGCAATGGAATGGAATGGAATGGAGCCGCATGTAACATCATTGAATGGACCGGCAATGAATGGAGGCCAACGGCGGGACAATTTGCCGAGAGTCTCGGCTCATCTCTTGTCATCCCATTTGAACGACTAAGGCGTTCGTTCCGCATTGTTTATCTTCCTCTCACTAGGATCACATCTGCCCCTGTAAATGTTACATTATTAATGCATCTGCATGGAAGCGCCTCCCCAAACCTCCTCGTATGCAAATTAAGGGGCGCCCAAGCAACATTTTACCACCCTTCTCTCCACCAGACCACTAGACTAACCCAAAGCACAAAAAATAGAATTGAAGACAGGAACAGAAACCCAAAGCAACAGCAACTCGTGCTTGTCCCTCCCCAGCAAAGTGGAAAAATAAGTGATAAATGATTGAGAGTGTATACTCGCAGCCGTATGCCTGGTAAATCCCAGATAAATCCCCACCCAAACGAGATGCTACGCTCCGCAGAGCTCTCTCTTCGATCTAAAAGACGCAAGCGATTCCTATTTAATTTGTACGAGTATTAGGGAAATAAGTTGGCACAAGGTATCTCGAGTATCTCGTACAACCACAGTAATCTAAGTGCCAGTTCTGTATAAGTCGATGGCTACAATTTTAATTCAAAATGTAACAAAGTTAAAACAAATTCTTCAAAATGCGTCGTTTCTGCTGTCGTTTTGCTTTTGTAGAATCGAATTAAAAAATGTTTAAAGCACACAATTTAATGCCATGTCAAATAATTTGTCATACACAAAATATAATTATCATACTTCATTTGTAGTTTGCCTCTGGCTCATATTCACAAACGCGCTTTGAGTATGAGTATGGTATAATGTCAAAATGGTTCTCATCACAACACAGATGGAGTGATCATGTTCTTGACTTCGAGTCGTTATTCTCCTATAACTCCCAGCTGGCACCGACTTTTCACTTAGACGACCATTTCGAGCGCCATACTTACGCTGCTTAGAACGTTAAATAAATAAGGATTTCAGTTATTTGTTAATTATTCAACGATTTAATCGTGTAATAAGGAGCATTTGCAATGGCCGAGCCGGTACAAACAACGACTACTGATGCTTACGTAAATTTCATGGACCTTTGCGTATCGAAGGCCCTCGAATATGGCATCACACCACAAAAAATGCTGGTGGCGGCCATATGACAAGTGGGCAACAAATAAAGTATGCCTCCATTGGAACTAAAGTGAGTAATACGAGTATGTTAATAAAATTAAATTGCGTGCCCGCTGATTCATTTTCGTTAAACCCAACAGAACGGGCCTAGAAGAGGCCCAAAGAATGCCAATGATGTGTGCATAGGGCAAATAATACGATTGGTAGCTGTAATCCCTGTACACATCCTTTTTCGTACACGTTTGTATAAAAAGCGAATGAATAATGTTCACATGCTGTCGCTGTAAAACAAATTCCTGTACAAATTTTTAAGTGCTTCATTCAATAAAAAACTATGCTGTGTATTTTTTGGTTTTTTCTTATAAGACATCAGCAAGTTGGCAGCCTTGATTGTTAGCTGGAAAATTCAATTTTCTGAAGCCCCTTCAACCAACCAAATAAGTTTAGAATCGAACGGCTAAAAAGCTAAAAAAGGACGATTAGTCAGGAAAAAAGTTTTGTTTTGTAGTTCCGTTCCTTTAAAGCAATTAATACAATGATTGAGCGGGCAGAAATGGTCTGCTTTGATGCATGTACTCCTATTTGTATGCATTTTTATGGCTGTGAAGAGTGCTCGGATCTACCCCATATATCGCATGCAATTGGGACCCACACAATTGAAATTGTTCTTGGGGGACGGACAATCCCAGATCGCTTTCCTTTCCGTTTCGCTGCCAGCCTCATAAATTCCTCCAGGTGAAACCAACCGTAATCATTCGTGCTTGTTCCTCCTGAACTGCGAATTGCCGCCAAAACAGAACAACGGACTCGACTCCGAATCGGGACAAGAAGCCATTGTATGTGTCGGGGCACTAGGTAACTGGCGCCTCCTTCAGTGCTCCCCCACTGCGGTTCGGTTCCAGTTATTATTGCCGTTGCCGTTGCTGTTGCTCTTGCTCGGTCTACGGGGCAATAGCAATCACGATAATAAGCATAAATAAAAAGGCCAACAAAAAAATTACACAGCCATAAAAGTAACCCTCAAGCAAGTGTAGTCCCTAGCCCCTGGCCAATAGTCACTAGCAGGGGCTACGGCAATCCATCCAGGCCACCAAAACCCAGACCCAGACCCAGACCCAGGCCCGGGATCCAGGATCCAGAACAGCGACCCAAGTTGGTCCGAACGGGGAGAGGGGAGAAAGCAGGCAAACAAATAAACAAACAAACGTCGAGAATGAGAACACAAACAAGTTCTGTAGTGGGCTGCAACCGCTGAACAACCTCGTAAAAACTTATTTAATTTGTGATTTATATGAATAAAATTGTGTAGTAAATTCTCTGAAATTATTCATTTCGCAGCGCTTACGGGCGGGTGGACAACCAGTCAGCAGCAGCAGAGAGAGAGGCACCAGCAGCAACAAGAGCAACAGCAACAGCCACAACAACGCAGCAAAGAAAAATGGAATTGGCTAGCCGGAGACCGACTGAACTCAGATGGAAGGATGATATGGAATGAAAATAAGCCTGAGGATGGGACTGGGACTGGGACTGGAACTGGGGACTGTGGACCAGTGAAAGGATAAACTGAGGAGCAAGACCAAAACAAGGGAATGAATAAGGGGATGGGACACCGATGACGTCGCTGTTTTGGAGCCACGGACCCCCCTCAAACCCCGCCCAACATCAACCGAAATAAAACAAACTTTTTCTTGCTAACCAAAGAGTTTCACATTTTTGATTTACCCTCGGACACAGTCGCAACTTTGCGCATATAAATTTGGGGCAAGCGATGGTCAGGTCAGACAAGTTCTTTGTATTCCCAGCTCTCGCTCTAAATTGCTGTGGCCTACTATGTCCAGCACTTAGTCCCGTCTGGTCCCACGGACTCCATTCACCATTTACCATTTACCATTTGCCTGCTAAGCAACCGCAATTCATTCTTTAAATTAAGAGAGATTACTTCCAATGAAAGCTGGAATAGTCCCTTGCAGTAAGAATATCTAAGGTTCCTTGGGTGCGGAGTGGACTTAACAATCTTCTCCAACGAAATACAAACTTGCCACGTTAGATGGGCATCTGAATTGGCGGACAACCTATTATTCCTTACAATTACAATACTACCAAAAATCCATTAAGAAGGTACCATAATAACAATTCCAAGATCTCTTCATTACATTCATATTCCATCTACAAAGTGCCCCAAAACAGGCGTTGAATGTGTATCCACGTAAGATGTGAAGTTTAATTAACTATTTCTATCCACATTGCATATCTTCAAAATGTTCCTTCTTCATAAAATTGTTTTTGAAAAGCACAAAAATGGGTCAAATACCCACTGCAGAACAACACTTACTGAAAACATTCCCAAAACGACTCTCATTTACAGTTATAATATTAACTGAAATCTGTGAAACATTCTTCACCGTAAAAGGAAGAATTATGGTCAAGCGAATGAATGCCATATGAAAGCGAATTTTCATGAATTCCCTGCGAAATCATTATCAGAGTAACCTCATATGATGCTCTTCTCTCATGTGCCCCATTACTCCCCATTTCTTGGCTGTCCGTTATATTTTTCTGTTGCCAATATTATTACCTTTCTATTCTATTACTGCACTCGTTACTTGTGAGGACAGTAAAAGACAAAAATGTAAAAAAGGAAATTAAATTAGAACTCAAGTGATGTAAATGTTAATTTAAAGCCCACATATACTACATACAATATATCATAATAATACCAAGAACCACCAGCATTCCAACCGATAGCTTGGGAGTCATAGCCACGTAGCCATGAACCGGGGCCAGATTGACGACTTAGTATGTTCTACATCCGTCGATCTTCACGCGGTCATAGCTATCGACGGCTCCAATCGGGAGAAGAAGTGGGAGGCATCCAGAGGGAGTAGCAGGAATGTAGAGGTATAGAGATTCAACACTTACCGCACGTGCATCGCAACGGAGGCCGTGGCTGAGAAGGTATAATCCCAGGAGCGGCATCACCCAGCATCGGGGGCCGAACTGTTGCGGCGGTCTCGACATTCTCGCAGCGCTTAAAGAACCTCTCTGTCGACTGTTTACTTGTGGATTGCTCAAATAATTCCCACCTTCTTTCGAGTGCTCTTTAAATTTTCACTATAAAAAACAAAAGGCAATTCTTCATTAACGCAGCGCCACGAAATACGTAAAAAATACGTATTTCATATTGTTTATTTTTTTATTTTTATAGTTTTGCCTGCTGTCTGCCAGCCCCTCCTCTCTCCACCCAGGTCCGCTCTACACCCTATGACTGGTGCTTGTGCGTTGTTCGGGGGAAGGACATTTGCCGGCGCCTTTGCGGCTTGTTTACTTTCACTCGCAAGCGGAATCGGAATCGGACACACACAAGCAGGCACCGACATACACGGACATGGGCACAGCGACGGGAACCAGCCAAGAGAGGACGATATAGAGCGAACCCAAGAGCAGGAAGGAGACGAGCACGGAAAACGAACCGAACGCGCACGCGGCACGAATTGTTCTGACGCCTTGACGGCGAAGCGGCTGCTTTTCAATGTCCGCCATCGCCTTGCTTGGGCCAGACGCAGCGAAATAAGGCGAAATGGGGAAAAATGGGGCGAAATGGGGCGAAATGGGGCGAAATGGGGCGAAAGGACGAAATAGCGAAAAAGCTTTTCGGCGAAGAGCGACAGAAAGAGAGAGCGCGCTAGAGCCACTATGGAGTTTATAAAATGTACGTGACTGTGGCCCGCTTCACGCCTGAAGTATATGTTAAGCTTTGCTCCTGGTGGGCTCTTCCTCTACCCCTCCTTCGGGGCATTTGGCACAAAATGCTCAAGGACACTTGCCCCAAAACTCATACTCCCCCCCCCCCTTCCCGACACGGCCACGGACAAGGACTCTCCAGCCGTAATGCTTTCATTGTGCAGCATTTCTTTTTTTTTTTGCCTGATTTGTTTGGACGTTTTTGGTTAGTTTTTCCTTCTTACTATATTTCCTGCTGTGTCTGACCTTGCCGCACCACTCCCAAGACAGTCCACACCCAACCCGTACCGATCCACCCCAGTCTCTTTCTTTCTGTCTCTCTCTCTCTCTCTCTGATTTCCTAACTGGCACTATAATTAGAAATGTGTTCGAGGTGGACAATGGACGCCACTTAAACTATACGCGCTCGATTTCACTTCTATAAGTTTCAGTGGCATAATCCCTGGCCAAGCCCATTTCACTCCCATTTCTATCATCCATCCACACATTTCGCTTCTCCGATTTCCCTGTCCTCGTTCCCTTCCGATGTCGCTGTCGTTACCGTAGTTTCGTAGTTTACGGATTACACTTGTCCTGCCACACTCTCCGGGCTCTATCTACATCCTGACGAACTATTCCGCATACACTTCAACACGGTGGATCACAGACACTGGGGAATACGAGTATCCTCCTTCATCGAACACCATCCAAATCAAATAGGGTATTCCATATTCGTCCCATGCTTATACCTAATGGTTATTTACCCTGTCGTGGCACGGAAGACAGGACGATGTCCTTCAGCTTCTCCTTTTGTGCTTGCTTCTCCTGTTGTTCGGAGCCGAAGCTTCTTAAGCCCCTTTAATACCATTCCTAATGATTCCGATGCGCTCTCGTAGCAGCCAATCCTCCATTAGCGCTACTTCGAGGACTTAATGGCGCACGTAGCTTCCAAATGGAAATGCGGGGCGCTGCTCAGTAGGCCTGGACGCGTATGTTAGCCGGTAAGTAGCACTCCATATACTCGTACATAAGCATATGCACATATGCAAACTAGCTAAAAATATTCGGTTTAATATAAGGGCTTAGATATATCGTCCTTTGAGAAGATGAACTACGATATTGAATTTGACTACATATTTTAGTAAAAGTTTTATGATATGTGCATGTGTCTTTTTCGGAAATGGATCGAAATTAATCTGTACAGATAGACTGAAGACTAAAAGACAGAAGATACGAGTACCACTGCTGTGCGACGACTAAGCAAAAAGAAAGACGAGTTGCAGAGTCTCATAGCTTTTCCGTGAGCATAGCGATGCCCTGCAATTGAAACAGCTGAAAAGCAAGAATCCAGGTGTTCAGAAATACTCATACTAGCAGTGACAGAATGGTACAGAATGTCTATAATGATGGGATCCATAATACAAAAGCGCCAAATAAACGTGAAAATGCAATCGAAATTTAGCCGGAGTCTTTTAAAGAGATCATAGTTAGGTCATTTCTTTTTTAATTGAAGTTCTCCGATCCTCAAAAGCTTTTGATTTGTTCTATGCAATTTTATATGAAAACGGAGCATCGCTTGCAATTAAAATGCGAAAACTCAATTGTAGACTTGTAGATATGGTAGATATGTACATATGTATGATCATTCTCAATGATTCTGCGCTTTTGGTTTTCTCGTAACACCAAAATTCTGCTTGCTAAAAATTTCCCCTGTTTTATTAAGCGAAGGGGAGAGTGGCAAAAACTTGAAACAAACTTGATTCAGTGTGACACCACAGCAACCTGCACACAAAATCCGGCTACAATATCTCTTATAATCTCTGAGGCTTGTACGACAAACACGACGGACGGAAAAACATATGCAGATACCTACTCGAATTTAGCATACCCCTGTACTCTTTGAATAGAGGGTATACAAATGAAAATTCTACTAATGCATCTGCCTCACTGAAAAAACAACAGAGGCAGATTTCATTTTGCATGCTACCTCCACTGTCTTGGTCATTAGCAACAGCCTTAAGCAATAAGCCACCACCCTGTTTACCGTTCTGGAATTTCTTAAATAACACAGACACCCGCTTAGTTTCAGTCAGTAGTTTGTGACTTGTTCTTTTGTTCATATTGTAAGTATAGTTCTGCTTAGTGCAGTGCAGCAATGTGTGGAACACCGCTTCGCAGTACTACGATCGGCCAATTCTTCGAATTCAATTAAGAAAATGTTCAGCGTCTGCAAGTAGTAGGTATTTGATGTGTTCATTTACCTTGTACATAATTACAAACATACATATACTAGTGGGGTAATTCCATGAAATAGCGCTGCTTGCAGTTTGCGCACCTACTAAAAGACGGTCGCTGCTCAGAACACTGCAGGTCTATTCCACTTGAAATGGAAATTCTCAGCCATCGTTAGCTTCTTTCTGCTACTCTCAACAGACATAGGAATCTCCACCGATGGTTCTGTGAGTATTTGTAAATAAAGTATTTTTCAATTGGTTGATCGACATCTTTGCTTGCTGAAGAACGATGGGACCGCATCCCCCAATGGTACGCCAGCAACAACCGATTCTTCTGATACTTCGGACCCACCGACACCACCCATCAAGAAGCGGAAGACAATTTGAAGACCTTGACAGATGGAATTTTGAAGGAGGTAGGAGCACAGAATGAAATGCAGAGCGATTTCATTGGACCGCCACCTTGCAATGCATTCGCGTGACGACATTACCTTCATAATAATTTGCCTTGAAGAACAAAATTGTTCTTTACTGTTGCTGCTGGAGTGGTGACCTCAGCCAGTTGATGCCTTGATCATCAACTGGCTGGTGAAGCCACTGCAGCAGCAACAGTCCAGACCAATCTTGTTATTGAAGACAAAGTTAGGACCGTCGCGAAGAGAAATCTGGACTTGGACTACCTCCTAATATCATTTTTATAACGTTTTTACAAATTGAGTAAAATGTAATCAATACTTGGACTAATCTTAAATTGTGTTCAACTTTTTATAGTAGAATTCTTCTTAATTTACTTGATTATATAATAGATACACAAATACAGTTGTGAACCTATGCCTGGTAGACGATTCATCAGTATTGGGATCTGCCCAACTCGCTCGCTGCAAAATTGCGGAAAATATCAATATTTAAATATGTATGTTCGTATACTTGGTTTATATGGACATGAATAAAGGCCAGAGGTCCAAGTGGATGGATACGTACCTATATTGATTCAAAATCCGCTCCGAAAAGGGTGATTCGGTCATTTAAGGAATAAGTTTTCAGAAAGTCTTTAAATAGCCAACAGTTTCTTGTTTTCGTGCATCGGTTATGCGTCAGATCTCACATTTGATAATAGTTTTTGGGTACACGTTTCGATACCTTAATACCGTTTTTAATTTGGCTTGTAGCTAATTTGCGAGTGATTTGCGATACAAATCCCCGTAATGCAATTAATTTTCTTAGAACTTGGCTATGGGATTTGCAGTGGTTCCATGGTGTTAGTGGAGCAAGTAAAGTCTGTAAAGTCCCATAAAGGGGGTTGTCTATCATATGATTAGTGAATCCCCATCTAGAAGGGAAGTCCCACTGAGGTGGCTCCTAGTGTACTTGGTCTTTTAATATTTATTTAATATTTATTTTTAGCAAAAGTTTGTTTTATGTCAGCGACGTTTGGCTGTTGCTCAGTGTTATTTACGTGTCGATGACCACCAATAACCCAGACACCAAATTGTGTAATCAATTCTTCATGTCACTTTTTGTTACATATTTTAAAGTAACACAGAAATGAAAGTTTCGCCTCTTTCTAAAGTTCCACAGCACCGCGCAGAGCTCGTGTGGTTTCTTTGTGCTCTCTTTGTATTAATCACAAGTGCTACGGGGAAAGAAGTGCGGAGAGAGCCGACTACCACTCGAGCTGGCAAATTGTTCGCTCTGCCGATTCCCCTTCATTGTTGTGCTGGGTTTACTTTCAAAAAAATTGCATCTAGGCAGATACACAAAAATTTGTTTGCGTCAGCTGTTTGCACCAAAACGAGAATTATTTTTGCCCTGCCAATATTTTCCAAGCCAAATTTGAGGTTGGGTTAAATTAAAATTAATTGTTTATAAAGAAAGCAAAAGTTAAATTACCCTGATATAGGTGTCAAGTTTATGTTAATGCATCAATAAGTCATCTGTTTTTTCCCTTTTGCAATTAAGTTTCGTTTCGTTGTATAATAAGCCGTTTAATTTTCATTTCGTCAACGAAAATGTTTTCGTTTTGAGAACGAATAAATCTTTGGAATGTGAAAACGGGAGCTCCAATTTATGTGTATTCAGTATATCGGAAAACTTTTGTGAATGTGAAAAACGGAGCCTTGCTGATTATTGAGGAATTGTTATTTTTCTAGTAATTTACTTTTACTTTCTATTCAAGGTCATTCAAAATGTTTAAGATCCTGTATAGAAATAGGAGTCCACAATTGCAGAAGGCTTACAACTAAACAAAGCCTGTATTCCATTTACACTCTAAAGGAGTCTGAATAATGTAGTTAAAAGTTGCGCACCTACTTAAAGACATAAATTGAAAATTTTTATCAAGTGCTAACTTCTTGCTGCTCGCAGTATTTATGTATAAAGGATTCTTCAATTGATACTTTGGACCCACCGACACTACCCACAGGACCGGAGCGATGGAATATCTGGGCTAGGTCGTGCTGCTATCGGTCGTAAAACATTTTTATATGTTAAATAAAAAGCAATAAAATCCTCAGACTTACCAGAACGATATCTTAAGCGGTATTACCACACCGGTGTTTCATCTCCCGAGGAGACGATTTCTAAGTCATTTTTTTTTAGATACTATAAGGAGACTAGTCCGCAGCAGCTTCAATATTCTCCATTGAATCCTCTGGAGCTTACTTTTTAGGGTGTTGATTTTTGTACGGCGTCCTCATTTGACGGTCATGAAAAACAATAATTTCCAATGCGAACTGACTTTTCACTGTGACGGTGATACGTGACGTCGAGATCAAGACAGACCTATGAAAACGATTACTGTACAATTTTTCCTGCCATATCAAATACTTTCAGCATGCCCTTAAGTAGGCCCTTTATGTTTTTCTTTTATTGTTCTCGCAACAGAATGCAATTGCCACTAGTGGCTCTCTGATTTCACTGCATCGCATCCAAGCTAATGGAAGGTCATACAAAAGAAACCATTGGGCAAATGCGTCGCATCCAGTCCGCAGATGTATTACCTGGGTACTTTCTCTACTCTTCTTAAGCCTCTGCTGATTGGTGATTTGTTCACCTAATTTGCCCTGAGCTGAGTAGCTACTGCCATTGTTCTATTGTGAAGCACCTGGAACCTGCCGCCGTGCGACTGGCACTTTGCGCCAGATAACCCAATTGGGCAGACTATTGCCATGGTAATACAACTCGGGCACTCTCAATCACTCGGGCCGCAACCAGTGGAGAACAATAAACATTTTCTCTTTTGGCTTGTTAATTAATGTGGAAGAAACGCTCTCCTCTCCATCTGGCACTCATCGAAGACAATGCGTCGATATTATCCTCTTACATGCACCACTTCCACTATGCCCTTCTTCAATATTAAATGGGCATTTGCATTCTGGCGTTAGGTTTCATTCATGCGACGAAAAGTTAAAAAAAGGAAAATGTCATATTTTGAAACAAAATTACATATTTATATTTGAATATTAATTGAATAGCCCTATATTCACCAAAAAAATTACAACAATTGAACGTAATGTTTTAACGATATAAGTTAATTGGATATGACTATCCTTATAACATTTTTATACCCGATACTCAAGAAGAGTATAAGGGTATATTAGATTTGTGTGGAAAATGGACCCCGATGATTGGGGAGAAACTGTCTATAGCTAAAGAACAGACACATCAACTAATCGATAACAAGATCGTTGCACATGGAAGCGAAAAGCAGTGGTAGATGGCGCTCCTGCGATGATGATAGCAAGCTCAATGCGATTACCTTTCCAGATTTTGCTGACCTATATGTCTATATGGAAAAAACGTTTTTACTACACTAGACCTCGAACGAGCATAATATCAAATACCGATGGCCGAAGAGGACATCGAAATGACAGCAGTATGCACACCGTTTGGGCTAATTACATTTATAAAAATACCAGTTGGACTTAAGAATGGGACACAAACGTTCCAGCGTTTAATGGATCAGATTTTCCAAGTGGTGGAATACGTGTTTTGCTACATTGATGACCTTCTCATAATTTCCAACTCAATGAATAATGTGTTGCAAATTTTAAGACTTTGCATCAACGAGAAGTGCTGTTTCGCACAACCTCAAGTGACATTCCTGAGTTACATAGTCAACGGCAACGGAATTAAGCCTCCAGAGGATCGAGTGAAGTCAATTACTGAGTACACTCAGCCACAAACGATTTGCGAATTAGGTCGTTTTCTCGGTATATTTAACTATTACCGCCGCTGCATACCTCAAGCATCAGAAATACAGGCGCCACTCAACGACTTGACACGAAACATGAAGAAGAACGACAAACGGCCAGTGCACTGGACGCCAAGCTTGATTAAAGCATTCGAAAAGTGCAGAAATAGTCTAGCTAACGCCTCAACCCTCGCTCGCCCCAGTCTAAATGCAGAACTAAGTCTCATGTGTGAGGCATCCGATACTGTCATTGGAGCTGTGCTTGAACAGAACACGAAAGGGAATTGGGATCCTCTCGGTTTTTCCTCCAAAAAACTCAGTGCAACTCAAAGAAGGTACAGCACATACGATAGAGAGCTGTTATCGATTTTCGAGGCTATAAAGTACTTCAAGCACATGTTGGAGGCTAGGATCTTTGTGATCAAAACTGATCACAAGCCCCTGATATAAGCCTTCAATCAGAAGCCAGAGAAAGCGTCGGAGAGACAGTTGCGGCAGCTGGGCTTCGTATCCCAACACTCCACTGCAATCGTGCACGTGAGTGGTACTGACAACTTATTTGCGGATGTCCTCTCCAGGATTAACGCCATCACCATGCTGACGACTCTGAATACTAGAGCTATTGAAACTGCTCAGGGAACGAATTGCCTAACATTTTAAATGGAGACATGTCTTTAAACCTAAAAGCAATTACAGTTGACGAAGACATCATATATTGCGATGTGGCAACGGAAACGGGTCGACCATATATTCCTCAATCTTTGCGATTCCATGTGTTTTTAAACGTACACGGACTGTCTCATCCAAGTGGCAGGTCAACTCTCAAGCAAATCTCTCGAAAGTACGTTTGGCTGCGTAAGAACGTTCTGGAGTGGTCGAGGAATTGGCTTTCGTGCCAACGAGCCCAAAGTCATAAGCACAACGCTCTGATTCCGGAAAAGATCACTTTTCCCGATGGAAGGTTTGATCACATACATCTAGACATTGTTGTGATGCCCTTGGTTGACGGATACAGATATTGTCTGACAATGATTGACCGTTTATCCCGCTGGCCGGAGGCAGTGCCGTTGAAGGAAATGACTGCAGAGACATTATGTGAAGCAATATGGTCGCGCTGGATATCGCGTTTCGGGTGCCCATTGACTATTACAACTGATCAAGGAACTCAATTCGAATCTGCGCTCTTTAAGTCTCTAGCGAATATGCTGGGAATCGAGCCCATTCACACGACGCCAAACCACCCCTAGTCAAATGGCATGATCGAGCGTTGGGTCCTTGAAAGCCTCCTTGATGTGTCAACCGGAGTTACCATGGATCAAGCTGCTTCCAACCGTCTTGCAGGGCCTCCGCACGTGCTTCAAGGGGGACATTAAGGCATCAGCAGCAGAGATATATGGGTGTACGCTACGTCATCCCAAAGAATACTTTTACGAAGTGGATGTGCCGTCGGAACCACTCGACTTTGCCAGCCAATTCAGGAGAAAAATGCAGGTGGTAAATCCAACTTCAGCTTCGCATCACATCAAGCACAAACTCTTCCTGCTTAAGGCTAAGGACTGATGCTGTAAAAAAATCCTTGAAGCCGCCGTACAAAGGACCATACCCGATTGCATCCATGTTATCAGACCGGGTCTTCACCATCCACATTAATGGAAAATAGACAGCTATTTAAGTCGACAGGCTTAAGCATTTATGGCGAATTCCGAGACCAGCTCTTTTGACAACTAGCTATCAAGTGTCCCATTACGGACATAAGAAAAAAGAAAAATAAAATTTTGTAACTTTTGTAGGGGGAGTACTGCGGCAGAGTAGAGTCGTTTGCTGGTGTGGTGTGACAACACCGGCGACTCCGACGAGCGGTCTGGCATTTTGTTCTCAGACTTCGACGATATGAAAACATTATGTAGTTTAATTATAATTTGATAAAGAACATCAATAAGAATTCCTGCATATATTAGCCATCCCGCTAAACTAGTGCAATATGTGCGCCCTCTGGAGGGAGAGGTGCCATACTGACTGAGTATCTTGTATAAATGTGTATAAATAATATATATGTAGATAGTGGAGTATGTAAGAAAAAACTTTGATGAATAATTTTTAAGATGAATCATCTTTTTTATTATAGGAGATAATAATAAAGGAGAACATGGCATTAAAAATAACAAATAATACTTAAAAAAATTTTGCGGATTTTAGTACGTCACTTCAAAGTCAATAGGTAAAATTAACAAAATTCCAATATATTCAGAAAAGTGTGTTAAATAATTTTAAATTTTTGGTTTTCAATGGAAATGCCCACGCACACCACCATACAGAATCTACACCCAATTACTTGTCAAATTATTGTCGAATAAATTGAGTTGCAAATAGAGCCTAATTTAATCAAACGCAATATATTGACATAAGAACAAACATATTTTGTAACTTTTTAACAATTTTCAACCATATATTTCAATGTATCAAAGTAAGCAGTCTCTTTTTTATACAGATAAATGTCCATTAGGTGATACAAAATGTTGGGTTGGGAACGGCAGGAGCTACAAATCCAAAAGGCCATTCTCGTTGTAAAGATATGTTGCAATGAGCGCCTGGCACATGACAGACAAAATATCGCATTTTTTACGCATAATATGTTAGTAGGTTTATAGCCGATTTCCTGAGGTCTACATTGGCGTTACTTGACTTGAGTGCAAAATTAATTTCAGCAGAAATGTGGGAGAGGGGCTCGCTCTTTAGAATATTGCAGAGAAAGACTCTTTGATTTGAGCGATAAGCTGCTATAAGTTCCACAGGTTCCACAAGTTCCACAAATGGTTGCCAAGTGGTAAACTAGAAGCTTTGAAACGCAGGCACAGTATCGTACAAAAACGCGATGAAAAATTAAAGCAAAATACATATAGGAAAAAATTTAAAATTAACAAAAGCTTTTTGTGAGTCGACATGTGAATATCCCTGGAAATGATCGATGGTGTGGCATACCTGTTTGCCTTAAATAGTCGCGGGAGATCTTTCAAGAGTGTCAAATATTTTTTGTTCCTATTAATTAGTGGCACTGCATTGGTTAAATTAATGTGAAAATACACTATAGCATTGATTTCGATTGCCTTATCATATATACGAGGACCCCATTCTGGGCACTAAAATAATGGTTTACGAACTGCACCTTATCTATATAATGACAGATAAAAGCTGCGTTACAACCGGAGCACATAAGTTTTTACACTGTCGTGAGGGGCTGGTGGGCGAAAGACTTGCTGGCCGAACTCGTCCAGATATTCGTCATAGCGAATGGTGTTGATCAGCTCGTATCCGAGACGGGCCATCAGGCCGGCGGAGTAGAGGCTGGTGCAGTCGACCGTCACGAGCGGATGGCCAAGAGCCCGGGCGCGTTCGGCCACAGCGCTCATGAGGCGGGCGCCCAGGCCCAGGCCTCGCAGTCTGGGGTCAATGCCCAAGGCATGGACATGTATGGTCGAAGGTACGCCGTATCGCTTGCAAACGTTGGTCTCCCGCTCGACGCGGGCAAGCAGCCGCAGGATGCGGCCCCACTTGGTGCCGGAATGCTCGACCACTTCCTCGGCGAGGTGTTCCGCCTCGTCGGCATCTTTAGGCCCTGACACGAGGGCGCCTACAATGCGACTGCCGCCCTGGACGACGACCAGACATGTGCCGTGCGGGATGTTCGACAGCAAGAAATCCTTGTCAGCCTGCTCTGGCTCCGGGGGACTGCAGCCGGCGGTCAGCGGCTCCTCGCGGTAGTAGTGCTCCAGGAGAAACTGCATTAGAGCTTCACCCTCGTCGGATTCCACAACACGCACTTGTATATCTTCCGAAAAATTCATTCTTTTACTTTTTCTATTTTTTTTCCCTTCTTCCGACGGCAGTATGCGGGCGTAGCGTCGGGTGTAGCAAGCGACTTAGCACGTGGAACGTTAGAGCGGAATTGATCGTCAGCTGCTTCAGCTCTCAAATTGTTTCTCTCTTTCTTCTTCTCTCAGCGGCGCTCTCTGTTTGTGGACCGTGTGGTCGGAAAGCTCCAAGCTCTGGGGAAGTCGTAAATTATTGTTGTATGGGTAGGTCATGGCTGCGCTTTAATTGTTGTTCAATCTGTCCGCACAGTGGGACAATACCATATTCTGTTTGTACATAATGATTTGTATGGTATTATACAACTGAATAACTCTAAAACGATCAATTTAGAAAAATCCACGCTATTTTCGATCCTCTTATTTTAAAATATAAAAGTTATGTGACATTCCTTTTCTTTAATCCAATTGATATTACAACAATAAAATTACAAGGTAGAAATATCAGTTTGAGCGATTGATTATTTTGAAATAATTCTATAGCAGCTGAAATAAAGCAGATCATGAAAGCGTCAATTCGATGAAATTAGACAAAGTGGTGGATTCCTGCAACGCCGTTCTCCGTTCAACATTGCATATCTTTTAGAGCTCAAATTCTTAGCAGAGCAGAAGAAATTGATCCGAAAATTGCCCACCTCGTTCTAAATCGCCCCTGAAGACTGCGTAGCTTAAGCTATATACAAACCCATACAAAAAACAAAAAATCATTTACAGTTTTGGAGCCGCAAGCAGAGCTTGGTGCCACGGTTTATTCTGTCTGTTGCATAGTGTTTTCATTCACAGTTTTTCTAAGGCTCTTGATAGTCTCAACGGTTTCATATTTGGATACCCTTTCGGAGAGTGATTTTTATTATGCATGAAGAAGTGTGTGTGTGTGTGTGAGAGAGAGAGGGAGAGAATGAGAGAAGGAGCGAGCGCTTGGCAGGGGGCTCATAAACTGGAAATTACCAGTTTTTTTTCATGGTTTCTTATGTGGTCGGACTTGTGTTCTTCTTGCTGTTACATTTGTACATCTGCACAAATCTAATATACGCCTATACTATGGGTATCGGGTATGAAAATTTGTTATCAATCTTCTAGGGTATTAGCATTAGTCTCTGGAGTTTGGCTTTCTTTCCAGTTTGGTATTTTGGATTTGTCCTGATGGCCACTTTTTAAAGCCGATACTCAAAATGAGTATAGGAGTATATTACCCCCTTCCGCCCACACAAAGGACGAAAATATGTGGCATCCACAATATTGAAGATTCAAGAAAACTAAAAACGCACAATCTATATCTATCAGATTGCTGAGTCTGGATCAGATCGGATCATTTTTATAGCCAATAGGAACAAATCAATTTGCAGTGGCTACGCAGCGCCCGACGTCACGCTCAGACTGATTTTATGTCTCTCTCGCACGCACTCTTTGTCGTGTGGTTCAATATTAGCGGCGTCTGCCGCAGGAGAGCCATACTGACTTAGTATCGGGTATAAATGTAGAGTTGCGGTCTCCGCAGCAACTCACAACGTTCCCCCTCGTTTTGAATAAGCTGGAATGAGTTGGAATGAGACACAAAAATCTGCCCAGTTGCAATTTTCTTCGGAAGTAAACACAGCAAAATAATGAAGGGGAATCGGCAAAGCGAACAAATTGCCAGCTCGAGTGGTAGTCGGCTCTCTTCGGCTTCTTTGCACGCAGCACTTGTGATTAATACAATGAGAGCACAAAGAAAACACACGAGTTCTGCGCGGACTTTGGAACTTTAGGAAGAGAACTTTTATTTCTGTGTTACTTTAAAATATGTAACGAAAATTGACATGGGGAACTGACTACACAATTTGGAGTCTGGGTTAAACTGTATAAACTGTAGGCTATTTAATGACTTTCTGAAAAGTTGTTCCTTAAATGACCGAATCACTCTTTTCGGAGCGGATCTCGAATCAATCTAGGTACGTATCCATCCACTTGGACATAAAGATATCTATATAATGCACTCATGGGCCAGCCATTGAGTGATCAATAAATATATTTTTGGCCCGAGAAATTGAGGTACGCCTCTGGCTTCTATTCATGTCCATATAAACCAAGTATACATACGTACAAATGTAAATATTGATATTTTCCGCAGCTTTGCAGCGAGCGAGTTAAGCAGATCCCAATACTGATGAATCGCCTACCAGGCATAGCCTCACAACTGTATTTATGTATCTATTAGACAATCAAGTCAATAAAGAAGAACACTACTGTAAAAAGTTGAACGCATTTTAAATATAAATCGTTGTATCCCAAAATGAATTATATGAAGAAGAGCGCGGATTCAATTTTTGCAAATATGAATTCATAGACTAGAAAAAATGTTTAGATTTCGACTTTCAGAGGCATACAAAGAGTTGAATCGAGTGAAACTTAATTTACTTATAATCACAAAAGATCACAAACAAAAGAGAGACTTTGCTTTTAAGTTTCGATATAGAAATTGGCATAGTTTGTAAACGTAAACTTAGCTTAGTATAAATAAATAAACAAGTGGAAAACAATTGTTTCTACTATCTAATTGAATGGACGCGTATAGAGTATAGAGTCTAGTAGCCCGCGTAGCCCCTTTCTTGGTTGCCGTAGTCAAAGTCCTTGTTGTTGATGGCCTGGTCGAAGAATGACTTGTTAGCTCCGGATCTTGCAAGTGGCGGATACGAATAAGCCTATTTCGAATACGTCTCGGAAATGCTTGGATAGGACTCCGTGTGGCGGGTGGAAATCGTATTGTTTTGTGTTTTGTGGAAAATCGTAGGGTAAATACATATGTTCTCTGCGAAGGAAGATATTGTAAAATATATAAAAAATTATATAACGATTCACTTACCCGTCTCGAAGCTGAAGCCCAGCGTTTGATTCGGCGGCGTAAGAATGGAGGGTTGCTGACAATATTTCCCGGTTCCCAGACAATCACTGGTCTGTCTCTGCTGCAGCAAACGGGACGACACATTGTCGACTCAGCAACACAGCAGCGTCATCATGATTAGTGCCTGCCACAGTACAGCCAGGAGCAAATCCCTTGGACCTCCGGAGAGGACGAGGAGCTACGGCTGGCTGGCTCATATTGACGCGGCGGTACCCGTTCGGCCAGAGCCGAAGACCCTGGGATCTAATCCAGAGAGTTCGTTTGAGACATTTTCGGCATAAACTGGCACATCTCTACACTGGATGGCTGGGCAATGCTCAGAGGGTAGTTGAGTTATTGGAGTTTCCCAGCGGAGCTATTCGCTATTTGACGTGTTGCAATGGAAGCAGATCCGAGTTTTAATAGAAACCCGACATGTTAATATTCCATTAAATTGAAGGTGGTGTGGTTTTTGTAGTAATTGGATATTCTCTCTATTTATTTTAGGCTTAATAGTTAATTTTTAGTTAATGTTTAGTAAATTTGGGATAATTGTCTTCTTTCTTTTACGTCGTTTAGTTTTTTGTGAACACACTCTTGCGTTCCCGTCCTGGTTTTTTCGTCTTTCGTTCACCGTCGTCGTTTTATTTCTGTGATGGCCTCTTCGTTTCTCGTCGTCTCCTTAGCGATGGGATCCTTGTTGCTCGTCGTTATCTTAGCGATGGGATCGTCGTTGCTGCTCATTGTGTTTAGGGATCGTATCTTCGTTGTCGCTCGTTGTGTCTAGGGATCTGATCATCATTTGGGCTTGGCGTACGAAACTGCACACACACCCACATATATAACAATTTATTGTACGCTTCACAAAGGTACAACCACCTTGCTACCGCTCAAATGACAGAAAACCAGAAATTTCACATCGGGCATGTGGTATCCCCTGGTGGGTAGTGCGAAAAATCCGAGTGCACGTCCATAGGTATCTACGAGTATTAGCAAAACGGAATATGTAAGAATCGTAGGGAATAAAAATAAAGAAAACAACGATCGAAGGAAGGGGCTGCAGAGATGGCAGATTATCGATGGATATCGTTTCTCCATCGATTCTTCTATATTTTGACAAACGGAATGGAATAAGCCCCTCTAAACGGGATCCCTGACAAATTTATCATCTTTCATTCAGGTTTTGGAAATTCTTTCATTTAAAAAAGTTTAAGTTTTAAACCAGAAACTGGAAAAATTGTAGTAGTTTTTCGTGGCATTGTAAGTGAAAAAAAAAAAATTAACAATGGCTTACTTGAAAAATACAGACATCTGTCTGGAGAATCTGGAGAGGACACATGAACGCCACAATAGCGTCCGACAGCACCAGCGCGCTAGCTCCCCTGGATACTTCCATCGGCGGAGCGAGTCACGCTCCCCCCACCGCCTACCCAGAAGCCCACGAAAGGTGCGAGACGTAAGTGCCGAAAAGAATATCAAGGCAGAGCACCGGCAGCAGGAGGGGGATCTCTTGGAATCAAAGGCGTTGGGCTGCAAGGTGCTGCGGTACAAGGCTACACGGGCGCGGAGTCCAAGACGGAGGAATGCGGAGGCCAGGAACACTTTGCGGCTGAGTGCCACCATACAGGAGATCCGTCGAAGATTCCGCCAGAAGCTAGACGAGGAAGAAGAGGTCCGATATCAAAGGATAATCGAAGCGGAGGAGGAGGAAGCGAGGAGCATGGGCGCGAGACCGGACAAGAACGGTGTGGTCGCCCTGCTGGACGTGCGATCCATAAAGGAGTCGAAGGGGCAGATTCCAGTGTCGATCGATTGTCCGATCATATCTGATGACGTCCCCGTGATTACTATATCCTCGACGACTCTCGCCCGGGTCATTGGCCCCCTGCCGATTCCACCCAATTTCTCGGTGGCCGCTCGCCTACATTTGGAGAAGAAGCTGCTGGGGGTGAACGCGAGGCTGGCGTTCTCCGCGTTTGGGGACCTGGTGGATCGGATCAACGATCGTGTCATACCGCGGACGAAGGATATGCAACTGTTCTTCCGCTTCGCCGACGTCCTGCAGTTCCAGATGTATCTGTGCCACCGGCCAAAGCAGCACCTCTACTTTGTCCTCTGCTATGTCCTCAAGGATCGGCGAGACTTCATGGCCCACGTCACGGTGCCCTGCCTCCTGTTCCGGAAGTTCGTTCACTGCTACCCCCGGACGATGAACAACATCCACTACGTGGAGGATATGTTCCAGCTGACGCCCGTGCCGCTCCAACTCTCCTCCTGGTTAAAGGTCATTTCGAACCTGATCACCTGCCGCTCCCTCTACGATCGTTTGGGGGAGCTGACCTACATGGTCTTCCAGCCAGAGGAGCCGCTGTTGGCTCTCACCAGACTACCAGGTGACTGACAAATTTAACGTTAAAAATTTGTAGAATGTAGAAATTTAACAGACATTCTTTGATGAGAATAAAAGCTTGTACAGAAAATGTTGTTTACATACTCCCTATAAAAACAAATTCACATCTGTTTAAATCATGAATTGCTTCATTTGATTAAGAATAATGCTGTGTATTTTCTGGGTCATTCTTAAGTAGACATAAAAACTAGCTAGCAATTTTAAATCTTGGCATTCCGGTTCAGTGCTCTCAGACCTCCTATGTTCAGCGACTCTGAGAAAACATATCCACGCCGTTTACACCATGCAACAATATTAAGCTCGAAATCAAAACTTGAAAAAAGTCGAAGCCGTTTTTTTCTGATGGACTAGGGGCTCCAACATTTTATAATAAAATATGGCTGTTTGTTGAATTTTTAGTTACATTTTTGGTTCAGAGGTACGCTTGCTTCTTTCCACATATGCACCTTGTATGGTACACCTAGTTTGGAAAACTTCTTAATTCGTAATAGCTATTGAAAGCAGCTATCAATTGCCCCTGAAGGCTGTGTAGCTTAAGCTACACACAAGTCCATACAAAAAACGAGGGGGAACGTTGTGAGTTGCTGCGGACACCGCAACTCTACAGTTATACCCGATACTAAGTCAGTATGGCTCTCCTCCGGCAGACGCCGCTAATATTAAACGACACGACAAAGAGTGCGTGCGAGAGAGACAGAAAATCAGTCTGAGCGTGACGTCGGGCGCTGCGTAGCCACTGCAAATTGATTTGTTCCTTTCGGCTTTAAAAATGATCCGATCTGATCCAGATTCAGCAATCTGATAGATATGATCATTATCTATGATTCTGCGTTTTTAGTTTTCTCTTATCCTCAATATTGTGGATGCAACAGATTTTCGTCCTTTGTGTGGGCGGAAGGGGGTGGGGCGAAATTTTGAGATACACGTTTTATAGTAAGATCTAACAGGAGTGCGGATACCAAATTTGGTTGCTCTAGCCTTAATAGTCTCTGAGATTTTTGAATATCCCCAGATTTTCGTCCTTTGCGGGGGCGGAAGGGGGTGTGGCGAAATTTTGAAACAAACTCGTCTCGGTCCGATATATTAGGAGTGTGGATACCAAATTTGGTTGCTCTAGCTTTTATAGTCTCTGAGATCTAGGCGCTAATGTTTTACTCTAAGCAAAGCCGCCTATGCTACGTGTGTGTTAGAGAGAGACAGGGCGAGAAAAAATGAAATTGTTTTCTTGATGCTGGCTATAATAATAATACGATCCAATTCCGCAGTCTTAAAGATATGGTCATTCTCTACAATTCTACGTTTTTGGTTTTCTCATATCTTTAAAATTGTGGATGCCACAGATTTTCGTCCTTTGTGGGGGCGGAAGTGGGCGGGGCGAAGTTTTGAAATATTTTTGTAGCAGTGACATATCACAGAAGTCTGGATCCAAAACATCGTTGCTCTAGCTCTTATAGTCTTTGGGCACTAGGCGCTGAAGGGGACGGACAGACGGACAGACGGACGGACGGACAGACAGACAGGGCTCAATCGACTCGGCTATTGATGCTGATCAAGAATATATATACTTTATGGGGTCGGAAACGATTCCTTCTGGACGTTACACACATCCACTTTTACCACAAATCTAATATACCCCAATACTCATTTTGAGTATCGGGTATAACAATAAGTCATTTATAAGTCATCATTTACCCCAGGGGTATCAGGAAGGCAGAGCTTGGTACCTCGGTGTATTCTGTCTGTTGCATAGTGTTATCATTCACATTTTTGCTAGGGCTCTTGATAGTCTTGATTCGCATATTTGGATACCCTTTCAGAGAGTGATTTTGATTATGCATAAATATTTATGTTTGTGAGAGAGAACGAGAAAGAGAGATCGATCCTGGTAGAGGACTCAGAAAAGGGAAATTTCTAGTTTTGTATACCCGATACTCAAAGGAAGCGTTTCCGACCTCATAAAGTATACATATATATTCTTGATCAGCATCATTAGCCGAGTCGATTGAGCCATGTCTGTCTGTACATCTGTCAGTCCTTATCAGCGCCTAGATCTCAGAGACTGTAAGAGCTAGAGCAACCAAATTTGGTATCCACTCTCCTGTGATATGTTGCACAAGTGTATTTAAAAATTTCGCCCAACCCCCTTCTTCCCCCGCAGAGGTCGAAAATCTGTGGCATCCACAGATCTCAGAGACTATTAAAAATAGAGCAACCACATTTGGTATCCACACTCCTGTTAGATCTCACTCCCCCTTCCGTCCCCACGAAGGACGAAAATCAGTGGTATCCACAATTTTGATGATACGAGAAAATAAATCATAGAGAATGACTATATCTATCAGATTGTCGAATCTGGATCAGATCGAATCATTATTATATCCAAAAGTAACAAATCAATTTGCAGTTGCTTCGCAGCGCCCGACGACATGATCAGACACGTTTTCTGTCCCACTCTTTCCACGCACTCTTTGTCGCTCAATGTAGCCATACGACTATGTGTAGAGTTGCGGTCGCAGCGGCAACTAACAACGTTCCCCCTCGCTACGCTTCGAATCAGCCGAGTTTTTCTGATCAGCTTTAAGCTTTAAAATGGTTTTTTTTTGGGTTATAACTTTCTTTCCATAACTTAAGTATCTATTTTTTGCGTTTTTATATTGTATTAAATAAAATTAATGTGTGTAAGTTTATTATTTATAAAGCTTCGTTTGAGGTATCTACGGATAAACGGTTAAGGTGCAGCCGTTTAACCACACCTCCTAAAACCTCTTTGAGCTTGTGAATAATGGAAGTCAGTACAGGTATAACCGGCGCGGAACTAAAATGGAAGTGGCGATTATTACCTGGTCATACTACAAAATAGCCGACTATACGGACTTAAAAGGCAGCCCTCGTCCCAAAAATGTAACACTAATTATGCCGAAGATATCATACAGTACAGTTATCTTATTTATTTGTATTGCCATCTACCATTTATTATACCTGTTACTGAGTTTATAGGGTATTTCTTTATTATATTTACAGAGTTTCCATTGGGGTTTAGATTTATAGTGCTAAAGACTTAGGTAAAAAGGGTTCTTTACTTATTTTTATAAGTATTTAGTGCAAAAAAAAGGACGGCTTATATTGGTTTTTAATTATGTAAATATTGGCTGGGAATGGTTATACGTAGAGGTTAGAGGGGGGACTTATGATTGCTTAGACGTATGATATACGCTCTCAGAACTCTTCTACCTATTTCCTTAACTCGCCAAAGTTACGATCCCTCTCAAAATAATTCTAAAAGATGTAGTTTTTACCACTTCCCAAATAAGTCCTTTACGCGATGCAGTCTGAAATATTTCATCCTTCCACAAAATCTAAAGCCCTGTCAAATTTAAGCAAAATTAGATGACTGAGCTGAGTTTATTCCGAAGCCGGCAAAGGAGCAATTGGTCTGCAAGGGTTAGCCTTCCCTTCCCATATGGTTTATGGTCCAGCTTGGGTCAATTTGCTGGTCGATGGTGATGGTACTCGATATTATGTAATAAGTGCCAGTCCTTAGTGCGTGACTCCGCTGTCCTGGGTGACAGTGTGAGGCACGTGCTTGGGCCCCAAAATCTCTCTCGAATCTAAACTCTCTCTTCCCGACTCCCCTTTTCATATCACAGCTCCGGCTTTGTCCTCCGTATGGCGTTGGTGTTCTCATTTTGCAGCTGGATAGGAGAGCTGCAGCCAACCGCAGCCAGCTGCAGCTGACCGCAGCGGGGCGGTCTGTTAGGAGCTTTCAATGGGTGTGGGTGTGGGTGTGGGTGTGAGTGTGAGGCTGGTGGTTGGTGGGTTGTGCTGCCTGTGGCAAAGGTAGCCGGCAATTATTCATTGCGCATACGACCCGTTCGACGCGCTAATTAGACGCTGCTGCTGTCGATAATGAAGCCGCTTCTGATTTCATTCGGTATCCCTTCTCCTCTCTCTCTCTCTCTCTCTATGTTAAATGATTATGCGAATGCCAGACCACGCCTACGACCACGCCCTAAAGCTGATGGCACGTCCATCGTCCACCGTCCAAAACCTAATGCCCACCTTGCACTGTCCACCGTCCACCGCCCTATGTCCCACTGCTGTCCATATGGCTGGGCACGCCCCACGGCTGTTTAAGCTGTGAAGCACGTCCGCGCCGGCATCTGACGTGGCATGCATTCCAGCCAGCCACTAGCCAGCCGTGTGCGATATCTGCCTCGCCCTGCTCTGTCCTAGTTCCGCCTCTTCCTCTTCCCTTGCCTCCTGTTAAATGGCTGCTTCTAAGGCTTGATGCTGGCTAAGGCAAACGGACCAAGGAACATGAAACAAGTAACAAAAGTGCGACACAAGTTTCTCCCCCTTTCCCCTTTCAGGCGGCGGGCATGTTTTGGGACAGAGAATCGGCCTGATTGCGGATCAAAAGAGGAAAAGAGGCAAAGAGGGGTGACATTCCCATCCCCATCCCCAGTCTGGTGGTAATGGGATTTACTGTCCGTCACTCTTTGACTGTGAGGGCCAAATCGAAGAGAAAGAAGACGAAACGAAATCAGAGCAGAGCAGAGCAGAAAAAGCACTAACAGAAACTGTCCTGTCATCTAGTATGTATGTAAGTATGCTGGAGACATTATCCGACTCAGATTGTATACTTTACGGGCTGCTCAACAATGACAGCCGTAGAGCCCCCAAATCTGTCTAAGAATCAGTTTCAGAATCGGGTTCCGCTACTTACGTACAATATACCACGTTCTGCTAATGGGGGTCTAATCAAGTGACGACAGCTCCAACATGCAGTCCAGTTCCACTCTCCCTTACTGAAGCACCAATGCGTTTAAGAAGTACTCGTATGAAACAGTTGAAGTCAGAATTCAAATGGAAGTATAACTAAAACTGTGTAAAAATCGAAATTTGTATCTACTAGTTCAATGATGGTGCAGCGGACAATACGAGTATTTCAAAAAACAATCAGATGAAGACAACAAATAGGTTTAATTCCCTATTTCGATCCGATGCCAGAACTTTTCTTAGCTTTCTTAACTTTGAGCCAAACTCAATGTCGCTTTTGCCACTAGTTCCATTGTGGCCCCATCCTGTCCACCCAAAATGCTGAAGATGCTCCAGTGGCTACATGGACACATCTTGCCACGTCCTCTCGTATGCATGATACTGTTGTTCGGGTGTTGTATGTATAAATAAGATATGTTCACGCTTCCTTTGTCCTGATTGACGCCCCTGTGCCGGGCTCAGCTTCTTCTCTTCCTTCTACTTATGTTGCTGTTGTCGCCTTTGTCGCTTTTATTACCAGGCTGTCAATATCCGCATCCGTATACGTATCCGCTGGCATATTTCACAACTTTGCCCAAATTCGTCTGCTTGGCAGTCTGTTTCCCAGACACTTTGCACGCTCAGCCGAACTGACCTCTGATTCCCGTGTGGCACATCGGGCAGCCAGATGTTGTTGCCACTGTGTCTGCGTTGCATGATCCGAACCTTAAGGAAATGTGTGGCCATAAACAACAGTATATGGAATGACTGCGTTCGTGAGGTCCAAGGGATCAGCGGAGCCGTGCCCATGCCCCTATCCTCTTATTTGGCCCTTATTCAAATGTGACCCCACAACCCGTGACCCGTCGCTGATGACGGTGGTGCTGGTGCTGGTGCTGTTGCTGGTGCTGTTGCTGTCGCTATCGCTATCGCTATCGCCTTCCTTGGTTGCCCTTGGCTACGCACGATTTAAATTAAATTGCACTTGACGCATTTGCCTGCAGAGCTCTGTGTTTGAGCCATGACACGGCTGGCTGGGGACAGGACATCAGCATCCCACCCGGGACGACATGGAAGCAAGCAAGCGAGCGAGTCCGAGCAGAAGCAGGAAGCAGGAGCTCCCTTCCTACTATTATTCAATTAGTTGGCCATCTGCTGCTCCTGTTAGAGGGGACTCTGGACCCTCTGCACGTCAAGTGCCCGTAAATAAGTAATAAATGTAATCCAATGCCTCTACTCTGGCTACATGTAGGAGCTGGAGCTGCCGTCCCAGTGGCACGGCCTGGCATGTATAAATGAATAGATGGATGGAGACTGCATATAGGAAAGGATTAGAAGGGGTTGGAGTTTCCCCTGCTTTGGGGCAGAGGCTTGAAGCTAACCGAAAAAAGATAATCCTGTGATGGTTCGGTATTCGATTACTGAATCGGAACCAGATGGAGTCATAGACCCAGAGCATTGGCGAAGCAGGTGGAGCATGTAAGAGTTGAGGGCGCTGAAAGGAACAATGGTGGAAATGGGGGAGGACCTACGACCGAAGGAAGCTGCCAGTGCACACAGAAATCTAATTTAAAATGTGCACACACATAGAGAGGGAGGAAATCAGCGACAGACAACAGACAACAGATGGCAGCCGAGCTGCCGAGCAGCAAGAACCAAGAAGAACAGGGAACGTGGAACGTGAGCACCTGGACCTGGACTCCAGCTGATGCTGCTCCAAGGAAAGTGAACTCGGGAAAAGGAAGCCAAAGGTAACCGACGCAGCCGAGCGAATGGCAAACAAGCGACAAAACAAAATCAAACCTTGCCCCAGGACCCGCCCCAACCACCAGGGGCCATATGCTGAAAGAGGATGTGTAGATGTTTAGAGAGAATCCTTGCACCCAAGCACTGCGATTTAATCTTATAATGATGCTGGTCTCCAACTCCGTTCGAGTTCCAGTTCCTGTCTGTGAACGTGAACCAGCCCCTTTAACCCGGAACGTGAACAAGACAATATTTACACGTTTTCGCAGTTCATCGTTTGATAGCTACCAGACCATACTCGTAGCAGATCCAAGCAGACCCCACATCGGTCGGACCTCGAATACATACGAGCATGAGAGCATGAGCACGGATTGAACAACCTGCCAGGGCGCTGCCACTGCCACTGCCTGAGACTGGAATGAGTAGAATGACAACTGGCTAAATCCTCTGCCAGCATTCGTCGCCAATCAGTAGTGGATAACTTCTAGATATTCGATTTCAAATGCATGGGAGAGAGCCTCCTTCGTCTCCTCCTCCTTAACGGCCTCCAACAACATGTGGGAATCGCAAAAGATTCCAACTATTTTTGAGCAGTAGTTTTTGAGCAGCAGTCACAGGCAAAGGCACGGCACAGGAGCTGAGAGACACACAATGAGAGTGTCTAAGTACTGCCTTACCAGTACCAGCTCCACTTTGATTTAATCTTACACTGTGCGTAAAACTGGATGCATGTTCAATTAATTTGCATTTGTGAAGAATTCAAACTTGAGCGAGGTAGGACATGACAGTCTTATCTTGACAGGGAAAGACTATACATACCTATTAATATTATAAACCTTTGAGAGTCATTATATATGTTTAGGTTTGTTAACGTTTTTCTGTAGCTCTTTTTTCAGTGTAGAGGAAAGATATCCCGAGATGTCCTGCTTCTATCTCTCTTTACATTACTCCGCCCCTCAAGTCTCTTGGATAAACATCAAAATTGTTGAAATTTGTGTAGCTTAAAGATCGTCCTCAGCATCATACAAAACAGCAAGTGGGAAAGTGTGTTGAAATAACAGATACAATATATAGTACTCGTATTATATATTGAGTTCCACGATATAATAGTTGCGCAAACGGACAATTTTTTAATCTTTTAGAGCAAAGTTCATTTAGATTATTGCGAATTTTTCGCGTGATTGGGGCCTACGTTACGATCTCATTTCTTATTCCCTTTCTTCTTCCCTTGAGATTCTGCCGCCTTCGCGGAAGCAGATGTTGTCGGCTGCTCATCCGGATCAGTATTTGCGGGCCACGATCCGTCCCCCAAATTTAGCTCTGAGTAGAATTTCCAACAGGAAGGAAACAACGACACGCTATAGCAGTGCTCTGAAGCCACCAGAAGGTTCTGCACGGAGGTTGACTTCACTACTGTAGAGTTTGGCTTGATGTAGTACTTTTCCTGGCGCTCGCCCCGCTCGCTGGCTACTGTGTCCGTGCGAAGGTACTTGGCGCCCGCCTTGGTGATCACGCAGAGATCGATGTTAGACCCGGAGCCCAGGTCATTGAAGACCCCCGCCGAGATGGCCTCGCGCACGAGCTGCTTGCCCTGGTCCAGGTCAAGATCCGCCTTCCAGCCGTGCTCCAGCACGGTCATGGCAGCCAAAGTGCCCGATCCCATTGCCGCGTACGGCAGCTTGTCGTTGGAGCCGCACGGATGGTTGCAGTAGATCTGAGGACCCCACCTGTCCACCCCTCCCACAACCAGGGCGGCACCAATGTGGCCCTGGTACCGGAAGAGTGTACGTCGTAGCATTATGCTGGCACAGACAACTGGCACCAGCCGTTTCGTGCTCATCTGGTGCAGATTCAGCTGTGAGGAAGTCGTCAGGGTTATCATTTCAGTGTCGGCGGCAGTGCCAGCACCACAGCAACTTTTGGAAGGAGAAGAAGTTAGAGTTAGAATACTACAGTGACGAGCTTTTCTGGGGTGGTACGCACTAGATATGGTTCTGCAAATAGTGAATTTTGGAGCAGTTCTTATCGGATACCATGGGACCCTCGGTGGCCCGCGTGTCGGCCCCAAGGATTACGCCGTCGCTAAAGATGATGCCCACAATAGAGGTGCCAGTGCGCACCGGCGTCGGGGGCTGAAAGCCCTCAGCCAGTAGTTTCGCATTGCTGAGTGGAAATGTTGGAAGAAATTTTGTCAATTACTTATCCAGTTTCCTCCTTGATCCCGCTTCCGACACGACCGCTTCTTCACTCACCGCCGGCAGTTAATGAAGCTGAAGCCGCTTCGAGGTCCCAAATCGGCATTACCCTTATCCTGAGTCGAAGTGTGAGATAGAGGTAGCATTGCAAACAAACAAATCGAACTAAAATAAATGTAGTGGCAATTTTTACTTTACTTGTATTGTAACTTTTGTAAATTCGATTGTGAACGCTCAGGCTAAGGTGTTTTCCAACGATTCGAACAGGTTCCTTGGAAAATGAATGAAACCGAGGGAATGTCAAGGAGAGTAGAGGTCGTATTGCCAGACTTCAGTGGTGAAAGCCTTGTGGGGAAAAGCAGGTAGTTTGAGCGAGTCGAAACGGCACAAATTCCAATTTGGCTAAACTTTGGGTCAGCGAACGCCGCTTGTGGCATAAATAGTTTTTATAATTTGTAAGCTCATAAGAAATGGGCTGTAAGAGCCAGAAAATATCAGAATTCGGATAATTGAAAGTATCCCAAGCTGGAAAGCGGGGAGAGGTTTTATCGAAAGATAAAAGACTGATTGAAGACTGGAAAGTAGATAGTATCGTGTGGAGAGTGGATGCTTTGTTCGTTCTGCAATCTATCGTGTGTCGGCATTTCAAATGCCAACAATTTGACAGCGCCTAATTGGTTGTGTTCCAAGCATCTTTGTTGCATATAAATGCATACAAACATATGAATGTACATATGTATGCGTGTTAGTGTTTCGCTGTGTGCGCAAGTGTTTGCTTGGATGCGTTTCCGTATCTCCGGCCATGTGTGTCTGTGTGCGGTGTAAAGTTTGTCCGGCTGCCCCTTCAATCTGACACGTGACGCGGTCTGGCGACTGGAACTGTTTGTCGTGCCGCAATTCAAGGATAAGCGTGCACATGTCTGCGTATATCTGTCCTCCCTATGTGAATCTAAGGTGTCTCACGCCCCCCAGAAATGACAAGCCGAGCAAACAGTACATGCCGAACCATCCATGCCGTCCAGCACAACCAGCCACTACGATGATGGTTGGGGAGTGGAAGAATTCGAAAGTGATGTCCCTGTCCCAGTCCCCAAGATAAAGGGCACAGCACATGTCGCACAAATCAATTAGCATTAATTAGAATCCAATTATATGTTAATCAACATTTGGCCCGAGACGAAAACCAGAACACGCAGGGTCGAGGGGAGACGACGATACGGACATTATGGATGGTCGCGATAGTCGCAAGCGCCGGCAGCGTATGCGGATGCGGATGCTGTTGCTGTTGCCAAGCTACCAGTCGCAGCTTGCAAACCATGTAACCAACTTTATGCAACTTAATTGCGTGGTTGCCGGCTAGAGGACAGCTCCAGCAGCTGCCGCAGGAGAAGCCAAGGGGAGTTCCAGTTCCAGTTCCAGTCCTAGTCCTATTCCGATTGCCCGCCCGACTGTGGCATGGAAGTTTGTCTTGGTAATTTCGGACCAAAAAAACTTTTGCCAGGAGCCAGGAGCGGTGCAGCGGTGCAGCGGTGGCAGCAAATGCAAATTCAGCTCGAACAATTTCCTTTGCCGGGCTACCCTTTTATTATTTTTTTTGTTTTGTTTAGTTTTTTGAATATTATTTGCGGGATTTTGGCTTTTGGACATTTGAATGCGGAGGCTTTCAATTAATCCAGGTCCAGAGCTGGTCCCAGCTATGAGGTACCTGAAGAAGAGATACGAAGGCAATCGACATCTAAATGCAACCGATTGGGGCAGGCCTAATCAAAAGTTGGCAATCAATTTGTATGTCTTGTTTTGTTAACAGCAATTGGAAAAGTTTCCAAAGGGGATCCACAGATTCCGCAAGTTATTCCATTCGTCAATGGAAACCCTTTTCCCGCCTTTCCTGCCTGTCCCGTTTTCATTGCTTATAACTTTCCTGCCTGCCCAAATATAATTAGGGGTCGAAGGGAACAGGGTTGGGGTCGCTGACAAAGGATGCGCCCTTAGCTGATTGGAAGATTAAAAATTAATAAGATTATAAAGTCATTTTCGGCTCAGTCAGTTGATATTTATTTGGGTTCGAATGTCAAACAGTGTTTTTGGCTCAAAGTGGGGGAGAGATGGAGATGGAGATCCGGCTATCCGGCTATCTCTCAAATTTCAATCAATATTTATTAGCTACTATCCCATTAGATAAAGAGCCTGCTACAGAAGGTGTTTGCGTGGCCATTTTGTGTGTCCAACTTTTGCCCCTGCTCGTATTAAACTGTTATATAACGTATCCGACCACGAGTACTATATGACTGTGGCACAAAATATCCGATTATTAGCTGCCACCCGGACAACATCTCTTTGAATTTTCCGTGTTCTCGTTCCATATGCCAACCCATGCGTAAAGTGTGTGCGTGGTGTGTGTGTGTGTGTGTGGGTGTGTGGCCAGTGGTTATGTCCTTTTTTGTGTGTATTTGTATGTGGCCCAATAGAATCTTCATTATGTGAAATATTTCATTGCATTTGATGAAAGCTTCAACTTTGAAGCAAAAAGGCGAATCATGCTCTGCATTTTTGTCCTGCTGCCTGCTGCATGCTGCATTCTCTGTCCTGTCATGTCCAAACCTGCACCCAGACACAACCCTCCTTCAACCCGCACCACATCATGCTCATGGCTTTGACTTTGCTGCACAAATTGTCAATAGTCTGAGTAAACACACGGACACATATACTTGTACAGCCAGTAGAGTGGCTGGGCCGTGATGAGGGGTGCGGTTGCTTTGATATCCATGCTCCTGCTATTGCTCCTGGCCGTATCCGTCCGATATTTCCCAGCGGTTTTCCAATGAGTGCTGCAACTCTGGATTGCCGGACTGGCCTTCGAGCCATTGTCGCTGCCCAGTGGGAAAATGTCGGCGAGCTCAAAAGGGTCGCGCCTTTGTGCAAAAAATTCATTTGCCAGTCCAGGCCATGTGATCCGTCAAGAGGGCAATAATCATATGAAAAATTCAGCTCCCACAGTTAATTAGCCTTACATTTAAGTGTGTGTGCTGGTCCCCGTCCCCATGTGAATAACAATTATCGTGGATAATTTTATTCAGCACTACGTATGTTCTTTGTGGATTAGTCAGATTAAAATAGAGAGCCATTTTAGAGAATCATTCGTATGCATGTTCATGTCAAATTAGGCAAGGAAAAGGTAGATAGCCGTGCTACAGGTCGTCCCACAGGGGGAACCCAATTCCGAGTCAATGGCTTGGAAGCGCGACATTTACACGTTCATCCGGGCCGAACTCCGCAACAAATGATCTGAACAGGGTATACTGGAATAGGAGCAGCAGGAGGACCTGCAGATGGAGCTGGAGCTGCAGAAGTGGAAGGGGAAGTGGAAGTGGTAGTGGAGTCGTCTGCTGGCCACATAATTCAATTAGTTATTGCCGAGCTTATTCTGGTTGGTTGGTGCTCCTGCAACTCCAACCGCCGCCACCACAGCTGGCACGCTGGTATGTGCAACATGTGTGGAGCCCGGGTATGTTGCAGCAATTAAACGAGAATTTCATTCCGTGGAGGAGCAGCAGCAGCTGGCGTGTCAGGGTTCAGCACGGCAAGCGAAAGCAAAATGGGACTGGTGGGGAGCACTACCATTGAACAGAACCTTACTCAGAAATACCCTGTAAGACTTAAGCCAAACAAACATTTGACTCCAGCTAAAGTAAAATCTTTCTAATCAGACTACTTTCGTCCTTGGAGTTTATTCTGTTTGGCTCTCTCAAAAGTATCTCAAAAGATTTATCGTCAAGTATCCGAAGATTATTTGATCGTTGTCCTTATATTTTCTTATTATCTGTTATATACATATATTTCAAATATTTACCTTTGATCCCATAGCCAAAACGGCCTTAAACTCAGCTTGAATGCTGTGCTTATTTTGAAATTAAGACCGGAATATAAATGAATTTTTGAATAATTGTACTCAAGGCAGAGGTTTACGTAGCGGGCAGACAAACAGGGCGTAACCTTGGTCAATAGCCCATCATACCCGTCTACAGAGCACAAGCGCTGGCCGAGCACGGAGCATAAAGAGCCAAGGAACAATACGAAAATCGCTGGATTCGCAAGCCATTCAGAGTGCCATTGCTGGGGAGTCAACCCCTGCCAAACACACACTTACATCTGTAGAAAGCGAGGAAAGGACTCGGCTTCAAAAGGTTGCTAGTGTGTCCAAGAAAAGCGGTAGAAATCTGAATAATTGTGATTCCTTATCAGAGGAAATGCAGACCTGATCTATGTACGTGTATATCGGGATCTATCTTTCCATGTGTAAATAGGCCACTATTCTCGAAATAAACAAGTAAGGATTAAGTGGGATGCGTGGGTAAATAATAAAAAACTGATTTTATATTTTATATAATTTATAATAAAATATTATTTTCTGGATTTGTTCCTAGAAAAACCTTACAAATACTTTCGGCTGTGATTAATTCAATTTAACTTAATTCCGAGCCGTTTTCCGTTTTCCGAGTCCCCCGTTTGATAGGGCGTTGATTGGGCGAATGCGAATATCCCCCACACCATCCCTGCTGCCGCGCTGCTGTTGTTCTTATGCTTCGCCGTGCACTTTGTTCTCTTTCCTCCAGCCAGAGAACTTTGTATGCAGCCTTCGTGCAGCTGTGCCTGTAGCCATACCTATACGGCTACGAGAATTTAGGTGCGAACTGCACTTCTTTTGCATCGGAGTGCGGGTGCGGGTGCGGGTGCGGCTGCGGCTGCTTAGAGCCAATGCACACACACACACCGTGTCTGCGTGTGGGTGTGGGTGTGGGTGTGGGTACGGGTTGGGGCTGATGCTTATGACTTAATAAATACTCCCCAGTTTGCGCAATGTGGCTGGCAATTTAATAACAAGAGCAAACGGCATTGAAATAAAATGTACAGGAAAGCAGCAGGTGGAGGCGGAGGTGGAGATGTGAGCCAGTTCGGATACTGTTTTTGATTTACTCCACCAGCTGGAAAATAGTGCACGTAACATTACTTGATGGTAGATGGTAGCTGGAAGGAGTTGGAATGGCCTTAAACACGGACCGAAGTAGACCCATTAAAGGCAGCCGAAAAAAATCAGTTACAGTTTGCAACAGCTTTTCGAGTTTATTAAAATAAACGATAAATGTTCTTTTAAAGGAAAGGCGACTATGGAAAAGACACCAACTCGTTTGGAGTCCGACTCACTATGTAGTCCACGGCATTGCCTAGGGAAAAAAAAAGCTTGAAGAAGACGTATTTGGCTTGGATTGGCGGAGATACTCGTACAGCCGGAACTGGAATGATATGATGCATACACAAAGCTGGCCGGTCCATTTTGGTACTAGCACCAATGAAATCGGGTTTGGTTGGTGCATATCCCGTTCGATTCGTATAGGTACTAGTATTATTAGTAGTGTTAGGCGATTGCTGTGTCATACGTTGTTTAGGCGGCACCAGTAACGGCATAGGTGATTGACCACAGTTCGGGACGCGGTAACGGTCGTGACGAGGGCCTCGCTGTTGACGACTGCGTTGAAGGTTGGCCGTGTACTTACTGGCCGGCATGCTTGAAGTCGTCGGAGTCGATTAGCGACGTCCTTACGTCTTTCACCTGGTTCATGGAGTCAGCGTACACGTCTTATGCCTACTTATGCTGCGGGCGGGGATTCAATTGGTACGCCTTGCCGATTCTCATCCATGTGTCCATTTTCTTCCTTGAAGCATTAATGGTGGCGGGTTTTTCGGTTTGGGCTGTTATTCTTTCCTTCTCTCCTGAAATTTGATAGCGATTTTATTCCGGCATCTCTGATTAGTTTTATGCGCTGTATTTTTGAACACAAAGGTTCATAATTATCCGTGGGTTCACTCCGTCATCTTGCGGTGTCATTTGCAGCCTGAAATGTTGAATCATGGCCACCTCAGTTGACCCCAAGAACCAGGGAATAATTTACAAATTTGAGAGGGACTCGGGGTAAAGGTGAGCCGGAAGATGAGGGGAAACCTTTGGCCTGATGAAGTTTCCCGGGCTCCCTCGCAGAGCCGAGCCTTGGCTAATGGTGTAAATGGTGCGCAGCCTTGCTAAATATCCGTTCTATCAAATTCAATTAAAGTTGACATGGGTTCACAGCTCTGGCACCGTAATGGGATGCTATGGGACGGATGGGGCCTGAGCCCGGCCCCGACAGGTTGCCGTCCTCTTTCTCTTCCGTCGTCTTCTCCTTCCAGTACGATCCATCCAAGCCGGTCACTGTATTCAATTTTTTGATTCAATTTCCAACGACAAACACACGTGTCCCCCACCAAGAAAATGAAATGCTTTCCTGATCCGGAGCAGCAGTAGCAGCAGCAGTAGCAGGCGAGTCAGGGTCAACCATGAACAGTCCATGCAGTCCATGTGCGCCATAAAGTGGCCAACGCCCCAGTGTAATAAGAAACAGAGATCCCAAGCAAGGAGCTGGAATCGGAATGGGGTTACGGCTGGGACTGAGGCTGGAGCTGGGGCTGTGGCTGGGGCTGGGGCTGTGGCTGGAAAGAGCTGAAAGGTTCGCCCTGCCACGAGGCTTTTCACTTTTTTCGTCCTCCCTTTCTCTCTTTTTGGGCAATTGTGGCGCTGTGTTCCTTAAATTAAAACACACACACACACAGAGAGAGAGAGAGACAGACACAGATACAGAGAGTACATAGAGATGGGAAAAAAGGAAAATTTGCAACTTGCCTCAGCAACAGCCCGTAGCAGGAGCCGGAGCTCAGCGCTCAGAGCCGTGCCCCAGAGTCCGGCCGTGCTGATCGGGGTACGGACATGCACTCGGGTCATGGCTCCGCGTACAATACCCCTCTCCTCTGCTTTCCTGTATCCAACTACCCCCCTCTTTGCCCTTCTGAGCCCACCCTTGCGCCCCCCTTGAGACCCCTTGAGCTCCCTTTCTGTTGCTGCTCGCTGAGTGTAAATTTGCTCGTTAAATTTGTTGGCACTCTCGACTAATTTGCACTTGCAACGCAATGGTCCGGGGCCCCCAACTTCTTGTTGCAGAAACGGGAGGGTGGCAGAGGCAGTAGGAAGTTGGCGAGGTATACTTAGGAGGCAGGAAGTACAGTACTGGTGGAACTGTTTTGCATCAGGCTAATTGAAAAGACGATGGCCAGAATAGGCTCCTCCCGACCAACACGCTTTCCCTGGCCCATATCGCCATCCTGCCCCCAATTCGAGTCGAGAGTACTTTGATGTGGCTACAGATCAGGAATGTATACGTACATATACGTATATAAGCTTGTATGCACCGACTAGCCCTGAGCTTATGCGAATGTAAATCTTAATCCAAGCAAATCATTTGGCAGGACAAGTTCATAAATTCCAACCCTCCTCGAAGCTCCGTTCGAATTACCCTCGAGCCGTCTTGTATCCACAGGTGAACATCTGTGTTGGAGATTGAAGAGGAATTGACAATGCACTGGTACAAAGCCGACATCATTTCCATTTTTTTTGTTTTATTTCATTGGACTTCAATATTTTTCGGAAAAAGATTTTGCGACCCTAAGCGGCACCTGTTAAAAGCGAAAAATCATCACAGTAAATATAATAAATAATATTGTTACTTTTATTCTTGAATTTTCATCTAAGACCGAAATATTTTCTACAATTTATTCTTAAAATGAACTCGTTAAATGAACTCTGTTCATTTTGCTGAGTAAGAATTTCAGCAACGTTGTCGATGTCGATGAGGTATTTTCTCCCAGTGCTGAGAGTAGCTCTGGGGAAGGAAATATGAATAATTGGCCCGCATTTACTTGCATTGTTGTTCGTCTTGTTTGGGAAATCAGTTGGCTGATTAATCGTACGGACTTCATTCATAGCCAGGCCATAAACCTCAGGTTCGAATGCGGTATGGGGAAGAGGCAGAAACAGAAACAGAGGCACAGAGGCAGAGAAGCAGAAGCAGAAGCAGAGGCTGACTGATTGATGGCCGGCATATTTAGTCGATAAATGCGAAATGAATGCAGCCACACAAGAGCTTAGAGAAGAGGAGGAAGCCTGAGCCTGCAGGATTACAAGCCCCAAATAGTGGCAGGCAGGAAGCTGGCAGGGGCCTGGCAGGACTCTCGACTTTGGCTCATTATTATGCAGCTCATGAGTCTCGTTAGTGGCAAAGTTATATGAGCATACATCAGCGTGCCGTGCCGCACAACTTTGCAACACCAGTAGGATGGTGGCATGGCAACGGACAGGGGCGGGGGCGGCGTCGTCGGCGGCGGTGCTGCGTCTGGCAAAGCAAAAAGTGTTAAGCACAATAAAGTAAACGCTGCCAACTTCTGACATAGCTCAGGACGAGACCAAGCCCGAAGCCGAAGCCAAAGCCGATGCGAGGCGAGCACTCAAGCTGAGCCTCAAGCCCCAAGTCCCGAGCTCTAAACTCCAGACCCGAAACCCAAGCCCAAAGCCCCACTGAGGCCCAAGCGCAACCCCATTGTTCAAACTCAACGGGAACTGGCCCTAGTACGAGTACGGTGCGCCCATCGGCGATGTGCCCTACTCTCGGACCGTTTCCGTTTCCGTATCCGCTGCCGAGCGGAGGCTCTGCTCAGCAAAGCTTTCCTGAATTCGCCGCAAAATTGGTTTGGCTGAGGCGAAGACGAGACACAAATTCCTTAGCTTCGTTTGCTTTGAGTTTTTGTTTGTGGCAAATCGACAATGATTGCCTCCTCCTGTCCAACCCCCTCTGACACCACCCGTCCAACGCTCCTAAGTTAAACAAAAGCACAACATCGTCTAAAGCGAAAACCAGAGGGGTCACGTGTGCAGTTTCGTTTCCAAATCGGACTCCTTCGCTAGACCTGACCTGTCTTTACGAGCATCCCATCTCGATTAGCTTTCATTTGCCGGAAGTGGACAACTGCTGGAATTGGAACCGTGGGGGATGCGAAGGTGGATGCGGAACATCATAATGGCCAAATCAATTATCAATTTCGAGCCGATTCCACAGAAGTTATGGCTATTTAGGAATGGAATGATACATATACTCGCACTCGTGGCTGGCGGCTGGCTTCAGGCTGGCTAATGGCGCTGAAATGAAGTCGCTGAATCCGCTAAGGATTTGCCAAGAATTGAGGTAGACAGTGACTGATTTGTGGGTACAGGGAAAGGGGGGTAGAAGCCGTGGAAAAGTGACAAGGGTATGGCTTGATGAACTTGATTTATGGCCAAGCATATTTGCCCATCTTTTGCCATTAGCTGCCAATGCGAATGCGAGTGAAACTTTTCTGGGAATGGAGTTCGATGTTTAGGCCGACAGCACACCCTGTACTCCCGCCAGCCCCTCCTCCCTTCCCTGAGGCTGGAGAGCAACATCAGTTGGTCAGCAAAATGCATCCCTGGAGTGCAGTTGGTAAATTGCACGGAAAACGTCGCTGGGAATGAGCTGGCAACTGGAAGCTTGCAACTGGCAACTGGCAACTGGCCACTGGGGGGCCTGACGGACAGAGGGGTGGCACAGCTGAGGTGGATGTCCGTTGTGGCCACTCAATTTCGGCATTGGCCATGGGCATGCACTGCTACAAAAAGAACAGACAGAGAGAGAATAAACGTTTCCCTAACGAAACACTTTGGCCCCTGTCATTTCTCTTAGTGCAACTGCCATACAATTAGCAACGAATTGGGGGCCAAAAGTGAGCTGGTTGAGTGGAGGGGCTGATAGGGGATGATAGGATGGTGGCGGGTAGGGGACTAGCGTTACATTAGCAAATTCATACAACGGACCTAATTGAAATGACGCCAGCTGCAATTATTTTCCATTCTAATTCGAGCTCCACTGTGGCCAGCCCAACGGCGTTTGGGTTTGGATTGCGATGGGAGTCGGGAGCTGGGAGTGGATTGTTTCTGGGTTATGTTAGGTTTCGATTTCATCCGCATCCACTGAGATCCTTCAAATGCGTTTGCTCCTCCGCTGCCATATTCAATTAAATTTCTGCTGCCGCTCGAACTGAAAACCAATTGGAAATAAAATCGAATACAAAACGTCATCAGCAATCGACCAACAGCAACATTCAACCGACCAGTTCAGCGCAATCTGCCCTAATGGGCACCCTGGAGGCAGCGCCACGACCACGCCTACGCCCACGCCCCGACCCTGTCCTACCCCAAACCCGTAGCGCCACACACCAACCCACCCCACCCACTCCAGCTGCTGTCAAATTGGCAACAATTTTGCTTCACCCCCTGCAATTTTCGCGTTTAATTAGCTTCAACTGCAACGCGTCAGAACGGGATTGTGTGGGATGGTATGGGATTGGACGGGATTGGATTGGATCTGGGGATTCCTCATGCTCCGCCTGGCTATATTCGAGAGTGGTGTCGATACAATTTGTGCAGCCATGTCGCAGTCCATCAACACCTTTTTATTTGCCATCCGACCATCCGAAGTCGGCCCTCGGTCCACGGTCCACTAGCCGCATAAATTGCCATGGACATTGCGCCCTCGCACTCGCTCTGTTTCTGCCTGCACCCACTCGTCCATGCAGCTGTGGCTGTTTCCACGGATCGTAAACCTTCCCCAAAGGTTTCCCTATAGGTGGACCAGTAAGCCGGTAAACTTTCTGAAGTGGATTACTCGATGGGAGCCCATTCGATTGGGACGCTCGTATGAAGGACAGGATATCAAAGAAACATGCAGAAGAATCACCCATCCTTCAGAGAAGTTTTGCGTCGAAAAGCGAACCGCCACACACATTTCCGACAAAGCGAAATATATAATTGGACAGATGATAGCCTACGAAGGCCATTCTTGTGGACAATACACCATGCTCTTCAGTTTTCGAAATGATTCATACTACAAAAGGGTTTGAATCCGATATAGGCTTTGGGTGATTGCAAAAACGCTCATACATGAAAATTACCCGAATAAACTCGCTTAGCATTGATGCATGAGTACATATGTACTATATGTACTATAGATATGTTCTTTGTTGATTTTAAATCAGTAAAAAGCAATGAGTAAAATTAATTCGTACGATTTTGTTCATGTGAGGGCACCTGGCTGTTGGCACCTTGCAGGTCTTGGCCTGCGTGTTTTCAGCCCCTCCCAGCAGCTCATTTAAATGTATGCGTGTAAACAGGTCCTCAGTTATTTCAGGATGATTTGAACGAACGATTAAGAATGATTCAAACGAGGAGTTTGCCCTCACAAGTTTATTCAACGCAACTCATATCAAGAAACATTTAATTTGTGCAGTTCTCTTTAACTTTTGCAATTATAATTTATTATATATTTGTGTATTGATTATAATCTAATAGCTGCCGAATCGGTATTAGGTTCATTATTGTAGCAAAGCTTAAGGATTTATATTTTGCATAAAGGCAGGAAATACACTGTTACAGGATTAAACGTAATATTTTACTAAAGCTGCAATTGCACTTAACATAGAGCTGAGACTAAGACGGAGTTGGTGCTTAATCCAAGCAAAATATTGGTAGGTACTGGGATTAAATTTAAATTTGATCAACAGAGTGCACTGAATTTGGGTTGCTCCAAAAAACAGCACTCAGATTGGTGTGATGTTTAAAGGCCTATGAGTGGCTTATAAGTTAACACTTAGGTGAAAGATGGAAGGACATTGAATAAAGTTAAGCTCTAAGAAAAAATACTTTCAAGAGTGTACAAGAGAATGGGTTAAGTAAAACATTATTTCGTTTTCGTAATTCCGGATAAAGTTAGCCATTGGTAAGCCCTTTCCGGGAGCACTAACTGGTGCACTTTGGCTGCTCCACAGCCCTTACCTCAGCCCATCTATTCGGAGCCTGCTCAGATAATCCCATTTCGTCTGTCCACTATCCGTTCTGCGTTGATATTCCTCTGCCCGTTCTCTGGCTTCTACGGGTAATATTACACTCCCAGGTCACGTAGCCGCTTCCAAATTCCAGTTTGTTTGCTGTTTGTGCATTTCAAATTGAATCCTCGTCACTGTCCGCCTGCCCATATATGTAAAGTGGGCGTGGCAGTGCAGCAGAGCCGACCAGTCACGCGCTGGACAGAGAACAGAAGCTGCAGGATATGCGCTCTCCGCGTCCTGCAAACCGCGTCCTGCAAACCCTGGCATGCAAACAGAGCTAAAGGCGGGACGGGAGCCATAATCGCTGATAGAAGTGTGCGCTCCACCATCATTTGTTGCTTGCTCGATTCTCTCCAGAGTCTCGTCTGCAAACTCCTGTATCGAAAAGTGTCAAAGTCAAAGCCAAGTGGGGAATGACTTGGTCGAGTCCTTCCTTTGGTTCGATGGCAGGCGGCACAAACACCAAGACAAACAGAGCCGTGCAGCTTCAAGTTTGTGTACTCCTACGAGTGTGTGTTGTCCTAACTGAGGCGAAGAGGAATTATTTTTCCAGGCAAAAGTGCAACTTGGCCAACATCTTGGTTTGGCAGCCGCCAGAGCGTGGAGCAGGACAGCATCCCAGGCATGTGGCCCACTGACAATGACAGCTGTTCGCTGTGTGATAGGAAGATATATGTACGTTTTTGGGGAGGTATGGGGGGTGTACAGCATGGCACGGTAGTGCTAGGAACAGGAGCATTCAGCTTGGCTATGACATTTCACTTGGTTCCTCGCATTTTCACTAAATTGACTTTGCCTTCTATCGTTTAGGGTGCCCCACACTCGCTTCGCTCGAGCCCTTGCCCATCCCCCTGCTGGGCCCCCTGCTGGTCGTCCCTTTCGCTCGCTTTCATCCACGCCCCATCCATTGCCAGAGTGCCGGCTCTGAGTGCCGCAATTTTTTATGCTCCGCTGGGCAGCGCCAACGGCAGCAGAGGAAACACCTCTCCACCCTGGAGGATCCATTTCGGTGGCATTCGGCAGCCACTTTCGACTGTCCCCCCAATGAAACTTTGAGAGACAGATGTAGAGAGAGAGAGAGAGAGAGAGAAAGAGAGAAAGAGGGGAAGACAGCGGTAGAGATTGCTATCTATAAATATCTAAAATCCCATAAAACTCAGCTGGAAATGGGCGAAAGGGTTGGCAGATGGCAAAAAGATGGGGCTGAGGTTGAGATTTGGCTGGTCGGGTCTGTGTCTACTCCCAGCAAATGTCATCATTGGAACTGTGGCCATAGGGCAGGTGAAATGAGGGAAGGGCGGGGAGGGAGAGGGAGTGGTAGGATGGAACTCTATGCCTATCCAAATCTGACATGCGGTTGCCTTTCAATTCAACCAAGAGAAAGTGCTGCACGAGGAGAAAATATTTTTGTGGTACAGTGCTTTAAATTTAAAAATAATCTTAACATCTGGCTTGGAAACCTATTAACCCTTCTATACTCGTAATTACTAACAACTTAACAAAGATGCTATCTAAATAGTATAATATTTGTATAAGGAGATCGAAATTATAAATATAATTTTATATATACATATATATGGACACATACTATAATGTATTATGAGATTTTCTGTAGAACAAACTGGTTTCAAAAACCATGATGGAATAGTTTCGAGTGTATAAATGGATCTGGAAATGGAATCCGGGGGAACTGCGGCAATATTTGAGGATGATTGCAGGCTTGTGCAAGCGGCTTTCATGTACGTGAACAGCAAATTTATTTGCACAACTGCGATTGATGCTTGCCACCAGTGCGACCCACGGTACGACCCAAATACGTACTCGTAGACCGTGCCCCACTCTGTGGCAGCTTCAACCTGGATGGATTTTCCATTGCAAAATGTTGCTCTGTCAAAGTTTGGCATTGCCAAATGCTCGCCTTACTTCACTCGACTCCTGCTCCTCTTCTGGCCGTCTGTCGACCGTCGCCTGTCGCCTGTCTCCTGTGCAGCTCTGATGTGCACCCATAAAAGTCTGTTGCATAAACCAATATCGCTTTTGCTCTACTCTGCCACCAAATGCAGATGCCACAAGTGGGGGCATGGGTGACTGGGGGACCATGGTGGGAGGGAGCCTGATTCTGTCAGCGCAACTTCTGCGATCCGATGGTGGGAGCGGAGCGGCAATCGTTTGCTGATAGCGTAAACCGCTTTGATTTTTATTTAACTGCACATTTCTCTTTGGGACAGAGTCTTACCCTTGGGCCCCCACAGCACAGCACAGCGCAGCAAACCACCCCACCCCACCCCACCCTTCTATTGCAAGTTGCAGCCCCTCAATCGACATTTAATGGCAACTTGTGGAGGATTTTGCGATTCGATTCGCTGGAGAATTGCAATTTTCTGCGGTTTTCCAATTTTTCCCAATTTCACCATTTTCCATTTGCCTTAACTTATTGCATTTATTTATTTTGTGCGACGCCACCCATTCTCCCCCTACCCTCCCCTCTCTGACTCTCTTTTCTCTTCTTTCTTCATATACTTTTTTCCTCATTTTTGCCTTTATGCTTTTCTGCCTTTTGCCGTTGAACGAGCGAAATTGATAATTTATAAAATTGCTGGCAAATGGCAACACGAAAAGAAAAACCATTTGGCTTTCCCAGCAGCAGCACCAGGACCCACTGCCCACCAGCCACCAGCCACCAGTCACTCCCTTCCATCAGCCCACCCCGCTGAGCTGTGTGCAACACATTTGCCGCGTTGCCTCATGAAATATTTGGCAAGTTTCGGCCGTTACCTTGACTTGATAGAAAGCATCCTGCGGCAGCCTGACGGCCACTTTATGGAGGGGCTTCTGTACCCCCGTTTCCCAGACTCAGTTTCTCCAGTACCCCTCCAGTGCCCCTTGCTGCCCTCTGCCCTCTAGCATCCATTAAATTATGCAAAATACACACACACACACACTCATTGAAAAAGGAGTTTCCCTGCTTTATTTTTTGTCTTTGCCTTTCCTTTTTGTACATATTTGCAGAGAGTGTTGCCATTTTAATCAGCTGTTGAAACGCACATAAGGAATCATTTCGTACCCTGTAGATGCAATCTCTTGATCAGTTTCAATATATGTAAGTCTCATATGTAAGTAAATGCTTGGCTGGTTATTAGCTGTCGCATAAAAAGTCTTTGGGGAAAATACACTTGCTTTTTGAAGATTACCCTGTTAAAAAGTAGGTACAGTAGGTATAATATATCTTTATCTCTTTATCATACCATACAAAAAGTTTTGGGTCGTGTCGTCGCGGGATCTTTAACTCATATCGGTGGGAGAGATATGTTTATTATTATACATATCTATAATAAATATATATATACATATATCTATAATCAATTTATACATGCACCTGTCTATTTATATGTACATGTCTATAATAAGTATATCTATTATATTTATTTTCTGGAACTTAGTGTAAGAGTATATAAAGCTTGGGCCTCCGAGCACAAAGTTCTTATTTTTTTTTTCGCGGTTGTTTTTCTGTTTTAAGGAAATATGTTTTGCACTTGGCTGTTGCTTTTACTTAACCAACTGAAGCGTGGAACCTACCCCTACCCTACCCTTTCGAGCCCCCATAGCCAGACCCTACATTTTGCCCTCCCCCGTATTTATTTGGCGCTTCGCTGCTTTTATTTTATTGAAATTTATGATTTCTGACACAGAATTTATGTTGTTTTGCATTCGGGAGTGTGCGGGAGCATAAAATAAACCTCAAATACTCGTAAAATGCCCGGCCCAGAGAGCTCTGTGCTCCCTCCCTTCTCCTATGGCGTAGTGCGGGCCACAGTCCCCAGCTCCACTCCGAAGGAGAGAATTGGCGTGTCCCCCAGTGCGAGCTTCTTGTTTGGTCTAGCCCCAGTCTCTGTGCATCTGTACCAGTAACGGTATCTGTGTCTGTGTGTATCTGCATCTCTGTACGTGGGCCTGGGTCTGATTCTGGTCCTGGACTTGGGCCTGGCCCATGCGCGTGAATTATTTAATTCGTATAAATATTGAAAACTCAATTTTTTATGATGTTTTCTTGTTTGGTTTTGTGGCACTTCCATATCACACAACTTGCCTCAGCCACAGTTCCTTTCTGGGTGTGTGTGTGTGGGCGAATATCGGAACGAGACAGTGTATATTGATATTTCCCAATTCCGTTTCACAAAAAAAAATAAAAAACAGCAAGAGAAAGGCAAAGAAAGAAATCGCACTGGATTTAAATCCTTTATGGGAATCCCTTTAAATAAATTCTGAAAAAACCTTACTCCGAAGATGCAGAAGCGCAGCATTGACTACCTGGAGGATATGGAAAACCAGACAGAAGAATTCGCTCTACGTCATTAGAGGCTTTATCTACTGATATCTAGCCCCAAAATCATCCACTGGGAAATACAAAACATCAACAACTGCCTGATTGGAAGCATTATGGAATAATTCCATAGATGTACGAGTATGTGGCTGATTAATGGCCATCACCCCCAACAGATCTTCATCAGTTTTATCCGCATTTGACCATCTTCAAGCCCAAAGTGGGGTATCCGCAACTCCCATCTCTCAAGCTTCCATAGATTGCAGGTCCAATACACAAAACACTAAAAGTGCTATACACCCAACAATTTGGAGGAGTACTCCCACCTCCCATGCAGAGCTCGTATTTATATTTACCAGAGTGAGTGGAAACAAGGCCAGCCCATATCTGAATAGAAGGCTTCTGTTCGGAGAGCACACATCCTTCCACTCAGAGCCACACACACAGTTGAAATAATCCCCAAAAGATGAAAATTGTGCAAAATTTGTGTTGGTTTCACTGATTAAGGATGGCTTACTGGCTGCTTGTCGGTTACGTAGCCATTGCCGGGCTGTTGCCAGCCTCCAGCCCGCCGCCCCACCCAGGGAAATCTCTTGAAACCCGAAAAGATGAATAGACCAGACCAACATCTAATATGTGCGAAATTTATCAGCCCCGATACACACACACACTTATCTGAGAGAGGGCAAAAGAGGACAAAGGAGCCACTAGGATGAAGGCAAACGGCATGGAAAATCGCAATAATAATTTTGGCTTTCAGCTTTGTGCTGCTCAGGGTAGAGTGTACTCTCGAGGCATGTGGGTTGCATTCGATTGCAGCGAACCGGCCCCTCCCGGCCTGTCCAAAGGATGCCCGGTTCAGGAGAATTCGAGTGGACAGTTGCGGTGTCCATGTCCATGCACACACGGACGCACGACCGGACACACTCGAATGCTCCAATTATGCCAAGCTATGCAGGGGTAACCGCAACCCAACCAGGAATCGAAGCTCCTGCCGTGCTTGCTATGCAGATGCAGATGCTCAACTGAGTATCCCTTATATTTTCGTTATGCTTGTGGGTTAGTTACAGTAACAGTTGGATTAAATTGTACAATGCATGTGGGGGAGACACGGCTCCACCATGGGAATGCCCTGTCTTGTCCTAGCCCGTCTAGTCTCGGCTTTGGGGCTCGTCGCGCTCTGGGGTTCGGTGCTTCGTCCTTTGTGCATGTTCTTGGTCCGTATCGGGTGGGGCTGCTGGGGCTTTTAGTAGGTTAGGTTCGTTAGTAGGATTAGTAACCGATCATGTGGAGATATCCCTGAATCTGTTCACCCAGAGCATTCCTGGAGATAGAAGTTGATTAGTCCAGCTATAAAACAGGCAGAAGCAAACACTTACCCTACACCAGAGAGTCCCTTGCCATTGACGGTCGACTTTTTGTAGAGCGCGGCCATCAGCAGGATCTGACCGGTCATCAGCAGCTCGCGCTTGCCGCAGCTCAACCAGCCCTTGGTCCTTTGTTGGCTGGACAGAGGCTGCTCACGTCGTACGGACTCACGAACCTCACGACGATTTAATCGTTCACCAGCCTCACGTCTGGAGAGATCCCGCTCTGCTCGAGCCAAATCACTTCCATCCACGCGTCGCATATCACTTCGCTCATTTTCCTCTCTACGGACTTCTTCGCGGTCCACACGTTGTTTGTCCCTGCGACTATCCAATCGTCGAATTTCAGAATGGTCACGAGCGTCCTCGCGGTCTTCGCGATGCTCACGTTCTTCACGTATTGACGAGTCATGTTGGACCCTTCGAAAATCGCCCCGTTCCACTCGTCGAAAGTTTTCACGATCTATTTCGCGCTCGTCCCTATGACCAGCCAATCGGCTGGCATCAACTCGCTCACGCTCTTCACGCCTTGAATAGTCGTGATCGTCCTGTCGGAGAACGGCTCGTTCCAGACCACGAGATACATCTCGTTCGATAAGACGCAGGTCTTCCCTTTCCACCTGACGCCTGCTCTCCCTGTCAACAGTTTCTACCCTTCGTTCAATGTTTCGCCTTTCATTAGCTCGGAAGGCCCGTTCATCTGTTTTAGATTGACGCAATTCTTCGCGCTCCACTCGACGGGAAGATTCCCGCACCTCTCGACGCATGTCATCACGTTCCTCCCGCCGTGTGTTCTCCCTGCGACTATTCTCACGGTCTTCACGTCTAGATACCTCTCGTTCTTCACTTCGGACTTCTTCGCGCTGCACCTGAACTCGTCGGGATTCATCTCGTTCCGCTAGTCGCATGTCCTCTCGTGTATCCTGGCGTTTGACATCGACTCTCTCGCGCTCCTCGCGTTCTCCAAGTCTTGACACGTCACGTTCCGATCTTCGTGAAAGCTCTTGTTTCTCACGTCGCTCCACTATTCTTTCCTCTCCGCTTAATTTGAAGCGCCTATCTAAATCACGCTCATTAGACTCTCGTTCCTGAAGCCTTGCTAAGTCTTGTTCCGACCTTCGAAGATCGTCTCGATCCACAAGACGCTGGGATTGACGGTTTACTCGTTGTCCTGATTCGCGATTAATTCTTCGTGAGTTTGGTCGTTCAACTCGTCGTAAGTCGTCTATATCTGTCCGTCGGAGGTTCTCCCGGGTAGCTCGTGCATCACGACGACTATCGAACGAATCTTCACGTCTTAAAACCTCTCGTTCTACATTTCTAGAGCTGACTCGATCTTGTCTCTCGTTAGATGCATCCAATCGCCTTCCTTCGGCGCGATCACGTTCCGCACGGTGATCGCGTCTGGCAACTTCTCGTTCTACTTCCCTGGACCGTTCACGTTCCTCCTGCCGCACTGCCCCTTCCTCACGAACCTCACGCTTCTGGCTTTCAACTAGTTCTCGAACATCCCGGGTCCTATCCTCTACTCGTTTCGACTCCCGATTGATGAAGCGCACCTCCTGCCGCAAGACTCGCGAGAGACTCTCTCGTTTAGCCTCCAACCGGACTTTCGTCTCTTCGCGCCGCTCGTCCCGACGATCGTCACGGGCCGCGGACTGCACAGGGACTCTCCTTTGGGTGTTTTGCTCGCTGCGCTCCGGGGCTTGTCTGTACACCAGGCGCTCATCGTAGTCCTCCAGACTTCGGGCATCCCACTGGCGGCTGCTGCAGACGGATGGATCACGGTTACTTCCACTGCAGAAATATCTGCTGTTGGCAAGGGCCAAGTTAAAGCAGCCAAGCTGGATCAGCAGGAGAAGGGCGCTTAGCCTCAACCTCCTAGCTTGCACTACCATTGCAGATGGGTCAGAGATTCGGTTCAGGTACTGGATATTAATCGATGAGTTGGTTCGTTGCTGTTGCACCAGCAGTCTTCAGAACTTGACTGAATTCACCAGTGGAAGGTCTCCGCTTTTATAGCAAACCATCCTCGACTCTATGTGCTGGGCACTACTGTTGTGGAACCCGTGGCCGCACCAGAGCCCACGCATTTGATGCGACACTTCCTGCTCGATGAGCTTCAATTTTCTCTTGATTGATTGAATTTCGCTTATCGCACATGTGCACCACTGCGCCACCACACTTCGGTGTGGCGCAGACGCGTGGACTCCACTCAAGTGAGCCTAATGCGTTGCTCCTGTTCCAATTTTCATGAATGAAATTGCGAGTCCTTCGATTGCTTCTGACGTCACTGGCATCTCTGTCGTGGATACGACTGCTATGTAGAGGAACAAAACCATTTACATGAAAAGATAAAATTCTATTTACTATGACTATAGTGGTCTTCACCCAAACATGACGTCAAATGCTGTATCTATACATCCATTCCTACCCCAGCTCCTGTTGTGCAGAGTGCACAATTGCGATAACTTCAATTCAATCAAAATCAAATTAGAACGCAATGAACAATGTGGCTGGCAAAGAAGCTAACTCAATGAATGGCCATATATCCAGTACTTAGATGGGCATCTGGCCGTAAAATTGTGTACGGCCGGAGCAACTGTGACCAAGCAAACACTCTGGCTATAAAAGACCCAGGACTCCTCTCGCGTGGGTGACAGTCGATTGGATTGACGAGTAGAGAGCGGTTGTGTGGGTCACCAGGCTTCGGCTGGCCTCGGAGCCGAAGGAAGGACAGAAATCTGGAGACAGCCGCCTGGACTTGGACCCATGATTGGAGGCGCAGCACTCTCCACTGGACACCGGACATTCGGCAGTGCAGCTGAAGCAACCCATCTAATATCGCTAGTTAGGTGTCTATAAGTTGTTAACCAAAACAAAGTTGTTTCCGTTTCATCGATTACATATTGGCCAATTGTATTTTAGTACATAGTGTAACCATAATCACTTTTATCTTAGCCAGTTAAATGTTGCTGTTGTTTGGGATCGTATTGTCATAACATAGAGCGGAAAGTTTTGAGCAGCTTCTTCTCTTACTCGTCTAGCCATATCTATATATGTATGCAACTTCTACTCTTACCTATAATGGATATCAATCGATATTGAATATATAAGTATGTAAACCTTTGCTAAATGCACGATACAAGAAGCACATATGATGATGATTTTTGTTTGTGGGGATCGCCCGAGCCATCGGTAGTTATCCATCCATCCGTATGCATAATCTAAATATCCAAAAATATTGTACTCGAATATACGTATTATCAAAAAATACATTTGCAAAAATAATTTTCTTTTATATTGGAATATCGTAGGGGAGCTGGTTTTGCGGCGAGAGTTTAACAAAATGGTTATATCAAATAGAGTGTATACTAGAGCCCTGCATGCATCCACAGTATTCGTAAAATCATGCCTCTTTGATGCTTTCGATCATTATCCGAATCTTGCCCTTCAGTCAGATTCGAATCAGCCCGAGTCCCCAAAAACCGAGTCCGATCATAGCGGACTAAAATCAGCAAGTTCTTTTTCCATGTCTCTGGTATATGATAATGATGTTGAGGTCGAGGGCCTTCGGCTATGCACATTCGGCTTTTCTTTTGCACTGTTAAAAAGAAAGAAAACGTACGCACACACACAAATAAATATTTTCAGGCAAAGGGCGAAGCAAAAAACCAGCAAATTATTGTATTGCTTGCTCATTATCATTGTCTCTACCAGAGAATCAAATCGAGAGTGAACGAGAATTCGGGCTTGATTCGGGCGAGGATTCAACCTGCACCACGGCTCCGGACAGCTCCCGTTCAGGAGCGATTCAAAGAACTCTTTCCCATTTGTACATGCAGGAAGGATTATTTAAGATCAAAGATTAACTGCAGAAAAACTTAAACATACCGCTCAATCTCGGCTCCGTTTTCGCCGGCTCTATATTAAGTGATTTAACTCATTTCAGGTACGTTTTTTATCCGTTTTAGGACATTTCGTGTACATTCGGTATTACTTTAGGTAAGTTTTGGACTTACCTTTAGTTCGTTTGCAACTCTAATTGATGGCCTGTACATACATACATACATATGTAGAAAATATATCCAGGTCACAAACAATCGACCTAAGCATAAAATATTTATACCAAGCCCAATTCTATAGCAAGCAAATCCCGATTTGTTCTCGAACTACTCCCGAATCGAACTCAAAACGAGGTGGAACGTTGTGAGTTGCTGCGGACACCGCAACTCTACAGTTATACCCGATACTAAGTCAGTATGGCTCTCCTGCGGCAGACGCCGCTAATATTGAACCACACGACAAAGAGTGCGTGCGAGAGAGACAGAAAATCAGTCTGAGCGTGACGTCGGGCGCTGCGTAGCCACAGCAAATTTATTTGTTCCTTTTGGCTATACAAACGATCTGATCTGATCCAGATTCAGCAGTCTGATAGATATGGTCATTATCTATGATTCTGCGTTTTTAGTTTTCTCGAATGTGCAATATTGTGGATGCAACAGATTTTTGTCTTTTGGGGGGGCGGAAGGGGGTAGGGCGAAATTCTGAGATATACGTTTTGTAGTGAGATCTAACAGAAAAGCGGATACCAAATTTGGTTACTCTAGCCTTAATAGTCTCTGAGATTTGTGGATGCCCCAGATTTTCGTCCTTTGCGGGGGCGGAAGGGGGTGTGGCAAAATTTGGACACGAAACGGTCAAGGTCCGATATCACAGGAGTGTGGATACCAAATTTGGTTGCTCTGGCTCTTATAGGTTCTGAGATCCTTGAACTCATATTTTGCAATTGACAAAACCGACCATGAAACCTGTGTGTTAGAGAGAGACAGAGCGAGAAAGAATGAAATTGTTTTCTTGATTCTGGCTATAATAATTATACGATCTGGTTCAGATTTTGCACTGTAGAAGATATGGTCATCCTCACCGATTCTGCGTTTTTGGTTTTATCGTATCTTTAAAAATGTGGATGCCACAGATTTTCATCCTTTGTGGGGGCGGAAGTGGGCGGGGCGAAGTTTTGAAATATTTTTGTAGCAGTGACATATCACAGAAGTCTGGATCCAAAACATCGTTGCTCTAGCTCTTATAGTCTTTGAGCACTAGGCGCTGAAGGGGACGGACGGACGGACGGACGGACGGACGGACGGACGGACGGACGGACGGACGGACGGACGGACAGACGGACAGACAGACAGGGCTCAATCGACTCGGCTATTGATGCTGATCAAGAATATATATACTTTATGGGGTCGGAAACGATTCTTTCTGGACGTTACACACATCCACTTTTACCACAAATCTAATATACCCCAATACTCATTTTGAGTATCGGGTATAAAAAGTACAATAAGTACAATTCTAATAACTTAGAATTACCATACCATATATCTTTTTCTTATAAACGGTATAGCAAAAATGTAATTTGTTTCACAGTTTTTCCACTAGGATTTTTGGGCCCTTTCATTTAGTTTAAATGATGCATATATTTCTTTATAATCTTATGGTAGGTATGTACATTAATATGTCAGTCACATTAGGCTTGCGCTTATTATTATGGGCGAACAAAAATGTGTCGGAATCAAAGGGCTCAGGGTCTAAAAATGTTCCTTTTAGTAAAAAACAATAAAATATAAATTTTAAGCCCGATTCGACAACGTTTAGAGGTGCCGACTTGAAGTCACAGTTGAAATTAATTTGGCCAATGGTTGCTATGGCAGCTGTATTATATAATGCTCTGATGGATTGCATTTTTTTATGAATTGAGTTTTTCAAAATTAATTAAATTATTAAATTAATTAACAGCTGGATTGGTTAATATTTAAGCCAAAAATAACGAGGGGGAACGTTGTGAGTTGCTGCGGACACCGCAACTCTACAGTTATACCCGATACTAAGTCAGTATGGCTCTCCTGCGGCAGACGCCGCTAATATTGAACCACACGACAAAGAGTGCGTGCGAGAGAGACAGAAAATCAGTCTGAGCGTGACGTCGGGCGCTGCGTAGCCACTGCAAATTGATTTGTTCCTTTTGGCTACAAAAATGATCCGATCTGATCCAGATTCAGCAATCTGATAGATATGGTCATTATCTATGATTCTGCGTTTTTAGTTTTCTCGAATGTGCAATATTGTGGATGCAACAGATTTTCGTCTTTTGTGGGGGCGGAAGGGGGTGGGGCGAAATTCTGAGATATACGTTTTGTAGTGAGATCTAACAGAAGTGCGGATACCAAATTTGGTTACTCTAGTTTTAATAGTCTCTGAGATTTGTGGATGCCCCAGATTTTCGTCCTTTGCGGGGGCGGAAGGGGCTGTGGCGAAATTTGGACACGAAACGGTCAACGTCCGATATCACAGGAGTGTGGATACCAAATTTGGTTGCTCTGGCTCTTATAGGTTCTGAGATCCTTGAACTCATATTTTGCAATTGGCAAAACCGACCATGAAACCTGTGTGTTAGAGAGAGACAGAGCGAGAAAGAATGAAATTGTTTTCTTGATTCTGGCTATAATAATTATACGATCTGGTTGAGATTTTACACTCTAGAACATAAGGTCATCCTCTACGACTTTGCGTTTTTGGTTTTATCGTATCTTTAAAAATGTGGATGCCACAGATTTTCGTCCTTTGTGGGGGCGGAAGTGGGCGGGGCGAAGTTTTGAAATATTTTTGTAGCAGTGACATATCACAGAAGTCTGGATCCAAAACATCGTTGCTCTAGCTCTTATAGTCTTTGGGCACTAGGCGCTGAAGGGGACGGACAGACGGACGGACGGACAGACAGACAGGGCTCAATCGACTCGGCTATTGATGCTGATCAAGAATATATATACTTTATGGGGTCGGAAACGATTCCTTCCGGACGTTACACACATCCACTTTTACCACAAATCTAATATACCCCAATACTCATTTTGAGTATCGGGTATAACAATATACCCCAATACTCATTTTGAGTACTTTACACTCCACTTCAATGAATATTGACTAGCAACTTCAGTACTTTGTCAGTATTTGTTAATAGTCTTGCATAAGTTTAACAGCCCGTTGGGCTGTATCATTAACCACATTAGAGCATTTTGATAGTCTTCATTACTTGCATTCTGAAGAATCTTCAGCTACAAAACCTTGGGAAATATATTGCTCCATCATTTCTCGTTCCTCCATGAAAGTAACTTTGTCGTCACACAATGCAAGTGCGGTATTTTCATCAGATAAATATCACAAATCGCTGAAAGTTTTTTTTAGAACATCGCTTGCAATATTCGGATCAACTTCTTTAATAATATATATATTATTATTTCTTATATAAATTGAAAATCCAGATTTAGAGGTTCAACAGCTAATGTTGATATTCCTAGTATCGGCATTGAATGAAACGATCTCTGTAGTGACAGAGATTTGTATACCCGATACTCAAAATGAGTATTGGGGTATATTAGATTTGTGGTAAAAGTGGATGTGTGTAACGTCCAGAAGGAATCGTTTCCGACCCCATAAAGTATATATATTCTTGATCAGCATCAATAGCCGAGTCGATTGAGCCCTGTCTGTCTGTCCGTCTGTCCGTCCGTCCGTCCGTCTGTCCGTCCGTCCGTCCGTCCGACCGTCCGTCCCCTTCAGCGCCTAGTGCCCAAAGACTATAAGAGCTAGAGCAACGATGTTTTGGATCCAGACTTCTGTGATATGTCACTGCTACAAAAATATTTCAAAACTTCGCCCCGGCCACTTCCGCCCCCACAAAGGACGAAAATCTGTGGCATCCACAAATCTCAGAGACTATTAAGGCTAGAGTAACCAAATTTGGTATCCGCACTTCTGTTAGATCTCACTATAAAACGTATATCTCAGAATTTCGCCCCACCCCCTTCCGCCCCCACAAAAGACGAAAATCTGTTGCATCCACAATATTGCACATTCGAGAAAACTAAAAACGCAGAATCATAGATAATGACCATATCTATCAGATTGCTGAATCTGGATCAGATCGGATCATTTTTGTAGCCAAAAGGAACAAATCAATTTGCAGTGGCTACGCAGCGCCCGACGTCACGCTCAGACTGATTTTCTGTCTCTCTCGCACGCACTCTTTGTCGTGTGGTTCAATATTAGCGGCGTCTGCCGCAGGAGAGCCATACTGACTTAGTATCGGGTATAACTGTAGAGTTGCGGTGTCCGCAGCAACTCACAACGTTCCCCCTCGTTTTCTCTTTTCTCTTGGTCTTGGGACTTTTGCTTCGGACTTGGTCCTTCGCTCGGATTTTCGTTGAGCTTTTTTCACCGAGACTGTGTCTTGTCCAGCAAAATGCCTTGGTCTTTGGTTTTGGCGCTTCAGTTCAAGAAATCTCTTGTCGTCTTCAGCTTGCAAATGCTACGCCACCTTCCTGCGCTCACATTAGTTTACGCGCTCCATGGCCTTCTCCGGGGTCACCTTGCGAAGGGGCCCTCCTGCTCCTCCTGCTGCTTCTTGCGATGGCAGCACTCCGTTAATCATAGGCGAATCCATTTGCGCATTAATCCTTGGAGCAAACAAGGACATTGCTACAATGAATGACCTTGCGTTTCGACTTCGCTGCATTCGCTCAGATGGAAATTCGTGCTTTCCTTCTCAGCGGTCAGTAGGTAGTCCTTCGTCAATCTCATGCAGGTGCGAACGAGTGCAGCAGGTCCCAGTCGATGCACTTGGCGGACACCCTATTCGCCTTGATGAAGACCATGGACATGGTTTGCAAAGCGCGAAGGCGCTTTCTGTCAGGCTAGGCGGGAGGGCTCCTGCAAATGGTTGTCTTGTGGAATATTATCGAATGGTAGTGGTAAAGTAGAAGCGAGAGAAGAGAAAACACATCTTTGGCTTTTTCAATTGCTGTATTTCGGAATACTGTGAATTTGTATTTTTATTTTTTTGGTATTTCTACTTATGGGTTTTTTCGTTTTTCTTTTTCGAGTACTGGCTCGACTTTTCCTGGGGATTGTTTTCTTGTGTCCTTGGGTTCTAGTTCTGCTTCATTTTTATCAACTTTTTCAAAGTTCTCTATGAATAACTCTAGAAGTTCCTTAAAAACACAATAATTGGGTTAGGTACAAAAAAAATCGACTGTTGCACATTGGTAAAACGTTGTTGTAAATGTTGTTTCACTGTCTTAGTCCCCCACTCTTTTCTTTGGTATACAAATCAAATATATAATATTCAAATTTCGATCGCTTCCATTTCGGTGCGAGTATTCTATGTACAATAATTTGGTTCTTATGCTAGTACAACATTCGCGGCGCATCTCTCTGCACTGTTCATTTCATGAGCCACGCTGTCGGTCTCTTTTATGGACCAACTGGTTGCCTCTTTCTTTTTCATGCGTCTCTGTGCCTGTCTCTTTCCTTCTTATGGCGTGTGAGTGCGTGTGTGTGTGTGTATTCCTTTGAACAATTCAATTTCTACTTTCAAACACTGACATTTAAAATTACTATTCTTGTCTGCTCTAAGAACTGCAATACAATAATTTATATGTTAAAGATCTTTTATTCTCTTTGAAATCCTCTGAAGAAAGAGGACAGGGGCCTAGACAGATATTACACGTGTAAATATCTGCGCTAGATTGCAGCTGCTGGAAGGGTTTTCCAGGTTATGGGAATTTCTTAAATCTATATAAACTGTTGGCTAGCTGATCATTTATCATTTATCATTATGCTTTATTGTTTTCTGTTTTGAACACACTTAATTTAGTCCAAGATTTTGATCAGTTGGGCTCTGAATTCCAGAAGAACTTGGTTCCATTCAATTCGAGTTGATTGAATCATCAGTTAAAGATCGTTTTCAGCTGCAATCTATCCCCAGTTCTGGGCCTGGTCCCCCTAAGCCCCGTCCCTCCACCCATTCTGGCTAAAATGGTTGTTGATTGTAATCCTATATTTTTGTTTTAGACGGACTCTGGACAAATTGGCTGGCTTGTCGGACGACTCATTGAACATGGCAAATAGCTAATTATTTATCTCTCTAAATAAAAACGTTCCTTTCATATCCTTCAACCTATCTCATATAGATTGGCTTGAGATTATTAAAAATTTAGTTTCACATTGATTCCCAAAACGAGAGGCTACATCTAATATCTATTTGTTATTGTTATCCTGCATTAGATCCTCGAGCGCCCCGTTGAGCCGTCCCTTGCTGAGCGCCTCCACCAGCATGTGCAGTCGTTCCTCCCGCTCCGAGTGCCGGCGCTCCAACAGCGACACCTGTAAAAAACACACACCCACGTTAACACAGATCCAAATTAGTTGATAGAGAGTGATTTAAAGTTGAAAGTATCAATCAAACCTCGATGTGGTCTTGAATCTCACGAAATTTTGTTTGACTGTTTGTCTGGGTTCGTATGGGAGGCTTGTCTTGATTATCTTTCTGGGTTTGGTCTTGGATTTGGGTCTGTTTCTGGTTTTGATTCTGGGTTCGGGCTAAGATGGTATCTGTTGGGTATACCTTGGCCTTGAGCGCATAGTAGTCGACGGGCATCTTCCGCCGTTTCTGGGTGGCAAAGGCCTCCTCCCGCTCGTTCAGGCGCTGCTTGAGGATTCGCACGGTCTCATTGCAGGTGGCCAACTCCCTCTCATGAGCACTCTGGAGGGTCTTCAACTAGAACAGATCAGTTTGAGGATTAGATGAAGGGTAAATATTTATGTGGGTCTTACATCTTGGAGTCGCTTATCGTGGAGCGTCTTGTAATCAGCCTCCAGCAGACGGTATTTGTTTTGGGCCTCCTTTAGGGCCTGACTTTCAGGGGCAGCCGGAACGTGATCGGGATAGTGATCGAAGCCACTGGAACGCCGCTGTCCTGAGGCACCAGTGCTGCTGCCACTGGCCTGGGACTTCAGATCCAACTTGGTGCCTGCGGATGAATACATTAGCGATCAGTATGTGGGAAAGAGTCAAAATCATATGGATAAAAGAAGAGTTCAGAGTTTAAGGACCAACAACAGATAGGATAAGAGTTGAAAGATTGAAACTATCCGCAATAGATCCGCAATTCAGACTTAATTGTTCAAGAATTCTGGCAATTGGGTGAATCCCCGCCCCACCAGCTTATGCAAGTACCAAGGTTCATTGAGCCCGCCCAGATTGGGCTGTGTGGTTTCCGTTTTGAATTGGATTGGAAGTTTTCACAAATGGATTGCATAATCGCGGCAGTCAAAAGCCAAACGAAATGAAGAGCGATTTGCATTTTTACACGCGCGTACGAAATTAAAACATTTTGTATCGTGGCCACGCTGATTATGCTATTTATGCGACTGCTGTTGCTGTGGTTGCAGCTGTTGCTGTGGTTGCTGTTGTTGCTGTTGTCCGCTTTTGGCATTTACAATTATTAACAAAACAAATTTGACAAAGCGACGGCTCATTAATTAGCCACAAGCCGCACTTAAAAAAAAAAATAATAATAATAATAACAAGAAAGAAAGGACAGCCTGGGGAAGCCGACGCCTGCTATACCCTATTGATATTGTGCAGATCAAACAAACCTAAGAGTCTCCTGAAAGACAGCCCCTTTCCAATTCTGATTTAATTTGAAAATTTGATGCAATCATTCGTTTTGTTATTTATCTCTTAACACAGAGATAACTATATTTTTTATGGCTGTGGGGTCCCTAAATATGGCGTATTATGATTATGATTTATTTGATTTGATCTATATTTATTATTTATTTTATTATATTTTCTATGGGAGATTCCACGACGAGACTTTGTCTTACCAACACCTGACTACCTAAATTAGTGCAATGCTGCTGCTGATCAGTGATCACGAACTGATCAAACTTGCAATCGCCTGATACATCGAGGGTATGCGAGCCTCTCTGTGGCAGCACCACACCAGCAGAGCGACCACCGACCAGCGACCAGCATGTCATGAAATTATAAAACTTGTGCGCATGCCAACAGACCAGGGGACAGACCCGATCCGAACCGATCCAAGACGATCCCCAGTCAGCGGCATCGTCCACCGACCCGAAACCCAAACAGCGTCTTTGACTTTGACTTTCGCTTTCGAATTTTCTTTTTCAAACAGCAACAGCAACAGCAACAACAAATCAAATTCAAATTCAAAACCAAATCAAGCAAATGTAAACAACAAGCGACAACAAGCAGCGGGTGACATAACCAAGTGCCCGAGATGCGGTCCGGTCCGCTCTCTGCGATTGGTTTGAGGTTTCCCACTGCCACAGCCACAGCCAGCTCTATCGCCTGGGAGTGGGACTGGGACTGGGACTGAGACTGAGACTGAGACTGCTAGCCGGCTAGCAAACGTGTTTGGTCTTGGCCATTGGCCGCTTAACGCTCGCGCAGCTTAGCTTGGCTTACAGCTGGCTGTCGGTCGCTCGCTGGCTGCAATTGCCGTTTGAAACGAGTGCAAAAAGTGGTCAAAAGGCCGACAGAGTCGACAGCCATACAATGATTTATTCCAGCAATTTATTTGTCGTCTCTGCACTCTGGCTGGGCTGGAGCGGGAGTGGAGTCGAGTCGATTCGAGTGTACGTGCCGGCCGAGCAGAGAAAGTCCATAAATTACCGGCCATCCATCGCCGACCGAGTGACACAAACACAAGCAAACACATCCAAATTGGGGGCGGGGATTGGGGTAGCACAGACTCGCGCATGCAGAAACAGAAACAGAGACAGAGACAGGACAGAAACAGGCCAGAGGGAGGATGAGGAAGGGGGTTGAGGCAGATAATTTGAATTACCTGGATTGCTGGTCTCCCGGTCCCGCTGCAGCTTCCGTATGGTCTTCTTGCAGTCATCTAGCTCCCGAGTGAGCCGCTGCATGGCCTTGTTCTTGATGGCCAGGTCGACCCGCATGCCACGCACGGAGCTGAGAAGCTGCGACTCTTCCTTGCTGGCCAGCCCCGGTCCCATGCCATGGCTGTGGCTGTGGCTGTGGCTGTGACTGAGCACGGATAGCGTGGAGTCGGACTGCGAGATCGGGAGCTTGGACACGGGCATCTGCTGGCTAGCAGCAACAGGCCGCCGCTGGGTAGTGGAGCTGGCGCCGCTCTGTTTGGAGTTGGGTCGCGATGTATTTGGCGTGGAGTTGGCCGTGCTGCTGGTGCTGCTGCTGGCCGAGTGCTGCTGCTGCTGCACGTGTAGGTGGTGCTGCTGCTGGCACAGGAGCGCCGGCGATGGGCAGCCAATGGTGTTGGTGCTGTGGTCGCGGGTCCCGTTTGAGGTCTGGGTCTGGGTCCCTGTGGCCGTGGTGACAGCAGTGGCGGCAGTGGTGAGGCCATCGGCCTCTGCCTCCGTCTGAGTGCAGTTGTTGTAGAACCTGTCCGCTCGTTTTTGCATATACCGGTCCAAGGTGCGCACCTGCGACTCGATCTGCTCGTTCAGCTTCGTGTTGATCTCCTGCAGGCTGAGAAAGAGAGAGAGCGAGAGAGAGAGGGAACCACAGCGAGGATTAGGCATCGAGGGGAACTGGTTGTGCCGATAAACTGAAGCTCACCTCAGGACCTGCGTCTCCAGGTCGGCAATGTGCGTCTCGTACTTGGACTGGACCGAGTTGAAGCGGGCCTGGACGTTGGCCAGGATCTGCTGGGCCTTGCGGTCCTGCTCCTTGGCATCCGACTCCAGCTGGGCGATGCGCTGCTCCAGCAGCTTGCGGCTGTTCACATTTTCCTGGTCATTGAGCGAGCAGAGTCCCGAACTCTTGGAGGCCACTAAACGGAAACGGAAGGGATATTAAGTTACAGTCAGCCGTGGAGGGGAAGACCCGAAAAACCCACCTATCAGGGCAGAAACGGAGTCCGGGTGCTTGCGCATGAGGATGCGCTCCATCTCGCGGCACTGTCGCTGGAGATCCTGTATGACGCGGGCGTCCTTCTCCTTGCTTTCGCCTGCTCGCCGACGCTCCTGCTGCGCCTCCTCCAGCTCCGCCCGCAGCGAACGCTGCAGCTGCAGTGCCTCGCTCCGGTCCCGGCGCGCCGCCTGCAGCTCCGACCTGAGCACCCCAGCGCACTCGTTCAGGTGCTGCACGTCCAGCTTGAGCATCTCGGACTCCTCCTGCAGGCGCCCGTTGTGGTCCCGCAGCGCTCGCTGCGTCTGCGACAGCGAGTCACTCTGAAGGCGCACCGAGGCCAGGCGCTCCTCGGTGTCCTTCAGCTGCTCCTGCAGCTGCTCGATCTCGTGCTTGAGGGCATGCTCCCGCGACACACTGCAGGCGATCTGCTCAATGGGCGAGGTCAAGGTGCTCACCAGGTGCTTGGGCGAGCTGCCCACCGCCTTCTCGCTGTAGCTGGCCATGGGCCGGATGGGCTGGCTATATATGTGGGTGTGGCTCTGGCTGGTAGTGATCCTCGCTGGCACTGCCGCCGCCGCCCAAGAGGGCGTGGAGTTGCGCCGTGGCGCCGAATCCTCCCCAGCCTCGGTCATCTCCTCCATCTGCAAGGGGAAGATGGCAAACAGATCGTAAGTTTTGGGCGGGCACGAGAAAGTGGGCGAGTAACGAGTAACGAGAAACGGAATGCCCAAAAATGGCTATTGATCGACGGGTGCGTCGGAGAATCGTTAATACTTGTCATCGTTGCTTCGGTGTTTCTTCTTTCTCTGCATGTGCAACTACTCACTCGTTGTCTTTCTCTTTCTCCTGCTGTCTATCTATCGCCCTCGCCCTCGCACCCAACCATCCTCTCCCGCGACAGGCAAACCCAAACCCCAAGGCAACGAAGTCGGGGGGAAAAAAAACGAAACCAGTCGCCAGCACAATAAACCCACAATACAATGACAACTCCGTGTCCCGTTGCACAGTGGAGCAAAACTATGAAAAAATGCGCTCTTCCTCCATCGTTCTCATCCTATATTTGATGCTATTTATGTACAGAGCACCTGGGACTAGTTACGTGAACATTAGCAGAGTGGCCTGGACCACCTCGATAAGCTGGATTGGGATGAAACATCCCGTCAATAGGTAATAATCGCTCTGAAATGGCCGCGAATCTACACGGACCAGGCAGCACCGAACTCCACCTCCACACCATGGTGGTGTGAGGATCTAGATGGAGCAATTCTGTACACCGACGATCGACCTCGTGAACCAGACTTGAGGGCAAGGGTTTGCATATATCATATTCGCAATATGGATCATAATATTTGCCAGACTTGCTCTCGTAAGCAGCTCTCGGCCACTGATCAGTGGCTGTGGCCCACTGTGCCCACTGGCCGCAACCCTCGTCAAATGTTATCGACTGTCAACTGGCCGGCGGCAAGGGTAAAAGAAGATAATTGTGATGATGTGGGCGTGCAGCAGCAACAGCAGCAGCAGCAGCAGCAGCAGCGCAACAACAACAACAACAATGCACCTAACAAAAGCAGCAAAATATTGAAGAAGAAAGAAAGTTAGAGGCACTGCCTCTGCCATCGTTCATTGTCCGTCCGGACTGTGTTTCTCGGTGTACGTCGATGTGTGCATCGGTTTTTTAAGTTGTATTTTTTTCGGCGCTTACCTGCCGCCTGCCGATTGACAGACATTACTCCAAGCAATTGCTTTGCCGCTGCCGCTGTTGCCCCTGTTGCCCCTGATGCCCCTGTTGCTGATGCCTCACAGCTGCCCACTCTCGCTTTCATCACGCCGTGACTGGGATTCTACCTGAAAAGCATCGCACACCGCCCGCGACACCAACTGCTTAGAGCTTCAAGCTTCGAGCTACAAGCTAAAACTACAAGCGCTTTGTTTTTTTACCGCCCGCCCATTCACTTCATTCATAGTTTTGTAGGAGTATTTTTGTGGCTTTGCGCTGCCACTTTCCACTCTAAAACTCACTTGAAATACATAAATATGTCGAAGCTATGTCTTCGAATCGGTTCTGGCTCATTTCTGGGTGATCCCACAATCGTCGATCATTCAAAAATACAACTCCTTCAGCGCTGAACAGTGGAAAAGCGCAATGAAAGAGAAAGAGAGAATTCCTGACCCTAAGAATGTACAAAAGTGGCCAAATAATGGGACACTCTGACGTATTTAGATCCCGTCTTTTAATTGGATGCACGATTGGGATCTAATTAAGGTGAATTACAGAATATTTCTGCCTGTTGATCCTGATTCTGATCCTGCCTGCTTCTATGCCATCCAAGTCTCTGAACGATTTTAAGGACACAAAGAGACTCGGAATTATTACATACGAGTCACATACCCATGAAGGCTGATTAATTACCACTTGCCATACGAGGAGACCATTTATGATCACGAAAACATATCCCCACCCCACCCCATGACCTGGGAAATGATCTCGATGATCGATTGATGAACGAAGAGCCGATAGACATCGCCTCGACTCGCCTTGGGCACGTCCTTGCCCCAAATAATGCGGCACATTGATGCTCGACTCGAGTTGCGGTGATAAGGGTTTTTGTTGTTGTTGTTGTGGATGAACGGAAGGATGAAAATTAAGGATCATAGTCCAAATAGTATCCACATTTTTTGGCTATGAAATAGCCTATAATCTTATATGTTCTTCAGATTGAAGAGAAGACCTGGATTGCGCATAGGTGCGCATAGACCCACTGAGTATTCGACAGGCGGCTGGCTTGCCGACTGTACGAGTAGTACTCGTATTAAGGACAATTTCACTACTTGACCCAGGTAATTCCAGCTGTTGTTGTGTATGTCTGTGTGTTGCCGCTTTGCAATTACTTGAACTCTCGCTCTTCCTCAATTGTCATTTGATAAACTCTACTTATAAAGTGAAAGGAGCGGCAACAGCACCAGCAACAGCACCAGCACCAAGCAGCAATTGAAACGGCGCCAATTGTTTGCGCGCGGAACGAGGTGCGGTTGATTAGACAGCAGAGGAGTAGAGGAGTAGAGGAGTAGAGGAGCAGAGGAGCCGAGGAGCGTGGGTAACACCAGCCAACAGCAACAGCAACAGCAACAGCAACAGCCATAAGATGTGGCCTCTGATGTGGAGCATTTATTATATGTACAATATACAATATGTATGTATGTGTGTGTTTGTGTTTATTCAGAAATCATGTCAATGAGCACAAATTGGAAACTTTTTGAGCGCGCCAACACAACAGACAATGACTGTCCAAGCCGCACCGAGTCCGCATCCAAAGATGAATGATCGGGAATCAATCCAGAACATGTACCATACGCATATCATTATCATTATGGATGCGTACCTTTGGGTGCGCCCGTCCTGCTGCACTCCACTGCCAGTGTCTACCCAATTCCAGTAACAATTCCAGTTACAATCAACAAAGCAGTTAACACGCAATTGCCAATTGACATCGATTATAAATTGAGGCTGATTCAGATTCAGATTCAGTTGAAGATGGCGATGGAGTGGGAGAGGGAGATTCAGAATGATAAGAGGAGAGTAACGGCAAGAGGGTGGGGGGGGGGGCCTGTGCACATAGAAAGTCGAGCAATCGATAATTATGACAGATGACAGCATTTAAGCAGATACTTGGCATAAATGTTCATTAAACTGGTAAAGAAAAGCAATGAAAGGTTTCCATTTTGCCCCAGTAAATTGCACACCGAAAGGAGCCAGAACAGAACGTTTCCCGTATTCAGATCCCAGATAGGATCCATATTTCATCTGTTTCAGTAGAAAGGAAGGAAGGTTCTTTCGATTGAAATATTTGCCAATGTCCTATACATCCATAATTACCTATTTTAATTATATCTAGTTTGATCTTTGTGTTTGTGGGCATTGAGTGGCTTGCATTCGGATTCGATTGATTAAGAAAGTTTAAATAAAATAATCGAAATATAATCTTTTCTCTGGTAATTTGATAATTCATTTTGTTATTTTGGTATTTTTGTGTGCAGCCTAAGTCCCAAACCCAGTTCGAGACCCGAAAGAAAGCGAGAGCGGGAGGCCGTGGCGATGGCGATGGCGATGGTTATGCCGATTGTCATTGTCGTTTTCGTTGTCGTTTTCGTTGTCGTTGGCGTTGGCGACATTTGCCTGCTATCGGATGGGGGATTAACATAAAAGATCAAGACAATATGGGGCTGGAGATTCGTGCAGCCGATAAGCAGGGGACTCTACTCTCCACAAGGAAGAGAGCAGCTGCAGAGCACAGCAGATAGGTGGGGAGCGGGGTGGAACGAGACGAGTGTGCCATGCCGCATTTACATACATAACACGATTGCCCCCCCCACACATACACATGCACACACGGACAACAGCTTTATGGTAGCCCACTGTAAGTGACGCTGGCGCTGCTGCCGCTGTTGCCGCTGTTGCCGCTGCTGCCGACGCTGATGTCGACGCAGCAGCTGGCTGGCCTGGCCGCTGACAGCGGTAGCGGCTGCGGCTGCGGCTGCGGCAGCGGCAGCTGAGAGAAATATCGAAAATGAAATGGCAATACTTTCCCAGCGGTGGTATAAAAGCGACACTCCACGAATGGGACATGTCTCATTACGGTTTAGTGTCAGATCTCGCAAAGATGTACAACGGGAGATCGCGTAGTGCCTCAAGGACTGGTCCCGGTCCCGGTCCCAGTCCCGGTCCCATTCTCTTGCTCACGTTAGCTGGCTCCCTGCTGGCCATGCAGGCGGCGGGCATGTCGCTGGATCGCCTGGCCCTCGAACGGAACGAGCTGCCAGCCCCTGCCCCTGCCCCGGCCAACGAGATGCAACCACAATCGGAGACGCAGCCACAGAACGATCTGTTGGTGGATGACATGAAGCTGGCCTCCCTGGCCTCGGCCAGTGGCGATTCGGACATGTACATGCTGGTTCCGGAGTCGGTGGCCAGCCAGCTGGGAGCAGCGGATCGCAATACGATCGAGAGCGGGTCCGAAGCCGATGCCGATGCCGATCCCGATGCGGACGCCGATCTTCCGGGAAGCTCGGACATGCTCATGCTGGAGAGCGACGACACCCCGGCCATGCAGCTCGTGGAGCTTCCTAGCGACATCACCGTGGCCGAGGCTGAAGCTGAAGCCGAAGCCGAGGCAGAAGCAGCGCCCGAGTCCCAGGCAGAGGTCCATATCCAGCCCGAGATGATTAAAGAGCATGTGGTGGAGCATTCGGTTGAGGGCACAGTCGCCACCAGTCAGAAGCAGCCCGGCAGCCAGGAGGCTCAGCTGGAGAACGCCGAGCAGGCCGTGGAGACAGCCACAGAGGCGGCTCCAGTGGCAGCTCCCCTCGAAGAGACGGAGGAGGAAAAGGAGAAGGAGAACGAGAACGAGGAGGAGGGCGTGCCTTCTAACGATGAGCCAGCTGCAAGCCCTGAGGATGAGTCCAGTCCAGCCACAGAGAGTGCTGCAGACATCATTGCCGAGGCCGTTGAGGAAGTGGAAAAGGAAGTCGAGCAGTCTGCGGATCCTGAAGCAGCCTCCGTCCAAGCACAGGAGGAGCCAGAGCAGCAGCAGCAGCAGCAGCAGAAGCCCCAGGAGGAACAAGAGTCCCTGCCAGAACAGCAGCAGCCTCAGGAGGATGCCGTACAGCACCCAGAATCTCAGCCGGAGTTAGAGCCAGAGCAGGAGGAAAAGATTTCTGTGCCTGAAGCTCAAGCTGAGTCGGAGGCCCAAGTGGCGCCCCAAGTGGAGTTCCACGTAGAGCCAGAGGAGCAGAAGCCCAGTGAGAACGAGGTGGACACCACAGAAGCATCCCTGATGGACAGTATGGTCGAAGGCATCGAGGAAGGCCTCACTGCTGCGATGGACCACCTCGTGCCCGAGGAGATCGCAGAAGCAACAGAAGACAAGCAGACAGAGGAGGAGGAGCAGCATGAGCCGCAGAAGGAATCACCACCAGAGCCAGAGGTGGCCACGGGCACATCCAGTGACCCAGTGGCAGTCGAGGAGGACCGGTCCCCAGCCACTGAAGCCGCACCAATCAGCGAGGAGTCTTTCACTCAGGCAGCAGTCCAGCCTGAGGAGGTAAAGGAAGCAGAGCAGGAAGCCGAACAGATCCAGATCCTGGCAGATGAACCAGAAGAGATGTCCCAGTCTTCAGATGTAGTTCCAGCTGAAGTTGAGGCCGAGACTGAGCAGCCACAGGCGGCAGTCGAGGCCGTCGAGGCCGTCGAGGCAGTCGCGGAAGAGAAGAAACAGCCAGAGACTGTGGAGACTGTGGACACTGTCGAGGAGAAGGAACCGCAACCCGAGGCGGCCACAGACGAAGTTGATTCCAGGCCAGCGGCTGATAAGGAAGAAGTCCAGAACGACGCCGAAGTGAACAACAAGGTGGAGCCAGAGGCAGCCCAGCCAGAGCCTGTAGTGGAATCAAAGCCAGAAGTTGTACCTGAAACTGAGGCTGAGACTGAGGCTGAGATGGAAGTCCAGCAGGCACCCCTCGAAGATGAAGCTGAAGCCGAAAAGGAGGTCCTGGTGGAACAGAAGCCTGCTGAAGTCGAGGCCGAAGCAGAGCCCGTGGCTGCGGCTGTGGTGGAGACCCAGCCAGAGCTGACTGCGGAGCCATCCATGCTGACCACGATCATTCCCATGGTCCTGCCACAGCCCCAAGCCGAGCCTGAGCCGGCACAGATGCCCCCCCAAGTGGCCGACAGTGTTCTGAACTATGTGAATGCCTCGTTCCTGCTCCAGCAGCAGGCGGATCTGCCCACGACGGAGGAGCCGGAGGAAAGCCCCTTCAATGCCCATCTGCGACGCTACGATGGCGCCCAGGTGTGGCGCATTGTGGTGCAGACGGACAAGGACAAGCGACTGGCAGACGAGCTCCAATCCAAATATGGTAAGTATTTCTTGGACGGGTCCAAGCCCAGAGAGGATGTCACACTAATCCCCCACTCCATCCTGTATCCTGTATCCAGATGGGCAGCTGTGGAAGGAGGTGAAGCAGGAGGTCGACTACCTGCTGAAGCCCCAGGTTCTGGCCGCCGCCGAGCGCCATATCCGTGCCGCCAATCTGTCCCGGATCGTGCTAATCGACAACCTGCAGCACGTCATCGAGGTCGAGAATCCCCCGGCGGAGAAGATAGCCGAACTCCAGAACCGCAAGGGTGAGTGACAGGTGGTTCAAGGCGCTGCAAAGGTGCTGCAAAGGTGCTGCAAAGGTGCTGCAAGGGGGTGGCTCTGTCCTCTGTCTATGGCCACACAGGGGTGGCATGACACCAGGACTAGGTGTCGCCACAAACGAGCATTTAATGGGCAGGGCGTGTGAAAAGTCATCAAGCGAAAAGTGGCAGGACCCGGCGTCCTCGGGCTGGATTGAGACTTACTGAGAAGGGCTTGCCATAGGAACCCATAGAAGCCATGGGCCATAGGCCGGAACATGCCACGTTCCACGTGCCGTGTGCCCTGTGCCCTGTGCCAGGGCACGCATCGAAACCAAAAAAGGAGAAGGCTCAGGAGCAGGGCAAGAGCGGCAGTTGTTTAATCGATACGATAGCCACTCTGTTCGTCTAAAGACGAGAAGCGGAAAGAACAAGTCGAAAGGTCAGGATCGGATTAGAGCTGGGGGTTGCTTGGGCCTCAGGGTTCGAGGCTCAGGGTTCGGAGTTTGTTAGACCCCAAGTTGAATGAACCAAGTTGCTAAGAGTCCCCACTCTCAATCACACAGGACACCGCCTGACGTGGCAGGCCTACCATCGCCTGGAGGACATACACGGCTTCATCGACTACATGGCGAAGACCTACCCGGACATCTGCTCCACTGAGATCATCGGCTACTCCGTGGAGAAGCGACCCTTGAAGATACTCAAGTAAGTTGCGGGCAAGAGGCCATAAATGAACACGATCGAGATCGATATTGATATTGAAAACAATTCCATAACAGGATATCCAATGGAAATGCTCGCAACCCCGGCGTCTGGATCGACGGAGGCATGCACGCCAGGGAGTGGATCAGCCCCGCCACAGTGACCTTTATTGCCAACCAGCTGGCGGAGGGCTGGGAGGATCTGCCCGAGCACATGCGCAGCATCAACTGGTACATCCATCCGGTGGCCAATCCCGACGGCTACGAGTACTCGCACACCACCGACCGGCTGTGGCGCAAGAACATGCGTGCCCACGGCCGCCAGTGCCCCGGTGTCGACCTCAACCGAAACTTTGGCTACAAGTGGGGCGGAAAGGGCACCTCGGCCAGCCCCTGCTCGCAGACGTATCGCGGCAGCAAGGCCTTCTCCGAGCCGGAGACCTTCTACATCTCCAAGTTCATCAGCGGCTTCCCCCGCGAGACCTTCCAGGCCTACCTCTCGTTCCACAGCTACGGACAGTACATCCTCTACCCGTGGGGATACGACTACCAGCTGACCCAGGACCGAGCCGATCTCGATCGCGTGGCGCGCCAGGCGGGCACGGTAAGAGATTCTCAAATTCCTGGATGATTATTGGCACCCTAACTAACACTATCTCCCTGCTCTCTGCTCTCTGCTTTCTGTAGAGCATAACCAAGTCAACGGGCGTCAAGTATACGGTGGGCTCTTCGGCCACCACCCTCTATCCGGCCGCCGGTGGCTCCGATGACTGGGCCAAGGGCATCGCCGGCATCAAGTACGCATACACCATCGAGATGGGCGACACCGGCCGCTACGGCTTCGTCCTGCCCGCCCGCTTCATCCAGTACAACGGCAAGGATGGCTACACCTTCGCCGACACCGTCGCCCGCGCCATAGCCCAGGGGCGGGGCAAGGCGGTGGCCAGGAGCAGCAGCGGCACCAGTCGACGCCGCCACTAGGATGCATTCTCCCGGCACTAAGTGTGCCCGGACCTAGTTCAATGCAAAAATGTTTTTGTTTTTGTTTTTTCAACCCTAGGGTTTCCTTTTTTTTTTATATTTATATGAAAACTATTTATTTATTTAATAATTTATTCTACTTGTAACTAGAAAAATTGAACAAACAAACAAACACAAAAAAACTCATCGAAGTAGACTGAGAAATGTTTATTAAAAGAAATGAAAGAAACAACAAGTGTCTTATAGCATAGTATTCGAATCAACGAATGAATGGGATGAAATGGAATGCTACGTCGGATAGAGTTTTGAGTGAATGAGTGAATGTCGTTCGCACAACATTTACACGAAGAGGCACGCACTAAATGAGTGAGAACGAGGGATTGGGCTATGCCCAATTTATCCATTTCTTTTTCCTTCATTCTTCTTCATTTCGTTAGTATGAAAGAGATTTTTGTATCACCTAAGATCGCTTTAATTCGATTAAAGTTCGAGTTACAAGTTCATTCCATAGGACTGGAGTTCTATTCAGTAGTAGACCAAGAATATGAATAATTAATAATGTATGAGGTCGTACAGATGTGATACTCAAGCTTCAAAATAGGAGTATATGCAATAGATACAGCTATAAGAGTATACTGAAAACCTGTATCAGAGAATACAGGAATAATATAACAGTATTAAAGCGTACCACACAACCATATATACCAGTATATGGACATGTTTATGTATATGTATATGCTTGTGTACGGAGAGCACCCATATAACAATTTTCCCATACCAATATTCACAACTTTCTTGCCTCCTCTCGCCACGATGTAAATACCCACATATGTATAACAGTTTTGCAGTAGCACAGCCCAAAGTAAAAGTCAAACTTCAAACAGAATTAAGCCGAATCGAAAGCATCAAAATCGCCCAATTCCATGGATCGTTCTATGCAAATCCGATGGATGGCCTTAATTGGGGAACAGAGAACGCACCAGGGAAACGGGAAAGGGGGAAGAGAGAACAGATAACAGAGAATTTAGATCGCAGAGAAGCCGTTAGTCGGAGCTGGACGGAGGCTGACGCTCGCCAACAAATCGAACACATTAAAGCCAATTCAACTGCCAAATCGAACGCACACAACCGAGCACAGGCACACACCCCATCCGCTCCAAGAACTACGAACCACAAGATCTGCTCCAGAGTAGAGATAGAGAATCATGCACCTCTACCCATGGGCTTTGGTGGCAGGGGCGTGTATGCTGCTGCGGCTGCTCGAACTGAGCCCGGTCCAGGCTTTGCGCGAGAGCTACGACCTGGCCCGCACCGACAATCGATTGCGACTCCGCCTTCCCTTCTTCGGAGGGGGCGTGGGCCAACTTCTGCACTATCTGCGACCCCTGGACGTCACTGATCCGGCCAGGCCGGGCGGCCGTAGGTCGGAGCTGCGCAGCGAGCTGGATGCCAACCATGTGACCTACCGCGGCTGGCAGCTCTGGAAACTCAACTTCAATGCCACCCGAGCAGAGGGGAGCATGGAAGATGAAGAGGAGCAGCACCGATCCCCAGACGCGGAGTTCAACGAGGTGGTGGAGAAGTTTGGTGAGTGAACGAACACCCAGGAAGGGCCACTTCCTCTTCCCAATCATCCCAGGCTTTCCAGGGCGGGTCCAATTATAAATCGATTCCCTCACCGAGGGCTCTGCGATCCATCGGAGCCAAACAAGAGAAGAGAAATTGTCAAGCCGCCGGCGCGCCGTCAGAAATCAATAAGAGAGCACGATCGAATGCTGGAATCGAATCGTGGATACCCTATTGGCCTCCCATAGGTATTCCAAGCCCCGATCGCCAGTAGATCTACGATCATATCATCTTTTACGTCTCGAGAGTCTGAGAGCATCGGAGCGAACAGAAAATGCCTTGGGGAAAGGGTATTTCGGAAGAGGGAGAGGTCAGGGCAGGTCAGGTCACGCATAAATTTAGCATAAATCCATGAGAATGGATTTCTTAAAGAAACCGCTATCCGAGACCCCAGAACGCGACCCTCTTTCGGGGCTGAGTTCAGTTCTGATTTCGGCAGTGGAGCTTGAAGTGTGGCTTGAAGCGATGACGATTCTGCTGAAAGTGCTCACTGTAGTGGCCCTAGTCAATGTCCACGTCCACGCCAGCCTCGGCCAGCTGGTGCTTTGGCGGAGTGTCTCCGTGCCGGATCTCTCGGGGCTGTCCGAACTGCCGCTGGCCTTGTGGTCTCTCAATGGCAGCGATCTGTACGAGACCACATTCGAAAGTCTGCAGTGGCTGTCGCCGATGGATCTGAGGCGATTCGACTTCCTATCGCCGAGCTCCTCCTACCAGATCAATCGCCGGTACAGGAACAGCTCCTCCGTCCAGCGCTACTACGGACACCAGCTGTGGAAGCTGCACGAGACACGGCTGAGCCAGCCGCAGCTTCGAGCCTTCTGGCGGCACTTTGGTAGCTCCCCGATCCCCGATCCCTGCCCCCCAACCCTCCAACTGACTATCCGGATTCAAGTGTCTTCTTTGTGATCTCCCTTGCAGGCAGCGAGGTGTGGAACATTAACCAGGACGGCATCGACATAGTCATCGAGCAGAAAAACGTGGCGGCTGCCCGCCAGTTCATGCAGAAGCTCAGCTTCAGCTACAACGTCATGATCGACGACATGGAGGCGGCCATCGACGAGACCTACGCAGAGGTGCCTTCGCTGGAGGGTCTGCTCGATGGCCAGCAAAATCAGTCGCGGCCCTGGCTCGAGCGCGAGGGCATGCTGATGACCTGGCGGCGCTACCACGACCACGGCGACATCCAGCAGTTCCTCCAAGCGCAGCTCGAAGCCCACTCGGAGCTGGTGGAGATCGTTCAGATTGGTGTGACCCGCAATAAGCGCCCACTGGAAGTAATCAGGTGGGTACAGTGCTCGCATGGCACCGATCTTCCCCTGCTGCCGATCTGCCGACCCAATCAGAAGTATATAATCAGTGGATGCTATCCATTGAAAGACAAACCGAAATATATTCATACTCTATCAATCAAACACAAAATCAATTCAATTACTGACCATTTAGATCTCCACCGATCTGCACGATGGGGCAGTGTTCTGAATCTATATCAATATATAGTGCCATATACCTATCATTTAGTGGAATAGTTCTCACATCTGGTATTGCTTTCCTTTCCTTTCCTTTCCTTTCCTAGAGTGTCGAATGGCAATCCTCAGAACTGGGCCATCTTTGTGGACGCGGGTCTGCAGGCCCGGGACTGGCTCAGTCCCGCTGCCCTCACCTATGCCATATCCAAGCTCACCCACCTCTGGGAGCACGGCAAGCTGGAGAAGTTGATGCGCCGCATCGACTGGTACTTCCTGCCGCTGGCCAATCCCGACGGCTACCAGTACTCCCGGCAGACGGACCGCCTGTGGACGAAGAATCGGGGCTATGACAGCGCCAGCGGCTGCTACGGCGTCAATTTGGACCGCAACTTCGAGCACGGCTGGGGTGCGGCTGGATCCACCAGCAATCCCTGCAAGAATCTATACAGAGGAGCCTCGGGCTTCTCCGAGCCAGAGACGCGTGCTTTGCGCAGTTTCCTGCTGGGGATGCGCGACTATCTGGGGGGCTACGTCTCTCTGGGTGGCTATGGCCAGACCGTGACCTATCCCTGGGGCGATGCCGACTACGTGACGGAGAATCAGCGCCTGCTGAAACAAACGGCCCGTCAGGCGGTGCTCAACTTGCGGCGCCTCAACCAGGCCGAGTACTCCACGGGCACCAGCTACCGCCAGAAGCTAGCCCGTCCGGGCAACTCCGCAGACTGGGTGCAGGACCGCATCGAGCCGCAGTTCGTGTACAACGTGTTCCTCAAGGATCAGGGCCGCTACGGCTACCTCATGCCGCCCCACTACATTGTGGAGTCCGGCGAGGAGGTCTACGACTTCCTGCGCACCATCGCCCAGCAGCTGCAGTGAGCAGCTCCCCGTCTTCCCCCTTACCTGTAGTAATTTATTATCGGTTTTTAATAGAAATCAATCAATATTAATCAAACTCCATCCAAAACTACAATCTTTAGTAGTTAACTCTGAGGCATTGCGACAATTAAATTTATAATGTTTAGAGTAGTATGATCAAGTGTCGATCATGAGCTACGACGAACCCTTTTAGGGATGGGGGGGGCCTAGCATTATAGAAGTGAGACCAATACTCTGCCATCTATCAAACTGAATGCCACAATAGATCTGAACTAGGTCGTTGGGGCAGACACATCTTGCACGATCCTCGCGGTCGAAAATAAGAGAACAAATTGAGAAAGGGACCCACTGAATTATTTCCACTGACCAATAGCATAAACATAAGGCTTAGTGAAACCTATATATATTGATGTATGCCTTTCTTCAATAATATGTATTGACTGAAACTGATCCTTGACCATGATATCGAAGTACTTTTTGCGTCCAAACTCTTAAACGCCGATTTCAGCGTGATTTCAATGCTTAATTTTTGTAAAAATGTTTGTCATTAATGTCTCCTAAAACGATTCTGATATCACCCAAAAACTACTTCAACTATTTTTATACCCGATACTCAAAATGAGTATTGGGGCGAACATCTGTGGCATCCACAATTTCGACGATACGAGAAAGCTAAAAACGCAGAATCGTAGAGGATGACTATATCTTCTAGAGTGCAAAATCTGAACCAGATCGTATAATTATTATAGTCAGAATCAAGAAAACAATTTCATTCTTTCTCGCTCTGTCTCTCTCTAACACATAGGTGTCATGGTCGGTTTTGCCAATTGCAAAATATGAGTTCAAGGATCTCAGAACCTATAAGAGCTAGAGCAACCAAATTTGGTATCCACACTCCTGTGATATCGGACCTTAACCGTTTTATGTCACAATTTCGCCACGTATATCTCAAAATTTCGCCCCACCCCCTTCCGCCCCCACAAAGGACGAAAATCTGTTGCATCCACAATATTGCAGATTCGAGAAAACTAAAAACGCAGAATCAGAGATAATGACCATATCTATCAGATTGCTGAATCTGGATCAGATCGGATCATTTTTGTAGCCAAAAGGAACAAATCAATTTGCAGTGGCTACGCAGCGCCCGACGTCACGCTCAGACTGATTTTCTGTCTCTCTCGCACGCACTCTTTGTCGTGTCGTTCAATATTAGCGGCGTCTGCCGGAGGAGAGCCATACTGACTAAGTATCGGGTATAAATGTAGAGTTGCGGTGTCCGCAGCAACTCACAACGTTCCCCCTCGTTTTAATTTAATGGTAAGCATATTCGCTGGGGACACGATGCGCGGGACAAACATTTCTTGGGTTATTGAAAGTACAAAATATACAACATTAGCCAAGAACTGACCACTTTCCTGAGAAGTTTTAAGATATTTTAAAGTTAAGGAGGAGTGACTTTGTGGGAAATATAAACACATAGTACGTACATATTGAAAATTCCAAAACTTACCAAAGAAAATTAACTTTGTTGATTTTTAATAGGTTTTCACATCAAGGTAAATGAAAATGAAATTTTTCAGTAAATTTAGAAAATTAATATCGGTACAAAATGGTATGAATACGAGTTTTACTTTTAATATTTTGGTCTCTGTGGACGTATCCGTGGAAGTACATTTGTATATATTCGTTTAAAAATTAAAAGAAATGTATTAGATGCAATACATATCAGAGAGACTGTAGCGGAATAGAGTAGAGCCGTTCTGAATTCATTAGAAATGTATGTATACGCAATCCACTTCTGAGCTTAAAGTGCAGAGAAATGAGCATCGAAACATTTAATGCCAGACAAAAAGTTCAGAGAAACCGTTGCCTACTTTGGGGCGGATCGTACAAATCAAAGCTTTAGCCATAGAACAGTTTCTGCAACTGTGCTAAAACAAGCTCCGACTTGAAGCGTTCTCGATGGGCCGCTGGACAGTCCCGGTACTGCCGTGGAGCATGGAAAGCTGTGTCGGAGTCGGAGCCAGAGGGCGACCCCGGGTCACAGGCCATGGTTTATGGCTCGGGGTCTGATTAGGATTTCGCAATCGCGCATATTGAGGCCCCCATTAACGGTTGGCGTTATGTAAACGAGCCAAATGGCGAACAAGAATGTTCATCAAACACACCAATAGAAAGCTATCAAAGAGCGCGAGAGAGAGAGAGACAGAGCTACAGAGGAGAAACTTTCACTTTCAATCGCGTTATAAAAACCTGTAAGCTCAACTTTATTTGGTTTTTCTTGTTGTTTCGGTTTTTGTTTTCATCATTTTGCTGCATATTTGATTTTGTATATTTATGCATGCATATAGAAATTATGGGGAGCTGAGCGGCAGCGGGAGCGAAAGGCCCCGCGGGCGAGCGAGCGGCTTCAAAGCTCCGAAGACCCGCGAAGAAAGTGATTTACACGCGAAACCAGAAACATGGCCCGAGAAGAAGAAGCAGTGGAAGAGGCGTACGGCCATAGCCATGGCAATAGCTATTAGCTAAGAATACATAGTACATACATGTGTCATTCATAGCGTTTACACACTGTACCGACATTCAGAGAAGAACTGGAGAAGTAGAAGAAAGTCCGAGTCACAAAAGAATGTGTGTCATATGGGGTGCAGACTGTATCTGGCAATCAACGATCCAAACCAAGGCACAAAAGAAGTGGTGCACCGAAAAAAATCTTCCATTGTGGCGCCCATTCTCAAAAAAGGGTTAAAAGTGAAAATCTGACCAACAAAAAATTAAAAATAAAATAAAAAAACAATAAATAACGACAGTGCCCCCAGGCTAAAGACTCAAGTGGGGGAGTAGTAGAGGGGGGGGACTGGGAGGTGGTGTTGGTGTTGGTGTTGGTGGTCATGGAGAAGGTGCCCCAGCCTGATCATCATCATCCACATCAAAGGCGAAAGAAAGTAAAATCTCGCCAAGTGGGTCAAAAATTGCCCCGTCATACAGCACACACACACACATGCACTGATACAGTAGGTTTGTGCGTGTGTGTGTGTGTGACAATTGAGCAGCGCTGCCTTCCACACAACAACAGCAAGACAGAACGTGACAGTCCAGAGCCGCCTCGACAATGAGATACCCGGCACTTAGTCGGAGACCATCAGGCTCTTAAAAAGGGTACATCTTAAGACCTAAAGATGGTACAGAGCTGTTAGAGTTAATCGAATCTGAGACCAAGGGCATTGGCCATTACTTTTGTATTTTTACTCCCCCAGTCCGGATATACTAAAATCGAAGACCTGATCCTATAAATGTGGGTTGAGAAACAGTTGTTATGGGGTCATCGGAAGGTTGGGGCGAAAAATTTTCCCATTTGCAGGGACTTAGCATACCCTTGTGTTCATCCGAGTACCGCGTATAAAAACTGCGATGCGTTCAGCGATTCTCAGAGGTAAATAAATTAAATCAAATTTACAGCAGCACACTCAACGTTTGGCTGTGTACGTCTTTACGCTTGTAATGTTTGTAAACGCAAACCGAAAAGTCAGCTCAATCGCACATCGTGAAGGAGTGAGAGAGAGAGAGGGAAGAATGGGAAGTTCCTTAATCCCGCGGAGAAACCTTTGAGAAGAGCGATAAGCGTCACACAGCATTCTGACCTCATGCATTCTTTAGTGAATGGGCAATCATTAGCCACTCGTCAAACATCAACACATATGGGGAGGCGAGCCTGGAGGTAAATTTCCCCGAATCAGAGATTAATGACTGGATTTTTCCTCTGAATCACATCGATCCGGGAAGGTCTTGGCAATTCATCGGCAAGTTGGCAGCTCCGCATCGATGCATTTTTTCTTTATGTGTGCGGAAGACGGCACCAAATGTCAATGTCGCCCGCCGGCTGTTAATGCACTTCACCCTTCAGTCTGGCAGAGATGTACTGCAGCGTGGGCGTGGGCACTCTGCACTCTGACTCGGGCTTGGATTCTCTCTCTCTCTCTCTCTCTCTCTTCCCATACACAGACACAGCGTAGCCACCACATTCCACTATCCCACCATGCAGGCCAGACAGAGATAGATGTTCATTTTATGCGTAAGTGTGTGACTCTCTCGCTGCCGCTGTTGACGCTGGCGCTGACGACGCCGGCGCTTCTGCGCTCACCTGCCTGTAAAGCGCAGCCGCTGCTGCTAGTGCTGCTGCTGCTGCTGGTGCTGCTGCTGCTGCGACTGTCGTCCCATTCAGTACGCGACGATCGCTCCAAGATCGGTTGTCGTTCAGCGCAATTTTTACAACAGATTTGCTTGTTTTGCTTGCTTGTGTGTGTGTGTTTCGGTTTTTCGCTGCTGTAGTAATTCTCGGTTTTGGCGTTTTTTGTTTTTTTTTTTTTGTTTTTTGTATTTTTTTGTTTTTTGTTTTTTTTCGTTGTTTTGTTTTCCCCCCGCACTGATCTCTGGCAGAGCGCCAATATAAAAATTGAAGCGCATACAAACGCAGCATTTAGTCTGGTGTCAGCCTGTCATCCCGTTACACAGCGCTCTCTTCAACACGCAAGCGCACGCACGGCAGCACGCACAAAAGTAGGCACGCACGCACGCAGGCACGTACGTACGCACGCAAAGCACACTCTCTTTCGCTCTCTCCCAGAGTCCAGCCGGCAAAAGCAACAGCACCGAAAGTGCATATCCCCCCTGGAAGAGCAACAACAAATAGTAAGCTACAAATCAAATGAAATTCGCTCGTGCGTGGGGGCGGCAGGTAGGCGGCAGGGATCGGTGGCAGATAGGAAGTGTGATCGGATGAGGAAGCGAATTTGTATGTAACGGGAATGGGGGTGGGAGTGGCAGTGGCAGTGGCAGTAGCAGTGGGAGTGGGAAGGGATCCGACAGCCAAAACAGGTTTACCTCCCGAAACGAGTTTCAATTTTTCGGTTTTTCCTTTTGTTGGCCGCTCGAGGAAAGTGCAGGACCAGGTCAAGCGTTTTGGCTCTGGCACAGTGTCTGGGACTGGGGCAGCATAAAGCGGTCTCTGTGTGGTAGAACGAAGGTCGAGGCAATTACAACCTCATCCGAAACCTCGTCCGACGCCGTCGCCGAAACCTACTCCGAAACTGAGTCCGAAGCCGACTAGTGTGCTAAGTTGGTCCGAGAGAACCTGTTCTCGGAGACCCCGTGCTCCGAAGTGCCACTTTCTGCATGGCAATAAAAAAAGGAAAATAAACACAGATAAACAAATACGCATCTATAAAAAACAAACTAAAAAAACCATATACGGGACAGGGAAATTAGCACAATTACGTGAAAAAAAGGTTCGGAGATCGGCTGCTGATAGTTTTCCATTCCTGGATCTAGATCAGGGTCGAGCTCACTGGCTGTATGCTCCCCGACTGATGCGCCATTCCATTCGCCCAACCAATAGCGTGTGGAGCGGGCTGTTGTGCATTCAAATCACATTCAAAGAGGAACAGAACCATTCCGAACACGAATCCCCAATCACCAATCCCAAGTCGAAGCCCAGGCCACAGCGGAACCCAACAATCGAACGTCAGTGGAATCCATAAAAGCTAAATGCAAATTTCGGCAATGAACTTGGGCAAACATCCGACATTGGGAACATTGCGGGGACTGTGACCGTGTCTGGCAGATCTTCAAGCTCCAGCAATTCTCAGGGCAACTTTTCGTAATTGTAAAATCGAAAATGGGCCACAAAATGATCCACTATCTATAATTACTTGAAACAAGCACGACTGAAAAACAGTTAGACCCAAATACAACACAGTATACATACATACAAATGTACCATACAGACATTTGTACATATATGTACGATAGCTGATGTCGTTGACAATGGAACGGAAATATATTTTGTTTTTGTGCGACAATTAGACGACCTTTACACACTCAATTTAAGCGCAAAGAGACAGTGCCTTTTTTTATTTTTTTTATACATACATAAGTAATTTCTGCAGTTGGTTCCAAAGCCCTCATTCGGACGGGGGTTCGATTGGTTCCATTCAAATTTCGATTATCGCAAGTTTCACTTCTTAATTCAAATTTTCCCCTGCACAGGCCAAGTTCTAATCAAAACAGTCATACTCTTGGGTGTTTCAACGCGAACAAGAATTTCCAGCGCTGGCAGAACCATTCGCAAATAGTTTCTCGTTTAGCTTAAAGAAAGATTGGTTCGAATAATCACCATTTCGGATAAAATAGAAGCGGTTGTAAGAGTGTACTCTTAAATATAAGGCACCATCCTGCCTTTGAGCATCGCTTTCCTTGGGTTGCACTGGAAGCAATTTCAATCGAATGGGCACCACTGTAGGCAGAATCAGCTAAAAGGAAACGCAATTACTTAGGACAGGCTTCTCATCGCATCACCTACCCAGTCCCAGACAGAGAGTTGAACTGATAACACTCTGTTTGTTTTCCCAGCTCTTACGACTGATAGGGACGCTGCCATGACGCTGCCACGCCCCGCGCCAGCCCCACTACTGCTGCTGCTGCAGCTGATAGCAACAGCAGCCATAACATCAGCCCTGGCAAGTGGCCAGATTATGAACAATACGCAAGCGATGGCGATGGCGCTGGACGTGAATGAAATACCCCAGAGGTATGACGAGGCGCAGCTGTGGAGGATATACAACATATCGGAGGCGATGCAGCGCCAAGTGCCCGTGGGACAGGTGCTCGAGCAGAAGTTCGGGGGCAACATCTGGAAGGAGAACTCAAAGTTTTTGGACATATCCATAGGCAAGGAGCAGCTGAAGGCGGCGCGTTCCTTCCTCGATGCTCAGCGCCTGGATGCACAAGTGCTGTCCGAGAATGTCCAGGCACTGATCGACGAGGAGCATCTGGATGGGATCAATGCCACCGCCCCGGAACAAGGCCAGAGATCAAGTAAGTTCAAGTGAAGAGGTGGAGAGGTGGAGAGAGAGGAACGAGATGTTTTATTCGAATCCTCAACCCGCAGAGAAGGCCGCGAGGAGCAGCATGCACTGGAAGGACTACCACGATCTGGAGACCATCTATGCCTTCATGAGGGAGATCCGCAGCAAGTTCCCTAACATTGTCCGTCTTTATACGATCGGCCAGACGGCTGAGGGTCGCGACCTGAAGGTCCTAAGGTAGGTGCATCCTCCGTTTAGGGGTTCGCCGCTTTCTCCAACAATATGCCTACAAGTATGCTTCACTTTCTGTGCTTCAGAATCTCAGAGAATCCACGCGAGTACAAGAAGATCTGGATAGACGGCGGCATCCACGCCCGCGAGTGGATCAGCCCGGCGACGGTGACATTCATCCTGTACCAGCTTATGTCCAACTGGGAGAACCAGCCGGCTCACATTCGTGGCCTCACATGGTACATCATGCCCGTGATGAATCCCGATGGCTACGAGTACTCGCGCACCACCAACCGCCTGTGGCGCAAGAATCGGTCGCCCTCACGACGCTCCAACTGCTTGGGCGTCGACCTCAATCGCAACTTTGACATTGGATGGGCAGGCTACGGCTCTTCGACGAATCCCTGCAGCGACACGTACCGCGGCTCGAGCCCCGCCTCGGAGGCGGAGACGAAGGTCGTGGCCGAGTTCCTGGCCAAGCGCAAGTACAACCTGGAGGCGTATCTAACCTACCACAGCTACGGACAGATGATCGTCTATCCATGGGCGTACAAGGCCGTCAAGGTGAAGGATGCCAGCGTGCTGCAGCGGGTCGGCAATACGGCCGTCCAGCGTATTTCCCAGAAAACCGGTAGCACATATCAATCAGCGGTCACCCACGAGGTGCTGGGCATTGCCGGCGGCGGCTCCGATGATTGGAGTCGGGCGGCCCTCGGTGTCAAGTACGTGTACACCGTGGAGTTGCGCGATCGCGGCACCTACGGCTTCGTGCTGCCCCCCAAGTTCATCAAGGACACGGCCCTCGAGGGCTGGACCGTGGCCGAGACGGTGGCCCAGGCCATCGGATAATCTCTGCGCCTCTTGTCCTTTCCCGGAATGGGTGTCTGTCTGAATGGGTGTGAATTGTGTCCAGTGATTGATGATTAATTATTTATGTTTGTGTGAGTGTGAGTGTGTACCTGTGTGCGTGCGTGTCCTTCATCCTGTGTGGCAGGAAATAAAAAAATCAAAGCTATTTATTCATAGAAAACGGAACAGAACTAATTCCACGATTCGTTCATTGTTGGTTCCCTATCAATCGATCACTTATCAAGCCCGAGGGCTTGTAGCTTCACCCGATATGAGAACCCACTGGAAATGGGACTTATACGGCAGGAATTCTGTCAGAAGGAGCTGCTCAGATAGATAGCAGATAGAAGATCAGATAGAAGTCTCAGGAAACCTACCCGCGAAGAGCATACCAACGGCTGAAGCCACTTCTAACTAGTAAGATGTACCCAAAACAGAATCCCCATGAAGAAAGGAGAGATAGGAACTCCCGAAATGAGCGGAAATTTCCAACAAACCTTCCCAGAACCCGAAAATATACATACAAAACTTAGATATCCACTTACCGTGTCCTCATCATCGTCGGTGTTGTCCAGCTGTGACTGAAGCTGAGCGAGCGCCGCAGTGGTGTTGTGCATGTCCTTGGGCGTGGACTCTTCCGAGATGACCGACTCCGAAGGCAGATTGTCAACGAAGGCGGCAAATCCTTCGCCTCCGCACTGGCTGTCCAAGGTGCCGTTCAGCTCGTGGGGCGTCTGGGCCGGCGTTGAGGATGCTGATGACTTTGATTTGGGCCTGGAATGGCTGCTTACAGGCAGAGCCCTAACAGGTCCGCCCGGCTTGGGAGGAGAATGCTCAATGCGGTGCGTAAAGCGAGTGTTCAGCCGGATGCTGCTGTGCGGTGAAGACTGTGGCGAGGACGAGGGTGTATGGCTTGGGGTTTGGTTCTGGGACTTTGCCCTGTCCTTCCCCTGGCCCGCATCGCCATTGCACTCGCTGTCGCCACCTCCGCCATCGTCGGCAGCGCCACTCACGTGAGCATTCAGCCTGCTTCGAACCGTATCCGTGGAGAGGCCGCCCAGGCGCAGTTGCTGCTGGATGAGGCGCTCCGCCTCCTGCAGGAGCTCGTCCACAGAGCGGGTGTCGGTGTTGTCGGAGAGACGGCTCACTTCCTGAAAGATGCTCTCCGGGTCGGCGTCAACACCGCAGTCCTGCTCTTTGGCCAGGAAATCGATGATCGAGCTGCTGCTATTGAATTCCAGGTCCTCGTCCAGGCCTCCGGCCGCCACCGCAGTGCCCACGCTCATGCCCATGGCCATGCCGACGCAACGGACTGCTGTTTGCCGCTTCTGTGGGCTGAGCACTTTGGACATGGCCCAGCAGAAGTCAGTCGTCGCTGGATGCAGCCTTGGGTCCAAAAGAGGCAAAGGTACAGGGAGTGCTCTCTGCCTCTGCTCTGTCCTATGTCTCGCCCACTTCCTCTGACCTCTCGTTATATCTAGGAGCAGCAGTAGTGGGTTGGTGGGTAAAAGGAGGGAGGAAGGAGCTGACGACAAGCCTCCGGCGTATGTCACGCCCACTTCCTCTTTCCTGTTCTTTTATCCTTTAAACGTTTGTCTCGCTCCTGAAGCGCGTGTGTGTGCGTGCTTCTGTTAGTGTTCGTGGTAGTGTTTGTGTTCGTGTGCGTTCGCGTGTGCGTGTGTTGGGTTCACTACTCAACTCTGTGTCTGCTTTCCTCTAATTTGTATCCTTCCAGAGTTTTTTATGTGGAATAAATGTGTGTACAACGAATTTAGCACTCTGTGTGGCACCGAACGAGATTAACCGGACGCGAGCACCGATCGAAAATAAATTGCATGGCCGTCTCTGTGCCTGTGTTTCTCAAAACATTTTTTCCGCCTTGTTTGTACAATAAACACCCAATATAGCTACAGAGCCAGCGATAGTACCAGCAATAGTATCGATTATAGCAATCGTCGGCTACTATCGATGTTTTTCCACTTATCGATGTAGCTCGTGCTTGATTACACTAGTCAACAAGATTTAACTTTTTTTCCCCCTATAAACCAAACCAACTTTTATCATAGATTTGAAGTCTATAAAATGTTTAATTATTATTTTTTTTCTTTTTTTTAAGTATTAATTCTAGTTTGTTGTTTAGTGTTTTTTCCCAAAATAGTGCTTTGTTTTTTCAGAATGTGTTTTGTTTTTTTTTTTAGTTTTCCGCCACAAAAAAAATTACGGGCACCTTGGATGTTGGAAATAAAAAACTATGCTGGGGGGAGCGTACGCAGAACGCGTCGCATGCGACATTCTCGGTGACACTGACATGTCTATATACTGTATGGTTATAGCCTTGTTCTACTACACTTCAATTAAAGATTGCGTGAGTAATAAAATCTTATGAAAAAAGCATGCAGTGAGAGTGAGGGCTTAATGTGTATGCTCTAGTATGGAATACTATCATTGTCAGTAAAATATACCTATACATAGTTACAGGGATTCTATGCAGTAAAAAAAGTGTATTCTAAATTTGAATTCGATATGAGTTATCGAATCTTGTGTAATGCAACCATGTTTGTAACAGCTGATCTCTGCTTCTAGTGAAAATTATGCCGAAACGAATTTCAGATTAAATGGTCATCAATTGTGAACTTGTCAATCCGAAGGTGGCATTTTCTAATCCATAGTGCACAACGAGCGACACCCATCAGCGGTTCAACTCAATGGCCTTGATTGTACGCAGGTACGTAGCCAAACAAATTTGTGATTAGCAAAAGTCTCTGGAACATGTAGCACCGGTCCCATCGTATTTCTTCTACAAATGGGCCAAGAAGACGGCTATTCAAACCCAGAACCTGTCAACAAAGGAACATTCATGCAAGCCCATGTAAATGGGGGACTCTGACAAAGGCTAACAACCATCTAACGCTCGTTAATTCACCCTGCAGCTAAGTCGAGATGCCTTATTCCATGAAGAAGTGGAACCCCGCCGACTATGCCAATAGCGCTTACTACCGTACACTTACGAAAGTGTAACCCAGCAGCCACAGCCAGGTAAGAGAGCAGTCCGAACGAAGGACGGCCAAGGCGCAGTTCAGCACAAGACAGCTTGGGAGCTTCCAGCTCCCACACCCATATGTTAATGTCGGCTTCCCTAAGAATTTGTCTAAATGGACATAGCCGTCAAAGGCCAAGTCGACCACACAGTGGAAGGATAAGATACAGCAGGACTGCAGCGTGGAAACATTTAAAATATCTTACGCCCACATCGTATGTAGGCGTTACATCGGCACACCAAAACTTTTTGGGATTCTTTAAGTAACACAGTAGCCCGCTTCATTTCAGTCAGTAGGTTGTGCCTTGGTTTTTAGTTCTGCTTTACACATTTAGCAGGTGCAGCAATGTGTGGAACGCAACTTCGTCTAGGTGCTACGATCGGCATATCCTTCGAATTCAATTAAGAAAATGTTCAGCGTCTGCAAGTGGTATGTAGTTGAAGTGTTCATTTACCTTGTACAAAAAAAGATGGTCATTACTCAGAACTCTGCAGGTCCATTCCATTTTAAATGGAAATTCTCAGCCAGCGTTTGCTCTTGCTGCTGCTCGTAGAAGATAATGGAATCCCCACCTATGGATATGTGACTATTTATGAATAAAGTATCAACCTCGATCTATGAAGATCGATGGGACCACTGCCCCCAATGGTACGCCAGCAACGATTCTTCTGATACTTCGGACCCGCAGCCACCGCCTCGACTAATAAGAACAATTTGCAAAGGCCGAGCCGGTGTACACAACGGTGACGACTGATGTTCTGGCCATAATCGTATGGGACCATGTGACAAGTAAGCAAAAAAAGCAATTCGAACTAAAGTAAGTAAAATATAAAAATAAATAAAATTGCGAGCACGCTGATTATGTTATTTATTGTTCTATTAATCTGTTAATTTGGATTTCTAAAATTGATTTGTAATTCTGTTAATCTAGATCGATGTCAATCAATTACATTTGTGGATGATCAATGACCTTATGGGCGATTGAGTTTCGGTGTTAAAGACCCCTTTCGAAGCAATTTCGATTTCATCTTGGATTGGATTTAGTTTTCTAACTTTCCTTGAAGAAATCTAATATTATTTAATCAGCCAAAATATCTTCAACGGCTCCGGTATTCTGTAAGTTTCTTTTCTTTCGATGCCCACACAATAATACGCCGTTTCCAAGAGTTTTTTCCAGCGATATACTAATATCCTCCGCTCCAGTGTTTCCAAACGAAGTTTAGCGTTCAGATAGCGACCAAAGTCCGTCCCGGACATATGACTGAGGCTGCCGCCCGAAAAAATCTCGGAATCGCCGGATAAATCGTGGATCTTGCAGTTCAGTTGGCCTATGTTCAACCAAGCTCTACGGAGACAGTCCAAGATACAGTCTTTTGTAGTGGCGCTGTACAAAGTACCGGGGAATTGGTTAGCAACTCGCCAAACGAAAAAAGGTTTAAGCTAGGATCTACATAAACTAACTTACTACAATGTCCGCTTAAAACTAACGGTACAATAACACGGGAAGAGGATACGATGATCCCCATTTGTCAGGCGACATCTTAATTGCTGCCCACCGCTGTCGTAGACGTTCGCAGTGTCAGGGGCGTGGCCACCGGAGGCGGCGATATATCGCTTGGCCCCGACACTGTCGCCGTCTCGTCTGGTGCAACGCTGCTGGTGAACTGAACGCTGAAGAAACGGAGCAGCGTCATCTGACTGTTCCGGCGGCTGGGAGTGGGTGTGCAGGGATGTGGCTGAGGTATGGTTTTGCTTGATCCGCCCGCACCACCTGCAGCATCAGTGTGCGAGATGCGGCGCCGGGGAGTGGCCTTAAAGCGGGGACTACACTGAAACTGGCGCAGGCACTGGAGACGCGGCGGGCCAAAACATCCACAGAGTTGGCCTGCTGAGCGAAACTTGCGTCCTGCCAATCATCAGCTTCTGCTTGCGCTTAGGCGACAGGATGGCCAGATGCAGTGCCTGCCCGTACAGCATGTAGTTGGGCGGCGAGTGGACCGTTGAGGCTTAGCAGCTTGGTCACCAGGGAAATATCATCAGCGGCGACGTTTTCCTTTTGCCATTTGCTTGGCGATGCCTCTTCCTCGCCAATCGCCGGCAGCTAAATGTGCCTGCAGGTGGACTCTGGGCTGGACGGCTAGAAGCGTCGCCTTTGGGGCGCTTCTGCGGTTGCTCGGCGTCTGCCATGCTGCTGGCCACCTTTTCTGGTCTATGAGGTGCTTTACCGAGCGTGGCGCAGACTCCAGATCCCTCAGTTTGTACTTATGTTTGCCGGTGGCCAGAGCCGTGGAGTTTTTGTTGAATTTGCCCACATAGCTCGCGGGGCAGCGATACTTGTCCGCCTTTTCGGCCTCACTGAGACCCTGCAGATCGGGTTCCACGTGCCAGATCTTGTGCCGCGCATCGTCGCTGGAAGTGACAAAGAAACAGCCGTAGGAGGATCCCCAGGCGACGCAGGTCACGTCGACCCTGCGGCCCGACAGTGCCACCTCTACATGCTCCAGATTGTAGATGTACGGCCGCTCGTCACTGCTGCCACTCAAAAGGTACTTTTCATCCGGACTCAGGCGGGACTTGATGTAGAAGGTGGAATTCAGCAGACCCTTTTAGCAGGCCAGCGACTAGGGGTAGTACGACAGCAGATTGTAGCTGTAAATCTTTTTGTCCATACAGTTGGCAAAGAGTCGCGGCCGACACAAGGCGGCTTGTGCCTGAGCAGCGGCTCCTTCCTAAAGCCCGTATAGTTGTGTCGCAGATTCCACACCTTGATCACGCCGTCGCCAGCGCCACAGGATATCAGTGTGTTGTCGTCCTGGAAGGCCAATCCTTTGATTCTTCTCGAGGTTGCGAAGGAGGAGATCTGGGGCGTGCGAAAGCGCCGCTTTCGCTGCGAAACAGGAGTGCCCGGACCCCCGTGTGGCCGCTGTTGATCCAGTTGTCCACACGAGGGGTCAGATCCATGTTGAGACTGACGACAAAATAGTACAGGGCAATGACAACAAATTCAGTTATTACATTTTACTAGAGATTTTTAATTTGTGTTTCGGGCCGAATCAAAATTCAGAAATACTGGACAAATTTTCACATACTGTCCCTGAGAAAACTAATAAATTCACATCTGATCAGATTATGAAGTGCTTCAACTAAGAATAAACTTTGCTGTGTATTTTCCATCTCATTCTTAATGAGACCTAAAAACTAGCTAGAAATTTTAATTGTTGGCTTTCTGATTCAATGCTCTTAGACCTACTTTGTTGAGGGGCTCTGGGAAATCATATCCAAGTTAACGTACTCAATTCCATCGAGCTCTTATACGAGTTGTAAACAATCTTTAGATTTCTAAGGCGAAAACAATCTCAATCTTTGGCTTCCATCACAAACTCAATCTTTGGATTCCGCCTAATTGATTTTTAAGATATACAATCTCAATATTTGGCTCCCGCCACAATCTCAATCTTTGGCACTCGCCTTAATTGATAAACAATCTTTGCCCATAGCCGGCTTCTTATAAACAATCTGACCCCCGGCTTTCTGATAAACAATCTCACACCCGACTTTCTGCAGATTCTGCACTTTGAGTATTGTACATTTCTCAATCTTCTGGATGACGACATCCAATACTCGGGATGATGAAATTCAATCGGAGTGTTTACAGAAAAATATTCCCGAAAGGGGTTCACGATGCAGAAAGCGAAAAGTTTAAATCAGTCTAGATCCAGAAGCGAAACCGAAAAGTCGAACTCAAAATTCAAATCGCACACACTCTTTGTCCGGGACTTTTTTGGCCTTTAATTTAAGTCTATATTTGTGAAACTCAATTTAAATACAATTTTTAAAAACGCGATCCGCTACCGCTGTTATTTATTTGGCGCCCACCGTGGTGCGACGATTTCGTGCCGAAACCCGACGGACAATTAATTAATGTAATAAATCCTTCAATCAAACGCGGAGTGACTGTGAGATATAAGACAAGAAAAAGTAAGGTAAAGAAAACAGGAACAAAAACCGGAACTTAAGGTGCGAAAGAAACTCATGACACTAAATAAATCTAAAAGATCTATTAATAAAACCTAAGAAAAAAGACTACAAATTAAAAAAAAAAAAATTACCAACCAAACTTAAGAGGGCAGACCCCAAAGGAAGATTGAAAACCATAAACTTAAGAAATTATTAAAATTAATGAAATGTTCTCTTGTCGGATAAGGTATAAATCATCTAGAGTGCAATGTATTCCTGTTATTAAATTAGGCTGAATAAATTCTTTCTGATTCTGATTTTGATCATTAGCAAATTGTCAACTGTATCAATAATATGACGGGTATTGTCATAAGCTTTCACTAACTCATGAACTGTGAATCTTCCTTTCGATAATAGTAGCTGTTGTTTAAATTGGTTTAAAGGCTTCCTAGTCTCTTGACGTTTTCAAAACTACTCTGTGCTGAATGCTGAGTATTTAAATCTGATTACGATTCTGGTTAGTTGATATCACTATCTGTTATATGATTTATCTGAATTCGAGATAAGGCGTCCGCCACTACATTAAGCCTGGTTTATAAATGATCTTCGGTGAGAAACTTTCAATGAAGTAGTACCAACGTTTCATTTCTACGTTTGGGTTTTTTTGTGACATTGCAAAAGGAAAAGGTTGGTGATCTGTTTGCATTTCAATCCCACTCAGTCCGTATTAATAATTTCGCAAATTCTTGAATGTCCATACTATTGCTTATAGTTCCTTTTAGTTTTAGCATATAATTGCTTGGTTTTACTTAAAATCTGAGAAATAAATGTTATAGGATTTCTATCTTGTGATAAGACTGCACCTATTGCTATGTCTGATGCATTTCTGGTTAACGTGAATTTCTTTTTGTAATCTGGTTGTACCAATTCAATATGTGCAATTAGACTGTCTTTTAAATTATTAAATGCTTCTACTGCTGATTCATCTAGCTGAACTCAAGTTTTTTTTGGATTCCGCTCAGATATTTTTTTAGCGGTTTGGCAATTGTGGCATAATTTCGGACGAATTTTCTGTAAGAACCTGTTAATCATAAGAAACTGCGTGGCTCTCTGATATTTTTCGGAATTGTATAGTTTTGTATTGTATAAATCTTATATGGATCTGTTTTAATGATATTATGGGAAACAATGTATCCCAGCAACTTGGTTTCTAATTGAAAGAATTTCGACTTCTCTAGGGAAATTTTCATATTTGCGTTTTGCAAAATCTGTATTATATGAATAAGATCTTTATAGTGTTCTATAGTTTTAGAAAATATTATGATATCGTCCATATAGACGTGACATGTTTTCGCCACTTGTTCCCTAAGTATGTCGTCCATTGCCCTTTGGAAAATTCTGGGAGCGTTCGTCAATCCCATAGGCATTCTCAGAAATTTATATTTACCGTTATTAATGGAAAAAGATGTTTTTTCAATATCTGATTCTCTCATTAAAATCTGATAGAAACCTGACTCTAAATCAATGGCCGAGAAATACTTTGCCTTACCTAAATTGGCAAGGATAACTGAAGGATCTTGCATAGGGTATCTATCCGGTATGGTGTTTTCATTAAGTTTCTTAAAGTCTATTACTAATCTATGTTTAGGAGTTCCGTCCTCATTTACTCCCTTCTTTGGTACTACTATTACCGGTGAATTATATGGGCTTTTACTAGGTCTGATTATACCTTCATCTAACATTTTACTTATTTCGTTATTAACGAAATCGTTAACCGAATAAGCGTATGGATACTGTTTGCCATATACCGGTCTATCATGTTCAGTGTTAATCTCTCCTTTTATATCCGTTCTGAACGGTAACTGTAAATCTATATTGGCATGGTCTTCTTCGATGATAGATACCATTTTCTCTCTGAGATTTTCTAAATTGTCTTTTTTGTAGGTTATTGTGTTATACAATTTCATTTTTTTCAATTCAGAATTTGCATAATTTTGTATGTCGGATATTTCTACGACGTCGCGTTCAGGATTTTTGCATCCCAAACTTTTAAATTGTTCATTGTCGGATAATTCAACGACGGTGTGTTCAGGATTCTTTAATCCCAAACTATTCAAACTTTTAGTGGCGGATAATTCAACGACGGCGGGTTCAGGATATTTGAATCCCAAACTATTGACGGATAATTCTTCGTCGGCGTGCTAAGAATTTTTTGATCCCAAGCTATATAAACTTCCTTCTACCTTTACTGAATCACTTTTCATTTCTTTTTCTTCTTCAAAATATTTTTTTATTATAAATTCCTTTAATGGAAGGATGGTTTTTCCTTCTATAAAGGTTAATTTGTTTAAAGAAAGAACCTCATCATATATTAGTTTCTCTTCATTGTCTTTATAACTTAAAGTCGCCTTTCCGGTATCGATAACAGCTACGATTTTCTTTAATAGGTTAAATCCTATTAGTAAATCCGCCTCCATTCCATCTATTTCGTAGAACACTTGTTTTGTGTTAAAAATAGTTACATTATGGAAATATTTAATTATCGAAAACCCATTTACTGTAGCAACTTTCTTATAAATTGATAATTATTTTTTATTTTCGTAAATTTTCTTTTTTATATAACAGGAAGTTGCTCCCGTATCTATCAAAACTTTTAATTCTTTGTTTAATTTTTTATCTACTCTTTTTAGGTAGGGTAGACCTACTTCGGGGGCTGATCTAAAAAATGGTCCTCTTTAATGTTATTTATCCGCATTGCTTTATTAGCCGGTTGTTCCGACGTTTCATTTGGTTTTCGTTTCTAAGCTTGATTTGCGTTAGATTGATTATTCGGTACTACGTTTGCTCGAAATTGCTGAGCTTGGTTATAATTGTTATTATTTCTCCGATAATAACCATTAGTATTCTCCCGATAATATCTATTATTATTATTATTATTATTATTTCCCCTGTATTGAGTGCTGTTCTGTCGGTTCTGGATTTGTATTGATTCGTCTACATCCATTGGTTCTGGGGCCTGATTTTGTTGTCTATTACCCAAGAAATAGGGTTGTCCCCATGACATGTTATTCCTCTGAAAATCCCTTTTTTGGTCGAATGGTGAACTGTTAGTCCTTGGTTGTCGTTGGTTGAATCATAACTGTCCTTTCCATGAGTCATTATAGTCTTTTTTATTAACAATGTAATTTTCTTGTTAACCTCGTTATAGAAATCTATTATTGAAAGGTTCCCTTGTCGGAGAACGCTTAGCTCCTGTTCTATTATATAAATTGGTCTCTTGTCACTGTAAACAAAGTCAAGTCGTGAAAGTATGGCATCGAAATTTAAAACTGTCCCGTGGATGGTCAATGCGTCATGTGCTGGTCCTGTTATTTTGTTTCTTAAAATTGTCAGGGCAATAAAATATTGCTTACTTCCTCTTTTATATAGTTTCACTGCAGTTTCTGCAGCTTCTCTCCATCCTACGTATTGGTTTAATCCACCATTGAAAATTGGTAGGGATTCTATTACTTTTAAAGTGGTGTCATCTTTAATTGTCTCGTCTATTGTTTCTGCCTGATAATCTGAAACCTGATCAGATGTGGATTCTAATTGTCGTTTCACACTTATGATGTGTTCCTTTACTTGCGAAATTTAAATTGCTATTAATTGTTTGACCAGATCTGCGGTCAGATCGGTCCTTGTCTCTGAATTAATCACTTCTAATATTTCAAACTCCAAAATTAGTTTATCCACCGTGTATTTTGATATTTTCTGCTTTTAAATTTTTGGATACTGCTAGGCTAATTCTATTTAATCATATATCCTTAGTATTACTACTTTAATTTTCCCTTTTACCTTTTTATTTTTAAAATTATTGTTGCTCACTAACTATCCGGAAAGGGTCGTTTTTCTTAAGTTTATGGTTTTAAATCTTCCTTTGGGGCCTGCCCTCTTAAGTTTGGTTGGTACATTTTCCGTTGGGGTCTTCCTTTGCAAGTTTTTGTTGATAAAGCGTTCTTTGTGGTCTTCCTTCTTAAGATTGGTTGGTAATTTTTAATTTGCGGTCATTTTTCTTGAGTTTTTTTCCTGTTTTCTTTGCCTTACTTTCTCTTGTCTTATATCTCACAATCACTCCATTGAATGAAGCATTTATTACATTAATTGTCCTTCGGGTTTCGGCACGACGCATTACTTTTCCTTTTCAGTGCTTTTTATATAGCGTCGCACCATGTTGGGCGCATTATTAAATAACAGCGGTAGCGTTTTTAAAAATTGTATTAAAATTTAGTTTCACAGATATAGACCTAAATTCAATGCTAAAAATGTTCCGGACAAAGAGCTTCTGGATCTAGACTGATTTGAACTTTTCGCTTTCTGCATCGTGAATCCCTTCCGGGAATAATTTTTCCATAAACATTCCGATTGAATTCATCCCGTCATCCCGAGTATTTGTGAAATGTACACAATTTCTCAGAGCCCCTAAACATAGGAGGTCTATGAGCATTGAATCGGAAAGCCAAAAATTGCTCGCTAGTTTTTAAGTCAAATTAAGAATGAGATGGAAAATAGACAGCAATGTTTATTCTTAGTTAAAGCACTTCATAATCTGATGAGATGTGAATTTGTTTGTTTTCTCAGGGACAGTATGTGAACATTTTCCCAGTATTTCTAAATTTTGATTCGGCCCGAAACACAAATTAAAAATCTCTAGTAAAATGTAATAACTGAATTTGTTGTCATTGCCCTGTACTATTTTGTCGTCAGTCTCAACATGGATCTGACCCCTCGTGTGGACAACTGGATCAACAGCGGCCACACGGGGGTCCGGGCAATCCTGTTTCGCAGCGAAAGCGGCGCTTTCGCACGCCCCAGATCTCCTCCTTCGCAACCTCGAGCAGAATCAAGGGATTGGCCTTCCAGGACGACAACACACTGATATCCTGTGGCGCTGGCGACGGCGTGATCAAGGTGTGGAATCTGTGACACAACTATACGGGCTTTAGGAAGGAGCCGCTGCTCAGGCACAAGCCGCCTTGTGTCGGCCGCGACTCTTTGCCAACTGTATGGACAAAAAGATTTACAGCTACAATCTGCTGTCGTACTACCCCTAGTCGCTGGCCTGCTAAAAGGGTCTGCTGAATTCCACCTTCTACATCAAGTCCCGCCTGAGTCCGGATGAAAAGTACCTTTTGAGTGGCAGCAGTGACGAGCGGCCGTACATCTACAATCTGGAGCATGTAGAGGTGGCACTGCACTGCCGGCGATTGGCGAGGAAGAGGCATCGCCAAGCAAATGGCAAAAGGAAAACGTCGCCGCTGATGATATTTCCCTGGTGACCAAGCTGCTAAGCCTCAACGGTCCACTCGCCGCCCAACTACATGCTGTACGGGCAGGCACTGCATCTGGCCATCCTGTCGCCTAAGCGCAAGCAGAAGCTGATGAATGGCAGGACGCAAGTTTCGCTCAGCAGGCCAACTCTGTGGATGTTTTGGCCCGCCGCGTCTCCAGTGCCTGCGCCAGTTTCAGTGTAGTCCCCGCTTTAAGGCCACTCCCCGGCGCCGCATCTCGCACACTGATGCTGCAGGTGGTGCGGGCGGATCAAGCAAAACCATACCTCAGCCACATCCCTGCACACCCACTCCCAGCCGCCGGAACAGTCAGATGACGCTGCTCCGTTTCTTCAGCGTTCAGTTCACCAGCAGCGTTGCACCAGACGAGACGGCGACAGTGTCGGGGCCAAGCGATATATCGCCGCCTCCGGTGGCCACGCCCCTGACACTGCGAACGTCTACGACAGCGGTGGGCAGCAATTAAGATGTCGCCTGACAAATGGGGATCATCGTATCCTCTTCCCGTGTTATTGTACCGTTAGTTTTAAGCGGACATTGTAGTAAGTTAGTTTATGTAGATCCTAGCTTAAACCTTTTTTCGTTTGGCGAGTTGGTAACCAATTCCCCGGTACTTTGTACAGCGCCACTACAAAAGACTGTATCTTGGACTGTCTCCGTAGAGCTTGGTTGAACATAGGCCAACTGAACTGCAAGATCCACGATTTATCCGGCGATTCCGAGATTTTTTCGGGCGGCAGCCTCAGTCATATGTCCGGGACGGACTTTGGTCGCTATCTGAACGCTAAACTTCGTTTGGAAACACTGGAGCGGAGGATATTAGTATATCGCTGGAAAAAACTCTTGGAAACGGCGTATTATTGTGTGGGCATCGAAAGAAAAGAAACTTACAGAATACCGGAGACGTTGAAGATATTTTGGCTGATTAAATAATATGGGATTTCTTCAAGGAAAGTTAGAAAACTAAATCCAATCCAAGATGAAATCGAAATCGCTTCGAAAGGGGTCTTTAACACCGAAACTCAATCGCCCATAAGGTCATTGATCATCCACAAATGTAATTGATTGACATCGATCTAGATTAACAGAATTACAAATCAATTTTAGAAATCCAAATTAACAGATTAATAGAACAATAAATAACATAATCAGCGTGCTCGCAATTTTTTTTTTTTTTTTTTTTTTTTTTTTGCTTACTTGTCACATGGTCCCATACGATTATGGCCAGAACATCAGTCGTCACCGTTGTGTACACCGGCTCGGCCTTTGCAAATTGTTCTTATTAGTCGAGGCGGTGGCTGCGGGTCCGAAGTATCAGAAGAATCGTTGCTGGCGTACCATTGGGGGCAGTGGTCCCATCGATCTTCATAGATCGAGGTTGATACTTTATTCATAAATAGTCACATATCCATAGGTGGGGATTCCATTATCTTCTACGAGCAGCAGCAAGAGCAAACGCTGGCTGAGAATTTCCATTTAAAATGGAATGGACCTGCAGAGTTCTGAGTAATGACCATCTTTTTTTGTACAAGGTAAATGAACACTTCAACTACATACCACTTGCAGACGCTGAACATTTTCTTAATTGAATTCGAAGGATATGCCGATCGTAGCACCAAGACGAAGTTGCGTTCCACACATTGCTGCACCTGCTAAATGTGTAAAGCAGAACTAAAAACCAAGGCACAACCTACTGACTGAAATGAAGCGGGCTACTGTGTTACTTAAAGAATCCCAAAAAGTTTTGGTGTGCCGATGTAACGCCTACCTACATACGATGTGGGCGTAAGATATTTTAAATGTTTCCACGCTGCAGTCCTGCTGTCTCTTATCCTTCCACTGTGTGGTCGAGTTGGCCTTTGACGGCTATGTCCATTTAGACAAATTCTTAGGGAAGCCGACATTAACATATGGGTGTGGGAGCTGGAAGCTCCTATGATGTCTTTTGTAACAGCTGAACTGCTCCTTTTACCTCTCTTTTACCTGGCTGCGGCTGCTCGGTTACCCTTTTATATTCTCCACAATAAGCTTCACTGCTGTTGAAGTCTACATATGCTCTGAAAACCTTTGCTCTTTCCACAGATGGGTGATTACTTGCCGAGAAATTCGAGTCCAGGCGACTCATAGAGCTTATGGTATTACGACTATTGGCATAGTCGGCGGGTGTCCACATCTTTATGGAATTGGACACCTCGACTTCATCCTCAGCTGGCTGGTGAAGCCACTGCAGCGACAGTCCAGACCAAACTTGTTATAGAAGACAAAGTTAGGACCGGCGCGAAGGGAAATCTGGACTTGGACTATCTGCTGATATATATTATATATTAATAAATACTCGGACTAAATTAACATTGCGTTCAACTTTTTGATGTAGTATTAACTTGATTAGCTAATAGATACATAGATATAAACTACAGTTGTGAGGCTATGCATGGTAGGGGATTCATCAGTGTTGGGATCTGCTCAACTTGTTCTCTGCAAAGCTGCGGAAAATTTCAATATTTAAATATGTATGTATTTTTTTTGTTTATATGGACATGGATAGAGGCCAGAGGCGTACCTCAATTTTTCGGGAAATTGATCACTCAATGGCTGGCCAATCAGTGCATTAAATAGATATCTTTATCTCCGAGTAGATGGATATTGATTCAAAATCCGCTCCGAAAAGGGTGATTCGGTCATTTAAGGAATAAGTTTTCAGAAAGTCTTTAAATAGGCAACAGTTTCTTGTTTTCGTGCATCGGTTATGCGTCAGATCTCACATTTGATAAAAGTTTTTGGGTACACGTTCCGATACCTTAATACCGTTTTTAATTTGGCTTGCAGCTAATTTGCGAGTGATTTGCGATACAAATCCCCGTAATGCAATTAATATTCTTAGAACTTGGCTATGGGATTTGCAGTGGTTCCATGGTGTTAGTGTAGCAGCCTGTAAAGTCCCATAAAGGGGGCTGTCTATCATATGATTAGTGGATCCCCAACTAGAAGGGAAGTCCCACTAAGGTGGCTCCTAGTGTACTTGGTCTTTTAATATTTATTATACCCGATACTCAAAATGAGTATTGGGCTATATTCGATTTGTGGTACAAATTGATGTGTGTAACGGCCAGCAGAAGGCGTTTCCGACTCCATGAAGTATATATATTCTTGATTATCATCAATAGCCGAGTCGATTGAGCCCTGTCTGTCTGTCCGTCCGTCCGTCTGTCCGTCCCTATTAGCGCCTAGTGCTCAAAGACTATAAGACCTAGAGCAACGATGTTTTGGATCCAGACTTCTGTGATATGTCACTGTTACAAGTTTATTTTAATATCTCGCCCCACCCACTTCCGACCCCACGAAGGACGAAAATCAGTGGTATCCACAATTTTGACGATACGAGAAAATAAATCATAGAGAATGACTATATCTACCAGATTATCGTATCTGGATTAGATCGAATCATTATTATAGCCAAAAGTAACACATCAATTTGCAGTTGCTTTGCAGCGCCCGACGACACGATCAGACACGTTTTCGGTCCCTCCCGCACGCACTCCTTGTCGCTCAATGTAGCCATACTGACTATGTATCGGGTATTAATGTAGAGTTGCGGTCGCCGCAGCAACTCACAACGTTCCCCCTCGTTTATTATAAAATGTTGGAGCCCCAAGACTATCAGAAAAAGTTGGCCTCGACTTTTTTCGAATTTTGAGTTTCGAGTTTAATGTTGTTGCATGGTGTAAACATAGGAGGTCTGAGAGCATTGAGCCGGAATGCCAACAATTAAAATTGCTAGCTAGTTTTTATGTCTACTTAAGAATGACCCAGAAAATACACAGCATTATTCTTAATCAAATTTTCTGTACTGAAACTCAATTCATGGGAAAGACTTCAAAGCTTTTATTCTTGTCAAAGAATGTCTGTTGAATTACTACATTCAACAAATTTTGAACATTAAATTTGTCAGTCACCTGGTAGTCTGGTGAGAGCCAACAGCGGCTCCTCTGGCTGGAAGAGCATGTAGGTCAGCTCCGCCAAACGATTGTAGAGGGAGCGGCCGGTGATCAGGCTCGAAATGGCCTTTCTCCAGGAGGAGAAGAGTTGGGGGGGCACGGGCGTCAGCTGGAACATATCCTCCACGTAGTGGATGTTGCCCATCGTCTGGGGGTAGCAGTGAACGAACTTCCGGAGCAGGGGGCAGGGCACCGTGACGTGGGCCATGAAGTCTCGCCGGTCCTTAAGGACATAGCAGAGGACAAAGTAGCGGTGCTGCTTTGGCCGGTGGCACAGATACATCTGGAACTGCAGGACTTCGGCGAAGCGGAAGAACAGTTGCATATCCTTCGTCCGCGGTATGGCACGATCATTGATCCGATCCACCAGGTGCCAAACGCGTAGAACGCCAGCCTCGCGTTCAGCACCAGCAGCTTCTTCTCCAGATTTAGGCGAGCGGCCACCGAGAAATTGGGAGGAATCGGCAGGGGGCCAATGACCCGGGCGAGAGTCGTCTGGCCGCCCTTTTGGGGCTTGCTGTATTCTTGGCTTTTCTCTCTTTCTTGGCTTCTTTATCTTTCCGCTCCACAGATGCTGACAGCTTGAACGAGCCAGACGCACCTGTGCCCGATGTTTGGATCAGCTTTCCATCGGCAACGGCCGACTTCAAATACTTCTTGATGAATGGAGTCAGCTTCTGGGCATCGCATTTGTATTCGGCCGCAATATACTTCTTGATCGCCAAATATGAAAAGCCACCACGTTCATTCAAGCTCTTAATCGAGGCGTCTACCATGTCTCGATTGCCACGATTTCAGAAAAGGATGCTGGAAGAGCAGCTAGTTTCAAAATATAATCGACAGTCCTTACGAGTCCTTGCGAGTCCTAATGATCTGATTTTCCGACAATGACGGCATTGATGATTTGGTTTTCAAATGTTTACAACAATATAGGTGTAGATTTTCGGATCATTGTTACACACCATAGACTGTAGTCCGTCTTATTCCCATAAACAAATACTATTCCCCGCTCTACCGTTTCTTTATCTGTCAGACTCTTACATTTCCGGATTCTATCCCCCACATCAGTTCCACAAACATTCTTCCAAGTGTACCTTAAATCAAAGTTCATACATTCTGTTTTTAGAAAAATTATTTTTAGATTTATCTGAGCTATAGTTTCAGACCCTACAGTTTCAGGCCGCTGAAAAGGGATCGAAAAAGAGGGATCGAACAAAAGAAAAACGATGATTTCGTTAATAACAACGATATCGAAGGTCCGTCGCCGGGGTCCAACGGTCTGGCAGGGCACTGCTCACGCGAGCAATAAATTCTTCAAGGGCTACAAGCCCAAGGAGGAACAGGAGCCGGAGTCCTCGGAGGCCCAGCCATCGGTTCCCGGGGATACTAATCCGGACGGGAAAAGAGGAAATACAGGAAATCCAGGAAATAGTCGGCCATTGGCTGGCCACAAGACAGGTAATAATAATATTTCTATTTATATTCCTACTCACACTCTGACAAATCCAATTCATATTCCTTTCTCCTGCATATGCACTCTAACCAACTACAGCCGCTTCAGCGCCCAGCTTTTCCGACCAGCGGGCCAAGTGGAGCAAATATTCAGCCGAAATGCAGCTCAAAGCAAAACTGGCAGCCCAAGGCGGTGTCAAACCAGACCAAGGAGTCGTTGGCGTGGGCGTGGGCGTGGGCGTGGGCGTTGGCCCAAGCATGGGGCCGACTCCCGGACAATCTAACTGGCAGCAGCAGCAGCAGTCGATGCAAAATAAGGCAGAGGGCGATAATGAAACCAAAGGCTCCTCAGCCGAGGATCAGCGCAAGTCCTGGATGAATCGCATGCACGGCTCACAGAAGAACCAGGCCCAGCTTCTTAAGGAATTGAGTGCCAAGCAGCAGGCGGGACGCGACCTTCAACTGAAAAAGATGCAGCAGGTTAGCGAGGCTTCAGCTGCAGCTGCAGCGGCATCCGTAGGACCCAATAAATCTGCCGCAGATCCCCAAGAGCCGGAGGAGCAGGCCAAGTCGCCCGAGCGTATGGCCTACCTGGAGGCCGTCCGACGGTTGAACATCTTTCATTCCTTCGAGCCTGTGCTCGGTCGCATGCGGTCGAAGATGAGCAAAGCTCAGGTGGATCCTTTCATAAAACACACCCTGGAGCTCCTGCACAAGATGGGTGTATCCAAGGAACAATTGGAGAGCATTCCAGTCATTCAGGTGGCAGGGTCGAAGGGTAAAGGAACCACGTGTGGCATTGTGCAGAATATCTTGATGGCGCATGGCATCAAGACCGGCCTTCTTTGCTCCCCGCACCTCATATATTCGTACGAGAGAATCCGCATCAATGGGGAGCCTCTGAGCGAGGCTCAGTTCACCGAGCTAATCCACAAAATCTATCCGGAGCTGGCTGACATGGATCCCACACCGGCTCACAGCCAAATCTTGACGGCCATGGCCTTCCGGGCGTTCCGCGACACGAATGTGGATGTTGCCATTGTGGAGGTGGGCCGTGGAGGCGCCAGCGATTCCACCAATATCACCTTGCATGCGAAAACCATCGGCATCAGCACTCTGGGCTGGGAGCAGGGCTCCAACCTGAGCGAGTCCATGCGGGACATTGCCTGGGCCAAGGGAGAAATCATGAAGCCGGCGGCCACCATCTTCACAAATGTGAGCCAGCCGGAGTGCTGTGAGGTCCTGGCTCAGAAGGCCAAGCAGATGGGCGCCAAGCTCCACCGTGTCCCGACATTCAATGCGCTGACCGAGGCAAATCCCAGCCACAAGCGTTTTCTCACCAAGGCCAACCACTCCGTAAAGTTGAATGCCTCATTGGCCACCCAGCTGGCCTACGACTACCTCAGACGCCACAAGCCCGAGTTTGTGGTGGGCCTGAATCTGGACCTGGATCCCAAGTGCACCCAACTGACCCAGGCAGCAATGCGCGGCCTTGAGACCTTTGAGTCGGTGGGGCACTTCGATATCGTCAAGCACGACATGTACAACGTCTATTTGGACACTGCCGACTCTGTGGAATCGATGATGGTCTGCCGCGAGTGGTTCTACACTCTCACCCGCTCTCATCGCGCCACAAAGATCCTGCTTTACAACAAGACCAGCGATTCCAATGCCAAAGACCTGCTCACAATCCTTCGCTTCAATGTGAACTTCGACGAGGCACACTTTGTACCCTGCCCCAACTTCACAGAGGGCGAAATTTTGCCAGACGAGGAGTGGCATGTCATGGAGGAGCTGCAGCGAGCCAAGCGCAATGCCAGAACCTGGCGAGGCCTGTGCGAGGAGACCGGCAAAAAGGACACTTCGCAAACGTCCGCCTCCGTCAACGCCTTCTTTGAACACGTTCAAGCCAAATACCGGGACCAAAAATTCGGCATGAAAAGTGAAGTAGATGTGTTGGTGACGGGATCCCGACCCCTGGTGGCTGCCACCATAACGATGCTCAACAAAATGCGGGGCTTTCCCGGTTAGTCAGCAGCGCAGTTCACCGAAAAAATGTTTTCTATATTTTTAATTCTCCCTTATATTAAACACAGTACATATATGTATTTACATATTTATAACGATAATTTGCATCTCTTCCGATATAGTTTGTCTAAGTCTACCTAATATTTCGTATCCGGCCATCAATCGCGCACATCCACGTTCTCGTTCTCGTTTAGGCCATCGTCGTCGTTAAGAGCTAGTGCCCTTGCTAGGGCCGTTGTCTTTGCAGGGCTCGACTTGACCTTTGCCACTGGCGGCTTCGCCTTCAGGGTTCCAGTTTTCATCGGTCTTCCACCTTCCTCCCTGCCCTTTGTCCTTTCTCAATTTGCATCATCCGCGCCGGGCGGTCTTCTTGGCGGCGTCTGACATTTTCGCTTCATTTCGCATTTGGCTTCTTGTTGCGGCTCTGGCCGCCTATTTGGGGCTTGCTGTATTCTTGGCTTTTCTCTCTTTCTTGGCTTCTTTATCTTTCCGCTCCACAGATGCTGACAGCTTGAACGAGCCAGACGCACCTGTGCCCGATGTTTGGATCAGCTTTCCATCGGCAACGGCCGACTTCAAATACTTCTTGATGAATGGAGTCAGCTTCTGGGCATCGCATTTGTATTCGGCCGCAATATACTTCTTGATCGCCAAATATGAAAAGCCACCACGTTCATTCAAGCTCTTAATCGAGGCGTCTACCATGTCTCGGGTTGGGGGATGTGATGCTGGGACTGGAACTGGCACTGGGCTTGGGGACTTCTTTGCAGAAGTCTCCGGCGACGGAGAAGCCGATATCCTGGATTTGAAATTTGCCGCTGGAGAAACATAAAAAATCAATCAAATATGCGCTGCAGGGCATTCTTTAATAAGAGCTTCAATAAAAGTGCATTTTCTTCTTACCCCAAAATGATCTTGCGTCGGCCGGAGCACTTTTTCGTGCGGCCCTGTAAGCTGGTCTTTCGGCTGTCGCATTACCGAAGTTCGAGAAACGAGCAGTCGCCTTGGTTCGGGTCATTTTCATGTACCACAATGCACGTCGTACACTTTTAAGCGCAGAATAAGTGGTCGGAGGAATTGCTGATCTATTATATGTGCAGTTTGTGGAGGGAGTGTTCGATTGCGACTTCGGCCTCGTGCTTCGATTGCATATGCGAGCGAGTCGGACATAAGCGCACTCCTCGGCATCACTCGTGTCTTCAGGTGTTTGCTATAAATAGAACACTGACCCTCACTCTGCTGCATTTCGGTGTCTTCGGGTGCAAGTGAATCGCAGCCAGTCTGCAATGCAAAGTACCAGGCTATCACACAGCCAGCTGGAGAGCATCTCCGGACTCTTTTACTTGGTAGTTTAGTTTGCATTAAACCTGAATAGACTGCTCGCAAAGAAGTATAATGCTGAGCGCCCCTCACGGCAAGCGTTGTGTTGAGTATTGAGTGAATTTCGAAATCGTGAAACTTCAGTGGGTAAGAATGCCACCGAAAACTGCAAGCGGGAACGCAACCAAGAAGGCTGGAAAGGCACAGAAGAACATCCACATCAACACTACCGACAAGAAGAAGAGGCGCAAGGTCAGGAAGGAGAGCTATGCCATCTATATCTAGAAAGTTCTTAAGCAAGTCCACCCGGACACTGGTGTCTCCTCCAAGGCGATGAGCATCATGAACAGCTTTGTAAACGATATCTTCGAGCGCATTGCCTCGGAAGCCTCTCGTTTGGGTCACTACAACAAAAAGTACACCATCACAAGTCGGGAAATCCAAACGGCTGTGCGGCTACTTCTGCCGGGAGAGCTGGCCAAGCACGCCGTCAGTGAGGGAACCAAGGCCGTCACGAAGTACACCAGCTCTAAGTAAATGCTTTTCACTGCAGCAATATACGAATGTGCGAGTAATTAATCTCTTGGAAGGGCCCAAAATGTTTGTCATAAAGAAATAGAATTTAGCATACTGAGAAACAAATACAAATAAATTTATAGTCTAATTAATATCTTGAATTGGATCTTATACAAATGTACAGTACAGAAGCAGTACATTTACTGCATCGTGATGGACGTCGCTCAAGTAGCTCTGGAACCCGAAGCTTTTAGTACCTCTAGAGTCTAGATCGAACCTTCCTGTGTGATTCTGCTACACATGTGATACTCATATAGCTGTTTGTTCCTCATACAGGGGAGGGAAGGGTGTAATTACCCAAATACAAATACAATACTATTCGGAAAATGGAAGCTACCATTTTGTGGAAAAATTTATTATAGAATTATATAAAGGCACACACCGAAATAGTCGCGGCTTTTCTTGCTAAACATGCCTACAAAAACCCCAAATAAAAGTCTGCATCACTGCAAGCATCTTCGGCGGAATCTTCGACGGATCTCCTGTATGGTGGCACTCAGCCGCAAAGAGTTCCTGGCCTCCGCATTCCTCCGACTTGGACTCCGCGGATCCCCGGATCCCCCTCCTGCTGCCGGTGCTCTGCCCTGATATTCTTTTCTTCACTTACGTCTTGCACCTTTCGTGTGCTTCTGGGTAGGCGGTGAGGGGAGCACGACTCCCTCTGAAGAGAGCATCCGGAGGAGCTTTTGCGCTGGCGCTGTCGGACGCTATTGTGGCGATCATGCGTCCTCTTCAGATTCTCCATGTAGGTTTCTGTATTTTTCGGGTAAGCCATTCTTTAAATTTTTTTCACTTATAATGCCACTAAAAGCGACTACAATTTTTCCAGTTTTTGGTTTAAAACTTAAAATTGTTTAAATGAAAGAATTTTCAAAGACTTTATGAGAGATGATACATTTGACAGGGATCCCGTTTAGAGGGATATATATATGTACTATATAAGAAAACCGTTCAGGCAAGCCTGCAGGCGATTTCCTTTCGAAAGAGGCATTTCTGCAGCCCCTTTCATCGATGGTTGTTTTCTTTATTTTTATCCCCATACGATTTTTACATATTCCGTTTTGCTGATATTCATTCATGTCTCAGGAATAATTCATGTGCGACGTAATACGATCACACAATCAATTATGCCTCGATCTATCATACACACGTCGGCATAAGTATTTTGACAAGCTCTACGCGACGTTTAGCGCTGAATTTTGACGAATTGCTACATGTTACAGCTCTCTTATCTGATTTACCGCTAAGTACATGAATGCATAAAGTATATTGCTAATTATCTTCATAGTTGCATTTTGCGTTTTCTTAATATGCTTCTTATTCTCATTCGTAAGCTGATATTGGCTGGACAAAAGTATTTTGTCAGAACTTCAATTAATTTGCATTGCTCTGCTGGTGATCGAAAGCGAAACCATTGTTACCTATTATCTCAGTTTAGAGATTGTAAATACTGATACAAATTGTTTTCGTTCAATAATTTGTGAAATATGAGTTACACATTGGAATTCAGAGCATCTCTTAAAAATGAAATAATTGTGAAGTTCAACTCTGGTATTTCAGTGCAAAATATCAGTACATTGTAGTATATTTCACGTCAGATAATCTGTTACCAAAAAAAAAACAAATTTAAAATAACCAACACTGGAAAAAATGTTGCACGTTGTGGCAAACCACGACAGACAACTGCCAAGGCAGACACTTTTGTTTTGCGGCAATGTAAACAGGATGTCTTGAAAACTCCTCGATTGGTTGCCAATGAATTGAAGGAAACAGGAAATGTTGATGTCAGTGAACGGACAATACGTAGACGTCTTAAGGAAGCTGATTATGGAACATTCAAAGCTATACTGAAAATAGCACAGCGCAATAAGTTAAAGCGACTTGAGTTTGCCAAAAAATTGACCGGCAAACAATTTTCATTTTGGAAAAATTTGTTATGGAGCGATGAAGTGCTTTTCAGTTTCACGGCTCAAAAAAAAAGTTTTCGTATGCGGACACGTTCAGGTAGCCTACTCGACCGATCCAATACAGTTGGTCCTATATCTAGCGACACTTCGAAAGTAAGATAGTAGGCGTCTTCTGTGAGCGGAAGCGCTCGGGCTAACAAAGCACAGATGAAGCAATCGACCCAAAAAATGTTCCACATGATTGACTTGAGACAGGTCAGGACAGGTCAAGCAAGCCGTCAACAAAGTCATGTCGTGACATGGGCACTCGTTTACTGAAGACTAAACAGTTCCTGGCAAGTTGATAGCGAGGAAGAAACAGCGGTTAAAGCGGACTAGTGCTGCTCTATAATGTTGGGAGTAGGACTGTTTAGTTTCAGTTCTTATTCAAGAGTGTTTATTGGAATCTTTTTGAATCTTAGCCTAGGGTACAATTGTTCTTATGTTTATCGGAGAGCGAGAGTTCTCCCATGCATCTTACGAAGAGAGTACCGCTGCATTAGTATAAGTGCGAGCTGTCTCTGCTTGGGTATATGGAAATGCATGATCAGCATTAAGGGGCTTATTGGAAGATACCCTTAGCCTCAGTATGAGTGCGTTTGGGTTCTGCCTGTGTTTTGGGGAAATGCTTGATCTGCAGTTTGGGCAGCTACTAATCCGCGCTCAAGAGGCACATCATGTTGCCGTTCAAAAGGAATGTTTAACATAAACCATAGTTGTTAATGTCACTGCGTTTATATACGCACTTGTATATCAGTTTATATATATAACAGAGTATTACATATGTACATACATGCGTGGGCTCAATACAGCTCATAAATTGAGATATCTGCAGAAGGTGGAATATACGAGTACGTAATGAGTAATCCCGCGAAAGCGGGAAGAATCAGTTTTGCACACAGGAATTCCAGTTCCTGTTGAACTTGGACAGTGAACCCCTGCAGCACATCGCGACGAACGGTTCTTTCTAAAAGTTGCGTACCGACCAAAACCTCGGAGCTAAGAATGTCCGGCTGTAACCAGGTTTCGGTAAACACAATAACGTGGAATGCACATGCAACACTATCCCGGAAGAGAATACTGAACTTACTACGTAAGCCTCTAACATTCTGATAGGTTACTAAAAGATAAGTTAGTTTTTTGGAAGGGTGGAAGCAGGACGGCCAGATAAGGAAGATGAGGATGGCACATTGGGATGATTTGTAAGAGTTATGGAGGGCCTATTCTTCTTCTTAGCCTTGAACTCCATCACCACCATCTTAAATGAAGCTATCTCCCTGGTACAAGAGAAATTAAACTTCTCCACCTTTAAACCGACGGCTTTTATTATACCCGATACTCAAAATGAGTATTGGGGTATATTAGATTTGTGGTAAAAGTGGATGTGTGTAACGTCCAAAAGGAATCGTTTCCGACCCCATAAAGTATATGTATTCTTGATCAGCATCAATAGCCGAGTCGATTGAGCCATGTCTGTCTGTAAGTCTGTCCGTCCGTCCGTCCGTCCGTCCGTCCCCTTCAGCGCCTAGTGCCCAAAGACTATAAGAGCTAGAGCAACGATGTTTTGGATCCAGACTTCTGTGATATGTCACTGCTACAAAAATATTTCAAAACTTCGCCCCGGCCACTTCCGCCCCCACAAAGGGCGAAAATCTGTGGCATCCACAATATTGAGGATACGAGAAAACTAAAAACGCAGAATCTGAACCAGATCGTATAATTATTATAGCCAGCATCAAGAAAACAATTTCATTTTTTCTCGCCCTGTCTCTCTCTAACACACACGTAGCATAGGCGGCTTTGCTTAGAGTAAAACATTAGCGCCTAGATCTCAGAGACTACAAAAGCTAGAGCAACCAAATTTGGTATCCACACTCCTAATATATCGGACCGAGACGAGTTTGTTTCAAAATTTCGCCACACCCCCTTCCGCCCCCGCAAAGGACGAAAATCTGGGGATATTCAAAAATCTCAGAGACTATTAAGGCTAGAGTAACCAAATTTGGTATCCGCACTCCTGTTAGATCTTACTATAAAACGTGCATCTCAAAATTTCGCCCCACCCCCTTCCGCCCACACAAAGGACGAAAATCTGTTGCATCCACAATATTGAGGATACAAGAAAACTAAAAACGCAGAATCATAGATAATGATCATATATATCAGATTGCTAAATCTGGATCAGATTAGATCATTTTTATAGCCAAAAGGAACAAATCAATTTGCACTGGCTACGCAGCACCCGACGTCACGCTCAGACTGATTTTCTGTCTCTCTCGCACGCACTCCTTGTCGTGTCGTTTAATATTAGCGGCGTCTGCCGGAGGAGAGCCATACTGACTTAGTATCGGGTATAACTGTAGAGTTGCGGTGTCCGCAGCAACTCACAACGTTCCCCCTCGTTTTTCTTTGTATGAAAGCTAAGCTTGTTACATCGTTAGATGTGAGGTCAGGGGCCAGCCGTGAGACAAAAACTTGTCGTTTTGGATGGACACCAGTGGTTTAGGCACCACAGGCCTAGTACCTGTGGTGGCAATATCTGGAGGTCCGGAACGTCTTTTTACTGGTGGGATCGGAATAGATGGGACAGCTAGCGAGCTCTCTGACACCACGGACACGGACGCTACAGACGATCTCCGAGGCGATGAATTTGGCTACCGAATCTGCATCGCCAGCAGTTGTCGTTGCCCTTGGAGTGGCAAACGAAATCAGCTGCTGCACTGCTGCATTAAGAAGCTGCAGATTGCCAAAAATAACAAATAACTGAATAGAATCGAATAATATTTCAAAATAATTAACTATCAGACCAGTGTGGCAAACCAGACAAACGCTAATAGGAGGAGAGGAGAGCAGTTGCAGCAGCAGCTAATAAGAGAGAGAGAGAGAGAGAGCTACTGAACAGAAAGTTACGAGAGCGAGAGAGAAAGAACAGTAATTTAAGTTTAGGTGATAGGGAGAATGTGATAATACAACAACAGCTACAAGACGGGAGCGGGCTGTGATGCAATGTATTGCGTACTCACTGCAATAATACAAACACGACAAACCGGCGCCGAAAAATAAGAATTTCAAATATGTTTTAACACAGATCAAAAGTCAGGCACTCGTGGAATAGACTAGATTTCCAGATTGTAGGCTGGTTAGGAACTTACCTACAGTTTATTTACGAAATTTTTTGTGCAAAACAAAAACAAAAAAAAAACGGAGAGCTCTGGTTACTACGAAAGAGAACGACGACTTTTGAAGACGGTTTTTTCTCCAAAGGAACAACATCAAGGAATTCTTTAAGATCGCCAATCAAGCGAAAGAAGGGATTCGTCAATGAGCAATACAAAATCCTACTACTTAGGAGTTACAAGAAGGAAATACTTAAGGCATAACGAAACTCGTGGAGGACCTTCTGCTCCAGCATCGAGAAAGTACCTGAAACCGCAAGGATCCGGAAACTTCTTTCAAAGCAGCACACCATACAGAGTCAAATAAAGCTAGATGACGGACAGTGGACAGAGGATAGTGAAGAAGCCCTAAAAGCACTAATGGAGGTGCATTTCCCTGGATGCACCGATGAGGATGCCAAGGGTCATCAGGACCTAGCAATCGTTAAACAACGCCCCCCAACAATACGTTAACCATTAAGACAATCCACTGGGATAAAGGCTCCTTTGCGGGCAAACAAGCACCAGAACTGGACGGGACCTTCCCAGCCTTGTTGCAGGTGACCACGTGCAAGTTTCGCACCTAACGCATATATGCATCCATGTATAAAGCATTTTTATTTTGTCCTCGAATCGCGGCAAGCAGCACAGGAAAGATTTCTCATCGGGAATTAAGAATATAAGATATAATCGCATTCGCATCCACACAAGAATCTGTACTATTGGCTCTACAGATATTCTGCTCAAGAAAAGCTCCAAGCTTTAGTGGAATGGAATCATTTCAGAGAAGGTCAAACCGTCTTGGAAAATAAAAAGAGTTACGAACTTAAGATACTAGTAATTTAATGAAAACTCATTGAAAACCACCTTTCAAGAGTAAAGTATTTTTGACTAAAGCGTTCGCCACCTGACCTTTGGGTCTTTGCAACGATAGAACATTTTAGGTGTAACGAGAGGGTGGACGAATTTCCCCGATGGATGTTACATGTTAAGTCTTATAGTTTGATAGTTGTTGGCACAGCCCATGTGGATTATACAGTTTCTGCAAAATACCAGTAATATGTTAATGAATTATGCAAAATGTGAATAGTTTTACCGGAGCTATTAGGATTGACTGATGGCACTATGCACTTGATGGACCAGTTCGCGAGTGTGACGCTCACTAACTAAGTGCAACTCGACCGGGGCACTGAGGAGAACGGAGATCAGTTTGCCAGACATTAGTGGAACGACATTGTTTGGGGGCACTTCAGTGTCCTGCGTCACCGGCGCAGCGTTTTGTTGTTCCATGGCCTCATTTTTCATTTCTGCATTTTCTATGCTTGTGTATACACGGGTTTCCGGACACTTGGGCGGCATGCGGAGACATTGGCAGTAGCTCAGATTGTACAGGAAATACTCCTCGAAGTCTTTGTTGGGTTTCAGCAGCTTCTGGTAGTGCTCCAGGCTTTCCAGATCCATGGGATCTAGTTTACAAGTATCTGTAGCTGTTGTATCTTCTGCTGCTGGTGCTGCTGCTGCTATTGTATCCGTTGTTGCTGTTGTATCTCTCGTTTTTGCCTGCAGCGAGAAAACATTTAGCTAAGTAATCATTAAAGTGGAAATTAATTAAAATGTCTAACAATTTAGTTACAAGGTTAAAGGCACTCTCACACACAGGCGCGCACACACAGACGGGCATACATTTAATGCTCCGCATTAGTGTTTGCCTGTGCGTGTGCGTGTCGGCAAACTTTCAGCTCATTTGTGCTTTGGATCGGTTTACTTTTTACAATTTTCAAATTCCTATCAAATCTTTTGCCTAAAAATGATTTAATTCTTAAAAAACTTTTCTTTACTTTAAATTGTTATTCAACAGTTAGGAGCAATGAAACGAGTAGTTGCACTACCATCTCTGGAATAGATATTGTACCCCTCTGAAAAAGTAAATAAATTCGAATACTTAGAACCAGAGCACGAAAAACATGCTCGACCATGCATTCTATGCTGTCTGCTCACCGAAAGGACTGAGAGAATCTACCCAGACTCGCTCTCTCTGTTGATCGGCGAGAGAAACAAAAGCAGCTCTCTTTCGAAGACTGTCGTTCGGTTATCAGCAGCTGAGCAAAACGAGCCAAGTGGAAGCACTAGGTGTATGTTAGTTGCATTAGGTTTTCGTTGTTGCTTTTCTATTTGCCTGTAAATCGCAGGTAAAGCGTAGATCAGGAAGGGTGAAAGAGGTAAACACACACACATATATACACAAAAAAGGACTTGTGGAAAATTTTGCCCAACGAAGTGCCTCATGAGCAAAAATAGAGCGACAAAATACTCTCGTTGGCTGATCAAAGAGCGCGTTGAGAACAAACGAATTCGACGTATCTTTTCGATTCCGTTTTTAATCGGGTCCGCGGGCAACAGATTTTTTTATGACTGCTTGCAAATTTAATACCATTTTTTTCGAGCCCTGCTTACAACGCTCGAACAAACCACGTTAGAGTTCTTATTCCTTATAGGTCGGATAACTATATCACAAAGCTATAACCCATAAGGATATTAGTTTATGTGTTTCTTCATACCTTTCAATCAGTTTCAATGTACATACATATGTATCATCATAGAAGTCAATGAATCTGCAAGAGTATCTCAAGCTTCGGTTCTCAAAATCTCACCTTTCTCTCTTGTTTGGATTGCAATTCAAATTAATATTGTTGGAGCTGCGCACACACATAAAAACACACACAGGCAGAAACGCCCCATTTGCAGTTAAATACAAAACTTTTCGCCCAAAGTCATCTACAATAAATAGTCTCGAGAGCTCCTTGGAAAGGGGGATTGCGGGGGGTGGACAGACTAGGTGTGTGCGCCTGTGCGGGATATTCTGGGGGCAAGGGAAAGTTCATTAACTTTGTGGCAATTTTGATTTGGGGCGTAATTTAAGCTTTTGCATGGATAAGTTACTTGACTCCAGAGCACAATGATTGATGGCCGTGATTGAGTCGTTTGCTAATATATCCGTATCAGGGAACTATCTTAGTCAACCCATGTCTATGTGTCTTTGATGCGGATTAGCCTCTGGTCATTGCCATTTATTAGTTAAACATCAGGAATCAGTGATGAAAGGGGTCATCAATCAATAAAAGCAATTAACAATGCCTGAACCAGTACATCGTTCTGATTTTTCGAGCTGCTTCAATCATTATCTCTTTTAAAGTTGATCTTGAATCTAGGACTCAATCATTTATGATTACAATCGCTCTCACAGATATCAAACCATAATCTCTAAAACATCATTCGACCACAGATCAATCAACATTACATCCGCATTACATTCCTTTCACGCTGAGCGTCAATTCAATCAGATGGCAATCAGTCGCGCATCATTGCCAATCAATTTGGCGCTTAGTGGAATTGATTCAATTCTTTCATTCAGCACTCACTTAGCATACACTCGACATTCATTACAGAGACACTGGTGTCACTTTTTGCCCCCCACAGAAGCGGATTTATTACGGTTAACAATGGGCCAAGTATTCTTTATTAAAATACGTCCGGAGGTGTGGGCGGTTGGCCACCCTGTGTTGTGGTTGCCGTGGTTCGGGGATGCTGGTTGGTGACTGGCGGTGCCTCCAATGAATAACAAAAAAAACGAGGGGGAACGTTGTGAGTTGCTGCGGAGACCGCAACTCTACAGTTATACCCGATACTAAGTCAGTATGACTCTCCTCCGGCAGACGCCGCTAATATTAAACGACACGACAAGGAGTGCGTGCGAGAGAGACAGAAAATCAGTCTGAGCGTGACGTCGGGGGCTGCGTAGCCAGTGCAAATTGATTTGTTCCTTTTGGCTATAAAAATGATCTGATCTGATCCAGATTCAGCAATCTGATAGATATGGTCATTATCTATGATTCTGCATTTTTAGTTTTCTCGAATGTGCAATATTGTGGATGCAACAGATTTTCGTCTTTTGTGGGGGCGGAAGGCGGTGGGGCGAAATTCTGAGATATACGTTTTATAGTAAGATCTAACAGAAGTGCGGATACCAAATTTGGTTACTCTAGCCTTAATAGTCTCTGAGATTTGTGGATGCCCCAGATTTTCGTCCTTTGCGGGGGCGGAAGGGGGTGTGGCGAAATTTGGACACAAAACGGTCAACAGGAGTGTGGATAACAAATTTGGTTGCTCTGGCTCTTATAGGTTCTGAGATCCTTGAACTCATATTTTGCAATTGACAAAACCGACCATGAAACCTGTGTGTTAGAGAGAGACAGAGCGAGAAAGAATGAAATTGTTTTCTTGATTCTGGCTAAAATCATTATACGATCTGGTTCAGATTTTGCACTGTAGAAGATATGGTCATCTTCACCGATTCTGCGTTTTTGGTTTTATCGTATCTTTAAAAATGTGGATGCCACAGATTTTCGTCCTTTGTGGGGGCGGAAATGGGCGGGGCGAAGTTTTGAAATATTTTTGTAGCAGTGACATATCACAGAAGTCTGGATCCAAAACATCGTTGCTCTAGCTCTTATAGTCTTTGGGCACTAGGCGGTGAAGGGGACGGACGGACGGACGGACGGACGGACAGACGGACAGACAGACAGGGCTCAATCGACTCGGCTATTGATGCTGATCAAGAATATATATACTTTATGGGGTCGGAAACGATTCCTTCTGGACGTTACACACATCCACTTTTACCACAAATCTAATATACCCCAATACTCATTTTGAGTATCGGGTATAAAAATCCCAACATTCGTGGAATTTTGATTGTTTTTTCGGTTGTTCATGAAGGGAAATTTTTCTGAAAATGACGATGTGAAAAATGTACATTAAAATGCATGACTTTTTCCATATTTGGACGAGGCAGGGATTTTATATGTGTTTTTTAATGCCGAAGGGAATTAAAATTGTGGGGTGGGTTATGATATTCCAAGAAAAAAACATATGCAAAAATTGGATCAAATATCCATTCCTTCAGTTTTAACTAGCAATGTAGCCCTGATATTAAAGTCATCACTGAATGGATTACATCAATCCCCTCATACGAGCATACTAAACAAACTCGTATAGATTAGAACTTAAAAAAAACTTCTCTCGATCTATGGACAAACAAGCCAACAATTATTGCTTAGATTTTGCTAAATTCTACGAGGCCAGGAGTGCAAAAATGAAACCGGTTGGCTCATTCCTCAAAGTTGCAGACATGAATCAACGGACAAGCGACAGCAATGCAGCGATAGACGAGGAGGTGTCACAACAGGACAAGTGCACGGCCCGAGGGATGGGAGGTGAAATGTTGACTCAAGCCTATCTAGAGGAGCTAAAATGGTCAATGGAGAACCTTTCTATGCAGCAACAGCAGAAGCCTTCCATTCAGGACCAGACCCAGGCTCAGAAGCGTATGTGCGCGCAAAGATCCTGCTGTGGTATGCACCGTAGCTATCATCCAGGCGATTACCTAGCAAAACAGCCACATCAGTGCCAGAAGTATCATAAGAATTTTGATCAGAGTCCACGCAAGCAACAGCAGCCTTCTCAGGATCCTCAACAACAGCAGCCGAAGCAGCAGTATCTGGAACAGACATGCCAGACTCCTCCCATACCTAAGCAGTGTCTTCAAACTTCGTATCCGAAACTTCCTCAAGAACAGGCACAGCGCAATGACAGCCCGACAATGAAAGCATCTTCAATAAGCTCCAGCTCCAAAGGTATGAACGTCCTATTTCGGTGTCCTTCTCGACTAAATGTTTCCTTTCTGACGGAAAATCCAGAGCCCTCCAATACAGCAGTTGGCCAACCGTCTTCATGCTTGAGCAATACGGATGAGGCGAATTTCGCTGAAAATACCGATGAACGTGATAAAAAGACATCAAATATGTACATGGAATTCCTCGCTCAGCACTATTCGCATCAGCAACAGCACTCAAATAAGCAGTATCAGCCGGATTTAAATCAGAATTCCCCTCAGCGCAATCAAAGCCAGAAAAGAGCACCGATAAGCAAAACTACAGACGTCCTATCCCCGCGTCCTCAGCAGTACGGTCCACAAAAGCCAAAGATGCTTTGTAAGAACACGGACGTGATAGACTTTGACAAAGATTTAAAAGGATTTGATAAAAACTCATCACACATGGAGTATGCCCCTAAACTGTGTCAGAGTCCACCGCATCAGGATCATTATCAAATGATGTCACCGTCACGTCAGAAGATCGGAAAACAGCAAGCTAAGCACATCCAATTGTCGCCTCCTCATCAATACAGTTGTCTTATTGAGCCGGATAAGTGGGGCGGAGAGATTGGTGGGGAACTTCTCGCTAAGAACTCGGACATTCTTACATCAACATCCTTGAGCGAGATCTCCGAGAAGAATTGCGAGGATTCCACTGTAAAACAAAAACGATATAACAAATGCGGAAGGTGTAGTGACGAGAACGGCACGAACAGCACCTCCACGGGAACGACCGTGATCACTGTGAAGAGCAGGGACGAGCTGCGTTCCATGGTCCGGAACGAGATTGAAATTCATTCGGTGTTCGGTGAACTGTCTGATACTGTGGTCTCTCATTTGAAGGACTATTTGTGCGGGCTGTCAACAACTGACGATGTTCCCCCGCCCAAGAGCCAGTATAAGGATAGCCAGTGTACAAATGCACCCAGGAATTCAGCCATAGATAATGTCCTAGATACCAAGACGCAAGAGTCATATCAAACCCAAAAGAAAGCATCGTTCGGCAAAGGCATACCCAAAGCTCAAGAAGTCCGAATGCCGCAAAATCCAGGATTAGCCAGAGAAAGTGCCGGAGAGTTCCAGTCTATGAGCACACTGTACAAGAGCATGGAGTATGTTCCTAAACAGGGCTTGCTTCAGTATCCTACTCAGCGTACGTATCAGGATCTTACCAAGGAGCAGACACAGAAGTCGGAGCGGCGCGCTTCGTATCACAAGAACCAAAAGCCACATTCCTATCGTACCTTCAAGCTGGAGGCAAAACAGAACTCTCAACAGAAGCAGCCTCCAAATCAGCAGATCTCGGACTTTCCTCCATTCGCATGCTTCAGCGATATGCCTGAGGATGATTCCAAAGAGTCTAATTTCGAAGTGGATAAGAAGACACTCAACAAGCTCATGGAAGGTTCCCCAAAGGACAAACTCAAACACAGGCTGTCCGGTGACGAGCATGATGTGTTTTCCATGGCTAGTAGCAGCTCGGTATCGTCTTCGATCAGTGCGAAGAGCGGGGACGAGCTGCGTGCCATGATCTGGGACGAGATGGACGGTGATCAAAAATCTATGCGTAGTCAATTCTCAAGGACTACCAATGCCACGTCGACAAAGCCACGACATAAGAATGTAGATGAGAATTTGTCTATCTTTTCAGACTTGAGTCAGCCCAGAGATGACGGAAATCAGAATATGAAGGAAACAATGTCCAAACATCCAAACATCGCTTCCCTCCCGAATTCGGCCATAGATGTTAATGCGCCCGCCACTGATTCATTTAAGGGTTCGAAAACAGATGAGCTGCCACAAGTGGAGTGCAGTATGAGTATAGATGATTTAGTGAACTGCAAGGTTATCACTCCCATGATCATGAAGATACACAACAATTATATGACCTCTATGCAGGATGCGATGCAGCTCATGAAGTATCTGGAGACGGTGCCGCGCCTTGTCGGTCAAATTTACAAGGATAACATTACGTTGGAACAGAGGAAACTCTAAACATTTTTAAGGGCACTTTTGATTCAATGATACCTTTTTATATATTTTATAATTATTGCATTAAATAAACAAAATTTCACAATACCAAGTAGAAATCTCTTTTAATTCATATTCGCGATTCGGTAAATACTTATGACAATTAAAGGAAAATCTTGGGCGGTGTGCTGCTTTTCAGTCCATCTTTTCAAAATATCGCCCCGCTCTCTGCCGCCTCCCTCACACGATGATAATCTACAATATTGATGAAACGACAGAGCAAGAGAAAGCTATGGAAGGAAGTCCGTTAGATTATTTCTCCTGCCGATCTAAGAACATTGCAATGGCTTACGGAGAAAACTCCAAACCAGGAGAAGACACAGAAACCATATCACAGATCTGTCCGGGTGCAGCGTTCCAGTGATCAAGCCGAACTTCTACCACAACAGCCACATCAGCAGCAGTACGATCAGAATCATCCTCAACAGTCGAAAACGTATCGCAAGAATTATCAGAACTCCGCCAAGCAGCAGCAGGTGCAAAAGAATAAGGATCGGTATCCAAGACCTTCTCCCACGCCCTTTAGGCATCATTCAGAGGAGCAGTACCCAAAGACTACGTATCATAATTCTCCAAATCAGCATCAAAATCCTCCTCAAGAGCAGCGTCAGCATTCTCAACAGCCGTACTATGATCAGACAGAACAAAGTCCTGCCAAAATGATGCACAGTAAACAGCAGACGAAATACCAGAATGCCCCTACGAAGGACTATCCTCCACAGAAGCCGTCTAAAGAACAGTAATTTAATGAAAACTCATTGAAAACCACCTTTCAAGAGTAAAGTATTTTTAACTAAAGGGTTCGCCACCTGACCTTTGGGTCTTTGCAACGATAGAACATTTTAGGTGTAACGAGAGGGTGGACGAATTTCCCCGATGGATGTTACATGTTAGGTCTTATAGTTTGATAGTTGTTGGCACAGCCCATGTTGATTATACAGTTTCTGCAAAATACCAGTACTATTTTGATGAATTATGCAAAATGTGAATAGTTTTACCGGATCTATTAAGCCATCCTACAGAAGAAATAGGAACAACTTTTGAGCACTGTCGATGCTGATATTTTTTGGATGGAATCGCGGTGCAAGCTCATCCACAGACGGACAAAGTTTAATGAGAAGATAAAGCGACAACCAACTGACGGACAACGAAGGAACAACCCGTATTTAACTAATAGTCCAACGAGAATAATAAAATGAATGATAGTGCAGCCATGTGAGTCCCAAGGATTACAGACCGATAAGCTATACCTTCTTTCTCCTAAAAACACTGGAAAAGCTGTAGGATTTGCCCGTCAGGAGTGTGGTAGGGGTACTGATGTCAACTGATGTCAACCAACATGTCTACACCAAGGGAAAAATGTGGAGACGGCACTTTACTCGTTAGTAGCCACCATCGAGAACGCCCTTCACAATAAAAAGTACGCACTGAGAGTATTTGTTGTCATCTCCCCCCACTATCCGGATAACTAAGGGCCATACTGGCTTATGCGTGGCCCCGTTGAGGGCCGTATGGGTTAACCTAACCTAACCTAAGTAGCTGCACGTTTCGCACCTAAGGCATATATATAGCATACATGTATAGAGCATTGTCATCTTGTCCTCGAATCGCGGCAAGCAGCAAAGGAAAAATTTCTAATCGGGAATTAAGAACATAAGATATAATCGCATTCGCATCCACACAAGAATCTGTACTATTGGCTCTACAGATATTCTGCTTAAGAAAAGCTCCAAGCTTTAGTGGAATGGAATCATTTCAGAGAAGGTCAAACCGTCTTGGAAAATAAGAAGAGTTACGAACTTAAGATACTAGTAATTTAATGAAAACTCATTGAAAACCACCTTTCAAGAGTAAAGTAGTTTTGACTAAAGGGTTCGCCACCTGACCTTTGGGTCTTTGCAACGATAGAACATTTTAGGTGTAACGAGAGGGTGGACGAATTTCCCCGATGGATGTTACATGTTAAGTCTTATAGTTTGATAGTTGTTGGCACAGCCCATGTGGATTATACAGTTTCTGCAAAATACCAGTAATATGTTAATGAATTATGCAAAATGTGAATAGTTTTACCGGAGCTATTAGGATTGACTGATGGCACTATGCACTTGATGGACCAGTTCGCGAGTGTGACGCTCACTAACTAAGTGCAACTCGACCGGGGCACTGAGGAGAACGGAGATCAGTTTGCCAGACATTAGTGGAACGACATTGTTTGGGGGCACTTCAGTGTCCTGCGTCACCGGCGCAGCGTTTTGTTGTTCCATGGCCTCATTTTTCATTTCTGCATTTTCTATGCTTGTGTATACACGGGTTTCCGGACACTTGGGCGGCATGCGGAGACATTGGCAGTAGCTCAGATTGTACAGGAAATACTCCTCGAAGTCTTCGTTGGGTTTCAGCAGCTTCTGGTAGTGCTCCAGGCTTTCCAGATCCATGGGATCTAGTTGACTGGCGGCGCAGTCCAGCTTCAAGTGCATGCTGAGAAAGTAGTTGAACAGCTCGTCCACCAGATCGATGAACAACAGTATGAGCTTGTAAAAGGCATCGCCCATGATGAAAGGCGTCTCCTCCTCGAGATTCAGTTTCTTGCATTCGCGCCTGCAGGCCAGGACATACGACCGCAAGGACTGAATTACGCACCACTGGCTCTTGTTGGAGCTGACGATGACGTTGTAGTGTAGGTAGTACTTCTGGATAATCTCCTCCTTCGGCTCCACGTCATACAGCTGCGTGCACTCAGAGCTCGCGTCCACCTCCATGGCGATCCTGTACCGCTGGATGAGTTCCCATAGCGTCGAGGCCGCTATCGCTTGCAGTTCCATCTCCTTCTTAAAATTCTCGAAGATGTGGCGATACTTATTCTCCACCAAGAGCAAAGCACTCAGCACTGTTCCCTCCACGCTCTCATCCATTGTGTCCAGCTTATGCAGAGCTGATTGGACGCCGCTCTCGGTGGTTGTGAGGCGCGAATGCGAACACGGAGTCACCGGAATGGTTATTATATTCAGAGCCTTAATATTGCACTCCATTTTTGTTTGATTGTTATATGTCTATTCGAGTAGTTGACATCTGAAGTTGGCTTGAAGTTCCATGCAATCGTTCGTTATCCTTCCTACTGATGACTCCATCTGCCGATATCTCCACTGCTTCATCCAGTCTATGGGTGAGTGTCGACAGCTAGCATCGTGGCCAAATTCGATATATGTTGCTGGCAGACAAACGACACTGCCACGTGGCATACGTTGCGTGTGAGTGACGGGGAGCAGACGTCCCTTCTAGGCGCTGGTTGCCGGTCCCGCCTCTGGTCCCTGGCATTATTAGTACGCAATATGCTAAGTGTACTAAAAATATCGCTCTCGTCGCTTCTGACGCGTCACAAACTGGTTTTTTATATAGAATAAGTTTACAAATCAGCTATTGCTTGAGCCCCTGCCTCTTCTGCTGGCTGCTCCTGCAAATGTTCTGATGATGCTCCTGTTGCTGCCACAGATTATGCGGCATGACATGCAAGCGTTCACCAGTTTACTGTGTGTTGGGTTGTAATGAGTTCCCAGCTACAGAAAAGAGAGCAAAGACCTTGAGCCAGGACACACAAATAGGACACAGAAAGAGAGAGAAAGAGAAATGAAAGCCATTCTACAGAAGAAAAAGGAACAACTTTTGAGCACTGTCGATGCTGATATTTTTTGGAGGGGATCCATGTGTCCACAGACGGACAAAGTTTAATGAGAAGATAAAGCAACAACGAATTAAAACTCAAACAGAGAACACGAATTGCAATGCAATTTTCGTTGTTCAGAGGACTTGCTATGAGTTTTGGAAGGAACCATCCGTATTTAACTAATAGTCCAACGAAAATAATATAAGAACTCACCCGGGCGGATGGCAGCCAACAGGAACGCAAATATATTCCTTCGAAAATCCTCTAGCTGAACCCTCCACGAGGGTGCCGGCTGGTCAATGGCCTCTGCATTATCTCAGATAAGAGTAATGCACTGTCGCTAGCGAAGAGCGAAGGTCTTTGATCGTGGTAAAAGCGGTAAAATTTGGTAAAAGCGGCACTCAGAGGAACACCTCAGGGTGGAGTGATGTGGCCGCACCTGTGAAATCTGGTGGTCGACGACCACACCAAGAAATGTGGAAGGAAGGCCCCAAAAATAACAGCTTATGCAGATGACAACAGCATGCTTATTACGGGTGTACTTCCATCAACCCTCAACTCCTTAATGGAACGTACACTTAGCGTGGTACGTGAGTGGGCGGAACAAGTAGAAGTCAGTATCGACGCGGACAAGACGGAACACATCCTCTTTACCATGAGGTACAAGGTACCGATCTGGATCCCCCCGGAAATTTACCAAACTAGGCTAACCCCAAAAACACAAGTCAAATGCCTGGGCACAGAATTGGACAGCAAACTGGCATGCAAGCCCGACTTAGTGGAAAGCGTTAAGAAGGCCACCATTGCGCTTTATGCATCCAAGAAGATGCTCATCAGCACTTGGGGCTTCCCACCCGCTCTAATGCACTGGATTTAAATCCTTAGTGTGGTGGCAAGCTACCGGAAAGAAGACGTACCACAAGCTTATGTAAAAGACTCAGCTACAGGCTCAGCTCTGTATTACAGGGGCGCTGAGGTCAACACCAACAAGAGCACTCGAAACCGTACTCGGAATCCGTCTCGGAATACGCTCGTCTGACTGCGTAAAAAAACAGCACAGCGCCTAATCGCATCAAAAAACATGTCGCCACAAGGATACGGGAATAGTTCAGTTGGCAGGGACATGACAAGATCTACTGATTACATGACCTCCCAAACTTGTCTCGACATCAAAACTATCTCATCTTTGGTACCCGAAGACTGGAAAACGAGAAGGGACCAAGCTGAGCACCTCAACAGCTTTCGCCATCAGAAGGAAACGAGGCGGCAGACCGAAAGCAGGTGGAGGAGTACCACCACCTGCAGAACCTCGAAATCATGTGCAAAGAACGCAATGAAAAACTCAGTCACTACCTACTGCCCCTACCACGGAAGGACTGCAGACATTTAGTGGGAATACTTACAGGTTAGTTAGGCATCACCAACCGTGACAGCTGTAGGACATGTGATGAACCTGGGGTAATCGAAATCCTGGAACATCTCATCTGCAACTGCCCGGCCCTCTTACGGGCAAGGAGAAAAAACCTAGGCGCCCCGGTGGGGGCCTAGGCTGGCATCACTGGAAGATGTCTCCAAGAGGACGCCACAGCAACTACTGCCCTAGGCGAAAAACACCTCGATTCTCGAGGGTTTTAAAATCTCATAAAAACTCCCGCAACGGCCTATACCCCCCTATCTGGATAACTAAGGGCCATACTGGCCTATACGTGGCCCCGCTGAGGGCCGTCCGGGTTAACCTAACCTTTACCCATAAAGTCTTTCAATATTGACTTAATGGCAAGATTATGTGGTCAGATCCTGACATTAATAAACCAAATAGATTATATGTAATAATTGGGATTGATTGTCTGCCCATATTTTTAAAGACGGAGTGGTAAAAAAAGACGGACTACTTGGTCAGAGCACAGGATTCGGATGAATTATACCCGGTTTCACCAAATCAAAAGATGATAAATTGATTGTGACGACACCAATTAAAGTTCGCGACTTAGAGCGTTTCTCGGAATTGGAAAGCGAAGATAATAACGTGGGAGAAGAAAAGAGGAGAATGGAAGGTATGAGGTAAAAATACCTTTTAATTCTTGGATTCGACGATTACTCTAGCCTGGATAAAGAATGGAGACAATAAAGACGTCGAACTGACGAAATTAGAAAAGTTAAAGCAAGTAAATGGAGACTTGTGAAATCTGAAGAGAATCCTGCGGATGTAGCGTCAAGAGGCATTCGTGCAGATAAGCTGAAAGATTTTAGACGATCATCGCCAAAGTATTAATATTGAAAAACAACAAGCTATCCAATTCAGTTCCGAAAGAGCTAGCCTAATTAATAAATAATAAATAGAGACAAAAACCAAAATATTAGTCTTCAATCCGTTTTAGATAAAGATGGGTTATTGCGAGTTGGATGTAGATTATAAAACTCTAGACTTAAAAAATTTAAGTTTGGAAATCCCTTGATTGTAAATAATTATCAAGAATGCACACAAGGAAACTTTGCACGATGTCATTAATCTGATACGAAATTATTCGAAAGATTTGGATATTTGGGCTAAGGAATGGTTTAAAGCAAAAACATAAAGAGTGTATTACCTGTGCTAGGTATCGGCAGAATACAGTAGCAACAGTGTCGCACCCGTTCACCGTCTTATAAGGGAGATATTGCCGTATTTGTGTGCATGTCAACAAAGGGAAGTCGTCAGCGATCTAACTTCAGATGCATTTCTAGCTGCACTTAGAAGATTTTTCTCAAGAAGAGAAAATTGTGCAAAAATTTTTTCTGATAAAGGAACTAACTTTGTGTGAGCTTCGCGCAAATTAGGCGAAGAATACCAGAGAGCCCTTAAGGACAATTTAAGTGTAGTGCCAATATCAGAAAGAGAACAGATCGAGTGCCATTTTATTACCCAGGCAGAGAAGCTAGGGTAAAATCGGAGAAATATCACTTGAAAAGGGTAGGTTAGTTTAGGTTAGGTTATGACAAATTGAAGTGGTACGAAATTTACGCACTTTGTATACAGCTCCAAATGATATTGACGATCTGGATGTATTATTATTGGAAGGCCGATTGAGACAATTTCAGAGGAAACGAGGGGGAACGTTGTGAGTTGCTGCGGACACCGCAACTCTACATTTATACCCGATACTTAGTCAGTATGGCTCTCCTCCGGCAGACGGCGCTAATATTAAACGACACGACAAAGAGTGCGTGCGAGAGAGACAGAAAATCAGTCTGATCGTGACGTCGGGCGCTGCGTAGCCACTGCAAATTGATTTCTTGCTTTTGGCTACAAAAATGATCCGATCTGATCCAGATCAGAAATCTGATAGATGTGGTCGTTATCTATGATTCTGCGTTTTTAGTTTTCTCGAATCTGCAATATTGTGGATGAAACAAATTTTCGTCCTTTGTGGAGGCGGAAGGGGGGGGGGGGGGGGGGGGGGGGGCGAAATTCTGAGATATACGTTTCATAGTGAGATCTAACAGAAGTGCGGATACCAAATTTGGTTACTCTAGCCTTAATAGTCTCTGAGATTTGTGGATGCCTCAGATTTTCGTCCTTTGCGGGGGCGGAAGGGGGTGTGACGCAATTTTGACACAAAACGGTCAAGATCCGATATCACAGGAGTGTGGATACCAAATTTGGTTGCTCTGGCTCTTATAGGTTCTGAGATCCTTGAACTCATATTTTGCAATTGGCAAAACCGACCATGAAACCTGTGTGTTAGAGAGTGTGTATCACAGAAGTCTGGATCCAAAACATCGTTGCTCTCGCTCTTATAGTCTTTGAGCACTAGGCGCTGAAGGGGACGGACAGACGGACAGACGGACGGACGGACAGACGGACAGACAGACATGGCTCAATCGACTCGGCTATTGATGCTGATCAAGAATATATATATTTTATGGGGTCGGAAACGATTCCTTCTGGACGTTACACACATCCACTTTTACCACAAATCTAATATACCCCAATACTCATTTTGAGTATCGGGTATAAAAATCCAAAGTCAGTGCAGTGAAAAGAAAGAACCATTCTAACCTCGACCGTAATTACCGCGTGTCCAGCGTGGCAAAGGTCTAGTCAACAGGTTAAAGTTCGTTTTTTTCTTGTCTTAAAAACCTAACCATAGGTTTGGCCGTACGTACTACCGTACGAAACGCCGGTCGTAGTGCCATAAGCCGTACCCACTACTTTCTCGTCGTATTGCCGCACCTATAATTACCCATCGTACCGATCGAGTACCATATGTAGTAGCGGCCGTCTTCGACACCAAATCTTCTTGCGGCTTGGCGTCTGCATACATGTGAGCATCACTGTATTTACCGCAAGGTGTACCGGCTTGGGTCCACACACATAAGTACAAGCCTAGCTCGGCCTACATCACTGAAAAAAGGCCGATGGGCTTATACATCCACGTGCCGTGATACATGTATGTGTGCAGTGGACGATTTCCTCTTCAGAGAACTTCCGTCATTTCTACATCTCTTACGCCGCCTCGACACGTGATGAAGAGAGCTGTCTGAAAGAGACGTTCATATATTTCCGTTTGGAAATAAACTTTGGATACCCACTATTGTACTGACCCTAGGATTAACATTCAAAGTTAAATTCGTGTGAATCGGTTTGTTTGGATCATTATAAAGAAATTTTCAGCTGCAAAGATAGGAACCAAGACTAATACTCACGTATAACGCATATCTGCTATGACACACTGACATTTACAAGTTTTCAGCCACCCTCATCGACCACATGGAAGCGCTTTCATCGTTGGAGTTGATCGTACAGGTTATCACTACCTGTGAACGTCTTCTACATATATGTGAATTCAAAATTCTAAGCAAGTCGAAGCGACATTAAAGTTTCCATGCCTCGACCGTAAACTTCTCGGCGGTACTGTAACGCAGACCATTCCAAGTGTTCGAGTGTTTGTTTTATTCTGCTCTTTCGCCAGCAATGTAATTTTCTGCAATTCCGCCTCTATCGACAACCGAACTTGTAGTTGAGATTACCCCACAAACAATTGCTGTGCTCTTTTAAAAATGCATCGAACCGTTCCTAGTTTTTCTATTCAAACTGAAATCCATTCGAATATATTTATAGTTGTGTAATGTAATTGCGATTATTCCTCAACGTACTCTTTATTATTAGCCGACCGTAGTATATTAAGATCTTTCACCATGATATTTGTATATATAAATAATTAGTCTTATTTGCAGCTTATTTGAACCTATTATCATTATTACCTTAGTAGCAGCCGTGAGAGCTTTTAGGAACGTTTAATGAATAAACTGTATATAATGAATTCCCGTTAATTGTTGCCGTTATTAAGGATCATGTGGCGCCGAGATGACGTAACGTAGCAGAAGTAGAGCATTTGTTTTAGGGGTCGTTACCAATTTCATAGCCCATTTGGACCGGTGCCATCAAGGAAGGGTGGGCATACTGAGTTGCAATGACACCACAAGCAACTCCCACTCGAATTCGTTCCGCTGACTCATCTCCGCACACTGTCATTTCTCTCTCAATTCTTCCGTCTCAATCTTGAACCGCACGCGAAACTTATTTTGATTGTCTTTGTCTCTAATGCTCGAGCTCGTGACGCGATCTCTCCCTACCCCACCCCCACTCTACACGACTAACCATGAGACCGGCACCAACACCTGCATGGATCTCGATCATACCCTCCATCTGCTCGTCTACCGTTTCAAAGCCTAGCCTCCTGCTTCGTTATCTGTTACAAACTACCGAGGAAATAAATGTAAACTTTAGAAGCATGAGCACTAGAGTAGAAAACATAACGGAAGCATTGAAGGAAAGTTACTATGTGTAACTTTGAGCTTGGGGGCGGGAGGCTCTTATCCCCCCCCTCCCGGCTACCGCCTTAACCTAACCTACTATGTGTACAAAGAATAAATAAATTTCTTTATGGTAACAAAACAACTAAAATTCAATCAGCAGTTATAAGTCTACTGATAGATATTAATCATGGTAAAGTTAAAAAAAGAAATATCACAAATAAAAGATAGTTTATTAGAAACATTAGTTTCTCCAGAAAAATGAACAGGAACGGAATTGAAGGAATTTTACAGCCTATTAACAGTGAAAAGAATTTTCGTGGATAACAAATTGATTCTGAATGTAAAGATCCCCCTGTTTGGTAGACACCCATCCGTTTTGCCTAGGATTATTCCAATGCCAGTAGAGCATGAGAAGGAATTGATCAAGGTAGATTTGAGCTCTAGATATTTTTTATATAATTTCGAAACTGATTCCTATCATTCGATAACTGAAACTACCTTGAACAAATGCCAAGTGTATGTGAAAAAATTGGCCTCGGAGTAGCGCCAATGATAATGCTTGGAAGATAACTCCTCTCAAACCAAACCTTTCATTCAAATTGCGTTTTTTAGAAAGACAGCAGAGACAAGGCTATTTTGGGTTGAATAAGAAAAGAAAGGTAGGCAAAAATTGTTTGCAATCCATGAACAGTACCATTAATTAACAAAACAGAAGAAATTTGATAAGTTAAATGATAAAAATGAATTAAAATTTTTAAAAGAATTTCATCATGATTAAAAAGGCCTCAAGTTCCAACATGTATCTGGACACGCGGCTTCGATTATCGAAATAATAATAATGCTTATATTAAAAATCTACGCCACAAGAACAATTAAAGTAGCAAGAAGATTGCAAACAATTTCTAAAATGAAGTGACAAAATTACATAACTGCACGGGTGTGAGCGGAGATCTGTAAACAAAACACAAGTGGAGAAACACTCATACAATACAGTCCCAAAATAACACTTACATATGTACATAAGTATGCATGCACTCCAATTGCCACCCGCAGCAACGATGTATCCTTTCCGAGTCTAGCGATAATAATATAATACAAAATTGTACCTCATTGTTAGATTGTATAAGAGGCTTAGATTTTAAGAATAATAGAATAGAATAGACTTTTCTTTCAAGGTCTTAACAGCATTGCTAAACTTTAAACAATAATAAATAAATTATTTCTGATTTCGACATCATCGTGAATGGTCCGAATAGACTAAGAGTTTGTGCAAAATTTCATTGAGACTGATTACACTATGCAACAAAATTGAATTTGTTTCGTTGTGAATCAAACCAACATTTTTGTTAATTTTGGGGCTTTAAAAAAAAAAAGCTTATAAAAATGCAATTTTCGAAATCCGAAAAAGATTTTTTTATATCTATTCAATAAATAAAAAAATCATAGTCCTTATTAATATTTCATTGTTTACCTCGAAACATTCACTTTTTCCCAGAATTAAGAATGTTTAAGTCTGCCCTAGGACCTGGATCAAACCAGAATATGATTCTGAATAATGTTTCATATTTGTTTTTAAAGTGTAGTATGTTGTATGCCATATAAGCATATGCCCACTGTATTGTAGTGTATACAATATGCCAGTGGTCATATGCCCAAAGTTAATGTAGAGTATCATGCTCATAAACATAGAGACACTTTGTTGCAATGTTCACGTAACACAACCACACTCAAGTGCCGTAATATGATCAGTCACTTATGTATATGTGGACTGGCCTGCAGCGTAAGAACTGCAGTTCTCCAAGTGGTCAAACGAGCATTCCAATATATGTATATGCCTTCTGCAAGTACATACATATAAATATACATATATATATATATGCATGTACATACATACATACATATGGCATGCTACGTACTCCCGTTCTGCCGCTGCTATTAGCGACAGAACTCAACTTGAAATATTATTAACTTTAGGCTAAATAAATTTATGAAGAATAGATTGGATTCATTCAGAACCAAACCTCAAGACGAGCAGAAGTGTTTCTCTGTTTCTATATCACATAACAAGACAGAATAAAAGTACTTTATATTTCTACATGGCGACCGTGACATGTGACTTTGTCCATGCACATAGCATGTAAAAAAAAAAAAAATTTATAAATAATAATTAAAAGTCTTATTTAATGTGAAAAATAACAATTGCAAAACTAAAGTAAAACTGCGTGGAACTCAGTTTCAAAACATTTAAAAAACAAAATGATAAACGTTAACTAAAAACGAGGGGGAACGTTGTGAGTTGCTGCGGACACCGCAACTCTACATTTATACCCGATACTTAGTCAGTATGGCTCTTCTCCGGCAGACGCCGCTAATATTAAACGACACGACAAAGAGTGCGTGCGAGAGAGACAGAAAATCAGTCTGATCGTGACGTCGGGCGCTGCGTAGCCACTGCAAATTGATTTCTTGCTTTTGGCTACAAAAATGATCCGATCTGATCCAGATTCAGAAATCTGATAGATGTGGTCGTTATCTATGATTCTGCGTTTTTAGTTTTCTCGAATCTGCAATATTGTGGATGAAACAAATTTTCGTCCTTTGTGGGGGCGGAAGGGGGGGGGGGGGGGCGAAATTCTGAGATAAACGTTTCATAGTGAGATCTAACAGAAGTGCGGATTCCAAATTTGGTTACTCTAGCCTTAATAGTCTCTGAGATTTGTGGATGCCCCAGATTTTCGTCCTTTGGGGGGGCGGAAGGGGCTGTGGCGAAATTTGGACACGAAACGGTCAAGGTCCGATATCACAGGAGTGTGGATACCAAATTTGGTTGCTCTGGCTCTTATAGGTTCTGAGATCCTTGAACTCATATTTTGCAATTGGCAAAACCGACCATGAAACCTGTGTGTTAGAGAAAGACAGAGCGAGAAAGAATGAAATTGTTTTCTTGATTCTGGCTATAATAATTATACGATCTGGTTGAGATTTTACACTCTAGAACATATAGTCATCCTCTTCGATTCTGCGTTTTTGGTTTTATCGTATCTTTAAAAATGGGGATGCCACAGATTTTCGTCCTTTGTGGGGGCGGAAGTGGGCGGGGCAAAGTTTTGAAATATTTTTGTAGCAGTGACATATCACAGAAGTCTGGATCCAAAACATCGTTGCTCTAGCTCTTATAGTCTTTGAGCACTAGGCGCTGAAGGGGACGGACAGACGGACGGACGGACGGACGGACGGACAGACGGACAGACGGACAGACAGACAGGGCTCAATCGACTCGGCTATTGATGCTGATCAAGAATATATATACTTTATGGGGTCGGAAACGATTCCTTCTGGACGTTACACACATCAACTTTTACCACAAATCTAATATACCCCAATACTCATTTTGAGTATCGGGTATAACGAGCCGAATGCAGAGCAGCGACAACACAGCAAAGCCAGCAGGCCTGTCAACGGACCAGCACCGGCCACACGTCCAGTGCATCAAGCTGGACCAAGTAACCTGATCGATTCTGCTCCTATCGTGCAAAGGGATCCACCCTCTCTTCAGGAGTACCTGGAGGTGGATCCAACCGCGGGACCGCGTACACTCACAATAGCTAAGTACAGGGCCTGCCAGCAAAAGAAGACGAAACCAAAAACCAAACGAGGAGGAGAAGTAAGAAAACTCCTTACCCAAAAACACTTAGAGGAGGACCGACAACGCTGCATAGAGCGTATGCACAAATCAAGGCAACACTTCGCCAAAGAGCTGCAATGGATGTATTTACCTGCCTCAAGTATTATGCGAAGCTTGTCATGCTCACAATTGTGAGTCATGGCTGCTATGGACTCGTTGGTTGAAAATTTTTCAGCATTGTATGGGTCTAGCCCTTCATCAATATACGATGCATCGAGCTTCTTGCGCAGATTATCAATATCGGTAGTATATTGAGATGCTGTTTTTCCTTTTTGTTTTATATTCAATATTTTTGCTTTAATAACGTCGGACGATTCTCCCTTGACATTATCATTGAGCTTTTGAATTATGCCTTTGATTGTTGTTTCACCTTGGACTTTGTAAATGATAGAGCTAGAGCCCGTTATCTTTGATTTGATAACTTCAAAGGCTAGATCTTCTTGATCTCCTTTAGTCCTATCAGTGATTCTTAACGCTGTGAAAAAACGTTGAAGGGACAGTTTACTGCCGTCAAACTCTGAGATAGAGGATGAGACTTGTCTCACGTATAGTCGATCTTTATCAGCTTGGTCCATTTTTTCTGATATTGATATTTCGGTTTTTAGTTCCGAGTCGCTTTCGACGTCGGTGACTATTATATCTTTGCTAATGTCTATGTTGTCTGATTGAGGATTTAGTTCCGAGTCGCTTTCGACTTCAGTGTCTATTATTGGTTTTGATTCATCTATATTATCTAATTGGCTTTCATCAAAATGAGCTAACGAACCTAGGCTTTTGGGGACATCTACATATATCAATACCTCTTCTTTTTGCAATTGGTATCAACCTTGTGTTCAACGATCGCAATAGTTTTTGGCATTGATGTTGGTGTTCACTAGTTAGCTTGTTATCGTAAGAACTTACAACTTGTGTGATTCTATTATACTATGTTATTGACATGGTGTATTAGCGTTTAATATGCTCAGGAGTAATGTTTGGGATTTTAGATGTGATGTGTTGTCTACTACATCGACAACATTAATCACATTTGCTGTGCTATCCTTAACCTTAGTCATAGTTACCCATTTTGATATCTAAATTGAAATCTACTCATAAAATGGATCTGTTTGATTCTCCCTTTATTATTTCCTTTTTTTCTCAACACATGCTGTTATTAGCGACAGAACTCAACTTGAAATATTATGTACTTTAGGCTAAAGAAGTTTTTGAAGAATAAATTGGGTTCATTCAGAATAAAACCTCAAGACAGAGCAGAAGTGTTTCTTTGTTTATGTATCACATAACAAGACAGAATAAAAGTACTTTCTATTTCTACAAAAGAACAATTTAATAATATAAAACAAAATTTTACAAAATTCTATGATTAACATAATACTTGTAGGAAAAAACACGAAACCGACTTCCTTTTCACTCTCGACGATATTAGTTTATATAAGCCAGATTGGACGAGCTGAACAGTCGAGCCCGAGTACATACATAGGTAGGCAGCGGAACGCGGTCAGAGCCGAAGGATAGCCTAAAAGAGAATTCCAGTACCAAGCGTACCTGTACCCCACGCGCCCGTATTCCACATGAGGAATTTGTACCTCATGCAACATCTTGGTCTTTTATAGTCTTTGGTATTACCTTATCATCTGTGTATTTTATTTGATACATTAGATCATAACATAAGTAGGTAGATCTATACATACATACATATGTACATATTGAAAATAAATGTTGGCCTGTGAATCAAGATGATGTACAGATCAGAAGGTGAGAAGGGTTCCGCTGTTAAAATATATTCTCACGATCCCTTACAGGAGAATAGCAAAGAACTGCAGTAGTCCCATATCTCAAGCTTTCATCCCTAAACCAAGCCAAATTTTTGTTCCTTTTCCAAATTACAATAAGATTCATATTTGTATGATTTTTATTTTGGTTTTATTTTTGCTTTCTGTTTTTCTGCAAGAACAATATATGACGTACTCCTAATATACATATATATATATGTACATATATATATATATAGACTTTTTCATATTATCGACAAATTTTAAAACACAAAATAAATATATATTTTGTTCCCGAAATTGTTTCTCTTTCTTTGCGTCGCGCCCGCGTTCGCCTTTCTGTCTCTCTGATTTTTGTAGCCTAGGTATGACATTTTTTGTGGTTTTTGTAAACGTACACATACATATATTTATTTATATATATATAGATATATATATATATTTATTTATCAGTTTTAGATTTATAAGTAGGGTGTTCTTTAGCTTAGGTTTAGGTTTACGCAATAAAATAACTCATTATTCTTGCACATTACGCAATCCTAAATTTCTCCTTGCTCGCTTTTGTTACACTTCTCTTTCTGTCTCGCTCTTTTTCGCGGTCTCTGTCTGCATCTCTGGATATTTTGAGATGTGTAATCTAAAGATTACAACAAAAGAGATAGGTATTTAATATATTTAAGAGTACGAATAGGTAAAAAAAAACACATTACAAATAAAAACTAAGACGCACTCGATAAAATCGCTGATTAAACAATATTTACATGTTTCGGTAAGCAGTAGTTTAGTTTAGGCTAATATTGCTTATGACTATATAACGTACACATATCAGTAGTGGATTTGGATCTTTGTGTTGTTCGGGTCCGGGTTCGGTATTAATTCCGGCTTCGTGTTTGATTTCGGTTCGGTTACGGGATCGTACTAGTTCGGTTACAGGTTGGTTTCCGTTTCGATTGAGGGTTCGATTCCGCATTGATCGATTTTTGTCGATCATTTCCGTTTCGATTGGGGTTTCCGGTTACTGTCTCGGGTTTTAGTTTAAACGCTGACCATGCTCAAGAGTTTACTATCACTTTTGGTTAATGGAAACGAATAAACATATTCATATTCACACATTCACATTCACATTACTATCCCTATCCTAATCGCGGCTATACATATAACCATATATACATATATATGTATTTATATATCTGTAAAGGATAATGGTAGCTGATCCGAAGCTTAGTGCAGGGGGCATATACACAAATACATACACATACTACACGCAAGTAGATATAGTGGCGGCATATAAACACATAAACGAATTACATAATCACAAACAGATTTATATTTTGGTGGCAGGCTGTCGCCTCCTCCTCCTCCCTCACGGTTACAGCGATTATCTATGGCTGCTGTATGTCTTGTAGACGCGCGGCACGCGCGTCGACGATGTGGGCGACGAGGACGTGGAGGAGGAAGTGGTCGTGTCCCCACTAATGCCCGCCGCCAGCTCATCCTGGTGGTCCTGCGCGGTTGTCTCCAGGTTGAGGGGCAGACCGTCGTCATGCTCGTCCGCATGCTCGTAGATGTAGTCGCGCTTCTTGAAGTTGTCGATGATGCGCTTCGTGGACTTCATGTGAGACACGACAGCAGCCTCCAGCTATGGAATGGATTGGTAGAGAGAGTCGATTACACAAGAGCTGCCAGGGAAGTACGGAACTTAAGGAGGGAACTACTTACGCTGGACGTCAGATTCATGAAGGTGTGGTACTTCTCCAGCACACCGACAACCTCCCGGAAGCTGTGGCCGCGTAACTGGCGCCGCACTATTGCCTCGTACAGCTCGCTGTCGGTTATCAGATTGCCCACAAGAATAGCCGCATAGCTGCCCTTAAGCGTATGCTCCATGTGGTGGCCAGCGCGCTGAAGCACTGTTGTTGGATGGGATTTGATTTGATTTGATTAGATTGGGTTGCCGGGGCACAAACACACACAGATGAAGCTACTCACGATTGTTGACCGTCTCCTCGACTTCCTCCTGTTTCTTCTTTCCCGTCTCGTTGCTCTCCAGGAAGGCATCAGTGTTCTTCTCCACCAATCTGTAAGGGCGGAACACCAATAATACGTATAAATCTCTGTCCTTCTCAAAGGGGTCTGTCTCCTCCTGATCTCACCTTGCAAGCTCCTCGCACTTGTAAAAGTACTCGATCAGGGCCTGGAGTGCACTGACTCTGCCCTGCACCGGAGGAGTGTCCGCCACATATTCGGCTGGGGCAAACGCCTCCATCAAATGGGTGCGATTGCGCGGCGTGTACATGCACAGATTGATCAGCAGAGTGAGTACCTGGTGGAGATGGAGATGGAGGTGTTGTCAGTACAATGGTCAGTATAATGGGTGTGAGCGGGGTCTCGGCAGACTCACCAAAATGCTCAGCTCGAAGACACAGTTTTCCGGAATGTAGTTGCCTGAGAGCAGCAAGAGCTGGAAGCTCGTCTCGATCACGTCCCCACGCTTGCCCAGCAGATCGGCGCCCAACGAGGGGTGTGCCTCGTTGAAGGTGTGCGTGAGGCTGATCAGCACCTTCATCACGTTTATGAGAAGCTCGCGCATGGCGACGCCCGGATGCTCCTTGCGGCTGTTGCTGCCCGTTGCCAGCTCTGTGGTAGAGGGATGCAACACCAGTTGCCGGCTGCAGAGCCGGTACAGCAGACAGAGCGTGTCGACCGCCCGCCCCTTGGCAAAGGTTAGCATGTAGCGCTGATTGGCCTCGTTGTGCTGCGTGACATTCTCGAGGACGCGCAGGCAGCGAGCCACCGTCTGCATGTTGTCCAGCAGGACCGGCACCCACGTGATCTGCCGCTCCATGTCCATGTCACAGGCGATCACAGGCCGGCAGAAGTCCGATATGGTCTTGATGATGTGCTCCAAACCGCCCAGCTTGCGCAGGTCCTCCTTGAACCACTCGCCGGCACGCTTCGAAGTCAGCGAGAGAAGCGTCTCCATGGCCAGCGTGCCCACCGTGATGGACTCAACGTTCAGGTGGGTGCCCTTGCCCTGTGCCTTGATTTCCTCGCACAGCTCGCGCACCTTCTGCTTGTTCCGCTCGTAGTTGGCCCGCTGGTCAGAGGGGGCCGCCCCGCCGACGCCCACGCCGTCCGCCTCCAGCAGGTTGATCATCAGCTCCAGCGAATCCCGGTCCAGGTCCATGTTGAGGCCCTCCTGCGACAGGATGTACATGATGGCCGAGGTGCACAGGCCCAGGCTCAAATCCCTGTTGGCATCGGACAGGGCCTAAACAGATATAAATACAAATTGTAATGATACAGTCTCCATTTCTACTCCAGGACTACTTACCTTGAAGAACTTGGTGACCACGCCATGGGCACGGACATGCATCCTGAAGGCGGGCATCATGCACTTGGTGGCCAGCTGGAGGGCGGAGAGGCAGCGCGTTGCAGGGGGATTATGCGGCTGCAGGGCGTCCAGTATGTACTCAACGTCGTCGTCCATCTCCTGGTACTCGCCAATCTCCTGGATCTGGTGGGCGGTCTTAACATTCCGCACCACCGTGTAGTACTCCTTGGTCTTGCGGTCCACCCGAATGGGACCGCTGCCGCTGCTACCGACTAGATTTCCCACGCTGCTCAGCCCCACGACCCGCTCCAGGCCCAGCTCCTCCACCTCGGCCGCGTCCATGTCGAAGCCCTCCACCATGGTATGGGCGGCGGGCATGCTGATCTGCTTGGCCGAGCTCCGCGAGACCTTGCCCAGACCCAGACCCTGTCCCAGGCCCAGGCTCGGACTGTCGTCGCGCAGGGTGGAGGAGGAGCAGCTTCCGCTGCTCGTGTTGTTATTGGAGGACGGGCTGTCGCAGAAGTCGCCATCGGACTTGGTGGCGAGCAGGTGCATATGCAGCATATGGTCCTTACCGCCCGTGGAGGAGACGCCGCCGGGGGCGGAGGCATTGCTGGCATCGCTACCGGTGCCACCGCCATTCGCCTCGAGGGCCGCGTCCCAGCTGTGCTTGTAGAGGTGCCGCTTGGCCACAGTCGCCTGCTCGGCCTGGTCGGAGGGCACCAGGGCTCGGCTCTTAAAGATGCTGCCCTTCTTCTTGGAAATGACCAGCTTCACGGCTCCTCGCTGCTCCGTCTCTGCGGGTGGTGGTGGTGGTTGAACGGCCGAGGTGGCCCCGCCCTCTGCTTCTGCTTCTGCTGCTGCTGCTGGTGCAGCTTCCGCTTCCGCTGCAGCGGCTGCGGCTGCTGCGGCGGCCGCAGCGGCCTCTGCATTAGCATTGGCCACCTGCGTGTCGAGGGTGAGGGTGCGCTTGAACTTGTCCTTGAACTTAAAGTCGCGCGGCGGGGGCGACGACGAGGAGCCGTCGTGCTGAAGCGAGGAGTTGTTCGAATTCGAGTTCGAGTTGTTCGACAGCTCGTCGGCCTCGTCCAGGTCCGGATCGGGATCCGGTTCGTTATCGTGGTCCGCATCCGCATCGGCATCCGCGTCGTGATCGGGCTCGGGATCGGGATCGGTGTGCGGAATTTTGGCGGGCGTAGGCTGCTCCTCCTCATCCTCTTCTTCCCGCTGTGCAGCAGCGTCCTCCGCGCCCTCGCCGCCCGCTTGCGCTTCCTGCGGCACTACCTGCGTCACCTGCTGGTTCTTCCGCTTCCGCCCGTAGCTGCGCGCCCCAGGTGTCGGCCCGCCCTCCGCCAGACGACTGGCCTCCGCCTTGGCCGAGAGACTGGCGGCTATCTTGTTGATGTTGTTGTTGATGCTGGCCAAATTGTTATTGTTGGCCCGTGCGGCGGCATTGCGGCCTCGTCGCGGCAGGGATGTGGTCGTGACCGTTGCCGTGGCATCCTCCTGGTCGGTCCCAGCCAGCGGACCGGACTCGTCCACCTCCATGTTCGTCTCCAGTTCCGCTTTCTTGGCGCCGCGAGTGCCACGTGTGGCCCGCTTGGGCACAGGCACAGGCACGGCCACGTGCACGGGCACGGCCGCGGCCACGGGCGATGTAATTGTATCCGCTGCCTTGGCCCTGCCGCGTGTCCGCGTTTCTGTAACCGTTGATGGCGCCGCTGGTGCCGCATCCACATTGTTGTTGGCCTTTCTAGCCCTTCCGCGCGTGGCCCGCTTGGGCGGCGGCTCTTCCACGGCTGGAGGCTCCTCTCCCGCTCCATTGATCCGGGTCACGTCTCCTCGGAGAACGGCCAGAATATCCTCTTGCAGCGGCCCCGGTGCCACATCAGATACCGCCGTCCCAGCTGCAGCTGACCCTCCATCGATGGTCATCATCATGGACTCCAGGCGCGACTCAATGTCTGAGGGGGGCGCCACCAGGGACGAGTGCTGGCTCGACTCCAGGTCGCTGGTGATCACACTGGATCCCCGGCTCCGAATAACGCAGCTGTCCTCCTGCACGGCCTGCGCCAGCATCAGCGGCGTGCTGTTTCCCTTAGAGGAGATACTGCCCAGCACCGAGGACTGCGAGTCGAAGTCGTGGTCCGAGCGTGTGGTGGGCGAAATCACCGAGCCGCGATGAGGCTGGATTGGGATCGGCTGCGTCTGCTGCTGCTGCTGTTGTTGGTGCGGGGGCTCGTTGAGGGCCAGGTGGGGTGACGGCGTCTTAAACTCTGAGTTAGCCTCCGTTGTGACGGTGGCCGTTGCTGTGCCTGTGCCTGTGGCTGTCGCTGTCGCTGTCGATGTGACTGTCGCACTGGGTACTGTTCCACCGCTGGCTGTGTTGCTGGTATTGCAGTTGGTGAGCAGCTGCTGCTCCAACTGGGCGTGCTTGAGGTGCTTGTGCTTCTTGCTCTTGGACTTCTTTTCGCTGCGCGTCTCCTCCCCGGCTGCTTTGGCTGCCGCTGCTGCGGCTGCTTTGGCGATGGCGTGCCGGATCACGTCGGTCTTGATGATCAGCTTCAGGCGCTCCTTCGGGGGTTTGTCCGGTGAGATCTTTACAGTGCAATAGTTGATCTCTGGCGGCTCTTCCTCCTCCTCCTCCTCTTCTTCCTCGTCGGCGTCCTCCTCTGTCTCCTCTGGCAGACGCTGCTCTTCGAAGCTGGCGGCGGCGGCACCCGTTCCCTCGGCCCCAGGAGGTCGAAGGGGTTTCACAATGATTTTTGGCGTATTTGCAGGAACTTTTTCTCTCTCGTCGTCTCTTCTATCTACACCACCCGCTCCCACTGTTCCAGTCTCTGCTCCAAATGACTCCTCCAGGTGTTGCTGCTGGCTCTGGCTCTGGTTCTGGTACTGAAGGTGGTGCTGCTGATGATGCTGGAGGAGCTGCTGCTGCTGCTGGTACTGATGGTGCGCTGGCGAACTGCCGGGCGGCTCCTCGCTGTCCGTGCTGACCAAGCGGGAAGTGCCCTGCAAAAGTGATTGAAAATTCGATCCGTTTTTAGACTCAACTTCAAATTCAAATTCAAATTCGGGTTGTGTCATCTGATTCCTCCACTTTTGTTCTGTTCTGTTCTGTTCTCTTCCCCTTTGGATGGCAAATGTCTGGCGGTGTCGCGTTTCGTTTCGTTTCCCCAAGCGTCTGAAAAACTGCCGCTAACAACTGCGGCGACACTGACTGTCGAAAGAAGATAGCCACAAGGTAATAACAGAAGCAGAAGGCAGCGGCAGAACAAGAAACAGAAAACGCTAAGCAGCCCAGAAAGAAAGAAAGAAAGAAATACAAAAAAAACTCCGTTTAATGTAAAAGCGCGCGTAATTTAACACTGCCTTGTTGTTGCTGTCGCTTTCTCTTTCCCACTCGGGTGCCAGAACTGGCAAGAGAGAGAAAGAGAGCCGTCAAAAAGAGGGGTGAGTGAGCGAACTAGCCCGAGAGAGAGAGAGAGAGAGAGAGAGAGAGAGAGAGAGAGAGAGAGAGAGAGAGAGGAGAGAGATCGCTCTCGGAGCGGCTGCTCTCAAATCTTGAGGGTACTCCACTAATGGTGGGAATATTAATATTTTTAATTCTGATTTTACTGATTGATTTTATTAACCGCAAGAGAAAACAAAAGAGAGCGATCGGAACGCCGAAGAAAAACATTATATACATATATATGTAACTATTTGGGAATGTGGAATTTTTAAATATTGTAAACGAATCTTGCATGAATATGATTATATGTATAGCAGGACATGCCTGTATAGACTTGCAGCTGATACGATATCACGATATCTCAGATTCCAATATTTTGATGGTAAACCCATTTATGTACAAGTAAAAATCAATTTAAAGAACATTATTCAAGATCGTCTGTGGCAACCTAAAACCAACATAAAACACAGAAACAGATAGGTATCTTTATAGCGACTAGTCTGCAATCAGCAGATCATTTCTCCATTTCGAACTTTCGTCCTTCTGAAGGCTCTTTATCTTGCTCTGTGCTCCACAGGTGTTTCCCAATATTGATTCGTCGCCGTCTCGAATCAGATAGATAAACGGAGACGGACTGCAGCCGACTCCTCCGGCTGCAACCTTCTTTGCAAGAACATAAAGTACTCTTTTAGTTTGGTAAGCCTCGAGGCAAGGCATTCCCCCAGATATTCAACAGTCCTTACTGCTCTTATTCCCCAATACCCGTGTCCACACAAACAAAACTTCGATTTAAGGCAGGTCTAAGGATTAGGGCTCTGATTATCCACACTCACCTTGGAAATGCGCAGCACAATGGGCGGATGCTCCGGCGTGCGGGATGCACTTGTGGGGTTCGTGGCGGAGGCGGATGGAGGCAGCGGCAGCGTTGTCGTAGCAGACGCAGCCGCGGTACTGGGCGCCGTTATGGGGGGCGGAAGCGCTAGACCAGAATCGGGACTGCTGCCTGCTGTCGAGGTGATGGCTTCTGTGGAGGTGGCAGCCACAGAGGCGGCCAATGCCGAGGCTGATGTAACCGTTTCCGTTGGGGTACGCGACTTGGAAATGATTAGATCCTTAGTGGGCGTGGGATACCGATCGTCCTCGTCCACCTCACGGTAGTTGACCGCCTTGCGGGTCCGTCCCAGGATTCGCGATGGCGGCGCCTCCGGCTTGAGCTTCTTTTCCTCCTTGGGTCGCTTTTTCTTGGTCGACCGGGGTTCGTCGCCACCCTCCTGATGATCCGCCGGCGTATCCATGCCGTCGCTGTCCAGACCGAACGCACCTGGCGTCGAGGGCGTCGCAGGCGTTGATGCTTTCTTCTTGGGAGATTTGCGCTTCCGCTCTGCGGAGTTGCCTTTGGCCAGCTTCTGTTTGAGGGTCTCGTGGGCGGCGGGCACGGCATGCTGATCCCGCATCGGCGACGTGTCGACGCAGTGCGGCATCTGCTGGATGATCTGGGCAATCACCTCGGGCGGCGCGGCGTTTCGTGACTTGAAGAACTTCTTAGGCTTGGGCGGTTCCGGCACAGACACGGACATGTCGTTCGGATCATGGTCGTAGGTAGAGGCCGGGCTTTGGGCGGGACTGGCTGCTGCTGCGGCGGCCGCCGCCGCCGCTGCCATCGGATGGAGGGCGGAGAGTGTGTAGGTGCGGGTCGAGGTGAATCCCATCTTGCCCCATTTGCCCACGGTGCCCACGGAACGGGCCACTGTCGGCCGGTTGGTGTTTTCCTTCTCCTTGCAGAGGGAATCCAGCGGTACGACGATGTTCTTGCCCCAGCGCGACATCTTGGCGGGCTTCTTCGACTACTGCTGCTGCTCTGGCTCTTCCTTGTGCTCTTCCTGAGGCCTGGACTGGTTCAACGATTCACTGTCTTGGATTCTCACTGGAAGCGAACAAAATGCATAATTAACTTAACCTTTTTGCAACACTGAAACAACAAATTTAACAACAGGAGCATCCTGGGGCGGAGCGAGAGAAATGCAGCAACAGCAAAACACAACAAAGCGTGCGACCGTATGCCAGCGATGGGTGGGAGCGAGCACACACTAGTGCACACCGTGGACTGTCAACGATTTCCAATTTTTATTGGATTCTCCAAACAAAAAAAAAACACACAAATCAATTTGTTGCACTTTTGCTCGCTTTGTTGCAATTGTTGCGGGCCGCTGGTGTTATGATGTTGATGTTGCTGCTGCTGCTGCTGTTGCTGTTGCAAGTGTTGCATCTTGACGTTGGGACTTACCTCAAGCAAAACATTTGCGGAGGAGAGGAGAGGTGGTGGTGGTTTTGTTGTGCTGCGTTTTGCTGCGTAAATGCATGTGTGTATGTGAGAGTAGTAGACAAAATCTCTGTTGCTGCAGCATGTACACGAACACATATGGGCATATGCGTGCGCGTGTGTTGCTAGATGAGAGTTGCCCAGTGTGCGTGAGTGCTTGGTGCTTGCTTGTTTGTTTGTGTGTGTGTGTGTGTGCGAGCGAGGAATGCAATAAAACAAACGATGTTTGCGTTTGCGTTCGCCTCTCTTTTGCTTATTGGCGCAATTTTGTGGCACGCACGAGTTCTGGGCGATAGTTAGTTTTCCACCTAAGTAAATGCTCCCCACCCCGCGCCCGATATCAATGGGGCTGGGACGTCGCCATCTGCATCATCGACTGCAGCGTAGTTTGTTGCACACACATTTCAACCACTTTTACTTTGCCTCAATGTTGCCCCAGTAGCAGCATCATCTCCGCGTCATGGCGAGAGTCGGGGCAGGTACAACAGAAACAACAACAAGACATCTACAATTATAGCTGCTGTCCGTTCTTCTTCTTCGTGCGAAACTTTAATATTGCGTTTGTTGTGGCATATATGCCTGCCGCACTGCGATACATATGTGGGGGACGAACGGAGTTATAGCGCGCTACCAATCGATTGTATTTTTTACAATTTGTGCGAACAAATCTCACGGAAAAGTTTATTTTTCTTCTGTTTTCGCAGAAACTACGGATAGTGGGACCAAATCAGTGTGACCGCGGATTTATCGATAAAATATACGGTGACCATCAGAAATATACCGAAACTACTTCACAAATTTGAAAATATATCGTAAATATACTGACGAATTATTTGTATTTATATTGCATCTATTCCCCGTTTTTGATATTCGGTTGAATATTACTAGCTAGCTAGACCCTTAATTATCTACATACTCGCTACATGTATATGTAATTATTGAATTATCAGGAATTCAATGCTGATTATGATTTAGTATTTGATGTGGGCTGGGATGGCTCAAAAGGGCATTTCTACATTATTTCTACATTGGTTCATTGGGCAAGAGGGTGAGTCCATATCGATTCTTAAAATATACTGAAAAATACTAGAACATACTATGAGAAGTATGAAATTTGTGATCTAGACATGATGGCAAGAAAATCAGTGTTACTTCGGACTTAACGATAAAATATACGTTAATTTTCGGTGGAAAATTAAAATGCCCCCATGGTCTACAATGAGTTAATCGTATTCCATCAAGGGTTGGAAACCATATTCCTCAATATTTATAATCGATTTGATATTACTAACTAGCTGGAACTCTTACACCTGATAACATAATTTTATCCGATTGAAACATCAATTTTCTACAAGATTGGCTAGTTTTGAATACTCAATTTTATTATTTTTTCATGAATAAGGTTTGAACAAATAAAGTCAAAACATAAAAAGTAAGTGTAAGCGGAACAAAACGTAAGTGTGTGGTCAACAGGTATCCGCTACGAGTACGAACATTTGTATATCCTATTTAATTTCATTAACATTAAAATTCTGTTTTCCAAGCTAATTTGAAACTTTAGTAATGACTTCTCAGATTGACATGTCTTAAACCTATTAATACGTTTGATTAGTTTCCTGTACAAACACATATATCGATTCATATTCTGGGTCTCAGTAAGATATCCACTAACTGCCAAATATCGTTAATAGCTTTAAAACAGAGACTGACTAGTTTCTGCATTCATTATAGCCTGCGAGGAAAAACATTTCCTGACTTATATCATATCCTATAATATCCATAAAAATTTGAAGTTGCCAACGGTAATAAACGCAAGTGTGTCAGGAATGAGTCTCATTATTGCTACCGATTCAGGACCCGATTCAAAGAGAGCTAAAAAGAAAGCGTTTACCGGTTCGGCCATCGATACTATCGACTGGGTACGAGAGGTGCGCGTCAAAAATAAATTATTTGAAAGCGAATGAGTGCCAAGGATATGAATAGAAATTTAATAGATTGATGAAATTGATCAAATATACGAACAGTATATACTATACCTTAAATAGTCACCCTGGACCAAATTTTTCTGCAGAACCTACCTCTCCTGCTACTTCAACTTTTGCGTAGCACTGTGATTGGCAAACACAGGGCTTCATTTTGCTGTGATTCCATGCAACAGGCGTCAGAGGGCGCCCGAAAGAAGCGCGCAAATTTAAATGTATTCTGATTTATTGCTTAGTGATAATTTTAAACATTTCCTTCTCATTTTTGCGCCCATTCACAATGTAGGCCAACGGATCATCGCTGCTAGACTCCATGAGGTTCTCGCAGGCTGTCTGATTAATGTCGAACATGAAGGACAGGTCTATGTGGTAGCGCGGCAGCTTCTCACGCAGAAAGTTGACCACATTCTCTCCCAGTGTCGGCTCCCGCGACAGCAGCAGGGCGGACAGGTACCTGGTGTGCTTCTTTTTCTCGGCACAGTGCATGACCAGGCCCCAGCTCTGGTAGTCCGTGTCCAGCACATAGGTGTTGTAGACGCCCTCATCTGTGCGGAGTGGATAAATTTCAATATCTCAAAGCTGTACTCTGTACTCTGTTTCCCACTAACATATATCCTCGGTATGCATCCAGTGGCCGGGATACTGGAACTCTGGTATCATCCACGTAATGTTGCCCTGCATCTTCTCCCGCAGCGGATCCTCCGCGAAAATGTAACTGAAGTTCATCGTAATCTGGCAGAGAATGAAGTAATTTCAAAAATTTTTGGAGGCTGTCGAAGGTTTCAGTGTACCCACATGCTGATCCTCCCCGGAGAAGCTGAAGTGACTGCGCATGCAGGCGTACTCCGGCAGCTCCTCCGTGGATGCGTAGTACTGGACCACGTGCCAGCAGCCCATCATTTTTGCCAGATCGAAGTTCCGTATGGCCCGTACCTACAGGAAAAGAGAGAAACAGAGAGAGCGAGAGAGAGTGAGAGTGATATCGGGATGGTCATAGTAAAAATGTATGCATGTATGTGCTTGTACTCTCTGCTCTCCGCATAGAAAGTTGGTGGCAAAGACAACAGCAAGAAGAAAGAAATGTGGGAACGCGACGCGTCGAGAACGACCGCTTGATACCCTTTCAAATGCACCGTTCCTGTGTCAGCCATATGATAAAGTCATCTGATTTCATTCCAAGTGGCCTTTCTACCAAATATTGGTGTTCAGTCAATTGTTCATATTTTAGCGGAGTGATATTTTGCATATTTTTTTCTCGATATTTAAAACCATATGGAAACATAAACTTCAACTTTTTCCAGTACTATCGCCAGGAAGCTATATGGAAGAATGATTTGCTGAATTCTCAACATATATTACATATGATTAATAATCATGAATAATCGATTCCCCCTATTGATTATAATCAATAATTTATTCACTGATTATTCCTGTTCTAAAAGATCCCACCCATACAAACATATGTACATTGTACAAAGGTACGGAAATGCATTCTTGTCCGCGTTGCCAAAATCAGAGAAAATTGTTAATACCTTCTTCAAGGGTAGAACTAACGGCGAGAGAGAAGAGCAGCGAAGAAGTACTGGCTACGAAGGAGCGGCGGCAGGCGGCGGACAGCAGACGAAAGCAGTTAGCGCTGTCACTGTGATTGACTACTGACAGTCCATTGAGGAGTCAGAGTCGGAGTCGGACCCGGAGCCGTAGTCGTAGCCAGACTCTGATTGATGCAGTACCCCCGTGCCCCAACCTGCACCTGCCGCTGCCTACCATAGGTGCGTGTCTTTTGTCTATTCTTTGTTGATTGTTTTCTTGTGGCTTTCTGCCTGCACTTGTGCACCTGCAACAAAGTGCAATTGTCGCCGTCGCCAGCAGAGAGGGACAGGGAGAGGAAGCGGGATCGGGAGCAGGAGCGGGTACGGGTACAAAGACAGACAAGCGACAAGAGACGACGACGACGACGTCTGAGCCACTTAGAAAGTGTGATTGATTTTGGCATCAGTGTGAGCCCATTTCTTGTGTTTCTCTATGTCCCACTCATTCTTTTCGGCGGTGGCGCTAGAGATGGTCCATGCTCATGAATGGATGGGAAGGTGATCAGACATGGTAGGTGCTCGTGATCGCTCGTGAATGGGAAGTGGAAGCTTATTAAAGCTGCGCGTGACTAAAGGAAAGGTGAATATGAATGGAATAGGATATATGTATGTATATTTCGTGCTCTTGACTGGGAAGAATGGTTATAGATGTGGTTTGATGTGGTGATTTATTGATTTGATTATGTGTCTCCCCGCACCACGCGGATAGTGTCATCTCTAGCCCTGTACAGTCTCATGCGAGTCTGAGTGTGCCGCGGTATGGCTGGGCATATTGATGAGCCGTTCGAGATGCTTTGCTGTGGCGCGACTGCTGTGCTTAGAATGAAATCAAAACGCTGCCAAAGAAAGTGATCCAGTTAGGAGAGGCGCGTGACCAGGGATGGGACCCGTCTGTCCGTCAACCCAAATTGAAATTCTAGGGTATTTCCCCTCCCCTCCCACTCCCACTCACACTTCTCCTCCCCCTCTGGCACTCACATGAGGACAGCGTTCGCGCTGATCCGACCGCCTGCGGCCCTGGTCCGTGTAACTGTTGTACTTCAGCCAGGGGGTGCCAGTGCCGCCGCACAGGTGGACCAACTCCAAGAGCAGCAGCGGCACCAGAAGGAGCAGCGCAGCCTTGCGCAGGAAAACCATGATGAGACGATGCTGGGATCCAGGACAGAGAGAGCTCCTCGCTTTGATATTCCGCTGGGATGGGACGCGCGATGTCGCTGCCGTTGTGTTGTCGCTGGCACTGCGCCATCCAGGGAATCGGCGACACAGCCACAGCCTCCAGTCACAGCAGCGGAACGGAACGGAACGGATTCGGATGTTTTTGCGGATAAGAGGAGCCCCCATATTGCCACAGAGTTCTGTGGAAAGGCTGCTCTCTGTTGCGGCTGTTGGTGCATTATCGGGCGCATCAGGGCTGAGCACTTGGCCGTTTCCGAGCTAAACATTACACTTCATAGCGTCTACTCATTGTAAGCTGATTTTATTATTTATTCATATTATTCGCTTTAGCATTGATCTTATTTGTGCATAGCACAAGTGTCAATGGAAAACAAATAGAAAATATTTATTGGTCTTACTGCAAGGCTACGGAAAGATTCATTGTCAGAGCAGTAAAAAACACAGAGTTGGAGATGAAGAGGAGATGCCTGACGGAAATACTAATAAGGGCAGTGGATTCAACCTAACTAGAGAGAAGTTTGTGGAGAGAAAAGAATTCCATAGCAAATCCTCCGGATCTTAAGAGAGTGGATATTAATAAGATACAACCTCATAAAAAGGAAGATGTCTAGCAGGGTCCCAATTGAGTCCACGGCGAGAAAATATGAGGAATTGATATGTACATATGCTAGCCGAATTATTTTAAGTGGTATAGAAATTTAATGTGATACAGTAGAGTTGTGTTAGTCTCAGTTATTTTTCGACTTAATATGGTTAAGCAACGAGCTGTTGCAGATGTGCAGATGTGGGAAAATTATAGGTCGATCCATCTATGTTAGCTTGAGTCACACAAAATTAGAGTATATGAATTCTAGCTGGCAAGTTTCTCCTGCAAGTACATATTCCTGTTCCCGCTGCTTCCTCACACTTGGCGGCTTCTATTGGGGCATCTCTTTCGTGGGGATTTTCTGTGCTGTTGGTGTTGCTGCTCGTTTTACTATTGGAATGTAATCATCGGACGGAGGTCTTTCTTTCTCCTTCTCTCTCTCTCGCTCTCGCTGTCACTCTCTAACAAACATAGATGTGGGCGGGGGTGTGAGTAAGCTGTGCACAGTGATTGCCGCTCTTATCAATAGAGTACGAGCAGGCAGCATCAGCAACGTCCGCTCACGACCAAGTCCAGTCAATGCCTTCCGTGATCGCACACACACGCATGCACTGGCACTCGGAAACTGCCCACTTCTGCTGTGTGTTCGTATTGCGTGGCCCACTGTGCACTCACTCTCTCTTTCTCTCTCTCAGCTTCTGCTATGTGGCTATGTGTGTGTGTGAGTGTTCTCCACTTCCACTGTGCAAATATGTAAACACAAATTAAAATTTTGATGTCTGCATGTACCACTGTGGCTGTTATTGCCATGATTGCGTTTCACTGTGCACTCATCTTGGGTCCGGACTCTGCTCCAGGCCGCTGGGGAATTATTTTTGGATGGCAATTGCACTCGAGTTCGGCATCTTGTTTTCACTTGTCGCGTGGCCGATGCGTCTTCCAATCTGGCTGCACTTCCCGGCTGCTGCCGCCTCGTACTCTGTCTCCTCGGTGTTGGGTCTCTTACTCGTACTCGTACTCGTACTCGTCCCGGCCCAAACGAAGGCAACTTTCTCGCCGAAGAGAGCGAAAGATGCTCATGAAATTTTGCTGAAGTGGGCGAGGGGTGTGGTGTGGTGTGGTGCAAGGGGCAGTCCTGCTGCATGCAGTTGTGTGTAGTATGTGCGAAAGAAACAGGAAACATTTGAATAGCCCGCAAATTTATTCTTTACGATCCCCAGAACACCAGATCTGGACACTTTCTCTTTATTGCGAAACTTGTTGCGCTGCATTTTCACGTTACCATCCAGCGGACAGGTAGCCACGGGACGGGACGAGACGGGACGGGACGGGACGGGTCTGGACATCCTCAGCAGCGCTTCTTCCGCTTGCGTCTGCTGCAGCAGCATCAGCAGTACATACATACATATGCATGTACATATGTACATATGTACATTTGTACATATGGATGAAGCTTCTGCTGTCTGGTTTCGTTTGGCCAGCCCAAAAACGGCGCAACTTTCGTCGCATTGCGTTGCGATGCGTTTAGGCCATGGCCATGGCCGCCAGTTCCGGCTTCTGCGTCCAACTTCGTCTTCAACTCCAGCTCCAGCCCCAGACCAGACGGACTAAAATGAAAAGCGCCTTTTTATTCGAAGAAACAAAAACCACAAAAAAGGCTTGCTTCTGGGTCGGAGCTCTAAATACCCTTCAAGATCGATCAGTGTAATTGAGTTTCCAAAGAAAGTCATTCGATATATGTATGTAGATATCATTTAGCTAAGGTATAATTAAATACCAGCTTGGGTTACCTCCAACAAAATGTATTACACCTATTCGAAAAAAAGGTCAGATTTTAATCTGTTTGGGATAAGTCAATCCAATGTTCATCACCTGGCTGAAATACATATCTCCAAAAACAACTGAGATATTTTTGCATTTAACCGTATGGCAGCTGTCAACCCCTTTTGGCTGCGTTATGAAAATGAAGCCCCAAAAGTGTTCTTCGCACAAAGATTTGTTTATCGATCGAATGATTCCACGCCAGCTGAGGGCTTAAAAATGTTGTCGAAGTGCAAGTACAAGGTACGTACATATGTGTATGTATGTATATACTCGTATGAATGTGTGCATGTATGCATGTGTGTATCCACTCGGCAGGGATGCTTCCTTCTCAGCGTGGCAGAAATCGCGTCAGAATCAGAATACCCTCATCCGCAAGGGTATATCCAGAAAGAAACGAAACGAAGCGAGCGCAAAAGGCAAGCGAAAGAAATGTGTCTCCAGTTTCAGCTCTCTCAGCACCTCCTTTTGCTGCTCTCAGATAACTGTTTCAGACAATGTTTGTGTGAGAGCGCGGATGAATGAAATCTCCGCTCACGCATGGGATGGGCCAAGCCAAGGGTTGTTGCCGATTGGCATGGAGGGAGCCAGGAGGATGTTTAGGTGCAAGTAGGTCGGTGGCAGCGCCATTGCGGGGACCCGTTAACCCATATAAACCAAGGCAACTTTATCGCCCGCACGCCGCGCAGCGCTGCTCTGCACAGTGGTCGCACGGTGGCTTCCAGTACCATCGGCAAGCTCCAATACCGTTCGACTGCTTCCTCGCTCTCTGCACACCACTGTGGCGAGCTGCTGGTCCGCGCACCGATTTCTCAATGAACAGAGTTGGGTATTTGGTCAGGCCACCCGACCGCAATGGCCACAACAGGAGCCGGGCAGAGGCTAATGAAGATCACAGACAAACAACCCCATGATGGAGTGGTGGTTGTGCGTACAGCGGCAGCGGCAACGGGGGAATGCTTCATGCTTCATGCTCCACCATGCCACGCCCAGGCAGGTGGAGCAGCCGAGCAGGTGGCAGGCAGACGGAATGTCTAACTCCCCGGAATGTCAAACGTTTATTTGTCGGTAATTAAATTTGAAAATGATTTAAATTTCACCAGCGAATAATTCAAATTGGTCTTGACACTTTCTTCTCTTCTGCCTCTCTGTCGCTCTGCCGCTCTGCCGCTCTGTCTTGGCCAGCGCGGCCCACCCGCAAGCAGAGCCCCACTGATTGACTTGACCCCCCTTACTTCCCCGCGGTGAGCAATCCATGGGATCCATCCGCCTGATTGGAGATTAGTTTTCTATTTTCAATGGATAGCTGTTCGACTGCCAATTGGCTGGCAACAACGACAATAGAAACAGAAGAGATCCAAAACTGGCCAACAAATCGAAATCAAAATTCGCCGGAGGCCTTCTTAATGGCATTCCAGTGTGCTGACGATGTCCGCTTTATGCAGGGAACCATCTTAGGAGTCACGCTGGGATGGATTGGTGCCGTTAGTTAAGGATTGAGGACTTGAGTGGACCACAAGCATTCAATTTCACGCAATGATGCAATACTTCTACAGCGGTTTTCGAACACTGCCTCCCACACTCCCAACAGCTGTTAGGAGATGAGAACAGCTTCTTGATTCAAGGAAGTGGAACTCGTATCGTATATAGAGTATGCGTTTAGACACCAGACCTATCTGCCAATTGGCCGCGTTCACCAGGACAACGTATCAGTGATCATGCACCGCTGATCAGGTATTATGTTTTTGTGTTCTGTTCAACACTGTTCCTTACTACCGCGCTTATAAGTCGTCTTAAAAGAAAACAGCAAAGTACTGATCACTAATCAAGTTGTTTTCTTTTTTATACCCGATACTCAAAATGAGTATTGGGGTATATTAGATTTGTGGTAAAAGTGGATGTGTGTAACGTCCAGAAGGAATCGTTTCCGACCCCATAAAGTATATATATTCTTGATCAGCATCAATAGCCGAGTCGATTTTGCCCTGTCTGTCTGTCCGTCTGTCCGTCTGTCCTTCCGTCCGTCTGTCCGTCCCCTTCAGCGCCTAGTGCTCAAAGACTATAAGAGCTAGAGCAACGATGTTTCGTATCCAGACTTCTGTGATATGTCACTGCTACAAAAATATTTCAAAACTTCGCCCCGCCCACTTCCGCCCCCACAAAGGACGAAAATCTGTGGCATCCAAATTTTTAAAGATACGATAAAACCAAAAACGCAGAATCGTAGAGGATGACTATATGTTTTAGAATGTAAGATCTCAACCAGATCGTATAATTATTATAGCCAGAATCAAGAAAACAATTTCATTCTTTCTCGCTCTGTCTCTCTCTAACACACAGGTTTCATGGTCGGTTTTGCCAATTGCAAAATATGAGTTCAAGGATCTCAGAACCTATAAGAGCCAGAGCAACCAAGTGTGGTATCCACACTCCTGTGATATCGGACCTTGACCGTTTCGTGTCCAAATTTCGCCACACCCCCTTCCGCCCCCGCAAAGGACGAAAATCTGGGGCATCCACAAATCTCAGAGACTATTAAGGCTAGAGTAACCAAATTTGGTATCCGCACTTCTGTTAGATCTCACTATAAAACGTATATCTCAGAATTTCGCTCCACCCCCTTCCGCCCCCACAAAGGACGAAAATCTGTTGCATCCACAATATTGCACATTTGAGAAAACTAAAAATGCAGAATCATAGATAATGACCATATATATCAGATTGCTGAATCTGGATCAGATCAGATGATTTTTATAGCCAAAAGGAACAAATCAATTTGCACTGGCTACGCAGCACCCGACGTCACGCTCAGACTGATTTTCTGTCTCTCTCGCACGCACTCTTTGTCGTGTCGTTTAATATTAGCGGCGTCTGCCGAAGCAGAGCCATACTGACTTAGTATCGGGTATAACTGTAGAGTTGCGGTGTCCGCAGCAACTCACAACGTTCCCCCTCGTTTTTACTAGAATAAAATGCAACAAATTCGGAACTCACATAGGAAAAGTTTTGGTTTCCTCCTAAATGTTGCGCCATTTAGACCATCGCGCATTTGAATGGTCTAGGAGATGTGTTAGAAGCGGAGAGGCCGCTCTAAACGGATATCTGGGAATGGCCAATCTTCGGTGAGAGAATATTTAAATCTTATCAATTCATCGCTCACTTCCTTAAGTTAATACAAACCCAGCTGCCCAACAGTTTATGGTTATCATCTGAGACTAAACTCAGGGACTTCTAAGCCAATCGGCTTACCGACCTTTCCCTTTTCTCGGCTTGATCCACAAAATCTCTCGGGCACTCTGAAGTGGATTACTCCACCTGAAGTATGTGTCTATGACCAAGTATTTAGTATTAACAATTCAATTCAGAGCCAATGTGAAGCTGGGGTCCACTCAAGCTGTGAGCACCCATCTGGGGGCAAGCCTTTTCAATTATGCACCAACACAGACCGAGATGGAGACTGAGGCCCCGTGCGTGCCCTTCCTCTGGCCACCAGCTCCATCATCCATCATCTAGACAAGCCATTGGCCAGCCATCAAGTGGGTTTCGTTCGTTTCGTTTGTTTGCGCATGCGCGGCACATTCAGCATCGATTTTTCAGGCCCAGTCCAAGACCTGGAGACGCTGATAGAGTTGAAGGCAGAGGCAGTGGCGGAGGCACAGATGGAGATGGAGAAGACTTCACTTTGGGGGCTGCTTCGTGCTGCTATTTGGTGGTCCGCGATTTTGTTTTCATTTGGAAAGTGGGTGTGTTTGTCTTGGCCACGGCCTACGCCTCGGCTCGACCTGGCTCTTACCCTCCGTTTGTCAACGCATTGGTCATTCTGTCCGCATAGAGTGGAGCATTGAAAAGAGGATTCCTTGGGCCATGGGAAAACGAAATGGCTCGATTGTCAGACAGGTATGGTATGCCGCCGGCTGGGTCAAAACACAGTTTAGGGAAAGGAAATCTGAAAAATGCCGCAAGTGGACAGTGATTTCTTATTCTGTTATGCGTTAATATTTTTCGGTCTCTAAGAAATAAATTTAAACATAATGGATGTTAGGAAATTTGGGGATGATCCTTTAAATCATCTTTTGATGATTATACATGATTATACACCTATGATAGGTATATTTATATCTTTCCTTCCGCTAGTTGGGGATTTATGCATGTAGATTGCCATATGAATGATAGTATGTATCATACAATCTGCTATGAACTAGTAGCTTGCACTAACAACGAGTGTTACGAACATTTCAAGATCTAAGTTCTGCGATACACTCGTATGCATGTAAATATCCCTTTTAGCTGTCAAAGGATCTTCCGACCTACATATTCACATGCTCTATAATCGTATTTCTCCGCTCTGCCACAAATACCATTCGATATGAAAGTTCTTCAACTCAGTTCAGTTCATTGCTCGACAATGTAACCAATGCTGGCCCCAAAACCATTTCCAAAATAAAAACTTTCGTTGCGAGAATGTATGTATATCGGCAGTATTATCGCGGAGCTTTCATAACCAACCCGTATCAGCGTCAGCCCATCCAACCTTCCGTCGATCGGTCGATCCGTCCAATCCGTCCAATCCGTCCATTCAACGTTGGCTGGATGGGTGTCCGCACCTGAAATTCCATTTGCTGCGAGTACTGGCAATGGACCTGGCACAGGCTTCCCAGGCCAGGCCGAGGCTTGGTCAGAGATGGCCTCAGGCTGAGCAGATACTTAGATGCTCAGCTACAGATACAGATACAGAAACAGATACAGTCACACATATACATACATTAATGCGTGCTGGCTTAGATTGCCAAATTGTAAGGTGGAGGCCGCTCCATTGGAGGCTCCATTGAGCCGGACTGGTTCGGGTGAAGAATCTTTTTGGACAGCAGCTAATTGACTTTCAATGTTGTTTTATTTTCTTTCATTTCATTTCATTTCATTTTGATTTTGGTTTTGGTTTTTTCTCTCCCGCTTTTTTCCGCTGTGGTGAGAAAGTGAAATTGATAGGCAGACAAGTGGCTCTCCCAGACTTCGATCTGTCCGTTCGTCTATGTTTCGATTAGGTGGGGGGATAAGCTGGGGCTGTTGCTGTTGCTGATGGGATTCTAAGGAGACGCTTTCTAAGTCGCCTCGATGAGTTGCAGTTGCAGTTGAAGTTGCTGCAACGAGCGACTATTCACAGCGGCAACAACAATAGCACTTGCAACAGCACTTGCCGCACAGCTTTAACCCAATTCTTTTTCTGCACTACCTGCAGCTGCCCCTTGCAGCCAGCCGTAGGGTCCCCTCCCCAGACTCCGCCGCCGCCACACCCACAGCGAAAAGCGTCTTCTCATAGCCTAATGGGTGCCATTGCTACTGTTTGCTGGTTGTCGGAGGTGGTGCCACTGCGGCTGTTGTTGCAGCAGTAGCTATACTCTTCCATGCAGATGCAGATACAGGTGCTATCAGGTTTCGACAGCCGACAGTCGACAGCCGACGATCGACACTCAACACTTTTTACCCTATTCAATTATTAAAACACTGTAGATACATGTATACAGATGTTAACTGAAACCATTAGTGAAAAGGCATCACAGAAGCTGCTTTTCGAATCCTAGCACAATGTACATATACATATGTATTCTATTCCACCCAACTCGTATATTGACAATAGAGACAAAGATCACAGGTAAAGGTAATGCCATAAGAACATAAGGTCTTGGGGTAAGGGTAGTCAAAGCTTCGGTCCCCGTCTATCTTCGCCCATGTTTTTGTTGGCGGCATTTTCACTTTGGTCGAGATTCAGCCGCTGGCGGTGCCACTGCCATTGCCACCTTGTAACCCCTCTCACGTTGGATAGAGACAGAGACAGAGACAGATGCAGCTGATGGCTGCCGAAAGGTTATTCCGACAATAAGCCCCAACAAAAACACAGCAACAACTGCAACAACAGCACACCGGCAACCGGCAACCGGCAACCAGCAACCAGCAACCAGCAACGACAGATGACAAACGCATGCAAGCGGCGATGATGAAGTGTCAATGCAATGAAAACTAAACCAATAAATTGTGAGAGCGACCCAAATAGTTGGCTAGAAACTGGCGTGGCAAAGAGGATTTGCTTTGGGTTTGGGTTTGGGAACCTGGCCGGGAGCTGGGGACTCTGGAATGGTGTGTAACCCCGCACCAGAAGAAGCTATAGCTATCCATCGAATGACCCAACCCCATCCACATCCCCAATAGCAGTTGCAGGAATTCGCTGATGTTTTCACCCAACTTGGCGACGCTTTTTTTCGAGACCTTTGGCTGGCTGGCGGGCTGGCTGGCACTGCACCACACAGCCAGCACCAGCACCACATTTGGTCAGTACTTTCCGCAGCACTCTCCTTCGTCTCCTCTCTCCCTATCTCTGTCTCTGCCTCTGAGTGTGTGTACATATGTGTGTGTGTGTACGTATGAGAAATTGAAGCGCAATTCAAGTCGGTGGTGAAAGTAACAAGATACTTTTAATAAGACATCTCTCGGGTTCGTTTAAGATGCGTGCGTCGTGCGACACACAAGAGGCTGCCCTTCCCCACTGGCACTGGCACCGGCACTGGCACTGGCCTTTTCCACTGGCACCCAAAACAGACCCAAAACATACCCAATGCTAAACAATCAGATCTCATGCAAAGCTAGCCAATAATTGACCAAGTCGGAGCAGACGGTCGCAGGCTTGGGGTAGACTGGCTGGCGCGTGTTACTTAATGTGTGCCCCGATAGACGGGGATGGAGGAGGATAGACGCCAGGCCGCCAGGCCGCCAGCCCCAGCGTCCACTTTCTGGCCGAACCGGAGCACGCCAGCCAAATCGAATTGCATCGAATAGCATCAGCATCGGATCAGATCGAACCCAGGCGATCCAAAGCGATCCAAAGCGAGTCGCCGCGACGAAATTACTCCAATTTCGAAACGAGTCTTTTTGGTCATATTTAGCAAACAGGAATCGACACACGGCGCCCCTAAAAACTCAAAACTGCAAAGTGGAATTGAAATGGCGATGAAATGCCTGCCGCCTGCCGCCTGCCGCCAGCCGCCAGCCACCAGCCTGACTCTACCTGCCGCTCGTACGCTTCCACCGCACAGTGGGCCAAAAAGGAGAGAAAACTGGAGCAGTCGCTATATCCAAAAATGAAACGGACCGGGGCAAGTGATTTGGATAGAGACATTTTCAATTTTCAAAAGATGACTGATATATTGAAGAGCCAAAATAATTGAATACCTCTCCAACGAAATTTCGATATTTACACCCGTACACCCGTATTATAAATCATGCCTTACATTTCGGAGAATATGATAATGGGATAGCGCTAATGCTCTCTTAGTATGATATTAACAACTACAGATATCTATGATATCTATTGCAAAAGGTTTCAAACCTTTATCGACATAGGTGGTAAGGAAACGACGGATGCTGTTGTTGATGTTGATGTTGAACAGAGAGCAACATATTCGTTTACTGCTCTCTCATCGACTAAATGCCGGACATGAAATACAACTTTTTACTGCCAAGAAACACTGGGAGAGAGGGAAAGAGAGCGCGTACTCGGAGAGTTAGTGGTTTTGTTTCGAATCTTTAATCTTAGGATGGCAGAAGCTTTTGGAATTGATGGGGTGGAAGACTAGCTAACATAGTCTGTGAGATATAGCTATATGAGGGCTATATCGAGTTATACCGGGTATAAAGAGGCACATCATCATCAGTGCATTGTCTGTATCGCATCTCAGACCATTTGAAGCATTGTCCTGGGTACTGGTCCTGGGCATTGTCCTGGGACACAGTTTTCTGGGGTATCCACCCCACTGTCGATCCCATTTCGCATCAAATGCGACCTACTGTGCGTGGCGGGTTAGCAGGTTATCAATTGCTGTCGCTAGCGTTGTCGCTGTTGTTGGGGCTGTTGCAGTTGCAACAGCCGATGTTGCTCATCCTATTATTTCAACGAGAGCAAGCGCAGCAGCCGACCGTCCGTCGTTGTTGTTGCAGCCGCCGCTCTTGGCGCTGTTTCTGCTGCGCTTGCTGCAGTTGTTGCAGTTGTTGCTGTTGTTGTTGTAGGCCATGCCAAATGCGGTACTTTGCAAAAATATTTTATGGAAAAGTGGAACAGTTGATGAAACATTACAGCGACGCCATCCTCTCTCCCTGGCCCCTTTCCCTTGCTCTCTGTACCACCTGTACTAGACAAGCCCGCCCCCTCCCACAGTTTCCTTTAAGCCCCACCCACCCGCCGCCAAGAGCGTGTGGCTATCAAAGGGCGCCCACGCCCATGTCTTGCCACAGCTTGATTGCTTGCCACAAATCAGCAACAATTGGAGCATGGGCCGTGGACACTGGGCAGTGGCTGCAGGGGACGGGGGCATGTGGCATGTGGCATGTGGCACGTGGAGACATGAGGAGAGGCAGAGGAACGGGGCAGGGGCAGGGGCAGGGGCAGGGGAATAGAAAGTGCAAACAGTTAGAGGACTTGTCCCCATGCAATTGTCGTCGTCTGGCTGCTAGCGATCGTCTGCTTCTGTAACCCATTGCAACTGAAAGTTGAAGTTGAAGCCGAAGCCGAAGCAGTCCAGTATACCTGTACCCGTACCCGTACCCGCACCCGTAGGCAAACAGACAACCGGGGAAACCGACCAACAGACCGACAGACCGACCGACCGACCAGCCAACCAACGAACGACGCATGCCACAAGAAGAGGCAGTCACAGAGGCAGCGGCCGTGGCAGCAACCGGCAAGCTGTACTCGAACAAGTCGTACTTGGAGCTGGAGCTGGAGTTGGACTTGGACTTGGACTTGGCCGACTGCCACACTGAGAGACTGCCTTGCCGAGAGCTTCGGCTGGGGATCGGATCGCATCGTATCGTATCGGATCGGTCTCAATGTAAAGAAGAAATTTCGCTGCCACCGCCGCAGCGGCAGAGCCGAGCCGCTGCTGCTGCGCATGCGAAGTGTTCCGCTACGAGAAAGCAGGTGTATGCAGCATTCGGCGCTAACCCACGGCGCGGACCAGACGCGTTTTCAGACGAAGCTCAGGCCCCCTCCAAGTGTGCGATCCTACCGTAATCGAGACCGAATCCACATCCGAGTCCCAGAACAAGCAAAAACCAAAAACCAAAAACCAAAAACCGATAACCGAGCACCCAAACAAACAAAACAAAAGCGAATGCAACCAACACACAAAAACCGATCGACAAGCAAAGAAAGCAACACACGGGCAATAACCGTTTGAAGCGGTTATCAAACGATCAACAAGTGACCACACGCGTTTCTGTGTCCTTTTTTGAGCATTTTGTTGCCAGTACTTTTCATTTTTTTTTTTATTACTATTTTTTTGTCTGTTGAATCGGTGGAACTACGCGAGTGTGTCCACCACAGAGATTAAGTGCTCCACTTAGACGGCTGCTGACAGTTAATTGACCGCGTGCAACTTGCAATTAACCGCAGTCACTGCGCCTCGTGCCCCGCCCGCCACGTGACTCGTGCCCCCTGTCAACCCATCATCAGCAACACCATCGACATCGACATCAACATCGGCATCAGCATCAGCATCAGAGGCAGTCGAAGAAGCAGCAACAGGAACAGTAACGGTTACTGCTACCAGCAGTAAGTGCAACAGTTTTTGAAAGTTGCCTCAGAACGCAGAAGTAGACGCATCCTGTTCGTTGGCATTGCATCGGGAATTTGGAATTTGGAAGTGGAACTCGAGTTCGAATTGGAACAGCGAAATCGGGCCAACGGCGTGGAAGGTGAGTGCAGAAGGATCTTGCGAGCAGCGCATCCGGAAGTGGAATCAAGCAAAAGGAGAAGCAGGAGGAGCAACACACACACACACACAGAAATGTATACTGAAATGATAAAAGACATCACAGTTTAAAGGAACCTCCCCTGTACCTTCCCTGTACCACCCCTGTGGATGGAGACCTCTTTATAAGTTTCGTTTCTGTCTCAAACAGAAAGTTCATTCCCACTATTCTTGAACTATGTATCTACGAGTATCCTCACTTTATCGACCAACTTCAAAATTGAAGGGATCCACTAGCAGTCGAACAGATTTCAACGAGAACATTAAACATTGAATTCGGGTAGAGAAGTGTCCAGGAAACCGAAGAGGACGGGGACATGTTCAAGGTCACTGCCAATCGTCCTCCTCCGCATCTCACAGAGAGAGTGACTCCGTCTCCTCAGCCATTCTTAACAGATTTCGAATCGTCTGCGGGCTTTTAATTGGCCAACTATGCATTCATACGCAAACGTATATTTGTCTGGGCCACGGATGACCCACTTCACTTATGGGGAAACCTATTAACACTTCTCACCTTGCCGCAACCCCAACCCCAACCCCAACACCAAGTCGAAGCCACACACATCACTTCACCTCACTCCACCAGTTTTGGGCTGGCGGTGGCAGTGGCTGTGCCAGTGGCGGTCATTAGGCAGATTCTTTCTTCAACTGTCGTCGCATCTTTTTCCCTCTCTCTCTCTCTCTCTTTCTCTCTTTCTGTCTTTTTGAGTTTTTGTTTTCACTTGTCTCCCGTGGGTGGAGAGCTGAGGAGAGTTGGAGGGGAGTGGAGAGCAGACAGAGACAATCAATCATCATTCAGCTAACTGGAAAATCGCTAATAAATTGCAATTAACAGCAAGCACTTTCATGGATGGTAATAATGATGTTAATGGGAGAAAAAAGCGAAAACCAAACAACAATTGAAGCACTTTCTTCGGTTCTGCTTACCCTCCATTTCTCTTCCCCACCGACTGCCTTTTCAACTGTTTCTTCTACTACTTCTCCTACACACACACACCTACTGTAATCCTATGAAAATATCAAATAATGTTCAACAAATTAATTACACATCGAACAACAGCACCAACAGCAGCAGCAACAGCAGCAACAGCAGCAGCATGCAACACACTAATCCAAAAGAGCAGCAGCTGCAGCTGCGGCACAAACAACAGCGCTGCAGACAACATCCGCGGCAAGGTGGCAAAGAAATCGGTGCTAAGAAGATTTGGCTGCCGCTTATCATTTTCCTTTCACTGCAGGTGAGTCGAAACGATGCAAATAATTAAAATCAATTTAAGCCTAAGCTGCAGACACAACAGCAGCAAGCAGCAGCAGCAAAACCAACAGCTTATACATAAATAGATAATTCACGTTAAGTACTGTCCAAACGAGTCCAAGCAGCCTTTCTGCAGCTTCCTGCAGGGAGGCGGGGGGGGGCTCGTAGTTTCTTATTTATTTATGTGTTCGTCGTGGGTTTGAAAAGGCAAAAAGGATGACTCCTTTGCGCCAAGGATGCCCAAAGTATAATGTTAGGATCTTATGTATCGTAACAGGGACACTTTACAGCACTGACCACTGACAAGGCTGTGGAAGTGCTTGAATGTTCAAGAATAGTAAGCTAGTAGCTGAAGTGCCTGCTAAGATTTACGGATATTTACAAATGTATTTATTACAAGTCCCGCTACTAGTACTGCCTTCAGTTCACTAGGCAAGATAAAGTTCTGGCAAACCAGTAAAATCGTACAATAGTTGGGTAATCAGAGGGGAGCTTCAAGGCGGCTGCTTCCTCGTTTAGCCAGTACTTCATCAGTAAGCAGCCGGCTTAAGCATCTCTTCTCCCTCTCTCCCTCTCTCAGTCTGTCTGACTGCCTAAATGCGTGTGCATGTTAGTGCCTGTGCCTGTTCCTGTGCCAGTGTCTGTGCCTGCGTCTGTGTCCGTGTGTGTGCAAGTGAAAGAGCAGCCAGCCGCCAAGTGCTTGGAATGAAATGGAATGGGATGGGATGGGATGGGTAATTGCCATGGCCTCGTTTTTCGCTTCAATTGCACGCGTGTACTCGGTCCCCCTCCAGAAAGTGTGATTGTGTGCCACGTATGGATGTCTGTGTGTGTGTGTGTGTGTGTGTGTTACATTTGGCAGTAGTTCCTGGTACATGTTTTAGGGGAATGGTGCTACTTGAAAGTGAGTTTTATCACGGGAATCAAAAAACTGAGTTCGTATTAGTGATTTATTAGCCACTTAGGAAATAAGGTAATTTTAGCCAAAAAGAACTTGGAAGACGGCGAGGATTTCCTCCGGCCATGGATGGAACCATGGACGGAGTGTTATTAGGAAATTTGGAAAAATAAAAGGAATGGGGAATCAGCTATATCGCAGCTGAACTAAATGATTAACAAACACTGGACTGACGTAACTACATACATATGTACGTATAGTATGTAGAAACCAAATCACGCCTTATTTGATAATCCTTTTGATTCATTGAAAGCATTTTCCAGCCCAGTCCCTCCCCGTTTGACATCCGCCGGCGACAGACGCAGCCACAGCCATAGATACAGCCGCAGCCGCAGCCACAGCCACAGCCACAGCCACAGCATTCCTTTCTCTTTTGTTTTGACTGTTTCCCCGGGAACATATTAAAATTCCATATGCATCCGTGCCTCGGTAATACCCATCAGAAAATCTCTTGGCACCACAGTCGTGACGTTAGAAAGTTTCGTTGTTTGTTGTTGTTTGCTGGGATGTATGGATGTATTCTGGGGCGATGACACAATTTGCGATGGCCGCAGGCCGATTTCCCAATCCTTATGGACTTTTTGCTTGCTTTGGCCCATCGCCATCGCCATCCCCAGCCCCATCCCCATCCCTATCCCCATCTCCACATCCATCTGGACTTCCTTTTCGCTTTCATGTTCGGGCCGCACTGCGAATTGCTGCCAAACTGCATAGCGTTCACCTTTGACCCCGCGCAATGAAGCTCTCAAGTGGCTGCCAAATTCCTTCCTTCCCCCCTGCAGATTCTCTGCTAATGTTTCACTTTCTCCCGATTTGGTGCGCTGCCAGTCAGACCCCCAAAGCCAGACAGCATCTCAAGAGCTTAGCATTGGTCGAGGTCAAGATTAGCAACAACAGCCGGCTTTGGATTTCCAGCTTCATCTTCATCTTCAGCTTCAGCTTTGGCTTCAGCTTCAGCTTCATACCCGTCTCCAATATTCAGTATCCAGTATGTAGCGTACTCGTACCGTACGTCTCCTCATTAGTTGTCCCCACTTGCGATTACAGCAACGAAACGAACCTGTACGGAACGTCGGGAATGCAAACACGCTCACGATAATCCCAAACTCTGATACTCCGGCGGACACTTTCCAGCACTGAGGCACTTGGCACACATTTCAATTAACGCAGCAGGCGGAGCCTCTCCCAGATGGACTCTACGAAGATTATTGGTAATGGGTTTTGTATGAGGATAAAGCAGAAGGAACCGGAACATCGATAATCAAATCGATTCTTTGGGTCTTGTTTGGTATTCAAGCACTGCTTCTGCTTGTGGGCCGCTCCAAATCACGTTCCATTCCCGTTGCCGTTCCCGTCGTGACGATAAATGTAAATTTTATTATAGAATTTTTGTTGCTTTCGGTTCGGTTCGGTTCGGCTTGTCTTGGGTTTTGGGCTTTGGGTAACTCGTTTGGCAATTGCCATTTACCATTTACCTTTTTTTCGTCAATCGTCTGCCGCGCTTGCCACATCACTTTCTACCAAACAGGATTGGTTCAGGATGCCTCCGTCGTTGCGACATCCCCGATGCACCGCGTTTCGCGATGGGAGCTGCGGCTGTGGCTGAGGCTGAGGCTGAGGCTAAGGCTGGAGCTGGATGAGATGCTCTCAGATGCTCTCGCTGCCTGGAGAAAGTTGTTTTTGGCACTGCGGCACAGAGTTGCAGACACCAGACGCAGCGACAACCATTTGGGATGGCAGTGCCACCATCAGCAGCAGCAGCAGAAGTACTCCTTACTGGACATCATCACCGTCGTCCACCTGTCCGCAATTGCCCCAGTGCAACTGTCTCCCCCTGACTTCTATAGCCTTCTATATGTAGCCAACTAATTGACTTAATGGCTGAATCAGTCAACATCCTAATACCAGCAAAGGGAAGCCGTGGGATGGGATCGAATCGAGGAAGAGAGCTGCTTACAGAGCTGCTGTACAAATTAAGAATTTAAGGTACAGATTAATATAAATAGTTGACACAGGATATACGACAGGTTATATGACATACAAAGCGATTGATTACGTGTAAGTGTGATACGAAGATGGAGTTAGGGTGGATACAGCAATAGAGTGGATTCAATGGATAATCAATTAAGTTAGATAAGAAGTGTAGGATAATATCGAAAGCTATTGTTAACGATGAACGATAGGCACATGGGAGTATGCTGTTGGGAAAGGGTCAAGGGAATAAATTCAATATTAAGTAGAAAGTTGTACGATAGAAATCGATCCACTACAAATGGTGAGGATACATATGTGGTCGATAATGGATCGATAATAGAGCACATACATATGTTTGTACATACTCGTATCATCCGCTGCGATCACTCACCTCAATCCAGCGATTCCGTCTTGATCTTGGTCGTGGTTCGATTGTTGGCCGCTGGCTGATGGCTGATGGCTGTCTGGTTCTAGCCTTGACATCGCCTTCTTTGCCAGGCGGATCTCCATGACAATTGGGTCGCCTCGCATTGCATGCCGCATGTGGCACACAGCCACTGAGCGAGGAAGATGAAGAGAAAGAGTGGCGGGAAAAAAGCGAAATTGTTGCAGTGGCTTTTTCTCGTGTTTCTCTTTTTTTTCTTGTCTTGTCTTGTCTTGTCGTTTTCTTGGCGTTTTTTTCTGCTGCCGCCTTATGCAATTGAGTTGCATGCCGCATCCGCCACTGATGCGCCAATTCCACTTGACATTCTCCGCGGCAGCTGGATGTTGGATGTTGAATGTTGCTGCAGCAGCAATTGGAGGCAGCTTAATTTAGAGAGCAGACCAGACCATTCATGATTTCTTTCTTTCTTTCTCTTTACCCGGAAATGGGTCGCAGGTTGCTCTGGTCTTGGCGGACGACGTTGAGGTGGTGAAGGCCATTGCTGGCGGACCCGACGACGACCTGGCCCTCGCCCTATCCGAGCACGAGAACGAGCTCGACCAGATGGCCCAGGAGTCGGAGCAGGAGCAGCAGCAGCAGCAGCAGCAGGCTCAGCAGCAGATCCAAATGCAGGTCCAGCAGCAGCAGCAGCAGCACCAACAGCAGCAGCAGCAGCAGCCACCTCCACAGTCGGTGCTGGTGCCCAAGGTGCAGGTGCACTACCAGCACAACATGCCCCCGTCCCCGCCCCAGTTGGGTCTCACACTGCGCAGTAAGTCATCGCACCCCCACCCGCACCATCCGAAGATCTGAGCCGACCTTCTTCAACCTTCCACTTCATAGGCAACCACCAGAACATTCCTCTAAGTTTTGGCCAACCCTTTGGACCTCCGCCGCCGCCTGGAGCCCAGTTCTACAAGGGACCACCCCCACCGCCCCAGCGCCAGTCCCAACAGCAGCAGCAGCAGCAACAGCAACAGCAACAGCAACAGCAGATGCCCCAGCAGGTACAGGTGCAGCAGGTGCAGGTGCCCGACCTGAGTGTGGGTGCCTCCAGCAACAACGAAATCTGGGCCTCGCCCGTGCAGGATATGCCCAAGATCGTGTCGCTGGACGTGAAGTGCGAGAAGAACGGCATGAAGGTGTTTGTCCAGTTCGACAAGCCCTTCAACGGGATCGTGTTCTCCAAGGGCCACTACAGCAATATGAACTGCGTGCATCTGCCGTCCGGATTGGGCCGGACCTCTGCCAGCTTTGACATCGGGCTGCATGAGTGCGGCACCGCCGGGAACACGGACAACTACAGCCAGGGCTACGGACACGACCAGAGTGTTTCTGGGGCGGGGACGGGGGCCGGCACTTACTTCGAGAATATCATTGTAATCCAGTACGATCCGCAAGTGCAGGAGGTGTGGGACCAGGCCCGGAAGCTGCGCTGCACGTGGCACGATCAGTACGAGAAGAGCGTCACTTTCCGGCCCTTCCCCGTCGACATGCTGGACGTGGTCCGAGCGGACTTTGCGGGCGACAACGTCGGCTGCTGGATGCAGATCCAGGTGGGCAAGGGCCCCTGGGCCTCCGAGGTGTCCGGGCTGGTAAAGATAGGGCAGACCATGACCATGGTGCTGGCTATCAAGGACGATGACTCCAAGTTTGACATGCTGGTGCGCAACTGTGTCGCCCACGACGGCAAGAGGGCTCCCATCCAGCTGGTAGATCAACGGGGCTGCGTGACCAGGCCCAAGCTCATGTCCCGCTTCACCAAGATCAAGAACTTCGGGGCCTCTGCCTCGGTGCTGTCTTACGCCCACTTCCAGGCCTTCAAGTTCCCCGACTCCATGGAGGTGCACTTCCAGTGCACAATTCAGATCTGCCGCTACCACTGCCCCGAGCAGTGCTCCTCCGAGACGAACCTCCAGGATGTCCATCACCTACAGGTGGGCCCGGAGTCCCAGTATGGACCACCACCCCCGCAGCTGCATGTGGATGCCTACCACGTGGCGAGTGCCATTGGCAAGAGGCGCGATGAGCGCAGGGTTCAGCGTCGGGCCCGAGCCGTGGCCGAGCCCCAGGTGGGTCTGAACCGCATCATCAAGGTGGTTTCCTCCGGGGATCTGACCTTTGCCATTGACGAACAGGGCGGCAACGCCACCAACGCTTCCGGATCTGGTTCGACTGCGCAGACAATGGTATTCCCCGTGCGAGAGGAGGGCCTGATCTGCATGACCACGCCGGGCTTCGCCATCACGCTGATCGTGCTGCTAGGCATCCTGGTCACCTCCTGTCTCACGTCTGCCATCCTGTACGTCCGCCTGCGCCCCTTCTCCTCATTTACCGCCAAGGAGCGGGCCGTTGCCTTCACGAATCCCCAACTGGCTGCGGCCGCCGTAGCCGGCGCGCTGCCCGTCCTCCAGCTGGCGTCGCCGGCGGATGTTCAAGGCACTCTCTCCAAGAAGCGGGCGCTGTCATGAGCTAACCCCAACTGTTGCTAGTTCCGGTTACGGTTCCGGAAACGCATGCTGGAACGGGCACTCGCTTCGATTCTTGTGCCAGCCATTGGGAAACTGGTTCCGTTATGGGTTCCGCTACTGGCTGCGGTACTAGTTCCGATTGTGCTTCCAGTTCCAGTTCCGGGCCTGGGTACAGTTGCGTCTGCGTCTGCGGCTCTTAAATTTGTAGCGTACGCTTCGTTAGATTAATTTTTGATACAAATTATATAAACATTAAATCAAGCCAAGTTTACTGGGTCCCCCCCCCCCCACGCTTCACCCATCCCTGCCCATGCACCTGCACACTATTTGCAACCGACCGATGAGAGTTGTCAAACGATTCCCTCCATTTTCCCTGTTGGTGGCAGTCGATAATCGATTTATTTTTGTTTTAGTTTAAGCCTAGGTTCTACTTCTTTGAGACGGTGCTATGCCATGCCACGCCCCCGTCCAAGCCCACAGTTGTAGCTTTCTCTCACATTTGATTCGACCTTTGATTACTTAGAGTATTTCCGGTAAGACTCTCTTAAGACTTTGTAGACTCACACACAAACACACAGACACGCACATACATGCATACACATACACGTACACTTGAATTAGTCACTAAATATTTTAAGCGCTTTAAGCCTTAGTCTAAGCCGAACATTTTGCTCCCCACTGTCGCCCATTCCCGATGATTTCCGAACGATGATTTGAATCTACACATTGTACTACTTACCCGTACAACAGACACATATTGTAGTACTCGTACACCCTGTAGTCCACTTATTTATTTATACACATAATGATTTAATTATTCATACAACACACATATACATATACACATACATATACGAGTATATATGCAACCATATATATGCAACCCTATATATATCTTTGATTTTTTTTGCGTAATTTTGTAAGCGGCGCCAAGAGAGTGAGAAGAGAAAAAGTGTTCAATAAATTGTTTAGAATCCCTCAGTTCTTCATCTTTTTTCCCTCTCGCCTCTACGGGGAAGGAAGGGACGGACACATGCCAATAATATCTCCCTCGCACTCCCTTACCTCCGCATCATTGAGCTATACCTTGGATGGAAAGAATATACGTAGCCCGTAGTCTGCTTTGAGGCGCACTCAATGCCAAAAGAAAGCAGCGTTGAAAACGTAAGAACCAGATCCAATTCGATCCAAAGTTATATTCAAACAGTTGACAGACAGCAGAGTAGGCTATGACGTTTTCGTTTCACTTTCGCCTGCCACACTCGCGACACGAAGGACTTGACTTTTCAAGTCCGCTTTTGTGCCAGGTCCTCTCCGGCCCAGTAGGCGGAAGTACTATCGAAAGAAGTAGGAGCTATACCCGGTACTAACACAGTTTATACCTATACGAGTATATATACCAATCAATATAATCCAATAAAAGCAGCAATGCAAGAAAAGCTCGGAATGAATAATCAAACACTTTAGATTATTTGGATTCAAAGGAAAAGAACAAAGGTAAAGGTGGATGGCGAAATTTCCCCGTGGACTCGTGGGTATTATTTTTGAGATACATTTGAGCGGCTCATAACACATACAACTATTGCTATTTTCGGTTTGTAAAAGTGTGTGTGTGATATAACAAATGAAACAGTCTAATTTTGATTAAATGATGGCATGCTCTGCTTAACCGTCTTGTGTCCTTTGATCTCTGGCGGGTCGCCAAGACCGTCACCCGTATTCCATCCCTTACTTACGGGCTGGGCGGATCCTCGGCCAGCTTCAAGGACAGTTCGTACAGCCACTTGTGAGACGAATAAGAAGCGCGCTCCTTCAGGTCGGGCAGAGTGAGCTCGGCCTTGAGGTGGCGACGTCGCATGTCAGTAACGTGGTCAACGATCACCACACCGTCGGCTGTGATCTTGACCCTACCGGGACGGACCGTAACGGAGGGTCTGCAGTGGTAGTAGTTAGCATCTGAGAGAGTCCTAGAGAGCTTGTCAAAGTACTTACGAATCGGAAATGAGGTTATTGCTCTTAAAGTACTTGAGGAGCTCCTCGTATTCTGGATCGTAATCAGGTTGTCTGAAACAAGATGAATCCAATCAGTATGTGGTTCGAATGAGACTTTCCCACCCACTCACAGTTCATTCTGGTCGGACATTGTGTGATCTGCTAAAGTCTGCCGACTTCTTACTTAGAAAAATATATTCTTCTGACGAATTCCGAATGGAACTGATTTTTCAAATCCGACTGTAGTGCCTGGGCCTGCCTGCTGCTTCGTCTGCTCTCCCTCTGTGACACTCTACAAGAATTTGAATGCTATACCTACTGTGCTAATAGTTTTGTACAAAAGTGAGGCAATAGGTCGTAGGAACTCCTCCAGTTTTGTAACACAGTGGCACTGTAACTATGGCACTGCAGAGAGATGTTCGACAGTCTTCGCCGATCACTGAGTCCTGCCTGCGACCTAGCAATGAGTGATGCTTTTCGCTTCCCAGTTGGACAGAAACTTGAAATGGCGTTGAGAAATGTCCAATTGGTTTACAGTGCTATAGTTTTTCCCATCGGATATTTCACGATGGTCCCATTTGTTACGGCCTCTCATGCAGTGTGTCGAGGGCCCCTCCATTTAAGGTCGACTTTCTGCAAGTATAAGAGGGCTACTACCCTTTTCCAGGTGGTATTCTCTTTGTTAATCTACTGTAATATTGTCATATACGTATGTATCTACGTCAATACTCACGATACGTAATTGGCCGACTCCTCTAGCCGTTGTTACCAACCGTTTAGCGGCGAGTTTAAAGTAAATTCGGATTCTTTAATTTCAACTTAGCTAATTTTATTCAATTGTCAATTTTTCAACTACAAAAGTTGCACTTAATTTGTATCTGCACATAGACAACTGCATTCCATAAGCGGAAAATATAGAGTGGTAGAGAGTGTGTTCAATAATTGTTTGTATAATCCCTCAAAATTCAAATGTGAATATTTTCGATGGAAAATTATGATAATAAGCATTTTACTAGATGGTTGCGTAGGCAATATATAATTTAACTAAATTTCCCCTAAATAAAACTCAGTTTCAAGGCCAAAACACATACAAAAAAAAAACAAAAAAACAAAACAAATTTTTCAAAATTCAATTTAAAATTTCCATTTTGTTTGATGTGGCTTAAAGCTAGATCTATATCGTACGATTTTCTCAAACATATGCCGTAAATATATATAAGTTAGGTGTTTATATGTATCAATAAATAAATAAGTTTCCCTTAAACCTAGATGATGTGAACTCCATGAACATCTATCATCATTGAGCACCTCTTTTGGGTACGGTATCGCTGGGTATTGCGATACCACCCACCAATTCTGTTTGTGTCTCTTTCTCTATATATGTGTATGTGGATGTGTGTGATTTTGAGTCTTTGTGTATGTGTGTGTGTGTGTGTTTAAGCAATTTAACGACTAAATGCACCCAAACAAAAAAACGTTATGAATGGATCGATCGTTCGATCGTTCAGCACCAATACGAATGTGAAACGGAACCATTTGGAGCGGTTCGAGTATTGCATTGTTGCCCGGATACGGACGAGAAGCTAACATTACGGTGCCATCTCCATCTTCATCTTGGAACCTCTCTTTCTCTCTCTCTCTCTCTCTCTCTCTCTCTCTCTCTCTCTCTCTCTCTCTCTCTCTCTCTCTCTCTATTTCTCTCTCTGTCTTTGTCTCTTTATCTTTTCCGATTTCTGATCTCCGAGCAAAAAAAAGGATCGTATAAAAAGTCATACGAAATAAATAAATAATAATAGAAGGCAAAGACGAAGACGGAGGCCACAATCCGATCCGATCCGATCCGATACGATCCGATGACGATGACGATACTATCCGCACCGATCACTGAACCGTTTCATGCCCCACGACGGGGCTCTGCTGCCGCACTTGCTCCTGCTGCTGTTGCTGCTGTTGCTGCATGTGGCGCAGGCGGAAGAGGCGCAATGTCATCCAGGAGGCCAGGGTGCCGGGCACCGGCATGGGCGTCTGCTTGTCCAGCGCCTCCTTCTGCAGCTGGTAGCGGTAGAGCAGCGAGCCGGCGACCAGGGCCGAGACAATGGTGGCCGAGATGACCACGATGAACAGAATGCTGAACCCAGGCACGGGCATGCAGATGCCATAGACGACCTCCTCGCTGATCTTGCCCTGGAACACGGTCACTGCCTCCTGCTTCGAGTCCGGCGAGAAGGCCAGGTCTGCCTCGGAGATGACATCGTAGAGGCCACTGACTCCCACGTCGGCACTGCGCACTTTGCGATCTGAGATGACCAGGGAGCGGCGACGACGACGGCGGGGATTCTCCGGCGCCTCTGTGGTGGAGGATGTGGATGTGGATGAGGATGAGTCGGCATCAGCGCTAGGGGCTGCGGCCTTCTCATCGGGCTCCTCCACATCCAAGTCGATATGGTCCTCTCGCGATTGTTTCAGGGGCTCCGCCTGGGGCCGGTAGACGGGACGTGGCACATCCTCATCATCGCTTCTGGGCTCCAGAGAACGGGGCCCGGCCATGGGCACGCCCATGCGCTTCTGTGCCTCTAGCTGCCGTGGTCCGTGGGGGAACTTGCCGCTCTTCTTAAGGCCCAGATACCGCTCACCATCACCCCCATCCATGTCGGCCAGATCAGCGAGATCGTCGTCGCCGAACAGGTCGGACAGGTCGGCTTCCTCCTGATCCTCGTGCACGGGTCGCGGCTGCAGATTCGCACTCTTCTCGTGAGCGCCTCCATAATCCCCTCCAGCTCCCATTCCCACTCCGCCCACTCCTTGTCCGCCAATCGTCTGCTTTTGGTCGTGTATTATGTCCTCATAGAAGATGTCATGGTCCACACCCGGACCCATACCCAGGCCCATGCCCATGCCCATTCCCATTCCCATGCCCATGCCGTGCTGGGGCGGAGGCAGGGACAGATCCCGGAGCAAATCGTTGGTGCTGCTGCTGCCCATCGCATCCCCCATGTGAACATCCTTGCGCTCGTTGGCGTTAGTCACTCCGTGGCCCAGACCGAGGCCGAGACCGAGACCGCCCTCACCGCCAGCTCCCGCCACGCCCGAGTTCTGGCAGTGGTCGAGGCAGCCGTGGCGACAGATCTCCACCTTGCACTTGATGTGCACGCTCAGCGCGTCCGGGAACTTAAAGGCGTGAAAGAACGCGTACGTGATGACGGTGGCCCTCTCGTCGGGGGCGCGGGCCTTCAGGAAGCGTGAGATCATCTTTGGCCGCAGCACGCAGCCGAACTCATCCGAAAGGTTGATCACATGGCCAGAGCCGTCCGAGGCCAAGCAAGACTTAACGCGCATATCGAACTCGCCTGAAAGATAAAAGATACGAGCATAAGATACTGATTGGTCGGTCCAAAATATGCTTGGGCTTACCGCGGTAGTCGTTGATGGCCACGACGAGGGTCAGCGTCGATCCCAGGGGCACAATGCCGCTCACTGGCGGCGCCCAGGGTCCCTTGCCATGCTGAATCTCCATCCAGCAGTCGACATTATCACCTGCGCGGAAGTTATAGGATATAGATATGGATCAAAAGCGGATCCGACTGAATGGATTGCCTGGGCGACTTACCGCGGAAATCGAGCTGGATCACATCCAGATCAGCAATCACCATCGGGGGCTTGGAGGCGGTCTTCTCGTAGTCGTTGAACCACTCGCAACGCAGCCGCTTCGCCTCGTCCCAGACCTCCAGCAGATCCTTGTCGTATTGCACGACTACCTGTGATGTGATGGACAAAAGTGATCTTTAGTTGGGTTCAACACTTCGAAAGGGATGGAGGATGGGGGATGTTTGGGATGTATTGGGATGTATTGGGGATCATTATCGATTGCAGCCTCACCGTGTTCTCGTAGAACTGTCCGTTGAGATCCGGTTTGGTGCCGCATCGTGAATACGAGATGCGGAACGAGAAGAATGTCTTGCCCGTTGAGGGCGGCACATACACGCAACGCGGATCGCTATGTTGTCCTAATGTGATCAGAGTGGGGATTAGTACTCGTATGAGTGCAAGATTTTTAGGAGGATACGCACCTTTGGAGCTAACAATTCCCTCAAACGGATGCGAGAATGTTAGATGAACATCCATGTGATCCTTGCCGCACATCACCTCCAGGGAGACAATGTTGGGCATTCCGTCGGGCCGGTCCATAGGCCACAGTTCATTACCAGCTATGACTAAACTAAACTGCAAGAGTGGAAGGTGCATGTAGCAATAATGGTCAGTTATTGGCAGTGGTACGTGGCTAATATCGACTCATACAAAACATTCATTGGACTCTGATTCTCATTCAACCTCCAATCTGCCTATCATTCTGCCTATCATGCCTATCAAGGCCCAACGCCCACACTCATTCCATCTTAGGTAACCATTCTATCCATTTCCATGCCGAATTCGAGCCACTCCCTCTCGTGACGTGTCTCTTCCACAATTGATTGGATATGTTCTTTCTATCTCCTATCCAGCTGTACCGTATTCCACCCCATCAACAGTTATATTTAGGTATTTCTTTCCTACAATTTCATCTGCCAACTGATCCTACCATCTCTGTCCTATCCTAGCCCATAATCATAATCATCTCTGACCATCTCTATCTGCTTCTCCAGCTCAAGTTCCATCTCTAGCCTTGTGGGTGGCATCTAACGGTTCCCGACTGGCACCTGGCAAACGTGTTGCCAATAAAAACGAAACGGAAATCCAGTCTCTGGCCCAGGCAGCAGGCAGCAGCAGCAGCCCCTCGGCCATGGCCAATAAAGGCCAATCGAAATGAGAAAGCGAATTCCACCTGGTCCGCATCCGTTTGGCCGCGCTTTAGAAACTGGTCTGTCCCGATCTCCTGGGGCTCCCCCCATCACCTCTTCCCATCCACTCCAATCAGCTCCCCAGCCCGACATTTGCATACTGATACTTGGCCAAACTGCCTTGCCAAATACTGCTAGAGATTCCGTCTAGTTGCGAGGATCGATCGGCTTAAATCTGAACAAATTTCAAATGGAATTTGCATTTTCATACACATCCATATACGTATACATATATGTACATACACATAGATCGCCCCTCGACAGTTCCTTCCACTCATGGTTACTGCACCTGCCAAGCAACATGTTGCAGGTATGTGCAGTGCGTTTACCTGCCCCTATATGAAGCATGAAGCGGTGCCACGTTGTCTGGCATCTCAGTGCCAGACGAAAATGCAGGCGCCGGAGACACAGACAAAGCTCTCTTCTGGCCAGTTCACCAAATCATTTGGCCTAGGCTCGTAGCTAGTCAGTGAGCTGGCAGCAATAATTGAATGCTCGTAGAGATTACCATGCCTTACACTGAACGAAAATAAATATCAGATATAGCACGAGAATGTTTTTCACCAAAATAAACAAAAATATTCCTTGAAAATGGCACAGCCGAAGGCATACGAACTCCGTAGCATGTCTCGAGTCACTTCAGAGACTGCGAACAAGGCTTGCTGATTTGAATCCGCAGTGCTTCCACTCGGCTCTTCGTGATTCGCGGTGATCCGAATCTGAGTGAAGGGTAGGATTCGTAAGGATCGAAAGTATTAAAGAGACATGAGCACAGCTGTGTTTTTACGACTACTATGGATTCTACTATCATGCAGGATGAATTTAATGCAACATTCGCAGCCCATTATATCCAATAGTAATCTATCCAAAACAATCCTTATCCTCGTCAGTAACTTAACAAAAATCTATCTAGCGTATCTATCTATTTGTTTGTATGCAAGTCGAAAACGGTTGAATCGAATCGAATATTTCAATTGAATGACGATATCAAATAACTGTCATAGGAACCATCGATCTGCCAGGGGGGTAAGCGCTAGTCTTTCATTCTGTCGTACTGCTTTTTCATTCATTCGAATGCATATTACCCCTTAGTTATTCCCTATATTTTTCTGCATTGGAAAAACAAAAGCTCCAATCTGACTATAACATTTCTCTAACTGCAACTATCCATTCCTCTCCATTCCAATCAGTATTTCGACTTATTTTCGAGAACCTATTCAACGATTTGGTCACCGTGCCGACGCACGCCGTCTTTCAAATGTTTCTGCTGATCTACAATGATAAACCACGAAAGAACTGCTAGCAATGCTAGAAATTCTATCAGCTGGCACAGATTCGCGTGGCCAACCTGCAAAATAGCATTCGGGAATACGAGTAGATAGATAATTATATGGCTTTTCCAAGAGTCATGGTTAGAAGCGTTTTGGTTCTCTCTCTCTTTCTCCATCGGCGTATACGTTCTACGATTATAGTCGGACTCGTATTCCTACCTTGTATTCGTGATCGGAGCTCGTCGGGGAAGCCTATAAAAGACTAACCAGTGCCGGATGGCTAATCAGTTTGCTACGCAAAACCATCCGAATCACGCTCCCGTATAAGAGATTGCTCGGTTCTGTAAACCACATCGTTCTTATTAGGAAATAAACTAAACATTCGTAATAGTCGTAATGGATCGCTGGCAAAATCGCGTTGCTGTCGTCACCGGAGCCAGCTCGGGGATTGGAGCCGCATGCTGCAGGGATCTGGTGGCCAAGGGCATGGTCGTGGTGGGTCTGGCTCGCCGTGAGGAGCGGCTGAAGGAACTGAAGGCAGCGCTGCCGTCCGAGCAGGCCGCCCGCTTCCATGGCCGCAAGTGTGACGTCAGCCAGGAACAGGACGTTGTCGACACCTTCGCCTGGATCGATGCCACGTTGGGTGGAGCCGACGTTCTCGTGAACAATGCCGGCATCTTGAGGCAGGCGGCGGATATCGTTAAGGAGGGCAACGGCCCCGATCTGAGGGCCATCCTCGACACCAATGTGCTGGGCGTGGCCTGGTGCACGCGCGAGGCCTTCCGCTCTCAGCAGCGGCGCAATGTCCTCGACGGACACGTGGTGATCATCAACAGCGTGCTCGGGCACCGTACACCGGTCACGAGCTTCAGCCTGGGCATGTATGCCCCCTCCAAGCATGCCGTGACTGCCCTGACCGAGGTGCTGCGCCAGGAGTTCCTCAACAAGAAGACCCAGACCAAGATCACAGTGAGTTTCTCTTACCCTCGAATTGCCGCTTGCCTCTAACCGAAGCTCTTCCTCATCCGTCCCCAGAGCGTGAGTCCCGGCGCCGTCGATACGGAGATTCTCGACAAGAGGGTCCTCGAACTAATGCCCGGTCTGCCCATGCTGCGCTCAGAGGACATTGCCGATGCCGTCTCCTACTGCATTCAGACACCACCCAATGTCCAGATCCACGAGATGATCATCAAGCCCATTGGAGAGTCCGTATAAGGTCTCTGGCACCCATCTACGTGTATGCAATCCTGATATTAAACAAACCTAAGTTTCGATTACGTTCTGAGAGATAACTGATATGCTTAGATCCGATCTAGAAGCTCCGCCCTCATCTGAGTTCAAGGGCAGTATATTTTGTAGATAAAAGCGAATAAGTCTCCCTCAGCAGACTTCTTAGAGAGGCATCTTTCTACCAATTTTACTAAATACGCCTATAATTTGACCGCCTTTATTAACACCTGCAGTCTCACTGTTCTAGAGCCAGTTCAGAGAAAATGTATTGCTTGGAAATAATTTCTATGTTCATTGAGATAAGATCGTACGATTATTCGCTGTTCCCCAGGCCAAGGTCGGCAAATCAAACTTTAGTTTGTAATTAATTCTATACGAGTACGAGTATGTGTATAGTTTTGGTGATAAGAGCCGAGTAAATTCTGTGGATATGCGACAGCTATCGAGTGTTTTGTTGTACTTACCATTAAGTGTAAAATAAATATACAGCTACTAAGTCTAAGGTCCCACAGCCGTGTAGGACCTTTTTGTGGGCTCCACATGCTGGTGCTGGGCGTGGCGATCGGATCTGCAACGAGGCGAAAGAGTATTGAATATTATTGGGTTTCGGTTACGCTTCAAAAGGGGAAAGGTGCTCGGTGGGACTACCCCAATGATTTGTATGCTACAATCACTATCGCGAGGGAGGGTACGAGGGGGTCTTATCTCTCCTCTCTCTCTTTCGAACTAAGGTGGTTTACTAAGCCATAGGCACAGTGGGCTACGAATTGGCAAACTGAACTTGAATTCCCCCAAAGACAATTGTACCCCCAATTTCCGTGCAAATACTAATTGATGATCCGCCGTTGCACTGATCGCTTTTACCCCACTGTATCGCACAGTTCGCGTGGGCGAACCCAACCAGACCAAGACGGACCCGTCGGCAATTGCAACTGTTGACTGGCTGCTAATGCCAAGTGCGATCTCGACTCCGATCTCCATTACGATTATATAGTTGGCTTGTCGGGCTCTGTGTCTGTCCATCACGCGGCTCTGACCGAACAGGAACGAGGAACGAGGCACGAGGGCCGCAGGTTGAAGCAGCCGCAAATCGTGATCCCAAATAAAGTGAGACACACTAAATTGCGGCAATTTCGATGATCGATCGATCGAATGTAGGTACTCCTGATCTCATTGCAAGCGATCGCCTGGTTACTGGTTTTTTGGTTACCAAATGAGCTAAATGGTAAACGATAGATGGCCGGATAGACATACTCGTACTGTTGCGTGTTGATCGTAGATCTACAAGATCTTTTGGGGCTAATCAGATTCCATTTTCTCCATCGTTCTAAGTCGTTTAATAATGATATTCATGGATTTGAGAGTTCAATGATCCTAAGGACTGGAATAGTTGGAGCTGCTTCTTATACGACATCTCCCGTTTATCGATTAAGATGGTTATGTATTCTAGTATGTGCTAAGGTACATATGGTAGATCGTTCATCAATAATATTCATCTCTTTTATTGATATCTTTCGTGCATTTCCCTCCCTTAATTTCTTTGATTTCCAAATGGATGTTTGATAACTTTTACGAGTACCCATGGCAAACGCTTCACAGTCTTTTTCGATCATCTGCCATCGACCGCACTCTACGGATGTTTCGTTAGTCGATCGATCGATCGAGGCCAATTATAGCTACACATTCACCCGAAAGCTTCCATTCGCTCTCCGCTTACGGTTAACCTGAATTCCTGTCCTCTTCTTTCGAGTACTCGCATAATCTTCCTATATTCCTGCCCCTGACTTCGCCCCTTTTAAATTCCCGAACGCTTTTTCTGTGGGGCGACACAGGAACATTAAGTGCACGCGGTCGCCGTCGCGGTCGATCACATTATCCTCCGCGACGTGGTCGTGGTCGTGGTCGTTCTCATCCCAATTCGTATGTTAAATATCAATTGATAAGGGCCTTTCCCCCTTATGTTTTTGGTCAAAGGAGCCCATCGGAGTAATAAAGATGTCGATGTGCGTCATTAGCGCGGCGCATGGAACGTTGGGGGGATCGGGTACTGAGCACCAATGACTGATGACTGAACGTATCCGGGGCCAGATCGCACTTAACCTGACGCCCCCGGCCAATGGGGCAGCCGAAAATTGTTCGAATACGTGAAATGGCCGCAAATGTGCGGCCACGAAAAGAAGCCATAAACAAATTGAAATTTAATAAACGGCCAGGCGGCCAATTTCCCTGGACCTGGACTTGGATCTGGACTTGGACCTGGACTTGGACCTGGACCTGGCCTGCTCTCTGATCCATTCGATCAGTGGCCCCCCGGGGGGTCCATTTTAACATTGCAAATTTTGGTGGCTGCGCTGCCTGACGCTTGGACAGTGGACGGGACGGTCTGTTGCCAGGCCTGCTTTGTAGCCTCGTGAGTCACCCCGGTGCAGGAAGGAAAATCAGGCTGCAGCAGTGACCCACTGCGACATAGTGTGTCCAATGGGCTTGCAAAATGAATTGAGCGATCACCGGGCCAAGAATGAAGCACTTTAATGGCCAGGGGTGCACTTAGCGGAGGTCTATTCCAATCAACTTTACTTTACGATTTGTGCTACCGCGGAAATCGTTCTGTTACTGCAGGAATACCGGAATAATGTCAAACAAAAACTCAAATACAGAATAGATAATGTTACATTAATCAAAAGCAGGCCTAAATCGATCTCATCCCTCTGTGAATTTTGATAACAGACAAGCTGTTCAGCCATTAATCGAAAGACAATCGAAGCGAGAGCCACAACGGAATACCCCCCAAAAGGAATACTGATGTTGTATGAAAAGCGACCGCGAAATTAGTTGCCATTTAAAAGCTTTTTTTGTTGGGACTAAATTTGGGGGACTATGACTTTTTTTGTATAATAAACATAAAGAAAATCAAAAGCATTTGTCAGAGTACATTTTTGTAAAGCCAATGATCGATTTTGTATGCCCAACTGTTTATCTGTTTATCGATAGCTTGCACGATAACTTTCTGCCGAGGATCTGGACGAGCACACCTGCCGCATTGAGTAGACCAAGATCGACCACGACGACTAATAGATCCCCGTCAAATTTCACCGGAACCGAACCGAACCGAACCCGAACTTTCCAATTCGCACAATAATTCTTTCGCATTTCGATTGGGTACACAGAGACAGAGCTGCTGCGATAAATATTTACATTGGCAATTGTTCAGTGGGTAAACAGCAGCAGCAGCAGCAGCACTTTCCCTGCTCTGCCACCAATTAAAGAAATGCCGACAATCAATCAATCAATCAACCCGACAATCCGACAATCCGACAATCAGGCAGTCAGTCAAGCCCACATCAATTCCATCGGGCTGTAATAACAAAATCTCATTTCGCGTCTCTGTCTCCGTTGATCGCCGCGCCGCCTATTGTGCCTGGCCTGGCACACACTTTTACCCAGCAACAGGTGAAAATGAAATCGAAACTGTGCGAACAAAGCGGCGCTCGAATACGAACAAGAAAAAGATGATGGACGCTCCCGCTACCACACCCCCCCCTTCACATTTCGACCACAGAAATGCGGTCAACGGAGATTCTCTCGCAGAACTGTAAATCGGTCGATGGCGCCGGGGAGGGGAAGGGGGAAGGGGGAGAGGGAGTGTGAGGGAGGGGGCCAACGGTAAACGGCTGATATGCTTATTTGTCTTTTAATTTGGAGCCAATTAATTTCTCTTCTCGTTTATTGTCTCTCGACACACACACACACACACATGCACACATGCACACACACTCCGCGACTCCCGAGCACAAGTGAAAAGAAAACTTGCCTCTACCGAACTCAAACTGGAGATCTCGAACTTGCACTCGAAGTACCTAAAACAAAGATAATGGAATAATAGCAACAGAGATCGAGGCTCTCGATAACCTTGCCTTGCATTGCATAGATCGATCCCGTTTAAGCAACTAATCGATATAAAGTATATGTACTTGGAGTTGGTTGGATAATCTTCATAGACAAACATGATTTTCCCTTTTAAAAGGTGTCCATAAGCAGACGACTGAGTAACGATCAACTGTGAACAGTAAATGCCTCCCTCTATCGTTTCAATCGATCAATCATGTTAGGATGTATTGATTGTACTTAGCGATTAAATCTGGGAGACATTATTCCCGAAGGGCGGGACGTGGGCTGTTGATCTCTTAATATTCTACATAGATACACACACATGCGAGTAGCAGGGTCGGAAATCATAAATACTCCTTACGCAAGGGTACTCGTACAGCGAGACAGCGCCTAGGCTAACTGTAACTCATTCTCGCTCTCCCACTCACTCCCGCTCTCGTCGAGTGTCTGCGTCTGGGCCAGCTGTTTTGCATGAGTGCAGGAGCGAGAGTGGGAGCGAGAGCGGGAGCGAGAGCGGGAGCGAGAGCGTGAGCGAGGAATCAAAAGTCAGCGCAGAGGCGCCCAATTAAGAGCCGCCGCATGGTATGGGATGGGATCTACTTAGGAGCGGAGCCAGGCCCCGGGTCCGGGCCTTCTCAGGCGCAGTCTAACTAAGTCAAAGAAAGTGCGATGCGACGCGACGCATTGAAGAGCCCGGCGTCTGCCGCCGCGTGCTGCACGCTCTGATGGCGCTTAATTAATGATGCTGCTACCTCTGCCGCTGCAATTAACAGTACCGCACGCTTGCTGCAGCTGCAGAAGTGGAAGAACGGAAGAGAGGAAAAGTAGAAGTTAGTTGGACACGCTCCACGCCCCAAGAGATGGGCTTAGCTGAACGGCACCCTCGTACCCTGGAGCTCGCCCGATCCGATCCGATCCGAACCGAACCGAACCGATCCAATTCGATTTGATCCAAGCTCGATCGATGGAATGGATTCGAAGTCGAATGAAATGGCAAAGAAATGGTTGCATCAAAAAGCGATCAAAACCCAAACAAAAACTGGAGCCCCAACCGCACTTTGCTTACAGTTTTCACTTTTCTTTCTTGTGAGATGTGGGATTGATGAATGGATGGTGGGATGGTGATATGGTGGCGGCACAATAATGGAAATGCCAGTGGAAATTGAAATGGAAGTGGAAATGGTTCGGTTCGGTTCGGTTCGGTTCGGTTCCATTGCTATTGAAGACCGACCACTTTCGAATCGAACAGAGAGCCCCCGGACCCGGCTATAACGGTACGGCGAACAACCAGCAAACGGTAAATCACATGCCTATGCTTCATTGCTGTTTATCTGTTTTTGTGCTTTTTTGATGAGATATGTATGTATTTTTAGCTTCTGTTTTTTTGTGTTGTTTTTTTTAGAGTGCTTCCAGAGAGGAGCGCCACCAGATGGTGCGGGGTGCGGGGTGCGGGGTGCAGGGCATGGGCATACCGTGCTCGTCTCATAGTGAAAAGCAGCAATAATCACGATAATGATGCCACTACGTTGTGGCACGGGCATGGGGTATGGGTATGGCTAAAGTAACAGTAACAGTATAAGTAACAGTAAGGCCGAAATCAAAATACATTTTTAAATGGTTCACTTTCTTTTAATTAAACTGGTTCCACCAGCCCCAGCCCCAGCCCCAGTCGCACCTCCCCCTCCAGACATGCAACCCCCTTTCCATCCAGCAGCCACAGTTGCCGCCCTCTCGGACCACCTCCATCCCCCACACCTTGGGGACCCGCCGAGGGTTCCCAGGAGGGGGCTCGAAGCAAGTTTGTCCACTTTTTAGTTTTTTGCTTAGTTTTTTTCGGGCGCATTCTGCAGCCGTAGTCGTCGTATTCGCCGTAGCCAAATGCAATTTTACTTTGTGTAATTAGCTCGGCATGGATATGGCTGTGCCGGTGGTGCCGCACAGTCAGCCACAAAATTAAACAGTCTCTGGGAAACTGACTTGGCAACTGCGGTCTTGTGATGATACAATCCTCCACCTTTCGTCTTCACAGAATATACTGAAGAAACGTCAGTGTAACATATCTAAAAGTATCATCTAGTGGCTGGCACTATCTGAATCACCAATAGATCAAATATGGATCCGATTTTGACGGTTTCCTTGAATGTACGGAAATTTCTAGTTCTGGAGCAGGAGTCTCCATGGTCTGCATTTTCAGTTTTCAGCTCAAAAACTTGTATCTATTGCCTAGAAACGATTTCAGGGGTTATGTTGGTAGTCCATATCTCCTTTTCGATCGATTTTAGACGTGTAAGCAGGCTCTCATTTGTTGGGGCACATCCGCTGGAGCCTTAGCGGTTGAATCATAACTCAAATTATCTGCTCACTTCAAAGTTTTGAATTTATGACAATTTCAGACAACGATTTGCCACTAAATGCAATGGGAAATGGGAAATGCAAATGCAAATGCACAAAAGGCAGAAACAGGGAGAAACAGGAAGAGGAACAGGCGGGAGGGGTGTAGTGGAGTGGATGACATCGTTCCCAGTTGTTGAAGCAGCTGTGTACAACTGCTGCAACTACTCGTACCATGAATTCTGTAGCTGGAAACGTCCAAAAGGCTTTGGTAAAGACCGAGAACGTGTCAAATGGTCCCAGTCTCATTCGCATTCGCAGTTGCATTTGCATTCCCTACCTCTCTGCAGACTCTGCACCCGACTGTTGCAGCTACTCGTATTCAAATTTGGGGCATGAACCAACCAATTCCTCGTCTCCTCCGTTTCGCCTGCGACAAAACTTTTGCCAGGCTCTCGACTGTCTCTCTGTCTGGCGGCAATCTGTTGTCAACTTTGAGCAACGACATGACAGCTGCCATGAGAGTAGCCCCCAGCAGCGCTCCGCTCCAAAGTCAAGTGCAAACAATGCGCTTTCCTCTAGGAGCGTATGCATATGGAAATGCATGGAAGTGGAAGTGGAGGTGGAGGTGGAAGTAGAAGTGTAGCTATTTAGCTATGTAGCTATGGCAGCAGGTCCCCAAGGGCGGAACCAAATCTTATCAGCGGGCCTGCAGCAGCCCAAGGGCTTTGCCTTTTAAGTTAACGCAATTTGTTGACCTCAAAGACTTGGCCCCCAATCGAAGCAGTTTGAGGGAGCACGAGTTTCGGGATAGCTTTCGATTTCAAGGAGGATTTTATACGAGTACATATGAGCTGGGAAGAGGAAGAGGAAGAGGAAGAGGAAGAGGAAGAGGAAGGGGACCCAAATGTGGCACGAAAAGTTTCCATTTCATTATTGGAATGTCTGTAGAAAGGCAAAGAACAGTTAGACGGTGAGACGCTGAGACGCCGCGGCGTCTCTCCATCCATCTCACTGTTTTCTCGCTTGTAGCTTTGATGGTTGTTGAATACAAATTAAGATTCTGTGAAAGAAACGACGCTTGTCGTCGCTTTATCTGTATCCGCATCTGCATATCGTACAGGTATTCGTATTCGTATCTCTATATGTATCTGTATATGTATCTATGGGTCTCAGTGTGTCGTCGCATCCGTGTCTGTGCCTGTGTCTGCCGCGAATGGCATGTGAAAGAGGGGCAGTGGCAGTGGCAGTGGCAGAGGCAGTGGCAGCAGCAGAGGCAGCTTTGGGAATAGAATTTACTGGGTCGATCGCAGCAGCTCATAAATTATGCGTCATCAGCATCGAGAATCGCGACCATCGATGGTGGCTCCAACGGGCTCTGCTCACGCTGGTCAGAGCCAAACAATGAATGAATTTCAAATGAATTCAAGCGAACACAACAAGAGACACAGATACGGGTCGGGCCTTTAGTCGGGCAGAAGGGGGGAGACCTTGACTCAGAGGCGGCTAAGGCTGAGCTGAGCCCCCCTCCCTCCTAATATTGGCTAAAGCAAATCATTTGAGGCCAAACAAAGAGATAGTCCACTGCAGCCGAAGCCGAAGCCAGAGGCCGAGCTCGAGTCGGAGTCGGAGTCGGAGTCGCAGATGGGAAGAGACACACAGATACTCGTAGATGCCGTTTGCTGATCTCCGCTTTGCCAACAACTGGGATCCACAGACGCGACAACGAGGCCTACGGTCTACAGTTTTCAACTTGCAACTTGCAACTTGCCATTGCATTTATGGCCAAGTCGCGTGTTTCTTTGCAGTTGCCAATCTCTGGCTCTGGCTCTGCCCCATGGCTCTGTCTCCGTCTCCGTCTCTGTGTCGCTGCCTGTTCCTGTATCTGTATCTGTATCTGCATCTGTGTCTGTGTCTGTGCCACAAGAGTTCTTTGGCTCTGTCTGCAGCAGGAATTGAGTTTATTGTGCCACAGCGGCGTGCCTTGGATTGTCGCATCAGCTTAATTAGAATTCGAAGTAGTTAACGGTGCATTTAATGCGCTCCAAAACGGATCAAATGCATCAACACCGCTACCACTCACTTCTCATCAGCGCCAGCACACTTGCCGCCGCCTCCTCCGGGTGTATCTGTATCTGCTTGTGGGCTCTGTTCCATTTATTGTGCGAGTATCTCCGGGAATGCCAGTAGCCAGTAGTCCCGACTAATGGAATCGAGTCCAGTGACGAAAGCTGTCACAATATTGATTCCCATTGGAGTGAGGGATTATGGTATTGGACATGCTGGCAATGCTGACAAATGATGATGTACAGCTTATATTTATTATACACATATTCGATCCCCTCTCACACGGCCTTCTCCTGTTCGTCCGTTTAGTGCCCAGTCAGTGACTTGTGTCGCCAGCTATTTTACCAGAGGATCTCCTCCATGGGAATCATCATTATTCTTATGGGAAATAACCATAACCAATAGCTGTCCCAAATCTGAGTCGGATCGTTCATTTACAAACATTAACATTCGTTGAAACCCTTAATCTACAAGAATAATAATGATTATAAAGCACATCCTTTGTGTACATCAATATGTACACATATCCTTTTTAATATATGATTATTTGATCTCGATTTATAACATTGTCATAACGTAATCCCCTAATCCTCAATAGCATCAAAAATGCATAAGTATCGGTGAAAAATAGCTCCTTTAATAGTTTGGTACATTCAGTAGATGTTGTATGAAAGATCTTTTATCGGAATACCATAATCGAATAATTGCATTTTGAACTTACCGATAGAGCTTGATCTTTCCGATGGTCAAACACACACAATTTTGAGTGCTCTCGTTAGTATTTCTGCTGTTTTAGATTCCTTATATTTCCGTATTTCTGGAACACTTAATATCAAACGGGAAATTTAGGCTGAGTTTGGCAAATGCATTAAAGAGTAAAAAAAAAAAAAATAAGAAGAAAGAATGTGTAAAATATGTACAGAAGTAGAAGGCCGAAGTGAAATCGGAACGGACCGGACCGCCTAACACGTAACGCAAATAAAGAGGAATGCCAGCAACCAGGCAACGAGGAAACGAGGCAACCAGTCTGGGAGCCCAAGACACCCCCCTCCCCGCCACCACTGTTCTCAAATGGAGAACTGATTGGTGATTAGTTCCCATTTGACATATGTGTGCGAGGAAAATGCCTCCCCGAATGTCCGCCTCTCCGACTCTCCGACTGTCTGCCTGTCCGTTCAGAGATTTGGTCAATAATTAGTGCATACGAGGTACAGGTGCAGCAGCACCTGTTGGGGTACTGTGTATACGGTTGGATAGACAGCAGGATGGGGAATGACTATGGGAATGATCCGACGGATGACGATGCTACTTTTGTGGGTCTCGTCTGGGTCTGGGTCTGGGTCTGGGTCTGGGTCTGGGGGCCTGGCCTGGCCTGGCCTGGCCTGGCCTGGCCTGGTCTGGTCTGGGGTGGCACGTAGAACTCTCCGTGTTTTTATTCTGGCTGTGTACGTGTGATTGTTATGATTATTATTATGTATTATTATTATTTTTCCACGGCTTTTGTCGCTGCTGGGAAAAGCTGTGGAAAGTGCCCCATCGAGTGGAGAGACACAAACGCGAACGCGAACACGAACACGAACACGAACGGAACGCCGAGCACAAATCTGGCTGGTGTGTGTTTCTCTGTGGAAGATCGTTTCGAGCTGCAGTCGGGATTTGATTTTGAGGTTGATTTTAGTTTCGATTCTGAGGAGGATGGAGGCGCAAGATAAAGAAGAATCAGACACAGACACAGAGGCAGAGGCAGAGACAGAGACAGAGCCAGCCGCATTTGTGCTAATTGGGAAAATTAGAAAGCATGAAATACTCGGCTGCATTTGCTGTCTAGCTGGTTAATCGGCTCCCAAGCAGCAGCAGAAGCAGCAGTGGCAGTGGCAGTGGCAGTGGCAGTGGCAGTGGCAGGTCCGAGTCCACATGAAACACCACCCCCCTCTATAGCGTCCCGAGCGCAACCCGGTTGAAGGCTGCACAATGTGTTTCACAGAAAATACCTATGTCTGAACATGGGCATGTTCCCAGCTCCTTTTGCGCCAAATTGGACGAAAGTGAAATAAAGTCTCAAATTCTGCATGCACATACAAATATATATAATTGCAAATTACACGATTACAAGGCTTTATATTAATAACAAATTAAAAAAAAAAAGATGTTTCCAAAAAATACAAGTCAGATGATCTAAAAACAAAAGGTTTCACACAGTTTTCTGAACAGTTTCCTTTGGCTATAGCTTTTGTTTGGTATAGGGGTACGAATGGGCATACGGTTTGGCTATACGGATTTGTGGATTGAAGAGTTGCAAGTACGCTGGGACTTACGGGTAAAAAACACTCACTTCACTGAACTGGACTCGCTCGCTCGCTCTCTTTCTTTCGTTCTTTCTCTCTCTCGCGTTTGCTGTATTTTTTTTATTCTGCGCTTTGGCGCAGGTAACGGTAATTGTAAAACAACAACAACAAAAAAATACACTGACACTAGACACTGGGGGGAGGAGGAGGAGGAGGAGGAGGCAGGCGGCAGGCGGCACTTGGGCGTCGCAGAACTGAAAAACGAGGCTCGATCACGATCCGAGCGGATTCGGACTCAGACTTGGACTCGGATTCGTATTCGTATTCTCAAAGCCTGGGATACGGTGAGATGCGATGCGATGCGATGCGATGCAATGCGAAGCGATGTGGCAAGCAAGCGGCCAAGCGAGCAGCACGTGTGAACTCGACGAGCGACGAACGCGAAATACGCAAACCAGCCAAGATACTTTCTTTGGCCTCGTAATGTAACTGTCGGGAACACAAGAAGAAAATCAAGCCAGACACAGATACACACAGACACAGGTGCACGAGCCCGAGCGGAGACGAGCGCAGAGTGTAGCGACTGCGGCAGAAGCTTCGGGCTTCGGCTGCTGCCGCTGCTGCTGCGGCTGCGCCACGAGCTTTCAAACACTGCTACACTGTTGGCAGCTGCACAAATGAGCACAGTCACAGCCGAGAGAACTTGTTGCTTGAAACTCTCTTTCTCTGCCTCCACTGGTTCTGCCTCTTCTCCGGCCTAGGCCTCTGCTGCTCTGCTGCTTGTTTGTTCTTGTAGTGGCACTTGGCCAGGCCTAGACTGAGACAGATATTGGACGGCGCGGCGCCGCTAATCAAGCGGCCTAATGACATAGAATCGCTTGCCAATTAGACGCGCCACGATCAGCAATAAAATCTGCCACTACACTACCCACCTTTTAGGCAAAGATGCTCCTGCAAAAGGAGCACAAGGAGAGCACACTTGTATACCCTGGCACTTGCATCGCAGATTATGAAGGGCCATATAAGCTCTATGCGCATTTACATTTGTACATACATATGTATATTATTGATCAGTCACTCAGTTTTCTAATATTGATGAAAGCTGTACTTAAGCCTATACATTCAAACATATGTACATATGTATGTACATGCTAGCGGTCCTCTTGACCTATATGGCTTTTAGCTCTTTATGATCCTAAGAACTTACATGTATGTATATACAAGTATGTACATATGTATGTGCATTTAATGTTTGTTCAATAATGCTTTGTATATAAGAAGTCGTTATTTTGCACATTCCACATAGCTTCGAGTACGAGTATGTATTGTAAAGTCGAATTCGATCGAAAAGGAATCGCATATCAAATGGGTCCCATTGAACGGACCGATCTGCTATCAAAAGCTTCGGCGCCCAAAACGTAACATTTTTTGTTTTTGCTTCTCGCTATGTCGCCAACATGGAAGCTTGTTGCGTCGTAGATTTGGCGCACTTGAACTTGAACTTTCAAAGCAGACATTTTTAGCAGCGGGCGGAGCGAGCCTGTATTCGACTGTGAATACCCAAGCAAGCTTTAGCTCTCAGCAAGACAGCGCCGGTGAGGAGCGCTATTAGCAGAACCGATATACCCCATCTGTTGGGGGTATCGAAAAGCACAAGCCAAAAGCTGCGTAAGCGGGTGCGGGTGCGGCTGCGGCTTCGGCGTGGATGTGGATGTGGGAATAGTATGGGTAGGGGAAGCTGACTCCTGCTTAGACTGTAATGCGCATAAATTATTTGGGTTCCCAATTGGGCAACATTTATGTTTGTTCTATAGAAGCAGATCTTTCCATCATAACGGTGGATGGTTGAATGCTGAATTCTGGCTGATGACAACTGATCAAGGTTGGGGGACAGTTAGCGATCAAATTGATTTGAAGAATAAGCCAAAAATTTCCGTTTCCGCACTGTTGCAGACACCGCTTACCATTTGACGGGAAACGACTGCCTATTCTCTCTCTTACACACGCATACACACGCAGACATGACTGATGTGCAACGGTTTTTATGCTGGTGTTGTTCTTGCCTTGTGCTTTTCTCCTCATTTGCTGTTAGAGAGGCTGCTGCTGCTGCCGCCGCTTCAGCTCTCTCTGGCTTCTTCTATCCTACAAGCTGAGATTCTCTTTTGCACACACACACACACTCTCTCTCAGAAACTGGGCGCATTTAAACGGTAAACATCATGAATGCATTTGGAAAGTGGTTGTGGTTCGTGGTGTTTGCATTTTGCATTTCTTCGCATTCTTTCTCTGTCCGCTGCCCGCTGCTGCTGCTGCTGATGCTTCTCCAGCAAAAGAAGAAGGAAAAAAGAACAACAGCAACGGTAATACAGACCGAAGACGGGGTTTTCATTTCTGAGAATTGATTGGCCGTCGCGCCGTGCTCCACACGCCACTGCCGCAGCCTGAGCCTCAGCAACAGCCACAGCCAGTCTTAATTTCTTGCTGCATTCCTTTGGATTCTGTACCGCTGCAGCAGCAGCAGCAGAAGCAGCAGCGTCTGCAGCAACAGGTGCTGCTGCTGCCTCTGCTGCTGCAGGCAGTCCAGACTGCTGTTTCTGCGGCAGCTATTGCGATTGTGATTAAATAACGTTTGTTGGCCGGTGTCGGCGTCGTCGTCCTGATCGTTCGCTTCATTAGCTCAACATGGACAAGGTGTATTAAAATAGGGTGAGGCATTCTCTTACAACAGCTGCATATTTCCTTTTGGTTGTCCGTGCGGCAGCCTGAAGAAAGAGAAGTAGTTTCAGGAGTTTAACCTTGTACATCGTCGACATGTGTGCCAGGGCAACAAAGTTTGCGCCCAGCTCCATTCCTTGTAGAGAGATCTCTGCTCTCAGAATAGCGCTCCTCGTCGCGCGTTCTCTCAGAGCTCAACCCCACGATGCGATCTCTTTTCTCGTCGTGCTCTTCTCTTTCAAATCCACTGCTAGTCCCACTCCCCTCTACAAGCTCCACTCTTCGCACTCTCCCCTCACAACTCCACTCGTCTTCGCTCGTCGCACAAGCTCGTTCTCATTCCCATTCCACGCATGCGCAGTCCGCTTTTGAATTTGGCATCATCAACAGCAGCAGTGGTGCCGCTGCCGCTGCCTCTGCTTCAGCCTCTGCCTCTGCCTTGGCCTCGACCGTCGCGTCGGACGTCGCCATCGCTGACGCTGTCGCAGTTGTTCTCTCATTTCTTTCTTCCCACTTGGCGTGTAAACTATCGCCATTGCCTGTTTCTATGACAGGCATTGGCACACTTTGCCTCTCTACCATTGCTTCTGTTGCTGTCATCATTGTAATTCCTCAACGCACTTGCCTTTGCTTCACGACTGCTCTGCTACTGCTGCTGTTGCTGCTCCAGGTAGTTCTCGCTGGCATTGCCATTGCCTCCTTCGTCGCTGCGTCCTCTGTCGCCGAGTGCCCATTTGGCTAAGTCGACTATTTAACTATTTTTGCTTTTTGGCTCGATAAGCTCTCAAGATGCTGCTCCATTTGGCTGTACGCGACATTTATCTCTGATTTTATTTTATGGCGCGTTGTCGGCGTCCTCCAGCCCTACTCCCCTCAAAACTCCACTCGACTCAATTGACTTGTACCACCTGTGACTCGAATTGGGGCCCTCGCCACCGTCTCGTCGTGACCCAGAAGCAAATGAAGCTGAGTGCGCCCAGACACCGCCATTGTTGTCGCCTCCGCCAGAAAGCTAATGTCGATGCTAATTTGTGTCCATTATGGGGTTAGTGGGACCCGTTCCGTCTTTACACGGCCCCCGACAAGATTGATGGCAGTCGGGCCACTTGTGTCGTGGGGGCGTGGCTTTGCGACTCATTGTGTCACCTGCAATTGGCATTTGGTAAACCCAGTAACTGGTGGTTCTCGCAAGGGGAAATGGAGAAATGACTGGCTGCGACTAGAGAGGCGTTTAGACAATCCTTACCTGAGATTCCTGTATCCTTTTCGCAAATAATGAGGAACATAGTATACTATAAGCACACTTTCTTAAGCACTTGTTTATAAATACATATGTACATAACATCTAGTTTTTTCTGAATAGAATCGGCCAAAGAACCATTTATTGTTGGAAAAACATTATTGGCTCCGAAGAAATCTAAGATAAAAATTAGATCACAATATTCGTATTATATAGCCTTTTCTTCTGGATATAATTCGCAATTTAATAAACTTGGAAGCCCCTCATGGGGGGCCTAGTGTTCATGTGTACATACATATGTAACTTGGAGCCTGGCGACCCCATCAGAAGTTTAACTGAGAAGAAAGAGAAGCTTGTTTCCCCTCAAATAGTAGATGCATGCTACCTCATTTTATGTGGATTGTGGAGGATATCTAGCCGTCTCCTTTCGAGCAGTGTCTAATTTTTCACCTGCACTTGAGCTTGAGATGAATTTGAATCGGAATTTGGTGACCCCGACAATAGGTTCGCGTTCAGTTGGGAGGTATGGCTGACTTGAAGGATAGTTGATGTGGGTTGTGTACTGGATTCGCAATCGACTTCACTTGCAGCCCCCACAGATGGCGCAGATGCTTCCACGATGGCAATGACAATGCCGTTGGCTAATGGAACTGGGAATGGGAATGGGATTGGGATTGGACTCGCACTGCCACTGAGACAGAGACTGACACTCAGACTGAGACTGCGACTGGGACTGGGACTGGGACTGGCAGTTGTTATGTGGTTATCTGGCCAATGCCATATAAGTCGAGAAATGCGCAGTTAGGCAATCAATGGCCAACGATCCAGCGACGCTTCTTGGGCTCCGATTGTGGCAGAGGGAATCGCAACTGCCATCGGAATCCGCAATGGCACTGGCACTGCCACTGCCACTGCCAATGTCTGTGGATCTATCTGGCTGTGGCAGAGAAGCTGTAGCTGTGGCAACGTGTGTGTTATGATTGGCAACGGTTTGTTGTTTGGCTGCTTACTGAGTGAGTGGCTGCCTGCCTGCCTGCCTGCCTGCCTGCATGCCTGCTTGGTAGGTTGGTCAGTTGCCTGCTTGGATTGGTCAGAGGTGCCGCCTCAGACTGTGACCAGCCGGCGGAGCAAATACCGTTTTGCTGAATAAATACAAAAACAAACGCACAAAAACGCAGACAAACAAGTGGGGAAAGCCTACAAAACGGTGCCCGACCTATAGATACCGCCTAAGCAGACTTAGTTCCTTAGTAAAGTTTTTGTTTCAAAAGCAAACCATAAAATAATCATTTGTACCTTTAACACATCATTTTAGTTGGTTTTGAACAATTTGTACTATTCTGAACTATGTAGAATTATTTATTTAACAGATTTCTTGAGGAGTGAGGACAGTGACAGTGACTGTGACAAACGCCTTAGACCATAGGATACGCCCTCGCGCTCAAAAAATACCCTGTAACTCGTAGTACCAGCTGAAGTTGAAGTTGAAGTTGTAGTTGGTGATGCGACGGCACTTGGAATGCGTTTAGTCCACCCCACCACCCCTCAGCCCCGCCCCGATCTGCCCGTTTGTGGCAAATGCTAGGAATGTTAATGCAGCCGCCGCCTGCCTTGGTGACAAGAACAACGCAGATGAAACAGGAATGAGCACAAACATTTACCTAATCCATTTCCAATGTGGCCTGCTCCCGTTCCCGAGCCCGAGCCCGATCCCGATCCTGATTCCCATTCCCAGACCCGTTTCTTGCCCCATCGGGGTGTCATCTCATCTCATCTCATCTGGTTTCTGTTTTTTCATGTTTTTGTTTGTATACATTTTTGTGCTCTTTTTTTGCTTTACTGTTCCTCTTAATGGGTAAAAACTAATCCTACTTAGAGCTAATTGCCAAGATCGGTGTCGTTGTGGCCGTCACTATGGCCGTTGCCGTTGCTGAGGGCGTCGGCGTCGTCACTCTCTTGGGACGCGGCTTCTCGGGCAGGAAGTAGCCCAGGCTGCAGAGGAAGATGACTAGGCCGAGCAGAGCCCAGAACACGGTGTCGCAGCTGGAGAAGAGCAGACGACCCAACACATTGCTGCCAACCACCGCCCCGAGGCGACCCACCATCATGATAAAGCACATGCCCATGGCGTTGATGTTCGTGGGATAGAACTCCATGGCGATGGTGCTCACCAGACCGCCGCAGTTCCCGATGGCCATGACCACGGTCAGGCCGATTACCACAAGAGCGAACTGCTCCACATAGTGCAGGCCCACCAGGCAGATCATCGTCAGAGCCATCCACCCCACTGAAAGCAAAGAACCACAAAAAGAAAAAGGGAGATGTGAAAAATGAAGAGAAAGAAACAAATTAAGCTTCTAGAATCTAGACCCAATGCTTATGGATACTCTGCTTACGATATGCTGACGATACTCACTTAATAGGTTCTTCTTCCCCGTATAATCGATGATGTAGGCGAATACCAGATAGATCCCTGTGAACGAGGCCCCAATGATGATCATCACCTGGTATGTATTTGTGTCGACCTCCACGGCACAGGCCTGTGCAGCATCCCCGCCTTCCTGCGTATCCTGCGCATCGAACTCCTCCAGCACTTGGCAGAGCAGCGTTGCCTGTCCGCCCCGCGATCCCAGCTCATCAAGAATAGTGGGGAACCACATGAAGATGCCCTGCGCCATGCCGTAGATGAGGAACTGGATCGTGCAGATGTTCAGTGTGTGCACCACCCTGGAACGATAGAAGAGCGGCACTGTCTGGCGCCACACGAGTCGCACGGCGTCGCCCAGTCCGTGGACATCCGACAGACTGGCCCCGCCGCTCTCCAGTGCAATCTCCCGGACAGGGTACTCGGAGCAGGGCTTGCGTGTGTTCTGGGTGAACATGATTTTCAGGGTTTCCAAGGCTGCCTCGCCCTGGCCCTGAACCAGCATGTACTTGGGCGTCTCAGGCAAGGTGGAGAGGCCCACGAGGGCAAGCAGCGAGATGGAAACGTTGGCGATGAGCAGCACGCGCCACGAGGAGAAGCGCATGCCCAGGACAATGGTTTCGATACGAACAGGGAGAATGCCGATGGCCATGGCTAAGAGGAGAGGGAGATAGGAGACACCAGATGGGTAACCAGCTGGTCCAGCAAATGAGAACAAAATTGCTTACCTGGTGCAAAGATCATGGATAAACAGAGAAAGCCCGAGAGCAGGGTCACATGCCGCACCCTCGAACCGCTGCCATGGAACTCCCCGCATAGGCTGAAGACACAGGCCTGACCTCCGGAGATGAAGAAGCCCGTGAGGAATCGGAAGACGATCAGCATCCAAATGTTCACTGAGAAGCCCGACACAATCGAGCAAACGGCGGCGAGAAAGAGGGCATACCGGAGTGTGGTCACCCTGCCCCAGGTGTCCGCGAGGAAGCCCATGCCATGTGAGCTAAGCACCACGCCCAGAAATCCCGCCGAGGCCAAGATTCCCTGTTGGTTGAGCGTAGGCTGGAGGTCGCACTTCATCTGGTTCATGATCAGACTGACGCCCATGATCTCCACCATCACGGACATGAAGCAGAGGCCGCAGATGAGCAGCAGCTTGTAGTGGAAGCGCCCGACTCCCGTCATCGTGATAGCCTCCTCGAAGCTGTGTGGCTTGGGCTTCTCTGCCTGCTTCTCGGGCTTCTCCAGGCCACCTCCACCTCCAATGGCTGCAAAATATATCAAAGGGGATCAGATCAGTCAATCATCAGTCAGCTTAAGTGTCAGCCGAACCTATTTGCATAATTGGAGGCGACTTTAACTGCAGTTTAAATAAAGATTCCGCTTTTTCACTTCTCAGTTCGATAGGAACGATGGCCGGGAAAGCCTCGAACCCAAAGGAGAAGGAGACCTCCGCACCAGAGGACGATGTGTGCCTGCCCAAGGAAGAGCCGCCACCTGCCTTCCTCGAGTCAAAGACCTTCCGCCTGATCTCCATCGTCCTCTATTTGGGCGGCATCAGCGGTCTGGGCATGGTCTTGGCCCTCTACTACCTAATCTTCTTTGACTCCAGTATGCCGGACATCCATCTGAAGTTCCCAGTCTCCATTGGCGGCCATCCAGTGCAGAAAGTGCACGAGTACCAATGAACTACTAGTACTACCCTAGAGGTGAGTCTGAGTCTGGGATGTGGAAGAGGGAATGGGTAACGGGCGACGGGCGACGGGCGACGGGCGATGGGCGACGGGCGACGGGGGGGCCGACTGGTCGTCATCCCCTAACTGCCAGCTAATTGGATTTGCCAAAGGCAGACACAGAGGAAAAGCGGAATTCTGCTGGAGAAACTCGACAAGTGAATCACCTGGAATGCATCAGCTCTAGATGATGACCGCACGTTTACTTACATTGCATTTGGTGATCAATTTGAGGATCGATTTGGGGATCGATTTGAAGATCACACGAAATACATGTGATTATTTTGAACTTTTGAAAACCCCTAAAGTTTTAGATTAGATTTCTTGGATTAGATGGAGGAAAAGGGTCTAGAGAATCACTGGACGGGCCGATGGGTCTGGTCATGACGCTGATGACAAATCAAACCAGGTCAAGTGGCTGCCAAAGAGGGCCCCCGTTAGCACGTGATGACGAATCTTATTAGCATGGGAGCCAAGACGCTGGCCCAGGCCCAGGCCCAGGCCCAGGCCCAGGCCCACCGAACCGACTAAAGAAACCGCAAAACAACCGAGCGGAAAGCGAAGCCACCCGAGTGGTTCGAGCAGTCGGTCAATTGTACGGTCAATCAGTACGCCTCCAGAGCTTGCGTGGTTTCGCGTGGTTCGCGCTTCGAGTCATGTCCGCACCATCGATGATGTCCAGCCTGGCCGCCGTGGTCAAGGAGGCCAAAGACGAGGAGATACAGGTGCCCAAGTCCGATGACTTCTTTGAGTCGAAAACCTTCCGGCTGCTCACGCTGATCCTCTACATGGGCGGGGTCAGCGGCATGGGCTTGACCCTGGCCGCCTACTATCTGTTCATCTGGGACTCGCGCATGCCGCCCCTGCCCGTGTTCAAGCATACGCATCCCATCGGCTAGGAAGGGAGAGGGAGTCGAGTCCATCCGAACTGCCTCCTCGACTGCCATCATCATCATCAGTGACCAGATTGGGTGAGTCTCAATGGGCCACTGCCCTCGCCCTCAGGTTGTATGTGGGTGCGTGTGCGTGTGTGTGTGTGCCTTCTCGCCCGGCCCCTTGGGAGGGATTAATTAGTGCGCCGGGCTCGATATCAAAAGTTGACAGCCACGCACAAAATTAATCCGCTTTACTACGTGCCCCTAAATCGCAGAGTCGGGAGAGACGAGACGGTAGCCAGGGATAGTCCGGCATTATGCTAGCCGCGTGCCGATTTTGATTTAATCGCCGGAGACATCAAATCAGTAATAGAAGCGCCGCACGGCGAGCCGGGCTAGAGGCCGTCATGTCCACAATGTCCGCGTCCGCGTCCACGTCTGCGTCTTCGTCTGTGTGTGGTGCCGCCACTTCAAGTGGAGCAGGAACTGCTCTGGGAGCCGCCACTAGCATCGCCAATCTGGCAAAGATTGTGAACATCATAGAGTCAAATGTGAGGGCAGACGACTGCGACGAGGAGGAGCTTGAGGCCTCAAAGGCGCCCACCAGCGGGAGCAGCGTTCGCCTGGCCAGCAGCAGTGCCCCCCGGAGGAGCACCTGTTCGTACGTGCCCAAGTCACCACAGCTGGAAGAGATCGTGTTCGCGAAGCCCACCTGTACGGAGCGCTTCGCACGCTACTTTGTCATCGTCATCTATCTGTGCGGACTGTGCTGCCTGGGCTTCTTTCTGTCTATCTACCACGTCTTCTTCTGGGACTCGCGCATGCCGCCCGTCTTCAAGGGGCAGAAGAAGCCCGCCTTCGGCTAAAGCTGCCCTCGATTTCGATATCTCAGAAAAGAAATTTGATTTCGGTAAGCCCAGCCGGACCCTCCAAAATATATTACCCAAAATACGGATTAAATCAATCGACTGTGTCATGAAGATAGGAGTCGTGGAATCCATTTTATTCAATTAACTTCGTAGGTGGTTCTCTGTTCGGGGATACCTTTTGAGTATAGGGAGTATAAGGAAGCTAAAGACCTTGACTTCCATCTTTTTAGAGGACAGTTGTAAATGCAAGAGCCCTGCATGAACAGGCAACAGAATCGATTCGCTGGGACTCGGTGGGTGGCTTCGTTCGATCAGTTAGAGTCAGCGTCTTAGCTTTCCTTATCCTAGGCTGAACGAAGCAGGAGTAGTCAGATCCGAAAAGTGCACAGCCCGCAGGAAAAGGAAGTCCGTGTCACGTTTTGAGACATTTCAGAGACTGCGAACGAAGCTTGCTGATTTGAATCCGCAGTGCTTCCACTCGGCTCTTCGTTATTCGGAGTGATTCGAATCTGAGTGGAGGGTAGGTTTCGCAATGGTCGAAATCATTAAAGAGACATGTGTATAGCAGTGGTTTTATGAATACTGTGGATTCATGCAGGGCTCTGGTCTCCACACTGTCAGCTCTACGATGAATTCAAGTTAAGCTCGAAATTATCGTTCAATTCTGGAACCCGAACTCCTGAAGGTAGTCCTAAGAGTTCCCCTCTTAATTAATTAAAAGTTCAAGTTTCAATTGAAATGACTCCACTATGCATGCTCTTCCTTAGTTTCTCTTAGGGAAGCTTGTCTCCCCTTGCTCTTTGCGCTACATTGCTCCGTGTTGTCCCTCCTGGACTCGTGTCCCACTGCGCACGCTTCTTAATCAGCTTTGTCGGAACATCCATATACATACATAAGTAAGCAGAAAGATAAACCAAATTGTTGGCTCCTTAGTGGTGGCTCCAAGGGTGCAACGTGCAAGTGGCGTTGGGCAGGTGGGCAGGTGCATAGGGTGGCTATATTGTAAGCTAGCGCCCATAATTTTCGAGGCCAGCATGGAAGGCTCCACCTGGCCAACGACAACGAGGAAAGCTCCTTGAGGGCAACTGTGCAACAATGCAAAATGCGAATGGATTTATATATATGCATGTGTGTGTGTGTGTGTGTGTGTGTGCGTTCCAGTGTGTCTGTGTGGCCTACATCTTGGCCAACTTGACGAATATATACACTTACACACTTATATTCAAAATACTAGGTGCAACACTAATAAAACTATCACCTCTACTTATAATAATGGTTATAATGGTTTGGTTTTCTCTAGGTGCCCATTGATTTATAGATGCATTTTCATTTCATTATTTAACATTATTATTATTACTACAAGGCCTTGTTGCTCTTCAACCATGCTTTCACTGATCTGGGATTATTTGGAAGATCCCGACATGTTTGGAATTTCAATGAAGTTAAACATTTCCTGTGAAGGGGCACTGTTGTTTTCCCCAAATTTTGATATCTCATTCTATTGATGGCAGGGGGGCATTCACATAGGATGCGTTCCGATGCTCTCCGGCTTCCTTTCACAGAATCTACAGGTGATGTCTCAGGTGACAGGGCCCGGAAAATATCCCGTTAAAGTCCAGTTTCAACATTACGTTACCGGTCCACTTACGTATAGTGTATGAATTATAATCAAATTTAACATTCCGTGTTAAAGGAGCGATGGATTTGCATTTAAAGCTTCGGAAAGAAGATAGTCACTCCTTCTTGTTGTTGGTTATATTTCGAATACTTCAGTTTAAGACCAAGCTATGGAAGAGTACCTATTCGTTTGACCACAAGTGTATGTGCCAGTGTGCACAGCTTATACAACAAAATCAATGGCCAACATTGCAATCGCTTGGTGTCTGTGTCGGTGTCCGTGTCCACCCCTGTCACCCGTCTCCCTGTTTCGTCTCCACGCCACTGTTCTCTTGCCTGTCGCTCGATTCTCACTGCTCTGCTGGCTCGGCGATTGCAGTCGCTGCCGCCCGCTGTCCTAGTGACCTAGTTGCAGTTCGTTCACCCCCCTGGGCGCAAGGCCTAGAGCCCGACACCGAGACCGATTCCGAGCCTGAGCCCGAGCCCGAGCCCGAACCCGAACCGAGACCCGTCAACCAGCGCAAGGCAACGAAAATGAAGGTGTACCAGGGGGGAGCAGCTTAAGCGAAAGTTGTTGGCGAGGCGAGAGCAGAAAAAAAACATCGGTAGAGCCGTTGCGGCAGGCGTCCTTCGAATCACCTGCGAAGGTTGCCAGCCACTGTCAGTGCTACGCCCCCACATGGTATGGGTAGCGGTATGGGGTATGATTGCGCCTAAAAATTGAAAATTTTCCAGGCTCATTGACTGACTGGCGGGCTCACTGGTTGAATGATTGATGGAAGCGATGCCATCCAACCGCGGAATTTCATTTCCGCAAGAGTTGAGTCATAGGAGTCATGGGGGTACCGCACTTGACACACAAAACAACGCAGCAGCAGCGAGGGAGAGACGTGCCAACGTGCCCCCACAATGGATGCGGTTTTGTTTGTGGAATTCCAGCTGCCAGTGGCGGGTGCCAGCAGTGTGGCCTGCAACAAAAACCAGGGAGAGAGCGAGAGGAGACTGACTCCTACGCCGCTAAAGCTACAGCTGCAGCAATAGCAGCATCTTCCATTCGCACGAAAATGCAAATGAGAAGCGGCTGGCATTGTCGGTGGAGGGGCAGAGAGCGGGCGGGCGCAAACAGGCATTTTATGAATGAAATTAAATGCGAGGGCGACTGAGGATCGCAAATGAAGCCAAGCCAACAACAGCAACAAAACACTAGCGCGGGCAGCAGCTCAAGCCGATACCGAAGCTGTAGGCAAGGCCATGATGACACGAAGACCAGAGAGAGAGAGAGAGAGAGAGAGAGAGAGAGAGAAAGAGCACGAACACGAAGCTCCTGCGCTGGCAGGCTGCTGTGTGCTGTGGGTCTCTGCTGCCTGCTCGCTACTCCTCTGCCGCTTTGACGGCGACGGCGTCGTCATTTCACTTGCATACGCTCGACGCGTCGGTTCGAATACAGTTTTTTGCACGCTGTGTGTGCGCGCTGCCGCTCTTGGTCGCCCCTCTGAAACATTTTTTCTACTCTTGCCGCGACACGTCCCGCTACCCCAACAAGGAAGAACAAGAACAAAAACAAGCGAAACGTCAACACGGAATATTGCATTTAAAACAACAGTTGGACTAGCGGTAACTGCCAAACAGGAAATCGAAAACGAAACAAAAGCAACATAAAGGGCTGAAACATATCAACCGAAGATACCAAAGATAACCAAAGACAGCTAAAATACAGCATAGAAAGCATAGAAAGCATAGAAAGCATAGAATCAAACGGAACTCCAATCAAAAACTTCAATCAAAATGAACTCAAAAGTGAATTCGCTGGAGGAGAAAGTGAAACTGCCGCCCACAGAGACAATAAGTCGCTGCTACCAGCCGCAGCAAAGCAACCGTAAGGTCATCCGCATCCTGACCGTCGCCGTGTACGTCCTATGCGTCTCGCTGGCGGCCATCATGCTCTCGCTCTACTACATATTCATATGGGATCCGACCATCCGGCCGTTTGTTACCAAGGCCAATCACTGCGGTAAGACTAAGACGGGATCAGTGGGGCTGGGAGCCCCACTGGGAACCCCAATCAAGCCAACGCAACCCAAACCTAACTGACCCAATCGTATCCTTATTAACCCATTTCATATTCCGAGTATGCCAATTTGCGTTGTGGTCAATCTGCTGGTCAACTGCCCGAACACTGTGGCTTAAATCGAGCTGCGACATGGCCCAAATCCGGGCCGGTGGCAGGGTGGAAGACCATTATCGATGGGGTTGGATGGTTCTCAATGCCCGAAACGGAAGGGCGTGAAAGTTGCACACATTTTACCGCCTCGCTCTCTCGTCCCCTTCTGTCCCTTCGATTTTTGTTCAGTTTTTGTAAATCAACTCGAAATTAGGTCAATGGGGTGTCATGCACACGAGTACATCCCCAACCCCAATCCACCCTCCAGTCACCCTCACTCTCTCCACACCCACAAAAGGGTGCAGTTTTCCACTGTCTGTGTATGCATTTTCATTTGCAGTTTGCAGTTCAATCAATCTAATTCGGAGCAATTAACACAGAGAATCTCATGCTCGTCTCGAGTGGCATAGGAAGGAGCCAAATAAATGGGATATTATATCAAGGAAAATTATTTTTTTCGGAGCAGAAGGCACAGGGCATGGTGTTCCTAATCGCCCTGAAGCAAATTTCTTGACCTGCCGGACACAGAGACATATGTATGTACATATGTATGTATGCACGTATGTTTTTATGTATTGGTATGACCTACTATGGGCCCCCAGCTATCGATATGCCATTGTTAGGGACATACTACATACATATATGTACATATGTATATCAAAACAGAAAAGGGAAATTATAATCAGGGACTACACAAATCTCTGCAGCAAAATTTGTGGTAAAAGGTGTCAAAAAACTTCAAATTCCCTTCTACGTTATTCAAAAATAAATAAATGCAAGTTCTTAACCGGCTGAACACAGAGAATGTACGAGTATGACTCTAATATCATGTCCGCTTGGACAACTTTTTGGAAACCCTCCCCTTTCAGCTCTAAGATACATGCCGGTATTTCTAAGCAAACCTTAAAACAAACCACAATATAACATTAAGCGGATGATATTTTATTAAGCATTTTTAAAGCGGTAAAGATAAGACCTCGAGATACGCTCAATTCTCTTGTTAAAGTTAAAAACTTGTTAAAAACTTTAACAAAAAAGAAACAGCTATAGGAACGATAATCAAGTGGCCTTGAGCTTTTTATATTTTGATACCCGCTACTCGAAGAGTATAGCGGTTTATTGTATTTGTGCTCAAAGTGGATGTGTGTGACACCCAGAAAGAAGTGTTTTCGACCCCGCAAAGTACATATGTATGTATAAATGTGCATGATCAGCATCAATCGCCGATATATGTACACTGTGTCTACCCTTCCCGATGAGCGCCTAGATCTCAGAGACCTGTATCCGGAGTATCAGGAGTTTGTATCCAGACTCCTCTAATATCACCCTGTTACAGCCACAAGACACAAATGAAATCGCAGTGGCTACGCAACGCCTTCCACGAGCTAACTCATTCTCTAACCTGCTCTCACACACCCTTCCTCGTGCAGTGTGCGCCCCCTGGCGGGAGGGAGCCAGAAAAAACGGCTGGTGTTGTTGTGAGAATAGAGAAAAAGAGACAGATGTTAAAAAGAAATGTGAAGAAAAATGAAAACATCAAATCTGAAATCAGTTCTTCCCTTTTTGCAAACAGCGATACAAAACGACTTACATACATATAAAATATATTGCATATATTGCATATTCCCGCTTGCTTATTATTTATATACATATACATATGTATAATTATTGTAATTATAGTTTTTCTTTGAATAGAAATATTTCTTAATTGCTGTTACCATTTCTTGCAGATAAAATTGTGATACCCGAAAAAATAGCAATTCGCCTACTAAATTCATCGGAAGTCACTGCGGAGCAGTTCTACAAGCACATCCTCGAGCAGTATCGCATCCATAACCACCTGCAACAGCAGCGCCAGCAGTTCCTGCAGAAACAGCACCTCCAGCTCCAACAGCTGGAGGCGAGTAACCGCTTCCAGGAGATCTTCGCCACGGCCACCATCATTCAGGCGCACCCGCATCCCAATCCCCGGGAGCCGCTCAAGAAGCCCCTCGTCGTCCCCTCCGCCAATAACAGCAGCAGTGGCAGCATTAGTGACCTTGGAGCCTTCCGCATGGAGCCGCCTGCCCCGCAACCATCTAACATGGAGGAAATGAGCAAGGGTGCAACCACTGGCCATCATTTTCCCATGCTGTTGGACACCTCGCCACCGGCGGACAGCTCCGGCATAGGACACCTAAAGCGCAAGACGCATCGTGGCCACTACAAGCATCATAGGGCGCGTGCGGGCGGGTTGAAGAAGCTGCCCTCCAGCTCAGGCTTAGGTAGCAGTTCCATTTCTAGTTTTGCCACTGCCAGCACCACGTCCGCGGGTGAGCAGCTGGCGGTCACGGCTGCGGCAACAGTTCCCCATGGCTACATGGACACGCCGCTGAATCCGGCAGCCGGCACAATCGTGCAGCAGCCACAGCTGCAACTGTACACCTCGATGCCGATACCTTTGATCCTCAGCCCCAGCGAGGAGAAGCGGCCCTCGCACCACGCCCACAACCATGCGCACGGCGAGCGTCGAGGGGGGGCGCAGGCACGCAAGAGGACCACCACTGCATCTGTCTCCGGTTACGACTCCCAGACGTACCTCAATCCGTTCCTCACCGGCGAGCTGATCTTCGAGAAGTAAGCGGAGCCGCTCAGACCACGTCAACTTCCTGGTTTTACTCCATTTTTTTACACGCTTACATATGTACTTACACATATACGTATAGGAGGGAGACACATATATACATACATACATCTGAATAGTTGGCCAATTATTGTTCAACCTGGAGAAATATGGGGCTTTCGCCACTCACTACATAACTTAGGTAGTCAACCAGCCCAGAGAGGATGGAAAACCTATCACAACTTCAGATAGATGATACAAAGATACATACATATAAAGATTCAGGCAATACTAAGTATATAGGGGATGTTATAATAATGTTACGTACTGTTCAAACGATAGTTGAAACAATACTAGTTACGATGTTAGTTGATGTACCACACTTGAACCGCTCACACACACCACATACAGCGAGAGACCACACGGACACGCGCATTATACGGGACCCACTTCAGTAGTCGATCGATATATATCACAGAGATCTCACCAGCAGCGGCCAGCTCCAGCTCAAGCTCAAGCTCACCAGCAAACTCACCCCACCTAGGACACTGCTTCCAGGCAGCTAGCGAATGCTACTCCAACTACAATAACTAGCTAACTTTAGAGAGTACAGAGAGTACCCAGAAAATAACATACTACCCACATTAAGATACGGAGACAAAAATATCATATTGAAATGTTCAAAAAAACAAAAAAAAAAAAAACTGCACTCAAGTCACCTCACGCGAAGCGGGTTCTGCTTTGGCACCTCCTAGGATCGATTGAGATCGGTTATATGCATATAGACAAATACAAATACACTCTAGGAATTATAGTCGTTCGGCTTGAAATACCAAATAGCCAATACCCAACCCTACCCCACCCAGAAGATAGGGGTCTTAACGTGCCCAGCTCTAAGACATATTTGCATACCCAAACACAAGCTATGTATACCATACCATATGACATATATACACCCATATATATATAACCGATTTCGGACGTGACCTTCTCGCCCAGCTCGTTCTATTCATATAATACCCATATCCACACTCAGCACTCAAGAAAAATCAAGAGAAAGAGGAACTGCATCCGCATCCAAAGACACGAGAATTGAACTACGAGCAATAACTACTACAGTGTACTCGATACCGATATGCATACGATATAGAATTGAATCTGTAACTGATGGGCATATACCACATATATACATATGTTATATACCGCATATATCTTATATGTATATGTATACCAAAAAATACAATACAAAGTCATTTTGGCAATAATAAAGCATAGCAATCCAAAAGTAAATAGTTTCGAATTTTTCTTGGACTCAACCATTGGAGGAATCATACATACATATATATGTACATACATATATAATTTCACCAGGAAATATCTCCGAATCTTTGGCCATTATTTCACAATTCGTTCGATTCCTTTTAAACACACAAAAAAACGAGGGGGAACGTTGTGAGTTGCTGCGGAGACCGCAACTCTACAATTATACCCGATACTAAGTCAGTATGGCTCTCCTCCGGCAGACGCCGCTAATATTAAACGACACGACAAGGAGTGCGTGCGAGAGAGACAGAAAATCAGTCTGAGCGTGACGTCGGGCGCTGCGTAGCCACTGCAAATTGATTTGTTCCTATTGGCTATAAAAATGATCTGATCTGATCCAGATTCAGCAATCTGATAGATATGGCCATTATCTATGATTCTGCATTTTTAGTTTTCTCGAATGTGCAATATTGTGGATGCAACAGATTTTCGTCCTTTGTGGGGGCGGAAAAGGGTGGGGCGAAATTCTGAGATATACGTTTTATAGTGAGATCTAACAGAAGTGCGGATACCAAATTTGGTTACTCTAGCCTTAATAGTCTCTGAGATTTGTGGATGCCCCAGATTTTCGTCCTTTGCGGGGGCGGAGGGGGTGTGGCGAAATTTGGACACGAAACGGTCAAGGTCCGATATCACAGGAGTGTGGATACCAAATTTGGTTGCTCTGGCTCTTATAGGTTCTGAGATCCTTGAACTCATATTTTGCAATTGGCAAAGCCGACCATGAAACCTGTGTGTTAGAGAGAGACAGAGCGAGAAAGAATGAAATTGTTTTCTTGGTTCTGGCTATAATAATTATACGATCTGGTTGAGATTTTACACTCTAGAACATATAGTCATCCTCTACGATTCTGCGTTTTTGGTTTTATCGTATCTTTAAAAATGTGGATGCCACAGATTTTCGTCCTTTGTGGGGGCGGAAGTGGGCGGGGCGAAGTTTTGAAATATTTTTGTAGCAGTGACATATCACAGAAGTCTGGATCCAAAACATCGTTGCTCTAGATCTTATAGTCTTTGAGCACTAGGCGCTGAAGGGGACGGACGGACGGACGGACGGACGGACGGACGGACGGACAGACGGACAGACAGACAGGGCTCAATCGACTCGGCTATTGATGCTGATCAAGAATATATATACTTTATGGGGTCGGAAACGATTCCTTCTGGACGTTACACACATCCACTTTTACCACAAATCTAATATACCCCAATACTCATTTTGAGTATCGGGTATAATAAACTGTGACCATTTCACAATAGTATTTGTAGCATTGAATGAAATCTTTCTTTTGAAAGCTTTCTCGAAGGAATCTTTCAAGATTCGTTCTCTTATTGTTCTGCCATAAAATCCACAAAGCATTTCACCATGGAATCTTTCTTCATGAATCTTCACACTGAATTCGTTCACAACATGTTAACACTTTTTCATGAAATCCCTTTTTCTTCATTGGTGGGGGCACTCACCGAACTCGCGCTCGCAATCGATCACATAAGCAGGATTATCCATAGCTCCACAAAGACTCTGTCTTCCTTATTGCAGAGCTTAATGCTATGGACAATGTGACCGACAGACCGCTCGGTCTGCTCACAACTGAGAAACGCAACGACGTTTCGGCTATAAGTACGAGTATGTCCGGGTATCTGGCAGTCGCTGCCCGTACGGTACGTGCCCCCTGTCGCCGGAGAGTCACAAAGTCCGATTGAAATTGCGATCTGTAAAGCTAGCTCGGTCTCGGTCTCGCTGGTACGCCTATTCCGCCCGCTCTTGTACACACTCATAAAATAGAGACGAAAAAAGCTGTAAATCTTGAATAACCGCAATGTGCCACGTAATCTGCAAAAGTCAGTATCATCGGGGGTGTAAAAGTTCTTTGGTTGGGTAAGCAAAGACAGCGATGAGATCGCGACAGTCAGATAGAACTAGCGCACATCTGACGGATTGGATCTTCGGTCGTTAATACTCGTGGTTATATCATACTAGAAATTACTTCTAGAAGCCGTAGCAGAAGACTTGAAAGCACATTTGTACAGTGCGATCCGCGACTGTAAGACTGCTGTAAGCAGATCTAGATGGAGTCAGCATAATATTAGTTTGGATTGGCAAAGTATTACGACCAATAACAAATCAAATCTATTACACCGTGTGTGTTCGCTTGCTGCGAAGGACTATAGTTATAGTTTTGCTCGATATGAACTGGTAATTTTTCGTGTCCATTTAAAACAGTTTAAAGAACAATGTTTAAGCAATTGTTACCATTTTTTATGCGGCCACAAATCGGCAAATAAAAAAAATATGTATATTATATAGCCAATATTATTCGATTGGCTCGATGATTTATTACATTTAGAGCTTAAATTAGTCGATACATTTGCTTATCTTATACCGGACACAAATCGATAGTTGATCTGATTTGATTACCAAGATTATTTGATAGGATAACAGAGACAATTCAGTAAGCCGTGCAATAGTCATTCGATAACCGACAACTGAATTCAGACAGTAACTTGACATCATTCCGAGAAGTGATAACAAGCTCAACCTCTGTTCGATAACTGATCTTATTTCATAACTAAATCGTTTAACAGCCGACTCCAGTTCATAACTATTCGATGTCTGTCCTGTCCGTCAATTACCGTCCTGACCAGCGGATATCGTCTTACAATTATGCAAAGCACATTAGGCGGATGAGCCAGCCACGGCCAGACCCCCCGGCCAATAAAGATAAGCCTCAACAGACACAACAGATAGGTTGATCCCAGCCATTAAAGAATACATTACCGGATCAAGATATTGTACATAGATATGTATGTACGTACGAGTATCTGTGTCCATCAGCTGTAAAGCATTAAAACTTATTCGGGCTCTAGCTCTATCCCTATCTCATTCTATGCTGCCGCACTCTTCTTGGCCATGGCCATGACACCATGAGCAGGTGGCAAAGACAACGAAGGAGGCGTTGGAACGCGGAGTTTCTTTTCCTTTACAAGTCAACGATTAAGTATTCAAAATATTCAGTGCGAAAAACTACAGTACACAACAGTACAGCACCGGACATTAAACACACTCTTAGATGCACAGATTTACAGACTTTTTTGTGCACTTGTGTCCGACTAAACACTAAACACTAGGGTTCGATACTGAATAATGGCCAGGGCCCAAATCGCCTTCGTTTGTTTATGTTTAACTTAGACAGAGAAAAAACATAAAACTTTTCATAACACATTAAATACACTTTCTTGGAGGAGGGAAGGATAATGATCGCCAGCTATTTTCGTCTCAATATATATATATATATATATATATATATATATATATATATCTATATATATATATTCTTTGCGCAGGAGAGATCGTGATCTTGCCTAGACATGCTTACATACATACATGTGTAAATGTAAATGGAAAGTGCAAGTGAAATACCGTGGCCACAGGTACGTGGTTCGTACATGTGGCGCTACAATGGGTCAACGATATGGGGAGATGAGAAGTTTAGAACTGAAATGGCGGCGTTTCGCGGCACGTGTGGGTGCCCATTGGCGTGATCACCACGTGTAGGGTGAGTGTGTTGCGCTGATTACCACTCAGATGGGGACTCAAAGACGTTGATTCCTGCTCCAGCTCCTCGTACGGCAACAGGTTATCCAGATTGATGACGCGCGAAGTTTCCGAAAAGTACTCGGTGCGCTCCACCATTGTCCTAATGTGAGTTATTTGATTCTGCACGCCCACAATCAGGACCGCAATCTGCATAAAATTAAATGATGATTAAGATTGCGGTAACATTATGGGTCCTTCTTGTTATGCATGCGTACGCACCTTGAACCGCTCTTCGTCAATGTTCTGGTTCTTGCAGGTGACACGCAAGCGCACCGTATTCAGGTAGCAACCAGGCACGTCTTCGCCCCAAACCATTTTGGCCCTATTGTATTTGACGCCTCGCGGGAAAAACTCGATCTCCCAGGTCATGCAAGGATCTGTGGAGCACAAAATATGTATGTATATCTAGCGTACAGAAGATAGTGATTTCGCAATCAGCCGATCCGATCCGATTCGATCTGACCTGACCTGACTCACCATCGTCAGTTTCCGCAATGCTGCGCTGTGAAAAGAAGCAGGTCACATAGTTCACGTAGCGCTCGATCCGGTCAAAGTTGGGCACATTGATGTCCACGCTCCAAGTGTCGTTCCAGTAGAGCCTGGGCGTAAACTGCAGCTCCCCGCACTCGCTGGCCCGGACCTGGCGCACCCGGTCCTCCTGTCCGGACTGATAGCTCATCCCAATGGCAATTCGCTCGACTAGGAACTCCTTGTGGTACTCGGTGAGTGGGTCCATTAATAGGTGCGAGAGCTGACGCGGCGTCATCATGCCAAAGCGAATGTGCATCACTGTCTGCTCAATCAGCTCCATGAAGGTGTTGACCTTCTTTTCCAGGCTGGTGTGGGGCGTGCTCTCGATCTGCTCGCGGCGATGCAGCAGCCAGGTCTGCAGAATCGTAAACAGTTTGTACTCGCTGGAGATTACGATATCGTTCTGCTGCAGCAGCAGTTCGAGGATGGCTGGATCCATTTCGACAAAGTCCTTGGACTCGGCTACCATCTCAAGGTTCCACTTGAGGAAACGCTTCAGCGTCTCGGTGAGATCATTATGAGTGGGCGTGAAGGAGAGTGTGTACTGCAGCCAGGAGACGAGATAGCCGCTGGTGGCTGCCTTGGCAACGTGCTTCGTCATGTAGCCCACACACAGATCGATCAGATCGCGCACATTGTACTTCTCGGAAAGGGCCAGCATGGGCATGACCGTCTGCAGCGTCACCTCGATGTGGCCCACATAGAGATATTTGATGAACTGCGGAAAGACAGCCGAGCAGCAGGCCTCCTCATGCAGCTCGATGACATGTTTGCTGCACTCATTCCATTCGGGGTTCATTAGCATCACCTGAAAGACGTCGCTGCTGGCGCAGAGTATGACCCGGTGGGCGGGGTACTCCTTACCATCCACCAGCAGCACTATGTCCGACATCAGCTGCTCCGCGTAGAGGTGTGCGATCTTATTCAGAACACTGCTGGCATCGATCATCTGGACGCGAGAGGGGGGGCAGAATTTTGGGTAAGGCCAGGGGGCATCTCATGGAATCGGCTATTTATGGCCATACTCACTGTGCTTGCACCATCCTGGGTGTCCTCCGTCTCTAAGCACTTGCGCCTCTTTGCTTCCTGGTCATCGTTGGGAGTGCCTGAACTGCTGCCGACTGTGTTTGAGCCGTTGACATTGGCGTTGCCATTGGCGTTGGGTGCAGCCTCGGCTCCAGCCGCTGCCGGCCCACCAGAGGGTCCAGCTCCACCAGCAACTGCGCCGCAACCAGCTGCACCTGCACTCACGCCTGCACCACCCCCGCGTGCACCTACGCCACCCACAGCGCCAGCGCCACCTGAAGAGGCCGCGCCTCCATTGCCATTACCGTTCATTGAAATCTGTCAAAGTCCACTTGACTCCGAGTCGCAAGGAATTTGAGTAACTGCTCTTTTAATTTGATCTTTTAGAGTATATACCCAGTGCGAGACATTGTGAATTCCAAATTCAAAGGCAAATAAAACAAATTTTATTTAGTGTGACCGTTTTCGGTATTAGTGGTTAGTTCATGAACAAAAAGCAACTATTCTCTGAAGTGAGCGGGCTGAACAATCGAGCCGTTAATCGTTCTTTTTCGTTCATGTTCTGAACAGTTATTTCCTCGACATAAGACCCTCAGCGCTGAACAGTTTAACAGCCCACAAGATTGCCTCATTAAAAAGTAAATTTTCATACATTTACATATCAGTTCCGATTTTCAGCTCTTTAAACGAATCTATGAGTATTCAGCTGAACGAAAAGTTCAGGGGGGCAAAAAGTTCACAGAAAAAAATAAGTAAAATATCAAAAATTTAACATGCTTTTTGTTTTGTAAATTTAAAATACAGAGTACTGGTATGACACTGATCAAGAATTTTTATCTAAATGGCAATTCTATATGATTTTTACATCGGTGTATTGGACAAGAAGTCCATAACGTGTATTAAAAAATACTACAACATTTTAAAAGTACTACTGTATATGAAAGCTGCAAGGTGTGTGACCTAGAGAGGGAACTTTTGAGGAAAACTTTTGAATAACTTGTAAGTCAAGGTCAAAACATAACAAAAACATTGATGTCTATGGTCATTGCAGGTTAATTTCCTTGCGGCCTTTCAAGAACCTCAAAAGAAAACAAACAGAACAAAACAAAGCGCAGAAAGTTTAAAAAAGATACAATCAAATATATTTTTTAGAACGTAGTGGGTCTTTTTCACGTACAAAAGCAAATGCGCTGCTGGGATAGCTGATTCTTAATGACGCGGAGCGAGCCAAACGCCAGAATTGAAGAACTGGGAGCGTTCGTAACAAATTCGTTTGTACATTTTCTCTGCATAAGCTGACACATCTATATGCTGTATGGTTAGGGCTCGTGCCTAGGAAATACCGTTTCTAGTTTAAATCGGTATTTCTTGTTTTCCGATCTGCGTACATAGAACATAAAATGTGGCCGGCCACACTGGCAAGATTTCTTATCGAACAGACACGAATATCATCCCTGATTTCACGGTATATTGAGTTGAAGGTATATTTAAGGTATATCGGTATATAATGATATATTTGCAGGGTGAACGCAAATCGCTATATATAGGTATATTTAAGATACTAACACTTTCCACACATTTTCGAGACGCCATTAAGTAGGGGGAACTTTCGCCATTAGCAAGTTATAAATATAAAGAAATGCGAGCAAAGATATTAAACAATAGTACAAACCTGATACAACCTGATACAAAAACATGGCTCTGCAGAGGTACAAATTCAGTTGTATTGCTGGCCGCTAGAACCAAAATTTGAGTTGTTGCACGTTTGTATTTGCATACAACAAAAGAATACAACACAAAACAGATCAACACAAGAACAGCATAAAATAGAGCACAAAATGAAGTCAATTAATAGCTTGTTGCCCTTGGATTGTGTCAGCTGCAGAAGATCACGGATTTCCTTGAGAATATGCCACAGCCTGTGCCGTTTTTCAAGATGCAGAAGGAAGAAATAGAGAGGACCGGGGATCTGGTGGCTTCTTGCTTTCTGGATATACTCTCTGTGAGAGATAAGCAGGAGAGCCAAATTCTGAAGATACTTTCTACACGTAGACATGAAATTCAGTCCATGTAGGCCTGCCGGAATCGGATGCAGGCATTCTGTAGGAACTTTATGATTGCGCAGAGGTCCTTGCGCAGCTTCGGTTCTCAGCCAGCGTCTGCTGTTGCTCCCCATTGACCGACTGGAAGCAGGATATGACCTTTCCGAATGCCTCCTCTTCAAGTGCCGTCAAGTTCGCGAACATGAGTCTGTTGCCGTGCAGTAGGAAGTCGACCCACTCTTGGAAAGTGATCAGTCGCAGCTGGAATGGGAGGCACTGCAAGAAAGATTGGTGGAAAGGTGAAGCCTGTGGGGTGGATATTGTAGCATTTCACCATTGAATCTCCGCTCTGAGAATCAAGGCGGTGGATCTCGTCTAGCCGCTTGAGGAATATCTTGCTCAGCTTGAGATTTATGTGGGGGGCCTTGCCGTATGCCTCAGGTAGTTCGTCTAGCAGAATGGGCTCCGTGCTGGCATTGCACTTGGAGTGGTCCTTACTCTCGTCCTTGTTTGTTTAGAGGCAAGACAAGTCCACGTTATCAGCCTGAGCCTTTTGTGTACTCCCCAGGAGTACTAATAAGACTCACTGGCACATAGTGCCCAAACTTCCTTTGTCAATCATCTAATAATGCACTGTGAATAATTTCGTAGTCAATTAATGGACAGCCAACAGGCCAAAAAACACAGAATAATCTTACGATCGTACGAACATACATACATACATATACATGTACATGTCAGGCAGCGCTGCCAAAAAACGTAAATAATGGTGTTAAAAATTCTGTATTAAAGTGATATTTAATATGTATTTAATAGTATTTTATTAACTCATCCATACGACATGGTCGTACCAATTATGCGTAGGTAATTATGTGGTACTCCGTAGTCAAAACAGCATTTTCCAAGTCGTCACAAGCAATACCTGTATATTTAAATAAAAACTAGTAATATCCTTTGACTGACAATAAAATTTTACCTTATGCACAGAATGATAATGGTCCTGCGTAGTTTCCTGGAATTCTTTATTTTTTTCTAAACCAGATTAACCAGGCTTAATACCCGCTCCATTTCCGCGCTTGACCACGGCAATGATAGCATTTGCAGAGCAACATCTGCCAGGTTAAGAAATCTGCGCTTTTCACCAGAATCTTTACAGAAGTAAGCCTCACTCCAAAACCTAGTGATGTTGCTGATATTTTCTCTATTTATTTAAAGAATATCGCTATATTTGCACTCAATTTCTGAATATTTTCAACTTTAAGGTAATCCAAAACTGTGATAATTACATTTTTCTTAGCGCACAAGATTTTGTTGACGGAATTCACCAAATTTTCCCGCATTTTTTCCCGTCTTCAAAAAAAGCCAGATCTGACGGGAAAAAAGCTTAGTCGGCAGGTTTGTGCTGTGGGCTCAGCTCCTAAACATATGAGCTCTCTCAGCATTGCTAAGCCATCACTTTAAAGATAGTTTTAAACGACGCAGCGGCTGCACGTGCAACATTTGTGACTGTGAGGCTGCTCGCGTTTTCTACACGCTGCAGCATTTTGCAAGCAGTATTCTGTTGTGATATATCATATCAAATGTTTTGAAAAGCGAAAAATGATCTATCACTCTCTTGGTGACCACACTCGCCATCGCAGAGGAACCCGCCCGACGTGTGCTCTCAATTTCTCGCTCCTTAGAGCGAGTCTCTCAGTACACACTCTAACACGAGTAGAGCAATGGAATAGGATAGACATACATATCCGTTTCCTCTCTCATGAATAAACCGATAATTTGTCGGAGACAAACTTTTGTGTTTGCTCTCTTCGTGCCAGCACTTTTGGTAACACGAAGGATTCCCTATAGGAAACCATCGGTGGCTATATTTTCCTATTACCCTTTAGTACGAAGCAAACTTCGATGCCGTTCCCATCCAAAAATGTCGGGGAATATGCTCCTATTCTTGAATTTATATTTCTTCAGTGCTCAAACGATCTTGAAAAGTATCAGAGAGGATTACTGTGATTATTGAATATAGACTGGACACTTGACAATCGAGTGGATAAACGCCGACTACAAGGAGTGGAATATCGCTGCAATTTCAATATTAATCTAAAAGTTAATTGTGGGAGTTTCTAAGAACTCCACACTTCGTCCTGGAGTATATCATCTCAGAGATCTTGGTGTACAAGAAAGGTCAACATATTTACATAATTTATTTGCTCAACGTTTCGAAATATATGAGAGAAATCTAAACTATCGAAATGGATAAAATATATATGTATGATCGATGGATGAACGACCGGCTATAAGAAATCCCGATTCCTCACAATAAATCAATCTTATTAGAATGACATATAGAAATATGGTCAAATGGCGCCCAATCGATACGAAACTGAAACTGACAATATCTTTAAAACCGGATGAACAATTTTTGGAGAGCGCTAAATCACAATTTCCGCGTTCGTGGAGACGTCCTTTTTAATGGAATGGGTCAGCCCAGACACCCGCACAACAGGCCTATTTAATAACTTCGTTTGGCCCAAAAATATCCACGTGCCTGATTTTATGAGCTCTGCGATTCATCTCCAGAGGCGCATTCATCTCCAAGGTCACCAACTTTGTCGGACAATCTTCAGAATGGAACTTTGGGAAAATTAAAGTCATGCGGTGTTGAACGTTTAATCCTTTAATTAAAATTGTTTATTCTGCTGATAATTTTCGCTAAGAATCACTTAATAGTAGGCTGCTGACCACGAAAATTTATTTATTACAAATCGAAACGAAAGACATCCCAACAAATTAATTACTAGGTACAAAAGAGCTCACACATTGCTAAGGCGAGTCAAAGAGGACACAAATTTGATCACCATCACAACTGAAATGATATTATTTTAGTCAGCTTCAGCATTCAAGTGTGACTGTGGCTGTGGCTGTGGCTGTGGCTGAGGCTGTGGATGTGGCTGTTGCATCGTTGTCAGTTAAATGCTGGGCATCAATCCTGTCCTCATAGAGGCGGCTGCAGCTGCTGCTTCTGCTGCTGCTGATGGAGTAGCTCGAACGTAGAGAGAAAGCATTACAATTACTTTGGCGGTGGCATATATTTCCAGGGTGATTTTGTTCATCAGAGTGCGAAGGCTGACGTGTCTAGCGCTTCCTCAGAGCTCATCGTGACCGATGGACTTCTTGAGATAGGCCTTCAACTCGGGCAGGGTGCGGCTGCCCTCGTATTCGTCCTGCCGCTGACCGTTCCTGTAAAGGAAGAGCGTGGGATAGCCCTCGACCTGCTCGTCAATGCAGATCTGTTTGTTCTCGGGAGCCGTGCAGTCGACCTTGGCGATCACAACCCCGGACTGGGAATTGTGCGTCTCCGTGGCCAGCTGCTCCCAAGTGGGTTGTAGCTTTTGGCAGTGTCCGCACCAGGGTGCGTAAAACTTGATGAAAGCGATGCCCTCAGCCACGGCCTGAGTGAATGCCACCTCGCCATTCAGCTGCTGCGGTTTCAGTTTCCCGGCCTCTTCATCGGCCTTCTCCTTGGCCGCATCTTGTGCAGATGTATCGCTGACCTCCTTCTTGTCCATGGGCACACCCACCATCTTTTCAACGTAGCTCTTCAGCGTGGGCAGATCTCGTGCACCCGAGTACTTCTCAATTTTCTTGCCATCCTCGATCCAGAGCAGCGTGGGATAGCCCTTGACCTCGAAGTCCTGGCAGACGGAGCGATACTGTGTGCAGTCGATCTTCGAAATGGTTACGCCCGAAATATGCTTGATTTCCTTTGCCAGCTCATCCCAGGTGGGAGCCAGGCGCTGCAGAAGAGGGAGAGACGATTAGAAAGGGGGGAATGCATTTGGCGTACTCAGTACCCAGTACCTGACAATGACTGCACCATGGGGCAAAGAATTTGACAAAGTGATTGCCGCTGGACACATGCTTGGCATAGGTGTCCTCGGTGAGATCCACCACCTTTCCCAAATTTTGGTTGGCCACAGGCACGGTGTTTCCTCCGTTCTCCTCCAGCGTCGCCTCGGCCTGCTCCACTTCGGAGAGCGTGTTCAGCTCGTGGTTGATGAAGTCCGTGATGGCGGGAAGGTCGCGAGTGCCTTTGAACTTCACTGACTCCGTATCGCCGAGCTTGAAAAGGCGCAGCGTGGGATAACCGGTCACCTGGTGTTCAGCACACAGCGCCTGGTGTTTGGTGCAGTCAACCTTGGCAATGATCACCTTCGGGTCTTCGACATTCATTATCTCTGCCAGCTGCTCCCACAATGGATGCAGCCGCTTGCAATGTCCGCACCTGCAAACAAAAGGAGACCGTGATAAGAGAGTTCTTTGTTCCAAACAAAGAGTTTATCATCTAATGCTTATGCTCCCTCAGAAGCAACGCTTCGATGCCTAATCTCGGATCCGAGACAGCCATTCCTAGCAACTTCCTAGTACGCCAAATTAGCTCAGAACGAGGCTATGACACTGATAAGGGCCAGTGAGCGCAACCAAAACTTAAGCATTGTTTAATATTTGTCAATCAATGGGCACGATAAAGCGATTCCTGACTTCTCCCCCGAAACAAAGCCCCTTTGATCGCCTTATCTGGGAACGTGTCCCAGTCCAGCCCTATGACGAATCCCAGTGCTGATTGGCACTAGCCCTCGGCCTCGGATTCGGATTCGACAAGCTGTGGGGCAGCGTCAGCCAAATTTATGGTACGTGTAGTGGCAATAACACAAAGACACACAACCAGGCCTATGCGCATTGACAATTATGTGTGTGTGCGTGGCTTGTGACATATGTACAAAGGTACATAGATACATATGTGGACCCTGCTGATTCGCCGGCTTTTTTTGCCATGTATAGCGCTCGCAGTTGATCAAATATTCATATATGTATGTATGCTTGTACTTGTATTCAAAAAAAATTCACGTTCCACTTACCACGGGGCAAAAAATTTGACAAACACATTGCCGGATTGGACGGCCTGATTAAATTTCTCCGGGTCCAGTTCCACGGCAAACTGCTTCTCGGCATTTTTGACCGCCTCCTCCTCGGCCCGGACGGTGGCGGACAGGAAGGGCGACACGAAGAACGCGCACACAGTGATCGGTACCAAAGATCTCATTAACATTTTATTGCGGCTTTGTGGTTTTTTTGTACGACTTCGATGTCTTTCGCAGCCCAAAGTGAAATACAAATTAAAAGTACAAATTAAAAATGTTGGTATGCCTGAATCGACTGACTATCGACGGCGCTATCGGGTTTGACAGCTCGGCTATCGATATTTGCTTTCGATAAAAATTCAATTAAATATGAAGCTTTAAGTCAAACTAAGCAAATTGTGGTTAAAAAAATTGAATGAAAAGTATCTTTTAGGTATCTTATGATAATTTAGCAATTGCACTTGTGGTGAATTTCAGTCTTTTAAAATAGTATGGTATGGCAGCGCTGGAGCAAAACAACACAAACAAGCTATCTGGCAACTCTGCAGCGAACACGAAAATGATTTCAAATGTATTGGTGTGAACAAAAGAAAAAGCGCAAAAATGAGAATCATCAGCAGAGACGTAGATATTTCGAAAGAGGGGTGGTTAACGTGATATTTTTTACCTGCTCATGAGATGATGGTGGCAGTATAGAGAGGGTGGATATGAACACATGTGTGTGTTTGTAAATATCTACGTATGCATGTACATAAATATATACTTGCATATGTATGTATGAACGATAATTGTATTATTAAGTATAAATATTCGTATCTGGTGTTGGAACGGGTTTTTATGAACAGGGGTGGGGAAACCAGATGCGAAATCATCCAATGGATCGTATCAAGTATCGATAGACATCGCATATAATATTGAATCGCCTTTTTAAAAAACGCCTCCGTGTGTATAGGTGCGTGTGCACGACGAAGCGAAAAAACCTACATAGGGTAAAAAACTGAGCGAAACACAAGTAGAAGCAAAGAGAGGCAGCCAACAGCTAAATTGCAGCTGCTATTGCTTCGCCCCGTCCGACGACGACAACGAAAACTCGAATAGGGTAAGTAGAAACGGCAACAACGAATGATGGCGGCAAAGCGAACATGAAGTTAAAACCCGACGCAAAAGGCAAACGAGCGATAGGCGAACTCAATCGACACAGGGGCGTAGTGTATGTGAAGCGGGGATAATTTAGGCTTGGCTTTCATACATGTATATATATGTAGTTGCGGCTTCGTATCTATAATATAACGGCTGTAAATGTTCAATTCATACAGATAGATATGTATGTACCTCCACATAATATACAGCTATGTATATTTGTATGTTACCCCATAAAGGGATTCTCAGTAATTGTCAGACTGTAGAAATAGTCAATAGCTTGGCCCATCAGGATTGTAAATAAATATGTATGGTCGATTATCGTGAATTTCAAGCACAAACACGTCGTGCTAGCGACTAAAATTCAAAAGCTGACGCACCCCCTCATGAATAATGATAGACGGACGCCGCTGCCGCTGCTGCTGTCGCTGGCAACTGGCACGGCACGGCCACAGACGTACGCCGGCAACGTTGAGGGGTGATAGAGATACAGATACAGCTCAGAGGCGAGTGCGAGCGAGACAGAGATAACGCTGGAAATTCCAACTCCTGTTACTGCTTAGCTCTGCTTCGTTCCTGCCATACGAGTTTGTACTTGGTTCACGTTCACAGCTGCATCCTTTTGTGGTGTGTTTCGCGCTGCTTCTTTCCGACAGCACAACGTCGACACCCTCCTGCTGTTGCCAACGACGCCACTGGCACGGCACGGGAACTGGCAAAGGCAACGGCAACGACAGAGCAAAGCAAAGGCAGAGCACAGAGCAGAAAGCTGAGGCAGAAACTGCTGGCTATAGAGTGTTGTTTGGATGACTGCCTCGCTGTAGACGAAACGAAAGACAGGCGACAACTAAACTAAAACTAAATACATGCAGGCGAGCACAGGCAAGCGGCGGTCGCATAAAGCATAAAGAGGTGAGTAGTAAGTCGGTAGACGGCAACGTCCCGACGGAAAATTACATTCTCTGGGTCTGGTCTCTGGCATAGCCTGTCCAAAATCAAACCAAACCAAAGCAACCTATACGACCCGATCGACTCCGACTGCGACAGCCTCCATCTCAATCTGAAGCTGAATGATGTTTTAGTTGTTTTGCGTGGCGAGCGTGTGTGTGTGTTTGTGTGTGTGTGCAGTTTTTATTCATTTTCTGCCAGTGGGTGAAAAGCGGTTCTCTGTTGTGAAAAGAAAAGGAATACGACTAAAAATCATTCGTTTATTCTTGCTCGCGTTCGTATTTTTGATTTTCAAAATGTATGGAAAAAGAAATTTTTTGTTGCCTTCGTATTTGTATTTGTGTTTCTGCTGCCTCTGTATATAAAAGTGTGTGTGTGCGTGTTTTTTTTGTATGTCGAGCTGCTCTCTCTCGGTGTGCAAGAGCGTATAGCTGTATGTGTGTGTCTGTGTTCAAGTGTGTGTGTGTGTGTGGCGGACCAAAAAGAACCCGACGACGGCTGAGAGTAAAATTCGATTTGTGCATGGAGGAAAAAAACGAGAAAGAATTTTAGCGAATAGAGTGCGATTATCGAATTGAGTAAATAAAACAAATAATTGCAGAATCAGCAGCAATCACAACCACAGCTGCAGCCAGCAGTCGTAGCATTAACAGTAATTCATCGAAAGCAATCAAAGCGGCGTGCATATGTAACCGTAACTGTTAAGCTAATTGTGTGCCTTTCTTCTTCTTTCCTTCCCCGCTTCTGTTTCTGCTTCTATGTATGTTTCGCCGGCGACGACGACACCACCGATACAATAGCAGTACATTGACACCGTCAGGCAGGAGCAGATAGGGGACACCTACATTTGTATATATTTCATACATATATACATACACACATTCAGCGATATATACAAGTCCAGGCTAAAAGGAGGCTGTTCTCCAACCTCCATCCTTCGCATCCGCATCCACATCTGCATCTGCATCAAACCCAAATACGATAAAAGATGGCCAACGGCAAGGCGACGGTATCGTTCTTCGAGAACGGGAGCACCACACAGTTCGAGTACTGCTTCAAGCTGTATCCGCAGGTGCTCAAAATGAAGGCAGAGAAGCGGTCGAAGAAGCCGCAAGAGCTGATCCGGCTGGACCAGTGGTACCAGAACGATTTGCCGCGCCTGATTAAGGCGCGTGGAAAGGACGCGCACATGGTGTACGACGAACTTGTGCAGACCATGAAGTGGAAGCAGTCGCGCGGAAAATTTTATCCGCAGCTCTCGTACCTGGTCAAGGTAAATACACCGCGCGCCGTCATGCAGGAGACAAAGAAGGCCTTCCGCAAGCTGCCCAACCTGGAGCAGGCGATCACAGCTTTATCGAACCTAAAGGGCGTCGGCACCACGATGGCCTCCGCCTTGCTGGCGGCTGCCGCACCCGATCGCGCCCCTTTCATGGCTGATGAGTGCTTAATGGCCATACCAGAGATCGAGGGCATTGACTACACCACCAAGGAGTACCTCAACTTTGTGAACCACATCCAGTCCACGGTGGAGCGTCTAAATGCAGAGGTGGGTGGTGAGACGCCGCACTGGTCTCCGCACCGTGTCGAGCTGGCCCTATGGTCACACTACGTGGCCAATGACTTGAGTCCCGAGATGCTCGACGACATGCCGCCCCCAGGCACCGCATCTATCAGCACAAACGGAGCGAGCAACAATGTCCTCGACGGCGACGACACCAATGATGGTGTGGCCGTGGACCTAGACGACGAGAGCCAAGGCGCAGGTAAGCCCATCTCTAAATTTCTTGTCAAATGTGCCTTTTTCTGTATATGATGCCAATTTTGGTCTCCATCTACAGGTGGGCGCAACACTGCAACAGAGTCGGAGACCGAGAACGAGAACACCAATCCGGCCGCTTTAACGCCGCTACTTGCGGGCGAGGCCAAGAGCAATGCCACTGCCGTGGGAGCCGCCTTGCAGGATGGCGACTCGAACTTTGTGTCGAATGATTCCACCTCCCAGGAGCCGATCATCGACGACAACGATGGAACCACACAGACAACGGCCACCACATCCACAGAAGACGGTGAACCTCTTGGGATCGGCATTGGCCTGGGCAGCGGGGGCACACCTTTGGCCTCCGACTCGGAAAGCAACCTCGAGGCGCCCCTAAACACCAATCGCTTGAATGCGGTCGGTACAGTGCAGCCGAGCAAACCACAGACCCAGTCTTCGACCGAGAAACAGACACAGAGCCCGAACCACAACAACAGTAAGCAGCAGATCAACAATGGTCAGGCGACTCCAGCGGAACAGCCAGTAAAGGCAGGAGCGGCAAAATCCGCTGCCAACGGCAATGGTAATGGCAATGGAGTGTTGGGCAACGATCTGGATGATGGTGAGGATGAAGAGGATGAGGAGGACGAGCTGGACGAGGAGGAGAACAACGATGAGGAGCTAGAGGCTGACGAAAGCAACAGCAGCAACAGCAATGCGCGCGAGACCAAACTGCAGCAGCTGGCGGCTTCCGCTGTAGCGGGAAAGGTGGTTACGGTCACTGAGACGGCGGTGGCTACCGAGCCGATCAAGGGGGCGGCAACGGACACGGCGTTGTCAGCGCCTGCCATTGGACAGAAGCGCACGGCCCTGCATTGTGAGATGGAGATGAGCAATGCGCCAGCCGGCGCTGTGGGTGGCGGCGACAAGTCGCCGGAGCTGAAGAAGCTGCGCAGCGAATGAGTCGGAAGCGGGTATCATCGAACGATCGGTTCGGTTCGGCTCGCCACGTATCTGGTGGAAAGACATATGTATGTAGTGCAGTTGAGTCGAGCTAAAGACATAGAGCAACATTACCTACACTTTACCACAACAACATTCAAGAAATTGTACTATTAAGCAACTAATTATACATACATATAATATATTATATATATATATATATATACACACGAACATATAGCGAGAAGCAAACCAACACTCACACGCCACACACCTTACACACTACACTCGCACACCACACCACACACCCCACACCACACAACACTCGCATGATACAACAGATACAACAACAGAACAGAACAGAAGACAGCAGGACGGAGGATGCTTGCATACCGATCCAGCAAAAGCAGCAGAACCACAGAAGAAATTTCAATAGCAAGAGCGCGCGAAAAGGAGGAGTCGACTCGGATTCAGATTCAGATTCAGAGTGCAGCGTTAACGTAATATAATGGAACGAAAAGCAAATACACCTTACGTGAATAGTAACTAAAGCGAGATCAGATATTTTTACACAGTCAAAATGAACATTTAATTATAAAGAAATTTACAAATGCCGCAGTTGCCCACTACATACAAACAAAAATGAGAGAAAACAAAAACAAAACAAAGGAAGCAAGAACTAAAAAGGATGAAGAAACAATAATTATAATAAAACAAAGTAATTTATATACATAGGTATTTAAATTTAACAATAAATCAAAACTGTCGCATGTACACGCATTTTCCCCGCAGTATATTTGCACATTCACGCGCTCTCTCTCTCTCTCTCTCTCTGTCTCCCACACACAAAAACACAAAGAAGAAAAAAAAAAAACAACAAAAAAGCCGAAACTCATTTCAAAAATAAGAAATTTTTGTGGTCGTAATTGTAATAATATAATTTATATTTTATGTGTACAACTTTTTTTTTAACTATACATATACAGAATTTTTATAATTTATACGATAATCACACTCTTCATTTGGTTTGCACGAAAGGACTGCAAACGACGTCAAGAAACTACATTTTAATTCCTATTCGTCGCCAGTCGCCGACCGATGTCTGTTTACCATGCATGCACTCATGTACGCGTAGCAGTGAATGCTCTGCTGCCTGTGCAGGCCGTGGCCGTGGACAGGGATCGGTTCGGTTCGATCCCGGACTCTAAAATCAACATCTCAAAATTATAATCATTTTTATTATTAATAGCATAAGTCCAAATAAATTGTGAAATATTAAGAGAACACCGCATCAGAATGAAACCATGACAACCCATCATGTTGGCTTGTTGAAAGGATGCTTCGATAGGCAGAAGCTGTTTGAATGCACGTTCTGTTCTGGTCCGCAGTTTGGCAAAAGTGTTTTTTTTTTTTGAAAATCCGTTAGTAATGCGGATTAGTCATCGATATCGATTACAGCCGTGCACATCTGGTCTGCTAACATCGATAATACAGCGACTAGAGATGAACGTATAAGTGACTATTGTTCCGGCGATAGCTGTGACTGATATCATAAAAATATCAGCGACAATAAGCAAACATGCTTTGATTTTTAATTCAAAATATAATTAAAAATGTTTTTTGAAATATAAAAAATATCAAAATTTAGGATATTTGTTGTCTCATTTCGGTTAGCTTGCCATTGGCCATAGTACCGAAAGCAGTGACTGGTGGCCTCAAAAGACCAGTGACTGGCGACAGGGAACGTAAATATGTGCCTTCCCTGAAGGAGACAAAAGAAAACACGGAACAACACCTAAACATATACAATTGTAAGTGAGTAATTTAGCACATTTGTGCGACTGCCACGACTGCCGACGACGGGCTAGTCCCATCCCACACCCCACACCCCGCTAATCTCCATCAACAAAGGCTAGAGCATCAGCCTTAATATCTAATAATTGAGGAAAGAGCTAAAACCAAACCCGAAGCTAGTGGCATGGCAGAGTAGTGTAGCGTAACATTTGCCATTAGACCGCCCCCGTAAATTGACTTGTGGCTGTTGCCCGTACCTTTTCAGTGCTGCTGCGGATGAAGCGGACTGTGAACTGTGATTGAACAGTGGCCAGCCAGGAGCTAAGCAGCTGTGACTATGCGACAACAACAGAGCACCAGAAGCGACTCTAACTCCAACACCAGCACCAGCTCCAGCTCCAAATTGAACCCATTTTCCGCTTAGCCGAACAGCAGTGCGTGTGTTCTGCAGCTGCGAGTGCATCGGGCACAGGCCACGGGCACGGGCACAGGCACAGGCGGATACCCAACCAACAAACCAACCAACAAGAGGCGGCGGCTGATCAGAACCAATGTTGCTAGTGCGGCAGCTGTTTGGTGCATCGGCTAACTCATGGGTGCGGGCCCTTGTCATCTTTGTGCTGGCCTGGGTGGCTCTCGTCTACGTGTTTGTGGTGAAGCTGACCAGCACACAGGGCCAGCAAGCAACGGGAGAGAATGAGATCAGTGCCCGCCGCATCACCCAGGCCCTACAGCTCCTCGAGCACACCAAGCAGCGTAACGAGGAGCTCAAGCAGCTTATTGATGAGCTGATGAGGTATGGCTTACATCCTATCCCCCCAGCCAGCAGCCATATAGCAGCCACAATCCATCCAGTCATACGGCATTCATATGCTGATGAGTCTGACCATTGGCGCGCCATGCTCTGCTGTTTTGTGCTGTGCTGGCGGTGGAGGTGGCGTCGTGGTTAATTATGCATGGCAGGCTGAAACGTACACATCACAAGCGGCTTTGTTCACCCCTCTCCTTCTGCTTGCGCTTTTCCAAATCTCTTTCAGCGACCAGCTGGACAAACAGAGTGCCCTGAAGTTAGTACAAAAGTTGGAGAACGATCCACTGAACCCAAAGCAAGGGCTGGAAAGTCTGGGAGCAGAGCCCGAGGCATTCTTCGATTCTGCTCCAGCTGACTTGAGGGGCTGGAACAATGCCGAAGGTGGAAACGATCCGCTAGACGGAGCTGCAGCCCAGCCAGATCTCTTATCCGGAGACGATCTGGGACATGGCGAGCCCAGTATGGAGTATGAGTTTACCCGCCGACGCATCCAGACGAACATTGGGGAGATCTGGAACTTCTTTAGCAGCGAGCTGGCCAAGATAAGCAAGGGGCACAAGGAGCTGGAGGAGTCCATCAACCAGGTTCTGTTGCAGGGCGCAGAGCACAAGCGGTCGCTGCTAAGCGACATGGATCACATGCGTCGTTCGGACGGATACGAGACCTGGCGCCACAAGGAGTCCAGGGACCTAAGCGACCTGGTCCAGCGGCGCCTGAACCACCTACAAAACCCCAGCGACTGTCAAAATGCTCGCAAGCTGGTCTGTAAGCTCAACAAGGTGAATATTTGTGTTTTTGCCCAATCCACCCAATACTAATCCACTAATATCTGTCATCTATCGCTCATCTGTCGTCTAGGGCTGTGGTTATGGCTGCCAACTGCACCATGTGGTATACTGCTTTATTGTGGCGTATGCCACAGAGCGCACAATGATTCTCAAGTCGCGTGGCTGGCGCTACCACAAGGGTGGCTGGGAGGAGGTGTTCCAGCCGATCTCGAAAGGCTGCCACGACGCCGGGTCTGCCAACGCATACAACTGGCCGGGCAAGCCCAATACTCAGGTCCTGGTGCTGCCGATCATTGACTCGCTAATGCCGCGCCCGCCCTACCTGCCGTTGGCCGTGCCCGAGGATCTGGCGCCACGGCTTAAACGCCTGCACGGTGATCCTATTGTCTGGTGGGTGGGCCAGTTCTTGAAGTACCTTCTGCGCCCGCAGCAGCCGACGCGCGAATTCCTCTTCGCCGGCATGCGAAACCTGGGCTGGGAGCGTCCCATTGTGGGGTAAGCAGCAACTGGCGAGGCTTTCCCTCTCAGGCTTAACTGATCCATTACGTTTCAGGGTGCATGTGCGTCGTACGGACAAGGTGGGCACGGAGGCGGCCTGCCACAGCATCGGGGAGTACATGACTCATGTGGAGGACTACTACCGAACGCTGGAGATCAATGGCACCACCGTGGTGCGACGCGTCTTCATAGCTTCGGACGACGCCTACGTAATCGAAGAGGCGCGCGAAAAGTACCCGCACTACCAGATCATCGGGGATCCCGAGGTGGCCCGCATGGCGTCCGTCTCCACACGCTACACGGACACGGCCCTCAACGGGATCATACTGGACATCCACCTGCTATCCATGTCAGACCATCTTGTGTGCACCTTCTCCTCGCAGGTGTGCCGCGTGGCGTATGAGATCATGCAGACCATGTACCCGGATGCCTCACATCGCTTTAAATCGCTGGACGACATATACTATTACGGCGGTCAGAATGCGCACAATCGTCGCGTAGTTATCGCTCACAGTCCGCGCACCCACGAGGACCTCCAGCTGCGTGTGGACGACCTAGTGTCGGTGGCCGGCAACCACTGGGACGGCAACTCCAAGGGCAAGAACACGCGCACCAATCAGGGCGGCCTCTTCCCCTCATTCAAGGTGGAGGAGAAAATTGACACCGCCAAGCTGCCTCTATATCCGGGTGTCTAGTTCTAGTTCCAGACGCAGTAGTGCGGTAGTGCCAGTGGCAAATGTGGTTGACTAATGTTTCGTGCTGAACAGTACTGAACGGTACTGAACGGTACTGGCCAGTGCTGGCTGGGTCCGGTGGATCCGGATATTTTTCCCTCGTCTAGGTTTACTATGGAGAATCTTCTCTGCCGCATTCCATCTGTGGTATATCTGTGGAATCTATGGTATAGTTCAAGTTTAAACTTAGATCAGAATCTGGAATCTGAAATCTGTAATCTGTAATCTGAAATCTGAAATCTGTAATCTGGAATGTGGAATCTCAAATCGATAGCTCTCTATCTCTCAATACGTGTATAATTCTCGTACATCAGCATATGTATTTCTACTGTATTTCTATTTTACCGACACTTTCCTGACTTGACCTTGGTGTATGTTCCGTTCCTGCTGCACTCACACGGGGCACTTATCTCAATTCTAATTCTAATTCTGCATTTTGTAAAAGTTCTTTATTACATTGTAAGTCGAAGCCGAAGAAATTATGTTGACAAGAATATACATAAATACTTATATATATAAATTATATATAGGAGTGCAGTGCATGTAGGGTTCAGTAAGCGCAATATAGTATAACCTCTGTAAAATAAAAGAAAATAAAAAAAACAGTCTAAGTAAATACAATCGTCAATAGAAAAAGGAATAAATAGTAAAGTTTTAAAAAAGATCACACGCATTCCGTCTCTCTCTTTCTCTTCCCATTAATCGCTCAGCTTCTGTTTCTCTGCTGATCGAACATTGACCTTACAAACTGGTATTACACTTACTTACATTATGGCACAGACCACACTTATCATTATCCAGTGGATGCATACTGGCATTTGTAGTTATCTATAGATCTACTCTTTAGAACAGAGGAATGAGATCGTTCGATCGTTCTCATTGTGGCAAATTGTGTGAGTGTCCCTTAAACATATTTATGTACATAGTATGTATGACGTTCCAATCGACAACTACAATATGTGCCACTTTTTGTTTAAACTAAAAGCTAACAGAAAGTGGCAAAATAATTGAACAACAAATAATTGAATCTAAAACGAGTGGAAACAACTTCTTCTTACGTAGTTATGCGGTGAAAGTTGTAGCTAAGGTACTGATTTGGAGCAGAACACAGTATACCATGTCCAAAATTTGATTTCATGCGTTATGCGCTAGAAGGGTATGTACATATGTAAATGTTTCTTGATACAAATGATAGTTTCGGATGCCGAAGCTTCATACTGTACTGGCAGCTTTATTATGATGAAATGGAAATTCGGATAAAATTTGAGAGGTTGAAAGTCAGAGGGACAACTTCTATATGAGTCTACATGAGTCGGCTGATAGTCCTGATAGAGGAAATAAAAGAAAACCTAATAATAGGTAAATAATAGTAAAATTAATAAATAGAGCAATTTTTAGTAAAGAACGCACACATTTTGTCAAGACATAGTGGATGATCGATCGTGTCATGGCATCATGTCATTCACCTATCGATTTTTTGTGCTTACTTTTAAAATGTTTGTTTTGTGTGGTTGGGCGGGGTTCAAGAACCCACCGGCGCCGGTGAAAGTGTAAATTGCTGTTGCGTGCACTCTCGATGAGTCAACTGACCCCCACTGATTACTGAATACTCACTCCACTCAACTCCCCTCCCTGAGCAGTTTGTTCCGATCCGATCGCGACCCAACAACAAGTTGAAAGCCGCAGGAATTCCACACCGAAACAAGACGTCTCAACACGAAAATTCCCAAAAATCGTCGCCACAAGAAGATCCCGTAAAACGGAAAGAGAGGGAGAAAAGTACAAAAAAATGAGAAACGTGATAAGCTTCCAGCGGTAATAATACAAAACAATGAATATATTAAAAGCAAATCAAAGCAGTGAATATGTATGTGTGCGAGTAATATAATTAAGTACTCAATGAACCGCAGGGAAGTCGTCGTCGCGACTCCCCTCGAGACAATCGAAAACATTCCGACAGTAAGATACCCCGCAGTCGGATCTTTTTCGTGATCCATTTGGAACTCGCTTTGGAAGGCGCTAACCATCCGACAACAAAAAGGAACAAAATCATGTCCAATCAAGGATAATATCTTTACTTTTATCGCTGCCAAAGAAGTGATTTTTGTGGCGCGACATTAGATTCTGATCAGGAATATGAACATATTTATGTACTTACTTTGAAGATCTGATAACTGATTTATAAATATGTATGTATGAACGTATTTATTAATATTCCGTTCGTTGGAAAGAAATTAGAAAATCCCCCCATGGCCAAAAGTGTGGCTTCTGTTTATTTCATACTTTCGATCGAGTACAACATACCCTTGCACCCCGCGGGTACCGGGTAGAACAAAAGCTGCCAAACGGGCAGCTGCCCGAACGGAAAACCGGCATCTGGGACTTGGGGCATGCAAAAGGAGCGGGCACTTTAGCTGGCGTCGGACAAGGTCACGCCGTTGGATCCGCTCAGCTGACATCTCGATAAGCCGTCGTGATAACGGGCAGCGGCGCCGGCTCGGGTGCGTATAAAACATTGGCGTTTGCGCTAAACCGACAACACTTGCGGACCTCGATCCTCGTTGACAAGAGCATCCACGCAGAGCAGAAACCCAGTCCGAATCTCCAACAGGATGTCCCACTTCAGCGCCACCCTCCTCCTCTGCTGCGCCGTCGTTATCCTCGGCAGCCAGTGCGCCCAGGCGGACATTGCTCGGGCCGACTTCAGTAATCCCAGTGAGTGCAAATAGATCAGGATTTTACGGAGCCACTCGATTTACAATCTCCGTCTCCGTTTTCCTTTCTATTCCAGCCTATCCGGGAAAATGTGTTCTGGACTCCAACACGGTGATGTCGCCGGGGCAGAAGGGAAAGCATCCCAACCATCCTTGCGCCGGCGTCACCTGCATGGAGGGCGGCCTCGTCGAGTTCAAAACCTGTGACGCCACGGCGCCCCCCAAGGGCTGCAAGATGCGCGACTTTGTCAACACCAAGCGCTCTTTTCCTGAATGCTGTGAGCGCTCGTACCACTGCCCCAACGGCAACTGAAAAGCGGACTCCCTTGTGTCACTTGTCGCGTGCGTTCCTCGTCTATTTTCTATTTTTTTGTGTATTTTTTTTGTTAATTTATTGCGTATTCTACAACATAACAGTTAAAATTTAAACGCTTAGCAGTACAATTAAATAATTTAATAGAATCATTAACAGAGAATACATGTGTATGTATATTTGTGGGCATGGATAGGCAATGGCTAATGCGGCAGACCTGCCAACGGTTCTACATTCCTCTTGCTCTCCTCCCCCTTCTTCCGATTGGATCTGCTAGACACAAGAAACTCTAAATTAAAATCTATGCCAGAGATGAGCTGCTGGCTGCTTCAGAGAGAGAGAGAGAGAGAGAGAAATTAAACGACAAAAAAAGTCTAAAGCTCAAATCAGAGCTTATCCTATGTACATGTGTGTGTGTGTGTGTGTGCGTTTGTGTTTGTGGTTGAGTGTGAGTGTGAGTGCGCGTGAGTGAAGCGACATGAAAAGTTTCGGCGAATTTAGTTGAATTGATTTGGTATCTCTTTTGCTTGCTTATAGATCTCCTTCCTCTCTGGTGCTTAGTGGCTACTAAGCTTTTACTGATTCGTTTGCTGGTGTGTGTGTTTGCTTGTTTTCTCCTCTGCTTCTTCCTTTCCCTTCTCCTTCTACCGACTGAGATTGTTGATGTAGAGCGCGTGCAGCTCGGTGCGCGGAGTATTCTCAAAGAGAGCGGCGCGGTTCTGGCCCTCGCCCTTCTTCACCCAATGACCGTAAACACGGAAGGCGCATCCATCGATAACCTGGACAAAGGAGAGAATGAGAGAGTGTTGGATAGGATGGACAAGAATAGAACTCACCTTGCGCAGCACCTTGACGCGATAGGGATCGCGTATGGCCTCCTCAACGTGCAGCGGCTCGGCGGTGAACCGCAGTCGGCGTATCCTTATGACAGCGCGTATCACGATTATGGCGAATTGGAACTTTTTGCGCGCATTGAAGCGACTCTGTTTGCGAAGCTATAGGTGGGATTCGGGAGAGAGAGAAATCGAGAATGTCGGGATTAGGCTTCGCTCTACAGGCTGTCCCCACCCCTCGGCGGGGAAGGGGTTATACTAGCAGATCGATCTCTTTTTGGCTTTCGTGTTTCGGTTTAGTGCACACGTCGTTAGGGTTAGGTTCGGTTAAGGCTTAATGATTACTGTTGAATGGTGTTAGCTTTTTGTTTGGTATAAGTATTATTGCTTGGGCGTTACAACAGGGAACAACATACAGGCGGTACGGCACGGTATACAAAATTTACAATTTAGAAAATATCTTATTTTTGAATACCTTTGCAGGGTTTTGTTGCTAACCATTTCCAATCCTATTTCGATGCGATTTACTTCGTTGGTTTCTAAAGATATGTACGACTGTTTTGTACAGGAAGATCACCATCGGAACGGACCACTCTATAAGACTTGCGACGTATGGGCATTTCCATGGAAAAGTCCACCGTGACCAAATAATTAAAAGTTAAAATAAACCCATTCCCATATACTTTTGCCCCGATGTTATTTTCTAAATTAATTATAATTGCAACACCATTTATTTGAAATCCCACTCAAATCAGAAATAGTTTATAGTTTATTTGGTATTTTTTGGTATTTTATAGTCATGGTTTTCTCTCTCTTTATAATAGAAACAGACTTTGAAAATCCGTCTTATTTTGACCTTTTTACCACTTGCAATGTGTACATCTTGTGTGCACCTTGGAAATGCCCATATGTTTTCTTTGTTTGTTTGTTAATGTTTATACATTGATCGAAATCCGATTTATTTATGATCGAACTGCAAGGGTATATAGAATTCGGCGCACCGAAGTCAGCTTTCCTGGCTTGTATCTTTTTGTCATATCATCGTTTGGGTAACAAATAATTATTATTCTTTACTATTCCAATTTTAATACTCGTTTTGAAACGTGGTGAACAATTACGACACGACCTATCTGGCCTGAGTGTTAATCGCATGCTGTGAGACACACCACACAAGAGAGAGCCTGTGCAAGAGCCTATGTTAGATCTTCATTTTGCGTTTCTCGGTGTTACATATATGAGCGGATTACTGTTAGATACCGTTACCAATAATGAGTTTAATGGGAAGAAAGCAAAAGCAACACGTAAACATATATGCATAGGATCAAAGTAAATCAGAGGGTGGAGCAGAGAGGTGGATGTGGTGTGAGTGGAAGGAGACGGGGGGCCGTGTTATTGAGTAGAGACGGAACAATCGAGCCAAGGCTTAAGGCGGGGGGACAACGACATTCACGATTGGCGGATTACGATCGCGTCTAAGTGCGGGATTATGCACATACATCTGTATGCACATAGGTGTAAGTATGTATGTATTTGTTTATGAGATATATGGATAGTAGGTTTGAATGGGTGTACTGTATGCAACGGTAACTGTAATCTATCGCAGTTTTCTTTGGTCTACTCACAATGGAGTCTCCACAACACCGACTTATAGACACACATGGTATAAGGGCGTTGAGACTCTGACAATATTGAGAACATGACACACAAAACAAAACGTGTACAACATCACCAACAGAGGAGAAATTAAACAGAATAAATCGTCAGTGAATCGACTTTGGCGTCATTTATAATAAATAAATATATGTATGTATGTATGATTAGATATGTGAATATATTCACTATATAGTGTACAGCACTCATGCAAATTATATGCTGATTTCCTGGTTCCACTACGGCACATTCATACAAAAGATACAAAAGAGGGCAAAGATTTGCGGCGAGATTCCCGGGGGAGGGATTAGTGACATATGGTTTAGATACTAGATACGACTATGACTACGACTACGACTACGGCTATGACTACAAAGCAGTTCCACCAAATACAGTTCCTGCAAGTATCATCCGACAGTTCACCCGACAGGATATGTGCTACAGAAAGGTGCATATAATACAAATATTGTGTTGACTCGCTACGATACCACTAAGTGCCAGCTATAAGAAAATACAATAGGAATCGTAGAAACATACATAATGCATAATAGAAGGCGCGACAAAAATACTTAAGCTTAAGAAAGGTGAGTGGTTGGGTGGTGTGGTGTGGTGGTGTGCTGGGGCGATGTGTGGAGTGCAATGGAGTGAGAAGCAGTGGACCGAATGCTATCAAACTAGTTGACACGATACGTTTTCTACCGACATCATCTTGTAACACATGGCATACTTTCGTAATGTAGTGATACGAAAACCGACGGTAGAAACCGTGTCGTGCAAGAGTTCTTTAACGACCCGATCCCGATCCCCATCTCACGCTCACAATTTGCAAAGGATAGCTATCGGCCATACACCAATACCGGCTGAAAAGAGCGAGTGAGAGAGGGTTGTATGAAGTGGTGTATCTCTTCTGTGAGAGTGGAGTGGGGGAGAGGGCAGGGCAGCAGGCAGCAGGCAGCATCCTGCGTCTGTTTTGAATTTTGAATGAAGGAATGAGGGGATGAATGATGGCGCTTATGGAATCAACTAAAAAGCACTAAAAATTAAAAAAAAAAAAAAAAATAAATAAAATATAACTAAATCATACGTGTGTGGTAACTAAATACGTAGGAAACAATTTGTAAAGTAAAAGGAAAGCAAAAGAAAATCAATGGAAAAACCTGCCTGCACTTGTGCATGCAATAAATGCTGCTGCTGCGCGGCACTTTCATAATTATTGCCGGCTATTGCCCGCGCCGTGTGCTGCTGCTGCTGTTGCTGTTGCTGTTGCTGCGGCTGCTGCTGATAGTACACCGTGGCCGTTAGGGTCTTGTAACAGGAGGCGGAGGTACACGACGAGGAGGGGTCATCCAGGTCGGGGGGTGGCAGCACATCCCTCAACCGATTCGATGAGTACGAGCTCTGTGGCGCACTGTAGTAGAGGTAGGAGGAGCCGCAGGGATTTGGACCACCGCCGCCACCGCCGCCGCTGCCGCTGCCGCCACCGTTGCTGTTGATTCGGTCGTAGCGGAACGCAGCACTGGCGCTGCTGGCAGATGCAGAAGCAGCACTGTTCTGGTATCTGCCCAGGGCATAGGCGGACGTGGGCGGAGGCCGTGCCATGGTCAGATCACCCATCAGAACCTGGTGTTCGTTCGGGATCGGGTTGGTTTTTATTGTATTGGTGGTGGTTGGTGGTTGGTGGCATTGGCGAAACGAAAACGAGGCAAACGAGGAATGTGGGTGACGGCGCGAAAGAAATCAAAAATTGTGTAATCAGTTAGGAGGAGTAGAGTAAAGTAATGTAGCAGCAAATAGAAAAAAAACGAGTACTTAGGCTAGGCTAAAGGTAACTTGAGCTCGACTTAACCTCTAAGTATGTGACCTTTCTTACAGCTAAAAACATACATATATGTTTGTATATGCATCATATCTCCATGCCAGATCCCTGGGCGTTTTCTGGATTAGCAGTGCTGCCGATGCCCCACCCTGAACAATACCTTTTCCCATGCCACAAGTAGAAGTCCGCTAACTGCAATCAGATGCACTCCCTCTGACTCTTATGTATGTATATGAGGCACCTCTTGTCTGGCGTTGGGTTTCTCTGTTTTCTCTTTCTTTCACGCACGCATGCAGTGGGGTGGCTCAACCATGGTGTGGGCGGGACATGCAGACACAGAACGTACGGTACATGGGTACATGGGGTGGGAGGGTAGGGGGAGGGGGTTTATGAGAAAGAGAGAGAGAGCAAGAGAGCGAGAGAGCAAGAGAGCGAGAGAGCGAGAGAGCGAGAGGATTTGGGATTGTTATCATCAAAGAGCATCGCGTAATCGTCAAGCAACAAAATAAATTAGAAGCAAATCAAATACGCTTTTCTGTTTTTTTTTTGTTACTCCTTGTGTGTGGTTGGTTGAATGTGTTATACGGTATACGGTATACGGTTACAATTGTAGTTAGGTTATGCTGGCACATGACATGATGGACGCAGAGATCGCGCTTGGAGCGAGCATTATAGTACTATTATGTAGATTAGATCAGAACAGACAAGAACATAAAAGAACAGAATGCAGCGAACAGAACACACACGCGATTGCAACAGCAACAGAATGGGGATTGGATTGCTGCTGTTGCTGATCTGAGCGGGATTTAGGATTTTTGTTTTGTTTTTGTTGTTAATGCGATTCGACACATGGTAGACAGACAGAGACAAGGAGAGCAAAACAGACAGAAACAGGGGGAGGGAGAGAGATAGAGATTGACGGATCGAGAGTGGGGGTAAGTTGGGGTTAGTCCGGGAGCATTTCGTTACCAGTGCGATTTCGGTGATGCGACTCATTCTTCTGGACTTGGTCGATAGGCTGCGCTTGAGGCCATCAATGTTTTGCTCGAACAGCTTTCGAAGTTGAATTTCGAACAACAGTTAGAGGTTGATCGGTTATCGTTTCGTTTATCAAAAAAATGATCGGAACAAGTAATTGTCGATTCATTCGTTCGATTAGTGTTTGGTTTTTTTTGTTTAAATTAATTGTAATTTGTTTTTAGAACGTATATGTAAGGAAAAGAAGAGAGAAAATGTATTGTATAATATAGTAAAATTATAAATTAAATAGAAATAATACATATATATATATATATATATATATATATATATGCTTAACCAAAGGCGGAAATGCGAATTAAATCAAAAGACAGAAAATAACTTATGTTGAACAGTTTCGTTCGAGTAAACTACGTTAGATTGGGGTGATTCCCAGGGACACTCCTAAGAGATGCAGAAGCCTTGGTTGAGAGGTGAGTCACAGGTGTGTTGTGTGTGAGGATGTGTTTAGAGACAGGTTAACGGAATGTAGGAGCCAAGGCCATGACCCATCTGAGGGGGAGCTAAACGGCAGGGGGGTCTGTCAACTAGATTCTATATACATAGCCCAGAATGATCCACGTGGAATCTGACGCGAGTCGAGTGCAGCTCTCATTCTGCTTCTCGGTGGTGGTGCCCGAATTGGTTGTGGGGATTGACCCTGCGGGCCCTGCCCTGCGGCATCCAGAGCCGCCGACACTTACCATTTGGTTGAAGAATGGATGTCTTAATACTTCCGTGACGGTGATACGTTGCGCAGGATCAACGACTAGACATTTGCGTATCAGATCCTTGGGATCCTCTGCAAGAAACCAGGCAACAATGAGGTTTGAATGTCCAACAATACCATTTGGCGACTCACCTGAAATATCGGCCCACTCCGGCGAGGTGAAGCTGTATTTTCCCTCCATTATGTTACGCAGCATGACCATCTGTTTGCGGTGCCAGAAGGGCGGACAGCCGACGAGCAGCGTGAACATGATCACGCCACACGCCCATCTACAATTGCAAAGGCAAAGGGGAGACCGGTTAAAGAATTGCAACGGCGAGGACCAAAGGAGCGCGTACATGTCTACTTCCTGGGAATATCCGGGCGAGCCCTCGAACATGTTGCACTTGAGCGTCTCCGGTGCCAAGTAGCCAGGCGTGCCGCAAAGATCTGGAAATGGAAAATGGGACAGCATGAGCCATTTGAAGACCGGGGGGGGGTGGGGGATTGGGGAGGAAAGCGGTGGAGCCTTAATAACCTGTAAGTTTCTCGCCCTCCTGTAGCTGTCGGGCGAAGCCAAAGTCCGTGATTTTCACATTGTGATTCTCGTCCAGCAGAATGTTCTCCGGCTTGAGGTCGCGGTGCACAATGCTTTTGGCGTGGATGTATTCGACGCCTTCGAATATCTGCCGCATTATGGTGCGCGTCTTCTTCTCGGAGAGCGTCACCACCGAGGTCAGATAGTCGAAGAGCTCGCCTTTGGGGCACAGCTCAAATACGAGGAACACAAATGCATCTGACTCAAACACGTCCTGCAGATCAACTGTAGAATGGGAATGGTAATGGAAATGCGGGTCAGTGGAGTACTCCTGTATGAACAAATTCTTGAAACTGAAGCTTCAAACTCACTTATATAGGGGTGTCCCATGACCTGGCGTAGTATTGAGATTTCCTGTCGGGTTGCCTCGAGCATATGATATGGATTCGTCTCACCAGACTCAGTCGTGGCGCCCAGATCTATGATCTTGGCCGCGAACTCTTTACCCGTCTCCTTCTCGATGCAGCGACGCACCGTGGAACTGATGCCCCTGCAAGTTGATAGAAATGCAAATGCAAAAAAAGGGAAAAGATAAGAGGCTTTCTTCACCGTGAGTTAGACCCCATCCACTCGGTTTGGGCATGATCTTTAATGTTTATCTAAGTGGCGGCCCTGCCTTGCAGATCTTATCGCCGCCCCTTGTAATTGCCCTTGTGTTTCGCAACACCTATTTGCTTAGTCTCCGCCTGCCTGTAACTTCAAGTTCAATCCAAGGGTGTTTCGGCCCCTGCAGTCGCTGCCCATTGATGAAATTTATTGTGGAGCCAGAAGACAGGCGCCGTCAGCCCATTCCATACTTCACACTGTCACACTCTCGGCTCTGGTAGAAGACGCAGCAGAATCAGCAGAAGCGGTACTCCTCACACACCCAGGCATGAGTCATGGACCTAATTAACCAGAGTTATATGTAAACAGGGCTTGCACTTCTGCAAGCTTAGCATTAACCAAATAAACAGAAAGCCACAGTGCGACAGAAGCTCAGTGGATGGGTTGGGGGCAAATGCACAGACGGACTGCTTCCCCACTCACCTGCCCAGGATCTCTTTGGGCTCGTATTTGGCATAAAAGCCCTTGGCTGCATCCTTGTCGGGCAGCAGATCGTCCTCCTCATCCTTGGCCATTATATCCAGTGAAATTTTGTCGGTGTTGTCGTCCTCTAACCTCCCTCTCTCTTACGCGGGACAACAGCAGCAGGGCTGATGTGTCGGATCCTCAAGCGGAATCCTGAAAGAGCAAGCCAGAGTTTTACATTGGTCAGGTTAATCTTGGTGAACAGTTAGTTACGGTGCGGCGTCGTATGCTGATACTGCTATTGATGGGATGTGATGGGGCCCGATGCGGTTGATGCTGATGCTGATGATGATGATGTTGATGAGATCGTTTAAGGCGTTGCTATTTTTATACGAACGAACGAATGAATGAACGAACGAACAAACGGACGCGGAGGAGCAGAGGGCAGTAGGAATGAATCTGTGGGACCGGCGGCAGTGACTGCTCGCTCCGCTGTTAAATTTCCTTTTAATTACCGTTGTCGTTGTTGTACGCCGTATATCGTATACGCCGGTGTGCGGTGGGGAGAACGCTTCGCTTAGCTTTCGTGTAAGAAGCACAACACTCTCTCCCGCTTTGACTTTGACGTCTCTCTTTCTAGCTCTCTCTTTGGCGCTTGCTCTGTACCTCTGTCTCTCTCTCTCTAGTTGCGATACTTGGTCTCTTCTGGTTGCGACTGCTGTTGCTGCTGCTCTCAGCTGTTGCGGCTACAGCTACGGCTCGGCTGCGGCTGATTGAATTAATAACGGATGCCAACTACAACAAATCGATTTATATAAAAAAATGAGAATAGCAGCGACAACGAATTAAATAAAATAATAGAATTTGCCTGTTCTTGCTCTCTTCTTCATTGCAAATGTCTAATGAATGATTGATTACACAACTGCAGAAACTTTGATTTTAACAGTTTATCCTCTTAAAGGAGTTGTTGCTGTGTTTAAAGCAAAAGTGTGCCGCCACGGTACTCGTTCTCGAGGGAGGATGAAGTGTTTGTTGATGAACTGCGGGGGATCCAGCATATCATATCGGAGTTGTGTTTTGGTCACACACACATACACGCTTATTAATAGAGAGGAGAAAATGCAGTTGGTTCGTTCTGCGATGAGATGCTGCTCTCGATTCTATCCTCTTTTTGAAAAACATACAGCACAGCCATGAGCACAAAACAGACACACACACACACACACACGAACTACCGTGTCCATCCGCCAAGCGGGTACATTTCAATGTCAACTAAGGTTAAAAGCAATACGGTTTTCGGCGGAGTTTGTGGCTACCCAGCACATACACATACACGTGTGGCCGCACGACAGGTTGGTCGCATGCAACGGCGTTTCGGACATAACTCCGACGTTGATATTAGCGTATTAAATTGCACGAAAAACCCTGTATTTTCGACACAATCACAATCAGTGTGACAATAACGATGACAAAAACGAACTTAGCCCACTTAAGCCCCCTCTATTTAAACAGTCAACGACTTGAGGTAAATGGCGGAAAATATTGCTTATTGTAAGTTCGTCTTGTAGACCTATGCCATCTTTCCTTTGATGTTAAAAAATAAACCGCGATATCTTTCACCTGAACTGCGCAAAACTTATTCAATTTTCATTATTTTCGATGGAATATTAAAATAGCCCCTTGGTCTACAATGGGTTAATCGTTCTCCGTCAAGGATTGGAAACCATATTCCTCAATATTTATAATCGATTTGATATTACTAACTAGCTGGAACTTTTATACCAGAACTCATAATTTTATCCGATTGAAACATCAATTTTCTACAAGATTGGCTAGTTTTGAATACTCCATTTTATCCTTTTTTTTTTTCCTAAATAAGGTTTCAACAAATAAAGTCAAAACATAAAAAGTAAGTGTAAGCGGAACGAAACGTAAGTGTGTGGTCAACAGGTATCCGCTACGAGTACGAATATTTGTATATCCTATTTAATTTCATTAACATTAAAATTCTGTTTTCCAAGCTTATTTGAAACTTCAGTAATGACTTCTCAGATTGACATGTCTTAAACCTATTAATGCGTTTGATTAGTTTCCTGTACAAACACATATATCGATTCATATTATTGGTCTCAGTAAGATGACCACTAAGTAAGATGGCCAAATATCGTTAATAGCTTTAAAACAGAGTTTCTGCATTCATTGGAGCCAGCGATGACAAACATTTCCTCAATTCTATAAGATCCTTTTCATACAGTATGGTAAGTGATAGAACCCTCAACACTGCCCACATAATTGTATCCGATTAATGAATCCATTTTCTACTTCACTGGCTTGTTTTATTGTTTTTGCATAAATTTGGTGCCTCAACAACAATATAGTGATAAGAAACCGTACTTAGCCCACTTAGGCCCCCTCTATTTAAACAGTTCAACGACTTGAAGCAAATGGCGGGAAATGTTACTAATTTTAAATTCTTCTTGTAGATCCATGCCATCTTTCCTCTGAACTGAAAAAAAATCCAGGATATCTTTCAACCGAACTACGCTAAAATGATTCAATTTGCATTATTTTCGGTGGAATATTAAAATACCCCCTTGGTTCCTCGATATTGATATTCGTTTTGATATTTTCTACTTGACTTACTGACTAACAAAGAAACCCTTAGCTCTGCCCACATAATTTTAGGCAATTGATGAATACATTTTCTACAAGGTTATTTACTTTAAGTACTCCTTTTAATTGTATTGTGTCTAAAGCAAGGTATAAAAAAGTCAAAGAAAAAATAGTGCCAGAGTATGGAATGTCACGTCATTTCTTACTTGTAGCTTGTCAACCGGAGTATGGCATTTGTACACCCTATTTCGTTAATTTAATATGAAGACAAACAAAATATATAAAATATATATGCAGTGGTTGCATGGATGAAAAATTGTACATTATTTTTTGATTTGCCGACACGGAAACACGCCGTATTTCGTTTTCCATCCCACCATCTTCACTTCATTGTCTGAGACAATTTGTCTCACATTACCACCTACCGAATTCCAGTGACTTACCGGAATTTTTTACCACTTTATATTGGCGTCACAACATCTCCCAATTTAATTTAAAACATACATATTCATGCTGTCGGATTTATTTGCTTTGCTGTATGTAGGTACGTGCATTCATACATATGTATGAAAGTATAAGTGAAGCTCATTTATTTCGTTTTATTTATTGTTTGATTTTTTTCAGCTACTAGATCTACGCGCGTGTAAACAATATAATTATGAGCCCCACCCCTTTTTACATGCCAAAATTTACCGGTACGCGACTTTAGATCACTGGGCGGCGTTTTCGTAGTGGGTTTTTGAATATACATTTTTAAAAAGGTTTTGGGTAATTTGAAAAAATATTTCAAGGATTCGATTCTAGTCTATATATGTATATATATGTATATATTCACCTTATAATATTTATATTCTCTATGTCACTTCGAAGAACAAAAGCACCATGCACCTCGGGGGTAAGAACTTAATTAATTCTTTATTCTAGTTTACCTGGTAAGGTAAGCTTGGGGGTCGTGTGGATCGTGAAAGATTGATCGCGTGCTAAAACGTTCACAGACTTTTAACGTGGTGTTAACAGTTAACAGCGCTGTTGCTCGGCGATTGTTTTTTATGTGATTTTACTTATCTTTCAGCGAGACCGAATAAACCTGATTGAATTTCAGTAACTGATTTAAAAAATTAACTTTTGCATGTCGAATATGCTACGTGTTCATAATTTTTGTAGTGTAAAAACAGATTCCCTCTATACGTCACACATCTTAGAGATGCGCCGCTTGTATCTGTTACATTAACAAAAACCATATTTTATAAACAATTCAATATATATGTACACGCTTATCGGTTGAAATGATGTGTTCAGAGGTAACGGCACGTTAGGATAGGAAGGATCTACGAGAAGAACACACTATTGTTTTCCGCCATTTACCATAATAGGCTCTGCTACTAACCATACAGTACATAGATGTGCCAGTTCCTACTACGAAAGCGTTCATATTTTTGTCGAAACATATTGCGTGTGTACATTTGTTAGTCGCCAACTCAAATGACTACCACTGGATGACGCCTGCCCGCTGGACCAATATTGAAAGTGGCTTTTGAGGCCTGTTGGTGGTGGGAAAGGAGGTGCATGTGCGTGCAGTTAAGCACTTCCCGAACATCGGATTTAATTTTCCCAGAAACTTTTGCCAGGTACCACTCTCGAAAGGTGACCTGTCTTAATGCACAGTTTAAAAATAAACAGTAAGAAGATACCACCAATATGAGAAAGGGTATCGACAGCTCAAGCAAACGCGAAGTCCCAATATCAAAAGCCAGGTCTGTGAATCCTACGAATATAGAAACCTCCCAATGTGATGTGCACTCATCTACATTTCTAGCAGCGACCACAAAGCGCAGGCTCAGGAAGCGCACAAGGAACAAAATTCCAGACACGGGCTCGCTTCTCGTGAAAAAACACCAAGCAAACGGACACATTATTCACATTCAATGCAAGCCCCAAGTTGTAGTCAACAAATGTTGCGATATAAGCTAATTTTCTTACAGTAAACAACAGGTAAAACCGACTCGGGAGACGCGCAAGGCACCAGTAAAAATGGCAACCCAAAATCGTGTCAGGCTAATATAGGGCAGGTCGCTGAATATATATTTTCAGGTAGCGCCACATCAAGAGAACAGATTGGTTTATGAGCATTCAGCAAATGGACTTATAAACTAAAGATTAAACTTCCTTCATGGCCTGCCAGAACTACATTACATTCCTTGGAGATGCCAAAGGCTGGATCACTTTTCAAAAGTAAGATGGAAAACAATTGTGACATAATATTTCGATAAAAGAGAAGTTAGTCGACTAAAATAGTACGCTTCTATGTTTCCGACTAAGATATATCCTCCCAAACGCCTTTATTTAGTTACCAGGCCGTTTTCCCGCAGACTTGTTCCAAAAAAAAAAGCAATGTTTTTTTAGCTTTGTTTTAAAATTGGGTTCCCTTTGGGATCCCTTGGTATACGCTAAAAACCATCATCCAAGTACGTTTTCCAATCGAAACGTCACACTTATAAAACGAGTGTTTTGAAATATTCAACAGCCTCTTCCGGCGTTGTATAACGCTTTTCAAGCATTTTTATACCCGGTGCTCGAAGAGTTTAGGGAGGTATTGGATTTGTGTTGAAAGTGGAGGTGTGTAACATCCAAGAGGGATGTGTCCGACCCAATAATGTGGATTTATATATTCTTGATCAGCATCAATAGCCGCGTCGATATAACCATGTCCGTTAGTTCACTCTATTTCACATACTCTTTCTGGTACAGCGTGCGCCCTCTGTCGGAGGGGAGCCATACTGAGTATCGGTTATAATCGTAGAGTCGCGACCTTAGGTGCGACTCACAACGTTACCGCTCGTTTCTTTGACCAAACCCGTAGTTTTTAAGTATGTGAGAAAAAAATTCGGTTGAATTTAACTTCATAATAATAATAAGTCGGAGATGAGACCCACTTAGATTATATAATCAGTTAAGACTTTGGGAGTCCCAGCACACGTGCCGGAGCACTAAACTATCCGTTAGTATATGTAATCTTATGATTGGTGGAACTTATCACACCTGCTACGACACTATCGCACTTACACTAGGGTCCATTACATCTCTCTCTCTCTCTCTCTCTCTCTATCTCTCTATCCACCACGAAGAATATAACGGATGAATATCTCCGTCATTCCGACAGGAAAACAATTTTTTCCTTCATTCTAGCTATAATATTAATGTATTGATGCCGAATGGGTAGTAATATACCCTTATCGAAGGTTTAAGCGCTAATTCTAAGGCTTAGAGAGCCTCATGCACATACGAAAGTAAATTATTCAAAAATTGCACTTATTACTTCGCGTTAGATGCCAGCAATGTATAATATAGATATATATATGGATATGACGGGGGCTGAGGGACAGGGGCTCTTTTTATACCCGATACTCAAAATGAGTATTGGGGTATATTAGATTTGTGGTAAGAGTGGATGTGTGTAACGTCCAGAAGGAATCGTTTCCGACCCCATAAAGTATATATATTCTTGATCAGCATCAATAGCCGAGTCGATTGAGCCCTGTCTGTCTGTCCGTCCGTCCGTCTGTCCGTCCCCTTCAGCGCCTAGTGCTCAAAGACTATAAGAGCTAGAGCAACGATGTTTTGGATCCAGACTTCTGTGATATGTCACTGCTACAAAAATATTTCAAAACTTCGCCCCGCCCACTTCCGCCCCCACAAAGGGCGAAAATCTGTGGCAGCCACAAATTCAAAGATACAAGAAAACTGAAAGCGCAGAATCGTGGAGGATGACTATATGTTCTAGAGTATAAAATCTGAACCAGATCGTATAATTATCATAACCAGAATCAATAAAACAATTCCATTCTTTCTCGCTCTGTCTCTCTCTAACACATAGGTGTCATGGTCGGTTTTGCCAATTGCAAAATATGAGTTCAAGGATCTCAGAACCTATAAGAGCCAGAGCAACCAAATTTGGTATCCACACTCCTGTGATATCGGACCTTGACCGTTTTGTGTCAAAATTTCGCCACACCCCCTTCCGCCCCCGCAAAGGACGAAAATCTGGGGCATCCCCAAATCTCAGAGACTATTAAGGCTAGAGTAACCAAATTTGGTATCCGCTTTTCCGTTAGATCTCACTATAAAACGTATATTTCAGAATTTCGCCCCACCCCCTTCCGCCCCCACAAAGGACGAAAATCTGTTGCATCCACAATGTTACAGATACGAGAAAACTAAAAACGCAGAATCATAGATAACGACCATATCTATCAGATTGCTGAATCTGGATCAGATCAGATAATTTTTATAGCCAAAAGGAACAAATTAATTTGCAGTGGCTACGCAGCGCCCGACGTCACGCTCAGACTGATTTTCTGTCTCTCTCGCACGCACTCTTTGTCGTGTCGTTTAATATTAGCGGCGTCTGCCGGAGGAGAGCCATACTGACTTAGTATCGGGTATAACTGTAGAGTTGCGGTCTCCGCAGCAACTCACAACGTTCACCCTCGTTAGTTGTAGGTTAGATGGTTTAGAAGTTATAGCACTTTTAAGTGTGAATATAACATACATATATTTATGTATATATATTTGTATATTTACCAGCTAGTTTTCGGTGAAAGAGGCTATTGGGGAATACAAATTGATTAAGTTGTTGCGCACTGATAAAATAGTCAAGTTTTAATGCTCATATGCCACATAATTAAAGTTTTTCGATTTTTCGAAATTTCCGAATATATATTATTCAGAGCGCTACACAGTGGGCGAAACGGCCAATCTAGTGGCATTCAATTAATAACAAGCGTAATTTAAGAGATATCTTTATTAAATTTTTGGTTTAGCATGATTGTTAATAGCCGAATGACTGTTCCAAATTTCAGTAGAATCAGTCAACTATATCAAATAGATACGATATTTCTGATCCTTCAAAATATTTAAAGATTTTAAAATACCATTCTGAAGATAGTTTACCAGTGTAACTTATGTAATTTTAAATATATTTAAATGCCAATATCTGAACTATCGGAACATAAAACGTCTTTTCCAAAGTTGACATCAAATAGCAAATCTTTAACTTCTTTATCCAACTCTATATTTTCTTTGGAAAGCCTCGATGACAATTTTGATATCTTTGAAATTAAAGGATCAGATGTAAATAGAAGAGTTTGCGTTAAATCTTCCATCGTATTTTTACGTGAAAACTTTCGGGTGTTAGCATTTTACTTTAGCGTTTCTCAATAAATCGTAGCTTGGAAAATATTTGCGTTGGAAGATTTAGTTTTCGTTTTCACTAGCTTGTATGCATTTTTCGTAAATCGCCCATCTACATTAATCGTCAAAACTTCCTCAGGACTGAATTAAACAGGCAGTTTGGGATCACTGCTAGAACATTTTATTGTTTTTGCCACGACATCTTCTTCAATGATATAACTTTAGAAGCATTTCTCTCACCACCACTTTTCGAAATGTGAAAATGTTGCGTTACATTTTTTCCATTTTTGCAGCAACGTGCTTACAAGTGTTCTTATCCTTCTCGTTTTTCATTGTGTTGTTCTTATGAATAATCATTATTATTAAACACATTAGAAAATATGTAATTTTTAACCGCAATAGACTTTTTGGTAGCGACCGTTGTACGGAAGTGAAAAAGTTCGTCTTGGGATGGAAATTTTCCAAAAATTAAATTACTATTATTTTCGGCAGCCATATGCCGATAATTTTGGGCATCCAAATTCACAATAACTTTGAGAATGTGTATCAAAAACAATTGCAACTAGATCGTACACATCTCACAAGATGCACTCCACCAAACAATGCAATATGTTTTTTAAGCAAAACTTTTCCAAAGGTCAACTTACACAGCTATTTTAAACTAGTATATATAATTAAACGTCATATATTCCGTTGACCAAAAAGCTACAAGTCTATAAATTGATAGTTCAGAATAAATTTTAGCTACGCTTTGATTTTTTACTTTTTGCACAAATGTTTGCCAGCTTAACAAAAAAGGCGCCAAGACTTGTTTATTACAGCTTTTGACGCTTCCCAGCTTCACGAAATATGAGAGAAAACCAAAATTGCAATTACTTTCATACTCAGTGAGGTATTGAGAATCGATATCACACAAAAGTTTCAACAGACTCTGCCATGAAATTTTGAATTAAATGGAGCTAGATTGGCCATTTCGCCCACTGTGCGCTACTCAAAAAATGACTTTTGCCAACTCATTTCGGCTGGGGCCCCACTGTGCGATGGCACGAATAGTAGTTATAAAACATACATATTAATAATAATAATCTAATATCGCCGATGCCGCCTTCTACATACATATGTATGTACTTTGTCCGTGGAATTGATTTAGCTGGATGTTTAAGAACAGGGAATAGTTTCACTGAAAGCAAAAAGACAGGCATGGCTATCTTGGAACTATTTCTAGCTCCTTCAAACCCTTCGAGTAAATCAACTCAAAATCGTCTCGGTTTTACCTTTAAAGAAACATTTAGGGCACAAAGAACCTCTGGTATTGAAGGCTTTATTAAGTAGAGAATGACTCTAGTCTGAGTAAAAGCTAGGACTACTCGGCGTACGGAGCATCTTGCCTAGCGTCCTACCCACTGTACTTGCATTATTATCAATACAAAGATCGCTGAGCGGGAAGAACATTTTAAAGTCATTTTTCCAGATTTAAGTGAAACTACGAGTTTATTAATGCACGTAAATATAGAAAGGTGCCTGACAGGGGAGATTAGAACTCTCCAGTACTTTTAAAAATACCTTACTCAGCTACTTTTGTATATTGATATGACTATTACTAATCTCATTGGCAATCGCCAATTACTAAAATGCGAAATGCATCAGCAGTCGCAAACATATAAATGTGGTAGTTTGAGTAGCTTGATGGCACCGATATTGTCGATTATGCGCTTGTGTGTATGATGCATGGCTGAACCGAGAACAGAGTGATCTCCGTCTCTTACCATCGGCTCCCTCAGAGCCGATACTGCTCTACATAGACGACGCGACGAAAACACGACCGCTTCGTGTCTCTCTCTTTCCCTCATTTCCTACATAAATACTCCGCCTTCGATCGGTCTCAATCAGTTGAAAATAATCGCGATGCTACCTCTGTACACCCTTATTCTGGGCCTCTCGGTCCTCTCCATACTGCCCGAGGATGTTATCGGACGCTGCCAAATGGCGATAATGGAACCAGCACCCCTAATCTTGACAAGCTTCGGGTCGAAGCACCTTTTGACTGACGCCGAGGTCCCATTTGTACGAGACTCCTACGAATCGGTACAGATGTATTGTGCAGGAGGATTTGAAGTTAATGAAGGGAGGTTTGTTACACTAGTTGCTTCAACATTTCACTTTCCGTCAAATTTTTCTTTTGATTATTTTGGTAGATACAGCTGGATGAAACTTGAGGGCACAAGTGAAATTTTCTCTTGTAATCTTGACTATTTTAATTCGGAAAAATACCCTTCAGAGCCTATATCAAATGTTCATTGTAGGGGAACGACGGTTTCCCAAATGTTCGAGAGTCGAACCAGCTTACCAGACTGCGGAGACCACATGACGCTCGTGGTTGCGCAGGACTTCGGCGAAATGGGATCCATTAAGAGTGCGGGGATTTGCTACGATATTGTTGGGCTTGAGCTCAAGTATGTCAGCTACACGGCTTATCCGCCAAAGAACAGGCTTATTGAGAAGGTAGGGCACGGTCAGTGAGCGTGATGTTTTTTCTTTGTCGGTTTATAAAAGTCCGTCCTCTAAGCAGGTTCAATTGGGACAGTTGAATGTCCTGGGACTGGATATTAACGTGACATACACCAAAAGTCTATTCAAGACTGTAAGGTGGGTATAGCACCATATTTTCCCATTTAAGATGCCAATAAGAACTCTTTGGCTCCATTGCAGTCCGATGGTAATTAAAGAATACTGGAAGAAGGACAAGCAGCTCAAGCAGCTTTTCGGCGGGGTTATCTTTGAGTACACCAGCCTGGTGCAGGATGAGGATATCAGAAGATGGCTGGCTGGCTATGAGGAAATGCTCAGTGTCGTTTGGCTGCGTAGCCTGCGCACCGGCAACTGGAGGCAGTGGCTCAATGCATTACAGGCGGCCATCGAGCCAGCAGGGTCCAAGTTCGATATTCGCCTGGGGGTTTCGGGCCAACTTTCAATGCCGCTAATGCGGGAGTGCAATGCCAGTCGCATCCTCAGCATCGAGTTAGACAACGGTCACTCGCCGCTGAAACTGCCCGCCCACATCTGGGCCCATGTGCGGGACCTGCACCCGACTGGGAAGGCACAGGATGAGTTCGTCGTAATCGGTCACAACTCCCCGTTTGTAAGTCGGCATGTGCATGGGGCATGTGCCCCACAACTTTGGCTAAACGTCTCTTGATCTTTCTTGCAGTTCAAGGCCGAGGACATGAAAGAATTCTGCCCCACCATGTGCGAGCAGGTGGATTGGCTGAAGAATAGTGTGTTCGGCAGTCTTCGCGACTACCCCGCCTATGGCTTGGTGCAATGCTGCCGCGTCCAGGATGTAGCCCACAAGTTGGATAACTTTCCCGGGGTAGCCGAGGGTTAAGTTTCCACATCCACAGCCACTCCCGCGGAATTCCTGCAGCATATAATAATACAGCGGCTATCGGCTTCGTAATTGGTGAATAAACCAAAAGTTTTTTTTGTATACCGTGCTTTTTATACCCGATACTCAAAATGAGTATAGGGGTATTTTACCACAAATTATATCGTTTCCAACAATGTTAAAGCACTTTTTGGTACGGCTCTTAAACCATTTTCCCATAAAATGTATTTTATACCTATTTGTTTTCGGCATTTCACTACACTTTACTTCAAAGACTGCAGAAAATTAAAACAAACGGGCAAATCAATCGCTCAAAGTAATGCCAAATATCAAACAGATAAGAAATTACACTAACAATATGTTACAGAGAGACTTCATATAAAGAGGCACATCTTTGGTGTTGTCATAAAATTTTGCTCTGGTTTCAAGTCGGGCTTGCGACCAATATATGGTGGAACAATATATGGTAAAGCGTTGGACAAGGGAAAGTACTATCTGCTTACATTTTTCGATGAAATTCGTTTGCATACATTTTGCATATTTTGTATGCATATTTTTGATATGCATTCAAATTCGTTATATTTAAACGATCAAACGTCTAAATAATAATTTTGGTAACAATCTGATGAAAATATGCAAAATCCGAGGTCTAGTGGTAATCAATATCTTTAATTGATTCTTATGGACCATCCAACTGTGTTAAGACCAATATTATGATTGGTCTGATTGAGATTCAAACTGGTCTAAAAACTATAATATGAATACTTGAAACAACTAATTAAATCAATTAATGTTAAGGGCTAGCGCCATAGCCCGCGAATGACGGTTGACAAAGTCATTTAAGGACACATTGAGAAAAGAGACAGAAAAGACCGAACGATATAGGTGTCTTTAGCGTATGTATGATTGCTTATTTGCGAGGTCTAGCTTTTCATGATATAATTTATGGGGTTCTTATGCTAATTATACTAGATTATGCCAATTGTTCCAGAGCCCGCGTATATGTACTATTCACTTTTTCGAGATTCACCTGCAAAACGAGACTATCATGATTTTTCTGCGAATTATGTAAATTGTTTTCTACATTTAAGCCTCAGTAAATTTGTAAATTTGACAACTAGCGTTTAGAAAGGCCGATTCGAGTACAAGCCTTCGAATCTCTTGAAAATCTCTAGAGATTCTAAAACATCGACAGATGTTCCGTTTCTCGATGTTTCATTGTAAGCAATTGATTTGCCCTAATATCGAACAGTTTGCTAATCGAATAATTGTATTTTTTATAGAAATGGGGAGCTGAGTTCCAAGAAAAAATCTAGCTATCTGTCGCTATCCGATTTTCATATAATTTTTAAATGTTGCAGCTTTCAATAAGTGCTTTTACAAGCAGTTGATCCCGAAAATACTCGAAATATTTATATGATAAGAGGAAAAATTGGAAAAGAAATTTAAACGAGGGGGAACGTTGTGAGTTGCTGCGGAGACCGCAACTCTACAGTTATACCCGATACTAAGTCAGTATGGCTCTCCTCCGGCAGACGCTGCTAATATTAAACGACACGACAAAGAGTGCGTGCGAGAGAGACAGAAAATCAGTCTGAGCGTGACGTCGGGTGCTGCGTAGCCAGTGCAAATTGATTTGTTCCTTTTGGCTATAAAAATTATCTGATCTGATCCAGATTCAGCAATCTGATAGATATGGTCGTTATCTATGATTTTTAGTTTTCTCGTATCTGTAACATTGTGGATGCAACAGATTTTCGTCCTTTGTGGGGGCGGAAGGGGGTGGTGCGAAATTCTGAGATATACGTTTTATAGTGAGATCTAACAGAAAAGCGGATACCAAATTTGGTTACTCTAGCCTTAATAGTCTCTGAGATTTGGGGATGCCCCAGATTTTCATCCTTTGCGGGGGCGGAAGGGGGTGTGGCGAAATTTTGAAACAAACTCGTCTCGGTCCGATATATTAGGAGGGTGGATACCAAATTTGGTTGCTCTAGCTTTTGTAGTCTCTGAGATCTAGGCGCTAATGTTTTACTCTAAGCAAAGCCGGCTATGCTACGTGTGTGTTAGAGAGAGACAGGGCGAGAAAAAATGAAATTGTTTTCTTGATTCTGGCTATAATAATTATACGATCTGGTTCAGATTTTGCACTCTAGAAGATATAGTCATCTTCTACGATTCTGCGTTTTTAGTTTTCTCGTATCGTCGAAATTGTGGATGCCACAGATTTTCGCCCTTTGTGGGGGCGGAAGTGGGCGGGGCGAAGTTTTGAAGTATTTTTGTTGCAGTGACATATCACAGAAGTCTGGATCCAAAACATCGTTGCTCTAGCTCTTATAGTCTTTGAGCACTAGGCGCTGAAGGGGACGGACAGACGGACGGACGGACAGACAGACAGGGCTCAATCGACTCGGCTATTGATGCTGATCAAGCATATATATACTTTATGGGGTCGGAAACGATTCCTTTTGGACGTTACACACATCCACTTTTACCACAAATCTAATATACCCCAATACTCATTTTGTGTATCGGGTATAATACGATCCAAAAGATGAAAGTCTTCTTATACTTTGTATTAATGCAATATTTGCTGGTCATATACATGTATGTGTATGCATACATAGTATGTACCTGAATACTAGCTTCAACATACAGACTCGTATATAGTAACTCCTTTCAGAATTTGTATTGTTCGGTTGGTTTCAGCTCTTGGAAATGCACATCAGTTTTTGACTAGAGCCTTTTTAAATACCAATTGATCGCTTTTCACAATACAAATGTTTAATATTTTTGTATGCAGATGTGCTATCTAAGAATAACAAAGTTTTTGTGAAATGAATGTTTTTTTGTAGGTACATATTTTAATGAATCTTTGGTGAACCAAATTAAAAAACCAACGGATCGAATGTGCATAGTGCAGTTTAAAAAAAAACAAAGGGCGTTATGGAAAGAGCTTTTTACCTGGCTTACCCCCCCCCCCCCCTCCCGCACACCTGAACACCTGTATACGAGTGCAATCGAGTGTTTGTCAGTACAATACAGATGGCAATGTGGATCTTTTAGTGGCACTTCCTTAAGCAGTCGCAGCTTCGCCCCAACTAAGGTTAAAGCGAACAGACAGACTTTGCAAAGGCCCCAAGAGGAGCGAGGACCATTAATGCTGGCCCAGACACTCCCACCAGAGGAGAGGGACAGGCGGAGGGGCGGGCAAAAGGAATTTCTTGATTAAGTAACAGGAATGTTGGGTTGGTACGGACCGGGACAGAGCAGAAATGTCAGCGGGCATGAATGCCGTTTCATCTCGTCTTTGACATTTTCCTGTTGGTGTGCCAGGCTGCATGAGTATGAGTTATGCGGTTGTGTGAGTGTGTGACTCACCACTGATTAATGCCAATTTGTTCTTGGATTTTGCATGAATTATTCAACAAATAAAAAACAACAAAGCAACAAACAATTTCCACATTGCGCAATTGGTCCCTAGGGCTCGATCCCAGAGGCGTAATCGCGTTCGGAGTCGCGGCTGCCCTCGCTTTTCGTTTGGGGCTCCAACCACATTTCCCTCTCCGGATATCTTCCGGATGCCAAAAAAAGCATTTGAGCCACATTAAGCTGCTTACACACAGGCACCGACACTCCCAGCAAGCACCCAATTTAAATCAGATGCATTTATTCCAGTGCGCTCATACAATTTGTGATTTGTGATTTATCGCATCCGATATCGCATAAGCCAGTTTCTCCATTCGTCTCGAATTTCATCGCAGCGGTAGGCTGCAACCAATAAGTAAAATCGTCATTTATGTCCCCAAGTATAATGGCATTTAACAGTATCGATGGATACATCGACTCTTCGGGCTCACCGTTCCAGCCGGAATATCCGACTTTGTTGGCAAAAGGTCAAGACTGTCTCAAGTGATTCAGGGGCTTGATTCGGAATCAATTAAGTCACGTACATCTGATCCAGCTTCCAGTCCGGAATAACATCGATCCATTTTGCATAGCAGATACTGAGATCCACATATCGTGCTCGAAATGTATGGGGTATACGTATACGTATATTTCATTTGAAAACCCTTGTGGTGGACTTGCAAAGACTGGGCGCACTTAAAGGAAATAAATTCTCAGGTATACCCATATTCTGGATTAGTGGATAGCCATTGTAAGTGGTCCCTAGCCAGTCCAGAATATAGCACCGATTCGAGCAGCTTCAAACTCCTCATCACGACAACCAGTTTTGTTCATATTCTTTTTTGTTGTATTGTTTTATTTTCTTCCCATTGCAAAATGTGCGGAAAAGCCTTCATAAAACGGAATGAAATTACCACATAGTCGGTGCTGGGTCTCAGCTTTTGCTGCTGCTGCACAGAAAAAAAAAACCAAGCGAACAATCGAAAAGGTCATCAGGAAAATAATCCGATATTTAACTAGCTTAGTGGCACCGGATCAAAGGTTTGCTAAATTTCCAAGTTGTAAAGTTTCTTGTTTGTGCACTTTCGTTAGAAAATAGTTTGTCCTCTTGAATGAATTATACAAAATAATCTGAAAATCCGCCATGTTTGGGAAAAATTCATCCCACAAAATGAGGTGCCTGACCGGAAACGATCGGTTCAAGGGATAAAAAGATTGTTCTTCCTTTCAAATATTTTCAAATTAGTTTAAGTTCCTTCATTCATTTGGTCAGAATGCACTTCTACTCTATCGCCCGAGACCAGGCTTTCTTTTTTGTATCATCACCAACAACCATCAGACAATTTTCTCAGTGTGATGGTGGGTGGCCCAGCAATCTACCGCCGCAAAAAATTTGAATCTGTGTATAAATTTAATTTCCATTTTTTTTGCTTCACTTTTTTGTTTTTGGGCCACTCCCGTTCCATTTCCCTTCACTTTCTTTTTCCTCACCTCCAGAAGCAGGACGAAAATGTCACATAATCAAATTTTTAAACGCGAGCGATTTAAGAGTTGCCACGTTGCTCGCGTGTTGGAATGGAGGACTGGCTGTCTTTCTGTGCAAGGTGTGTTTAAGCAAGGTGAGGGTTTGCCAGAGAGCGCTATCACTCTATACGTAATACTCAGGGCGGAAGGCAGACTTGATAGACCATCAAACGGCATCACGGAAATCAACTAAGTTTGATTTAAAATAACACAAGCTGACAGCCAGTTCAATTAAAGTTGAGAATAGCTATTACCCAGTTAGATATCCGTATACCATATCAATGGGAATGCCTGCCCGTCCGTAAACTAGTCAGTCGCACGCCTTTCTTTCTGCCTCAGCCTCACCCTACAAATTTGTATACACCTGTTTTGCCCGTGGACGACTGGCGGTGGAGGTACGGACGGAGGCGGCGGTGCCAAATGAGATGGTGGTGTTCCTTGCGATGACATATGAAATATTAACAAGAGCGCTGCTCGCACGAGTATTTCCAATGCATGGATGAGTGTGTGTGCGTGAGTGCGTAAGCTGTTGGCGCTGGATGGTGGCGCCTGTTGAGTGGGGCAGCGGGCAGCACGGATACAGCACGTGCGAGCGGCGCAACGGGGAGATTAGGCAAGTCGCGCAATTTGCCATCAAGCGTAAAAACAAATTTGCTTGAACGAGTCATGGCCAAGGCAGAACGGACGAGAACGGTCGTTGTTGCCTGTCGCCGGTCGCCGGTCGCCGGTCGCCTGTCTTTCTGTCTGTCAATCCATCCGTGTGTCTGTTTGTATATAAATTAGAACACATCAAAAGTTTGTGACATTAAATTTTGTTTCTTCTTCTACGGTTTTTTTCTTCCTCTTGCCAACAAACACACACACACTCATGGGATTGGGGCACAGATAAATGTTTTAGCAAAATGAGAATGTGGCCGTGGGGGGCGTGGGAGGGGTGTACCACGATGACAGTAATGATGGTACGCGTGGCATGCCCCCAGCCCAAATCGTGAGACCTCAACCTGGATCCTCGAACCTGTACCTCTGGCAGCCAGGACATCGTGAACCTGTCGGCGTGTAAGGCTACGGTGGTTGATTAAATGTGCTTGTGTGTGTGTGTTTTTTCGTGTGTGTGTGTGTGCGCGAGCGTGAAAATGCAATGACAACGACCCGAAATGGCGATTACGCACACACACACATAAGCGTGCGTCTCCACGTATGCCATTACGTTACGTTACGCATCCACATCGCGTCAACGTCGCCCAACCGCTTGACTTTTTCACAGTCACGAAATTTGCCTTTGCCTTTGCCTTTGCCTTTGCCCCTGCTCTTTCGGTCGCACACTGAGGAAAATAAGCATTTGATTCTAGTTTTGTGGCCTTAAGATTCTTGCGGGACGAAAGTCTTGGAGTAAGACCCAGTTGCTACACTAAATTATCAGCAGGATTCTCTCTAAGTGTACGCCTCTACACTTCTACGCTTATCGTTGCGACTGTCGCTGCTACTCCTGGAATTCCTGCTGCCTGTCAGAGCTTCATCAGCTTTTACTTTTGCTTTCTATTCCGTTGGCTTTAATGTGAGGGGGACAGGAGTGTCCGTCGTGTATGTGTGTGTGGTGTGGGGTGGGGTGGGGCATAAAATATATATTTGATAAAATAATGCTAATGGAATGGAAGTTGTCCTACATACCCATGTCCTTCCCGATTATAATGCTTGTACATAAATTCACGTAAATACATAATTGTAGAAGCTAGGTTCGAGGGCGTGATGGCGCTAGAGTCGCCAAAATGCATCAAAATTTGTCCATTCCCCGATCGTCCACACGTCTCTCTCCTTCTTTTCCTTGGTCTTCACTTTTTTTCGTTCACTTTTTAATGCAGTTTGTCTCGTTCGCTCGCTGTCGCTGACTCGCTCTGTGTGTGCCGCAATGAATATTAAAATATTTTTTTGTTTCGGTAAAAACTTTTAATTGGATTGCAAGCGTTTTTAATACTTTCATAACGGCCCTGCCCCCCCCCCACCGCCCTACTGCTCTCCCATACGTTGGTCACCAAAAAATTGCGCACAAAACTGAAAAATCAATTAAAATGGCCGCCGACAGTCAACGCGTTGAACGATGAAATTCGCAATAATAATGCCAGTAAGGGGAGATCCCTCCAGCGGAAGGGCAGACTACTCACCCCATCGAATCCGCCCTTTCTTGACAGCCTTACGACAGACAGCTCTACGACCCGATTTGAATCACAAAGTACGACTTTTTCATTATCTAATATCATCGATAGCTTATCTCCACAATTCCCAGTGATATTCAGTGAAAAGGCATGATCAAAACTTAGCAATGCGGAAACTCAACTAATTTTCTTCGACTTAACCTAAATATAAATTTAACAAATATTAAATAAATAAGTCAATAAAGAAAAAACTCTGCTTAGCGGACTTGGCCCCTTTGATACGTAGAACTCTGCAACTACTCAGGCAGTATGACTCCCCTACGCCGAAGCCGAAGCCGAAGGCCGCACACTGCACGATGAGAGTGTGTGTGAGAGAGAGAGAGAGAGACAGAAAATGAGTAAGAGCGTGTACGGCGTGTACCCCTTCTGGCTATATTAACAATCCGATCTGATCTAGATTCCGTAGATAAAGTCAATCTATACAGTTCTGCGTTTTTAGTTTTCTCGTATCTTACAAATTGTGGATACCACAGATTTTCGTACTTTGTGGGGCCGAGCGATATTTTGAGATACACTTGTAATAGTGCGATATCACAGGAGTCTGGATACAAAATCTAATAGTCGCTGAGTGCTAGGCGTCAAACAAGACGGACGGACAGACGGACAGACAGACATGGCTCAATCGACTCGTATTTTGATGCTGATCATTAGTATATATGGGGTCGAAAACGCTGGGGTCTGGGCGTTTCACACATCCACTTTCCCCACAAATCTAATATACCTAATAAATACTCATTTTGAGTATCGGCTATAAAAACACTCGAACACCTAAAGATATATCAAATGAAAGCAAAAAGCGATGAGAACTGAGAAGAACATTCAAAAAGTTTTAATTTTTAAGCTCTGGTTGATTTCCCAAGCGTTCACATGCGTTTAGTCTACTCGATGAAATATCTCACATTTGTGAAACCACACCTATGTATAGTACATACACACATACATAAGTATGTACATATGTAACTGTAGAAGATTTTAACATAAAATACCCGCCAAGAAGCCTTGCCAAACCGATCGTTTCTATGACAGCTAGTGTTGTCCGACACACGAACGTATTGTATTGCATTCATGGTCGCAAAACGGCTTCCCGTCCTGCGTTTTAGCGCCTTGCCTGGCCAACAAAAAGAAGAAAACTAAATTTGTGAGAGACTCTCTGAAAAGTTGCAAGTATTTTATATTATTGTGAAAGGAAAAAGCTTTTAAATCGACATTTTTGAAATGTTTCCCCAAGAAAAAGATACATATGCTCCAGTCTGGTATGGTGGTCAGTTTTTATTTGATAAATTGTACTTTTTTCATTTTTTTTGTGGTTTTTGCTTGCAATATTTCTCTTGTGTTTTTTTTTGTTTTCTATAAATATTTCTTCTACATAGTTTTAATATTTGTATATATATTCATATATATATTTTTATAGCCATAGAACAATTATCACATCTTACATATGTTGGCTACTCTTAAACGTATCCATTACATGTTTACTCATATGTATGTTTGTGTGCGTGTGTCATCAGTATCATCAGCATCATCAGTCACCAGCTTTTTGCATGTCATACAATTAATTCGATTTCATTAAACACCAAACAGAAAATACCAAAGAAAATGCCAAGCGATGCAGGCAGTTTGCCATCGAGTATATGCCACCGTTTATTTTTTTTTATTTCATTCGAATGCCCATACATAGGTGCACGTTATAAGCTCCTGGCTGTTGGTAGCCCATGTCCCATATACAGGACCATTCTGTACGATCCATTCTCGACGGCACAAGGCCTGCAAGTGGCTACATCTTAACAGATTCCACGACCAAATCGGCAGCTAATTGCTCCATTTTTCAGGACACAATCTAGGCAACATTTCTTCATTATTCACGCCTAAAACTAGCAGCTGAAAACTTTTCTAAATAATTCACGACTCCTCAAACCTGCAGTGGGCAACATATGGCAACATTTCTTGCTCAACACAGCTTTACCTAGCTGCCTTCCTCTCACACTTCTGGATAATTAGAGTCGCCGGCTCTGTGTTCGCCTCCAAGTCGGGTGTGAGATGCTGCTTTTCCACGTCCGGATTGCATCAGAAGTTTGCTCATTTATATTGTATAAACATTGCCGTTAGCTCATTCAAACAGTAAGGGACCCGGACCAGATTCCAGTAGATGGACTTGCTTCTTCTTGGACTTTCTCTTCCGCTTGTGGCCTTCGTCGTTCGTACATTCATTCATTCATTCAGTCAGTTGCCCATTTAATTTTTCAGATGGTGCTGAAAAGTATGCTACATTTTTTGGCCTGCGTCAAGTGGATGCGTTGCCGTGCCTGTACTACTTGTACTTGGACTTGTATGTGTATGTGAATGTGAGTGCGCGATGGGTGTATATATATATGTATGTATGTGTGTGTGTGTGTGCATATGTGTATTAAACGTTTAGCCTGGCGGCGCTGTCAGTCGGCAAATTTCAAAGGCTAGCCAAGACACTGCCACAACAGGGGGCAAACGGCATAAACACAAACGAAATCGAGTGGAAGAGTGGAGGAGGTAAGTGCATTAGCTATTTAAAGAGTGAAAACATTTGTTTTGACCCTTTGTCTTGACTATTTCGCTCGGCTCAAAGAAGGCTGTTTCGCCTGCTAGTGACTATGATGATGGCGATGAAACAAATCGAAATACAAAACCAGCTAGAGAATAATTAAAACGATAAAACTTAAAGAAAATCCCAAATCCCAGTGTGGTGCGCGTGTGTGTGTGTGTGTCTGTGTGATGCCATGCCCATGCTCAATCCTCAACCTTCAATCCGGAATCTTTAGCTCCATGCCTCTCTTAGTAGATGCACTCGCCAAGCAAATCGCATTCACCCTTCTCCAGCGGCCTCAACCACAACGGATTATAGTTGGGACAGAGTTTGCGGTGGATGGGTATTTTGATTTGCACGGCCGTCGGGGCCACGCCCTCCCAGCTCTGGCTCGCAAAGCGCCCCCCGTCCGATGTGTTGCACTGCATGCTAAGCGGCTCCTGGATGTACATCGTGTACAGTTGGTCGACGCGCGGCTGGCTCCACTCGATGCTCCGATAATTCGCCGAACGTGCCCCATTCAAATGGATGCCGCGCTGGTGCTCCGTGCTGTAGTGCAGAAAAAGCGGAAATCAAGTTTTAGTTTGCTTGTTCGATGCATATCTACATACATACATATCTATGTGCTCTGGGGAAAGCAATCAGTTCGAACTAATAGAGAGTGCGTAGCTAGTTAACGCAATGTTTGATCCAATCTAATCTATTACTATATGTATTGTAAGTGCATACCCCCAAAAGGCTACAAAAAGTGAAGACTACACACGTATCCTTACTCGTCTAAGATTATACCTTCCCAAAAAGTAATGTGCGTTCAATGCTGGCATTGAACAATAAACAATAAACAATAAACAATTGCACCACACGGCAATTTTTACAAGTGTTTTGCCTCTCACGAGACCTTGTTTTAAATGGTATTAAAAATACCATGAAGCATTGGGATAAAAGCAGCTACTACGGTATACATAAGTGTATTCGATAATAAATGACGCCAATAAACATCGATTTACTGTACAACAAAAATTCGTTTCGGATCTCAACAACTGCAACCATTCGACCCGAGTGATTTTGGATCTCCTCGATACAATTCCAAAAGATATGAATATTGCGTACGAATAAAAAGTGCAAAAGTGTTTGCACAATGTTTCAAATTTGTTTGAAATACAGGAATAGCCTAGCGATTTTTAGATACACTGGAAATGATCCCATCTACTAATGTAGGCATGTACATTTCGATTGCCGAAAGGACTCACTGGAAAAATTAAGCTTAGCAACATATACGACAGGATTGTGTCTTAAGTAGTTCTTTAAGTTCCGGCAATTTTAGCTTCCAACCACAATCTCCCATCTCAGGCATCTCCATTCACCATTCGCCATTCTCCACTCTTCGTCTCAGCCCGTATTTCAAACGCATTCAGAGCCTCATTGTGGCAGCCCTAATCTAATGTAAACTTCGCCTTGATGCTCAAGTGCTTAAAGTTGGCAATTAGCGAACACCTTTTGGGGCAGCTTACAGGGGAGTAGGAGAGTTTTGAGCAGAGCTGTAAAGAGAATTTCGCCGTTATGGATGTGCGGACGAGTCGGACTGAACGCCAAACACTGAACTCAAAAAAGGAATGCCAAAAACTTTTGCCTTTGATGCACAAGGAGCAGCGGAAGAACCCCTAAATGAAAACCCACAATCCCAGGACCCAATTCCTCGCACAGCGCCATTGCGACGTCGCACAGTGGTGCCTCAGCCAAAAAGAGGTGACAAAAGTCATCGAATTCTATGAGTGCTTTGGATAATAATGAATACATCTCAAAAGAAGAGACAAAAACAAATGTCCTACGTAACAAGCTTACTTTTTACTCGGCCTGAAAGATTCAGTATGTGCATAAAAGTTGAGTAAATGGTCATCTTTGAAGACGCCCACCTCCTAAACTAAAAATCCAGTTTTCTTAAAGTCTCAATTTTTGAAAGACCTGGAAAGTTCAAATTATCAAAATCGCTTAATCAGCAAAATGCCTTTTGCCGCCCTTTTTCGGCTGAGGCCCCACTGTGCGTCGTCTGTCGTCGGTTTCGCTGCGTAGATTAAAAAATATTTCTTCCATTAACGCAGCGAACGCCCCGGGGATGGATGGATGGAAGCAGGAATGTGTACGGGCGTCATAATTGTTGAATAAAGGAAGCGAACAACAACAAAAAATAAAGAAATCAACAATAAAAATACCAGTCAAGGATATGCCTCCAGTGCGTTAGAAAAACCCTTGGGTAGGGCTTGGCTTCAAAGCCTTGAATTAGAAGGCAAGGAAGTCAGCAATAGAAAAAGGTCTGCAATAAATATTTTATATGCAAGGACTATGTCCGCCTAGCCGATTGTTGTTTGATCCAACAAAAGAACGGACTTTTTTTGTACAAATATATAATTGAATATAATATAATGGATGGTGTCAGACATGGTAGATTGTGCTGCTAATAGGTCGTTCAAACGAGGCAATGTAGGTACAGCCCCGAATGGAGTCCTAGAACTCACCGCTTCATGTAGATAAAGTAGTTCTCGAGCGTCTCCTCCGACACGGAGCTCTTGCAGACCTCCAGCTTGGTGGCCGGGTAGTAGTGGATGTAGTTGACGCACATCTCGTCACTGATGGAGAAGCCCCCCAGGGCAGTCCTCGTGTCGCTTATGGTGTTGTAGTAGCAAGTGGTCACCAGAGCATCCCCCTGAAAGGAAGAATCACAAACAGTGTAAAGTGTATAATGTGGCGTAGACCCACCGTCCACCGGGTGGTGGAGCAGTTCTTTGGAAGGGATTACTCACGGGCAGTACACGAGGCTTGTAGTGCAGCGTGCGCATCTCCTGGAAGTGATTCGAGTAGTAGTCGTCTCGGTTCACCTCTCGCAGCTCTTGGTCCCCGCGGAAGTGGCGCGTAAGTACCCGCACGCCGCGCAGGTGCGTGTGCAACTGCGATCCAAAGATGATGATGCCGGTCGCCGGCAGTGCAGCCTTCGTGCAGTCCGCCACGCAGTAGCCGCTCAATGGGAAGGCCGTTTGACCGGGCGGTATGGCCATCTTGTCCGTATACTCCAGGCCCAGCTCCATGACGGCTGCGTCGAACTGTCGCAAAGTCCTCGACATCTTGATGCGAAAGCCGGAGTTGTCAATGAGGCCTGGAACGGAGGGTAGGCCCAAGTACCAGAGGAGAATTATTTAACAAATCTGTTGGAACCTACATATCAAAATCTGCTCCACTCCATGGAACTACCACTCACCAGCCTGTTTCTCGGGATTATTGAAGTGAACCTCGAGCCGGACATAGGGATTGTAACCGGGGCCACCAATGGGCAGGCCGGCCTCTGGCGGATAGGTGAATGTGCTGGCGCCCATGGCCCAGAGGGCCATCACCTTCGAGCAGACCTTGGCCTTGGCCGGCAGATTTGTGCAGTCGCCGTTGTACAGAGGCATCTCCTCGTGCTCCCCGCCCTCGCAGTGGAACACCTCCATGTGGTGTACAATGCCGGGGTTCTTGATCAGCGGCTCGAACTGAACAATGTGGTGGCGATGTTTGACGAAGTCGTCCAGACGCTGCACGTGGCACCAGTAGGTGGTCTCCTCGCTGGGGATGCGTGCCTTCGAAAGGGTGATCTCCACCATATCCAGATCTCTAAAAAATGTTGTTTTAAGAATGTAAAATACTTAAAGTCCCTTAAATTATTAGCAGTGCGAGTAGACTCCTGGGGAATCCGTGTGAATCGGTATACAAAGATTTTCGATACATAAATGAGTGTAAGTGTAAACTTACTTCTCGGGAATGAGTATCTTGTCAGCACGGAGAATTTGCAGCATCTTTACGCCCGCCTCGTGGGAAGACGTCACATTGGGCAGCGCGAACTGGTGATCCTCCAGCGAAAGCTCGGATTCGCCCCGCGCCCACACCACATACATGGTGCCCTCCTGCCGGAGACACAAATTGGACACCGCAAGGTGGTAAGATGGGTCTAGCCGAGCTCAACCTCTGGCGATTCTGGGTTGAGGCTCGGGGCTCGCTCGGGCGAACTACTTACGTGGAGCCGCAGATCGAGGGGATCGCAAGTGTCGAACTTCCGCTTGAAGGCCAGCGTGAACTCGTCCATCTTAAAGACCTCACAGTCCTGCTGGTAGTCCTTGCGCACCCAGCGCCCGTCCGGACTGGTGTACGTGTCGGTCACCGCATTGAAGAAGCCGTTCTGATTCTCGAAGAAGCAAATGTCCGCATCGGCGAGGCCGCCCCGCTTCGAGAAGCCCAGGTAGAACCAGCGGTGCTGCTCGTTGAAGGCGTTTTGCAGGTGAAAGAGCACCTCCTGCTTGTACCAGTCCACCATCCAGCTGAGCTTGATCTCCTTCTCGTCCAGATAGATCTCGTGCAGCTTCGTGTCCGACAGGCCTGGAAGCAGAGGGGATTCATTCAGTTCTGTAGCGTTATCAAAGCGTGATTAGTTGGGATAAGCCCGGTTTAGGAATGCTTTCTAATGTATAACTATTGTTTATTAGCCAGTACGGCAGCCCCATTGTGACCTATATCCGCCAATACGGCATACGCTAGGGATGCCGGGATAAGATATTCCCTCGATCGTTCTAAGTGGCGCATCCAAGCAAGGAAGTCGTGTTCAGGGATACAAAGATATAAAAAGTACATCCAAGCCTTAACTTCATTTCACTCTCACACTATGATTATATTTAGACTATAGATGGGCTTATAAGCGTACTCTGGGTTCGGTTAATTAATTAAGATTTATATTTAAAGCTTATAAGAATCTGGGTACACCTAGCCACCTAGGGAGGTTGCTTTAATTAAAGATTAAATTGATTTCCAAGCATCATCGTTCAGTTCTTTCTCCCTCGATTTCCGCCGAGTCGACTGCATCCCAATCCCGGCGGGAGTCAGCGATATCCCTTTCAGTGATATCCGACCTGTTCCATTGGTCTGCTCCTTTGTGTCTTCCCTTTGCCTGACACTCAGAATTATTGCTGGCCATTAAGCCGGCTTTTTTCTGCTGGGCTGCTTGGGCAAGCAATCCGAATCCGAATCCGAGTCCGAGTCCCCTTCCCGACTCAATTTTGGAGCGCGGTTTGTACGGACAGATGAGGGCACGGGGAGATGTGGCGCGATAATCAAGTTTCTTTGTACTAATTACCCAAATAAAAGGAAGCCACGCGACTTCAATCTGTTCTGCCCTGGCGTGGAGTGGCGTGGCCCAACCCATGTCTCCCATGTAGGCCCATGTCTCCCTGCCACTCACCGAGGCACGGCACCCAGATTCTCGGACACTCAGACAGTCAGTCCTTTGGTTGGCTGACTTGAGGACGGGCTCAATCCTGTGCAGTGTGGATTTATGTTGGCAGCGACTCGGACTGGGCGGCCGCACATCAGGCACATCAATTACAGTTACAGCAACAATCGGCCAGCCAGTGGAGCGGCAGTAACGAGAGGCGGAGAGGACGGAGAGGACGGAGAGGACGGAGAGGAAAACCCAATAAAATGTCAAATCCAATTGGCAAACACACACTGAGATCGAGGACGTAGCCATGGACGTAGCCATGGACGTGGACGTGGACCTGGATGTGGCCTTAGTTGTGGCCATGGACCGCAGTTCGTAAAGCATATCCAACTGTTTGTCAGAAGGAGCCGGGTTGCCGGGGAGCCGGGAGTAGCATCGAAGGGGGTGTACAGAAGGAGAAAGAGAAACAGAAAGAGAGAGCGACAATAAAAACACTCGATTACAATCAAAAGTGACAGGGGTCCGTGGTTTTTCCCAGAGTGCGGGGTGAGGGGAGCCGGGCTCCGCGTTCCGGGTTCCGTGTGCCGTGTGCCGTGTGCCGTGTTCCGGGCAATGGTGCGTTGATGAATTTTGCTTTCGGCTCGCTCGCTGTCTGGGCCAGAGTTCAGTTCAATCAAGTTCAGCGGAAGTAATATGCCCCAAACGAGTCTGCGTTTTCCCCCTCTCTGTGCTCCCGGCGCTCTCGGCGCTCGCTACGCTGTGTGTTTGCCACTAAAATTGATTTGTTACTGTACATATGTCTCACTTCACTTTTACAAGCACAGCCCCGGCACATACCGATACATCAGAGCCAACCACACACAGAACCCCATCCAGCCGTAACCGTAACCGTAACCGTACCTTGTCCCTGTCTCTGTCCCTGTCCATCCCCCTTACCAGCACGCCCCCACTCTATCTGTGCGGGTTCCTGCAAAACTTTGGTAATATCGAACAAATCGGTTTCGTTTTTCAGCCGTCAGCCTTCACCGTTTGCCACTTTCCAATTGCCCCGGAGCACCCTGGGAGAAATTGGCAGCGAATGGAACTCGAAGGGGCTTGGTCCATGTCATAATTGGATGATGATCGGAAACCAGTGGGACTGCGCTTTCTCCTGGCGGAATGGCAAACAATCGATGGGTACATCAAAATACGCGCAGACATGGCACTCGAGTGAGTTGTTTACAATAATAACTGTGCCCACAACTGTGTTGCACTGGGAAGAACTCGATACGATGTATATATATACATACATATATGTAGCTGTTTAGTGAGCTGCACTTTAGATCGCTAACGTGTCGAATAATCGCTCTTCTGAAACAGGTGCCACTCAAACAGAGTTCAAAATGTTTCAAGGATGAATTCAGCTTTCTATCCAAAAATATATCCCTGCACCCCGCCTATCCTCTTTCCATATATGTACCTCAGCGTCCGCTGCATCTCTATCTCTTTCCACCAACGAAGTCCCATCCGGCCGTTATATATGACTCACTCCGCCAGGGGGCGCCAGTGGACGAGAAAAATATAGAGAGCGAGCGCGTGCCGGAGTGTCTGCTGCGAGAAATCGTTTTCGTCATTCTGGGTATGAGATAGATCATATCTGATCCACTCTGATTCTACAAGCTGGTAGATATGTACATAAATGTCTCAGATTTTCGTCCTCTGTGAGAGTGAAAGTATTCGGAGCAGCAGCCGTCAATAGCTCCCAAGACATGTCAACGTTAACAACGCAGAAATATTCTTAGGAAATAATAGTCAAATAACTACCTTAACTGTGTGGTAGTTTTGAAATACACTTGTTTCATTCCGATATCACAGAATCTGCACATATTATTCGGTCTCTCTAGCTCTTATGGTCTCTGAAACCCGAAGGTCGGACGGACGGACGTACTACGCTATTATACATATGTATATACTTTATGGGGTCGGTATGGTTTCCTACCGGCTGTAACAAACATCTACACAAAACTAATATAAAGAGTGCTTGGCACTGCATTTATTGTCCCTCTACCTTGGTGTCCCTTTATTGGTGTTTCTCCTCCAAAGCCAAAACAAAAGCCGCCAAGCCGCCCACACAAATGTCTTCGCTCGTTTTTATAGTCACATACTCAAACATTTATATATACATATACCTTGATGAAATGAAACTATTACTGTTTTGTATTGCACTAAATAGCAGTTTAAGTGCAGTTTGTAGACAGTTCACTACGTAACGACATTGCCGTCCTGCCTTTGCCCTTTGCCCTCCATGCCTATTCTCAGAAAAGAGCGAACTTAAACAAGTAAATTATAATAACACTACAACGAACTGATGACAGATGACCAGAAAATCGTGAGATTTTAGATCTTTTTGGGGTATTAGGCTCAATAAAAGATTTCTGTAGACTCTATAGAGGGAGCAATGTATTGATAAATGAAAAAAGGAACGAATTCCGAATCCTAACACTGCCACTTTAATCTAGCAAAGTTTGATATGTAGACTGATGTAGACTTTGTGGCTTATACATTGCTTTACTCCCCTAATTAAGTCAACGTAGAAAGTTCAAGTGTCCGGGTGTCCAGCACTAAGTCCCTTAACTAAGGTGAGTTTCTTATTTATCATACGCGTAGGACAGGGAATTGGGAGGTGCTATTCGCAAAAAGATAGCCACCACCAATGGCCTTCTCTGCCATGTCCAATCTCAATCTCCTCCAAGTAACTGTTTTATACCTACCAATAAATGTGTACATATATCCCTATCTATCCACCTAAAGTAATTCAATTTGTATGGTCTTCATTAGAGACAAAGGCCTGGGCCTGGGCCTTCTAGTTCATTGTGGATTCAGTAGAGGGAACTGACCGAGATGATTTGATTTCGGATTGATTGAGCGTTTTTCGGGAGCATTTGGATTCTCGCGTTTTACACTTTGCTGGATCTTTTGGTAATTTGATTCCTGAACAACAATTGGCAGGCCACACATAACCGGAATTGGTACGCCGAATGGGTGTGATCAAATTTAATAAACTTGAAGTTTATTGCATTTGCTTGATTGTGTCTCGGGCTTGCTCGCTCCATTCCTAATCGAAAAGTTCCTTCATTTTTTTTTTTGCGCTTTTCCGCTTGAACTTGAAATTCCGTTTTGACGCTCTGTACTGTGTGGCATGCGGCGAAGGGGTGATGGCTGGATGGCAGGATGGCAGGATACCAGCCACTAGCACATAGTTTTACGTCGCAACTGAATGAGGACGATGATGAAAATGATTGGGCGGATGTTGGTTAGGCAAGATGCCAAGGCGCACAGGAATTTTCTTATTATTCACTGCATGCGAAGGAGCTGAGGAACAAAGGAACGCCACTTGAGCGGCATGTCCGACTCCTTAATCCCCCACTCCGCTGCTCTCTTTGGAATCCGGTTGGAGTGGGGCAACTTTATCTCGCTTTTAGATTGATGTCATTATAATAATGTTATATGTACAAATCGTCCATTGGTTTGGCCCCTTTAGGGGACTCTTTAGCGTTGCCCCATCTTGGGATTTCTTGGATTTCGCACCCTGCACTCCCCTTATCTCTCTCTCTCTCTTGATTCAGCCATTTCCCTTTCTGATTCCGATGCCATTCACTCAAATTGGCGTTTAAGTGACGCAAAGGCATCTCGGGAATGAAATGCTCGTGCTTTTCCATCTATCAGCCGGAGGGGAGAGAATTCTGCTCCACTTAACACTTTATTGAATTCCGTTTGTGCATGCCCGTTGCTGCTTCTGCTTTTCCTTGCTTTTCCCATTGTTTTTATACCCGTTAGCTGTAGAATCGTTTTCAACCCTTGTATTTAGATTACCCCCGTATATCTATCAGCCTATTCTCTTTCCATGATGATTATACAATCAGCACTAGCTGTTTCCTTACCTCAACGTCCGCTGCACCTCTTCCTCTCTCTCTCTCTCTCTTTCTCTCTTCCTTCTCATCAACGAAGCCCAATCCGGCCGTTACTCCGCCAGGGGGCGCCAGTGCATGGAAAAGAGTTAGAGAGCGAGCGCGTGTCAGGGGAATGAAATGCTCGTGCTTTCTCAATCTACGAGTATCAGCCGAAGTCGATCTACCTAACTGGGATATGTCCCATATTCAGCAAATAAGTAGTTCGGGCTTGCTGAGATAACTGTTGTAACTGTTATCATTGTCCGCTCCCCCTCATCTATCCACTTCGATGGCTCTGTCCTGGACATTGGCTCATAATACAAACCGACTGTGCGCTGCTTCTCCTCGTTGTTGGTCTTGGTCCGCCTGTCACTTTGAGTTATGAAATGGCACGAAATGCACCCTTTGTGCGCTCGGACTTTGGGGGCGTGCGGGTGCTTCTGGAGGCGTGACAAAGCTAATTTCTCTTAGCGAAATCTCGACCTCACGGACTGTGGAAATGTGCGATAGGGACTGCGCAGACAATTGTGGCCAAAAATATGATCACGTCCTCTTGGACTGTTCCACAAGCATTCCGTTCGTATTAATTTATACCACTATACTCGTACGTGCACCTCTTCCTAAACCATTTATTGTATACCATTCCAAATCCACTCTGTACCTTATGATTATTTTTCCTGAATTACCATTCCATATTCTATTATATTTGTATATGCCATTTTTGTTCCTTTCTTTTCTCGATTTCCCGAGTATTAAAATGAATGTTCCTGGTCACTTAATTTCATTACTTTCGAAAACATCCCCAAGACTCTATATGGACAAATCCAATTAGATATTATGAGCTTATGAGCCAGCGATTTCCGTCTGCACGGAGTCGGAACCACTAAGATCGGTTCACTATATCAGATATGTATGTAAACAGCTGTTATTGCAACGAGAGGCTCTATAACAAATCGTTGCGTGTAAAAATACTGGTACCCAACACTATGGCCCCTGTCTTGTGTTATTCTTATTGATATAGCAATAGGTATCTTTTGTTCGAGGTTTTCCCCCGTGACACAATATTGTCGCGCCTCCATATTGATGCAGACAAATATTTGAACAAATTTCGCTTTCTCTTAGTCCCAGCCTCAACCCCGAGCCGCATGTTCTCTTTCTCGCACTCTCCTTTCGCCCAGCCAAAACCTCAGAAATGCGGTCGACGTTCTATATAAATTATTGAAGATTTATTGGGTGCACTGCTTACCCAGAGACAGACAGACCCACACACACACACACTCCCTCCACATAGTATGTACCTCGCAATACCAGTATATTGGCATTTTGATAGACTTCCTGTCCCACTTCCCCCCACACCCCCAAAACATTGTCCTGAACAAACGAGCTCACGTTTAGTTTATCATAAGGCTGGCTTATTTATGGCAACCACTTTGCGCCACCTTTCGATGATGTTTCCAACCCAACGATGATAATGACGAACGATCTCGGGACGGGCTGTCACCATCAGGGCATGGTAGTCGTCGGTACAAGTCTCAGGTCGCAGGTCGCAGGTACGAATCTGGGGATGGTGTTTGGGGAGAGTGTGAAAGGTGGGCCAGAACAACTGCCGTGACATATTGAGTAATGACATTCTCGAGTCGATAATCCATTAGGAGACCCAGCACTAAGCTCTATGAATCGTTAATGCCTGCCTAAAGGTCGGGCGCTGGGTGATGCTATAGCGATGCTATCCTGTGCTTGGGGGGAAAGGGGAAAAATTAAGAGAGATGCCCAATTGCCACTTCCTCTATGAGGCCTAGTGGAGCCGTGATGTGGGCATCTAGAGAGGGGCGTGAAATCAAAGCACGATTTCAGGATAACAATAGATACGCAAGTGGTGTGCTATAATGGTTGATACCGTTAAGCCGTTACAGCATATATAACTGTAGGGTTGGCAGCCCTTTAGCCAGCTGATGAGTATCGATCTATCGCGAGGAAGATATATCAATAGCAGAGTAAGAGCTCTACTTCGGAAGCGAGAGGACGTACATACGTAATAAGATATAACAAGAAACTCATGTGAAACATATTTGAACCAAGAATAAACATCATACCTGATTACTGAATACAACAACGTGTGACGTATTTGTTTCTGGAGTTTCTGGAGCGGATTCATACTCACTTGTAGGGAGCTCGCCGAGGATCCCTACATAACTATACCTATACCTATACCTATACCTATATCTATACCTATACCTATACCTATACCTATACCTGCCGACGGCAGCCTACCTAAGGCTGCCGACGTTTTTTATGGTTAATTTTCGATGCCTCGTTTTCGGAGCATGGAGCATATGTGAATGATTCCCACCTGCTATTGGATGGAGGCTGTGAGTGCCCCCCAAGGCGACATTTGGCATCCAGCGGAGCGAGGATCTGGATGCAGACGAGTCCTGTGCACCACGTGAACGGGAACAGGACGCGCGCCTGGCGCAGTCTCTTGCATAAATAACAAAGCCGCCAAATTGCCACGGCCACAGTCCGGCCAAATGGCGCTCCGACCACAAAAAAAAAAACACAAAACCGGAGTCCCAAAACTGCGGCGGCGACTGCTCTGCTGCCTTTGATAAATAAATTAAAAGGCACACGCGAAACAGCGGGAACAGGCCAGTCCGGCCCCAACTAGGAACCTGAACCTAATAAAGCTGACCACGCAGGACCCGGCAGTACGGGGTCCGCGCGCGGGGGCGGTGCTTCTAGCACATGTGTGGCCACAGCCAGGCAACCAGCAAAAAACCGCCAGCGCGTGGCCACAGCCAGGCCCAGAGCGGAAAAAATGAGCCAGACCCAGAGCCAGAGCCAGAGCGAAGCTGCAAAGCCACAGCCCTAAACAAAATTGATGAAACAGAAAAAACAAACTGTCGGAGAAGTCGAAGCAAGGCGGCAAATACCCTTCTTCGAAAACACATAGAAATTGTGTATACATACATTGAGATCCTCCGATTTATACAGATTTACCACTCGGCGTTACAAAAGCACCTCTCTACACGGATCTGAGATCCATTTCCACCTTAGCAGAGCCGTAAACCTAAACCTATACCTACTTTTTGTTTTTGGGTCATATTGCGCGATTTACGATTGTTCTTCTAGAGGTTAACATTCCACAAAATATTCCACGTGCCGCAAACTATAGAACACAATCAGCAATGCCCTTTGAAAGAGCACGAAAACAAATGTTGGACCGAGTGCAGGCTGGACCGGGCTAAAAGTGGTGGCAAGAGTGCGACCAGGACTAAAGGATTGAGAGGTTTTAAGCTCTTGGCCGTGTTTGCATTTGGATATTTGACGCCACCGCCAAAAAGCGAATGAATCGCCCGAAGGGCTAAGGACAAAAACTGAATAAAAGCAGAACGCACACACCCAGGAAAAAGAACAGATCAGCACTACGAATGACAGAAGCGCTGGCATTGAATTACAAGTATATCGGATTACGTTCGCTATAGCTATCGATCTAACTAACGGTAGTCCGAACAGGACTTTATTGAAGAGGCACAGAAGGGAGGACAGGGCCAGGGATAGTATAGTTTGCGCTGTCCATTAAATTACAACTAATTTTACATTATAATTACAGGGGTGCTTCACACATAGGCAGCTTAGTTTATTTATTTCCGATTGAATTTATACAATTTTTCGTATATATTAAACAAAATCATAAAAAGATCAGTAGGAGAGATCAGTAAGTAAGTAAAAGCAAACAGTTTCAGTTTCAGTATATCTCTTTGCAGATCCCTTCAATCAATAGAGGAAACAGAATACTTTTAAGAAATTCCACTCAATATAAACCCTTCCGTTGATATGTGCGAGTCCTACAGTTCCGTTCCTGATCAATTCACTTGAACTGTAGCCGGATATCGGTTTGCAATCGATTACTTATCTGCACGCATCCCGGATGGCCTGCGAAACTTTCGTCAGCTCTTGGCCGCAAATCTTGGCCAACTTAATCTGTTTGCTGTGTGTCCACACGTCCCTTTGATGTAGCCTCATGGAACTCGGTCTGCTTTTCGGGTCCGAATGGTCAGCAAGTGGTGCAGAGGTCAAGAGAGCTCTAAAGATTGCTGATGGGCGAAGGGGGAGTGGTATCTTATCAATGTGCTCGAGTATTAGCATGAGCTTGTGTGTGTGTGTGTGTGTGTGTGTGTGTGTGTGTGTGTGTGTGTCTGTCTGTGTTTTGGGTAAATTAGGTTCCATCTTTGGGCAATTTTCCTTTTGGCATTTTGTTGCCTTTTTTGCACTCTGTTTGCCAACTAATTTACCGTTAGTTATTACTCTATGTGTGTGTGCTTGTGTGTGTGTTAGTAAGAGTGTCTATCTCAGCATGCATATGCCGGCCATTTGTCTGCCACGCCTTGACCATAAATAACACGTCCTCTAGTCCCCTGGATACGGATACTCGTGCAAGCGCACACACTTAAAGAGGGGCACGCACACTGAGACGGAGTTGTCACTTATAAATGTGTAGCTATTTCCATTAAGTTGTTGTCATCACTAACATTCCTGTGAGGCTCATTCTGACCAACGCCGCAGGCACTTGGCCGGAACAAAATTTCCCTCTGCCCGTACACACTTTCCGAAGATGCCTCGAGCTTTGGTGAGCTCTTTACCGCTTGGCAGAGGGAACAAATTTCGTAATCTGTCGTAAGGCCCAGGCCAAGGCACTGGCACAAAAGAAACGGTTTCATACTTAGCATTTTAGTATTTAAATATTTGTTTATTTTTGTTCGAAAACTTGATCGAAACTCAATCAATTTATGTACAGTCTCGTTGGCACTTGACTGCAGTTGATTGGAATGTTGTATGAACTATGTGCTAGAAAATCAGCTTCCCGTGAATCAAAAACAAAATACATGTCGAGAGCATGAATCGGCGCTCGCCGATAAGGGTTGTTTTGTTGTTGTTGTTGTACTCGAACCAAAAGAACACTTTGTACAGGGCTATCGTAGAATCTTCTAGGGTGTTCGGGCTTCGTTTAGCGTTCTTTCGCGTTTTCTGAGCGAGACGTCATGAGAGCAAACCGCTAGGTAATCTTGGGCTAAACGCAGAGAGCGAGAGGGACTGTGTGAGGGGGAGTGGGGTTGGGGGTGGGGGTGGTGGTGTGATTGGGTAACCGACTTAATCACAAGAAAACGACGTCACAGTCTCGTCTCACGCTCCCTCTATCTGCATCTCCGTCTGTGTATCTCACTAGCACGCTCTCTCTTCTCTTTTTTTGTATCTGTATCAGTCCCAGCCCTGTTCTAGACATTCAAATCTGCAGTGTCAGCCATTCATTTGGTTAATGACATTGTGGCGGTTGCTGCGGCAAAAGCCACACACTCACATGAGTGGCGGAGAGGAAAGTAAGGAGGTAGTGAGGCGGATGTACATACATATATCTGTGGAGGAGGAGGCAAGAAAGTATCTCCAAGATACTTTTCAACTGACACACAAAGTTTTCGGCTGGCCTACCGCCATGTGTGTGTGTGTGTGTGTGTGTCTTGTTGCTCATGTTGCCGCTTGTCTGTGGCAGTGCCTCACATGGCCCTGGTCCTGGTCCTGGGTCTGGGGTCTGGGGCTTTGGTTGAATTATTTTAGGAGCAACTGTTGTCTCTTGTTTGCTGCTGTCGGTGTGGCTGTGGCTGCGGCTGTTGCCGCTCCTGTGCTAATGCAGCATACCCATTCACATCTACCGCCCGGATTGCCACACTGCCACACACAGCCGCTCATGCCTCCATCTTTGTCTCTGTCTCTGTCTCTTTCTTCGCTCCCGCACCGCCTACTTCTCATTGCCCGCCTGGGAGCTGGCGCAGCAAGAAATGAAAATGGAAAATGAAATATAAATTTGAACAAAAAAATTAAAATATACAAACAAACGGGAACGTATGGAATGTAACTGAATTAAATGAAATTAAATGTACGAAATGTTGGAGCAAAACGGAGAGCGGTGGGCAGCGTTGTGGTATGCATTAGCATAACGGTCGTATCCCCTATGATGAGCTAGCTGCTATGTACATGATTATCCCCATGCCCATGCCCCATGCCCCATGCCCCATGCCTCCCATGGAAAGCTGCAGGGTCAATTCGAGAAGTCGTGCCATGTGACTCTGAGGTGTGCGCAATGTGCCGCACCGGCATTGTGAGTGCAGGATAACGATGACGATAACAGCCACAATTTTATATTCTTCAAAAGCAACACAGCGGTCGCTACTTGACATCCAAAGACCAAGACCTGTGGCCCCAGAGCCTCAAGGAGCCTCAAGCCACATACTTCAACTTAAATAAAGAAATGGCCAATAAAAAGGCCCACGTCCGTGAATGGCAGTGTGTTGTGGTGCGGTTTAACGAGCAGCCATTCGGCATCAACAATGATACCATTCGCTATTCCGAGTGATTCTAGATTAATTCTAGCTATATTTTACACAGCTAAAAGTAGCTTTTGCCCCAGTAATTCCCACCTGCAAGCCATATCGATATTATCTCGTCCGACACTAGGCTCAATAAGTCACCAAAACAGAACTGGTTCCAATCAATTTGTTTTCCTTTAAAGGTACACCCTTTTGGGGCAAGATTGGTTTCGTTTGGACTCTTCTTTCGTGTGTCTTTTACATTTTGGGCAAGCATGGAACACAAGTGTTTTCTTTTTCTTGTTGAAGTCAAAAAGTTGGTCGGCTAATAATACGGGCACCCTTGCTATGCAAACATAACATAAAGTCCCATCAAAAACGGGCCGATTGCGATAGCAGAAGAGACAACAAAATGCCAAACTATCAATTGGGCACTCAAAAGTTTTGAAAAAGAGTTTAAAGTATCTCATATAGGAACTTCGATTCGACCAGAGATTGAACTGCAGGCCACACCCATAGCGCGGTCTTGACCAGTAGGTGGTACCAGTTGTATGGCTGGTTGCTGGCTCTGATCCGAGTACCTTGAGAGCTCTAATAATGGCTGAGCCTCAGCACAGATTACACACCCCTAGACCCACTTACGAATACAAATACATGCACATACGCAGAACATAGTACATTTACATATGCATGGACAGGTTTGATTCAATTTGGTTCGAAACGAAGACGCTGACACGCCCACAGGACTGCAAATAGTTGCAAATGCAAGCACTGCCTCTCTGACCTGTCCTCCTCTCTCTCTCTATCTCTCTGTCTCTATCGTGTGCCATCTTTCTTACACACATTTGCTTGGAGCACTTTCTAATGAGTTTCAAATGGAAAGTACTCAACGGTGCCCTGTGATCTGCCGTGATTCTACCCCGTGCTCGTAGGTCGGGAATATGCATTCGTCCGTGCATGGCATGTAACAGAAGGAAGACCCACAAATGCAACACCTGGACTTCCAGTGCTAGAGATCCAAGATTAACCTCTAATCGAAAAACGCTGCTGGGATATATGTACACCCGTGGGATATGTACGTGTACCGGCAGTAGCGGGTATCTTGTGGTCGGAATACCGACTTTGGCGTTCCCATTCGTTTTCATTGAACTTCTGCCGGACTCTTTTGGGCACTTGGCACTTGATGCATTGCACTCGAACGCTTTTGGCACGCTGATGAGATGGGATAAGAGTGGAGTGCAGAGCCCAGCAAACAGCACAGAGTGCAGAGTGCAGAGTGCAGAGTGCAGAGGTTGATGGTCCCCGATTCCGAATGGGCTTCCTTTTAATGTGCGCCACATAGTTGACCCGAATCTGGAATATGTAAGAGCTTTCTCTCTCCGTCCCATCTCACCACCCCCGCCCCCCCCCCCCTCCCTCTCTCCACATGACAACGAAAAATGGATTTTCAATTTTTCATTGAAAATTTCGGGTAAACGGGGAACGGAACTAAAGCTACGCTGGGAAGCCCCGCAAGTGCTGCCACTGCCACTGCCACTGCCACTCACTCCTCTGTATGCCAGTGCTTTAATGAGTTGCAAAATGCTCGTACAGTGAAGCCCGGAAGCATTTTGTAATTGGTTGCGCGAACGTCAGAGCGGGTAGCGAAGGCCAGCAGGGGGTAGCAGAAGTCGGGTATAAAATGAAATTATATACCGCAAGGACGAGCCAGGATGGGGGCTGGGGTTTGGGTTTGAGTTTGAGTTTGGGCTTGGGCTTGGCACGGAGAGCAGCTTGGCAACTTCGCGCAGGCAAAACTCAATTTAATCGGGCAACGAAAATCAATTTAAAATAGATTTACTTCGCTACACTAATTGAGGCACTCCTGCTGCCGCTGCCGCTGCCACTGCCGACGGTAACGCCGACGCCGATGCCGACACCGGAGATGGGTTGTAGTCAACAAATATTTGCTGAAAAACTAAGCCAAGATTGGTACGGGTATGGGAGCAGTCCGTTAATTAAACACTTTCATCCGTCATAATAAGAGACAACAAGAGCAAGGCGCTAACAAGAAACGCACCAGCCATAAGGAAAGCCACTTGGAGCAGTGTTTTGTGAATGGGGGCACTACGGGATAGGGGATACTCACTACTCCGATGGAGAGCAATATATTGTTCGGCCTGGAGTCGCTTGGATCCAGGTGTTCTTGGAGGCAGAGGAGCATTGTTTACAGTCGGTAAAAGTTCATTCCGCCTGTTGCATCCACAACGAAGTTTACCCTTCGAATAGTTATTCGGTGACAATAGTGGTTCGAATGCAAGAAAACAGAACGAGTATACCTCAAGACCCAGCTAGTACCGGGTAAAGCGGCAGCAACAATAAAAGTTGTTTAGACATAAGTAAATTACTTGGAAGCGCCATTTCGACACTTGGCTGGCGGCGGAAATTCTACAGTCTGTCTTCCTTCCACCAGAGCAGGGCAGAGCAGAGATCCAGCAGAGAAGATGAAGGGGCAGAGGCAGAGGCAGAGACAGAGGCAAAGGGGGCCTGCCATCCTATTCTGGGTACGCTTCTTTGAAGGATTTAAGTTCCGGGCGTAGACTGTAAGCAAGCAGGAAGAAAAGGAGCAAGGAGCAGTCCAAGGAAGCCAGCCGGATGGGGAGAGAAGGGAAGGCAAAACGGCAACGACAACGGCAACGGCAACGGCAACGGCAACCAAGTGCCCGCAAATACATTCAAATTTAATTGAAATACAAATTGGCAGCTTTTGTTGCCAATCGTCCGCATAAAGCTCGAGCAGACGCAGAAGTAGCGGCGGAACAACAAAGCAAATAAACAAAAAGCAAAACGAAAGAGAAAGAGAACGGAAAATCATGGGGAAATTGTACAAGTCGAAAGCAATTTGAATTGAATCTAAATATTTATGCAGTAGTCTGGGGGACAAAAAAAAAATGAAAAGTTGATTATGAAAACATTCCAAAAGGGACTGGCGGAAAGCAGTGCAACCGCTACGCCACTGCTTGGTTTCGCATTAACGGTACTATGCAAAGCCTGCACTTTCAGATCCGATTTATATCCGACAGCCAAAAGCCTCCCTTCCCCGTAACTTTAGTTTACAAATAAAGAAATAAATAAGTGTCGATGTGCAATAATTCTTCGCTTATGTTTTCTGTGTGGGAAGATTTTGTATTAATATTTGGATTGACTCTACGCACATTTCAAGTGGAGCAAATAGTTTATTGTTTCTTTAAAATATTTTAGAAAGTATCTACATTGTGGCTATGTGTTTCCACCAAATCGACACAACAAAATCAAAGTCAATTTTGTCAAAGTCAAAGCAACAATAAACTCTTTAGCATTTTATCTTTGAAAAGAAAAAAGCTTCGATAGGAAATTTGTATGTACATATGTATATACATATGTATATCTCTATACCCGTACGTATCAAATGCATCCCTTAGATTCTATCCCTTCTCGATTCGCCCTTTTGTTACCTCCAAAAATTAACTACTCGCTTCGTACCTGTCGATTTTTGGCCGTGGGCCTTAGCCAGATTTTAATCAGTCGAGTGGAGTTTTCGAAAAGTTTTAGGAAAAAAGAATTATTTCACACGCGAAAAGACAACCAGAAACACGTAAAAAAGTGTAGGTCGGAGAGGTGTCGTACCCCCGGATGGGCTATAAAGTGATTTCGCTTTAAAAAGCTTTAATCGAGTCGACTTCCGAATTCGTTGCATCTCCAGCCATACTGCTACACTTTCCCGGACTTTCTAGTGCTTCATGCTGCAGCTACCAGGATAAGGATTCGATTGGGCACTGGTCATTGCTGCTCACAGCCCACAGTATGTAAACCATATCGACATTCAACCTCCTCTAGTTAATGTCATTGCGATCGCCTAACCATAGTTAAGGGCTCTGTTTAGAGACTGTTTGAGACTACGAATACTGGTGGGTAGTGCTCATTCTCAGCTCGATCCCGAAGCAGCAGCTCGATCAGATTGGATCGTCTAAATCAAAACTTCGTCAGTGAATCTAACACAGGAGGAGGATGATCTGACAGAGTACAGAATGTTCGAGTGTCCATGGGTAAGTACTAAGTACTACTACTAAACTAATCTAATGAAAGCAAATAGCAGGTGAAAATGGAATGGGAAATGGAAAATGAATATGGGAAGCTTCAACCCAGCCCTATGGGTACCCTACTGATTCCACTCGCTGTATCTTTGAATATAGTCAACCGAGCATCTGTGAATATTCCTTAGCCCAGACTTTGGTCATCTCTAATCGCATTAAGGCCATCTGGCTGCTAATCGTGGAAGGCAGAGCCTCCCGTCAGGATCCCCAAAACCAACCAAAACCTGACCAACACCCACACGTACTCGTATCGTTGGGATTAAGCTGCCTCAAATGATTTGCCCAATTTAAATTTCTGACAAAGTGCTCCTATAGCCATAGCCTCCTTTCGTTGCATGGCAGCGTGGAAGGGGGCGGGGGGGGTGGGTGTGGATGTTAGAGGGGCAACAAAACATTTCGATTCCGCCTTTAACTGGAGCAAATTCAAAGAAAATTCCCCTCAACAGCTTTGGTCTGCTTGAGCGAACTTCAAGTGGCAAGCCAGCCAGGACGACACACAAACACACACACACGGAAAACAGGAAAACAGGAGAAAAAAAGAAGAAGAATTGCGAGAGCAGCGGAGATGGGGCAGGCGGAAAGTGCAACAAAAACTGGCGACGCTTAATAAAGCCACACGGAGCGGAAATGAGCGTGTAATGTAAACGGAAATGCGTTGAATGACGCCATATTTGGTTTAGCTGCCAGCCAGGATGTAGAATGTTGTAGCACGGCGACGGGGATGGGGACTGGGATTGGGTTTTCGTATCGAGCAGCATTGGCCTGCCTTGCAGCCTTTCCCTCTGCTCCTCCACTTATCCCCTAGAACAGCGACAAAGTGTTAAATTGTGTTCGAGAAAGAACGACAAGATGCTGGGGAGAGAATAGAAATCATGGAAATTTCCGCTCTCTACTTATGCCAATGCAGACTGCAGGCAATCCCCCAGCACAGTGGAACGAAAAAAAAGGGAAAAAAGCCAAAGAACAATTAAGCAAACTATATATTTTACAGAAAGATCTATAGCTAGCCCCAGTACCGCTCAACAACCTGTTACCATGGGCACGAGGCACGAGTTTTCCTGCATCCTGGGCCACTGTGCACACTGCACTCGAGGGACCCAGTTTCCCAGTGCTGTGTGTGTGTGTGTGTGTGTGTGTGTGTGTGTGTGTGTGTGTGTGTGTGTGTGTGTGGAGAGAGGGAGCGCGACATACATCATTGGTTATTTATTGGTTTCCACTAAATAAATCCAACCGAAATTGGCAAACGTCGCAGAATGGCCATCATTGGGCTCTCCAGAGCCCCCCATTCCCAGCGGCACTACTCATCCACGTACTCCTCACGTAAGCCCTCACATATTAGTGCTGCCACTGTCGTCAGGACACGGACAGAAACTTCAGTCCCTGCCCCCTCCACGCCAATGAGTTTTGGCCAAAACTTTTGCGCTGCTTGGGCCTAACTTTATTATTTATTCAGTCAAGTTTTCACTTTGACACCAAGTCCCATTCATACACACATACGTGGGCACATCGGGATCAGGTAGGACCCATGTACGAGTATCTTCTCATTAGCTGCTGGGGCTGGCTCTTAGTCGTCGAACGATTTTCTCGATTGTCAACTGATTTTGGACGGCAAGGCCCAAAGGGTGTCGGCTTTGTTCGGTTATCCGAAAGTGAACAGCAAATTTTCCGTCAAGGGACTCGCCTGTGACAGGGCGGCAGAAGAAGGACCGTCAGGCGAAGGACCTGGCAGAGATGCAAGCGATAAGAAAGGTAATAACTTTTAAAATCGCTTTCGGCTACCCCCAAAAATTGCGATAGTAGGCAAGAGCGGGGCAACGAGAGCGGCAAAGTTCTTCTTTTGGGAAATCATCATCCCATTATGCTCAAGCTAGATTAGATAACTGCCGTGTAATATTCACCGTCTTTAATATGGGCTCGAAACGGAAGCAATGGAAAATGACTAATGGACCAAATTTCCCCTCGCCCCTAACCAGGCACAGAACCGCAGGTGTCCATTGCATTTATATGGAATGTGCGAAATAATATTGAGTATTCTGTACAGATAATAAAGTATTAGATAAATTTGTACATAGATGTGTATGTCTGTATGCATTGTGCGTGTATTCGCTTGGAGGTATACGAATAGGAGATCTACTATACCCGACAATATTCGATTCTCCAATTTGCATAGCATACTTTTTAGGGCAAACTATGTATGGATTAAAATAAGTGATCCTACGAGAACTGATGAGGGGCCTGACACTTTGCTCCAGACTCCATGGCATGCCCTGGCCTAGCAGAGAACAGAAGGAATTTATATACATAAATGACTAGCATCTAGAGCAGAGCCGATCTACAGTGTCCGTCCGTCTTTCTATAAGGACGCACTCTGTGTACTCTCTATAGTGATGTTTATTTCTTATCGGCTTGGATAGTTGCAATTAGCTGGTTGTCATCTTAATGTAAGAAGAAAAAAACCCACGCACATCTGAGTATCGGGTATCTTCCAGTCGACACTGGGAGTGCGGCGTTTTCAGATATTTTCTTTTCCATTGTTGCCAGAAATCTCAGTCTCAGCACGGGGCTTGTCACCGTCACCGTCACCATCTCCATCCCATTTCCCCTTTCCTTTTTTCGGAGCAAGTCGCACAATTGCTGGAGAGTCAGCTTAGTGCCAAGCAGTCTCCAAACAACAGTTATAGCAATAACAGCAGCAGCCAATGCGAGAGCACGAGAGCACTTTGCACACAACAAAAAAAAGTCCGCAAACAATAGCAACAACTAAATCAACACTAAAAGAGAGCCCAAGAGCTGCAAAAGTAAAAACAACAGCACCAACAACAAGAGCTAAAGTCAAGCACACAGCAACAAAAACAACAACGAGAGCAAACAAAGGGACAGCAGCAGCAACAGCAACAGCGACAGAGCAACAGCAGCAGAGAGTGGGAGAGCGAATGAACGGGAGAGGGGAGAGGGCAGACAGCAAGCAGTAGCGGGACTGCAACTGAGGCCATACCAAATACAACAAAAAAACAATGGCGCAAAGGAAAAGAGATATAAAACTAAAAACAAGACGAAAGGGCTAGCTTCGGGTCCGAAGGTTTTGATACCCTTACAAATGAATTGTTCTTTTGCTTAGCTACATGGCACATTATGCCGATGCTTCGATCCTCCCAATAGAAGCCCCAATTTCCCCCCAAGCATGCATTAAATGGAGCAAAACGAAGGGCAAATACACTGGCTATTCAGGCTAAGAACTGAATAGCACCTGGGATCTGCATCTGCTGAAATCATCATACCCTCTGCAAGGATATACCTACGTTAGAGTTAAGCTCTAACAAAGGCACATCCTGCGGTGAGAGAGAGAAAGAGACAGTGCACGTGGGGTAGCAGCTAAAAGCGAGCTGCTAAACGCTCGTAAAGCTTTCAATTAAAATTAATAAAAATTTACGCGAATTAAATAAACACAGACCAGCACATGCCAGCACATACGAGCAGAGAAACCAGGTCAGGACGGGTCAGAGACCAGGCTGAAGACGGGTCAGAGGCCAGGCCAGGTGGAGGTGAGTAAAAAAAAACAAAAACGTATGAAACGTATGGAAATACCCTAGAAGGATCAAACGAAGCTTGGTAGAAACAAATCCCCTGATAGATTCGATCTATTCCAATCAGAGATGTTAAGCGAATTAGCCATAGTACTGTAAACTATAGTCCGTTCACATACTAGCCTTTTCAAAATACAGATTGGCTTACGGAATGACAACACGCACGCTCTCGGCTGTGAAGCAGCGAATCAATGCATATGGTTCTCTCGTTATTCACGCTCTCGCTTTGAACCAGCGAATCAATGCTATGGTTCTCTCGCTACGATCAGTTACCGTTTGGTTCCAGTATTCACCAGTCGCTACTAGTGGTATCCCTTCTCGGTTACACTTAAAACATCTACAAATCGGTTCTGTTGTTAAGCTTAACGTTGTCCTTCAGCATAGTCTGTCCATTGGTCGGCTATGAGGGGGAATCTTCTATCTATTAGATCTTCCAAAAAGTATCTATACTAATCGATTAGGTTGAAGCCATGAAGGTGCATCACAATGCTTTCTTGGAGGTTGAATTTTGTTTATACTACAATAGTACCAATGATTTCATTATGTACACGCGTCGCACAATTCTCTTCTAGTGCTGACAGCCTCGGCAACGGAATAAAAGGGAAGCACCGATATCCGATTCCGGATAATTTTTACGTTTAACCGGAAATTCACATTTGGGATGTGGCATGGGTCAGTCGCCGTCATTCGCCGACTGCTCGCACACGCACTCGCACACATCCTAGCCCCCCGCCCCCCTACCGGTTTATGTAGCTGTCTGTTGCGGTCCGGGGAGTGCATGGCATATAAACACTGAGTGGAGGTGGAACCAGGAGCTGCCTGGAACTGTCCACTGGATTAAATAAATTGAATTGCTTGGCAACACATGGCCCCGGCCATTTAGCAGGAAGCCGGAGCTGGAGCGGCACGGAGCGTGATAGTGATAAGGATAGTCCCCCAAGTCGAGGGAGTTGGAGAACTAAATAAAGGGGGAGGCGAAAGGAGACAGCGCCACCCAGCAAGGGGCACAGCCCACTTGAGCCTGCCAATCGGAAAACGCCCAAAACAGAAAAGTGATTCTTTTCCGTTCCTCATCGTATTCGGGTTCTGTTAGTTCTTATGGATTCATGAAGCTCCTCCATCGATGGTAAACAAGTTGAGGGGCCCTTGCACTAATCAGACACTTATGTCGGATTTGGGACCGCACCGGCACTGGCACTGGCACTGGCACTGGTAGGGGTGTCCTGCCTCCTTTGTAAGCCCGTGCATACACACATAAATAGGTACATAAACTCGTATCGGAAGCAAGAAGCAAAAAGAATGAGCAGGACAACAAAGGATGGCAAATTATTTTTCTTATTCGAATGTTTACGGTTCGCATTCAAATTTTGTTTTATTGACTGTCTATGGCACATATTGTATACCCAATACATGAACACATGTCTGTATTACGATACATACATACATATCAAATATAGAGTTACATTTGTACATATACATATATCTGGTAAGAGCATGTATGTATGTTGTGGATGTTGTGGATATACTCCTGTGTATATTTTTTGCAAATGTGGAGTAATGGTCCTGATGGTCCAAGTGGAATTTTTGTCTTTTTTATGATTCATGAATGCTCTTTGCTGGTGTCCTCGGACCAATGAACTGTTATCAAATTTCTGGCATAGCTTGAGCATCAATTTGGACTTGTTGCCATCGAGTGTGTGGCCTTCCAGAGTGTGCTCGTCATCGATTGAAAATAGAGAAATAACAGTCAACAATCATGGCTTTAATACACACCATACGAGGGTCTTCGTGTAATAAAAATCATTTACAAACAGTTAAGTATTTATGATCAGTGATCTCCAATCGTTATTCGTTCTCAGTGATACCAGTATTTCGTATTTCGACAGCTCCAGCTGTCTCTAAACGTCACAAGATTTGGTTTTTTTATTTTATTCTACAATTACCCAAAATAAATATTTTTTGATCCTGTATCGATTATGTTTGTAATCCCAATTAGTCGAGTTAGTACCAATTAGAGATGTTTTTGAAATGTGTTCTTGCGTTATTATTTTTGATCATCAATTGCTGTTGCCGAATTCGATCGCCTCTATCGACTCAATTCCTGGTGCTTATTCCGATGGCATTTAGATACTGAACCAACACCCCCGCACACCTGCTCAGGATTCCCCTGCTCAACGCCCTCCTTCGAAGGAACGGAGCAGCCAACGAAGCAGCCAGCCAGTCAGCCTGTCAGCGCACAAATGGCGCCACAAATGTTTTGCCCTTTTTGCCCAATGGAAGGATACATTTGTAACTTCTATTGATTTTTAATGCACGCTTCTGCTGTCCTCCCTCGTTCAGCTCCGTTCCGTTCCGTTCTGGTCTGTTCTGTTCTGTTGGCTGCCAAGGCGTCGTCCGTGCTCAGGACAAGCCACCAAGCCATGAACTTTATGGGGAAGCCACTGAGACCCCAGACCCCAGACCCCAGATCCTAGACTCTGTCTCAGACTTACCCCCTTCATGGGGATGTGGGTGATGGTGCCAGTGCCGGTGCCGGTAAATGTGGGTGTGTGCCTGCGAATTTTAATGCTTGTAGCAAGGAAACAAACAAATATGTTACAGTCGAGGGAGCTGTCCGCAAATCCGCCATCCTTGGCGATGGCAATGCCACTGCTCCACTTGATAGCTTAATGCCCTACGCATGCTTCCACATACATACACACATACAGTACTAGACACATACTCGATTGCCCATCAACAAAAACAAACAAATGGACACACACATGGACGGATAGACTGACAATAAACAAGAGGGGCGGGCAACGAGCCGAAGGAGGACTCTGCATATTGGAGATGGCCGGGTGAGGTTTGAGAGCTAATTTCGAGAAACGTATGATCTTTTCGCGAAACATATTATCCTTTCAAGCGGTGCAGGCGGTGCAACCGGTTCACAAATGATTTCCTACGTTTGTGTTCAGAGCGTGTTCTACTTACGGTTCGAGAAGGCGCTCAGGGGCCGCGTTAGGAGCGTCAGCATCAGGAGGAGCAGCATCACCAGCTCCATTGGCGGCGACTGTACCTGCTGCAGTTTGTTCTTTTGTTGCTGCTGCTCCCGCCGAGGGTCATGGCCATGACGGCGACGCTGATGGCAACCGCCTTGTTGACTATTCAGATGCAGCGGCATTTTAAATGGATTACTTGTCAAGCTGATCGGCGCTCCCCTATTGGTAATCGCTTGCTTGTCCTCAATCGCCTAGCGTCTGTCGCCCTGGAATTGCTGCAATGGGTAGAGTAGGTGGTGTTTTTAGCAATATTTATAGACAAAGCCGATTTTTTTGGATAACAAATCTGTGCAGTGTGCACAACAGGAAAAAAAAAAGTAAAATTTACATTTAAATCAGACAATCGACACATTCGAGCGGCAGCGGCAGCAGCAACAACACAGTTTTAAGTACATAATAAATGTTTACACGCCCGTTGTATTGACATGACAAATTTATTTGTCAGAATCCAGGGTGTGAAAGAGGCGGAGATGGCGGGGGCATGGATATGGATACTGAAGCGAGATGGTGATGGAGGGTTTCATCAAAGTTTCATTGCCTCCCGCTGCCGCTGCCACTGCCACCGCAGCTTCCGATGCCAATGGCAAATTTTTCGGCCTCGACTGCATTAAGAATTTCGTGTGGCATACTTTGCAGCGCTGTCTCGTTTTACGACCTGCCACACACACACACACACACCCACACCGCTCTCGTACACCCGTCAACTTATGCCGAAAAAGTTTTCAACGTGCCAGCATCACAGCCACTACGTGTGACAACGACGCCGACAATGACAGCCACAAAAACTCACTTTCGCTCACTCCCGGCAGGGCCACAGACCGGGAGTAAGTCTCTCCTTTTGCCCCTCAGAAATCGGGGTACATTACGGTAGATTTGTCAGGCATAAATTGCATTAATCAGTTTGCGGCTCTCTTACACAACGAAGTCAACTTTTCGGCGGGGAAATTACAATGAAATCACGATTGTTTCATCTTAAAAGTACGAGAATAATACAATATATGTATCTTTGAATGAAAACTTCTCAACAAGTTTTAATAGAGGCATCATCATTTAAGAGGTGTATCATTTTTCAGGTACTTGGTGTTACCCAAAGACTTAGCTCAAATAAAACATTTATCTTTTTTATTTATCTTTCCGTTTATAAAGCGAACGAGTCTTATTCAGGTCACTTACATCATTATAATTAATTAAGGCATTTTTTAAAGGCTGTTTTACGCACGGAACTTTTTAAGGAACACGTCTTTCGGACAAGAAAAATAAAAGCATAAACAATTTCGATGAGACCCATACAATCAGCAACTAAGGTTTCTCCAAAAAGAAATCATTAAGAAGATGAGTGTACTTAAGTGCTTTCTTGATCTTGAGATCAGAGACCATAAATAGGAACTAGCCGAAGATACACTCTACATCTTCGGCTAGTTCCTATGTATGGTCTCTGTAATTAAACTATTAATTAGATGTGGCATACACAAACAATTTTGAGGAAATGCCACATCTGTCTGAGCATCATAGCGGGATACTTTGATCATTTGGGGTACTCTTTGCAGGGGAATTCACAAAACTTTCCTTGTGAAAAGAACTTTTTCACATGAATGCGCGACCACCATTCCGATCCAAAAGTTGAATCATTTTGTTAGGGATCGACGGGGTCCTACTCGCAATCCGTCTACTTGGGTCACAAGTTAAGCAATCCTCGAGGCATTAACTCTGTCCACCGCTACCGCCGCTACCTCTACCGCTACCCTTGCGGTTGGTTAGACCAAATTGAAAACGAATTAGAAGGAAACTTCCAGCGCTTTACGCCAAAAGTTTTCACCCTGTGCCACACAGAAAAATACTTTTTGAAAGTACTTAAATATTTTCAAAGGAAAACTTGGATATTTTCCTTGTTGTTTGTGTTCTTTGCTTCTGATTGTGTTTTATCTCTGTCATAGAGAATGCAATTTACATTTTGATAAGTTCGTTTCGAAGTCGTGAAACGCTGCAATTTGGGGCTAATGTGCTTTCCAGTAAAATTGTCTAACACTGTCTGATACTTTAACCCTGTTTGCTGAATTCAATTGTTGAAACATTTTTTCTATTTCGTATTACTTTATATCTCACTTTTCAATCAAATGTTGGGCGAATAAAGACCGATTCAGCTGAATATAAAAAGTATATAAAGGATATACATATGTACATACGTAAATGTATAAAATTCCTTAAAGGCATGTTAACCAAGAATCTTATAAAGGTAAAAGCTCAAGCACATATCTTTCACATCATCTGTAAAGTACGTATGCAATATCACCTGCTATAATAAAGCCCGTATCATAAAACCATAATATGGGGCTCGTAGAAAAATGGTATTACGAAATTGTACATACAGACATCTTAATACCCAATGAACATTTTTGAAAATTTCGGAACAAGATATTGTCTGGCCTGCAGATAGAAAACTTTTAGATTGAATGACAAACTTTTCACCATTCTATGAAGTACTTCAGTCATCGCAACGCAGCGAGTATGTATATTGATATTGATGATCCTTGATGAGAAAATTCATCTGTGGATAGAGTTCCTGAAGTCGGGTCATTTCGTTTGAATTTGGTATGAAGTTTTTCGAAAATTATCTTTGATCTACAAACAATATGTGGATATGCATTGAGTTTTTAGTCTTTCGGCTCGATTTCGGGGGCGTGTGAAATTTTCAAAATCTTTCTGTCCGAATGACTCCACATGGATGGGAGGCGCCGGTGTCGCTTCTGTGGAACATAATTATTTTTGATGAGATAATGATGTTGAAGGGCAGTGAATTGGCGCTGATATTGCAGACTTTTATATTGATATCACGAACTGCACTAAATCATCAGTTAAGTGATTTTATTATGCCATTTTGGGAATGGTAGGTCTTTTACGAGGCACGGCACAGCCTCTTACGAACATCTGAATATGGAGTTCTGAAGGGCAATGTGTCGGCAGCACCTGAGGCCATTTTATCGAGGCCTCAGGATATGTACCAACTGTAATGGAGATGTACCAGCAAGAGCAGAGCAAAACTTTAAGTCGCGCGACTTGCGACGGAAATGCAACACTTTTCGCTTACACATCCGTTTTGCAAATTTTTGTTTGTTTTGGTTATTTTTGTTCGTGTTTTTCTTGTTCGTCGTCTACTTTATGCACTGTTTGAACAACTAGAAAAAAAGGAGCAAAAAAACGGAAGGAGAGTGGCAGTGGGACCGGAGGAACACAGGAATTACCAACATCAACACAAACACAAAGAAAGCGCCAGCCGGATTTATAATGGCAAAGTAAACAGCTTACGAATCGCGCGCGACTTTTGTCGTTGGCGTTTTTTTTTTTGGTTTTGTTTTTGTTTTCGCCTCCTTTCTTCCTTCGCGTTGGTTCTGTTTTTGCGCGCGCTTTTTCAAACGACGCGTCTTGCGGTGAGTGCCTCGGTGCCGTCTGTGGTGCGGTCTCCGCTTTGCCCAGAGAGTTGTGCGCGTCCTACGCCAGCCGAACGCAGAATGCTGGTGGCGGCGGGCCAAGCAACGGCTTTTATACGCGAACAAAGGGGCTTCGGCTCCAGTTGGGGACTCGGCTCAGCACTCGTTTAGCATATGTCCGATGCCATCGACACACGGGCGGCATCATTGGAATGGCGTGTATCCGTTGGAAGTATATTGAGATAAGGTCGGACAGTCCCTTATAAGGCAGGCAAGCTCGGATTAGTTTTCGAACAATGCTCGGATGCCTCACCTTCAGTTCGACATACCCTTGGCGCCTGAGCGTGTGAGCGGGTGTGGTATTCGGAGTGGGTATGCGAGAGTGTGCTGGCATATTTGCTTTATGAATGTGTTTACCCGAAAACTTTAGCGGGAGGGAGGGAGATGCTGCGTGCGAAAGTGCCAACACTCGCATTAATGACAGCAACAACTTCAACTGCGACTACAACAGCCACCGCCACAGCCACAGCAATGCCTACAATTTGAATTGTAAGCCAGCCAACAGCTCAATTAACTGTCTGTCCGGGTGGAAATGGGGGTGGTGTTGGGGGCTTCCTCTACAGTGCGCCCCGTGTGCCCCTGTGTGTGTTCGTGTTTGACTTTCTCATACGCATAATATCCATTATTTTGGCAATTACAAGGATATAACGGCAATTGCATATGCTTAATATTATTTAAACCGTAAGTGTGGCATGTCTCTTGCGATCCCCGTCAACCATGCCCATACTCGCATTCGCATTCGCATTCGCATTCGAACTCGTCCTCTCCCCCCACTGCGTGTCAGGTAAATGCAAATATGAAAAATGCATTGCAATGCTTGCATTGTCAGTGCCTCAATTATTCATGCAACCCTGCAAATTCCTGTGTACATGTCAGTGTCTGTGCCACTGCATTGGTGTGTGCTCTTGTAAAATACTCGTGAAATGAGCAGCAGGTAATTTACATGTAAACAGGTTAAGGGATAAAGTTCATCACATGTAAATGGATATGTCTGATTAATGGCAAACATAAACGGTAGGAACAAACCCCAATGCACATACATATGTACATTTGTGTGTGCATACACATACATATGAACATATATGCATGTGTATTCCTGAGAGCAGGTCGGTAATTCCAAGGCACGGAACACGTCTTACAGAGGGCATTATTAACTTGCAACATATGCATATGCACATACAGATATAGTATATTTATTTTATTGAATTATTTGAGCTAAAAGAATCACGCCTGAAGAGGTGGTCTGGCTAGTCTTTCGTGTTTCCATACGTGCACTCGATATAATTTAGAAGTACAAGCAATAACACCATGTAACAGCCAGAACGAGTCACAACGGGACACTATGTACAATACCTGGTAATCAGTCAGTATACATTCCTACATATGTATGTATGTATATACATAAAGGTAATCTTATGATTTATTAACTTACACAATATATTTTATACGTAATTCCACGTAAATGCCGAAATTTGTTTCGTAGTCGATGACTCACTCTATCTCTCTCTCTCTCTCTCTCTCCCTCCCTCTGGCTTTTCCTTTCGCTGTTTGCAAAGGGCCAAATTGATTAGTGGGTTAATGCGGGAAGGGGGTTGGTTGTGGTAGAACAAGGACAAAGCAGACTCTACTTCTTGCATTTGTCATCAGACATTTGTCGCAAATGCATTACCTTGCGTATTGCTCCGGGCAAAGTGCGATTCAATTATCCTATTCCAATTATGGAAGGACCCTTCTAAATAGACACCTATATCAATTCATCAGAATGCCTTTTAGACCAACTAAAACTCCAGAAACCATGGATCTGATGATACCTGATAACGATCCAACAGTCCACGATCAGCCAAACTCTGCGCATCGTGGATTCACGAAATTCGTGGATCGAAATCGGCGTCTCAGCTTGCTAAATTAAAGTTCTGCGCGAAATACAAAATGTAGATATGTATCTTCATGAAATAAACATTACTTAAAAGGAAAATCGTTCAAAATCAGGCCTGCACAATTACACGCTGAAAAGTTGAACTTTATTCCGGGGCATATTTGCCTGTATAAAAAGTTTTTTTAAATTTAATTTGTAATCGAATTTAATAAAAATCAAAAAAACTATTTATATTATAAGCGTTTGTCTATTTTTTTATTTTTGTAAAATTATTGTTATTATTATTGTAAGAGATGGAGAGAGATAACTAACTAAGGTGGCTTAGAGCGGGCTGCAGGGCCTTGGCCTTGGGCTATGTGGTTGGACATTGCTATTGATGGTGGTGGTCTATTGACAAATGTTGTGAATTAACCTAATTATAACTAGTTTATACATTTATTGGATACATGGCTTTGGCTATCTTATTATGAATTATTGTATTTAAAGGGGCTTTTAGAGTTTGTGGTACATGTTGGATGTTTTAAGGAAGAGTACGATTTTTTGTATGTTGTTTGGGTTAAGGTTCTTAAGGAGATCTGTCCGGGCTTGTGTTGCTGAATATAGTCGGTTTGATCTGGCTGAGAGCTGGACATGAATTAAGTAGGTGGGGTATGGTAGCGTTGTTATCTTGGCGAAAAGAGCAGGATGGTGGTTGGTTACGGTTAAGCTAATGTTGAATAAGCCGAAGTGAATTTTTAAATGATCCAGCCTGCTAAACTTTTGGTGGCAGGAGCCAAAGTAATTTTTGTAAAATAGTCATCCACATTGGAAGTGTTATCCAATAAATTAAATGTCTTTAAAGAATAACTATTTGTGGATTTTTTGTACATTAAATTTCCAATAGATACAATATATGGATGTACGGATGTAGTATATGGATCTAACTTTTCCGTTAGTTTCGAACTTTAGTTTAACTTTACAAAAAGATATCCCTAAATTTTCCCGAGATATTTTTTGCATATGCTCTTTACCTACGGTTGAAAGGGCGTTTTGTGGTTCTTAACCATTTGGCTTTTGAATCGATTTAACTGACGAAACCTCACACGAAAATCGGTCAATACATGATTTGGTTTGGGGGGTTTTTTTGGCCGTTTGTCTTGCGAGGTTGTCAATTAAACGGTTCCGATTTTGAAAGCTCTTCAAAATTCTCCATCAGATGCGTATATTCATATTATCCAAGGCACTCAACAAATTCTTAGATTTTTGACACCGTTTTTCGGCTGAGGACCTACTGTCCTCCGACTCAATGACACACCAAATTAAACACCAAAAATATTTCTATTGCTATTTGCTGTTTGTTACTGAAGTCCTTGAATCGGAATTCAGAATATTTGGAATATTTGGAATAAAAACGATTAATTTGTAAAAAAAAAGAATTCCTAAGAATTAAATATTTAATCCAGATTTAAGACTGTTCATATCCAGAAAAGAATGGAGATAAACCATTAAACACATGAATACACCAAGTACAAAAAAGTCAACTTAAATTAAAAGCAGGATCCACAGGCAGGAGGCGATCGTCCGCCTAAAGACCACGAGACAATGAATGAAGTTGTGTAAGTGCTCGATATCACACTTGATTGAATATCCATTATCTAGTCTCTGTTCCTTTCCAGACAAGCTATCAAAGGACCCAAATCACATTCAATTTACCACCTGTGCCTACACATGGCCTTGTAAATGCAGTGCCCCACTACACAAGGGCTGTGCCGTGCCACCAAGTGTTCCCCACCTCTGCTTGCCACGGGGTGCTTTATCTGCTACGCTTGTAGAAGTCATCTACCTCATCTGGATGGAATACGTCTTGGAGGAGAGGCAGCAGTCAATTTAAAAAGTGGATGCTACGCTTTCTCGAAAGCCAGTGCGAGAACCAGATGATCGCTGAGATTTTCCAGTTGACCCAGCTGGCTCTATGAGAAGATCAGGACTCACAATCGATCGCCACTAGCATGGAGTTGTCCCAATACACCAAATCGTAGAAGCATCGACAGCTCGTGGGTCTATTGCGAGGCATTCCCAAGCTACCATCTACATAACGTCAGCCTATGTTCGCACTTCGGACAGCTCAAGTAACAGACCTCAAAGCTGTTCCTGTAGGGTCTTCAGCGAGGCCTTTATAAAAAGTCGCAGCTACAGATCTTGGGACAGGTAACTCCAGTGTCCAGCCCTTGCAGCGCGCGATCCTACCCAGAAAATCTGAGTCCCAACCACATGAATATGCAATTACTTACTCGTCCATAACATTATTTATACAAAAGATTCATCAATAAAGGCACATTATAAGTAATGGTATCAGAAGCTTACTTCGCGAATGGATCAATCGATTCTTTGGAGTTAAAATGACATGCTAATTTGAGTGTGGTAAAGATTAATATGTCTCTTCATCACAGAAGCAAGGCCGAAGGACATGTCACAAGTTGGGCAGGGAAACGCCGCTTGACTTGTATGGGTTCTGCAAGATACAACAAACTCAGTATTAGCCTCCAATCGTTTCGAACTCTTACCTCTCATGACGGATGGTGTTTCCTTTAGTTGAAAACGCTCGGTCACAGTATGAACACTTGCATGATGTCTCCGCCGTGTGCGATCGCATGTGGCAACTGAGCGCAAAGGGGCTTACAAAGGTTTGCTCGCAAAATCTAGAGGAAATCGTTGATCGATTATTTAATGAAATTGAATAAACAGCATTCGAATTTAAGTTCATACGTACTTGCATTTGAGCTTATTCATTGTGCAGCTTCGTCGCTCGAGTATTTTCTTGGGCAAAGGATGGCGTTTGTCAAGTTGAGCGGCATTTTTCGAGGTTAGACGAGTGGATCTAGTAGATCTGTAGGTTGGACTAGTGGATCGAGTGGATCTGGAGGTTAGACGAGTGGATCGAGTGGATCTGGAGGTTAGACGAGTGGATCGAGTAGATCTGGAGGTTGGACTAGTAGATCGAGTGGATCTGGAGGTTAGACGAGTGGATCGAGTGGATCTGGAGGTTAGACGAGTGGATCGAGTAGATCTGGAGGTTGGACTAGTGGATCGAGTGGATCTGAAGGTGGAGTTCTCGGCCAATTGTTTTGGAGCCTTGATGATATTTTCGGTAAGACTGCTCTTCTTCTTTTCGTGTCCCGAGTCCTTTTGCAGACTCGTAATCAGCAAATCAGCAACCTGCGCCGTCTCATAGGCGTCAGTTCCGTCGAAACCAGTTTCCCCCCCTAGCTCATTTGCCAGACTACTAATCAGGGAGTCGGCATCCTGCGCTTTCACCTCTGAATTGGATGTTTCGCCAGGATTTTTGTCGTCTGTTGGCAGATCGTTTTCTGGCAGTCCCGCGCGTTGTTGCAGCAAGTTCTCCTGAGTCTCGAGTAAGCGTACTCGGAATATGTCTGCGCGATTCAAATATTCTGCACAAGAAGCACATATGCAGCTGGGTAGGCGCGGATCTTTTTTCAGCTGCGTTTCATATGGAAATCAGTGAAATTATATTTTGTTACTCATTAGATGCAACTTACCGAGTTGTTAGTCACCAAATTGATAATCAACAACAGTTTGGCGTTCTGCTTCTGGAACAGGTTCCTGCCTTTGGTGTTATACACGGCAGACCCACAAGCTCGGCATTGATTATTCATCCTTATATTTGGTGAACGTGCACTATTCAAAGTTTAATACTAATTTGCTTATACGAACACACGTCTGCCTAACTTCAGGGTTGATTGAGAAAAACATCGATAGCTGTATCGATAATATCGCCGCGCGAAACTGCACAATTATTTTGTAAATACCTAGTGATGTAGAAGGGAAACGAAATGGCATTTGCCGTCGCTCTCGCCATCGCCAAGAAAGATGAATTGATTGCAAATTATCGGGAAATGGGAGGAAAAATCGTACAGGGCACTGTCACCTCAGATATCATTTGAAGAAATGGAAACTAGTAGAGATAAACTCCCCTATGTTCCGCGTAATAGAGCAGGAAACATCGGAGCGTGAAGGAGATCTCCACATTTGTGGGGCGCAACAGTGTTCCCTTTCAGGATGTGTGCAACAAGTCCCACCAAAGCCTAAACATAGAGCCACATTATCCTACTGACCGACACAAAGCATCAATACGAGTATGTGGTCGCAGTGCAGCAAGGCCTTGTAACGGAAATAATTTAAGAAGAATTTAAACACCAAGCTGCAGTGTTTGTGGAGACTGAGATACGAATGACAGTCAAGAGACTCTTGTTGGAAGTCGCAAATGCTTTTGTGAATCTCGGCCAACAGACACCGGGCACGCAGAAAAAGAGGTAGCGGAATGATAGTAGTAGGGGTTAACTCGCTTCGTGTCCAAGGCTCCTGATAATCCTCAGATCCATAGTTCCGAAGGCAGCTACATATATCATAAAATCATAAATCATAAATATGCGAGTATATTGTAAAGCTGCTAAACTTCAAGGAAGGAATGCTAAAAAGGGCCGCAGTGATATTGTCTTGGCAAAGGCAGATTGCTATTGTCGCAGGCACAAGATTTCTCACGTCCGCTTATTCTTAGTTAATTTTCCGCAGCTTCACTTTAGCAATTTTGTTCGATTTTCGTTCCAGGTTGTATTGGGTTCTACGGAACACGTAACGGGGTAAACATGTGATTGCTGGTAAAGCTCCCTCCCACACAGTAGCTTCCCTAGATCCATGCTGGTTTAACAGCAGTCTGGCTTAAGCTTGTCTCTTGATGGGAGCTTTCACCAGCTACTCCCAAAGTACTTGTCTCTTATCTTCTCCCTTATCTTACATCTAGTAAAAGAGTATGAAAAGACAATACTTTAAAAGATGTTCGATGTGGTTCTACTTACAGTCACAACTGGCCACTACGCACGGCTGTGACGGGCTCGGAAGAATAAATGTGCGACTAGAGGTGTGTTTGCAGGCTTTGCGTCGTCAGATATTAACAAACAAAATGTGAGTATGCTAAAAGTGCCTGCAATTATTCAAATAGAACTGAATACAAGAGATACGGTCTGCGAATTCGTATGCATACTCCATGTGTACGTATATATGCAAGTGTTTTAACATTTTGTGTATTTCGTTTCTTTTTTTTGTTTTTAGGGAAGAAAATAGGCGGAAGCAGAGAGTGGAGTTGCTGTCCTCGGATGGAGAAGTCATTATTATTGATAGGAAAATCGCCAATCGATTCGCAAGAATTAGAGATTTCCTAGGAGCAAATGATTGTCTGTACGTTCCGAATATAAGATCTTTTATTTTGCGGAAGGTGCTGACCTGGTCATTCTACCATAAAAATGATCCCGGGCTCAAGAGCGATAGCGACAGCACATGGTGGTACACAGAATTCTTCAATGTGGACCAGACCATTCTATTGGAACTGATGGAGACAGCCGACTTCCTGGACATGAGGAGTCTGTTCAATGTAGCCCAGGGCCTAAGGAGAAACGAGTAACTTCTGACGAGACATAAACATACGAGGATGTATCTATGTATGTACATAGGGGAATTGATTACAGGAGCCACGAATACAAAATAAAGTAATAAATGGTGCTGAAGATAGTCATAAGTTTATTTTGTTATATGCCAAAAATACACATAACACCTAATAATTATAGTCGTATCTAGTCCTTGGCTGAGAAGGAACTGGTAAGGGAACAGCCTAAAGTATTCGAGCGGTCCCTGTATTGCAGTACTATTTCATGCCATCGGTCATGTCACCCAAAAAATTTTCTAAAAGCTCCGAGAAAAACAAACACCTTGCATCGGAGTAAGAGCGCCCGTACAACTGCTGGCTTGGCTGTGCCGAGAGCTTTTAAAGCTCGCTCAGATCAGTACAGCTTTGTTTGATCGATCAAGCATCTTCGTTTTGATTCAGCTGAAAGTGTGCTGATATCTACCATCTGCCAGTTTTTTGCGACTATGCCATAGTATGATACAGTGGTGTGATTTTTACAAGATTTTTGTGGGATATCTTCAATTACTAATTACCGAAATGGAGAATATTAAAAAAAAAAAAATAACCGAAGTTTTTGTTTGAACAACTTGCTTTATGGATATATGTATTATGTAGATATCTGATCGAACCGACTTCGGCCAATGATTTGCAAATTCATAAAAGAAATCTATGAGCAACATTTCATTTGATACTTTTTAAGCTTTTTAAGACGCATAAATATGTAGACATATACATACATAGACATATGTACATATGTATGTATGTAGCTGTCAGAGCATCATTTCAATCAGCTGACAGTCTGCGCATCCCAGCTGGGCTAATGCTGCCTTAAAAAAGCTCAGATCGAAATTTTGAAAGCTTCTTTAGCTCTGATCAGCTTTTGGCTCCTCCTTTTTTAGCTGTTCACAAAATACAAACACATTTCTATTGAAAAAATGTAATCCCCATAAATTTCCACAAAAAGGGAATTCCAAAATTTTTTTGCTATCTACAATTGCTCTGACCAGTAAATTTTCTTGTATACATACATACATATATGTACATTCATATGTATATATGCCCAGCAGTACTGGGAACTAGTTCGGAGGTGGTGATATCACCACTCTCTAACAGACCAGGGGTACTTTCTTTCCATTTTTAACCGCAATGTCCTACGACATGGTGACCAGCGACACCACATCGTTTACCCCCGAACTGGTGATATGGGTACTCGTCTAGTAGCTAGTGAAATGGGTACCCATGAAGTAGCTAGTGAAATGGGTACCCATGAAGTAGGTTATCAATCTTCATTTCATTTCATATTTAAATTTTTATTTTATTATATATTTCATTTTAGTTTTTAAATTTACTAATTAAGGTCTGCGGTGGTACTGTTTTTGAAAAAACGTTTTTTTTGCAGCTGTAGGGCCTTCCTAATCTGGACTTCAGCTGATCCAGTCCCCGTATCTACAGTTATGGCATCTATAAATATAAAATACAGATATAATAGGCATAAAAAAAACCAAAAAGCAAATAAGCCTACCAATCAAAACTCTAAAGAAGTTCTTTAAATTTTTCAGTGTCACTTGCCATTTTTTCATTTTCGTCGATTGTCTCTCCTATTTCACCGCCTTCAACTTTTTCTATTTCACTGCACGACACTGTTTCTCCGCTAACTCGATTATGTTTGGCTGCATATTTGTCTTATATTTCTTTATTGAGCCTACACAAATGCCGTTTGCTATACATTTGCTCTGACTTACTGTTTAAAATTGAATAATTATAATCACTTGGACAGTCGCACTGATTTGCACAAACGCCAAACGCAAAGAACGTTCCAGCATCATTTTTAGCTACCTGCTATCTTCATTTTTTGTCTCCTCTTTGAGTGGTTCGGCGTTCGTTTACCATAGGGTTAGTCCGGAAAGTACCCATGTAGGAACCAGCCAAATCAGTAGTTCGGGCATGGTCAATCGCCACCGCCAGTACTAGAGGGTGTCTACGCAAAATAACGAAATAGAAACGAATACATATGTACATATTTTCTTTATGCTATTTCTTGTTTTCGTCTGGTTTCTGTTGTTGTTGGTGAGCTGTGTGTATTTTGTTGTGTTGTGTTATTTTGAACCGTGTTAAATGGAATACAACCGTTTAAAAAATTTAAATTTTTGATTTTCAAACCATGTAAAAAAAGACCGTGTGAAAACAGAATTAGGTGTACATAGTTCTTCTGTCAGGTCGAATAAAAAAACTGCTTTACGTATGAGTATTTCGTTTGTTGGTATATTATATAACTAATAAATTATAAGTTGTATTAATTATTTCAATAAAATATTTCAATAAAATACTCTGTTCTACAGAAAATTGTATTTTTAAAACTATCTATTTTTTTGTAATTTGTATTTTTCAACCCTAACTGTAGAGATAGGTTCCTGGAAAGAAGCTTACTCCCAATCCTATTAACTCATAACTCGCCTGCGACTTTTAGAGATGTCAAAGGAATCCCAGGAATCGAGAAACATATATTACAAAAATTGCAGATGAGACAAAACGAAGATCTTTTCAACATCTTGGGATCCTCTTCCGATCCATTTATTTCATCCATGCGAGGTTCCAAAAGGAATAAGCTAGTTTTAATTATTCTTTAAAAAAGTCAATGTTTTCATAAATTCATTACAATGTCGATGAGTATTTTACAGATTAAAAATGACTAAGCCCACTTTAAAAAAAAAAATTGTTTAAACAAAACAGTGCTTTGTTCATATCCTACCACAATCAACCCACTCCCGCATTAACACACTATTCAATCTGGCCCTTTTTCGAACAGCGATTCCGAAAGATAGAGAAAGAAAGCATGACCAATTCCGGCCAATAGAGTCAGGTCAATCTAATTGAAAATATTCAGTTTTCTGGGAGAGCTCGAAAGGGAAAAAAACACTTTTTTGTTTGGAAAAAAATTTAAGAAAGCGATTAGAAAATAATAAAAACAATGTAACTTTAATAATACTAGCTTTTTCTTCGGCATTGTCAGGTGGAGAAAGACATAATCGGCAGGGTACAAAAAGTAGATATTGCCATGGTAAAGGTGCTGAGATGCAACCTTCTAATTCTGCATTTGTTTCAGTCACATAGTTTGAGGGTTAAATTCTTGTTTGGTTGAGGTTTATTCTTTTGGGCTTAGGCCACGCCATAGCCCATCAAGAAGTCAGCTAAAAGGGCTGCGCACAGCCAGCCACTTCCAGCTACAAAATCACGGGCCTTTGTCAACTCTTAAATTATCATTTCCCTAGACTGTGGATTGGCGACGAAGTGCGGCACACGGACGTTGCTTGCATGCAACTCGATCGTTTCCAGGGCTTAGTTCTTGTGCTATCTCCGCATAATCAGAATGGTTCCCTTGCTGCAAGACCTACGGCTCTTCTACAGCACGTATCCCGTGAGAAAACTTGTGCCTGCGACAATAGCAATCTGCCTTTGCCAAGACAATATCACTGCGGCCCTTTTTAGCATTCCTACTATATATGACTGCTGCAGGTTAAGAAAGAAACGCAGTTGCGGAGCTCGAGAAGATGCTACCATGGCAAGGGTCCCCACATCCAACCTACCAATTCTGTAAATAATTTATCTCTAATACATCGATACCAAAGTTCGATTTGTTTGTTAAGCAATACTTAACTCACTCCGCAGCCTGCAAGTTGAGCCGCACAGATGCCGTAGTCGACACAGACACGGATCTGGAGAGCGTGCTCTCTATGAGCAGGACGGAGGAAGAGAGCCTTCTCCGCTCACCGGAACCAGGCACCAGCTCCCTGCGTAGGGAAGGGCCGAAGCGTTCCAAGGAGGGGATGAAGGCCAAAGCACAATACAAAGCGGCCCTCAATATCAAAAGCCGGCTGCAAGGTAAAGTAGACATCTCCCAGGAGGAGAAGGTCAAGCTAGCCTGGGCCGAGCAGCGAGTAGAGGAGGGCCGACTACATTACGCCCAGATGCCACAGATGAGGGCGTCGAATGGCGAATATGCCAATAAGGTGGAGGAGATGATGGCCACCAAGAGGCAACGCTCGACTGAGAGTGCCATTAAAGACACTCCGGCGAGCAAGCGGCAACGCGGGCCCAAGAGTGCAGCCCCTCCACCGAAAGTGGCCAAGAAGCCATCGAAATCGAACGCGAAGGTCAGCGATGTGACCAAACGACATTTGATCGTGGCACTCATCGACCGGAGCGAGGAAAACGGCAAGATGTCAGCGGCACAGTGGAAGCTTGTGCACGCGCGTCTCGTCGACGCTCTGTTTGCACACATGGAAGAAGACCCCACGGCCCCTATGCCCACGTTCGATGGTGCTGGGTGGCTAAATGGGGTTAAGATCCTAAAGTGCAACGACGATCCAACCCTAAGGTGGCTGACGCGTACGGTCTGCCAACTGGAGGCGATGTGGGAGGGGGCCAAGCTGGAGGTTGTGGACCGGGAGCTTATCCCGTCCAAGCCTAAGGCGAAGGTACTCTTCCCCATCACAATCCAGGGAGACCGAGCGCTGAAGCTCCTTCAGCGGCAAAACGCGGACGTGCCAACGACCGATTGGAGGATCCTAAACATTGGTAGCCCACTACCCAACGAGGGGGGCCAATGTGTGATCCTCCAAATAAACAAGGAGGCAGAGGATCTGCTGTATCTCAAGTTCGGGAAGATGGCGTGGGGCATGGGTAGCGTCTACCTGCGCCTCAAAAAGCGCCACCCTGAGGACAAGGACGCGCATACCCTGCAGGTAGGCGAGGTGGAAAAGGACTTAGGTCTCGAGTCCATCGTGGAGGCCGCCCAGGGTCTTGCGCTTGAGGACGAAGACGAGGAAGACGGTGACCTGACGTTAGTAGTCAACCCGTCGGATGCAAGTGAGCCAGCCACCCATGCTGAGTGTGCTGCAGCTAAACTTGCATAAAAGCAAGGTAGCGTCGGCGGAGCTCCTCATCGCCATGGAGCAAGGGCTCGCCGACATAGCTCTAGTCCAGGAGCCCTGGATTGCGACAGGCAATTCAGTGGCCGGACTAAAGTCCTCAAATCACAACCTGTTCTACGCAACATCGGTAAGCAGGAACAGAACCGTCGTACTCGTACGAAAGGGAATCCATGCTTACCTTATGTCTCATTACAGCACGGATGACCTGACGGTTGTGATGCTGGAAAGCGAGGAAAAGCGCCTTCTGGTGGCTTCCTGCTACATGGCTCGCGACAGACCCGCACCACCCGACGAACTCAGGAGCCTGGTGACAGAAGCCGGCACCAAAAACTATCAACTCGTCATCGGGACGGATGCCAATGCCCACCACAATGTGTGGGGAAGCACCGACATCAATGATAGAGGTGAGTCACTCTTAGACTTTATACTTTATACTAATCTATATATAGCAAACGTCGGGGAGGAGCACACCTTCGTGGGTCCGACTTCATCCAACGTGCTAGACCTAACACTAGCAACGGGAAACAGTACTACGGTATCTAGCTGGAGGGTCCTTGAAAGACCCTCCTTCTCAGATCACAAGTACATTCAGTTTAAGTGCGACTTCAAACATTCTTCGAAACATTCTTCGAAGGTAATAGTCTATAGAAACCCCCGGAATACAAACTGGGAAAAGTTTAAAAAGACAGTTACTTCGAAGCTCGCGAGTCCGGGCACAGTGAAATCCGCGGAGGACATAGAGAAGTCTCTAGAGACCCTATCCAACGCGTTGCTGGACGCCTACCACACATCGTGCAAACCCTCGAGGACGAAGAAGAGGTCCAAGCCACTCTGGTGGAGCCGGGATCTCTCTCTTCAAAGGGACAACCTCAAGGAATTCTTTAAGATCGCCAAACAAGCGAACGAAGGGATCGTCTATGAGGAATACAGACTCCTACTCAGGAGCTACAAGAAGGAAATACGTAAAGCACAACGGAACTCGTGGAGGACCTTCTGCTCCAACATCGAGAAAGTACCAGAAACCGCACGGCTACGGAAGCTGCTCTCTAAGCAGCCTACCATACAAAGCCAATTAAAGCTAGATGACGGACAGTGGACAGAGGGCAGTGACGAAGCCCTAACAGCACTAATGGAGGAACATTTCCCTGGTTGCACCGAGGTCGCTGATGCCAAAGAGCACCAGGACCTAGCAACCGAGGAACAACACCCCCCAACAGATTTGTTAACCACCAAGCGAATCCACTGGGCAATAGACTCCTTTGCGGGCACAAAAGCACCAGGACTTGACGGGATATTCCCAGCCATGATGCAGGTGACCAAAGAGGCGATTACCCCATGGCTCTCCGCAATATTCACAGCTTGTATAAGTACTGGCTATATCCCTATCCAATGGAGAACCTCGAGAGTTGTCTTCCTCCCAAAGGCAGGAAAGTGCAGCCATGCGAGTCCCAAGGACTATAGACCGATAAGCCTTACCTCCTTTATATTAAAAACGCTAGAAAAGCTGCTGGACTTACACATCAGGAATGAGGTAGGGGGACTGATGTCAACCAACCAGCATGCCTATACTAAAGGGAAATCGGTGGAGACCGCACTACATTCGGTAGTAGCTACCATTGAGAAAGCCCTTCACAATAAAAAGTATGCACTGGGAGTATTCGTGGACATCTCCGGAGCATTCAACAACGTGGCTACGGAAGCAATAACAAATTGCCTGGTAGCAACTAATACACACCCAGCAATCAACCTGTGGATAAGGAACCTCCTAGGTTGCAGACGGGTGCAATCAGAGTGGGGCACCGCTTCCATGGTGAAAGAGGCACACAGAGGCACACCCCAGGGTGGAGTCCTGTCGCCCCTCCTGTGGAATCTGGTGGTCGACGACCTCATCAAGAGATACGAAAGGAAGGCCCCAATAATAACAGCTTATGCGTACGACATAAGCATACTTATTACGGGTGTTTGCCCATCGACCCTCAGCTCACTAATGCAACGAACACTCAGGCAGATACGCGAGTGGGCGGAAGAAGTAGGACTCAGTATCAACGCGGACAAGACGGACCTCATCCTCTTTACCAAGAGGTACAAGGTACCGATATGGACCCCCCGAAGATCAATCAAACTATGCTAACCCCAAAAACACAAGTCAAATACCTGGGCACAGTACTGGATAGTAAACTGGCATGGAAACCCAATGTATTGGAAAGGGTGAAGAAGGCCACCATTGCGCTTTATGCATCCAAGAAGATGCTCAGCAGCACATGGGGCCTATCTCCGGCTCTGATGCATTGGATTTACATCTCGGTGGTGCGACCAACTCTGCTGTATGGAGTCTTAGTGTGGTGGCAAGCTACTGGAAAGAAAACGTATCATAAGCTTATGGAAAGGACTCAGCGACAGGCTTTGCTCTGTATTACAGGGGCGCTGAGGTCAACCCCAACAAAAGCACTCGAAACCCTACTTGGAATCGAACCCCTAGACATCCACGCCCGTCTGACTGCAGGAAAGGCAGCACAACGCCTCATCGCTTCAGGAAATATGTCGCCACAAGAATACGGGCATAGTTCAATTGGAAGGGAAATGAACAGATCAACTGATTACATGACCCCCCAAACATGCCTCGACGTAAAAACAACTGCATCCTTGGGACCTGAAGACTGGAAAATCGGAAGAGACCAAACGGAGCACCTCAATATATATACGGACGGCTCCAAGATGGACGGAGGAGTAGGAGCGGGCCTATACTGTACAGACCCTGAGATAAGGCTGTCATATAAGCTACCGGACCATTGTAGCATATTCCAGGCAGAGGTTTTTGCCATCAGGAAAGCAGCAGAAGTCGCTCTTCTCACTGAAAGAGCACACGATGCGGTCAACCTATTCGTCGACAGCCAAGCGGCGATAAGATCCATGCAGTCGTCCGCAGTCAGTTCCAGAAATGTCTTGGCGAGCAGGGAGGCACTAGATACCCTAAGCACGACAAAGTCAGTGCGGATCTACTGAATTCCCAGCCACCAGGGCATCGAAGGGAACGAGACGGCGGACGTACTAGCTAAGGAAGGCGTCGGGCTGGCGAATACGAGAACCGAGAACGTGCCTGTCTCCCTCAGAACGCTGCAAAGCGATCTAGAAAAGCAGGCCGGATCACAAACCGAATGTAGGTGGAGGAGTACCACCGCCTGCAGAACCTCGAAAATCATGTGCAAGGAACGCAATGACAAACTCAGCCACTACCTGCTGCACCTACCACGGAAGGACTGCAGATTATTAGTGGGAATATTAACGGGCCATTGCCTGGCTGCGGCGCATGCAACAAAGCTAGGAATCACAAACAGAGACAGTTGTAGGAAATGTGACGAACCTGGGGCAACCGAAACCCTGGAACATCTCATCTGCAACTGTCCTGCTCTCTTAAGGGCAAGGAGGAAGTACCTGGGCGCCCCAGTGCTGGCATCACTGGAAGATGCCTCCAAGAGGACGCCACAGCAACTACTGGCCTATGTGAAAAATACCTCGATCCTCGAGGACTTCAAAACCCACTAAACACTGCCGCGACGGTTCATACCCCCCCCCCCCCCCCCCCCCCCCCCCAGCTTTACAATATACTCGCATATTTATATGATTTTATGATATATGTATGTAGCTGCCTTCGGAACTATGGATCTGAGGATTATCAGGAGCCTTGGACACGAAACGAGTTAACCCCTACTACTATCATTCCGCTACCTCTTTTTCTGCGTGCCCGGTGTCTGTTGGCCGAGATTCACAAAAGCATTTGCGACTTCCAACAAGAGTCTCTTGACTGTCATTCGTATCTCAGTCTCCACAAACACTGCAGCTTGGTGTTTAAATTCTTCTTAAATTATTTCCGTTACAAGGCCTTGCTGCACTGCGACCACATACTCGTATTGATGCTTTGTGTCGGTCAGTAGGATAATGTGGCTCTATGTTTAGGCTTTGGTGGGACTTGTTGCACACATCCTGAAAGGGAACACTGTTGCGCCCCACAAATGTGGAGATCTCCTTCACGCTCCGATGTTTCCTGCTCTATTACGCGGAACATAGGGGAGTTTATCTCTACTAGTTTCCATTTCTTCAAATGATATCTGAGGTGACAGTGCCCTGTACGATTTTTCCTCCCATTTCCCGATAATTTGCAATCAATTCGCATCTTTCTTGGCGATGGCGAGAGCGACGGCAAATGCCATTTCGTTTCCCTTCTACATCACTAGGTATTTACAAAATAATTGTGCAGTTTCGCGCGGCGATATTATCGATACAGCTATCGATGTTTTTCTCAATCAACCCTGAAGTTAGGCAGACGTGTGTTCGTATAAGCAAATTAGTATTAAACTTTGAATAGTGCACGTTCACCAAATATAAGGATGAATAATCAATGCCGAGCTTGTGGGTCTGCCGTGTATAACACCAAAGGCAGGAACCTGTTCCAGAAGCAGAACGCCAAACTGTTGTTGATTATCAATTTGGTGACTAACAACTCGGTAAGTTGCATCTAATGAGTAACAAAATATGATTTCACTGATTTCCATATGAAACGCAGCTGAAAAAAGATCCGCGCCTACCCAGCTGCATATGTGCTTCTTGTGCAGAATATTTGAATCGCGCAGACATATTCCGAGTACGCTTACTCGAGACTCAGGAGAACTTGCTGCAACAACGCGCGGGACTGCCAGAAAACGATCTGCCAACAGACGACAAAAATCCTGGCGAAACATCCAATTCAGAGGTGAAAGCGCAGGATGCCGACTCCCTGATTAGTAGTCTGGCAAATGAGCTAGGGGGGGAAACTGGTTTCGACGGAACTGACGCCTATGAGACGGCGCAGGTTGCTGATTTGCTGATTACGAGTCTGCAAAAGGACTCGGGACACGAAAAGAAGAAGAGCAGTCTTACCGAAAATATCATCAAGGCTCCAAAACAATTGGCCGAGAACTCCACCTTCAGATCCACTCGATCCACTAGTCCAACCTCCAGATCTACTCGATCCACTCGTCTAACCTCCAGATCCACTCGATCCACTCGTCCAACCTCCAGATCCACTCGATCTACTAGTCCAACCTCCAGATCTACTCGATCCACTCGTCTAACCTCCAGATCCACTCGATCCACTCGTCTAACCTCCAGATCCACTCGATCCACTAGTCCAACCTACAGATCTACTAGATCCACTCGTCTAACCTCGAAAAATGCCGCTCAACTTGACAAACGCCATCCTTTGCCCAAGAAAATACTCGAGCGACGAAGCTGCACAATGAATAAGCTCAAATGCAAGTACGTATGAACTTAAATTCGAATGCTGTTTATTCAATTTCATTGAATAATCGATCAACGATTTCCTCTAGATTTTGCGAGCAAACCTTTGTAAGCCCCTTTGCGCTCAGTTGCCACATGCGATCGCACACGGCGGAGACATCATGCAAGTGTTCATACTGTGACCGAGCGTTTTCAACTAAAGGAAACACCATCCGTCATGAGAGGTAAGAGTTCGAAACGATTGGAGGCTAATACTGAGTTTGTTGTATCTTGCAGAACCCATACAAGGCAAGCGGCGTTTCCCTGCCCAACTTGTGACATGTCCTTCGGCCTTGCTTCTGTGATGAAGAGACATATTAATCTTTACCACACTCAAATTAGCATGTCATTTTAACTCCAAAGAATCGATTGATCCATTCGCGAAGTAAGCTTCTGATACCATTACTTATAACATTGATGAAGCATTTCTTAGTTCAGTATAAAATGGAATTGATTTATTTAAAAAATTCGTACTTTTCAAACCCTGAATAATTTTAATGATCTTTTGTTCAGTATTAAAGTCACTGAAGAACTAAAGTCTATAAATATCACCATACAATACAACGAAATATATGTCAAAACTGAAGAACCAATAAATACCTTACTTCTTATATGATTTCCATAGCATCAATGCAAGCCTATGATTCGCGCTTCGTACATGCCTCTTGCATAAAACGCTGCATGTCTCTTAATAAAACGGTTTTATTGTTCGATTCGACTTAAACTTTTTACAGACCTCTATTTTTACTGTCGGAGCGACCCACGTATACGGAATGCCTGCTGCCGGTGTCCAAGCCAGCACTGAGGTGCTGCTCTTCTTACTCAACTGCTGGTATTGTCTATGAAATGGCCCATCAGCTCCCTCAAACAGGGTCGCTGGAATCATGTGCTTCTTCTCCAATCTGTCGCTTTTCATCCTTCTGACATTCGTCACGGGATTCGTGAGACTCTTATAGTATTCATGCTGATGGCTGTCATCATTCTTTTACTAACTAGAAGGCTATTCTCAGTACAGTGTTTGGTATTGAAGTCAGGGCCCTCGCGTCGTTCATTAATTTTTGTGTCTCATTTCGAGGCGTAATTCTAATTCTGATGTGTACTCCCCATGGATTTGTGCCTCTGTTTGGTGTCGTCAACCAGGTGCTGTTTCAGCCAATGCTACAACGGGATGAAGGAGCGGAGTTTCGCACCTTCTACGGGAGTGTTCACCAATGGCCATCTGCCAGAGCTGATGCTCAATGGCAATAGTCAATAGTCTAGTATTTGGAACGACTACAGCGCGGTGTCCGGCCAACAAGTTTTCGACCACCGCCCCAGTTAGTGGAGACGTTTCGATTTAGATGTAAGACTTAATTGCTATCCGCTCGTTTAAGTATAACTTTAATTACGACTGCTTTTCGTTTAAGAGTTTTAGAGTATGTTCCGTAAGAGTCCCATCAACCTGAGGCGTATTCCCTTCCTCGCGTTGACCCCTTAGATACTTGTCTTCTAGCAACATCTTCTAGCAGCCACTGAAAATATAAAACAATGCCAGACTGTAGTATTTTGTGTAATTTTTCAACCTCCCATTACCATTCAAGATTACCATGTAAATTTATTATTTTTTCCTGCATAGTAATTTTACAAATGCAAGAGGGGCTTGCATTAACACAGAAACAGACATGGCCTTGATGGATAACTTACTTTTTGGCATGATTCACAACATAGTGACAGGCCAAAGTGCGAACTGGCCCTGGTGACACGGCACTCCTTTTCCCGCACTTGTTGAAATGAAAGTGAGACAATCAATCCAGGACACTAACAAATTAGCGGACCAATGTCCATCCTCACCAGCACCAGCATGGATAATTAATCATTCTCAATTGTGGAATGGCAGTAGCTGCTCAAATTAATTGAGGAGCGAACGAGCGGTAGAGCAAATTGGTCTCCGGAAGAGCTTGGCGACAGGGAAGCGAACCCTCCTATTCCGACTGGACAAAGTCCACTTCGGAAGGACTCCAACTAGAATTTGCAGCCAGGAGTGCATGCTGTGCGCGTATATTCTTAATTCGCTTCAAAGTTCAACGAAGTTCGTGTCATAAGTTCACAGCACCAGCATGAACTTTCTCCTTGCTCTTGCTCCCAGCCGCGCTTATGGACACGGGTTCATGAATTAATTGAGATTGATACCGTGTTGATGGTGGACCGCATCACATCATGCAGCATGCGCTTGGCATAGTTTCAACAGCCACAGCACGCTCCACGGCTGTCGCCTGGCAGGATACAGGACAGGACAGGCCTGACATTCCATTCCCTTTCCCATTCCCATTACCAATGAACTGCCATTCCTTCGATACATCCGGATGTGTGTGTGTCTGCAATTGCACTTAAGTCCTCACTATGCAACAAATGACAATGTTCCATTTGGCGTCATTTATACCCTGTTCCAGTCCCTTCCAAGCCACAACATCGGAAGGAAAACATCTACGAGAGTGATTTCGATCTTCTTTTAAGAGTGTTCCCTCGAATTCCAGGTCCGTCTGCACAGGATGATCAGTATTCAGTGGAGCTGAAAAAAAAAATATTATTATTGGGGCTTTTTATACCATATTCATGTACTAAGAAACACACGCTGTAAGGCTTTTCCGGCAGAAAAAAATAAATTTTAAATAGAAAATCGACTCCTTACAACCACATATAAATGATTCCTTATAAGCTAACTTGTTTCCAATATAATTCAGAATTTATTTTAAATTAGTAATTAATTATTATTTTGTGGTACCAATCTTGGCAATGGGGTAATAAAACGACTCCCAGGATCGGCCTAAAAATCATGTTGAGAAGCACCTGAGGTGCAGCAACGTATTCCGCTCGAACTATTCAACGTCTGAAACCTGAAAAGAAGCGACTTCTAAATTTTCAAATGAAAAAAGATGGCTTCAATTATTATGATCATTTCTAGATGAGAAAGGTATACCCAGAGGAAAAAGGCCAGAGCCCCGAATAGTTCCACTAAGGTTTTACATTTAGATTAAACATGGGCCATATCAAAAACTTTTTAATAGTTTTATATTCGAATCAAAGTGAAGCCCGAATATTTAACTTAAATCTGATAGTGTTTCTTTTTACTATGCCATTTTCCTTTTAGTGCACAATACTTTGTAGTGGTATAATTTGTTTAACTTAGGTGACTGCTGGAGACGTCAGAGAATGCCCAGTGGGACCGTTTAATGTCGAAAATTCAACGAAAATTACTTCATTGTCAAGTCTTTGTGATGAAGGGGTAGCTTGCAAGCAATACTCAGCGTACTCTGCAGGGTCTTTAGAGTACCCTGAGACTTTTTTACATTTCGGAGGTGAAACAATTCATGAAGTATAAAAGCCATTGCACCAGACCAGAAAAAAAACCCTGTTGCATAGTGTATTCCGCATGGCTGGCAGAACTTTTGGGTTCAGTGACAATGGACGCCCCTCCACTACCAACTCCATGCATCCACCTGTCCTTCAGCCTCGGGGAACATGTCTCGCATTTCACTTTCATAGCTTGCCAGCTGGAAAAGCACGAAGAAGGAGATAAAGAATTCATGAATTCCAAAGAAAATCCTGCAATCGTCGGAGAGAGGGCGTACAATTTGTATTCAAATGATTTGAGAGCTCTCCGGGAAGTAACATCATTAAAAAATCCTTCGTCTTGAGTATCATTTGCGACAGTAAAAATAGCACTCCAGAGGCCAGCCGTCCGTTCGGTTGAAATGACAGCTCCTGGGGGACCCATTGGGTGCTTCATTCCAATGCAATATTTTGAGAGCGGGAAAAAATATTGTACGTATACATGGAAACTGTGCGACACAACAGCCACCATCCCATCCTGTCACATCCCATGCCATTCGTATTCGTGTTCGTATTCCCATTCCCTCTACTCCGCCTGCCGTAGGCTGTCAATTGAAGTTTTCACGGGATATCGATGCCTGGCTCCTCCGCCAGCTCTGCAATCAAATGCATGGGGAGTCGGGAGTCCGGAGTCAGGAGTCAGCCCCGCCGAATGGAGTGAGTCGTGGCATCAAAAGTTTTGATGGCACCACAGCCGCTGCATGCCATTGAATGGCAGCTCGGTCAGATTGGTTGAGCTGCTGGGATCTGGTCGGGTTCGGAAAACATTTGCCTGCACTGCTGCTGCTGCTAGGCAAAACAGCTAAAACATTTTTGCAAGGTATGTTTTTAATTAAAGCTGGCAACGCTTCATCTTGCTCTTCTGTCTCGTCATCCTGCAGCTAACTGTTAACGGACAGAGTGGAAGAGGGCGAGGGCGAGAGCGAGGGCGTTGGTGGGAGCAAGCAACTGCTTCTTCCATGACCACAATAAAATGCTTGTGCAGCAGAAATGACTACAACAGCGGCAGTACCTCCTCCTCGTCCTTTCCCTCTTTGACGTTGGTCTGCGGTTTTTGTCTCGATTATTATTTCATTACTCTTCCCAACTCTCTTTCTCCCTCCCTCTCTCTCGCTTTTGGTGTTATTTTATTATTGTGATTTTTGCATATTATGTACATATATAAAAGGCCAGATTCTGGCTGCATCAAAATGGATTGAATTTCGTTAAAAACAATTCCAGTTTATACAAATACAAAAATCAATTTCGTTTTATGTTTGGTTTCATCTCTTTCCATTCTCGCTACACAGATGCAGTAAGCAATTTTTAATTGATGCAGGAATGCAGCTTGAAATCGAATTTGATATATGACTATACATATAAATATACGTACGTAGTATGCGTAGTACTCATATTAAAGTGCACACGTACCAAGGAGAGATAGAAGAAGAACCTACAATCGGATCTCGCTGAGCAGAAGCAGTTCCTGGAGGCCGATGCTAGTTGCTATGTCCTCTGGGAGGAGCCGAAATCTGTTATTCGTTTAAGTGTTCGGAAATTTCGTTTAGATTGAGCAATGCAGAGATTGCAGAGATCGCCCATAGCTAGGAAAGGGACATCGATACACATGAACTGTGGTCCTGTCATAGATACGCATAGGTAGATTTAATCTATGCGAAGATTCCTGTAGCCTCACGTTTCTCTTGCTGCTGTATTTTAAAGGACACCACCCGGGCATGTGCTGCTAACCGGCATAGCGAGTCAGTAGTCTACGTAACGAGAGGATCCGAAGTCTGTTGGGTATGCCAGGCCCTTTATGGAGCGGTTACAGACTAACAGCATATATAGCTGGAAGACTAGATGCAAGGAAAAGATATTGACGAGGTAGTACTTAAATGTTAAATATAACCTGGTAGCTGATACGTGCATTTATCCCCTCTGACTTGTTCCATCCGTTCAGCTTTAAATATGGATGGTGAAACGCTGTGTGTGTTTGGTTCCAATGTATTTGCGAGCGCAACCCTGAGAAGTCCCTTATCATATCCTACGAAGCTGAATCATGAAATCGCAATGTAAATAATATATTGTATTCATATAAAATACACAGCAGACATACCTGAACGAACTCGTAGCCGTTTCCAAGTTCATACGTAGTTCGTAGTTGTGCTCCTGCCGTTTTTTAATTGGACCGTCGAGAAGACCACCAGGTGCGTAACGCACCGACGAGAAGCGCTCAGAGCAGAAGTCGCTGAGTCGCTAGAAGTCAACAATTCTCACTAAGATCGCTGTCAAGGCAGCCCCACGGATGAGAAATCAGTCACTTCTGAATTGTTTCGTCAATATTACTCATTAATATTAATATGCAGTGCCTAGCAGCTGATTAAACTGTGTAGGGATTTTCACATGTGAATAACCTGGAACACATGAGAGTTTTTATACAGTGTATGCAAATACAAATTGCATAAATGACACATCAGAAACATACTGATACCTATAAAATATGTAAGTACGCCTTTCCATTAAGATACGAGTATAACATACCATATATATTGAGAGCCGTGAAAGTGCTTCCATACCGAATGGAAGCGAACGCTGAAAGTGTTCCAAGATGTAGCGTCACCGTCGGTGCTGCTTGTAGAAGCGAAGCAACGACTGGGAGCGCTCAGGTCCTGTAGCGTTGCGGCGTTTTAGCGGTGACTTCTGGAATGCAGCAATTGTTTGCCTGTAGCTTTGGAAGGCCCCTACCCAGAGCAGGTAGAGGACAGCAGCTGAACGAGAAGGCGACTGGAAAGGTCGCAGATATGTGTGTATATGAGTTGCATCTCTCCGTAGAGCCTTCAAAAGTGTAAAGAATTCCATATATAAGTGTGTATGTAAATATGCACATAAGATGGCTAGGCCAAATAATTTTTTCCACTATATAATCACGTTCATCAGACTTAGGCAGACGTCAGACAGATTCACACAAAACATTCAATAATATAATGTGTGGAACTGTAAGTGATGTGATTAGCTATGCAATGCCCTGTATGCAACTCATGGTGGCTGCTGCTTGTTGCAGTGCGTTGAACGTTGACTGTGAATCGACAAGAAATGCTCCAGCCATTCTAGGCCAAAGTAGCGAGCGGATCCCAAGCACATAGAGTCTGTAGCGAGTCTGTAGGGTATATAGGGCCCGCAGGGCACAGGGCCGATCGGCCTTTACTTTGATTTTCATTGAGTTCTTTTTAAAACAATAACAAATCAGCTGTGGCTTCAAATCAAGAGTATACATATCTATTTACACTGCTAGTACATTAATATTCACTACTCACTACGTGTGTACAGCCCATCGAGTGATCCCCTAAACGCTGCCGAAAACTCGGTGCGTGGGCGCTCACTGCGATCTCACTTGAGCGCTCCGTTCCTCTGAATGTGTGTGCACTCCGTCTGGCCGGATTGTCAGCCCGACCGTTGAATTATGAAGAGGCACAGGTCGCCGGCGCTCCGCCTGCCGCCCTGCCAGCAAAATAATCAAACTGCACAAACAACTCGACCTCATAAATAGTTAAGACACAAAGAGTACAACCAGAAGGAAGAATAAATGCTGTTATTCCTAGTCCAGTGTCCGGTGAGGCCTGAGGCGTGGGAGGGGGGAAGGGGCCGGCATCAGGTTGCCTGTACATTGGCGAGTGCTTCTGTGCCGGTGTCCCGGACCGTTGCCTTCTGCCAGCGCCATGTTGTTTCTGCTGTGTGTCAATTTTTATTGCCCGGCAGCCACATGCGAGTGGAGCTGGGTACCCGGGTAGCTGGGTAACTCGGGCTGCAGCCTCTTGTTTGCACAGTCCCAACTAATTGGATTGGCAGTTTCAATTCAGCAACGGACAGGCAATTTATTACACATGTTTGTCTCTGGCAGGGGCAGGGCTGCCAACTTTCTCGACTGCGGGCCCTTCACCACACCGCCAGTTCTACCATTCTACCATACCGTCAACGAAACTCACCGCGACCAATCGATAACTGATCGACGAGTGGTCACTCGACGAATGGCCACTCTCTCTTTCTGGCTGTACAGCGCGTTCGCGGTTGCGCACTGCATTTTAAATTGTATTTTGTATAAAACACATTAGTGAACCAATTGGATTCATAAAATGGAACGCTTTGATCGCCAGTTCACCGTGCGAGCACTTCGCAACGAGTTCCTTCGCCAGAGGCTTTTCGGAGCTACGATGATGGAGGATTCTGCCATTTTCCGCGACGCGGTGGGTGCTTTCTGTTCATTCGTCTGCTTTGTTGTGCTCTTTTTATATTTGTTGTTGTATTGTCGCCGAATTCCAAGAACTGGGCGCATTTTTGCCGAAGATATTTGAGATTATGTGTGTATACTGAACTTTCCCATTTTATACCGCCTTTGCAGAACGTGCTGAATATTTTCTGCGGCGATGGAGGAGTCGCCATGCTTGCGATCCAGGCCGGAGCCCGACACGTCCTGGCCATAGATACGTTCACTAATGCGAGCGTCGCTCGTCGCGTGATCCGTAAACACGGAATGCTAGATCGCATTTCCGTAATGGGCGTCGATGTGCGTCACTTGGGCCTGTCCGGGTTCCGGTACGATGTGCTGCTGTGCGCTTGGATTGAGTAAGCACCCCCATCGATAGCCGGCTCCATACATGTACTAATCCCTCTTACAGCGACATTGCTATATTTCAGGGCAAGCTGGCCGATTTGATTGTAGCACGAGACCGCTTTATCCGTCCCGGTGGGATTATATATCCATACATGATTCGGATCTCAGCGTGTGGCATAGAGGACGGCGAAGCTTGGGAAGCTACCAACAAATGGGCGAATTCAAACATTGGATTCAAGTATTTGCATATGCGTGAGCTGCTGCGCCCGGTCTTGGATTACTTGAAGCCCCAGCAGATTGTCACTTCATTCAGCAAGATAGCTGATTTTAATCTATACACGATCACACTGGAAGAGCTCAATCGAGCCGTATTTTTCAGCATGGTGACAATCCAAGAGGCACCCGTGCAGTCCATTTGCACGGCCCTGGAATCGTGGGTGATGCGCCCAGGTGGACCTGTCGCCCTCAACTTTAACCACTTCACACCCGATTACCGCCACACTATTTTCTATCTGGGTGTCCAGCTGAACGCATGCACAGGCTCCGTCATCGTTGGCAAACTCACGGAGCTCTTCGATTGGAGCATGAATCGCCAGATGTTGAAATGGGACTACGAGTACAACGGTCGAAATGGAAAATTCGTTGGATCTGGTAATTACACTGTTCGCTAGAGCTCGGAGCGGGAATTATCAACATTTACTATAGATAATATTTTTTCATACTTTTTTTTCAACTGAAGTAATGTTTGATACTTCATATTTACTCTCATGATTACATTTGAAGTTATCTTGGTATACCCTGAAGGAGCGCAGGTTTTTTTGCTTTTCGTTTGTCCATATTCATGAACATTTGATCTGTTCTTATCTGATCTCTATATATTAAGATTCACATAAGATTCTGGGATCCGAATCATAAATGCCTAATTTTTCATTCCAACTTTTCTTTCTGAACATTTACAAATTAAAATAAACCATTTAATCCGAGTACATTTTTGTTGGAGTATATTTTCTAATTAAGTGAAAATTGTGTGAACTTTTTTGTGGGAGTCGCCTCAGATGGCAATTTTGCAAATTAGGCCATCCACATGCCCAGCCACTCATTACCGCTAACGAGCACCGTTTGGTAGGGGTCCATCCACTTGTTGGGTGCCCGGACCAGATCCCTGGCCCCTGCCTCCTGGCCCCTGGCCCCTGCCCCCTGGCCCCTATTCCCTTGCAGCTGCCCCAAGTATTCCCGTCCGCACACATTTTGTTAAACAATAAAAATGCAAAAGGAAATTGAAAGCCTCGAGATGGCTTGGCGGCGGACCCGTGCGGAGTGCCTTGCAGTGGAGTGCCGGGAGATGCAGTGAAGCAATGGAGCCATAAAGTTTCTGACTTTCGCAAACCGTTTGGCGATGCTGTTGGCAAGTTTGTTGCAAAATGAGCAGCAACAAGGGGGGGAAAATCTTCACAGAAAAAGGAGAGTTGTGGGCGGAGGACTCGGATCCGGTCCCGGACCCGGACCCGACTCGTGGCCATTCGTTTCATCACAACCATTTCGCAACGACGTTCCATTCGCTTCTTTTTAATGGCCGCCCAAGCCAAGTCTGCGCCTATCCGTATATGGGCAGGGGGCTTGGACCTGGACCTGTGCCTGTGCCTGGGTCCTTTTGTTGCTTAATTGGCGGCCGGCCGAGAGGGCCGGTCTGCACTGGCACAAATTGCCGGGCGAGTTGTGGGTCCATTGGCGAGCGCTTGCTGTACATTTTCGCGCCATGTTGTGCAGCAGCCCACGTCCGTGTGCCATTTGCATTCCGGCATTGTCCTGGGCCAAGTCGTTTGGGCCAGAGCAAAATGACAGAGAGGAAGATATGGAAATGGGTTTGGGTTTGGGTTTGGACGTAGGCGTTGCCGTTGCCGTGAGCGTGGTCGTCTGTTGGAGTCGCCCTACGTGTGTGCCATATAACTTGGCCGGCGTCATTGTCATCGTCGTTTTCCATTGTGCACCGAGTGCTATACGTAATCACAACAGCAATAACAATGCCGCACAGTGGGCTAAAAGGCCATTCAACCGAGTCACATTTACAAGCCATCGAGTTTTATTTATGGGGGTGCTCCATGAATTCTATGCATATACATACGTACATTCATATGTACATGTGTGTGTGTGCACATGTGCAAGCTGCTATGTGGCGAGGATGGCGCCAGCAGTGATCGGTGCTGCCGGATCTTCCTTTTTGCACAAGTCTGGCTTCCTTTAAAATCAATGCGAAAAACAGAGACAGCCTTATGGGAAAAGAATGTAGTGAGAAGGAGGGAGACACATACATACATATATGCTTCAGCTTGGCTTTCCAGTTGATCTGGGAGCGCAGAAATGATCGATTATCAGATCACCCTTTACCGGCTGATTGTGTGTGTTGGAAAACATAATTTTGTCATAAAGAGTGCTTAAGAACCGAAAATTTTGAACAAGTTGTTGTAAAATTATGGACAAAGCATATATTAAACTAAATCAATGAACATAGAGACCTCTTATTGCCAGCGATCAGTCCAATAGGAGGGTTACGTAGGATACGAATAGGGTCCTAGCGGTGCCAAATAGTTGCGCTATTTTTTTAGCACAGCTGCGTTTATTGGGAATATTTTATCATTTTGCGCTTTCTGCCCCTGCTTGCGTATTAGAAAGCGTTAACTGTAATTAAACATAGATAAGAGATTTTCGTGGAACCCCTTCGGCCGTACAGATCTGGGAACTAATAGATCTAGGGGACGAAAGACAGAAAACTTAAAGAAATTCGGACCTTTTCATTTTGAACTCAAAAATATAATTGAAAATAACAGCCTCGAAGGTGATCCGTTTACAATTCATGTTTCAGGACGTAAATGATGGTATTCCCGAGAGAGATCTAGTTTTGCTTTTGATTTCGGGGATCAGCTTTTTTCTGTTTCCAGCCTCCAAAAATACACATGTATTTGCTAAGGTAGATACTCTTCAGATAATTGATGCCTACATTTATGGTACCATATCAGATGACTTTAATATAAAGGTCTCAATTGCTGTTTAGTGGGTTTTTAGCAAGCGACTCATCCAGTCAGGAATACCAGGATGGGTGCCACTGTTCAGCGGAATCGAGAATGGAAATGACGGCAACAAAACAATGTGGCAAATGTGCAATGATGTTGTTGGTGGCGATGGCGATGCTACCATGGCAGTGGCCGTGTGGTCTCGTCAGGCAATGTGGCAGGGATGGCAGGACTTCAGGTCCCTGGTCGTGTACCGAGTCCGGGCGGCCATTGCAGTTATGTCACATGGCTGACTTAATTCATTCATTTAGACGACGCTGACAATTGTAGGTGTCCGGGTCCGGGTACAAGTCCGCGCCCTTTGTCATTTTGTTTTTGTCAACGAGGATGACGATGCGACGACGTCGCAGTGCAGCAATGGCACGGCAGCAGTGTGCTGAGCCAGTGGAGGGCCATTATGGCACCGACATTGTCAATGACTGGCGAATTATTATTGCCTGACAGGGGCAGTTGGACGCCAACGAAGGACTCGCCTGGCCTCGCGTCACATCACCTCACCTCCCCACACCTCCCATGCCACGTCAATCTGTCCCCACATCACTGGGGATCCCGTGTGTGTCCGTGGTTGAGCTGGGCATGTGCGCTCCGCTCCATCTTGTTGTGACAGTTGGCACGGCACCATTTCTGTGTAACGTGGCAGCTGAAGTTGTCGCATGAGGAGGTGGCATGAAGAAGCCAATCATTTGCCAGCTAGTCAATCGGGCGCTAGCAGCTCCTGGGCTTATTCCATTATAATGCATCGTAATGCTAGTTGAGGCACTGAGTGGACTGCAATTGGAATTGGGATATGAACTGTGTATACCAATATCCTATACATATGTCCTATATACTCGTTAGTTACTTGTTCAGTTTTCCAAACAATTCAAGTAAATAGAAAAAGCTGACTTTAATGCTTGCGATATTGATAACTTCTATACGGATAGAGTATATCGGTCAGACCGAGTCAGAACCAGGAAATGTGATGTAGAAAAATATGCTCTTAAAGTCTAGTACTCAGACACGATACATTTCGAATTAAGGCAGAATTTTTAATATATTATTGTGATTCATTTATTTGGCGATAAAACTCTTAGCCCCATATCTTTTCCGCAATTATGGATTTATCCGTTCATCGTCCTCCTCCAGCGGTACATTCCTGCTTGCCTTCATTGTTGCTTCCAAAAAGAGTTTGAATTTTTAACAGCACTAATTTGAAACCAAACGCAAAGCAGTGTAACCGTAGTGCATATCCGCCTGGTCACACTCCGCAACCAGCAATATATGACAGTATCGCATAGAAAATTGACTCTTTTGTGGCTGCTGGGCCTAGAGCCGAGTGAACCACCATTTTGCATTTCATGATGGTATTTAAAAATGTCTAAAATATTGGCCTATAAACATTGCTTATATTATTAAATATATATAATTAGAACTGGCAGATATCGATACCCCTGTGCATAATCGATATACTGTACATCGATATTAACATACTTGAAAGCGAAAGGCGGGCGTGCATTTGAATCAAACGCCTCGACATTGAGGATTTACCATTTTAATGAAGACGATACAGAATGTACAGCCCCGTGATTGATATTTGATTTCTGTTGAATGCACACGCCCATTAATATAATTAAATGAATAAAATAAAAACTTCCATTTCGATTATTAGAGTGACCGCAATCTCTATCAGTTGAGCGCCAAAATACAAAATAACATTCAAAGCTTTAAAAACCCTGTTTATCACGCACAATAATGTAGTTAAATGTAAACTCTTCCAGAAAAAATTAAATTTTAAGACATTTATTTAGAGCCTAGCATAATCAGTATAATTGGTATTAGTAATGACTAAATATTATCATTTATTATTGACTTCTCTAGGCGATCAGTCAATTGCGAAATTGGAACTACCGAATTTCTTATACATATGTATTTAGTCTTTAATCTCCATCAGAGTAAAAGTCAAACTATAGAAAGTGAAGCTTGCACTGGACCTCCTCCACAGGCTGTGGAGCACCTGTGCTTCCCAATGTTACCAATGTCAGTCCTCGACCCAGCAAAATTTCTGTCAGATCATGTATGTACATATATATGTATATGTATATATTTTCATTTTAAGATTTAGCAATTAAATTGGGATTAGTTTTCCATTTCAGATACGTTTTAGAGTGTGCAAAGAAATGAAAATAAAAAAATAAAATTAAAAAAAAAAATTACTAAATTATTGGCTCAAACAAATAGCAAAAGACTAATACAATATAGGGGAATACACTAAATGTATGGATAGATGGATATATGTATGTATATATGGTGGATATGATGACGATGCCTTTGCCAGAGAAATTGGAGTTGTATATTTTTATTTTTATTTTTTTTATTCGTTTCTTCTTTTATTACAGATTAATTTTTGATGGATTGCTTAGTGACTACAAATTTTGTTTTGCATAATAAAATTGCTTGCTTGAGAGTGTTTGTGTGGGTGTGGTTTGGTTGTGTATATAGGGTATACATAGGTATAGGTATAGGTATGGGTGTAGGTGTAAGTGTAGGGGGGCTACTGCTCATATCAATATGTATATATAAATATATAAATAAATTTATAGGAATATGTGTTGATTTATTTTTTAACTTCCTTTCTCTCCCGCTTTCTGTCTTGATTTTCTTTTCTCTTATCTTCGGGGCTTCGTTCCCTTTATCTCATTTTCTCCCATTTCGATTTTAATTTAAGCTTGACGAATCAAATATAAATATATATATGTGTGTATATATACATATATATATGTAGGTGTATATATGATGTGCTTGCGTAGCCTTTATGTAATTGTCTTTTGACCTTTTGTGAGTTTCAAGTTTCGTTTGCTTAGTGGCTGATATTTCTGATAGAACGGAAGGACTCGCGACCAAAGTTTTGTTTTCTTCTTTGTATTTTTTTGTTTACGCTAAAAATTTGTTATTGCTGTTTTTCTTGCTTGTGTATAAAACGTAAAAAAAGCTAAATAGATTGTTTAAAAAAAATCCCTCTCTATATATATACGTAGATCTTTAAATTTATATATATATGTATATATAAGTGTTCTTCCTTCTCCTCCACCCTCGTTCTCATGTTTTCCTCCTCCTTTAGCAATCTTTATTGGGATCCATTTCTTGTGCGAATTGTCAGCTTCAGTTTGGACTCTCGTTCGGCACATGGGATTGGAAATGTGATACTGATGATGCGCGCCCCGAATGGAGCACGCCCTGTCGCCCTCTCTACCTCTCGATCGCTTAAAACTCCCACTGGGTGGCCGAGTCGGTGCCGTCGTCGAGCAACTTGAACGCGCCGTTCTTGGTGGCGCCCAAATACTTGCCCTGCTGCGACCTAGAGAGAAAATAGAGAGAACTGCCATTAGAAATCACCAGCAGGATGACGAGGTGAGGAGACTGCAGCAAACCTTATACAGATCCTGGTCGGCTCGCGCAACTCCAAGAAGAAGCCATCGCTTGGCGCCTCAGCATCCACAGAGATGCTCTCGCCCTCGATGCGCCAGTATTTGCCGCTGTGCGCCTTCAGGTGGACGAGCCCCTTCTGGGCCCGCTCCACCAGGATGGTCTCGTAGGTGGCCTTATTGCACTCGAGCTTTAGGTTGCCGGGCGTGCGATAGCCGACGAATCCCTGCTCGCACTTCAGCACCAGGATGGGCCTGCAAAACAAGCACAGATCAGATCACCATTGATGGAAATTATTCATCCATCTATCCATCCATCTGTGAGGAGGGATCCAATGGCAAATGCTCACCGATTGATCAAGTAAAAGTAGAACTTGGCTATCTCCTCAATGGACTCGGAGGTGGCGAACAGATGGCCCGAACGCTTGGTGGCCAAAAACTTGCCGTTATTGGCCCGGAACGAGAGCGAGCCATCGCCGTGCCAAATCAGCTCGAACAGGGCATCGGCGCAGCGTCGATTCCCGGTGGCCTGGATGCCGCCGCCGGCGGAGAGGCACCAGTACCGATCCTGTGTCGTGCGCAGGGCCCAGCGATGCGCCGACCAATCGTACTCCAGCTGGAATGTCTCGTTCTCGCCCACCTCATCCTGGTTGGCCGTCACATCGACGCCCTGCTTAACGCTCACGTAGCGCAAATTGAGGCCCGCAATGAACGAGGCCTGGGGCAGCGAGTCCTCCAGCGAGAAGAGCTCGTCGCGCGTCACCGTCGAGGAGCGAGACTTCAGCACAGCCTTAGAGCCGATGGGCGACAAGTACTGGCCCTGGCGGTCGCGCAGAGCCAAATGTCCGCCGTGATATTCGGCACTGAACAGGCAGTCATCGTTGCACACCACCTGCAGCTTTCCATTGGCATTCAGATATCTGCGGTAGGAGATTGAGAAGATGGAAGATTTGATTGATTATTGATTACCAGCTCAGGACGGGATTCCATTGCTATGACAGTGCCACTCACTTATTGTTGCACGTGTGGAGGGCATAGCGCCCGCCCTCATCGGCCCGGAACTCCAGAGTAAAGAGCGTATCCTCGCCCCAGGGTATATTGGCATCCACATGGATCTCGTCCTGCGACTCGGACAGGTGCGCGAACCGCTTGCGTCCGATCGATCGCAGATTGACCTGCGGCCGTGCAGCCAAATGCACCGTCCAGAACTCACTGGCCCCGGGCGTCTTGGCCGTGCAGACGAGTTTGTCGGGCGTGCCGCCCAGAAAGTAGCCGCGCGACTCGTTCTTCAGCGCCCAACGGCCGCTGCCGTCCTCGCTGATGCTGATCTGGAAACGGCTACCCGCGTCTCGCTCCTCGCTCTCGCACAGAACGTTGCCAAACTGATCGACCGATAGGTACTTGTTCAGATGAGATCGTAAGTAGATAATACCTGCCGATGGAATACCAACACAAAGGAGCATCGATTATTATAATAAATAAACAATTAACAGTAACATGTGTACGAGTATATAGAATATATTGGAAAGCACAGATAAGAGTTTTAAAGACATCAAACTCTTTTTTCCAATATCTTTAATCGGAGAGGGTGTCTGTCTGTCTATCGTTAGTTTTTTCATTTAACTTTCACAATCTTTCAGCATCTACTCGTATTCTAGCTGGAATCAGGTGCAGGTGCAGGTGCATTGGGGCTTCCACCATGAAGGTCGTATAATCTGCAGAGGATGGGGCAATTCTGGGGGGCCATTTTGGCCATATCGATGGCATATCGATTTGTCTCGCTTTCCAAGCGTACATTCATTTTGAATGTTATTATCTATTGAGCCATTTACCCGATCCCCAATCCCCAAACACGGCAAGGAACGATTTTCAATTTGGATGATAGCTATTTTAATGGATGGCAGCTCGAATGAATGCCAGCTGACTTATGGCTCCAACATTATAGAAAATCTGTATTAATTGCCACGACCAGTGGCAACGACCACTTCGGCAGCAGCAGCAGCATCATCAGCTTCAGCAAACGAAAAAAAACCAGTTGCAATCCCGGCTTTAATTGTAATTGCTGTCCACAATCGCAGTCGCAGGCTAAGGCCAAAGCCAAAGCCAGAGCCAAATGCAATTCCAAATCCAATTTCCAGAGCTCTCTTCTGCCTGCAACTTGATAAATGATGCCAAATTCGTGAGGCGCTTTGTTTTCTTCTGCAGCACGTCAGATTAGTGCAGCAACTGGAATTATTTCTCCATGTCCAATGTCCAATCTCCAGTGTCCAATGTCCAATGTCGAATGTCCATGAGTGTGCGGTGTGGTGCGGCCCCCAAAATGATTTATGTTTTATGCACTCGGAATAATAATATTTATACACGGAGCCGAATTCGAAATACCCTCTGCAGAGCTGGAGAGTTCGTGCTTGTGGCATTCTAGCTGCAACCTTTATCCGGTGCCAGGCAGGCAGCAGGGAGCATATCCCGGTAGTAGCCAATCCCATGAGCTGAATCTGCAGGCTATAAAAATACCACAAAAAGAGACGCCACTAACTGTGGCAAGATGCCAGTCATTACGGCGAGCAACTGATTTCTAGTTTGGAAGCTAATGAGGGGAGCAGCAGCTACTAGCTGTGGCAGGAGGCAAATTGTAGCCACTTTGCTACTGCCAACCAAAAGCAAAAGCACAAGCAATGCGGACAAAATGGTGAAAGAACAATCACTCCTGCAGCGGTCCGAATTAGATGACATATCTCGTCCGGGAGATAAGCGACGCGTGCTATGAGCCGATTGTCATCGATAAGGCTATAATCGATAAGGCAATTATCGATAAGGATCGATAAGGATCGCATGCGATCGGCCAGTTGTTGTCGATCGGCTGTTACTCACTTTCACCGGTGTTGGAGGGTTCGAGGGTCCACAGCTGCTTCTTCTTCAGACTGGCTCCGTTCGCGTTCAACTTGAAGCCAAAGGTCTCCGCAGTCATGTACTTGTGCTGGCCATTGATCAGCCCGATTGTCCACCAGCCCTTCTGTTGGTTCTGTGAAATGATGTCCCCGTTGCTCTGGCCCAGCTCGCAGACCTGCCCCTGGACCAGGCCCTGGCCGTTCATGGTGCTTATGGGAGCCATGTTTAGGCCGTCGTCCTCTCTTCTTCGGACGAGCTGATTCTTGGTGCCTGCAACGAGAGCGGGAGAAAGGGGAAAACATTGATTATGATATGCTTAATTGTGTAAAACTATCCTCCCCCTTCCTTTCCACTTGATTGATGATCATTTTGCCACAAAGGGGAGGAGTGGGCTGGAGGGAGAGAGAGAGAGAGAGAGAGAGAGAGAGAGAGAGAGAGAGAGAGAGAGAGAGAGAATGAGAGAGACGGGCTTGGCTCCACCGTAAGTAGTGTGCGTGCAAGATTTATGTGTTGTCTCGACTGGCTGTCAGGGGCTCTGTCTGCCATTTCCATGTGTGCCCCATGCATGCCAAATGGGAGGAGGCGACGACGACTCCAACGACTCCCTGCCTTCCTGTCTGCCTATCTGCCTGCATGCAAGCGGCCTGCCTGCGCCTGCCATTCATTTCAATGTCGATCCATGCTCCAGTCCAACAGGAAATGCAGATAACATTTGCATTACATGGCGACACATGTCGCTGATCCGCTTCAGCACCTCCGTCTCCTTCTTTTCGTTCTGTTGCTTCAACTTCTGCTTTTCGAGCTTCATTAAATTCAAATTTAAATTCAATTTCAATCAGCTGTCTATCGATAACTGCATGTGTGTATCGGACATTAATAATCGGCAAGAGAGAGACACACCTGTACATAGGAGATGACACTGGATCGTAAATGTCAAGTGCCTGAGTGTAGGACGAAAGGAGATGGCACCAGATGATCGGGTAGTGTCGAGTCTCACAGGAGTGAGGCATCAGATAATCATCGAGAGGAGTGTGTGTTTGTGTGTGTGTGGCTAAAGGAGATGGCACGAGATGATTGCAGAGGTGCAGCAGCAACAACTCATTAGCGTGACGCGGCAGCGGCAGCAATGGCAGCAGCACGCGTGCCTGCTAATCAGAGCTTATGAATCGCCACAGCGGATGAGTCAGCAGCCACAGCAGCGATAAAGCCACAAAAAGTAACGCTAAACATAAATTAAGAACAGAACAAACTAACAACAGCAGAAAATACTACTACCATAAAAGATGGCGGCCCAGGCAGGCGTAGGCAATAAATAAAATAAAAGGAGAGGAAAGAAAGGGAAGAGAAAAGGCATAACGAGGTGTGTTTTGTGTGTGTGTTTGTTTATGTGGGCGGACGGACTTGTTGGATTTTGCATTCTAATTTCTCAAAAAGGGAGAGATAAAAAGCGTGACTGGCAACGACGACAGCGACAGTGACTCCACCACTGCCGTTTCCATTTCTAGGCGTTGGCTCCTGGAAAAAAAAAATAAAAAAAAACAAGAAAAAATGGGACGGAATGGACATCCCACGGGGCGTTGGCCCCCACACGGCAAATCACAGATGCCAGATTAACATCAAAAACGAAAATGTGCGCGAAAACGAAAATGAAAACGAAACAAAATGATTGTCGCATTACGAGTGTCTTTTGCTCGATGTCTCTGGTTCCCCCCGCTGTTCGCTGCTGCGTCAGCTTTAACCCATCGATGAGCAGGTGCATGGGTCAGTACCCTCCCCCAACCCCTTGCCACCCCTTTCCGACAACGTTTCATAATTCGTTTTCGTGTTAAATGCGATTTCAAACATATTCGCTGGAAAATTAATTGTTGGACACTTAAGAAACGATTTCCACACAAATCACAATTAATTATGCATGCAACCCCCCCTGGGAGGGGAGCTGTCAGCTGTCAACAGAATCAGTTAGACCCGAGACTCCAGACGTCCTCAAGCAATTAGGAGAGACACTCAAATAGAGAGACAGCGAGAGAGAATGAACGAAAGAAGGAAAGGCAAAACAAACAGTTAGCCCAGGCACCGTTGCACCAGCAGCAGAGGCAGCAGAAGCATCAGCGCCAATTACTGCAAATGGTCTGGCAGGCAGGTCTCTTAGCTCAAGCGGAACAAATGCAAGCAGTCCGTTCCCCATCTACTGTCCACTGCTTGGTCAAGAAGCTGTTACTCTGCCGCTGCCGCTGCTGCTGCGTCTTCATATTCTTCCTCTGCTGCGCTGCTCTGCTCGCAAATCAATTAAATTACACTATCAATATCAGAGTCGCACACACACACACATAAGTATGATCATATATGTGTGTATGTCGTATGTATGTTTATCTCTATCTCTCCCTCTCTCTCTCTCTCCGCCTTTTTTGTGGTGGCATTATTAAAACGCAATCTAATTAAATGAAATTGCACACGCACACACCACTACAGCTGCGAGACTTCGACTACGAGTACATGTGCGTGAGATTGAGATTGTGCTTGTGTGTGTATGGTGTGTGTGTGTGGTGTGTGCTTTTAGCAAATTACGAAAATGTAAAATATGATGGAAGCGCTTTATCGCATCCAGCGCACCTTTCACCAAATGCGCCGTTGCCTCCACATACCCTCCTCCCCTCTTTCTCCACTCTCCACTCAACACCACTCCACTGGCGGCCGGCACACAACCTGATTTTATTTTGCGTGTGTTTCGCTCTCATGCGTGCGCCACTGCCACTGACGCGGCGGCTGGCTTCTAGTGGCTTGTTAATGATAACGGTACCCACTGATAAACGCAGTCGCACTCGGAACAATGCGACCACAGATCTCCAAGCTGTAAGCCTCCAGCTGCAGCTGCTGCAGCACAACTTCTTGAGCTTTCGATTCGATTTATGTATTCTGCTGCTCCCACAGCTGAAAGTAGTACGAGTGTACACTATTCGAACCTCTTGAGCACAATACATGTGTAGAAACACTTGGCGGCAACACATGTACGTATGCATGTGTATTTAATAGAACACTCGTAGAGTGGGTGCCGCCAAACTGGTGGATTAAAGGAGAGCTTTTTAAGCTCCTTTCCTCCCTGAAAATGTTATTGGAAGAATGGAAGACTGAAAGTTGGGCTTCTTTTTTTTGGCCATTTCTCTTTATGCGACGCTGATGTTGCAGCGTTTGTACAAAGATATTCTTTTTCTGATATTTCATCAGCAACCAATGTGGAGGATTCAGGCACAAATATGTTGCAACATACGGTATATTTTACTGTAATGCAGCAAATGGAGCAGCACACACACACAAGCCACAGCGTTCTAAAAATACACACACACTAGTGCACAATGGTCTAACAAGACATTAGTAGGCCTCCTGCCGATCTCTCTCTCTCTCTCTCTCTCTCTCGCTCTACCTCTGCCTCTGGTCCAGACTTGAAGCTTCAGCGAGCGAGCCCCTCTGACAGCAGAATAGAAAAATTTCTACAGAGTCCACAGTCCAGAGTCCACACAGTCCACAGCACCTGCTGTATTTCTGCTCCCTGCTTGCTACTGCAACATTTTGATACCCTTGAGGGGAGAGAACCGTTTGAACACCTTATCGAAAAAGGCAGTAGACAAACCCGATATAACGGGCGCATCGAGTGCAGGAAGAAAAGATTCAGGAAAATTCGTATTCATGAATTTTGAATATTGGAACCCGGTTTGGTATCCGCAAGGGTATCCAAAGTTCGGCCGGCATGGCCTTTGCCGTCGTTTCTTTCTCGTTTTCTCCTGCTGCGCGTTCTGCCGCCGCCAGCGAACGGACGCACGCGCGCACGCGCTCTCAAGCGTTGCATTGTGTGCATCGTGTTGGAGATTTTTTTATGGATGTCAAGAATGCGGCGCAACAGACTGATGATGATGGAGAGATGCCAGAGAGCTGGAGATACTTGAGATGTGCAATTGTGAAATGTGAAATGCAAAGAGCATTTTTCCCCCGTCCTAGCACAACCTCTCCATTCCACCTCCCTTGGAGCATCGAGGCCTTGCCTCAAGCTCGTTATTTATAAAACATTTTGCGGTCGCAAAAATGAAAACAAAAGAAAACAACTTTCTTTGCGGTTTTACATACGAATTTACATCGTGCTGTGGGGGGCGAAGGGGCGTTGTACTAAAAACAAAACAAAGGGAGGGAGGTTCTTTTAAAGAGTACGGGAGCACGAGCAGTCCATTTTGCTTTACAGGATCTGGCATGTCTCTTTGAATGGCAGCAGAAATGAAGCAGATCCTCCAAACTGTCGGAAGTAGCTGGGGTGCTGTGTCCAGAATAAAAGCGCCCCCTGGAATGCGCCACAAAACACAATGGAGTCGAGAAGAGGCCATGGCGGTACTGCTTGGCTACAACTGATCTGTTTCTATGACAATTGCCAGTTCAGATAATTACAGACAGATGTAACTGCGGCAAATCGTCATGTATACCACAATGAAGCCGTAAAAGAGCAGCAGCAGCAGCAGCAGTAAATAGCCACAGAAACCGCACAGCTCGATTAACATTAAAATGAACTGCTTTGCTGTGGCTCTAACTGGCGATCGTTTGTCATCCAGTGGGGCGGGAGTCACCTTTCGAATTGTTTTATAATTACCCCATCGCTGGCATCGCCAGCGGAGAGCTTTTCTTTTGCATTTTAGAAAGCGCCAAAACAAGTGCAGTAATCAATTATTACGCGACCAATTTCCAGGCTTCCAGGGGCCCGCTGGCCTGACCATGGCGAAACGAAACGAGACGAAACGCGACAAATAGAAGAGAGGCAGACAAAGACCCGAAGGCGACTTTAAAAGTAAAAGTTCGAGCGAGACAAAAGACACACACAGGGAGATAAGATGATGGGAAAACTAGCGATGTGCGCCCGTTCGCAGCAGCCGCTCAGTCGCTCAGCGCCGCCCAAACCCCAAGTGCTTTTCGTTTTGCCATCTCAAGATCGGTAGGGCGACTACTGCTTGCTGCTTTGGTTTGGTGGCTTGCAAGTTTGCCAAAATATAACCGTTAGAACAGCGCTGGCTGCCTGCTGTTCGAAAGCATTTTTTTTTTTTGTCATGTAAATCAGTTTTGAAGCGAGAAATGATGATGGAGTTTGGAGCTGGAGCTGAAGATGGGTACCATGCTGGTAGCTTGGGAGCATGGGCAAACGGAATCCCCAAAATTTTACGATGTAGGCGCGATCGATCGCCGAACCTAACCGAACCCCCCCCCCCCCCCCCCCCCCCCCCCGTGCAATTTACAGTTAAGCAACGGCCAAAGCAATCAAAAAATCAAAATCAATAATGAAATGAAATGATTTCAAATAGAGAAATCAATGAAAGCCACGAAAAAACGAAACGAAACGAAAAAAAAGATGAAGATGAAGATGAAGAGACAGAGACAGAGACAAAACGGTTTCGGGTTTTTCTTTCCAATCGGGGATTATGGAGAGGCGGGCGGGCGCGCGGGCGAATGGGTGGGCTGGGATAGTCTACAATTAAGTTGAAGTTTGGTTTATTGAACGCACCAGCAGCACTCTATAGCGATGATCCGATCCATACAATAACCATCTGCGTACCGGTAGACACAAATGTATCCCAAGCACTGAAAAAACAGTTAACGGTCTTCGATCGCTCGCTGTTGTTGTGGCAACACTGAAATTACCGCTGCTCGGAGCAGTGTGCTCTGCTCTTGGCCAAAGCTGGTAAAATGATTTATGCGCCAATTATATGGACGCCGACAGCAAGCGGCAGCGGCAGCGGCAGCGGCAGATAGCGCGGGAAAGTCAAATGGGGGGAAAATGGTAACCAGCCACACGGTCGAGGAGACTCGTGTACATCCCCTCTGGCCCCCACCCCGCCTCGAATGGCATGCACATTAATAATTTGTTCGCATTTTCAATACATAATAACAATGCGCATAAATATTGTGAGTGGAGTGGACTCCGCATCGAAGTCAAAGCAAATTGCATAGCAGCGCCGCCGCATAGATTTCTGAAAAATGCCCACAGGCGGGCGCGCTCTGGAAACACGAAAGACCTATGTAGGAGAATGGCTTCCCAGCCACTCCTTCCAGATTGAATGGATTCGATATGAGCCAAATTCGAGTTCGAATTCGAAATGAGTTCAGAATAACAGTACGAGAGGCTCCCCGTAAATCATTCGACATTCAATTTCATTCAGAGAACAACAGACAGTCAGACAGTCAGACATCTCAGAGATCAAACATGGACTGAGCTCTGGTTCCTCTGCCCCTGTACCTCTTGCCATATTCCAGGGGAATCGCACATAATAACCATTCTCAAGAAATTCGTTCCAGAATGGAGAGAAAAAGAGGAAGGAAGAGCAGCAGAGCCATCGAATCGATTCAGTATTGGGAAAATTGGGGCTCATTTTCTACAGACAAAAACAGAGAAATTTTTCACTTAAATCTAAAAATGTGCATCTGCCAGAAGAATGATTCGAGAGTGGAAAATAATATTTGAAATATATTATATGTATATTTCCACAAACTTAATATATTTTATATGAATTTTATTTCGAGTAAATATGGATAAATATTTAATACATTCCCGCTGTTTGTATCCAAGAACCGAATATTTAATTTAAATATGGGACTGTTTTCTGTTCACGAGTGTCATGCCCATTTTTCTGAGAAGAAGAAGGACAGAAGAGTTCTCCCCATTCCAGTCGTGTGCTCGAGGTTTCGATTTCGATCCCCATTTCTCTCATTTTCTCACTGAATGTTGGGGGTTACTCTCCGGCGGAATGTAGTGTGTAGGCTGTCCGACGCCTGGGAGGGTACGGCGGAAAGTTGACGGTAGCGGCGGCGCCCAAGACGATGACCGGCCCAGGCCTGTATTTTATGGCGTTTATGTCTCACTTGACAACCAGCTGGACCAGTTGAATACCAGTGGAGGTGGAGGTGGAGGTGGAGTTGGAGGTGGAGGTGGAGGTGCACTCCTGTCTCGAGGAGTCTCACTTCACCCAAAAGCATCTTTGGCATCTGGTTGCGGTTTGGCTGCTCTGCCTGTGCCTGCAACAAGTTTATCAACCGAAACCACCACTTGTGTATGTGTGTGTGTGTGTGTGAGTGTGGCATGCGCCGCCTGCCTTCAAAATGAGTTTGCAGCGACACCCTCCGCACCTCCTTCCACTGATCTCCGCCTCCTCCTCCAACGACAAAGGCCACTTAAAGCGCGCCCCGCGATATCTTCGGAAAAAGAGTTTTCCTGCTGCTTCTTCAACATTTTGTTTGTGATAATTTCAGTTTCAGTTTATTTCCATATACTTTATGGGTTGGCGGCGGCATTTTTATCGGTGGTCGAACGGAAACATTGACGATGATATGCTCTGAAAGAGCATTGAACCCATCAGCGAGGCCCAATCACAGCTCCAGTTGCAGTCCCAGATGCCCCAATCCTCAGATGAGAGCATATCAATTGTTTGCATTTCGAAATCGACAAAGGAGGCGCCCCCGACAATCTGTACCCCCGTCCCGTATCCGCAACTCATTTGCATTGATAATGTCAAGAGGAGAAGCGGCGAAGAAGTCGTGGAGTCGAAGAGCCATAAGTGTTTTGGTTGGCAGGAAACGCAGCAACAGCAACAGCAGCAGCAGCAGGCATGAATCATGAGGCAGCAAGTGAGGCCAGGGCTGGGCAGGGCAGGACAGGACAGGACAGGACAGAACAGGGCGTTGAAAGCGAAACCCAGTCAACAAGAAAAAGGAGCAACGTCTGGGCGCCCGTGACTCAGCCACAGATGGGAGGAGGAGGAGAAACTCGAGGAGAAAAGAGCGATAGGACAACACTTGCAATCGAACAAAGAAATGTGTGTGCATCATAGAAATGTGCACTGCTTTGTTGGATAAATATAAATACAAAATCTGAAAGGAATACATTTTCATAGGCGGGATATAAATAGTTTGCCTTGATAAACGGCATTCCATATATTGTACATACATTCCAAACGCGGTGCAAGGACAGGAGCCAGCAGCGGCAGATGCAACTGATGACAGATACTATATACATGGATATATACGCGCACATATGTGGGCAGACGTAGGGGAAGGGCCGGATGAAGACGGGGGTGTAGTGCCACCATATGATGCCGTATCCGACAGCACTGCACTTTCCGAAAAATGACAACCAAAGAAAGTGCTGTATACATTCGATTCGAGCGAAATACATATACTACACAAACGTACATAGAAATCGAAAGACTCGAAACTCCTTCGGAGACATTTGAGGGTGTCTTTCGCCACACTTAAAAACTAAATGAAATCCAATTTAAAATCTTTAAAATATTGAAAGCACAGATCACGGTTTCCACTTTGCTTATTTCCCCATTTCAGAACCGTCTTACTTTTCTCTCAGTGTACTTGTCTTGAGCAGACGCCGTCACAGCAAACAATGGCTTCAGCAGCAGGCAGCAGGCAGCAGCGAAATTTGCGCATAGTTTGGGTTGGAGGGCGGGTTGCATGGAAGCGAGCGAAGGTGGTGACGAGATGGAGATGGTGGAGGGTGCGTGGAGACGGAGGTGGACGGACAGGGACGGCTACGGGAGCGGGGGGTTTCATTTGACAGTGTACCTGATTTCCGGCGATGCTCAACGGAAGCATTCGATTGCCCCAGACCCCAACACCACCCCACCCCACCCCCTGCCACATAAGACGAATCACCGAGACCCAAAATAAAAAGAACCGAGACAGAGACAGAGACAAACACGGAAAGAGGTAGATAAAGAGACGTGACTCAGTTTCTATATATGGCTGCATATTGCATATATGTACATATGCGTGTGTGTGTTTGTGTGTGTGTGTATATAGTGTGTATTCGTATCTCTCCCTCTTTTTATATGCATTCCGCTCCTGGCATACTAATTGATGCCGCCGCCTGTGTCCGGCGTAAAATGCAAAATCCTCATTGAAAATTATTGATTTACCCATTCGATGGGGTGTGGTAGGGCAGGGCAGGACAGAAGAATGGGCAATGAAGCAGAAACTCCAAACGCACACAAAACAAAAGGAAAACACCAGGCCAGGCCAGGCCTGCCACACACCGGCTCGAAGGCGGAGGAGAGATGACAGACATATGTATGTACATATGTATATACTCCTGTGTGTGCGTTTGTATTTTCAGACAGATTTAATTGAATTTTCCCATTGGCAAATTTCGTATAATGCTACTCATATTTTCCCTAATTTTGTACCTCTGGAGTGATTGTTGTTTGGGTAAACACAATAGTCAAAAGCGGACTCTTATCAGCAAAAATACAACACTGCTTTTTTGGGGGGAGCAGGCGGCACCATCAAACCAAATTTGTTCTTTCTACTCAGCATTTACGCGTCCCAGAGTCTCGTTTCCCCCTGTGCGGCGTCTCTCGACTTGAATGACATTTTCGGATTGCAATTCTTTCGATTTGGCCCACTGTGCAGAGGCAGCGGTAAAATGCCGGGGCGTCGGCGACGACGTTGGCGTCGCTGTCGCAGTCACAGTCGCAGTCGGGGGACGACTCGCTCTGTTCTGTCTAATAAAGCACACGCCCTGCGCGCATCCAGGGACCGATTGACAGGAATAGCGGATACATACACACACACACAGGGCCGAATTTCGTGTGCGTAGAACAAAGAAAGGAAAACAGGAGAAAACATAAACAAGAGCAACAGCAACAACAACAGCCGCTTCGAAAGAAAGAAACTTAAGAAGAAAATAACAGTTAAAGAGAGAGGGAGAGAGAGACAGCGAGAAGAGAAGAGACGGAGGAGCAGACATAGATTAAGACAACCGTGGGTCGCGGGCCAGAAGCAAGCTAGTGGCAAGGTGACTGCGTGTTTATGTCTGTTTATAGTTGAAACTTGAATGATTGAAACTAGTCGAGAGAGCGAAAGAGAGCCCAGAGAGCGCGCAAGGAGAGCTTGGGGAGAAAGAGACAGAAAGAGATAGAGATAGAGAGGGAGCCAAAAGGCATTGAATGCCAATGTCAAGGCAATTAGCCAGCCAAAAGCCGGTTGGAAAAATCAGCAACAGTGAGGAGGCAGTGGCAAAGCCGCCACAAGACAATGCCACAGCAGCAGCAGCAGCGGCAGCGGCAGCACTAGCACCAACCGCATTCGAAGCGAAGCAAGGTGGAGCTTGCCTCTGGGGGAGCCACTAAAGCGTACAAGCGGAGAGCAGAAGGAGGGAGTTTGTAAACCGTAAAGCGAAGCAGGCGCAAAAAGAGGCGCAGAGAAGCAAACCGACAACTGCCATAGATTTTATGACTTGCAAGAGGCGCAGAGCAGAGCAGATCAGATCAGGGCAAAGCAGTCCAAGACACACTGCTTACTGCTTACACCTGGAAATGGAGCAGTCTCGGCGGCGAAGCCTCTGTCTAATTTACACAAGATGTCGACAGGGTGGAGCGGTGTGTTGGGGGGGGTTAGGTGGGGAGACACGACTGAGAGAGCGAGAGAGTAGTTTTGGCCATCTTTGGGCATGGCCCGCTGCTGGAAAGGAATTCCACTTACTTTCTTTGTGGCTCCTGGCTGATGATCTGATGACTTTGATTCCGTCTTAATTACCGACTTGTTACCGATTCGCTTGATTCGATTATCCTTAGGAGAAAGAACCGGCGCCGCGCGACCTTTTCTATTTTTTGCACTCTCTTTGTCGTTTCTCTTTTTTGGCTGCTTTTTGCCGGTCCGCTTGCCAGTGTGTGTGTGTGCGTCTTTTCGTGCGTTCCTGCGTTTTTGTCTGTCTGTCCACACCCTTCTTCTTAATATTCACTTCCAGTCAGTTGTCTGCACGGATTCGTGAGTTCACACTCGCACGATACAAAAAATCAAGAAAAAAAAACGTAAACAAATCACAGGCAGCGATTATTTATTAATTTGCTTTTTCTTCGCAGTGACAGAATTGTCGATGCTGCGTATGGAAGTGTCTGCGCGTTTGTGTGCGTGTGTGTGTTTATGTGTAGTGATGTTGGTGGTATGGCAGAAGGATTTTTCACGATTTCAAATTGGCTGAGAGAGAGAGACGCATGCGCGCAACACAATGGAAGCTCCGTATTGGAAAAGAACCGCTCACGACTTGCACTGAACTTGGAATGAAACCCGTTGCGAGCCAGTCCACGCTATTTGTAGTCGCCCACCAGTGCTGGCAGTGCTGCGGTTTCCCGCCAGATTACGCTCTCTTTTTTAAAAACTCGATGGGTTGGAAATAGCCAATTAATGTATGAAATGTTATATATTTCGTTTGCTTGATTTGCAAAGTATCATATTGCAACTTGTATCACATGTTTAATTCCACTAGACTCGACATGAACCTCAATAAAAACCGAATGTGAAAAGCTTGCAGTTCGAGCAGTGCAGAATTGTAAATCTGGCAGATTTCAACAGCCCCAGCAATGCGCATCCCAGGGTCGAGAGAGAGGAACGAAACAGAACAGAAAGAGAGCAGCTTGAACCTTAACATAATACTGTTAAGGAACAGTGCGAAGCGACTGTTAACTTTCGCGCGAGATTTGAAGTCGTAACGGTGCATGGACAAAGGAAATGTGCATAACTTAAGTGCATTGCTTTTATATTTTATATTTAATTGCCGGCCGTATCGGGACTTAGAAGGGGGTGGCCGGATAGCTGGCTGGCCACCCAAACGACGCGTCTTTGTCGCCACGCAGCTTGGTTTACAGCTAATGCAACGACTGAGGCGAGGCATGCCTCTGGTCCTGCATGCTCTGATAACTCTTGGATGCACTTGGCATTAGCGTCGCTGCTGCTTTTTATTGGATGTTGCACGTTATTTTCGGACCTCAACCTCTCAACCATCTGAGCGGAATGGTCTGGTGGTCCATCGTCTCGGATTTCACCGTCACTGCGATTGGGAAGGGAGGTGTACCAAATCCTTAAATCAACACACATTAATATTTATAAGGCGCGCAGATTCGTCTTCGTCTATGTTTTCTATCGGGCGGATAGTGGGGGAAGCTGCATTGTTATTTTACAGTTGTTAATCACTGAATATTACCGCCGGCTTGCCTTTTTTTCAGCTACTCTTCACGGCTCCTTGGCTCTGTGCAATTTTAAGCAAAGTTAATTACGCGCCACAGATTAATGTTCGCCGGCATACCATTCGGCGCGCTGGCGATTTTCAAAATAATAACAGATGGCGCCCACTGTGAACGAGCGCTGTGTCACCAGACTGTTATTGCAGTGCATGTGCATGAGACATTCAAATACCTAACAGCCGATGCCAAAGAATATCGAAAGAACTTTCCATAGGCCGCTATCGATACGAAGCAGTGTTGTATGTGACAAATTATAATAAAATTGAGGTTTGTCAGAGAACATTCAAATTTCAAAATATATTTAAGGGCTGCCCTAAATCAGGATACCCTTAAGTAGCAGTCAGATCCATTTTTTGCTATAATAGCTGCTGAATTGATAGGTAAAACAATCAATGAACCTTGTCTTACTACAACTTAACAACAAATTCAATCAGAATTAGGCAACACAAAAAAGAATGGAACAGAATTTTAACATAAATATAGAGGATAAGGAACGATTGAGTTTTATGATCATGGATAACTCAATGAAGTTCCGGTGAAAATTCTATTCTATCCGGTGAATATTCTAGGAGGAGGACGATGCAAGCATAAGAAATGCATGCGGAACTTCATAGAGTGTTCCATGATCATAGAACTCTAATTCTGATTTACATTTACAGACCTCTACTATTTTAAGAATTTATTCAAGAAACGTATATTAATTTCAAAACAACAATAATACAATTTGATGTCGGCTATATTATTGTTATTTTCAAAATAAAAGTATTTTACCGCCAAACTCGAGTCGCCTATCGCACAAAAATATTGATGCACCCTGTTTATCGATAAATAGAATCAAATATCTAATCTAGCGAACAGAAATGTCGATCTTTCCTGAACTCTGAAAGGGATTTCCCTTGATAATTATATGCCACAATAAAATGCATATTTACATTTTCGGCAGTCCAAAAATATATCACCGAAAAATATATTATTCACGAAATATATGAATCGATTTTTCGATACATCAATTTATATGTTCAACAGCACTATCAGATCCAATAAAAAAATTGTTAGAGTGCAGCATTTGGCTTTTTTAGTTATAAACTACTATAAATAGCGACTAGCACCAAAACATCGAGTCTATCGATAGTGCCCTGATGACTTGACACCTCTTTTGCTCTCTCCTGAAACGAAAAAATGAGTCGTAAGTTTGAATGGCCTATAGAATAGGGTATGGGCAACAGTAAAAAACAGCGGCGGCGAATGGCAAGGTTCATACGAACTTCACCTTGCGTGTGCGGACAATATACCTTTAAACAAAAACGGTTCTTTGCCTCAAGGTACATTAAGCAAAAGGGTTGGTTTGCCTTGCATGCGTTGAATTTTCCGGACCGTTTTGCCTGTTGTCCATACCTTCTGTTTCCTCAGAAAATTTGTTGAAAATGTTGTAAATTTGATGTTTAGTTTCTGTGTAGTTGCCATTTGCCATGTAAAAATATAATAAGTGCAAATTGAATTTTTAGTTCAAACTACTAAGTAGTACAGTACATGGTAAAAATTCTCATCTAGTTAAACTCAGTAAATTAAAAAGACTGCCTCCCACCCATAGTCTGGCATAGCGAGTTCTATGGACGTGCGTTTTCCTAAGAATTAATTACGCGAAAGTCCAAGTGCAAACAGAAACAACGAATTTCACCGTATGATTTCGGATTCTCGTAACAAAACGGAATTTCTTATTGGTGTGGGTGGCACAGTGTATAAGTGTGCGTGGTGTGGTGCGTAAAAAAAGCGAGAGGCGCGTGCATTACAATTAATGCACAAACAATAAAAAGTCATCCAAATAGGGAGGGGGGTGGCCGTGGCTGTCTTGGTCGTCGTCGTGGAAGTGGGAAGAGAGCAGCAGCAACAACAACAAAACGCTGAGATTTGTTCCGTTCACCCCCCAAATCAGCCTCCCCCGCGCCTGACCACTAACTGTTGTTTGTGTGCCAGGGGTGTTTTTGGGGCATTGAATATTTCCGCGTTCACAATAGAAAATCAAGAATACGGTTATACTATGAACAAGTGGAACGACTAGACAGACAACAGCAACAAAAATCGAATAGTTGCGAGCGAGGCCGCGGCCAGAACCAATCGAAGGACTGGGCTGGCCAGGACGCACACACACACTCACACTCACACTCAGCCATTTTGACACCGCCATAAATGGATGTCCTGGAACTGTTGCGTGTGAGTGGTTCAAACATGTACTACAGCACATTCTTAGCGGATGCCTGGTGCTACTACATCTCCAATCAAATAACAATGACGGTAAGTAAGTGCACGGTCTCTCTCTCTGTATCTCTCTTCTTTGTTTGGCCCCGACTCCAAATAAGTTTGTGTGCGCGAGGCAGATATTGTACATATGGATAAGGATTGTTGTGGAGGGGGTTTGCCCAGGAGGGCGATCCGATCGCGCACGCATAAGTAAGCAGCTGCAGCTGGTTCGTGTCTGCGCTTATGATAAGCGTACACAAAGATGGCAAGAGAGCGATAGAAATGGAGAGCGAGAGAGCTCTCTCTGAAATAGCTGTGAGCGTGTGTGGGTGCATTTTGATCTCGCTGCTGTTCCTTCCTGTTGCTTTTATTTCCCTCTCTTTTTATCTGTCGCCTGTCCAAGGCACTTCCGCAGTGGAATAAGGTTTTTAGCTGCCTCGACTTACATAAAGCCCAATCCACCACTGGAAATGATAGCCAGAAACCGCAATGATCATGATAATACCAATCTGACCCCGAAGACGGCGACGCTCCGCTGATTACGTCTCAATGGTGGTGCTGGTTCTGGTGCGGGTGCGGGTGCGCGTGCGAATGTGTGTATTTCCTAATCAGAAGCACGTGTGCTGGGCCGGGGGCGCGGCGCGCGGCATCAGCCAAATCAGTTTTCAATAATTTAATTAACCCCTTGGGGCCGAATCAATTTAGCCGCCTCGTGACTCTAAAGCTAGCTATGGGGCGGTGCTAGGTGAAGGGGCACAGTCAGCGAGCGGTGCGGTGGCTCTGGTTGCCAGTGCCAGGCCACCCAATCAATCTAATCCAATGCGATCCCAGCCAATGCATACGACTCTCCATTCAATTTCGGCAATGCAGCCAGCCCCATTATATCTGCATGCGATACCATCCGTTCATTATTCCGTTTGAATGCCGGCAATCCAGTTTGAACCAAATGCAATCTTATCCCATTCGAGCAGTCCAATCCAATTCCAGTGAAATTTCAAAAATGCGATTCACCCATTCCCATCTGCCATGTCCAACGCGATACACTCGCTTCGACTTCAATTTCAGCATTCAGTAATCCGATCAGATTTCCAATCCAGTTCCTCACCATTCCTTGCAATCAGCCAAGATCAAATTTTTGTTTATTCCAATTTGACCCGACAAGAAACCTGTTAGCGGAATGAGCTTTGAGCCAAAGAAACAAACAAACAACAGCTGCCGGCAGTTGCGGCTCCCATTACCGTTTAATCAGACATGCTCCTGGTATATCATATTAATAATTCACATACTAGTTCGTATCGAATGCATAGGCGTAAAAACTAAAAAATGCGAAAACGGTAGACAATTAAAAAAAGGTGCAAAGCAAAGCGCAACCAAAACAAGTGTCGGCAGGCAGGCAGCGACGCTCGGCGACGTTCAATGTCAAAAGCGACAAGAACAACAACAACAACAGACAACAGACAGACAGCAACCACCACTGCGGCGGCACACGAATGAAAAGAGCAAGAAAAATAAAAGCTTGGAAAAGGCAACGCTCCCTCTCTCTCTCTCTTTCGCTCTCTGTTGTGCCCTCTTGTTGCCTATTGCCAAGCGGCTAGTGAAAAAAAGTTGGAGATTGCACTCAGGGAATGCATCACCGTATATTTATAGACCCCTTGGGCACCTAAATATCGCAAAATCGTATAAATCTGACTCGGAACTAGTTCATAGACTCGACGCGGATTTCTTTGAAAAACTTGCCTCGCCGCAAAGTTGTAATCGGGGAAGTTTACGAAACCGAAACGTATATTCTCCTCTACTACATCGAGAATCGAAAAAAAAAAATAGAGAGCCACGGCAGTGCAAAGTAAATAAGGAAGAAATATTGGCTTGGAGTGAAATTAATAGAAATGGATTTTCCCAGTATTCGGTTTTCGGATCTCGAATGGGTAAATGTAAACACATCTGCCATCTAAATATGTATTCCCAGTGCCGATTAAACAGCAGCCAGTCATTCAGTCAAGAGTCGTCGTCCTACTCCACACGAAGAATATTATGCTGATGGATTCTATTCCCCTTCTGATTGCAGTCTCTTCTTTTCCTTGCAGATGTACCTGTACTGCGCCCTTGGCGTGCTCAGCATGCTGTTCATCGGCTGGTTCGTGTACTTCAAGCGCCTGGCACGACTACGGCTGCGCCACGAGATCGCCCGCTCGCTGAGCGCGGTGACCATGGCCTCGGGCGGGGATCTGCGCGGCCCACGCTTTCGCAAGCGCGACAAGATGCTCTTCTACGGTAGACGCATGCTGCGCAAGATGAAGAACGTCAGCGGGCAGATGTACAGCAGCGGCAAGGGCTACAAGCGGCGGGCGGTGATTCGGTTCGCCCGCCGCATCCTTCAGCTGCGTCGCGAAAACATGCCGCTGGAGGTGCGCACCGTTGAGCCGCCGGCGGAGTACCTGGAGGAGACCATGGAGGGCAGCGATCGAGTGCCCCCCGACGCCCTCTACATGCTGCAGAGCATCCGCATCTTTGGGCACTTCGAGAAGCCCATCTTCCTGCGGTTGTGCAAGCACACCCAGCTGCTGGACCTGATGGGCGGCGACTATCTGTTCAAGATCACCGACCCGGACGACAGTGTCTACATCGTGCAATCGGGCATGATCAATGTCTACATCTCGAATGCGGACGGCAGCACGCTCTCCCTGAAGACGGTGCGCAAGGGCGAGTCGGTGACCTCGCTGCTCAGCTTCATCGATGTGCTGTCCGGCAATCCCAGCTACTACAAGACGGTGACGGCCAAGGCCATAGAAAAATCGGTGGTCATTCGACTGCCCATGGCGGTAGGACAGCAACCAAATGCCCTAATACTCGTACCATGCCCCACGATACTACATCCCTCGTATCCCTCCCCTTTTCCAGGCCTTCCAGGAGGTGTTCAAGGACAGTCCGGATGTGATGATCCGTGTTATTCAGGTGATAATGATACGACTGCAGCGCGTTCTGTTTACGGCACTGCGCAACTACCTCGGCCTCAATGCGGAGCTCGTTCAGAATCACATGCGTTTCAAGGGCAGCAGTCAGGGGGCCGGGCCTTCCGTCTATTGCTCGCAAACAACGCGACAGGCCACTGGCTCAGCATCGGCTACGGCAACGGCAGCGGCAGCCAGCGGTACAGCCGGTTCAACACACACGGCGGTACCAAGGCCAGCCAGCTCCCTGTCGCGTTACTCACAGGACGAGCAGCACACGCTGTCCGATCCGAATCCTGGCATTCCGAATCTAGAGCTGAGCGGGGACAGTGTGAACACACTATTCGGCGAGGTGAATGGCGGCGTTAGGCTCAATAGCTATCCCCCGTTGTACCACCAGCGCGAATCCGACGGTAATCTGTCCACTCGTCGCGGCTCCATAACGCAACAGGAGCAGCCCGAGGTCGGGCCAGTGCCAGTGCCGTCGATAGACATGCGACTGGTCAAGTCTTCGGCGGTGGACAGTCTACGCAAGGAGCTGGGTCTGCCCGAACAGGATGCCCATATCATTGATCCGTTCGTGGAGGTGCGGGAAATGGAGCCGAACGTGACCCTCATCACCGAGGGCAATGCGGACGATGTGTGCGTGTGGTTTGTGATGACCGGTACACTGGCCGTGTACCAGGGCAATGCGGATGCTACGCGCATCAAGCAGGATAAAACGGACTTGCTCATCCACTATGTACACCCCGGGGAGATAGTCGGTGGCCTGGCCATGCTTACGGGGGAGGCCAGCGCGTACACCATTCGCTCGCGGAATCACAGTCGCGTGGCATTCATCAGGCGTGCAGCTATATACCAGTAACATTATCCTCGACTTTCTCTCCTCTTTCTGCCTTGTTCACATCCAACTTCTTGCAGAATCATGCGTCAGCGTCCGCGCATTGTGCTGGACCTTGGCAATGGGGTAGTGCGGCGTCTGTCGCCGCTGGTACGCCAATGCGACTACGCCCTGGACTGGATCTTCCTGGAGTCCGGCAGGGCCCTGTACCGGCAGGACGAGAGCAGCGACAGCACCTATATCGTGCTCAGCGGCCGCATGCGCTCTGTGATCACACATCCCGGCGGCAAGAAGGAGATCGTTGGCGAGTACGGCAAGGGCGATCTCGTGGGCATCGTTGAGATGATCACGGAGACGTCACGCACAACCACAGTGATGGCGGTGCGCGACTCGGAGTTGGCCAAGCTCCCGGAGGGTCTCTTCAACGCCATCAAGCTGCGCTACCCGATTGTGGTGACCAAGCTGATCAGTTTCCTTAGCCATCGCTTTCTCGGCTCGATGCAGACGCGCACGACCACTGGAGCGCCCGGGGCACCCGTCGAGGCCAATCCCGTCACGCACAAATACTCCACGGTGGCCCTGGTACCCATCACAGACGATGTGCCCCTGACACCCTTCACCTACGAGCTCTACCACTCGCTGTGTGCCATCGGTGGGTAAACATGTTTCACTTCTCCCCGGCCCTTTTTCTAGGTTGTAGGCCTCTTACTTAGAATAAGCAAAATCGTTTTCAAAAATATTCGTAGCAATATCGTAATAACAGAAGAATTAAGATGATAAGATAAAGGGGGATGAGGCGTATCTTTGACAGCATTTGGACAATTTTAATGATTAGTAGCTTATTTGAACGTCTAAAAAATAATAGCAAAAAAGTTCCAGAAACTATACAAGTGCTATATCTTTAGGTATATCTTCCACTGTATCGACAAGAATCAAAAGTCCTGCAAGAGGTCGTGCAATTGTCATTCCAATTCGTTTGTTTTTGTGGATATCCGTTTTTGAATTTTTAAAAAATATTTTGGGGTGTATATTGCAAAATCCAAGTGGGATATCATTCAGATCTGCAACCTAGAACATTCGAAAGTTTTCATTTTCATAATCTCTGTCTTTTCTCTTCTACTCTCGTCGGTCAGGTCCTGTCCTGCGCCTGACCTCGGACTTGGCGCGCAAACAGCTGGGAATGAACATATTCGACGCATCGAACGAATACAGGCTGACCTCGTGGCTGGCCCAGCAGGAGGACCGCAACATTATAACCCTCTATCAGTGCGACAATGCGCTGAGTCCCTGGACCCAGCGTTGTATGCGTCAGGCGGACGTCGTCCTCATTGTGGGCCTGGGCGACCACTCGCATTTGGTGGGGAAGTTTGAGCGCGAGATCGATCGTCTGGCATTGCGCACCCAGAAGGAACTGGTCCTACTGTACCCGGAGACGGCGTCCTCAAAGCCGGCCAACACGCTCAGCTGGCTGAACGCTCGTCCTTGGGTGACCAAGCACCACCATGTGCTGTGTGTGAAGCGCATCTTCACGCGCAAAAGCCAATACCGCATTGTAAGTGGAAGCCCACATATAGCTATGGTGTCACGTATTGTCTGACCCGTGCTACCTCTGCTGCTTACAGAATGATCTCTACAGTCGTGTGCTGCTATCCGAACCGAATATGCATTCCGATTTCTCGCGCCTGGCCCGCTGGCTGACGGGCAACTCGATTGGTCTGGTGTTGGGCGGTGGTGGTGCACGTGGCGCGGCCCATATTGGTATGCTTAAGGCCATCCAGGAGGCGGGCATACCCATCGACATGGTCGGGGGCGTCAGCATTGGTGCGTTGATGGGGGCCCTCTGGTGCTCGGAGCGGAACATTACCACGGTCACCCAGAAGGCGCGCGAGTGGTCGAAGGTATGTACATGGGTGTTCCCCTCACAGGACTGAATCTATGTAGAGACTTCGCATTAAATATTCCAGAAAATGACCAAATGGTTCCTACAACTCTTGGATCTAACCTATCCCATCACATCGATGTTTTCTGGACGGGAGTTCAACAAGACCATACATGAAACCTTCGGGGATGTGAATATCGAGGATCTGTGGATACCCTACTTCACACTGACGACGGATATCACCGCCAGCTGCCATCGCATCCACACCAACGGTGAGTGCGGCAGGGTAGGAACGGGGAGGGGGCCGACAGTGCATGCACTCTGTCTCTCTGCCCTCGCTCTGTATCTATCCTCTCTCTCTTTGTTGGTAGTCCTACTTGTACTTCTTCTTCTTCTCCTTGAACTGCTATTAAATGCATGTTTTTTTCGGTATTCATTTTGCTTATGCATTTTGTGTTCTGGCGATCTATCCGTATCTGTATCTGTTATAGTTTCCCCTCTCTCTATCCTTTGTAGTTTAGCTTTTGAGCCAGGGCATACGAACATAAGGTAAGGTGGCTCCAGTAGCCAGTAGCTGCTGAGAGATGCACCACCATGCAAAGTTTCATCATGTACCGTATGTTCGTATACCTTTGCATAGAACTAAGAGTGCCAAACGCACACACTCTACACTCTACACCCACACACACACACACACACGTACACTCAGCCTCATTAATGGCCCCCGCAAATAAGAGGCTTTCCCCTCCATCCACCAGTTGCCACCTGTTTGCCATTCTGCGTCGTGTAGAGGGGGGTACATGCATACATACATCACAGGGATGCACTCAGCCGATGCAATCGATTGCAGGCAGGCATGGACATGCCCTTTCATCATTGTTTTTAAGTTGTTGTCGTTGTTGTTGTTGTTGTTACTGTTACTGTTACTGTTACTACTTGCTGATACTTTGTTGTTCGCCATTTTGTGTGCTAGGGTGACAGTTGCTAAAGCTAAGTTCGACGAACATTTGTAGCTTATATTGCTAGTCTGCGTCTGCTGCTCCTTCCTGCCAGTTCCACGCTCCACTTCCGCTCTAAAATAGAGTTACATCTTTTCATTGCCATCCAAACACATCTCAAGACAAACAAAAAGCAAAACAATGGCTCAATGCAGTTTCTTTATCTCTCTCTCTCTCTCTCTCTCTCTCTTTATTTTTGTTCTTTTTCCACACACTCACACTCAAACGCACACTCGATACACACTCAACTCATACTAAATTTCATTGCTGGCATGCCGTTATTCAACAACAAACAACCAAAAATACTGCCTTGCCACCTCCAACCAACCAATCGATCAATCAAACGCAGGATCTCTGTGGCGCTATGTACGCTCGTCCATGTCGCTTAGCGGCTACATGCCGCCCCTCTGCGACCCAAAAGATGGGCACCTTCTACTGGATGGCGGCTATGTAAATAACTTGCCAGGTAAATAGCAATTAGTATGCAATTATCTCTTAAGCCAACAAAAAACCTTAACTAAATAATTGTAAATACAGAACGAATCGTTAATATATTTATTAAATCTCAATCTCAATTTAGAGCGTGCGCAGAGTGTTGGATATACATATGTACTCTTCTTCCCTTCTTCCCCACCAAAGCTTTGTCCATGTCCATGTCCCTGTCCCACCCACAGCAGCAACTACCTTCTTTCCGCAATCCGATCTCTGATATATGTATGTATGATACATGTTTCTAGCCTAGCTGATGCTGTTCTAGTTGTTCTTGGGTTTAATTTTTTTTCTTATGTTTGTTGCATTGTTTTTGGCGTTTTATCAACAGAATTAGTTGTACTGGCAGCCCTGTTTTTGATTGTCCCATCGCCTGCGACTGTTGATGGTGGCGCGGTCCGCTTAGTATAACGGCGAATGCGCACCACCACTATCTGTCCCTGTCACTCTCATAACACAACATGCGATAAACACAAACACACCTACACAGATGCAGAGCTGAGTTCGCACAAAAGTTCTTTCTATTTTCTATTTTCCTTCTCCTTTCTCCTTTTTCCGTTGATTATGTACAAAATTTAATTTTGATTTGTGGTATGCCTATCCTATGCCTAAGCAATATTAAGCAATTAATTCTTGGCGACTTTTTGGGTGTATGTGCATTTTTGTGTATGAAATTTTATTTGTAGTTAGCACAAAGAGTGAAAATTGTGAAAAACTCTCCAACAGCGGCAATTAAATCCTGTCTATCTATTTCTCTCTCTCTCTCTCTCTCTCTTTTAACACCAACACACACCGAAAATTCACACAAATGTCACCACCTACGTCCGTGTCCACCACACAACATCCACGCAATCCCGCCTACCACTGTATTGTGTCTATGTGTGTGTGTGTGTTTGTGTCTGGTGTGTCTGGTGTGCCCGCCCGTTCATTCATTCATTGTCCGGCTGCGGCAGGTCACCTGTGGCGCTATTGCCGCGCCAGTATGTCCATCGCTGGTGTCTTTCCGCCCTTCTGTGATTACCGCGACGGCCATCTCCTACTCGATGGGTGCTACACGAATAATGTGCCAGGTAAACCAGCATATCCATCCATCTACTTGTACATACATGCTGTCCAACACTCTGCGCCGCGACAGTGCCCTCTTGCGCCCGCCCGCTCCATTGATTGAGATCTTGTAGATGAGTCGCCTGCCAGTCCGAGCAGCTTGGGGGAGTGACTGAGAGTCCCACCGCTCAAGATGCTGGAATGCCAATGGCTACCATGTACCGCTAGCGGATCATTATAACGACTAACCAATACGTTTCCATTCCACATACACACGCAAACACGGACACACACACACACAACGCACTCGAACTATTTCTATTGGCCGCCACTGTAGCTGATGTGATGCACAATCTGGGCGCCGCTCACATAATCGCCATCGATGTGGGGTCGCAGGACGATACGGATCTGACCAACTACGGGGACGACCTAAGCGGCTGGTGGCTGCTCTACAAGAAGTGGAATCCGTTCACCGCACCCGTGAAGGTGCCCGATCTGCCGGACATTCAGTCGCGGCTCGCCTACGTCTCCTGCGTTCGACAACTGGAGGTGGGCTTTCGCATAATAGGTTCTCTAATAAGCACTCTATTTATGTGTTTGCTTTCTGTCTTTCCAGGAGGTAAAGAACTCTGATTACTGCGAATACATTCGACCGCCCATCGACAAGTACAAGACCCTGGCGTTTGGCAGCTTCGACGAGATCCGCGACGTGGGCTATGTGTTCGGCAAGAACTACTTTGAGGGCATGGCCAAGGCGGGTCGGTTGGGCAGGTTCAATCAGTGGTTCAGCAAGGAGCCGCCCAAGCGGGGCAACCACGCCTCGCTCAACGAGTACACATTCATCGATTTGGCGCAGATCGTGTGCCGGCTGCCGGAGACCTATGGCTTGAACCCGTCGGATCTCTTCAGCGAGGATGAAGACTGCGATGGCTACATATCGGAACCAACGACACTGAACACGGTAGGTCGCTGCTTAACAAGTTTTCTATTGTGAAAATGCACATAATTCTATGGATCCCATCGGATGTAGGATGTCCGGCGCTATCAGGTACCTCGTGGCGGCAACTCTTTGTCGTTGTCTGAGACTGAAATGGACATGGACTCGGACGTGGAGATGGATTTGAAAATGGAGCGCAAAATAGACAAGGCTACACAGTCCACACCGCCACTACAGAGCAAAGCACAGATTCTACGGCGAAAGCATTCGAAGGAGGAGGCTAGACACGAATGGGAAATCAAGCGGGAGCAGAAACAGGAGTTGGCGCGCGAGCAGGAACTGGAGCGAGAAAGGGAACTCAGTCAGAAGGGTACCACTGCGGGGGCCACTGGCTATACCCCAAACGCAGTCATCGCCACACAAACCTCGCTGATATTCATGGATGAAGAGGACGAGATGGACAAGAAAAAGACTAAAGACAATGACAGGGATGAGGTTAAGGGTAGTGCAGAGGATAAGGGAAAGAAAAAGGAGGAGGAAAAAGAGAACAGAAGCAACACGAATAACGAAACCAAAAACTATCTATAGACAACTAATCAAGGCCATGTCCAATCAGCAATCGCCTTCACAAGCTGGAAACCACCCAATCAATCTCCAACGAAACAAACCAACAAAACAAATCGCTTAGACAAGGAATTCGTTAACCACTAGGTTTTATAGCAACCAAGACTTAGGCTTAGCTTAGCGTACGTCCCTCCCCCCTTTCCCCTCCTTCCTCTCCGTTCCGCATCAAAAACATAACCGTGTCCTATACCTACTCTATCCCACGCCTTCCCGTCCGTTCCATCCACTCCCTAATCCAAGCCATTTCAATGGAGGCGGCACAACAGGTCCACAATCTTTGTATATACATATAGATATATATAGCAATATTTTAAACTGAGGCAAGAGCCCGTTTGTTACCCAATGCGCGAAGTCACGTATGAAGCTGAAGCTAAAGCTGAAGCAGGTCCCGATCCCGAGTCCGAGTCGGAGTCGGCTTCGGATCCCTGTCAATTCAAGACACTTTCACGATAGAGCCGCGCACTCACACTTATTGTCTCTTATTATTTTTCTATAAAAACGTTTACTTGATAATAGGCTGTTTGTGAAATGCAAGCAAATAAATAAAACAAAAGTACAATGCCAATGCCATCAACAAGTCGTCGTCTGTTATTTGGGATTGTATTGCGGCGACGCCGTTGTTGCCGCCGATGTGGCAGGCAGAGCCTCATCTTTCAAAGAAAAACAAACGCATAGGGGGCCTGAGTGGCTCTGCCTGTTCCTCTGCCTGTGCCTAGCTCAGTTGCCGGCTAGATTGCCTAAGAGCTGGAGCTGGCACCGCTAACAGTTAAAAATAGAGAGAGAGAGAGTGCGCTTAGAAGAGGTAAGGCAGTACGATCTGAATTGATTTGTGGCCTAAAGAAAATGCGCAACAGGTGATAGGGATGCACCTCACAAGAGTATTTCGTCCAGCAGCTCCGCCGTAAACGCGCATCCAAAGCAAGGTGGTTCGACACGTGCACCGCACAGAGGGACTGTGGCTTTGACTCTAGCTCTGGCTGGGCCTGGGACTGGGCCTGGACTTTGGCGCACTGAAAGGGGTGACAAGTGCGCGACAGGAAATATACGAAGTCATTCGGGGATGGAGGCTCGGCCTTCGCGCTCCTGCGTGATGCTGCCTGTTGGTTCTGTCGCTGTCGCTGTCCCTCTGACTGTGTTTATGGCTGTTGCTGTTGCTGTTGCAGGTGCTCGCTCGGGTAATGGCAGTGCGTCGTCGTCATCGGCAGAGGGTGCATGGGCAACTGGTGGCCCTCGACAAATATGTACATAGTTCCAGGGCGGCAGCTCTGCTGGGGCCCGAAGCGTGCTATGCTTGAGCTTTCGTAGGCGTGCACGTTTCGGGACGGATGATGGCTGTGGGTGCTGGCGCTGAGGTGCAGGCGCGCCCATCCTCCCACCTGCATCGGCAACACCGAATGACGTCAAACAGGGCCAGCCGTCGGGTTGGCAGTGTCTGTTCTTGTCATTGCACAGCAGTTTCCCGGAGCGCTTGCCCGTCAGATGCTGCAGCCATTTTCGGATCCGCTGCCTCTCGAAGAGGTTGCGCTGGCAAGCCTCCTGCAGGCGCCCCATTCTGCTGGGATCCAAACCAAAAAAATTGTGTTTATATATACATACATACATACATATGATATGTATGTATTTACACCGCTCGAATTTACAAAAGTTGCCAAAGTAGCCAAAGTAGCCAAAGTAGCCAAAGTTGCCAAAGTTGCCAAAATTGCCAAAGTTGCCCGACATTTTCCCAATTTCGCCGGCACGGAAATCTATCGCTATCGATATAGTTGTTTCGATATACCATAACGTTTCATCAAATTGACAGTTCCAGATCTTCCTGACATTTCAAATTCCCCGGAAGTGCGGAGTCTAATTGTGTCACTTGAATACGACGAACGAGGCGAGCGCAAGTGTCGAGCGCAGTCGAACAAAAAATCCGAGAAATCTTCAACCATCTCTTCTCGGTTCCCAAAATAACGCGAGTGCAAGGGGAGCCGAAGTTTTTGTGATCGAATCGGCTTAATCTTTTTAGTTGATTGCCCCCGGTGCGCTTTCTGTGAAACTTAAATCGGCGAAATCACCGAAATGTCGAAAAAAAACGTAGGGCTTCGTAAGAAAATGGCCGGCTATCAGGCTTTCGCGCAGCAAACAGGTAATCCCCTCTCCCATATCGCAAACACGCACAAATAATAATAATCTGAATAAAAACACGCGTTCAGGTCTTGATCTGGACCCGGAACTGGACATCCTAATCCCCGGATCGACTAACGAGAGGAACTCGCTGATCTGCTGCCAGCACGTGCACAGTTTGATGCATTCAATGAACTCGCTCTCAAGGGCAAAGCTGCGATATGTGCCGAATCTGCGGAACTTGGTGGTGCCGAAGAGCACAGATCTTGCGGTGCTGATGCTGCTGTCCGTGGAGCATTATCCACACGATCCGGACGCCGCCAAATTGCTGAAGGAGGAGAAGAATTGCCTGTGCTTCGAGCTGCCGGTCGAACGCTTTCCGGTGCACACGCCCATCAGCAGGATGATCTTCCTGTCGCCGAAGCTACTGCCGCCGAGCTTCGATGCTGGCGGTGTTTTCGGACCCGGGGTGCTGCCGCGCAAGTTTTACCCCATCGGGATGCTGCCGTCGCAGCACAAGGGACCGACACCGGCACTGTTCGTCGGCCGGCGCGTCCTTAAGGAGATCCTAAAGGGCCTGGAGACTGACCTCATATGTCCGCTCTCCACCACCGTGGGCATGTCGTCGGCTGACACCCAACAGCGCCTATCGCGCTGCAAGGTGGCGATGGGCTTTGTGGGGGCCGATCCCAACACAATGGCTATGATGAAGAAATACATCGACAATCCCGTTCCGACTCAGTACAACATCTACGTGCCGGACCTGACCGACATGAGAGTGGTAATGGCCAATGCTACTGATGCCATGATGCCATACGCCATGACGGTGATCTCGACGGTGGTTCAGCCACATGTCCCGAACGTATCCCTGGACACCATGAACGCTCCAGGGCCTAAATTCCAGCTGCCCAAGGAGCTCTTTCCGCCGGAAATCATCGGCAGAAAGCCTGTTTTTATACCCACCCGCTATCTGCCAAAGAACTTCGATGCCGGCTGTGTCTTTGCGCCCGGCGCACTGCCATACGCTTGGTTCCAGGGACTCCTGCTGCCCCATACGGCACCGGTTCAGCACAGCTCCGTGATGTCGCCGCCCCTGTTCTTCGGGCGCTGGAAGGCCAAGCAGCAGAAGCTCAAGGACAGTGCTTACGTGCCACCTGGTCAGCCGGTGCCTTCGGTCTCCAATCCACCGGTCTCAAGTCCTCCGAGCAGCGTCAAACCCGAGAAAGAGCTAGTGGATCTAATCTTCGGCTTGTATGGCAACGAGAAGGAAATCGAGGTGGGTTCCATGACTATCCGCCGTTTGGCACTAGATCTGGTGGCCAAAAATAAGGTGCCAGCTGGTACCGACGTGGAGGTGGTCGTCGGTCAATACCGCTCCATTATGCGCAGCCGTGCGGCCAAGCGCGATAACCCGGCGCCTCCACCTCCACCTCCAACTCAGCCTCAGCCTCAGCCGCAGGGCGCCCAAGTCGGCTCAGCCGACATCCAGCCGCTGCAGAAGATGTCAAAGTGTAAGCAGCGGTTCCGTGGAACCTGCTGCCATTGTGGAAAGAGCCAGTAACTCTACACATCTGGAGACATTGAAACACGGATTTCCTTCATTTATACTTTTTTTTTTATTATTTTTTTTCTAAATTTTCTGCGTTTTGTTTGAATTGATTCCATGATTTTCGGTTTGTTTTGCTAATCAGAATGGATACATATTTCGAGTTGCGTGCTGCTTGCGTGCTATGTGCCATCGAATCCTGCGGATTATCCGCCAAGATTATAGGCCCAAACCGAACCGAAAAGTCTAGATTTACGTAACTACTAAAAAAAAAAGAAAAAACTTTGTGATTTATATTATATATAGTATACATATATATGTATATAATATGTATTATGTGTGTACACAAATATGCATCTATGCATCACTCCGGCTCCGCCCCTTGTCACATTTACAAAATGATCCTTCGCTTAGTTGTATTTACAATGCGCAACAGACCCGGGAGTACAAATTTTTCGGAGTAGAGAGAACAATAAAAAAGAATAACACTGAATCAACCATTGAGTGGGTATTGGGGATTAAGAGAGCATGGTATGGTATGACTGCCTCCGAAGTTCTGTTGGATTATTGGCACCGATGGAACGAGGCAGCAGAGTCCAGAGCAAGTAAGTAAATACATATGTATGTATGTACATATGTACATATATTCAAAGTAGATTCAATTGGTTTGCAAATAACTTTAAGGAATAGGAATAGGAATAGCAGATGCGGCTGCTGCTGCTGCTGCTTCGTTTGGCCCAGTGCTTAACGAGATGAAAAATAAATGGATGGAGAGCTTGCGGATCGATGCGATCGATTGCGATCTTGCCCTGCCCACTGTCCCGTGCACTCCTGTCCCTTTACAATATTTAATTACAATAATAGATTTATAGTACAGTTTGTATATTAAAAAATATCAATTTGCCATAGCAGCGCGTTATAATAACTATTAAACAATATCAATTTGCAAATTGCAGCTTCGCCAGCGCCGAGGACAAGTCCTACACGCCTAAACGCCTAAACGCCTACACGCCTACATATGTATGTAACACACAATCGGTAAAAACTAATAACAAATTCACCCTAACACCTCTCCTAGTCCTCTGGCTAGTCGCCCAGCTAGTCAGCGCTCGCTCTCTCCATTGTCCTCTGTTTGCCCATTGCACACTCTGCTCTTCTCCTCTCTCCCTGCTCTCTATATATCCTAGATATATGCATATATCATATGCATGTTCAGCTCTATTTTCTACGCATTTCACAATTCGCTTTTCATTTCATTTCGTTTTGTTTTGCTTCTCAATTTTCTTTAACTGTAGTATTTATCATCGCATTTAAGTATGGAATAGACATACTATAAATTAACTATCTCATCTCATATATATATATATATATATTTATATGTATATGTATATGTATATCAATATCATATTCTTTTTCGTTTTTTACATGCACAAACTCATGAGGCCAAAGTAGACAGTTTCGTTTCGTTTCTTTTCTGTTATTTTTGTTAGCTATTTTTCTTGCTGCTGCTGCTGCTGCTTCCTTAGAGATTAAAGATATCGCGATACTAGACTTAAAACTTAAAGGCTTCCATAGGTAGAACACGAAACACAGATATCTATATATATATCTATATATATATATATATATATGTATATGTATATATGCATATTATTCGAATATATTAAATAATTTCTTAGATCTTGCTGCAGAGATTCACATACATAGATGCGGGGTGCGATCGGTAACAGGCAGATATATATTTACTCGTACATATGCACATACATATATGCGATCATATAGGCGTAATCGTAATCGTAATCGTAATCGTGTGTGTTTTGTGTGGTTGTGTTTGTGTTTATGTTGTGTGTGCGAGTGTGTGTGTTTTCTTATCAATTAACTTGGACCTGGAGCCCATAAACAGTTACATTTTACAACATATGTCATTTGCATTGATTAATAATTATTTGATACAGATAATATCATTGATTTGATGCCTTTGTTGACGGTGCGGTTTGCTATGTGCGGTGCCAGTACGAGTTGAGATGCGTATAACGACAGATTACGACCGATTAGTGTCATGTGGGGCTCGTCGCCATGTACATACATATGTGTAGATGCATCCGATATATCCAATATATATATATAGTAGTCTGTCTTGAGTGCACACTTCTCCTCCTCCTTCCACAATTTGGAAATATGCTGCTTGGGGGGGGGGGGGGGGCAAATAACGAACTAACTTAAACCTAAGGGGGCGGGGGAAGAAGAGACAATTTTGAGGAGAAGCCTCAGATCAGATCAGATCAGATCGGTTTGAGTCGGGTCGGGTCGGTTTCTTGGGTTTCTGGGGTTTTTTGGGGGTTGTTGACTGGTGATGGACGACTAGGCGTGGCGCAGACAGCAAACAGGAAACTGGTAACTGAAAACTTGACTTGACTTGGCTTTTTCCCGCTAGATCTGGCCAACCAGCTCCTGTATGCTGCGCAGTAAATCTTCCATATTTCACAAGAGATCGCGATGAAACACCCAGGTGTGATTTGTGTGAGCAAACTTATGCGAAAGCCACTGCGACTCCAGCAAATTGAACCGATCCTGGCTCAGATACAATGGTTTGCCGCGCCTAAAGACAGGGAAGCAATCATTTAAATAATCTCGTGCTCACTCATGCTCATTCGTGCAACATTCAACTCACTTGAGATCGCGATCCTCCTCGTCAAAGTCATCCAAGTAGAGCGATCCCCACAGGCAAGCGCGTCGACCGCGTATGACAATGATGTACGTGGAGGTGACCACCAGGAAGATGCCAATGCCGCCGCCACAGGACAGCGTGTGCTGAGAACGGCGCGACACGTATAATTAGTGAGTGTGCAGGGCGATAGAAACTGTGAACAACTCACCCGTACAGCCTCACAGCAATCGTTCTCCGCACAGCAGTTCTGCTTGAGGCACACAATCGTCCCGCACAGCAGGCAAATGGAGCTTTCCTTTGGAACTTTGTAGCAATTGAGGCAGGGCCGCTCGTGGTAGTACTGCAACGACAAAAATATGTAAAGGTGCATGAGTCGCACGAGTCGAATGCAATGGAATGGCAGTGCAGTGCAGCGTACCGTGAACAGACGCTCGTACTCGCGTGGCAGCTCGAGCAGTCGCGGCTGCTGCCAAAGCGAATGCTGGTTGATCAGCACCAGCTCCCGGATGGTGTCCGAGGGCGGGCGTACCTCCCGCAGCTGTTTGCACCAGAACTGGGGCAGTGTGTGCTCGGTGCCCGGTATGAAGCACAGGCCTTTGCTGGCATTGAAACAGTCCCAGTCCATCGAGTCGGTGACCAGCTCCAGGTAGTAGACCAGACGCACAAACTCCAGACCCGGCGCCGATATCTCCGGCATCTCATGGCGATACAAATGCTGACGCAGCAGGGCCGCCACCCGCAGGAATGGTAGGCACAGCGACTGCAGCTGCAGCTCCATCGATTTTAGATTCACATCTGACGACGATGCTGTCCCTCCGCTCGTTCCGGGGCCCGGGCCGGGGCCGTGGCCGTGGCCGCTGGCGCTGCTGCTGGCGCTGCTGCTGCTCGCTGCCGCAGAAGTGCTGGCTATGCTGTCGCGACGCAGATTGATCAGACAATCGGTCTCGCCCAACACCAGTGCCATGGCCCGTCCCAGCTGGGAGGCGCTCTGCTGCTGATGGCCGCTGAAGCGGCTCGAGCTGCTGCGGCGGCTGTAGGACGAGAGCACAGAGCCGGCGGAGGCGGAGGCAGATGCAGAGGCGCTGGAGCTGACAACGGCTGCAGTTTCCGCTGTTTCCGCTGTTGCCGGTGTTGCCGTCTCCGACGGCTGGCTGCCGGCGTTGTCGTTGGCGCTGGCGCTGGCGCTGGTGTTGGTGCTGGTAGTGCTGCTGCTCCCAGAGCTGCCGTATAGTGTCAGAATGTTTTCGCACTCGAGATCCGTCAGGGTGACGCACAGCTGAACGACAATTTGGTAGTACAACAAATTGTACATCACCTTCACCATGCAGGTGAAGTAGTCTGTTGGGAAAAGAGATTGGTAAACAATAGATGAGATGAGCGCCCGTCATCGGTGCAATTTGTTCCCTGCAATACTTGCCCTGGTCCAAGTGCAGCGGTGCCAAAAGAATGAACTTCAGGAGCAGTGCAATGGGATCCGCTAGCACACTAGGTATCAGCTCCTGGCAATGGGCCGGCAACGGCTCCGCATCGCTCACGGGTAGTCCCGCAAGCGAGGCCCAGCTGCTCCACAGCGGCCACTCGACCAGGACCCGCACATGCACCGATAGCACATGCAGAAGCGGCACAATGCAGTCCCTCTTCGGCTTATAGCGCGTGGCATTCGATGTGCACAGTGATCCGCCGCGTTGGATGATCTCCGCCTCCAGATTGGTGCGCGCTATCGACGTCACGAAGATGAACAGCTTGCGGAACGTGATGGAGGCGCACTTCACCTTTCGCTGCGAAATGTTGGTCATCACCTCCATGGCATGGCCCATGGCCTCCGTCAGTTTTGTGGGTGGCTGTGCGGATGAGACAATGTACACATATATATTTGATGGATGATAGATGATGGAACGAGAAGCACTCCTAACCCTTCTTACCGGTATCGTTTCATTCTCCTTGATCAGGTCCGAGAGATCGGCGACCAGCTGCTCGAACGGCTGATTGCCCGACCTGACCAGATGCGTGGGCCGGTCCAGTTGTGGACTGAGGGGCAGCACCGAGTTGGACAGCTGCCGACACACCGGGCAATAGAACTCGCCGCGGTCCTGTACCGGCTGCCGCTGGGTGGTGTACAACGTCTTGAGGTACGCCTCCAGGCAGCTCAGATGCACGTGGTGGCCGCACGACTGCACATGGACGCCGTTGTCGTAGGACATGTTGTTGGACAGATACCAGGACTCGTCGCCAAACTTCAAACTGAGCAGCTCGGTGCGGCGGCTGAACTCTGAGGCCAGGCGGGTGGTGCGGGCCAGCCGTTGCTCTTCCCCGGCGTCGAGGGGGAGCGGCAGACGCTCGGCAATGCGCCGACGATGGCCAACAATGCCGCTGGACTCGACAAGGACCACCAGGCCAATTGGATTGGTTTCAGTGCTGGGCGTCGTGCAGTTGCAGATGATGCAGTCGTACTCCTTCTCGCGCGGCTGCTCCTCGTACAGATCCTCATCGTCGTCGTCCTCCAACCCGTTGTCCATGTTATTGGCCGCCGCTGCCGCCGATTGCATGAACTGCATCTGCTTGTTGGCAAAGTCCTGCATCATCTTTTGCTGCCGCTCGCGCGCCTTCTTGCGGCGCTCTTCCTTCTCCTTGCTCTCCCGCGCCCTCGCCTCCGCCTGCTTCTCGCGCTGATTGGGCCAGAGGCGGGCCCGTATCTCGTCGATGCTCACTGCGCACAGCTCGTCCCGTTTGGCAATCTTGCGCAGCAAATTCCCAATGAAGAAGGGCCCGTCGCCGATCCGAGAAGCGGACACATAGATGTTGTTGTAGTTGCGACGCCCCCGCCCATGCCGTTCGGCCAGGGAAGTGCTCTCGGCAGCTGCCGCGGCCGTCGATGTGCTCGCCTCATTGCAGTCCACATCCATAGACTGCTGATCCGATGCCGATGCCGTTGCTGATCCTAGTTCCGAGTTTTCCTCACCATCGCTAAGCGAAAAGCTGTCAAGGGTGCCGCTCAGCTGGGAGTGCAGCTTCAGCAGCAGCGACAGAATGCTCTCGTCCATGTGCAGGTCGTCTTTGTTGTTGCCCCCAATGGCAATGTCGACGGACCGCTTGCGAGTCCCAGTGGCATCGTAGTTCATGCGCCGCCCGCTGCCGGCAAAGCTGCCCATCCCGAGGGCGTTCGAGGGTACAATGTCCATGTTGCCGCTGCTCGGCACCGCCACCGGTTGGACGCGCTGGAACGGCAGCAGCATACCGCTGCCGGTGGGAGTCGTGGGAGAGAACATCTCGCTGGGCGCAGCCAGCGCCGGGGGTCCAGTGCCAATGCCAATGCCAGCGCCCGCTCCAGCTCCTCCAGCCACATGATTGCTCTCGGCCAGGAGGAGGTCACGTCGTATGGCCACCTCCATGCCGCTCTCTGGGAGCGTGATCTGCTGCATGGGGAAGTGAAAGTCGAGGGCGGCGGGACCCAAATCCATGGCTGTATCCCGATCTCGCAGCAGGTCATCCTCGTTACTGTCCTGCCGGATGATCACTCCGGTCTCCGGCACAACGGACAGATCCGGCGGTAGGGCCACTTCCATTCCGGGCATTCGCATTGGCACCAGAGCCTGCGACATGTTCCTGCGCGCCACAGTCATGGCACCCGCTCCAGGTCCCGTTCCCACTCCTGCTCCTGCTCCCGCTCTCGGTCCGCCTCCGCCAGCCACCTCATCACCATCGGACTCTATCTGTCCGATCATCCGCATGCCCATTCCCGAGTCCGGCTCCACGTCGAACTCTAGATCGGAGTAGAACGGATTGGAGCGGTAGCTGGACCCAATCACTTGCGGATCGCGCGACTTCAGGGACAGCTTCTTGACCACGTGCCGCAGGTTGCAGCTGAGATTGTCCGTGGGATAGCACTGGAACAGTCGCGGAGGCTCCTGCCTGCCCTGGTTGTATCCGTGATGGTATCCCCCTCCGCCTCCACCACCACCTCCGCACTCAACCATGGCGGCCGCGGCCGCCGGCGGGCTGTCGCTGACATCGCTGCTCGTCTCCACCGCCATCTCCAGCAGAAAGACGGCCAGGGCCAGCAGGTGCTCGGAGACATCGCGCGTGTGCACGGCCCGGAAAAAGATCGAGAGGATGGTGGAGTGGAAGACGCGCGAGTTCAGTATGCGGCAGGGATCGGTGAAGGAGCTGGACGTGGGCAGGGCTTGTGGCAGACGGAACGGCGGCCAGAGGTTGCCACTGGCGGGCATCTTCTCCTTGGACATGACATAGTTTGTGAAGCGGTCCAGAGAGGACTGAAAGTCGCGCCGGTGCACAGCCCGCAGGAGGACGTGCAGCGGATCATAGTACTTCTCCCACACCTCGTCGATGGGTGTGAAGAGCCCCTGCTCGAGGTTCTCGGACCCACTCGACGGCGCCTTGTACACCGACAGCTTCTTGAGGAAGGTCTCAAAGTTCTTGGTATGGACATTGCCCGACCGCTCCGGCATCAGCTCGAGCAGCTGCGAGTGTGTCTTGTTCTCGGTGGCCAGCAGGGCGCTGATCTCGATGATGCATTGGGTGGCCTCATCGTTGCCCAGATTGGTGCGACTGGTGACCAGGGTGGCGAGGAATGTGAGGAAACCCTCCAGCATGGAGGACTGCTCTGCCTTTTGGGGCTGCTTCAGCGGTGCCGTCTCCAGCCACTGGGACACGTCGAACAGCTCGATAGTGTTCTGCAGGAAAAAGTATTGCGGCAGATTGGTTGCGCAGATCTGTAGGAAAAACAGGTCCATGTCAGCCATCGAGTTGCAGAAATTGGCCTGTATGTAGGTCATGGCCTGGCCCTTGATCTGGAGGCCATTTCGCACCCATTTGCCAGCCAGAATCTCGTAGAAGAAGCTCTGAAAAAAGGAAAAAATTGTACAAATTAGTGATTTGAAAATAACGGAAATATCGTTCAGTGTGCGATATATCCCCTCTATTGATGACAGAGCCATCAGTTATCGAAACGAGTTTGGAATGCAACTCTAAACTGCCCAAGCCAAGCAGACATACTGCTGGCTCACTTACACTTATGCTGCGACCCATGCTTGCATGCTCTCCCTTCCGAGCAGAAAGAACTGTAAACTGCAAACCAAAAGAGAAACACACAACCAACATAGTAATAACAGCACACAGACGCATTTCACATCCATGTGAATTGAAACTGTCTCGTGCCTGTCTGTATGCGTGCATTTTAATCAATCTAAGTTAGTATCAGTCGCAACAGCGAGAGCATCTCTGCTGTCTCTCCGTTGTTGTGGTATCCCGCATTCGTTTTTCAGATTTCAACGGGTGCAGTCGCGTGCGAGCGTTTGCGTGTGTGTCCGTCTCCATCTCCATCTCCGTGTCCCCGTATATAACAAATTTTCGTATAGTCAATCTCAACATTATAATTTCTAAGCGCACACACACCCGAACCCACACACGCAGCAGCTCAGCCCACACACCTGCCCAACTCAAGATGCCAGCAGCAATGAAATGGTGGATTTCCTTGTCTCTGGCCTTGCTGGTAACACTCCAGCAGCCCGCCCCAACAACGGCCGTGATCGAGGATGTGCTGGACATCATACACGTGGTGAAGGAGGTGTCCACGGGCATACTGAAGGCCTGGGACATTGTACAGTCCTCGCCTTTGGCGGCCAACATAGACTTTCCTCTAATGCGCGAAAAGCAGCGTAAGGTGCTGCAGCGCCTTAAAGAGGTCACCCGGCAGATAGACCAGACCGAGGAGCAAGTAATGCATTGAGAGATTAACCACTCATCATCGTAAAGTAATCCACCATCCGACCACTTTCAGCACGCGGAGTATGTGGCCCTGGCCATAGATACGGTGACCAGCCACATGAATCTGAATGCCCCCATCCTGGCCAAGATGAATGACATCGGGGACACTGTCAACCGGATTTCGTCGCGCTACCAGCAGATGCAGAAGTACGAGGCCCACAAGGACAAACTCGAGATGTCCACCCTGGTCACTTTTGCAGAGTGGACAGTCTCGCCGAATGCCCATTCGGTGCACCACCTGATGGACCGCCTGCATCTCACGCTCTTCGGAAGCGAGGAAAAGGCAAACACGACGGGCACCAGCAGCAGCCTGCTCGCCCATCTGGCGACCAGCTATGAGGTAACTCTTCCTAGACACTGATAATATGTAATTCCAGGCGGCATCAATCTGCAGAGTGTGTGCGAATAGTGAATTCATTTCCTAGATGATTCATTCGCGTTAGGTTAAGTTGTTTCCCAGAATTGGGCGGGCGTCTGGGTCCCCTAAACTAAACTCGACTTTCCGGTTGTGTCTTCGTGACGATCTGTTTGTATATTCCGTATTCTCTGGATCTCATCCCTCTTCATTTTCGACTTTCGGCTGGGCAAAAGAAAGTCCGCGCCGCCGATTAGTCATCATCGGCTTCGTCATAACGGTCAGCAAAACCAAGACAAAGCTGAAAGCTCTGAAAGCTCACGCACTTTATTCATTAATTTTGCTGTCCAAAAACTGGTACGCGAAAATCGTTGCAATTTTTCGCCCCCTCATTTCTTTGTGTGTATGTATACGCACAAAGAGGTCAAAGGTCTGGTGTCAACAAAGACTACACAGTCAACAAACAAACAAACAAAATGACAACAACACACGACAGAGGGCATTGCAGCAACGCCGCCCCCATGCAGAGCAGAGCAGAGCATAGGCTACAGCTCTTTGTTTGCATTGCGTCAAAGAGAGATGGATACATCGAGAGAGAACGAATGCTGAGGGAGAGCTTACGCACTGCAGTACAAGACCTGAGAGAGCGCAGACCAACAGAGTGAGGTGCTTGCACCTGAGAGAGCTAGCGAACAGCTGTTGTCCATGCCAATTAGATGGCGTGACGTCACTAAAACCCACTTTCTAGATATCGACTGGATTATTTCATGCGATGTGGTGCGGGGTGCGGTGCCAAAGTGATCGCAGAAAATAAAACAATCGTACAGCACGTAGGGGATACGAAATCTGCTCGAAATGTAGCGTACGGGAACAGTCTTTTCAACCGAATAAGAATCAAACGATTTTGCTCAATTTTTTTGTGGCATGGAATTACACACTGGGATTGCGGACGTTCGCTCACTCATCCATACACCAAACGCTGTCGATGTATGCGGGCGTGTCTGTGTCTGTGTCTGTGTGTTTACGCTTCCCATCGTCTGGCAAGAAAACAGAAACAGCTACAACAATACAAAAAGAGCTTCAGTCAGCGATTTTTAAACGCACCAATACAAACAAGCGAGCACTCTCAAACGAGCAAGCACACACCAACACACAGGCACTGGGAGCGGAGCCAAGAGCGGAGCGCTTTGAAACAGAAACAGAAAAATGACAGTGGCAGAACGGCACCAGCACTCAGAACACACACAGAACAAACCGAAAAAGTGAGCGAATTAAAATAAATCGCAAAAAGTGCGGACACACATTTATCCGTTTTGCTTTGGAATACAAAAAAAATATACAACTGCAAATGTGCCTGCACTGTGCTGTTGCCCACATTCCAGCCTCGTCGCCTCACACAGCAGCAAGCTACAAGCAACAAACAATACACAAATTGCAGCTATAAAAGCCTGCTACGGTCTTTGTCTTAAAACGAGACTCGACTCCAGTGCCGAGCTGGCCAGAGAGACAGAGATTCCACATCAACGACGAAAAGTAGTTGTGTCCAGCAGGAAGCACTGGCCAACTAGCAAGCAGAGCAACTGAACGGCCTTCCTGCCTTCCACGCAGAGTGTGAGGAAATCGTGTACAAAATAAACGAAAGAGTCGCGGAAACCCCCAGTATTTGCTGCGGATAAGTGGCTGCCTATCAGCACAGCACAGCACAGAACCGACGAACCAAGATGGCGGCAGCGTCGGCCGCTTTCCAGGGCCACAGACCCATGGATCTGGTCGTATTCGTATTCGTATTGCTTGCCCTGGCCACATTGGGGGGAGTCGTCAGCGTAAAACGCACACCCATGCTGCAGGTGGATGCCCTGCGCACCGAATATGTAAGCCTGGAGCGGGATCTCTGGGAGTATCTGAAGAAGACGGCCAACAGTCAGAACAACAAGCAAACGCAGCTGCGCAAGATCTTTGTCTCGCACCGTGACTTCAATGCGAAACCCTTCATGGAGCACACCTTTGGGGTGCAGCGCTACGAGATTCTTAAACACTACGAATGGTCGGTTCTGGAGCGAGAGCTGGAGCACATAAGCCAACTATTCGAGGAGTACAAGGTACAAAAGACGATCAAACACACGAGAGATGAGAAGTTAACTTTCTTTCTTTTGAATGGTACCGCCACCCCACAGGACACATTGGCCAAGCAGAACAACAGCGGCCAGCTGGATGAGAGTGACATTCTTGATCTGACCCAGAAGGTCTTTCGCGAGAGTAACACTGCCCGCATCCTGCAGGAGATACATCGTGTGATGGTCCAGCAAACACTCTACTACAGAGCCATGGTGGTTAGTCAGCAGCCAAGATCCGTTCCCTCCGTTCGCTCCGTTCGCTCCGTTCCCCTAGGCGACGCGAGGTACCAGGTACCACAGTGTCGGGCTCTGGGGAACATTCCGATAATTGGCATGTTATTTCAAAAATTTAACAGCCAGATGTGCGCTGATTAGGTGTTCCGTAATCAATAGGGGGGAATGCATGCGCGCCGCGCCTCACGGTTAATGGCTCTGCGGCCGGAACGGCAGAAACAGATGGCACAGGGCTGTTGATATCGTTTCGAGTAAATGCATTTTGTCCATTTTCCAGGCCTCCACGAACGAAATATGCAACACCCAGCAGTCGGCGCAGCAGTTTGTGCACTCTCTTTATGCGGACATCGCTCTGACCGAACTGAAGGCCTACACCATGATGGAGTTCTCGTGGATGATGCTCCGGGTCTATGGCAAGGGCAATTTCACGCAAGAGGCTGAACTGATGCGCACCGACTACGAGCGGCGCACGGAACGGACGCTGAAGCTGCTCAAGGACGTGATGACGCGGGCCGATCGTATTGTCTGGCGCTGTGATCCCAAAAAGCATGAGGCTGGCGTCACCTACGACGAAGTGACGCGCCTGCTCCAGGGCTACATCGAGAACGAGGTGGATCTAAACAACGAGGAGACATGCCGCGAGACCTGCTCCTTCTATCAGTCGACCCGCAGCGAAGGCTGCTACAAGGATCTCTACTGCGCCCGTCAGCCCAGGTGCTCGGGGCGGCTGTACGACTGCCAGTTTGTCGATTCGGACATGTGGGTGTGCCCCTCGCCCAAGAACAGCACTAGGCGCTACGAGTACATCGAGTACGAGAACGGACGCACGCTGGGCCGGCGGGCAAACTGTGTGCGTGGCACCACCAAGGTTGACAGCTGGTGGCGGTACATCTTGTGGCATTGCAGCTACTGCTTCTGCATGTGCGACGAGCAGGGCCTCAAGTCCGATCGTTTCTTCAATCTGCGCGAGGCAGTGTCCGATGTGAAGCGCAACAGGTGAGCAGAGATCCCATCCAGAAGGAGGGAGAAGGATCAAACAAGGCTAGCCTAACTCCCTAACTTTGATACTGATGTACTTTCTAGGGTCGTAACTGGACTGCGTTTTGTGAAGAAGAACCGCATTTTCCATCTGCAGATACAGGAGGGAGAGCTGCTGCCGCGCGGCGGCATCAACCATACGACTCTGTCGTGGAAGCCCGTCGAGAATTATAACATCTTCGACCGGGACGTGAAGAAGGGCACCGACTATCACACCCTCAGCTACGAGAGCCGCTCCGTTGATCTCGACGATGTCAACACGGACGACAACAGCTTTGTGGTCACCGGCGTGCGTTTTCGTGTGGTGGGGGCCCATCTAAATCTGGAGGCCTGCTACAGCGAGTTCGATTTCAAGACGGGCCAGCTGCTGCAGCCGGAGGCGAACAGCTATTGGAAGTCCAACGACAACACCGATGTCAGCGGCGACAGCAAGACGCGCAGGTGATTATCCATCATCCATCCAAGGCAGCATTCTTGAGCCAGAATCTGACGATCTCTCTATCTCTATCTATCTGTGCAGGGAAAAAGTGAGCCTTTCTAATGCGGACGTGTCCACTCGTACCATCACCTACTCCATACCTCAGTCGCGCCACAACCAGTACATCGAGTTCACAAACACGGGCCTCGATAAGGACGCGGCCCAGAGCACAGTCCCATTCATGGATGTCCAGGATGTGATCTCGAATCCCGCAGTGCCCCTGTCAGGCATTGGCATCTACTACAAGGGTCGCAACGGCTATGGCGGCTTCCTGGGGCCCAAGATCATCACCTACGACTTTACGCCCCATGTCCAGGTGCCCAAGAACAAATATTAGGGAGATCAGATCGAATGATCCACGTATTTCCATAGCTTTCCTACTTGTAATACTACTACCTACAGAATACACACCTTTTGCAATTACTTTCGTGTGGTCTTAGTGAGAGGACTCGAATCAAAGACAAGAACAAGAGAATATTAACTACAAAATATTGGAATTAGCCATAAATAAAGAGAACAAAACAAGCCTCGAAATAAGCTTCTACCAAGGACCATCATGCGGGTAGTACTGATCTCTCAGCTGTATATAACGTGGCGGTTTCACAGGGAGGGATTTCAACCACGGCGTCTAATATGTACGGCTTAGCCTCGATTAGTGCGATATATGTATATATATCACGCCATCACGCACCACCGCACACATACGCAGGAACCTGAATGAGGGTAGTACTGCAAGATATTGCAGGAGGAACGGGTACGGTACCGGCGCACGGGGTACTGGGCACTGGGCTATCCTTCGCCTCGCTTCGAGCAGCAATTTGTATACTGTTTTTGGATTCTTGGGACCGAATCAGCTGCCCAAGGCAGCCTCGAGTATTGAGAGGGACCCCGCCATAGAATATTGTGTAGTCTTTCACGGAGTGCAAACTGCAACCGAAAACTCACCTGAACACGGAGCGGATGAATCATCAACAGCGGCAAGAGGTAAGGACGCGAGGGCAGCACTTCGCTCAGGGGAATGCCCATTTTGGTGACCGCCTGACAGACAAAGGCGGCCAGATACCGATGCAGCGGAAAATGGAATGAGGCCTGCATCATTTCCTCCTGCAAAAACAAGTATGAGAAAAAGTATGTAAGAGATGAAGAGCAGAAGAGCAGCAGAAACGCACCATTGAGATTCTGACCTCCATAAAGTAAATCGAATCGAGCCACTCGTGCAGCGTCGTCACACAATAGTTGATGATCTTTTTGGCCAGATGGGCATGAGTGCCGTCCTGCAGATGGGATATGATCGACCACATGGGATAGGCGCTGGCCTCCAGTTCGCAGGAGAAGGCCGCATAGTAGCTGTTAGGTTCGAATTCCACATGGGAGCCCGTCTCCCGGACATTCACGTTCATGCCCTGAAGCATTTGGAGGAACTGAAACCACATGTCGATGAGGTTGTCGTCCCGAAGAAAGACCAAGGCCACCGACTCGTGCGATAGCACGTTATTGAAGTCCGAGACAAGCGGCCAATAGCAATGATCCTTCATCACCTGGCGCGTACAGTCGATGACAAAGTGAAAGTTCTTGGCGGGATCTACCAAATACAAGATACAGATACAGATACAGGTTCAGTGTGCTCTCTGGCGCTTCCCTTACCGTGCAGTGTATTCTGGATGAGAATCTTGGACATCATTAGCTTCAGGCTGATAATCATAACATGCAACAGCGACAGCTCGTTGACCATCTTGAGGGCCAAGCTCTCGTTGGAGAAGAGCTGAACGCTCATGTGGACCACGCGGTTGCTTAGCGTGTCCGGATCGCGTGACATCTCCAGCACGGACGGAATTCGGCTGTAGTGCATCACAAAGGTGCGGGTCAAGTGTTCCTTGAAATGGAAAAAAGTCAAATCGAAAAGTCAATGCATATGCTCGAGCTATCACTCACTTTGTAGTCCTGGTCGGGTAGCATATTGAGCAGAAAGCAGACGAGCGTCTGGGGGAACTCGAACTTGAATGTCCAGAATATGAACTCCTCGAGTAGAGTGGTGTGGACCAGCTTTTCGCAGAGCGCCGGCAGGTCACGGTACTCGTCGGGTGGCTCCGGATTGGGGAACCGATTGACCGCGTCCTCGTACTTTTCGCGATTCGCCTTCAGGAATCGTCCGTTGCGTGTGTCCTGACAGGGCGTCTCCATAAAGTAGGCGTACACCTCGTGATTGATCAGGGTGCGCGTCATCACCTTGCGCATGATCTCGCCCATGTTGTTCAGGTCGATCAGCATATTGGCGAACTCCTCGCACGAGTAAGAGGTCATGGCGTGCACCTGCAGTGAGGTGTCGCTATGCTCACGAAAGTGCTGCAACAGGCGGAAGAGCAGCTTCGGCATGATGGCCTCGGCCACGGCCAGCAGATTGTTGGGCACGGGATCGCGATTCACGCGATTATTGATGCCATGGTCACTGCAGAATCCTTCGGCCTTCATCACGGACGTGTCGCCGCAGTCGCAGGCGCCGCCAGCCTGGGACAAGAACATGTTAAAGTCATGGTTGGTGTGGTTGCCCTTCTTGAAGCAGTCCCGACAGATGGACATGCAGGGCGAGATCCCGCAGGTGCGGCACCGATAGGCCACCACATGGGGCACCCACACAAGGCCGCACTTGGCGTGGTTGTCATAGCTGCGCACTGCAAATGGAAATCAAGAATCGCTTAGTTTTTGGTATTGGTATTGGTATTGGTTTTGGTTTTGGTTTTGCTTTTTGGGGTAAATGTTTGATGATGCGGCAAGGCTGCGCTGCGTGCGAGTGTGTATGGCGCTGCCTTTGCCTCTTGCCATGGCTATTGCCATTGATTTGATAGGGTTCCTAAAATAAATGATGCACTCATTTCGGATTGCTTAGTTAATTTCTTCGTTTGTAGCTTGTTGCGTGACTTGTTGTTGTCTTGGGGCGTAGCGGACCTTGCTCGCTGTGGATGTGGCTGTGGCTGTCGCCATATCGCCATCGACGATAAAAAGGTCATGCGGAAGGAAATCAGTCGAAAGCAGCAACCAGTAAAGACAATAGCGAGCGCAGCGAAAAATTGATTGACAATTTTCGAAATGGCAATCGATCGCTCGATCGATCGCCAGACAAGTTGGCAACTCTCCGCACTAGCACACACACACACGCACACACGAAAATCCATACGCATACGCACACTCACTATACCCATCCCGCTCTGTTCAAGCAAAAGAACTTTTGGACAGAGAGTGAAATCCGAATGAATCAAAAAACGGCGAAAGCGCATTGGAGGTAACGGTGTGACAGGGCGGGGCGTGAGGCGGTACGGTGCGGGGGCCATGGGAACGGCGCATACAGAGGCAAGCAGAAACAATGAAATAACGGTCAGGCAATTTCTGTACACATGTATAAGCGTGTGAGTGATAAGGATGACATGATGTTGATGACAAACCGCAATATGCAATGGCAGTCTGATAACATTTTGGATTGTCGAAATCTACGCAGCAATGGACGGACGAACATGCGACAGAGTCGGGGTAAAGTTAGAGAGTCCCACAAGTGTCTGTGTGTCGTCTGAATGTTGGTACATTTTACATATGCAATTGTATAGATCTCACAAATGTTCTTCATTTCTAGCCATTAACATTCACACACACACACACACAGGCAAATACACGTTTTTTTAGTAAAACAATTGAAAACAAACACAAAAGGTAGGACACCTTCCAATGCTCTTTCGCCCTTTATTCGCCGCACAATGGGTGCAATCATGCGCGCTGCACGAACCTCATCTCCCCCAGTCGAGTGTACTATTTTCTGTAAAATAGAGCAACACTCCAGCAAAACGGTGACAGAGAGGTGCCAGATCCAGATGCTAGATGTGCATGCTTGTATGTATGTGTGCCTACGGTGGACGGATGCGCCTAGATGGGACGCTGCCTGCTGCTGCTTCTGCTGCTGGATAAGAATATTACGCAAGGCAAAACTGCACAAGAACAGCTGACACGGCGGCAGCGGGCGGACGGACGGCTACAAGGTGTCAAGCTGCAGTCCCCACTGTGCGTTTAGGGTATGTGTACACACACATGCATGCACACATTGAGTTAGTGTGTGAGCGAGTGAGCTGACAAGTGGGACAAACAACAGAAAAAAGCGCAACGATAAAAGCAACCTAGAGTTTGGCGACTTACGCAGCCTGGCACCAAAAATTATAATAATAATAATAAAATTGTCTGCAGCAGCAAATGCAGGAAAGCAGAGCATTGGCAAATAGATGATTAGTCGCGATTAAATTGGGCAAATTTGCGAGAGTGAACTCTGTAAATGCGGGATAAACTTATATGTACATACATATATTTTCATGTATTTGTTATGTATATGTTTGTAGGTATGTTTTTCTGTTGCCATGGTGGTGCACTCTTCACGCTGCCTTGCACCTTGGCTACCTTGCTGTTCACTCCCTTGCGTGCCCTTTACCATTTACCACAGACACGACACCACACACGCACACACTTGCACACACTCCAACTCATATATATGCTGCATAGAGCGCAGGCACATATGCAAGTGTGTATATCCCATCCCACTCACACCTCGGGGTCCCTCTTAGGGGCAACGGACTGCCTGCCGCCAACCGCCTGCCGATCAGCTGACACATGGATATGAACCAGTCGCCGCACTCTCCTCTCTCTCTCTCTCTCATCCTTCTTACTACGAATGAGTACTCACCAATCTTGACAAACTCCTGCGGTGTACGACCACCGGCGATTAGCCAGCGTATCCACTCGATGTTGTCGGGATTATCGATGGGCGTGCCTGGATTGAAGAGCGTATCCATAATGGAGTCCAGATCGGGTGTGGGACTGCCGCGGCAGCACTCTGTGTTGATGAGGGCGGCCACCTCCTTGCGGCTGCGTAGGCTGAATGAGGAGGTGCCAAAGAAAAAGCTCGGCTTGGCGCCAGCATCCTCGCCAGCTGCTGCTGCTCCAGCAGCCGAACTCCCGGTTCCATAGTGTCCACTGCTATTTGAGCTGCTGCCACTGCCAGTTGCACCGCCCGCCGCAGAAGCTGCTGCGGCGCTTGAGTAGTTGTCATGCAACGGCGAACGAGAATTGCCAGCTCTAGCTCCTGTGGCAGTGGCAGTGGCAGTGCCGCTCCCTTCCCCAATCGTGCGGGCAGAGGCGGCGGTAGCAGCGGCACCGCCACCGGCACCGGTTGCACTATCACCCGAACCTACGGACACATGGCCCGCCGCCTGCACATAATCCGATGACAAATCCATATCGGAATCGTCATCCTCATCCTCGTCCACCATGGGCTGGACCATGGCCCGTGCCCTGTCCCCATCATCGTCCTCGTCATCGATGCTGATATCGGCATTTGACAGGTTGTCATCCTCGTCCATGCCTGTTCCTGTTTGTGGACCACCTTCTGCTTCTGCGTTGTTTTGTATTTTGGTGACGTCGCGGACGACGTCGCTACTCTCGGGCGATTCTCTAGGAAAAGATGCCCAGAGATCCACGCCGATTCTGCTTCAGCTTCTTTGGGCGTCTCGTCTTGCGTCCGTCTTTTCGTTCCGTTCGGACTTTTCTTTCTTTTTTTTCAAACAAGTTTTTTTCTTTGCCGTTCTTCTTCTTCTTCCTATACTACTGCCTCGTTGAGCAGCAGTCGGTGATTCTTTTCTGGTTTTTTTTTTTTTTTTTGTGTGTTTGGCTCGGCTTAAACTTGAGTATAGAATTCACTTGAGAATTTAGACGTTTAGATGCATGGGAATGTAATCCCTAAAAGTGATTACGGAGAATTTCACAACACCGAACGAGAACACACTTGACTTTGACTCACTACTCACTGACACTGGGGATTGCTCAGCTCGAGCCGCTCCAACATCTCCGCCTTCTGTGTTCTATGTTCTTCGCTCTCTTGACGTTGTTCGCCCGACCTGCTACATCCCGTCCGTCCTGTGAATGGGGACGGTACGACACGGTGCAGTCGCACTCTGGACTCGGACTCGGTCTCGGTCTCGGTCTCAGACGCGGACTCGGATGGGGTCCGTCGCGTGGGAGGATTTCGATTTTACGCACTTTTCACGGCACTTTATCCAGGAGTTTTAGTGAATAAGAAATCGACACATATACTTATCAAGCACCAATACACTCACGCACACTCACAAATATAACCAAATATATTATTCGTGCATTGAACTTGCCAATTACGATTATTTTCTCGTATTATCCATCAATTGGCTGCACTCGTCGGCTGTCCCGTGTCTGATGCTATCAATTGCGTATTATTGATGTTGCTAAGGTCCTCGCTAGTGCCTTTATTACTGCAAATTTTGATTTGCTCTACGAACCTACACACCACAGGCTGTATAATTGTATATGTATATGAATTTTATCTGCAATGCTATGCGGAGCTGATGGCCAAATAGCCAGTCACAGAGAGGCGTCGACACGATGACGAAAAGAAGAAGAACTGCTCGATAAAAGTAACCTGCTATCGAAATAAAGGTGCCGATTCGTGGTAAATACCACCCTGCTACTTGGTCTGGCCAGGTTACCGGTAATCAAAATGCAGCTCGCCTAGCATTCCACTCCATTCCCCCATCAACAGATTCAAATTCCGAGTTCCCGCCCAAGACTCTCCAATGCCGAATTGCACTCACTTTTCAGATTTTTTGTGTTTCTTCTACATTATCAGATGTATTCATAGTTATATAAAAAAATAACGCAGCACCTTGCTTCTATTGAATCGCGTACATGCGAGTGCATATAAGACCAGAGCCGATACAATGAGGAACAAGCAATGTACAGACGTTTACAGACGGCGACCACGACGACCGCCCTTCCTGCGGGTGGAATCGGATGGAATTGGAGTGACATCCTCAATGCGGCCGATCTTCATCGACGAGCGGGCCAAAGCGCGCAGAGCGGACTGGGCACCGGGTCCGGGGGTCTTGGTCTTGTTGCCTCCAGTAGCGCGCAGCTTGATGTTCAGGGCAGTGATCCCAAGTAACTTGCACTTCTCAGCAACGTCCTAAAAAGGAAAGAAAGGCTGATTAGAAGGATATTTCTTCTGAATTGTGGGCAATAATTACCTGAGCAGCCAACATAGCGGCGTAGGGAGACGCCTCGTCGCGATCAGCCTTGACCTTCATGCCGCCGGTGACGCGGGCAATGGTTTCGCGCCCGGACAAGTCCGTAACGTGCACAAATGTGTCGTTGAAGCTGGCATAGATGTGGGCCACTCCGAAGACGATCTCACCGTCGCGCACCTGGGGTCCCAGCGAGACCTGCACTTCCTCCTTCTGAACTTTAGCCTTTCTGGGAGCCATTCTGCAGTGTGTGGTCGATCAGCAGCTGTTGAGGAGAAGTAAATGCGAAACACACAGTTCAGTTGTCTGCTTTTAGGTCAGTATGCGGCGATGTCACTAGCAAAACAACAACAAAAATTCGGCACCATAACAAAAATATAACAAAATAATTTGGCGGCATCGACCCTGCCCAATGGCATTTTGTCAGTTTTAAATTTATGTTTGCATAGTCAATCGTTAGCACTAGTTGCTGCATATTGCCGTTTGTGCCGATCAGTTCGAAAACCGTATTATTTTTATAAATGTAAGAGGGAGAGAATCACAAACGAACCAAATGCGTTAACCGGATACGAAAAAAGAAAGCGACAACTTCACAGCTGATTCAGCGATGGAATGGATGTCATGACAGGGCTGCATTTCAGGGCTGCAACTTCTATCGGTGGTTGGTGCAAAATACGACAGCCCTGCAAAATATGGCCAAATTTGTAAACATTCGCAAAAATGTTAACAAAAACCAATATTTTACCCCAAATAATGTGTAAAAATTTTATTTACCGCTTACATAGGGTTCTTCAGCTTTATTACAACGTATATATGCATGGAAAATCTATTTTTACATACATAAACGCGATATTTTTGTAGTTTCAATAATGAAAAACACTTCAAAGAATTCGCACCGCTTAGAGACGGCGACCACGACGACCGCCCTTCCTGCGGGTGGAATCGGATGGAATTGGTGTGACATCCTCAATGCGACCAATTTTCATCGACGAGCGGGCCAAAGCGCGCAGAGCGGACTGGGCACCGGGTCCGGGGGTCTTGGTCTTGTTGCCACCAGTAGCACGCAGCTTGATGTGCAAGGCAGTAATGCCGAGGGTCTTGCACTTCTCAGCAACATCCTGGGAAGACAAACACGCGCTTAGATTTGGCTTGCACTTGATTTAGATTGACACTAACCTGAGCAGCCAACATAGCGGCGTAGGGAGAAGCCTCGTCACGATCAGCCTTGACCTTCATGCCGCCGGTGACGCGGGCAATGGTTTCGCGCCCGGACAAGTCCGTAACGTGGACAAAGGTGTCGTTGAAGCTGGCATAGATATGGGCCACTCCGAAGACGATCTCACCGTCGCGCACCTGGGGTCCCAGCGAGACCTGCACTTCCTCCTTCTGAACTTTAGCCTTTCTGGGAGCCATTGTGAAGTTGTAAGTCGATCAGTAGCTGCATGGAAAGTATAATGGAATGCAAATGTTTTTATAAATGGGTCTGACATAGATCACAAACAAAACAAAAAAAAAAATTGCACAACAAAAATTAACCAAATACGTTCATGCTGGGCATTTTGGGTTGGTTTTTCATTAGGGCCACCAAGGAGCCGCCACCGGCACATATTAATTGAGCCTTAAGCGGCTTTAAAGTGCATTTTTTTACAAAAAATTGGTAGAAAAAACATTAAACAAACCACTTGCGTGAACCGGATATCAAAAAAGGAAGCTGTCGTAGCTGTCAGAAATCCAGGGTTGATTTTCAGTCACATAGGTATGGGTAGATGGCCCGCTCATGGTTGCATTTTACTATCGAACATATTTAATCCACACAATTTCTGCAATAGTATCGATATGAACCGCAACTCTTACTTTCGATAGATATTTTCCATTATCACAAGACTCAAAAAACCAAAACAATACAAATTAAGTCTTAACCTGGACAACGGCCTGCCTACGTGCGTGGAAAAATAATAAAATAAAAAAGCATAAGTATAATGTCGTGGGTTGCCGACTACGAATATACATGGGCAGAGAGGATTTCTATGCGGGCCCTTAGGACTTGTGGCCACATACCCAAACACGTCGCCTTCGTCATGGACGGCAATCGTAGATTTGCCCGCTCTCAGCAGATAGATAAGATAGAGGGACACTCGCGTGGCTTCTCGAAGTTAGCGGACTGCCTCCGCTGGTGCCTGGACCTGGGAATAAGCGAGGTGACCACTTTTGCCTTCAGCATCGAGAACTTTAAGCGGTCCAGCGAAGAGGTCGAGGGCCTGTTCAACCTTGCTCGGGACAAGTTTGCAAAGCTGCTGAAGGAGACTGACCGTCTGAACCAGCACGGGATTCGTATCCGGGTGATCGGCAACATTGGACTGCTGCCGCTGGACCTGCAGAAACTCGTTGCCACTGCCATGCTGAGTACGGAGGTCAACGACAAGCTCTTTCTGAACGTAGCCTTTTCCTACACCTCTCGCGACGAGATCACCCAGGCGCTGGAGACGGTGCTACAGCAGGGCAATAATTTCATCAGCGGGAGTAACATAAGCGAGCGCCTCCTGGAGGAGTGTATGTACACGCGGCACTCGCCTGCCCCGGATCTGATCTTTCGCACCTCGGGCGAGACCAGGCTGAGCGATTTCATGATGTGGCAGGTGGGTAAAAGTCACAGTACCCGACTATTGCATCGGCATTCATTGGGTTCATTGTTTCAGCTAAGCGGATCGGTTCTGTACTTCAGCAATGTCCTGTGGCCGCAGATAACGTTCTGGAACTTTTTGGCCAGCATCCTAGCCTACCAGCGGGACAGATACCGGCTGGAAAAGTTTAGGCGGGCGGAACAAATTCAGAGCGCACAATTGGCCAGGACGAGCGACTTCCACAGCGAGCGGGTGCAGCAGTTTCTGCAAAGCATGGATGAGGATCGGCGGAAACTGCTTGTCCGGCTGGCCTCCAGCAAAATGTGTTAGATAATTGTACATAAACTAATAAAAAATATTGAAATGCCACACATATTGTGTTTTTGTTTTGAACAACGAGGTTGCCACTGCTCTGCGATAGTCCGTGGGGACGTACTATCGCGGTGTAGCAGATGGTGTATACATCGCTAGTAGTGATGTAAATTTGAATGAAAACATCGATGTCGATGTCCATCGATGTTGTCAAAATCAAACATCGATGTTGGATTGATACATCGGATTTATTCTTCGATGCATCGATGTATGACCGCGAAATCAGGATCTGAAGACACGGCGACAGCCTCTGATGATTGCGATGGGAAAATTAGTGACAGGCAGTTGTGGTACTGTTTCTGATACGGAGTTTTATTGAACAAATGGATCTCCTTATATAGCTAGCAGTATAACTCTTGTTGTATGGGAAGGAACGCACAGGCTCCATGTGAGTGTATTTTTAGATAGGGTGCACTTACTCTGTACGGGGGTTACATTTCAGTGCATTTACTTAGGTACTTGGCAGCAATAGAGTAAATAGTTTATTGCTTCACCCTTTTTGTTGGGTTCGAGTTTACAAGTGCAATTGTCTATTCTTAGTTGCTAATGTAATTTTCGTGTCGTCATATTCATTGACATGAAGTTACATGGACAATTGTATTTATGAGTATTTGTGTATGAGATTGTACTGTATATTCTGTAATATTAATAAGGTATATGTCTGTGACTGAACAGTACTCTTCATACCTTCCCAAACACACAACGGGTTGCCTTCGAATGATGTTAACGGCGTTCGCAGTTTCATATTTAAACAAATGTATACCATCTATAGTAAATTTGATTCATTTTAAGTCAAATATGTTTACTTTATTTGACATTGCTGTGTTGCTGCTTACAGAAGACAAATACGCAATGATTTGAAATTAAACGATCGATGTTTTGCAAAACATCGATGCATCGCTCAACATCGGTACCAGCAAAAACACCGGAAAACATCGGTAAACATCGGCAAAAAAACATCGATGCTCGATGCAGCGATGGGTTTTTACATCACTAATCGATAGTAGCAACGATTGTTTTACAACTCAACTTGCTGCTACAAACGCGTTTTTTTTTGTTGTACAAATCTTAAATAGAATTAGTTTCGAGCTCATTGTTACCACCTCCGTAAACTTTAGATAGTTTTAATACAACTTTCTAGTGAAAGATTGAAAAATAATTAAATACCTCGCCAATCCACGGGCGTGAGCGTAACGACGACGGAGAGTACAAAAAAAAAACCGAAGAGGTAACGAGCAAATCGGACGAAAAAAAGCATAAAACCAAATACCAATATAAGCGTACGCATACATGCAAAAAAAGTCATCAAGTCGAGTTTAAAAGAGCTGGGAAAATTTCGCAAAGTGCAACCACAGGAAAAAAGGTAAGTCAAATGCATTTCTTGTATGTGCGGCTGTTCTCGGCCTTTACTCTCTCACTGGTGCTCTCGTCTACTCTATCCCTTTCTCGCTCAGACCATGCATTTTGCCGTAGCGATGCTGTATTGATTTTTTCTCCGTGGTGGGTGGGTTCGGGATGCGGTCAACCTGAGCCACACGCTTTCCTTGCCAGCGAATCAATTTTGGGCAGAGTTGCGTTTCATCCGCTGCATCTTCCTAATCATATTTGTGCTCAGGCGGGCAGGAATAGAGAGAGAGAGAAACAGAGATGGATGGCATGCAAGAGTGCTGATGGCTGAACAGTTATAAAAGTGCAAAGTCGCACTCTCTCTTTAATTCCGTTACGTCTCTCTCTATCCCACTCTTACGCTGTGTGTTTTGTGTTGTGTGTGTGTGCGTGCGTGCGTACGTGCGTGTGTGTCGTGTGAGCGGGTGTTTGTGTGTTTATTTCACTTGACTCTTCCTCTCTCTCTCTTTTGTCCCGTTTTACTAGCAACAGGAGCAGACGCGCCATCATTCACAAATCGATCGCAAAAGCCGAGCATAAAACACAGACATGTATGCCGGAGCATATGCACCCAACACTGGCGGCGTACAGCAGCACACAGGAGGCGGCTACTACGGCAATGGGGCCGTGGCTGGTGCTGGCGGCAATGGTCAGCGTCGCGACCGTCTTTGCTATCCACGCAACAATTTTGCCGGCGCTGGCAGCGGGGCCGCTTCGTTGAACGGAGCCGCTGGGGCGGCTGGCGGCATGCACTTTAGCCAGCACTATGGTGTGATGGCCTACGGCATACAGAGCGGCATCAGTATGGGTGGCGGTGGTGCCGGTACCGGAGGCAATCCGTATCGCGGCGGAAACACCGTACAGAATGGCGGTGCCTTTGGCAATGGAGTGGCTGGCGGTGGCGCCGGCTTCCAAGGCGGACTGCACGGAAAGAGTCCCAACTACACACAACGCTACCAGAAGCCGCACAACGGAGGCCTCGGCAACGGGGGCGGCGGCGGTGGTGGCTATCAGGCCGGCGGCTACAACGCCGCGGCGCTGGGCATGCTTTCCAAAGAGGAGCGTGCCGAAATCCAGCGCGAGAAGGCCAAGAATCCGGGCCGCAACCTGGTCAAGCCCAAGTGGGAGCAGCTGCAGCCCTTCCCCAAGAACTTTTATGTCATCCACCCGAATACGTTGAACATGTCGGAGCAGGCCGTGGCCGAGCTGCGTCGCGAGCTGGAGATAACTGTCTCTGGCAATGACCTGCCACACCCGGTGGCCAATTTTGAGGAGTGCTCGCTGCCGGCGCACGTCATCGACGAGATGAAGCGACAGGGCTTTACCAAGCCCACGGCCATCCAGTCCCAAGGCTGGCCCATCGCCCTCAGCGGCCGCGACCTGGTCGGCATTGCTCAGACCGGGTCGGGCAAGACGCTGGCCTACATGCTGCCGGCCATTGTGCACATTAGCAAACAGCCGCCGATACTGCGCGGCGAGGGACCCATCGCCCTGGTGCTGGCACCCACTCGGGAGCTGGCCCAGCAGATCCAGTCGGTGGTGCGTGACTACGGCCACCTGTGCCAGCCGGAGATCCGTCACACTTGCATTTTCGGTGGCTCCTCGAAGGTGCCGCAAGCCCGCGACTTAGAGCGCGGCGTCGAGGTTATTATTGCCACGCCGGGACGGCTGATCGACTTCTTGGAGAACCGCAACACCAACCTGGCCCGCTGCACCTACCTGGTGCTGGACGAGGCCGATCGCATGCTCGACATGGGCTTCGAGCCGCAGATCCGCAAGATAATCGAACAGATCCGCCCCGATCGACAGGTGGTCATGTGGTCTGCCACCTGGCCGAAGGAGGTGCAGGCCCTGGCCGGAGATTTCCTCAACGACTACATCCAGATCAACATTGGGTCAATGAACCTCTCGGCCAACCACAACATTCGCCAGATCGTCGAAATCTGCACGGAGATGGAGAAGCCGCAGCGCATGGTGCGGCTGCTCAAGGAGATCGCTCCGACCAACAATTCGGCCAACAATGGCAACAAGATCATCATCTTTGTGGAGACCAAGATCAAGGTGGGTTGTGGAAACTTTCGCAAGCTCAAGTACGCGTACAGGCTGTCGGCTAACGTTATTTTCCCTCCTTTCCCGTTTCTGTTCTGTTTAGGTGGAGGACATCTTGCAGATCATCCGCACCGAGGGCTATATTGCCACTTCGATACACGGGGACAAGACACAGAATGAGCGCGACTCGGTGCTGAAGGACTTCCGCAATGGCAAGTCCAACATATTGATTGCCACAGATGTGGCCTCGCGCGGTCTCGATGTCGAGGATCTGCAGTATGTGATCAATTACGATTATCCAAACTCGTCCGAGAACTATGTGCATCGCATCGGACGAACCGGACGCTGCCAGCAGCTGGGCACTGCCTACACTTTTTTCACGCCCGACAACGCGAAGCAGGCCCGTGAGCTCATCTCGGTTTTGGAGGAGGCGGGTCAGACGCCCTCGCAGGCCCTGCTCGATCTCGCCCGCTCGATGCCCAGCTCGGGCAACTATCGTGGCAATAAGCGCTGGAACAGCGCCGGCAACACCGGCGGCGGCGGCGGAGGTGGCAGCTACAACAACGGTGTCTATCAGCAGCGTGGAAATCCGCTCAACTATCAGGCCGGTGGAGGATACAACAATCGCGGGGGTGCCGCAACCGGTGGCTACCAGCAGTATGCAGCTGGCGGCAACGGTTACCAGCAGAATGGAATCAGCGCCGGAAACTGGAACCGCATGAACCAGCTGGGACAGGATGGCGGCAGCCGCAACGGGAGCACTTACCGCCCACGCGCCCCCTTCAACAATGGGGGACCGCGTGCCATTATGGGACATCAGGGCGGTGGCGCCGGTGGTACAGGAGGGGGCAGCCCACAGCCGCATTTGGGCCAGCAGGGCGGACCCTTCATACAGCAGGCGTACCGCAGTCGCGGCCAGTTCGTACCGCCGAATGCCGCCACCGGAGGCATGCCACCGCGCTTCCAGCAGTTCCCCAAGCGCGATTACCAGCAGCAGGGTGTGCCCCAGCAGCACTACCAGCCGCAGCAGCAGCAGCAGCAGGCGGGCCAGCAACAGCAGAAGTCCTCGAAGGATGAGACGTACGCACAGCAGCCGGCCGCAGTGGCCGGCTCCATGGTACACTATACGCCCACCAATTCGCCGCCGATTGCGACCGTGACCGCAGCAGCAGCAGCTGTGGCTGGACGCGCCACCGTGTCCGCTGGGCCGGGGGCTGCTTACATGTACGACGCCAACGGTGTGCTGACCACCACCGCTGCTCCGGGCACCAATCCGTATGCCAATCAGTTCAGCATGCCGGCCACCTACTATACGGCCCAGCATCACCAGTTCACGGCGACCGTGGCTGGTCCGGGACCGGGTCCGGCGGCTGCCATTGAGCAGGCGGGTCAGCATTAGGACTGCCTTATTATGCAGCCACCCACACAACAGCCGTAAGAATGACACCAATAACCAATAACAGCAGCAACAACAACAACATCAACATCAACAACACGGACACAAAATGGCAACAATTACTGAAGGAAGGAAAGAAAAAGGAAAAACATTAGCAGGAGGAGCACGAGCACGAGCACTCGCTAATAGCTACTCGCTAATCGCCGCTACTCCACACACACTCGATAGATAGCTCGTTCGATCGGACATTTTGGTTTCGTTTATCAATCTTAGTTATATTTCCGTCTCACTCAACCTATTCATATTCTCTGTTGGCTGTATATATGTATATGAGCAAGCGGGATGACAGCAGTGCAGAAGCTGCTGCGGCCACACAACATCAACAAAACACGGGGTAAGAGACCGCGAGTGCAGCCGTACATAATGCTTTAATAATCGTATACTCTATACATCCCCATTCCATCCATTCCCCCAACCCATTCCAGAGCAGGCGCAACAGTAGCAGCAGCAGCAGCAGCAGCAACAGCAGCAGAATCTGGAGCAGCACTTTATCATCGCCATCCTCGACCTCCATGATGAGGTAACGAATCAAAAGAAAAACAAAAAGAACGTTGATAATTATTAGTTATAGTTTCCCACTCTCGCATGTCCTTTGAATGCTTCGTAACGCTCTCGGTTAAGTAGGGTTTTTTACTTTTCGGAACGCACAGCAGACGCGAATCTAAAATGTAATCAAAATTGTTTCATTTGTTTTGTTTTTTAATGTGTAAACGAAAACCAAACCTACACAAACTCACAGACAAACACACACAAATACACAAACACCGTTATACCGTTATACCGTTGATAACAAAAGTTATATTCATGTTTAATCATGTACAAAAAACCACAAGAAAGTAACTTTTGTTGTTACTTTTCAATGTAATATACATTGGAGGGGGACTTCCCTTTCAACAAAGCCACTTGGTTGGTAGGAAATTAACGGTTTACTTGAAAAACAACAACACCCATACAAACACAGAAATTTGTAACAAACAGACACACAATTACAACAAAATGAAAACCGATCGAACAGCTCGACCAAAGAATGCAAGGTATAAGGCATATTTTGTCCTAAAAAATCAATAATAATAATGAAATGAAATGAAAAACCACAAAAGAAAATAGTTCAGATTTTGGGCAAAGGTTGAGGACAGGCAGCGCTGCTTTGGTAAAAAAAAAAAAAACAGTATGTAGAAATGGATAAAACAAAATCGAAAGAAACACATGCACACATATACATATACACACACATACAACATACATGTACACGAACACCAAAGCCAACACGCACGCGTATTACGGTTATCGTTTAGTTCCCGTTTTAAAGGCATATCATATGAAGAAATACCATATGCCCATGCCACCCATTCAAGCTTGATTTAATATGAAGATTGCAATACAACAAAAACGCTCATTTTTGAAACGAATTCGATTGTCCAACCAAACCCAAATCCAATCCCAATCCCACAACCAGAACCAGACCCAACGCCCAAATACTTCCCACAGAACATTCGCCTAAATTAATGATGTTTTTTCAAAAGTTCTATGCAAATACTTGACAAACAAAAACTACCAAGAAGCAAGAAGAAATTCAAATACAAATTTCAATTTCAACCATTCCAAGTTTAACACGAGATTTGAGTCAAAGAACAGGAAAGAACGTATAAAAAGAAAAGACGCCACATTCATCCATAAAGACAAGAAAAGCGAAAACGAAGAAAGTATTCGACGAAGACGAGGACAAAGACAAAGAAGAAGAAGTTGTGGAGAATCGAATGAAAATAATGATAATGATAATACAGTACAGCCAACATAATGCATATTCCAGATTATTCCAATTGAATGATTTTCCTTTAGCCAAATTTATTTGATTTGAAATTTTGATTTCGGTTTTCGAGTACGAGTTCGAGTTCGGTTTCGGTTTCGATATCGATTTTTCCTTTCCCGATTTCGAAGAAAAAACAGATCATTAAGAGTTTCATTGAAGTAGCAGTAAGTGGCGATAGCACCAGTAATACCAGTAATACATAGCTAGCAAGAAACCAGAGTAGAGTGGGCCTTCAGCAGTTGTCGCCTGTCGTCCAGTAGTAGATGCTGGCGCCTCGATCATCAGCAGCGTCGCCACACCACAGTACACCACAGCACACCATTTTCTACCCACAAATCAGTACAAAAGATGACGGAAAGATTTTTTTTTTCATTTAGCCGTAGGACAGAACAGAAACGAAACAAGGGATTATACAACAACAAAAAAGTAAAAGTAGATTAAATGATATACTACATGCATACATACAAACATATGTATATTCGTATATATTCGTTAGCCGAACCAAGTTTCCTTGAAACATTTCTCATTTTTAGTCCTCTATATACATAATACGTTTCTGTTTAGTAAATAGCAAAAGGGAAATAAGGGCAACCAGAGAGGGAGGAGGGTTAATGATGTGCATAAACACAATATACATTGTACACCTGTATGTACTACTCGTCTGTATCGAATCGTATCGTATGCCAACACAAGGATCTCTTTGAAAACAACCCACAAACCACAAAATGGGAAGGAAAACTAGATTTTTTACAAACAATAGATACTTAGTATCGATCGATGGACGACGGACGGATGGATGGTATAGAAGAGACATTGTTTGGATTATTGATAACGATTCAAATTGTTACCATTACATTACATTTCATTTCGTTTCGTTTCGTTACGTTGAGTACTGAATACATTTTGGGGTCTTTTTGAGTTACCGTTTTGAAGGGAGTATAGTACATATAGACAGGGTCCACTAAAATACTATTATTATTATTGTTATTATTCTTTGTATGTAGGGAGGATCCTCGAGGACACATATGCCAGGCGTAAGGAAGGTTTTGTTTTGTATTTTGTATTATTTCTTATTTCTTAATTATTATTTCGATGCAACCGAATTGTGATGATGTGATAGACTTATATAAACAAACAAAAATACAAAAAATACCAATTAATAACCAGTTTAAATGCAGCTTAGCAGAGCAAACCGCTGCAGGAGAATATGAGAATACGAATATGAATATGAATATTAATATGGATATATGTTATGTATTTGTATTATTGTCGTTGTCGCTAAATAGACAATGTCTGATGGCTATATATATGTATTATGGATGACTTGAGGCAAACATTCTTTTTTGAAGAAATAAAACTATAGAGCGCGATATTTGTATTGTATTTATCTATAAGTTGTTGTGTACACACTGCGAGACGGGGAAATCAAACAACAAATGACAAATCACAAACAAACAAAACAAAAAAAATCGAAAAACACTAAAACACGAAAAAATGAGAAAAAAAAGAGCAAAAGCCGTTGAAACTGATAAAATTTAAGAGAGTTACTAAAACTGAAATCCCCGAGTCCCGATTCCCGATCTCCGACCCCCTACTCCCCCCACCAAAAACAAAACAGAAAACGAAATGAAAAAATAACAAAAACAAAAAGAAGTTCCAATCCCCAAAATGGATGGGATTTATTGTTGTTGTTATTTCCTTTTTGTATGTTGGGGCACACTCTTCCACCTTGTCTTGATCGCTCTCTCTCTCTCTCTCTCTCTCTCTTCATCTCCCACTTACTCCGTCAGTCTCTCTCTCTCTCTCGCACTCTCCCAGTCTCCCTAGTCTCTCAATCTTCTTAATGATTTATGTATATATACATATGTACATATACAAGGACGATCGTGAATCGCAGATCCATATATACATACATACATACATGCATATATTTTTGAAAGTATAGAAATGCAACTTTTGAAAAACATTCAACCAAAAAGTATAAAACAACGTAACTAGAACCAAAAACAAATTGAACTCAATCGCCTGCGTGCCGCGTCCTGTCGCGTCACGTCGCGTCGTTTCGCCATGTGTTCAGAAAGCTTTCAGAAAGAAAGCACAGAAACACACAAACACAAAGTAAAACACGAGAAATTAAAAGGAAGACCGTTATTTCGTTAATTTGTTGTACAACTCTGTTTTGTGTTCGCTGAAACGCATAAATCTAAAATCGTTTCTCCACGCTTTTCGTTTAGTTTTTGCGTTGTAGCTGTTTGTTTTTACGTTTACGTTTTCTTGATTTTAGTTTCGGTTCAGTTTTCAACAAAAAAATGGAAAAACCAATATATATGTACATATGTGCATGCCTATGCATGCAAGCCAGGGCTGCCAGAGCCAGGGCTAAAAAACAAAAAACAAAAAGTGAATTGCATTTACCGTTACGATGCGGAGGTCGCCGCCAGACAGTGCGCGTCTCGCACAAGTGCCAAAATGCAAAAGAGAACGTGAACAAACTCTCGCACATGCCCACACACAGACGCACATACACACACACACACACACAAGAAACATACATACATACATACATAAATGCATAATTACCTAAAAGCATAATTTTAAGCGCCAAAGTTAGGAGTGGCTTGTGAGGGTACTGTACCACATACACTCGATGATTAGCAATGGACGCAAGAGCATTAGAAACTGTTGACAGAACAGTGCTGCTTGTTGCATTGTAAGTTATACACACATACATACATACATACATACATACATACGTTATATGAAAATTTGTATTCGGCCATAAATTGAATCAAATTGAAGCGGAAAGCTTACAAGTAACGTCAAAGAGTGGAAGTAAAAAGTAAACCAAAACCCATTGTGATACAGCTGCAAAATATAAAGAAAACAAAACACGTTAGAACCTAACGACGATAACAAGATGGTTTTATTGTCATTTACATACTTGTATTTCGATAGCGATTCGAAAAAGTAAGCAACCTACTGAGTCGAATCTATTATGAATTCAATCAAAAAACAACAACAAAAAGAACAAGAAAGCCAACAATTTATCCAAACTTGTTAAAAACATAACAAACAAAAACAAAAACAGAAGAAAGCACACACAGATACTCTGTTGATTTCGAATTTCGAACAATGAAAATAATGGTATGGAATGCAATGCAATGGAGAGCGCATGCGCGAATTTTTCTAGATTTTCATTTGTTGTGTTGAGCATTGCAAATTTTATCATCAAGTTGAGGAAAATGCAAACTCTTAGCCATTTTGAGGTAGCGTGCATTTAGAAGATAGCAACCATATTATACACAAACAAAAACGAAACATGGAGTACGAGTAATTTCGAAATCGTTAGCTTAAGATTACCACCACATAAATAGATGCAACATGCAACTGGTGGATCGGTGGACAAGTACTCGATTCTATTTGCAATCGATGCAAATTATACTATGAAGAGCTGAGCAAACATGTTTGAAGTAAATGTTAACAGCTTATAGTTAAGAACCCACAGAACACAAACACACACACACACAGACACATTCACCTATACCTACTTATATTTAAACACATTATTATAATAATTATAACAACAAAACATATATGTATACATATATATATATATATGTTCATATACATATACATACATATGTACGAGTATGTATGTATTTTATGCAATTCAATGCATATTCGCAAACAGTTGATTCGCCCGCCTCGCCTCGCCTCGAATTCGATTTGGAATTTTGCGAGCAGCATACCGGAAGCGGAGATAAGGAGAAACTACTGAAGAAGCCTAAATTGTAATCAATTTATCTTATGTACTAGTTATTAGGCAACACGAACACGTACACCCAGCCACGTACCCTGCCCAAGTCCCAAGTCCCCAGTCCCCAGCCAACAACCAAGCGCCTTTCCCCTAGCCTCCCCCATCCCCACCAGTCGACTAATGTTGAACACAAAAGCGTATAAAATGCATCAATATGAATATGTAACGATCATGTTTACAGCAAGCAAAATGGATATCTTCTTTGTAATAAACAAAAAAACTAAAAAAAAAAATATCACTTTTAAAACCACAGATTTATTCAATTTTATTTTATATGTGGTTGGGTATTATTATAAATGCTTCCAGATCTATTATTATTCGACGCCAGCAAGTCGTAGATGCACACAGTTCAAAAGGTATTGCACGAGAACCCGAGAATGCAAAGACATTATATGTACATGATGTGTGCAAAACGTCTGCTCGTTAATGCCCTGGCCAGCTCCTACAACAAGTACACAGTCTTTGGTAATGTGCAGCCGATCGCAGTCTCCGATCCCAGAAAATATACTTCAAATATGTTATACTCTTCATGTCCAAGACATACAATTTGCTATTGTATTACTCGTCATTTCGTTTTGAATTATTCGCTCATGCGAGAAAACCGACTTATTTGTTGTAGAATTCTGGGACCGACTCAGCTGCCAGACGAGCTGAACAGAGTAGGTAACGGTCAGAGACGAAGCATAGGTGAAAAGAGAATTGATACCCCGCGCAGAGGGCGTGCGTTATGGAAAACCCCGCCATAGAAGAGCTTTTTGGTCCCTAATGCAACATCTTGGTATTGTACATATATTCTTTGGTGCTACCCTACCATATAGCTTTGCAGCACCATCTGGTAATCCTGGTGGGACTTAATGCCATTTTGTACAACAAAAATTGGTTGGTTAATGTACCAATAAAGTATAAAGTATGATTGTAACTATTTTAAAGAGAATAAGCCTCATATGTTAATAAAATATTATTTTTAATTTAGACTAACTCCCTTCGATTGCAAAATACCCAACACCAGAACCCAACAGAATTTGATGCAACATCTCCCCCAGAAGTCTTCGGCTCACGTCTTCTGTGCTAGCGAACGCATATGATTGGGATACGGTTTGACGGAGAATAATTCCAGTTGGACGTGACTGCTTTTTGGTGCGAGTCGCTAAGCTTCGAAGCCCCCTATTATAATAATATAAAATATAAATGCATCATTGGCGTTCACCAGCACTCGAATACATGACACTGTAAAGTCGTTGGGTTGGCGTGATTTTGACTACGCCTCGTATATGAGTCAAAAAATTTTTGGATTTTTATTTATTAGAACTGAATAAAAAATGTTTTTATACCCGATACTCAAAATGAGTATTGGGGTATATTAGATTTGTGGTAAAAGTGGATGTGTGTAACGTCCAGAAGGAATCGTTTCCGACCCCATAAAGTATATATATGCTTGATCAGCATCAATAGCCGAGTCGATTGAGCCCTGTCTGTCTGTCCGTCCGTCCGTCTGTCCGTCCCCTTCAGCGCCTAGTGCTCAAAGACTATAAGAGCTAGAGCAACGATGTTTTGGATCCAGACTTCTGTGATATGTCACTGCTACAAAAATATTTCAAAACTTCGCCCCGCCCACTTCCGCCCCCACAAAGGACGAAAATCTGTGGCATCCACAATTTTAAAGATATGAGAAAACCAAAAACGTAGAATTGTAGAGAATGACCATATCTTTAAGACTGCGGAATCTGAATTGGATCGTATTATTATTATAGCCAGCATCAAGAAAACAATTTCATTTTTTCTCGCCCTGTCTCTCTCTAACACTCACGTAGCATAGGCGGCTTTGCTTAGAGTAAAACATTAGCGCCTAGATCTCAGAGACTACAAAAGCTAGAGCAACCAAATTTGGTATCCACACTCCTAATATATCGGACCGAGACGAGTTTGTTTCAAAATTTCGCCACACCCCCTTCCGCCCCCGCAAAGGACGAAAATCTGGGGATATTCAAAAATCTCAGAGACTATTAAGGCTAGAGTAACCAAATTTGGTATCCGCACTCCTGTTAGATGTAACTATAAAACGTGTATCTCAAAATTTCGCCCCACCCCCTTCCGCCCACACAAAGGACGAAAATCTGTTGCATCCACAATATTGCACATTCGAGAAAACTAAAAACGCAGAACAAATCAATTTGCAGTGGCTACGCAGTGCCCGACGTCACGCTCAGACTGATTTTCTGTCTCTCTCGCACGCACTCTTTGTCGTGTCGTTTAATATTAGCGGCGTCTGCCGGAGGAGAGCCATACTGACTTAGTATCGGGTATAACTGTAGAGTTGCGGTCTCCGCAGCAACTCACAACGTTCCCCCTCGTTTTTTTTTACTTCCAGCTTTTAATATTTTTATTATGGAGCCCAGAGTTTGACTGAAATAAAAAATAAAAATACATATAGAAGTGTTTATATTACTTAGAGTCCTTGTATTAGACATTACCTTGCTTTTGGAATCATTCTCGACAGTATTTTTCGAAAGCAGTCCGCTGTGGCCATGTATCAGACATTAACTTGATTGTGAAATCATTTTCGGCAGCTTTCAGCAATACCAACACTTTTTTGGCAACTTCTACCGGATTGGCCGTTTTGCAATCGCTTAGAGTCATACCAAGCGCTTCACCTACAAACATACCCCTCTTTGGTTTTCTTTCGCCGTGGCCGTTCGAATTCACGGGTCCTGGATTATTCGAGATAAACCCGCCGTTGCCGTTCGCATCGGAGGTATTGATATGATTGTAGCGCAAATTTAAATTATTAGTATAGAAACTGTCATTAAAGCTGGGTCCATTGCGACCAAAGTTTTCAATATGAACATGATTATTTGTGATGTTTAATACGTTTTGCGATTGATCAAAGCTTTCGTTACGCTCACGTAATTCTTGACCACGATGGAAACTGTTGCCCTCGCCAAGCCGCGATTTTCCGATCCGACGAGTGCGTTGTTTTTTGTGAATTTCGTTTTTGCGTACTTTAATGTCGATGTATTCATCTGCGAAAAGAATTATTTAATATAAGCATACAAGCTTCGGAGTGTGTTTAATTTTATATAGCGAAAACTAATATAAAATTGGCTTACCCAAGCTCTGCAGTATGATTGTTGAATTGAACTTCGTCGTTTTGTTACAAAACTCAGTCTTATGAAGCGTCCGAGATTTAGGTTAGACTATTTGTTCTTTTCTGCAAAGAGAGAAACAGATAGATAGCATGAGGGGAGAAAACACACAGACGACCAGTAAAATTTCATTTGAATATCGATTTCTGCGTAGGCGCTGCTACAGATAAACGGGCAATCCGAGCTGAGGCAAATATATCTCTCGCTATCACTGCATTCTTCTCCCATAAGGCTTACTTTGTACATCCAGTTAGTCAGCTAGCAAATTCTAATGTGTGTTGCATGCGAAGATATCGATAGGTGATACCCCATAGAAGCGGTGAGGAGGAAAGAAGTTTGAACAGAGCGGCAAGGCCAAAATTTAAGGGGAAAAGGTTAGCGAAGAGTGGCGCCACCTGGTCCTGGAGAGTGAGAGTTCCGCGCGCTCTCCGGAGCCGTTAGGAGAGAGGATTTCCGATCTCATCCCATAACGGAGTCCCGAAGCCAACTCACCCACACCCCAAAGAAAGAGAGCCGCCAGCAGCCCGAATCAGGCCATGCCCTTGAACCTAGTTCAAGGGCGATAGAAAAGAGCGATGGGGATCAGCGGCCCAGGAGCATCATACAGAGCAGCTAAGCAAAGAGGGGGTTCAGAGTAAAAATTTCCCGCAACGGAGGAGCATGCGCGCCGGTTGACGGAGAAAGTGCCGTGATTTTTTAGTTTTGAAAGAAAAAGTGAGTGGGATGAGGATAGAGTAGTGGCCATCACCCGATAAAAAGATAAATAAATCTGTGATTCCAGGGGATCAAGATCAGTGAAACACCAGGAACTTTAGAGGTGACCAGCGGGACGGAAAGTAGACCCAGAAAGCACAAGAGTGAGTCCGCTCCAAAGGGGGAGTAAAGAAACCCCAAATTTATTCTTTTCATTGGCAAATCCATAGGGAATAGGTGACAGCTCCGCCATCCTGGCTTGCTTTTTGCTGGTCTCGAAGAAACTATCCCGGCCACGTAGTGCGGGTCCCTCGCCCATTTAGGGAGAGAGAAAAAATCATCAATTAACATATTTACTCCCTTTATTTATTTTTGTTAGACGTCTCCATTTATATGTATATGTTAATCCCCTAATTTAAGTCCGTCCATATCTATTTATATATGTAACTTATTTATTTTTATTATATATATTATTCCTATTTATCTATTTATTTATTAACCGCCCGTAATGATAAGATGAAGGGGGAATGAATAGGCAGGCTTAGTTTAGCAATGTAAAAGTAGGAAATTAACGTGAAAATTATAAGAAAGAAAATGAATTGCTAATCGTTTCGTATGGGGGGAAGAGGAGCCACAGCATCGGGAGGGTAAGGCTGCTGCACATGGCAGGGAGATCCAGAACGTTGTGATTCGGATCTCAGGTAGGGTGGGTACGTCAGAGGTAAAAAAAATCGACACCTCGACCTGGTCCACGTCTGTGTTGAAGGAAGTTACTGTAATATTGTTTGTCGATTAGAGTCCGTTTGCAGTTTTTTTTTGTCGGTTACTTTTGTTGTTTCAATTTGTTCGAGATGTCCAATTAGTTGGTGTATTGTGCGACCTGAGGGCTTGGGAAGTACCCAGCCCTGGGATGACTGGCTAGAAAACAGAGGTTCGTAACATGTGATATGACATTGTCATAGCTAAACATCGATGTTCGTCCCAAGCAATCGATGTTTATAGTGGGACGATAGTGGCATCGATGTTTCTCCACCTCTATTTATGAACGACAAATCCAACACTAAGAGAAATGGTGTAGAAAAATTGTTCGGCAAAATTTTAAGCATAGAAATATCGTAGATTCGGAAGTGACGGGCGAAAATGAGCCACGCGATGCCATCAATGTTTCCCCTGCATCCCAAAATCGATGAGCAAGTGGCTCTGGCTTTTTCCGCCAACGAAGATGAGGAAGAGCAGCACATTCAGAAGGTCCAGAATGCCTTTCTATACTATGGGTGAGTGTTTGCCTTTATTGCTGTCAGTGAAATGGTCTCCGGCCAACTGTGATTGAATGCTGATCGAGAGAAGTAGGGTCGGGGTGAAGAAGCGCTGTGACATGTGCAGACAAGTCCGCCGGCACCTTAACAAATTACCGTAGTTTTGCGCTGTGTGTGGGTGCATTTTTGAGCGTTCGTGCGTGCGTGTGTGTGTGTACATGATAAGCAGCCTGCATGTCTGTTCTTGTACGGGACATGCAGTTGTCCCAACATGATTCGTACCACCAAACACACGGCGTCAATGACTGATAATGAAAATCAATTAATTTATCTGCCACTCATCCGCACCCCGTATCCACAGACCATATGCATGCCAGCGGCTGAGAAGAACCCTGGATTACCTCAACAGCCTGCCAGCCGATGATCAGCGTCTGCTCTCCAAATACCGGGCCCATCTGGACTGTGTACGCACGTGCATTGACCGCAACCAGGCCGTGATCCGACAGATTCTCCGCGAACGGCTCCTCTATCCGGCGGATGGCTCAAGCAGCCCCACATCAGAGGGGGACAGCGAGTTTGATGAGCCGCCAGCCCACGTTCGACATGGCGACATGGACCAGGTAGCCACCCAGCGAGCAGGATTTGGGCTTAAGCTCGAAGACGCTTTCATTTCCATTCTCTCTGCCTTTTACTCCTTTACTCTGCTACTGTCCTCTGCTCTCTTCCTCTGACCCTCCGATCCTCTGAAACTACTGCTGATCTATAACTGAATACGAAACAAAATCTTTACATGTGCATGTGTGCATCTCTCCTAAATCTATCCCCGAATGATATGGTCCCTCCTGATCCCGAATCTGAAACGCAGTATGATTTTGTTCTTGATGATGCTGATGTTGAACCTCTGAAAATTTTAAAGGCCCAGTCGACATTGAAGTTGATTGCGCGTGACTGGAGCACGGACGGGGCACTGGAGCGCGAGCAATCCTACAAGCCGATCATTGACAGCATCATGGAGTACTATAAGCCGAGCGACTAGTGAGTAATCCATCCGCCATCATACTCCCAACCCATTATTCATCTCTCTGCTATTTGTATGCACAGCGAGCTGAACGAGATTAAGATTCTGGTGCCAGGAGCTGGCCTGGGACGGCTTACCTACGAGCTGGCCTGCCTGGGCTACTCATGCGAGGGCAATGAGTTCTCCTACTTCATGTTGATTGCCTCTAACTTTGTCCTGAATCTGTGAGTACCATATTCACAGTCTTCTCACAGTCACAGTCACTACCCACACATATATAGTATTTAACTGTATCTCCATTGGATCTCTCCATAGATGCGACTATGAGAACAAGTATGTGCTGTACCCCTGGGTTCATCAGTATGTGAACAACCTGAGACGCGAGGATCAGGTGGCGGCTGTGCGATTTCCCGACGTTTGCCCCCTGAAGAATCCACCCAAGGGCAATATAGAGATGGCGGCTGGAGACTTTCTCGAGGTCTATAAGACACCGCACAGCTACAACTGTGTGGCCACGTGCTTCTTCATTGATTGTGCGAACAATGTCATCGACTTTATACGAACCATCTACAAGTAAATACGCCTTCTGCTAGCCTCATTTCCTATTCTGATGAAATTCTCCTCCTCCTCTCGCTGTCTCTCACTTTCGTTTTTACAGAATCCTCGTTCCCGGCGGCATCTGGGTGAATCTCGGCCCTTTGCTATACCACTACAGCGATGTTAATGGTCAGAATAGCATCGAGCCAACGTACGAGGATCTGTGCATCATAATTGAGAGTGTGGGCTTTGTGATTGAGTGCTCGCGGTCGGGAATTCGCACTAAATACGCCCAGAATCCGTCATCGATGAAGCAGAGCGAGTATCAGAGCCTGTTCTGGGTCTGTCGCAAGCCGGGCCCCTACGAGGAGCATTGCGGCAAGATGAACTCCAAGTCGAAAGGATCCAAAGAGCCCCATGATCTCATTATGCGCGAGGACAACGACATGGAGGACGCAATCATTGTTAATCATTACGATGATGGAAACGCAGACGCAATTGACGCGCAAAATGAGACTGAGACGGACGACGACACTGTTGCCACAACACCACAAACGTGATACGGCCAATTGTCAATTGGCGATCGAGAAGAATCAGGCTAAATCCCCAAAACCAAAACCAAAACCTAGTTCGAAACCCACCTACAGATGCCATAGCCAAAACGTCACAGACGATAGACAGACACTCTTTCCGTCGTCAATCGAAACGACAGACAAAGGAGGTTCCAATAAAGGTTTAATGTATTTCTATATATCTTTTGTTCACATGGTGATATCTCTGTCTAATTGGCGTCATTGCCAAAGTTGCGCCAGGTCTCGGCCCGCCGCTGGCAGCGTGGGTCCAGATGGCGATGCTTGATCTCCGCATAGATCTTCTCAAAGTGCGGCGTTGCCCGGCGCACACTTTCCGCCAGCAGCTCGAACCAAATGGCCTCGCTGAGGTCGTTGCTCTGGCACATGGAGACGCGCGTCGTGCTGAATACCCGCTCGCGGAACTGGCGTACCAGCTCGCCCAGGCAGGCATGGTGGGCCGTTGCCCCGTTGCCGTATACCTCGGGCAGCAGGAAGCTGTTCAGGCATCGGGCATCGCCGCGGCCCCGATAGATGTGCAATCCGGTGCTGCCAAACAGATGGACCAACTGCTTATCGAGTCGCTCCCGCTGGCGGGGCTCAAAGTGCTGGCGATGTGCGCGTGTGCGCACGAACATGACATGGGGCAGGTAGTCGCGGACGTAGCCCTTGCAGGGTGTGCGCGGGCGCAGGCGCAGGGCGGTATGCAGCAAATGCAGCTGCTCGAGACTCACTTCGTCGATGGCCAGCAGTAGGATGTGGCAGATGGTGAGCATTTGCGACATGGGGGCCAGAGAGTGCAGCTCCAGGTAGTCTGCCTCCTTCCCGTTGGCAACCAGCAGCGGCGGCGTGTCCAACAGAATGAAACGTTCCCTGGTGATGAAAAACTGCAGCGCCTCAGTGCGCGGGCGCAGGATGCTCTTTTGGTTCTGCCCGGAGGAGGGCTTGTGCTTGTGCCTTGTGTGGAATGTGCACTCGTCTGCCTTTGGGCTGAACAGGTGCTGGTAGTAGTCGTAGTCCAGGGGCCGCTCGGCAGCCAGCAGATTGAGCAGTGTGGACTTGCCCACACCCTGGCCACCTAGGACACCTATCACAGTGAAGTCCGTGTTTGTCTTGTGGAAGAGCTTGCGGGCACTGGCGTTGAACACCCCGTTTGACACTATTAGAGGGGTGGTTCGCATCATTCGTGGCGGCTGAAGATCTTGAGCTGGCAGGAGCGCTGCTCCCGATCCGGAGCCCGAGCTGGTCTTGTCCCGATCATTGGACGTGCCACTGGCCAGGGCCGCGCAAACTGATGTGGAGTGTACTGAGGCTACTGACGGCAGCAGGCATCCGACTGGATGGTACCCAGATGCAGCAGCACTACCGCCCGAGGGTCTGCATTTTTCGGAGCGCCCATCGCTGCAGCGATTGATGATGAGCGTCTTGGGGAAGCAGGACAGATCTTGGTTGCTGCTACCGCTGCAAGGATCCGACACTTTGTCCTTCTTGAGTAGTATTTTCGGCTGGACGCAGCGTGGATCCTCCCGTCGAGCAATGGTGACCGGTGCTGCCTGTCCTGCACCCTGCATCGGACGATGATCATCCCGCTTCTTATTCCGGTAACGCCGGCGTGCGTCAGACATTACAAATAAGATGTTAAAAAGGAAGTTTCTTTCAAATTGTGCACGTTCAGCCCCGGTTGGCAGTTTTCAAACAGCTGGTCCGACAATGGGACAATATCGATAGGCGTTCGGGTCAGTTTCTTTCAAATTGTGCACGTTCAGCCCCGGTTGGCAGTTTTCAAACAGCTGGTCCGACAATGGGACAATATCGATAGGCGTTCGGGTCAGCTGGAGAGCTCGAGCAGTGCTGTAAAGTGGACCTTTGTCATGTGGCATTGACCAGCACTGCAGCGAAGGCGTGCACAGGAATATAAATATTTATTAAGCCGCCTCTTAGCATGCCAATTGTTGTGATTACGGGCTTGCCGGCCAGCGGTAAATCCACGAGAGCTCGCCAGCTTCAGGAGCACCTCGCCGGCCTGGGGAAGAAGGTACATCTAATCAGCGAGAACGAGGCGGTACCCAAGGCTTTGTACGAGAAGAACTCCTTTTTTGGAGACTCGCAAAAGGAGAAGGTGGTGCGCAGCGACCTCAAGTCGGAAGCGTTGCGGCACCTCAACAAGGAGGATGTTGTCATTCTGGACGCTGGAAACTACATAAAGGGTGAGAGCGCAAAAGGCATCTGCTTAATTTTTCTTAACCTGATCGATTCGATCCCCCGCAGGCTATCGCTATGAGTTGTACTGTATAACAAAGTCGGCGCGGACCACGCAGTGCACACTTTTCTGCTGCATATCCCAGGAGCAGGCATGGTCATTTAACGAACAACGCCAGGAGCCGGACGAGCTTCCAGGCGACGGGCAGACGACGCAGCTGCTTAACAACTCGAATGTGCCATACACCCGCGAGATCTTCGATGCACTATGCATGCGCTACGAAGAGCCCCACAGCAATAGCCGCTGGGACTGTCCGCTCACAGTGGCCCTACCCGAAGACAGGCTCGACGTGGAGGACATCTACAAGGACCTGTACGAGACGCAGCCTCTGTCGCCCAACCAGAGCACCCAAAACGTAGGTCACCCCTTGTTAATAATCCACAAACCCATGCAAGTCTAATCACAGTCATTCTCTCCGCCATTCAGCCGCCTCTCTGCGCCACAAACTACCTCTTTGAACTGGACAACATCATGCAGGCAATCATCAAGGAGATCCTGGGCGCCATTAAGATCAAGGCCTTCGGCCAGCTGCGCATCGAGGGCAGCACCAGCCCCGTCAAGGTAACCACCACGATGAACGCCATTCAGCTGAATCGCCTGCGGCAGAAGTTCATTACGAGCAGGTGCCGGGCCTCCCAGACGGCAGCCACTCCGTTGGCTCAGGTGCCCCAGATGTTTGTCCAGTTCATCAATGCCAACACAATTGGCTGCTAGGCTTCCCAATTTAACCTGCGATATCGTGCTGTTTTCTTCCTTTTTTCCCCTAATTTCTAATTTCTTAAATAAACTACAGAAATGTAATATCGTAGAAACTTGTAACCCTTTTGATACCATTTTCATGTGTGTAATGTCTGATAGGAATCGCACTTGAATTCATTTAAAACATATGTCGTTTACTTAGTATTTGTTTGATGCCAGGAATTTCATATAAAGCTAAGTCTAAGACGAGATCCTAATTGTGTTAGCTGCCAGGAGCTGCCGTCTGTTGAGTTATTTAAGTATGTTTACACACATATGTATGTTATGTACATGTGTTTTAAGGCTTGATTATTAGGTTCATGCTGGTTAAAGCACAATAATTTCAGATATTTATTGGTTGTCGGAAGTTTTTTGAGTAATATTGTTGTTTAAATTAAGTGTTTGGATGTAATGGTACATTGCATGAACCGTTTAGGGTCTTATACTCGGATTATGATTCCCTCTACCGTATAATATCTACAACTAATTCCCCTCCTCTTCTTAAATCACTAATATTGGCATATCTTTCTCGTAGTTAGTATTTGAATTTATATTTTGAATGCATGCTTAGCAAGTCTTTTTTGCCTGGGTTTGCCTGGGATCCGCGCGTAACAGCCTTCTCTGGTGTCACACGGGCCTCTTGATGGTGCAGTAATTGCATCGTTCTAGTTCTAGTTCTGTGGAGTTGTACAAAAATCCATTTCAGAAATCCTCCAATGGTCACAAAAGAATCTCAGAAGAAAATCAATCTGAATTTGTACATACGTACAGCTATGCCGTTAATACTTCAGCTATACCTATGATTCCTGATTTTAAGCTTTGACTGTGATAAAATGCTATATCTATATACATATATGATATAGGGGTCCCATTAGCCAACGAATGTCTTATTCATGAGAGAATGAATCACTATGTATTTTTTTTTATATTTAACTTAATTTAACGGACAAGAGTATGTTGGGACTAGGGGCCCCGCGGACTGCGGTACTGCCGCAAAGCATTGCTTCGCAGTGGCGTGGACACCTACTCCGTCTGCTCCTTCCGCCTTCTCTCCAAGGACCTAAGCGTTCGCATCACGCTAGAGGCGAACTCCGCGGCCGCTTCGCACACCTTCGGGTCTGCCAGCATCAGCGGCACCAGAGTCTCGGTGCTGACCCTAGACCCTGCTGCTGTCTCCAATGTCTGACGCTCGAGGTCAAACCTGTGGCAGTCGAAGAGGACGTGGCGAGCGTCCTCCTCTATGCCTGTGCCACACTCGGGGCACCAGTCCTCTGTCTCGTGGCCGAAGCGCTTGAGGTAGCCGCGGAAGCAGCCATGTCCGCTCAGTGCCTGGGTAAGGTAGAAATCCACCTGGCCGTGCTTCCTTTCAACCCAGCATGCTATGCTTGGGATGAGGGTGTGGGTCCATCGGCCTTTGGGTGAGTGGTCCCATCGAGTCTGCCATCTGTCTATGCTGGTCCTTCTGGCGGCGTCCTTAATTTCTGCTTTGGAGCGTACCTCGGCTGCACTGTCCGTCATGGCATCATGGATCTCCTTCCTCTCCCTTATCAGCTCCCTGAGCGGAACTTGCCCGGCAATGACTAACGCGGCTTCGTCTGAGATGGTCCGGAACGAGCACGCGATCCTAATGGCGCACAGTCTGTACGTTGCCTCAACTCCTCGCATGTAGCTCCTCACCTTCGCGGCTTCTGCCCACACCGGGGCGGCGTAGAGCATCTGCGACGTCACGACGCTCGTCAGCAGTTTCCTCGTTGCCTGCTTTGGCCCTCTGGTGTTTAGCAGCATCCTGGATAGCGCTCCCGCGGTCCCACCGGCCTTCGTGTGGACGTATTCCAGATGCTCTTTGAAGGACAGGCGCGTGTCGATGAGGACTCCAAGGTACTTGATGGACCTCTGCGATTCGATCGCGGTCCCACCGACCTGCACTCTGGCGGCCTCGACCACTTTACGGCTGGATATCAGGACCGCCTCCGTTTTTTGGGCCGCCAGCTCCAGCCCCGCGGCGGCTAGCCACGCCTCGACGGCTTGTATGGCGACGTTGGCAAGCTCCTCCACTGCGGCAAGTTTCTTCGCTACCGCCACTATTGCGACGTCGTCAGCGAAACCCACCAGGTTAGTGTTGGCTGGCATCGGGAGCCGTAGGACCCCGTCGTACATGGCGTTCCAGAGCAGAGGTCCCAAAACGGAGCCCTGCGGGACTCCGGCTGAGACTTCGTATGCCCTAGAGCCCTGACATGTGTCCATTGTCAGCACCCTATTGCTGAAATAGCTGCGCGCTATATTCAGTAGGTAGCCCGGGATGTTGAAGGACCTCAGTGCCTCCAGCGTCCGGGTCCAGTCGGCCGAGTTGAAGGCGTTCCTTATGTCCAGTGTCACCACCAGACAATAGGACTTGGTTCCGCCTCTCCACCTAGTCCCAGCAATGGCTTCCTCCGCCGTTTGTACGACCCTCAAGATGGCGTCCAGCGTCGACCTCCCTTTCCTGAACCCGTATTGGTTCTGGGAGAGACCGCCTGCTACTTCGATGGCTGCGCTCAGCCTCGCACCGATCACCCTTTCGAAGACTTTTCCCATGGAGTCCAGAAGGCAGATGGGCCTGTAGGAAGAGGCCACCCCTGGCGGCTTGCCCGGCTTGGTTAATAGTAGCAGCCGTTGCCTTTTCCACCTCTCGGGGAACGTCCCCTCCTGGAGGCATTTGTTGAAAAGGCCCACAACTTCCCTCGGGAGTAGAAGAAGTGCCAGCTTCAACGCGCTGTTGGGGATCGCATCCGGACCCGGAGCCTTCCTAGGTATCAGGTTTCTGCCTGCCTGCAACACCTCGGCTTCCGTAACTTCGCAGATGTCGCTCGGGCTATGCTCGAACCGCAGGGAGCTAGGGATCTGCCGTCCTCGAGGAAACAATGCCCTGACTATACCCTCCAGTGCCTCTGGATCTGTTGGAGCTTTACTGCCCGCGTTCAGCCTCTTCACCACCATCCTGTACGCGCCTCCCCAGGGGTCCTCTTCGGCGGCATCACACAGCTTTAGGAAGCATTCCCTCTTGCTGTTCCTTATGGCGGTCTTCAGATCCTTCCTCGCCGCTTTGTAGGTCTCGCTGCATCGGGCCAAGCGTGGTGTGCCTCTGGTTCGCTGGAGCAGCCTTCTGGCCCGGTGGCAGGTTCTACGGAGAACCGCAATCGCTTCGCTCCACCAGAAAACTGGATCCTTGTGCTTCCGGAACGTCCCTCTCGGTAGCATGCTCTGGTCGCAGGCGCCTTCAAGTGCGTCCGCCAATTTGGTCGCCATATCGTTGGCTCCGTCTGCATCGTTTGCAGAGTAGCTCTCAAGGGCGCTTGCGAAGGCTTGGGCCCTCAGCGTGTCCTGGCGGTACGCCTTCCCATGCCGGAACGGGGTACCTCTCGATCGGGCAAGGGTGCCCAGGGTGCATAGTATGGCCTCGTGGTCGCTGGCAGTATATACGCCGCTGATCCTCCATCGGGCGTTCCGGGCCAGCGTGCTGCTGGCATAGGTGAGATCGATGATCGACCCTACACCTGCCCTGCTGAAAGTTTGCTGGGACCCTTCGTTCAGAAGGACGACGTCCAGAGAGGCAAAAGCCTCCAACACCGTGCGGCCTCTGGCGTTTGTACGGGAGGACCCCCATTCCAGGGCCCAGGCGTTGAAGTCGCCTCCGACTACGACGTTGTTCCGTCCTCGCAGATCGCAGCTCAGCTCGTCCATAATGCGGCTGAAAGTCTCCAGTGAGAGGCTGGGTGCCAGGTAGCAGCTGTAGAACCATATGCCGCCTACATACCCTCGGACGAACCCGTCTGCCGACTTGGTGTCGCGCAATTGTGGCGCGTCGACGCCACAGAGCCACAGGGCCGCTTTGCCAGTAAGGTCCGTGGCCCAATCGCTGCTGCTGCCCACCTTATGTGGTTCGCTGAGGAGTGCCACCTCAGAGCCAAGCTCGCGCACCGTCTGCGTCAGGAGATCCTGTGCGGCCCTGCAGTGATTCAGGTTGAGTTGAATCAACTGCATGGCTGGGCAGTTTTTAGTGCCTGCCTGGTGCGTGACCTCCTTCTTTCCAGCTGCTGAGCAGATGAAGCACGCAGGCTCTTTTTTGCATTCGGCAACTTTGTGCCCTTTCTCCCCGCATTTGATGCAGCAGCCACTCCTGTCCACTGTACTCTTGCAGTTCCGTGCGATATGCCCGGGTTCCAGGCATCGGTAGCACCTTGGGAGTCCATCTCTTTCCCGGATCCTACATATGGTCCAGCCAATCCTCACCTTGCCGCCTTTCAGGACCGCTTGGCCCAGGGAGAAGGGCAAGCTGACCACCGCCAGCTGGGACTCCGCGTATCCGCGGCGCAGACTGCGGACTCTTACTCGACCCTCGTCAATGTTGAATTGGCGAGTTAGAGCGGCACAGATATCCTGCTCTGTCGCGAGGGAGTCGATGTCCCGTATCTCCAATATGACCACCTTCGAGTCTTCCGTCATCACTATGTATGTACATATATGTGTGTGTGGGTGTGTGCGCAAATTGTGAGAGAGACTATAGTCTCTAAATGGGCCAGGCTTGTTTAAGTGAACTTTTATATAATGGAAGTCCATCCACATTAGTATTTAGGCTAACGTTTGCAGATTCATACAAAAAACTACTAAGAAAATCAGTTAGCGCGTCTTTTACACCGTAGCGCACATATGTATGTAGCTTCCTGGAGCCACATTCTATTTAATAACCCCACGTGGAGAAAAGCTAAAGCAAATCATTAGCTGGTCTCTTCCAAATATTATTTTCGGACATCCACTTCCTAGGCGCACATTTAAATTGGTTGATTCGAAATTCTCAATTAAAACATTTGAAAAATTAGAAAAATCATTACATGGAAATGAAATGTGGAAAACTAAAGTCTGCTGCATTTTCTTCAATAATATTAATGTTATTAATATTATATATTAGTATTATTATTAATATATTTCCGGCTTTTACGCTTAAATGGCATTTTTATTAATATTAGTACTCCCCTGTGTATAACAAACGAGGGGGAACGTTGTGAGTTGCTGCGGAGACCGCAACTCTACAGTTATACCCGATACTAAGTCAGTATGGCTCTCCTCCGGCAGACGCCGCTAATATTAAACGACACGACAAGGAGTGCGTGCGAGAGAGACAGAAAATCAGTCTGAGCGTGACGTCGGGTGCTGCGTAGCCAGTGCAAATTGATATGTTCCTTTTGGCTATAAAAATGATCTGATCCAGATTCAGCAATCTGATAGATATGGTCATTATCTATGATTCTGCGTTTTTAGTTTTCTCGAATGTGCAATATTGTGGATGCAACAGATTTTCGTCTTTTGTGGGGGCGAAAAAGGGTGGGGCGAAATTCTGAGATATACGTTTTATAGTGAGATCTAACAGAAGTGCGGATACCAAATTTGGTTACTCTAGCCTTAATAGTCTCTGAGATTTGTGGATGCCCCAGATTTTCGTCCTTTGCGGGGGCGGAAGGGGGTGTGGCGAAATTTGGACACGAAACGGTCAAGGTCCGATATCACAGGAGTGTGGATACCAAATTTGGTTGCTCTGGCTCTTATAGGTTCTGAGATCCTTGAACCCATATTTTGCAATTGGCAAAGCCGACTATGAAACCTGTGTGTTAGAGAGAGACAGAGCGAGAAAGAATGAAATTGTTTTCTTGATTCTGGCTATAATAATTATACGATCTGGTTGAGATTTTAAACTCTAGAACATATAGTCATCCTCTACGATTCTGCGTTTTTGGTTTTATCGTATCTTTAAAAATGTGGATGCCACAGATTTTCGTCCTTTGTGGGGGCGGAAGTGGGCGGGGCGAAGTTTTGAAATATTTTTGTAGCAGTGACATATCACAGAAGTCTGGATCCAAAACATCGTTGCTCTAGCTCTTATAGTCTTTGAGAACTAGGCGCTGAAGGGGACGGACGGACGGACGGACAGACGGACAGACAGACAGGGCTCAATCGACTCGGCTATTGATGCTGATCAAAAATATATATACTTTATGGGGTCGGAAACGATTCCTTCTGGACGTTACACACATCCACTTTTACCACAAATCTAATATACCCCAATACTCATTTTGAGTATCGGGTATAAAAATGGTGCGCAAAGTCAGTTCCAGAGAAAATTGTTATTTTCGTTGGCTCAGATGGCCTGATGCACAAGAAGATGGCTAGAAAAAAATATATACACAGAACGTGTAGATATTTGTCTTTTTGGGCTTTCTGCTGCTCCCAAACTCAAATTTTTAAGCACTATCCTATACTATTGAATAAAGAATAATTTACTTACCGATTTTTCCTTTATTTTTCAAGATTTTTTTAAGATTTTACTCCCCGTTTAAGTCTTTCCCCTGCGCTTTTCAATCACAAAATAACACACAAACGAAAAAATGGCGGCGTTGTGCCGGGCCGCAGTTTGACATGTTCGTTCATGTTCCGTGATCCGGCGTTTCTTGCGTATCGTGCCCGTTTTTAAGTCCGTTTGTGATAGTTTTGCGAGACTTTGGTCGTCGCACGGTTTTTGTCCGGTTAAGGATCTGTTCCAGGTCCGTCTGCGAGCATTTAGCGAGACTTCACTCATCGCTCCCGGATTTTTATCATTTCTAAGTCCGTTTCCGGACATTTTATGATAGTTCCGGATAGTTTTACGATAGTTCCCTCTTTGGTCCACTGGGTAGTTTGCATAGACATACCATAAACGGGCAGACATGCATAGCTATATATGTAGTCTTGGCTGATCTAGAATTTAGATTATATTCTTACATATCCCCAGTACTCTTTGCGCACCGGTTATGAAAATGTATAAATTGCTAAGATTTGAAACAGATATGGCACAATAAAAATGATTATCTCCCATAAAAAAAAAAATTATTCCTGATTAAAGTCTCTCATACTTATTCAACTATGTACTATGTAAGTACATATGTACAAAAAAAATGTATCCAAAAAACAATCAAAGTCTCAGCCAATTGTATAATTTGTAGCTTCTATTAACCCACGAAAGTTTTGCGCTGCGCGACACGCGCTTAAAATTACATTTAAAATTATATAAGTATGTAGTTTATTTATAAGTAAAATCAAAACCCACTTTAAGATATGTATACCAATGCACAACATCCTAAAATTGTTCACATTTAAATATTGCCTTGGGTTTGGGGTATATTTGATTTGGGGTGAAAATGGATGTGTGCAAAGTCCAGAAGGAAGCGTTTCCGATCCCATAAAGTATATATTTTCCTGATCAGCACCAACAGCCGAGTCGTTATAGCAATGTCTCCTGCTATATCCCTCTGTTACAAGTGTATCCATACCATACTGACTGAGTATCGTAACATTAATATTGGCTTAGAAAATATATGAAACTCTGATACAGGTTCGAGGTTAATTGCACAATTATTCGTGTCTTTATTCGTTCTTTTTAGTTGCTATTTAATCAATGGTAGTCAGCTTGGATTCTCTCCAAGCCACTGGCTTGGGATATGCTTCGCGGCTATGCGCTGGCTCCGTGATCATTTCGTCTCGGTAATGTTAAACTCCTTTAACGAACCAGGGTGGGCTGGTCGATGGCCTTCTGCTGCTCCTCTCTCCCCCTAAGCGCCGAGCTGGCCTTCCACAACGGAGGAGGCCTTCCCCGGACACCTTGACAGCGCGGCAGCACTACGACCCGCCGACACTCCGAGCTTTCGCCCGGAACTGGTGCCGGCTGAACCCGCACCCAACGCATCCGGTTCCAGTTGATGACGCCCTGCTGTCTCAGCACTGCTGAGATCTTACGAGAACTGACTGAACTCAAAGTGTCTCAGTCTTCGGACTCTTCTAAACCTCTTACCGATCACCACCATGGCCATGGCGTTGGCATCCTTTTTCGGCCTAGTCCTCCAGTGTGTGGTTCCTCTTGCTCCGGTGCTGGTGGATTACAGCATCACCCGCTGGCGGCGACTTCCGTGCGCATGCCGGCCCTTCACGTCGATCTCCAGTCCTTGACTCCCTCCTCGAGACTCCGGTCTTCCGACTCCTTCGCGAACGCGCAAACGTGAGATATACCACAGCTATATGTATGGGAACGTTGGTTCTACATTTTTACCGGATACTGTATGTGTGTTGCTATCTCGCTCTTCTCCGCCAGAGGGCGCACACTGCACGAGGTGGTGTGTGTGTGAGAGATAGAGACAGAGAATGAGTAAGCGCGTGGAAGGCCTTGCGTAGCCACTGCAGTTTCATTTGTTCCTTCTGGCTACAAAAATAATCAGATCTTTTACCAAAAATAGTATACCCCTATACTCTTTGAGTATCGGGTATAAACACTGCACCTTATATGGGCGGTAAAGGTGGGCGTGGTCGGATCGATCTGAAATTTATCTCAGTTCTTATGTACTCGTATGTATATCATTACATCATTCATTTTCAAGTCTCTTACCTAATTTTTCGAATTTATGCAAAAATATCAGCTGTCTGGCCCAATGTGCATTGGACGAACAAAATATATCAACATTTGACAATTCAAATCAAACGGTCACTGTTCCACCCAGCAACAACAAGAAGAAGAGAACGGGGAAAAAGAAAAATGTACATACATTTGAACATTAAATCGAACGGCGTTCCATCGATGAACGGAGCGCAGGCAGAGCAAAGCCCTATGCCCAGCAGAGGCTGAGGCTGAGGCAGTGGCAGTGGCAGCGGCAGCGGCAGAGAAAAGAGCAATAACACACAGCGCGGGCAGAGAGCGCAGCGACCACGCAGCAGCGTGAACTTCAAGTGAATGAACTTTTCTCTTATTGTTTTTGTTTTTCCGCATGGCTCACTTACACGGCGCTGCTCACGCACACCACTAAAGCAAACTCTCTCTTAAGAGCGCTCTCTTAGAGTGAGTATTTTCTGATAAAAGTAAAATATTTTTATGAATGTTAAACAATTTGAATTTTTGTTAGGATTATGGTTTACTTGAAGCTGAATCATTTCGACCTGTAGAGAGTGTGTATTTTCAATTGAAGAGAGCGAGCGTGCGGACTCTAGACGGACTCGACTCTGCATCACCGTTTTCGTTCCCAACGAGGAAGAGAGAGAAAGAGATAGCCGTATTTTTGCGTGAGAGAGTGAGAGAGAGAGATACTCATACTTGAAACGCAAAATTGTGTAGTCAGAGCGTAAAACGCTCTCTTTGGCTACAAGCCTTGTAAACCTTCACTGTATATTAAGTGTTGGGGTGGGTTTTACGTTGCGTGCGCTGAATTTTCTGGGCCGTTTTGTGTGTTGCCCATACCTTTTTTACCCTGCTTGCAGCACGTTTTCTAGCAGCATGTAGCCGAGCAACATTTTTAAGCACCAGCAACATTTAAAGGCGGGGCGGGCGTATTTGAAACGGCCTTGCCTCGATTAAACATGTCCAATCGTTCGCCGTCAGCTTTCCAATCGCCGGAAAGCGCACGCATCGAACGCCGCCGCCGTTTTCCCGGTTCCCGCTTCCCACCTCACACTCACTCACTCTGCGTGTATGCGTTTATGCGTCTGTGTTTGTTTGTGTGTGTGTGTGCTGGCCTCTGTTGTGGGTTAACAGTATTTTTTTTACGTTTTTGTTGATGCCTCTACTTCTATGGTTCCATAGTTCTACAATATATGTATACCCCCCGCCCCACCCGCTGCAAATAAGCTTCAAATGCCACAGATTGGATATACCGCCAAAGTGCAGCAAAAGAGTGCAGTTTGTGTGTGTGTGTGTGTGTGAAGCAATAATAATAATATTCGAAATAATAGTAAAAGTGGAGATCGTTGAAGTAGAGAGATATTGGGGCACGCCTCCCGCCTCTTGCCTTTTGCCTTTTGCTTTATTTTTGTTTTGTGTGGAACCTCTTACTGGGTTTTTGGGCAAGGACGCAGCCCCAGCTGGCGTTGACTGCAGCAGCAGCAGCAGCAGCAACAGCAGCAGCAACAGCAACAGCATCAGTGGCCAATGCAAATCCAATTGACATTTGGCCTCTCTTCGTCTTTAGATCGCCTCAAAATTAACCGTATTTTTTTTCTTTTTTCCTTTCTCTGTGTGTGCGTGTGTGTACATGTGCGTGCAGCCAACAACAGCAACAAAAGCAACAGCAACAACAAAATTTTTAAATAACAAAAAATTGTGCAAAAAATAAGGAAGAAAAATCAACAGCTGCTGCATTTGCAGAAATCAAACCAAAAGGATAAGGGAAAACCAACACCCTCCCAAAAATCTGATCTGAAAATAAACGAAAAGTGAATCCCCTAAAAGTATACCAAATTAAAGAAAAGGGATCCCCCCCCAAGGAATATATAGCATAAAAATAAAATAAAAGTAAAGCTCTAAAATATTTACAAAAATAATATACGATTTTAAGTGATAATTTTCTTACCCCCAAAAGAGTTTACCCTAAAAAATATACAATAATAAAAAAATGCGCTAAAAGTTCTGGGAAAACTTCAGCAAAAAGTGCTCTCAAAGAAAGAAGAAAGAAGTGCTTAAAAGAATTACTTCAAAACCAGAAGGAAAAATATCCAAAAATACAAAAAAAGAACGTGAAAACCTAAAGGAAAACAAAAGAGAATAAGAGTAAGAAGTGATCCCAAAACATGAAGAAAAAGTGAAGAAGGAGGAAAACAGGAATAAGAAATAGCAGGAAAAAGTGTTAGCAACAGGAAGAAACCCAAAAAGAAGATTGTATTCTAAGTAGATTTATTTCTAGCATATTCTTCCTTCAAAAAAAATAATAATATTACTATTAAATAAAAAGAGAGCGGGAAAGAGAGGTAGAGAGCTCTCTCTGCTAATGTGTGCGCGTGTGACTGCGTGGAGAGGGTAAAACTACAAGCTGAAAGTGCTTGGTGGCAGAATATGGATAGCGTCTGCCACCACTCCACCTCGCCAACCCGCTACCTCGCCGCTCAACGACATCATTATCATCACCTTCAGAGTCAGAATCAGAATCAGCATCAGCATCAGCATCTGCACCAGAAGCAGCATCAACAGCAGCTTCAACATCGACAGCAGCAGCTGAGCGACAACATAGCAACGGATCCACGTGCCACGTATCACCTGAGCAGCAAGCTGGCCATTGCAGGAGCGCTAGCAGGCCACAAAGATGCCACCGCTGCAACATGAACAATTGATGTAAGTCCCTACGAAAAAAGTAGTCCCACCGGCAAAACCCCTAGGAATAAGAAATGATCTAAATACTAAAGGATCCCCAAGCGCTATATTGTTAAAGAATGGAGCAACATTACGCAGTATCGAGTTATTGGGCGGCTCTATCCCAGTCTTAGGAGAGAGAATACCATCTTTGCCAGAATTTGAATGAGATATTCCCCCTTTGCCACCCGTGGCTGTCCGTCTGCACTGCAGGCTGTAAAGCCTGAAAGAAAGCTAAGCTCAAACATCATTAGAATTATAGAATTATGTAGAAATTGAAATATAGAATAGAAGAAAGAAATAATAAGTCATTTGAAGGTGAGTTTCCTTTTTGGTGGCTCCAAAGGTAATGAATAAATGCCGATTTCCAATAAGAATCCGAATAAAAGATACAAAAATAGTATTTCTCCAAATGGTCAAAGGTTCAGAACTAGATATGCGTGCTATATCAGGTAGAATACCACCTGAATTTGGCACAAATATGTATAACCCACCGATTCTGGAAGGGAAATGATGAATGGACTTCCTAAAATAGGTAAAACCAGCTCCCTATGATTTAGATTAGGAATTTCCCTAGTCGATAGAGAAAGAGTATCTTAAAGCGTCCAAAGGAGTAACCGAAATCTAAAGAAATTTCCCCATTGGGGGCTAGCAATGTGCCCCCTCCCCACCAACACATGGGTGCAGCAGTTCAGCAGTTTTATTGAAATATTGACCAATCGATTCCAGAAATTAGAATAGTACATGTAATTGCTCTGCCCTGTCCATGTGTGTGTGCGCGCTCATAGACATACGACTGGGTTAAGTTTAAGAGGGCAGGAACCGTGGGCGCTTTGTCAGCCAGCACCTCCCTGCACCCAACACCAAAGAGGTGCGGAGGGGTGGGGAGGGGAGGGGAGGGGAACGGGACCCAAGCACATGTCAAGCCTGGTTCGTTGGCCTGGCCGAGATATCGCTCTCTGTTTATGAATGAAACGCAACGAGGAAGCGCGCGCAAATTCAACAACATTCAACGCAGCAAAAAGCAGCAGAGGCCGCGGAAGCCGCGGCAGCAGCAGCAGCAGCGCGAGAGAAAGAGCACGGGAAAGAAAGAGCGCCTCATCGAAGAGTAAAGAGAGTGCATACACGGAACGGCAAGCATGCGGAAAGCATTGCTCTCTCTCTTTCGCTGCAGCTGCCATCTCTCTCTCTCTCTCTCTCTCTCTCTCTGTCCGGTTGGGCTCTGTGCGGCGTGAGTTCATCGACCTTTGCTATTGAAATTTTTGGGCACTGATACAAACACACTAATATACGCACACACACACACACACACACACACTTATTTACACATTGATAAACAATCGTTGACGTTGACGCGCACGGAGCGTCGTGGTCGACGTCGACTTCGATTGAACCGCAGAAAATAAAAAAAAACGTAGCTGCTATTCGAATACCCTTTCTGGGGAACGGAACCTAAAAACCAAAGAGCAGTTCAGCTTAAGAAGACCCTCCATAGAAGTATAGTATGGTGTCCGGTATCTACGATAAAGCATTTCGGTTTTCCCTACATGAAATACATCTTTTAGACAGGAGAAAATGGTGGAAATCCCTTTATATTGCTGCAATATCAAAAACAAGCTCCCAGTACGCTCAAATACTGTACTGCTAATGATGATACCAGCCAGTAGAACAGCTGTAAAAATTCGGCTGGGGAGCCGGAATTCTGCGGAATGCTTGGCATTGATCTTCATCTTGAATCATCGAAATGAAGAAAAAATATTGCCCTGGGCAGGGTATCAGTATTGCGGTGAAAGCTTAATACAGAGCTTTATTCCCTGGTTTCTTCTTCCTGATTGCTCTCTCTCTCTCTCTCTCTCTCTCTCTCTCTCTCTGGCAGTCTGTGTGTGTGTGTGTGTGGGTGGGTTGGCTAACGCACGATAACAGCGCCTGGAACTCCGCTTGTGGCTCCCAAGATATGGCAAATGCGTGGCACAGGGGGCTGGATAGGAAAGAAGGGCCATTGTTTTGCTTTGCTTTCTGCTTCTGTCTCTGTCTCTGTCTCTGCTTTTGCTTCTGCTGTTCTACTGCTTTTCCCGCTGTTACCAAGTCCCAAAAGAGCGTGTGTTACTGTGTGTATCCGTGTGTTTGTGCGGTAGTGTGCGTGAGGCCAATGACCAAAATGTAGTGACAAGGGCGTCAAAGAGAGATAGAGACAGAAAGAGACAGAGAGAGAGAGAGAGAGAGAGTCCAAAAATTTTGCCGTATTTCGCCATTACATGAGGCTCCTAAAAACACGAAAAAAAGGGAAACACTTTAATCTTGTTTTACTCTTTTGTTTTTGCTTTTGGATGGGTGTTTTTTTTTTTCTGTTCTGGAAGGTACGTTTGTATATGTGTGTGTGTGTGTAGTAGAAGCAGGAACCTCAAGAGCAGTCCAACAACAACAAACATCGACATCATCAACCACTTTACCATTCCCAGAGACACACCAAAACGTTGAACCTTCAAATTTGGTTTCAATGTCATGTAACCCCCGTTTTACAAGAAACACACACACACACACACACACACACAAACACACGAACACGCACGCAGAAGGGTGTGAGGAGAGAGTGGGAATGGAAAGGGAAGGTAAGCGGGCAGGGCAGGGCAGGGCAGGGCACCCAATTATGTATAAAAATAGGGTAACCGGGGAGGAATGGAGCGGGGCGGGGGGGGAACGACGACGACGACGAAATGCCCATGCATGCACCCAAGCAAAAATTAACGGCATTCGATGCTTGTGTGTGTGTGTCGTTGGTGATTGATGATGTGGTGCTCCTTCTCAAGCAGCTTTTAAACGATACGTATTTAACCAGCGAACGGTATTTTGGGAAAGACAAACCCTCTTCGACCCCCGCTCTCCGTTTACTTGATTTCATTTTGTGCCGTGATCCGTGCATTTCATTGCATGGCGTTTCCTATTCCTTACTACGTTCCAATTGCCGGTGTTCCATTCCATTACGTTCCAAATTCAAGTTCGAATGGAAGTGGAAATGTTAGTGGGAGTGTGGAAAAGGCACCTGAGGAGCGCACTCAGCGTACAGCGCACACGTCTGGCGTCGTTTTGAAAGCCAAGACTGTCCAGCGCCTGCTTAAACCCGAACGCAACGCATGCCCATATGATACACCACGGCCATAGATGGTCACCCTTCGCGGAATTGACTACTTTTTACACACAACAAGTACATACTGGATGCTACAAATTGAAACAGAAAGGTGGAGACGGTCCAATATGTATGGGGGCTAGGGAGCAAAGAAACAAAGATTATAAAGCTACCAAGACTTAGCACAAAGCTTTTCTAGCCTGACATGCGATATGGACAGACTGAAACGGTACCAATATACGAGTATAGTCTTGCAATTTGGACGAATACAAAACATGAAAATCGTGCTGAATATTTTGAGAGTTTAGCTACAAATCGTTATATGTTCCACATTCCACTTGGTGCGTATAGCTATTCAATTTTACTTCTTTCCACCATTCCACCATTGAGGTTCATTACACTTCAGTTTGTTCCAATTTCACGTTCCAACCAAGACAAAGGCTCGAGAGCTCGTAACTTTGTGAATCGAATACAAATATTATCCTCTAATGGCTGGCCGAGTCCCCAAGAGTCCTTTATAGAAAGGTTAGGAATAGAAATACAGATGAATGGTATGTTGTCCGGGTACATAATATATACAGACATAGCATGTAAGTCGCCGCAGGGTCAGCGCCACGATAAAGTTCTCATTGTCCCCCCATCACTCACACAAACAAACTCTCTCTCTCTCGCTCTCTTTCTATCACTTAGTCATCGTTACTAATTAGTACTAGCTATCGGATTGGATTGTTTCCTTACGATGTGATGAATACTTACAATCTATCATTCCTCCGTTGCAGGAGTCCTGAACGCTTCCTGCAAGGAATATTTAATTTATCTGCTCGGGCAGGACAGTGGGTGCACATACAAATGGCTCCTACTGGAGCGGGATGGTAGTCGCCAAGGTTGGATCCAAGGCGAGCCAATCCTAGCAGTGCCCTTTGCCCATCGAAAACTAATAATTTGGCAATTACTAATCAACTCGTTCCGAGATTATGCAAAGGCTTTCCAGAAGTCTTTCAGTGGCGAAATATTCTCTTTTCGTTTCGTTCGTGTTCGCTCGCATTTCGATTTGACTTCCGCATGGAATGCACTTTCAATACGGGAGGGAGTTATTCACTTTCCCAGTACGAGTATTCAGCGTATTCACGGCATGACTCATGCCCCTCCTCACTTCCCACTCCGTGGGGTCACAATTGGACACCTTTTGTTGCATATGACATTTATTGGTTTGGATTTGCATTCCTGGTCCCGCGATCACTTTATTTCAGTTCATTTTAGCCAGGTTTGCTGAATTTCGCTTGTGTGCCTTCCCTCTCTCCCTCACTCGCCCTCTTCTCTTTTCTTTGCGGTTCTTCATGTTTTTTGTTGCCTTTTGCGCGACTTTTGCAACTTCGAGACAAAGAAATGGAAAAGAGCCCGATCACGCCTCGGCCTTTGGACTCGACTCAGATATGCCTCCGATCCAAACCCCATCCCATCAGATCCGATCTGATCTGATCTGCTGCTGTCCCCCAGATAAGACCTGACAAATGCGGTACTTGTACGCTCAGAAATGTTGAATCTGTGAGCAGAGTCTTTCTCTGCCAAGAATTTCTTAAATTTCTCCACTCTTTCGTTAGTCGAGTCCGGAATACCAAAAGCCATTGCCTCTAACTGTTTGCCCCCTCCCTCTCTCTCTCTCTCTCTCTCTCTCTCGAGTGGTTGAGGCTGATTAGCTGGGCCTACGCTTTGAGCCAGATCATCAAGTGAACCTTTAATCATACATATGTACATACATATATCATATCTGGAGTGAATGATCATGCAGGGGTTCAGTGGCAGATAAGATAAGAAAACTTATGGAGAAAACTTCTAAGGGTTGGGCTGGTCCGTTGGGTAAGAGCTGTTCAGCTTTGTTTGCTTTTCCAGACTATAAAGAAACATCAAAGATCATCGAATGTCAAGAAATAGGTTTCGCAAGAAAAGAGGACGAAGAACCTCAATCAGATTCAATCGAATCTATTAGAATTCCTTATCAGAAATATACAATTTTCTAAGAATTATTATTTATTCGGTTACAATTTAAATAAGTAATTATTACATCATATTATATGTAAATACCATTATTAGGGTATGCAGATCTTCGTTGCTTTTTTTGTTGCTCATGAAATTGGGGCCTTCTCAATTTGCACACACTATTATAATACCAACACTGTTGTCTGTGTGCAGAAATAGGTACAATGTTCGTTCAATGACCTTTTACTTTTACACTATTCCCCCATTACCATTCCGTCTAGCTAGGCACCCCCTCTTAATGCCTTCCCCACACCACAATTCCCGCACACCGCACCGCACTATCAACCAGCAGGCTACACCTCTTACTCCTCCTCCTCCTCCTCCTCCTCCTCCACCCCTTCCTCCTGGTGAAACCATCCTCCTTGTATTTCTTCCTAGTTGCTCTATCTCTCCCGCTCTCTCTCTCCCTGTCTCTGGCTTCAAACAGATATGCTTTAATTAGTCAGCGCCGGATGATAATGATAAAGACGCTAACGATGACGCTGACGAGGGTTCCCAAGTCTGCCAAAAAAAATTGCGTAATCCGTTCCAACAATGACGTCAATCGGTGGCGATGTTTGCCGCCGCAGAACGCTGTAAGAGAATGCAAGCTGCACTTCCTCTGCACACTGTGCACCCCCCACGCATCGTTGTGCCATTACGAATTCATAAATGAAACATTGTTTGCTTTTTGTTATTGAAATGTTAATCGTCAAGTTTAAGTTGAAGTTTCTGCTGCCCTCATCCTTCGATGGTGGTACTGCTGCGGCTGTTGCTACACACACACACACACACACCGACAGCAGTCTCTCTTACGCTCACGCACATTCAAGCTTACTCAAAGCGCGCACACTGGTAGCTCACTCTAACTCACACACACACACACACCAGCACAAGCTGAAGCTCACCCAAAGAGAGCGAGAGACCCACAGCAGACAGAGAGAGAGCGCAATGAACTACTCTCGAAAGGGCACGTTCGGTGTGAATGACCGCCAACTAACACACATTTGCGAGCGCGCTAAAACAAAAGCAGCGAAAAAAATAAAGAAAAAACAAAAGCAAAAGCAAAAGCAAAACCCCAACAGGCAGCGCGGCCAGCGTCACAGCACATGAGGAAGCAAGCCAGCGGCAGAGACAGAGACAGCGGCAAAAGCAGCAGAGACGGCGACAGAGACAACAACTTAAAAGTAAAAATACAGCACAGCAGATAGTTGCAGCCAGAGTTGCGGCACACCCCACGCAGTTGTCGATTGCACTTTCAGTGGCCGCGTGAGTCATGCCTCCGATTTGGAGTTGAGGGGCAACCCGGTAACATCTAATGGAATTTACACATATGTACATCCGCATAAGGGAAGTGAGTCTGGCCGTTGAATCTGTCTGGCTAAATTAGGAATAGAAGCGAAGCGTCGTATGATAATTCTGTGTGAGTAAAACACGGTTCGTTTTTAAACCTAAAAAAAATACGCCCCTGTAGGGCATATTAAATATAAAGGTATACATATGTATTATGTAACTGCGAACTATGTGTAAGGACCGGATGGTATTTCGTTGCTCTGGGTTAATGGATATGTCATTGGGTGGAAATAGGATAAACGGAGGATTTCAGTAAATATCGATACTACGAGAATGCCAAATTGTAACATTTGCAAAGTTTGGCACATGGATTCTTGTTATTGAAATCAATTACTAGCAAATGTTGCATTCATTCAAGTTTTTTCAGCAAAGCTGTGGCCCCAATACGCCAGAGTAGGGACATATCGGTTATTCGATGAATTCTCTAGCCTATTCCGTTTAAAAGATACTTTTTATTTACCCAAATGAATTGGAAACGCCATGCAAGTAGTCATCAGGTGTTAGCATAGCATTCCTGCCCAATTTGTCGGGTGCACCGTTCGAGTGGGCAATGCTGTACATTTATTTGGGGATTGCCGTTTCCGTGGCCGCTGCTTTTGCATCTGCATCTGCCTGGGCACACACTTTCCGAGGACACTGTGCATTCGGGGAAAGTGTGGTTTGATTAGTAGTGTGCTTTGGCTGCCTGGGCACGCCCCGGCGAGCTTTAGCCTCCGCTTATTTATACATTTTGCATGCATTTGGTATACAGTCGGGTGTCTGTCTGTCGGAGATTGGGACTCGGGCTGGGCTCTGCTTGTCTTGGGGCTCCAGTGGAGTAGAGTGGAGGGCCGATAGCAACTGGTCTGCCCAGTGGCTACTGTTTTTCTCTAGCCATTGCAGAGCTACCCTCTCAGAGGACCACAAGGGCACATTCGTCGAACTTCGAATGGGAAGGACATCGATTCGCTGTACAAATGTTCCATAAGCAAACGGACACATGTGTTGCGATTGACCCAAATAAAGATCGATGTTGCCTACAAATTTATTTACTTTATAAACTAAGGAATACATGGGAGCCTATGGAGCCTACTATGGCCTTTGGCCTTTGGCCAATGGATACAAAATCCATCGAAATGGTTTAAAATTGCCCAAATTTTTGGGCTCTTAATTAAAAAAAAAATTAACAAACCAGATTTTCAATTAAATATGATTTTCGTGAGGAATTCCTATTATTTGTTCAGGCTCAAAAAGCTGAAGTGCCCGTGTCATTCTTTATAGTGCATCAAAATTTGATAAATAATGGATCTACATGGAGGGTATGAAAAGCTTCGACCTCGGTTATAGATACATATGTTGCTTGCCTATTTGTTTTGTGTTGTTGTTGTTCTGGTTGTAGTTTTGTTTTTATTTTATTCTGTTGCAAGAATAAATAAACAAGCAGCGTCTGAGGCTACAGCAGAGCGGCAGTAACACAGCAGCGACAGCGGGCAGAGCGTAGGGCAAAGAGAATCAGAAAAGAAGAATAAAAATAAGAAAAACAGAAACAGAAACAGCAACAGCAACAGAAAGAAAAAATAAAAAAAAAAAACGGCAATGTCATTAAACCCTAAACAAGAGCGAAAGCAACAACACAATAACGACGACGTCGACGGCGATAGAACATTGACACGAAACCAGAAGCGTTATGAAATACTCGAACGAACGTAAGAGAGTTCCCGAGAGCAACGAACCGACCGGCCGGCCCGCACACAGGCGCACAAGCACACAACACACCACACACACTCGCTCATACACTGGCACTCTTAATCTGTGGGGGCGCGCATTGGTTGGCTGGCGGCCTCGCTCTCTCTCTCACTCTGTCTCTTTCTCTTCAGCTGTTTCTCTCTCAGCTGGTCTCTCTTAGGCCGCAATCAAAGCAGAGGCAGGTGAACGACCGACCTAGCCATTTGTTTTCCTTTTGTATGGCTGGCTCGCTTCTCTGTGTGCGTGTGTGTCAGATAGGGGGAGAGAGAGAGAGATAGAGAGAGAGAGTAGCTGAGTGTGACAGAGAGTGGGCCTGTGTGTGTGTGTGTGTGTGTGTGTGTGCATTGGGGATCAAGTGAGTCATTTTTTACGGCTGCTTTTTCTGCCTGGCTATTCCTCTTCCCTTTTCCGATACATTTACATACATTTTCAATACATACATACATATGTCAAAACGAAATTACTTTTGACTTTATTTCATTTATTTGCGTGCTCTTCTGCTTTCCCTACCCTTTTCTTAGCCTTTTACGGATTCGATTTGCTTCCCCTTCCTCGTTCCTCGTTCCTCGTTCCTCGACATTCTTCGGAGGGTTCTGCTTCTGCTTCTGCTTTTGCTCTTCTTCCACCTTCTGCTGATTTCATCGGGTTCGTTTTCTTCTTGGTCACAATCCTGTTACAGGTACGTTCTGTTCTGCTTAAATTTCGATGTTCGATGACGACATCCCTCCATCAGCGTACACTTCCTTGTTGGCCTGGCCTGGCTGCTGGCCCCCGAACCGATCGTTGTCATCTCTGCCTCTGGTCGCACCCACAATCTCCGCTACCTGCCGCCGACACATGCATACGCCGCCATACGTATGTGTGTACGTATGTACATGCTGTATCTCCCATCTCCCTCTTGCTCTTGAAAACACATTCTTGGATGGCTTTCGCGCTTATCATAGACGCAGACGGCGCGTGAAAGCAGGCGGAAGGCGGAATAAGCGAAACAACAAAGAGATCTCTCGCTCACACTCAGTCTTTCTTTTGTGTCGCTCTCTCTCCCACTCTCTCTATCTCTCTCGCCTGGTGCTGGCGCTGTTCCGCACGCATGTTGACCTTGACTGTGACTTTCATAAAATTTGTCGTTGTTTTTGTTGCTGTTGCTCTTGAGCTTTAGCTCTCATTGTTGTTGTTGTACTCTTTGTCCTCGCTCATGAATTTCATTTTGTTCACAAATAATTACATATGTAGTACAATGTAGAACACACATGCATAAGCATGCACACACTTGTACTGTCATGTCTGCCATGTCTGTCTGTAGAGTACTTAACCGATTCCGTTAGTCTCCGCTGCTTTCCGCTTATCTTTTGGCCATTTTAATGGACGGAATTTCTCTTTTAAATGTGTGCGAATCGAATAATTAAATTTAGAATCATTTGTGAACGAAGCTCATCCACAGTGATTGATGGACACAACTTACGGTACAGGAAGGCATTCCATGTTTCCATGAGGCAAGTAAAATGTACATGCAATACATGTACATATGTATGTACGTGTATTCAATATTCGGTTCCTTCGGTTCCAAAAAGCTCACCCATAACGGCCCTGAACGAACCGAACCTACATGTCGTCCTCTTTACTGTGCTGTATCCGAATATCTCGTGAGAATATCTCCTGAGAGAGCGAGAAGGAGTGATTCCTAATGATCGAAAACATCAAACAGGAATGAGTTTAGTTCTGATAGTTCTGCTGTGGATTTGTGCTGGGCCTCTTCGGATTGTCGATTATTATAACATTCTTGGCTAGTGTTCAATATTATTTGGAATGTTTAAGCTGATTCTTATGAAACCCACCGAAAACTACTGTAACGGAGGTTACTTAAATCGATTTTGAATTTTGTCATCGGCATAGACCCCAAAGCCAAGGTTCAGATAGTTATCTTGCCTAATTCGATCAATTTCGATCAGCAATTAGTTGATCTTAGTTTATTGATTAATTTTCTCAAGGTTTACATTAAATATGGAAGAAGGAGAATCTTATCTTATCTTTGGAGAGGACTGTATCCCAACTACACCAAATTTTTGCAAAACTAATTTTTATATTAACATTGACACTTTTTTATGTACAATATACAATATGTAGATACATATGTACATATATGGTAATGTTTGAGCAGTGTGATGGAACCTCTTCCACACCAACAGTCTGTGTCTGTTTTTTTCTGTCGTGCCCCACTTTGAAATCACAATCGGTGTCTTTCATTTGCGATTGCTTCTGTTCAAATTAAGCGAAGTTCAAGTGCTCAAGGAGTGGAGGTGGTACGCAACGAGGATGCCCCAATCGTGCCACTGATTCGCCTGCCACCTCCATCAAAGACATTGCTTGTTTCTCAGCGGTTCGGGCTGAGGCATGCGATCTTAAATACCTCATAAAGGTATCCGATCAGGTATCAAAGGAGCCCGATTTTGATTTTTAAATTCCCCAAAAGTCAATAAATATTTCATTAAATAAATTTAATTTCTAATTAGCTGCCAAATGCCAAAAGATCTACTGGAAGATGAATACTATTGGCAGAAAAGAAAACCTGTGGTCACATTTCCATTTTATTTACATCAAGTGTGCTGGAAGATGTTGAAAAATAACCTAAACCATAACCTAATTCAATTCAAAAAAATATTGAGATGTGGTACTTGTGGTGGTGTTTCCAGGTGGATTTCGATCCTTGGACAAGCCTTTAACGGAGTTTAGTAACGAATAACTTCAACAGACAAACGACTCCGAGCATATCCATTTGTCCTTTCATGTGTCCAAAGTGGAAGTTTGCACCATTTTGTATGTTCCTTCGATTTTGGCGACTTTAGTTCTTTAGTGGTTTCAATTCCCAACAAAACAAAGTCATGTATGGGGATGGGATCTACTTGGCGCCGGCCCAGATGTCCTCCGAAGACAATGTGGCGACGGTTCGGCGAATCGAGGGAAGCCCCCAAGATGTCGAGGGTGAGGAAAAGGTAGAGGACTGGAGGTACTTTTGTTAGATTAAAATTGAGAAATGATCTGCTTCCGTTTTGCGATGATGAACGATTGAAGTATCATATGTCAAATTATTTTGGTAGGGGACTTAAAACCACTAAAGAACTGAAGTTGCCGACGTTGAAGGAACATACAAAATAGTAGAATCTTCAACTTTGGACACATGAAAGGTCCTCTTACCTCTCGTCCCAGATCCTATTTTTTGAATACCATTTTTCGCAATTCTCTTCCGCAACATTCGCTTGAGCATAGCATCAATGCTCAGCATCATGTGGCAGGAGCAATGGTGGCAGTGGGGAGCAAGGCTTGCGGCTGGCATCTCCTCCAGCTTGTTACGGAATGCAGTCTGCTTCTTTCGCCACTCGACGGCGCCATCAAGCAATTGCTGGGAGGTTCTTGGCCTGCCTTGCGACGGCGGTTCTCCCCCAAGAAGTGGTCGAAGGCAATGCCCGGCCTTGGAAGCAAAGCGTCTGAGAACCAATCTTAAAGTAGTAGATATGTGGGATATGTTTGGCCCCAAACTTGCTACGATCTAGCCCACTGTTATCAGTGCATGATCCTTTGCCGGCTGTGTGCGTCATTCTCTCATGTACTCGTGTGTGCCTGTCTCCGGGGTGCCTTGGGCTGTCCGTTACTCTTGTCTTTTTCGTGATTTTTTGAGAGAGTGTGTACTGCATAGAGAGTCTCGCTCAGAGAGGATCATAGGAGGAGGAGAATGAGCGACTCGTCATGAATTGCATTGTAGGGAATATTTGGCATAAAACTAAGGCTTCGCGGGGTTGGAATTCGGTAATCAAATATCGGATATAGTATCTGAAGAATCAACATCGGATGACTGTATCGTATATAATTAGTTTGGAGCCTTATAAGTTAACTTTCTTAACATGTAACAATACATTTCCATATTCCACAAAGTACGTTCCTCCACATCTATGTATGTCTCGTACAAAAGTACATTCCAACTGTTTCATTTTGTCGCACTGAGCTATTTATTGCCAAAGTATTTCCCCGTTATCCCACCTTTTTTTGTGGTAAAAGGTACCCAAACTCCGATGTCTTATAAATGCACTTTTGACCCTTGGACGTGCAGGCGATGAAGGGGGATAAGGGGGCGCTCCCGGGGAGGAACGAGGAAGCGATCGGATCGCTTCACTGGCACCGCTTGCAGAGACGATGATTTGCTAATTTGCCACACACACACACACACACACACATACAGATACACTCTCTTACAGATACTCTTCCTCTCCCGCTCTCCCGCTCTCACTCACTCTCGAACTCTCGCATAGATTTCCGAAAGCTCGAAAGTCAGCCGACAAAAAATAACTGAGATTTTGTTACTGTATTGTGTGTGGCGCTTTCTATCCGAAAGTTCACTGAACTTGCGCCCTCCATACCAAAAGTAAAATAAAACCAAAACCAAAAACAAAAGCAAAAGCAAAAAAAAAAAACGATGGTAAAGCGAAATTGCTAATAAGAAAGAGCGTGTGCGACAGAGAGCGGGCAGTCGGGGTGTGCTAGAGAAAGAGAGGGGGCGGGGCGGGGCGGGAGGGGCAACGCCAACGCATTTGCTCAGCGGCGCGCATCAATTTCGAGTTCAATGTCAAACCACAAAAACGACGCCGACGCCAGCGGCAGCGGCAGCGCCGAAGTCGACGTAGACGGAGACCAAGGGGTGGGTGGAGTGTGGATTGCGAATTGTGGGCGGCAAAGACAGCAGGGCAGCCAGGGGCAGAGGCAGTGGCAGTGGCAGCGGCAGCAGCAGAAAAGCCAGCTGCGACGTTACACATTGCCCGGAGGGCGTTAAACTTCACGGTCATGGCTTTTTCCTTATTCTTTCTCCCGCTCTCCCGCTCTCTTGCTCTCTATCTGCCTCGCTCACCCCAAGTACACGCACTCTCTCTTTCGCTCTTCTGTGTGACGCATTGCTGACCGCTACGCACTCTCCCATGCCCCTATGATCGACCCCCCCTCCTTGCTCTCTCACTCTTTCATTCCTTTACTTCTGAAGGCGAATGACCGATAAAAGCTGAGCACGCGCCAATCGTGGGGCTGTGCGGCCGATAAGGCTAGGAAAACGGGAGAACAAGAAGAAGAAGAAGAAGAGCACGGAGCAAGGAATGAGCAGCAGAAATAGAAGTAGAAGTGGCCCAAGTTATGAAACGAAGAGTGAGGATAAGCAATTCAGTTCAAAGTGTTTACAAAGCAAACAAACAAGCCAAGAGAATACATAGTATGTATATTGTACGTTTTTGCTTTACAAAACACAGATTATATTTCACATTATATTAACATTTGTATCACAAAAATCTAGGCTAATGATATTAGCCAAATGTTTGGATTCAAATGAAAGACCTTGCCAAAGAAATATCCAACACTGGTCCTTATCTTAATCAGAAGCAAATGCCAATACCTTACGGCAAAGGAGGAAGGGAGAAAGGTAAATAAAATCATAAAAGTACAGTAACGGACTGTGAAATGTGGACAGTTCAAAAAACCGTATCCAAACAAGTAACCAATACAATAAGCTTAAGAACACACAACAGTTTTGTACCCAAATCTTCTTTGTTTTCGAAAGGATCGTCACTCAAAAAGTATTCACTTTTCACCGTTACTTGCATGAATATTGGCCTTAAATCGAATAGATTTTAAATTGTTTCGATGTTTACATAGATATGGCATACCTTTTCAATTACTTTTGTTCAATTCTGGTACAGTTTTGGGTCTTCCTAAGAACCTACATGATGTGCTAAAGATTCTCGATTGGATTAAAATCAGGACCATTGCCCGGCCTGTCCAAAGTCCTTTGTATAAATCATGCAACATAAAACAGCAAGGTTAAAAAAATGGCAAGGAGCAGAAAAGTCCTAGAAGATGAGAAAGTGTGCCCTCAATAGACCGTATGAGGGTTTCCTCTGAATTAATCTATTAAATAGTGCCAGATCGTGCTGACTCCTTGTCTCAGCGTTCTTCGACTTTACTACTATCCGAACCAAACAGGTTTATCTTTGGCTCATTACAAACATACATACCAGTCCAATATTCGTTAAGTTTGGGCCATTGGAACCTCCTCTGGCGCATTTCTAGTGTCAAAAGTGGTCTTTTTGCAGGCCTCAAGACGCCACCGTTAAGGTTTGGTGCTAATATCGGTACCAACCGATTTAATAAGCTCCCTTCTAATGTCTTATGGAATTTTGAACCGTCTTTCGATGCTCAAGCGTTTAAGAACACGCTCCGGCTTTGATTGTCCGTTGGAGTGGCTCTTATCTTACGTCCCGAGGCCTGTTTATGGAGGACTTACTCAAGGCAAGTTTGGTTGTTAATTCTCGAAAAATGATATGAAAACAAGTCGTTGACTTACAGCTAATGAATGTATCCACACAATAAAAGTGTTTCCCGACTGACTGATAGGACTCTCCCACTTCTTCTGTCATTGCCCGGCCCTTGGAAGTCGTCGTCTTCGGTTTCTCGGGGCCCCTTTCCTCACGGACATTTCGCACCTTTCCGAAATCAAGCCTGGGACCTTGACTAAATTCATCCAATCCTCTGGGATGGGACTGCCCCTAATTTGTAACAGTTTGATCTTCGAGGTTTTAAGGCACACGCCCATGCGGCAGCACAATGGACCTTTTGACAGGTCCAAGTGAGCTGCAACCTAACCTAACTTGTAGGTTTCTTAATCCCCCCCCCCCCCCTTCCGTGGAAAGTTAGCTACTAGCCACTTTACACTCATAAGAACAAGTAGAAGGGGTACATGTATGTAGGGATCCTCGGTGAGCTCCCCACAAGTGATTAGGAATCCGCTCCAGAAACTCCATAAACAAATACGGCCCACGTTGTTGTATTATTATTCAGTAATCAGGTATGATGTTTACGCTTGGTTCAAATAGGTTACACATGAGTTTCTTGTTATATCTTATTATGTACGTCTTCTCGCTTCTCTCTTCCGAAGTCGAACTCTTACTCTGCTATTGATATTTCTTCCTCTCATACCCTTGACTATCCCAAGCGATAGATTGATACTCATCATCTGGTCAAAGGGCTATGCATAGTGTATAGTGATCATTAGTTGCAGAGCTACTTGTTTTTAGATATATTTTAGATTAAAAGCTTTAAAGGCGTCTTCTACATCGTCCTTGGAGGGACCTTGGTCACTTTCCGCTCCGCTTAAAATCGGATCCAGTAATTCGGATCATCCATCTGCAGGAAACCGTGATGAAAAACCTTATTTTCGACCTCAAACTCCGGAGGAGATGCACTGAAAGCTATTTTATTCACTCCAACCACCTCTCGTAATCAGCTTCCAGCAAGTTTCGATTTTCATCAATGTTCAAGAAGCACATCATTTGGGATTTCCCCAAAAAACTCGAAACTCCGAATGGCACGTAATTTGCTCCCTAAACACTGTTTCCTGTGCGTTTTAGTGCGAAATATAGAAAATATGGAAACTGTGGCTTGCGTCTGGGATCTCCTCCAGCTTGTTACGGAATGCAGTCTGCTTCTTCCGCCACTCTACGGCGCCATCAAGCAATTGCTGGGAGGTTCTTGGCCTGCCTTGGAAGCCTTGGAAGCAAAGCGTCTGAGAACCAATCTTGAAAGTAATAGATATGTGGGATATGTTTGGCCCCAAACTGGCTACGATTAAGCCCACAAGGCTGTTATCAGTGCATGATCCTTTGCCGGCTGTGTGTCTCATTCTCTCATGTACGCTCAGAGAGGATCATGGGAGGAGGAGATAATGCGATTTATGGGGGAATGTAAGGCAATGGAACACACACTGGTACTTAATTGAATTTCCAAAACACCAATAGAGATAATTTATTGTGTAAAGACTCGATAGGCTTGTAGATTTCTACATACATAAATCCTCTTTTGAAATAAATTAATCGCTTTCGAATATTCCGTCCCGACTTGACTTCTATTTCTATTTCTTCTAATAAACCACTTGTTTCTTGCTTTAATTATGGAAACTAAAACTCGATAAGCCCCATCTCTTGTACTAAACACAGAGCTATCAAAAAGCTATCGAATCGCACGTTCGGGACCCGCGGAAATGCCCATATACATATAAATAATCAAATCAAGCTTGCTTTACATAGGATATTCAATTATTTCCTTCTTCATACAAAAAAAAAAAAATGGCAGATCAAGAAACTATAATATATTATGGAAAAGGGCAGAAATGAGCTTTTTATCCTTAAAACAAATACTTTAAAAATAATTCTTTGATGGGATATGACACTTTTGTGAACCCTTGAGACCATAAAGACACAGCTGTTTGAATGGGAGGAGAACATCGACTCGATTCATGGTGTGAGAAAGAACTGCCACAAACTCTACAAAGAAAAGGCTAAAAATAGCCCATAATTTTGGGAATTTCCAAAATTTGGTGGCTTTCCTGTCGCTGTAAAACGGGAAAATCAGCTACTCTCATGACGCAATAGCCGGCGTCCGCCAGCGTCGATATCGATATCGATAGCAAGCGCTTTCTATTTGAAATTTCACCTCCCAAGTCTCTCAATCGAAGTGTAAATGTAACAATTCCAGTGCTTTTATCTCTACATGTATGTATTTTCATGACACTCCCCGGCACTTGTCGTATCTTTGGAAATGCTAATGTTACAATATAGAAAATGTTTTGATGGGCTTTGTGGGATCGAGAATTACTCTCTGGCAGATTGGCAGTGGAACTACTTTCTCCAACGAGTGAACGATGGCACTGGCACTTCATTCCAGGCTATAAGTTCGTTAAGTATATGGAAAAAGGTGGGGAAGGGTGTGGTGGATGAGGAGATGGCTGATTAAAGATGGCTGGGGATGCATATTCGAACGGGATATTGTTGTTCCTGCAGCCAGTGGTGGGGAGGGGCCGGCCAGACCCAGTCGGTCGAGCATTCAACCCTAACCTCAGACAATGTTGAACTATGCACACACACACACGCACGCACACAGGAACAGACAGAAGCACGGACAAAGAGTGCAGCAGAAGCAGCCCTACATTTGCAACACGAGCAAAAAAAAAAAAGGAGAAAGAGCAGCAGCAACAATGCAAACAGCGAGAGCAGCAGGAGCAGGAGCAGGAGCAAGAGAGGAGGGTGCAGGGCGGGTCGGGTCGGGGAAGAGCGGATGCGAGACTGTTGGGAATGCCCTGTTGCCACATTACGTCACAAGAGTGCCAAAGATTGTGGAAGGGAGGAAGGGAGGGAGAGCTAGCTGAAAGGCCAACGACCAGCACACATTTGAAGCATCGGCGACAGGGGGAAGATAGGGGCAGAGCAGCAGGCAGGCAGCGACCCTTGCCGCAGACACTCATCCGCACCAACACAAACACGCACCGCACTCATACACAGCTCCACGCAGACAAAAGAGCGAGAGAGGGCGAGAGGGAGAGCGGGCGAGGGAGAGCCGAAGCCAGAGCCGGCATACATTGGATTCCCTTTGCGGGCGAGCGCGAGATAGGGAGATAGAGAGAGAGGGAGAGCGAGAGCGACAATCAGTTCAACAACCTTTGGCGACCCTGAGAAGAGGTCAGCAACCCCTACACTCCACAAACAGATGAAGTTCTAGGACCTAAAGAGGGACAGAGACAGCTAAGCACGGGGCAGGGAGCACGGAGCACGGAGCAGGGGAGCATTGAGAGCTCTCCACTCTCTTCGAATGCCGTGGCTCTCTGCCTCTCTCTCTCTCTCTCTTTGACAAACAAGCACACGGAAGGGAAGGTGAACACCAGTCCGAGATGGAGCGATGAAGAGAATGACAAGGAGAGAGGTGGGGAGAAGAGCTCCGCAGTAGGTGCCTGGGGATATGTTTGTGTTTTCTTTTTGTCGGTCGTTGCCCGAATGTTGGCGTCACTGTCGCTGTCGCTGTCGCTGTCGCCGTCAGCGCCAACTTTGGGGTCGTTCCTGGTCGTTATCCTATATACCGAGAAAAATCTATTTTTATTTGCATGTGCGCCAGGCTGCCACCCTGCCACCCTGCCACCCCGCCACCCTGGCCGCCCCTTACTCCCCGTCGCCGTCTGGCGGCGACGTCGTCGTCTCGTGCTCGTGCAGCAGCGAGCCCTAAAGGGCGGTCGTGGGGGCCAGGAATGGTTGGGGTTGGTGTTGGGGTTGGGGTTGGGTGCAAGGTATGTAAATAGGAAATAGATTGCATGAGGTGGCAGTGCCAGTGCGGCAGGAAACGGGACGCGGAACAGGAACAGCAGCAGCAGCAGCAGCAGCAGCAACACCAACACAAACAACAAGTGAACCAGCCCTCGGACAACTGTTGTTGGATCTTAAGCACTCGAGAGGGTCGTGGGGTTAAAGGCCTTGAGAGGACACTGCATACACTCCCAGGCACACTGACAGTCGAAGATATTGCGGATTGGGGGGCTCAGACCTCAGACAACAAGCAGGACTGTCTCCAGGGACCATTGTTGTGATATTTCAATGTTTCTTATAAATAATGATGGTATGAGCATTCCAAAACTATTGCAGTTCTCCATTCTGTTAAATATTCCCAGATCTTCTATCATTTTGTTGGCTTTTCAGTTCTGCTTAAAAAAACTGCATGAAACTCCTTGTTTTTTTTGCTCCCGCTATCCCCCAATCAATGGCGGGCACGTAAGAGTTCTCAAAAGCAATAACCCAGTCCTACTTGGAAGTATTCGAATTTCCCCCGTGCCTGGAAGAGAGAGGGGGAGGGAGGGAGAGCATTCTTGACTGACTCACTGCCTCGGACTTTGATGCTTCGTTAACTTTTCGAGAGTACTCGGATTTGTGGGGATCTTGAGATGATTTTGATGGATTCTGATGGACTGGACGGACGTTTAACTTTTCTTTCCACCTGACAGGAGTCCCAGTCTCAGTCGCGGTCTTTGGCGCTTTCCTTGAAATTTCCCCATTTTTTTTTAGCTTTTCCTGTAGATTTCTGTTTTTGTTTTTGTTTGGGTTTCGCTTTGCTTCTCTTCCGCGAGCTCTATCTCTTTCCAAGAGGAAGACTGAGAGATAGGGAGAGTGCAGAGAACTCCTCCAGAGACTGCAGTGCCGCGCAGGGGCGTGAATGGCGGCGTGGGGCGGGGTCCTGTTGCAGGTGCTATTCGGCTTATCCCAAACAAAACAACAGCAATATTAATACAAGTTTACCCCTTCAGATCTATCGTTCTGTTAACTATGGTAATCTTTTCAAATGTGGATATATTGTTGATTTACTAGTTCTTTGCTTTTGAGGGTATTACGAAGGCATAAATCGTCTGATTTCGTTCTTAAGGGCCATATCGACTCCACTCCAGTATTGTTGCTGATCAATAATTGTTCTATTGTTCGGTGTACTTTCCAAATACAAATATCGTCCAAATCATGTGGAAATATATGTAAATGTGTTTAAGAGTTTTATGGAAAAGATTAAAGCTTGATCCAATCATAAATATATTTTAGCTTTTATCGTAACTATACTCGAATAAAATATACCCTTAGTAGTAGCTCCAGGGTATGCCATGCTCTTGTGTCCATGAAACGTACTTTGTTGACCTTTCTTGTCTCTGTGTGGCCGCAGCCGGCGTCGCTGCACGCCGTGGTTGCGGCTGCGGCTGCTGCTACTGCGCTGCTGCTGCTGCTGCACATTCGTCGGGGTTAATGAAACCGATTGACACACAAACTGCAGGCACAACAACACGAGCAAGAGCCAGCAGTCGAAGAGAGCGGCGACAGAGAGTGGGAGCAACGCACACAGAGGCCCCGACCGAAGAGAGTCGTTTTAAGAGAGGCGAGGTCTAAGAGGCTTTTGGCCTCTCTTTTCACGCCTGTTGTGCTGCGCACTGTCGCCGCCTATGTAGATTGCGCGAAACTACGGTTGGCTGCCTGTCGCCATCTATTGTAAATGCACACCAGAGCTAACGCCATCTGCCACCAAGGCGCCATCTGGGCAACACGTTTGGGTTGCTGCACTCGCTAAAGCGTTACTTCTTCAAAATTTGTTTTGTTTTCTTTTTTGTTCTACCGCAAACCAAACTTATTTTTCCCTCTTGTCTCGATTTCATTACAGCAACAAAAAAATTGTGCATTGTCGAATCAGCTTTGGTTTAAGCTATATAATTAACAACCGATCGGAACCAGCCGTGGTCAGATCATCCACAACCTCAACCTCAACTTCGAGTAAGAAAGCTCGAACCAAGGACCGTTTGAAGAGGGGAAACGAGGGGTAAGTCTTTGGTTTTCCTTGTACTTTTTTTGTTTTAAAAGTTATTTCCGAAAAAGCTAACATTATAATTTGCATTTGGATTGGGTCGTTTGATATTTTTTGGCATTTGGAAATTATGGAAACCATGTTCTAGAATTGTGTTTTAAGAAAGAGTCCAAACAGATCATTCCATAAGATTTGCTGAAGATTGAAGCCCAAAAAAGGCCCCCACCAGAGTCCTGTTCAATCGCCGAATCGTTGTGGATCACTTTCGATTCGGAGAATCCTTCAAATGGTATACAAAGGTTATAAAGCGTAACCGAGAGACTAGTTTATGGACTCGGAACACGTTGGAAAAACTGTGATAACCTCCAAATGGTATATTAAATGGAGAGGCCAGGAGTCGGCACTCGATTGAGATGGGAGTGTTGGGCGTGGATTGTTGGTCGTACTGCATGCGGGTTGGGGGCTGGGTTTGCTTTTGGTCTGGGCCGCCTATTGGACCACACACAGTCGCACATGTATGTGTGTGTGTACGTGACTATAGTGGGCGACGACGTCATCAGCCAGTAGAAATGGATGGATAGTTGGAGTGACTTTATGTAAGGCCACCCCACACTCCAGCCCGTGAGTCCTTCAGTCTGGGAGTCCAACGAGCGGTGCCCTTTAACCTACATATGTATGCACCTGACGGGTGGCCTGGAATCTCCCCAGCTTCGATCTGTCTGTGTCTGTAATTTGCTTCTCTTCATCCTTACATAGAGTACTTCAGGGATATACTCGTACCATATTCGTGCAGGTGAATGCAAAAGCCAGAAGGAAGAGTATCCGACTCCTTGATACTCCTCCTATGATACATTCTTTATAAGCTAATCATCAATCAAAGGAGGTCCCATTAGGTACATGTTTTGTAGGCAATGATATTCCATCTAAAGCTACCTGAAAATATCTGAATATAACTCATCATTCATCTAAGCGGAATCAGCTATAGTTCCAGTATTCCCATTGTCATGGGATTGGGCTCCTTCCGGTGTCCCTAGCGGCGGTGCTGCGATGCATGGGAGGTGTCCTACCCATTTCGAAGGACCACAAAAACCACCTGAAACCTGAGTGGAGATAAAATTCGAAATACAAAAAAAAACTACATAAAAAAGCATGCGCTTCTGACTAAAGATTCAGCTCGTTGAAGATGGATTTTTCTCTAGAGTCTATGGAAATGAGCATGATAAATGCAATATTAATATGTTTCACATGAATGTCTTATTTCTGCCTTAAAGGAATGTCCTTAAATTGAATGTTCGTGGGGCAGGCGAGCTATCGGACTCCAAACAGGATGTGGAGAAGTCCTTCCACCCGGTTTATGCTGGCTTCTTTTCGATTTGGTTGTTGAATCAGGTCAGAAATATACAAAGCAGTCTAGGTCCCCGATACTCTTCCCCTTTCTTACTCATAAATGTTTTCAATACGCTCAGGAGCCATCCCCATTTGGAATCTTTAACGGATCAATATGTTTCAATATCTTTAAAATTATCAAAGTGCTGGGGGCTAAGATGATTTTACAGTCGGAAGTCGGAGATTCCAAATTTTATAGAAAAAAAAGTAAATGAAGGGGAATATTGCTCGAATACTGCTTGTTTTTAACGTGAGTGCGAATTGTGGGCTGTGATTGATTGTATATACCATATATGTATGTACATATATGAGTATGTAAGTATGTATGTATCTTTGAAATTCATTCTTGACCCGTCTATGGTGTATATCAAGATGATTTTGACCTTTTTATTGATGTGTACCGTTTTAGAAGAGATAACCGTTTGGCCAGACATTCGCAATCAATATTTTGCCGCGCTCCATGCGACCATGCCCATGCCCATGCCCATGCTTTTGCGCACATTACGCCATCGCCGAATGCATCAGCAACTGCAGCGACGGCGACTGAAGTATCTTCATGTTCATCGTGCCATCGCCGCTGACGTCGACGTCGACGTCGACATCGACATCGGCATCGTCGCCATATGGAAGCCACTGCAAACAAACATGAAAGCGATATTGTGGAAGGGGGATCGGGGCTTGGGGGGGATGGGGGGGATGGCTGGTCGAGGCATAGGCAGTCGCAGCGGCAGCAGTGAAACATGTGTTCCCCGTCAGTCAGGCAGCTTTGCTTATATTTACATTTCAAAGCTCATTGCTGCCTGCGTCGCTGTTGACGCCGAAGTCGACTTCAGCGTCGACTTCTAGATGCAGCGACGACGCTGGCGCTGAGGACACAACAGTGGGGCCTAGGACCGAGTCTCGAGAGTTCATAAGTATTTTGTATATAGAAAAACTAGTTTGACAATAATTTAAGTCAAGAAAATTAACAAAATCCCTTAATATGCATAATCTGGTTTTAATAGTATCATTTATGAATCGTATTGCTCGTAGTGAAGCACCTTGTAAGCGCAGCACCCTGTTTGAGAACTCGTTTTTAGGTTTGAGAGCTGTGCAAACATATGCCATTTAAATTTTGAAAATATGTTCATCACTTCAGGAGATACGATTTTCACAAGCTAAAAAGTGAGTGGGCCCCACTGTGCGCCGCATCGCAGACGCGAGCAGACGAAAGCGAAAGGCCATTGTCCGGAATTTTGTTGACCTACTAAGGCAGAATGTAAAGTACGAGGTGCTGCTCGCTACACTGTCATTGCCGTTGCCGAAGCGACGCCCGAACCACGCACAGTGGTTCGTTCTTCAAAAACACGCTGCAAAAATCAACTTGTGATAAGTCGATACTTTACAACTTCGAATTGATTAGGGTAATTAATGCACAATATTTAATTATTTTAGGACGTTGTAGTAAATGATTTTTGGAGCTACTTCAGCTATATTTTCCATAGACTTAAAAATCCTCAGCACAGTTCAAAAAGTTTCTTGCTGTCTTCACTTCCATTTATTTGGAAGTAAACATTAAAAAAGTAAGGGAGTTTTGCGGTACAATGTTTGCCAAAGGTTATGATTTTCGGAAGGTGTTTTGAGTAAACGACCCACTGTGCGAAGTATGTACGAGCGCTGAGCGATAAGCTTTCGCAGTGTTGAAAGCTCGCTGCTGCCAGTAGAGTGTTTTGGGCATTGCGCGGGGCGGTGCGGGGCGGGGAGATCAGCCTTAGCTAGGAAAGTTCGTCGCTCAATTTTAGACAGACAAAAACATCAACTACTATACGAGTTTGAGTATGTAATGGCCTGCATTAACAATATCGCCCAAAATTGAAATAGTAGCAGCAGCAGCGACTGCCGCAGTCGAGAGAGCATGAGCATGAGCGAGCGAGCTGGCTGCGCAACTTCAAGTCATTCACCTTTTGGCCGCTGCTCTCTCTCTCTCCCGGTGCGCTGCTCTCTCACTCGGCAAATGTTCTCTGCTTGGTTGCTGTTGCTGGAAGTTAAGCTTAAAAGCAGTTGCGCTCTCTCTCGGTCTCTGTCTCTTCCGACTGCGCAGCTGACTTAACGCCCACACCGAAAATGGAGCGATACCAGGGACAGGGACAGCGACAGAGGAGTGGGCGGGCGGGCACAACCACAATAGAAAACGTTGCAAAGACCCGTCAAACTTTTTGATCCATGATGTGTACGAGAGAGAGCGCAAATGAGTGATGAATAGTTTTTGTTTTTACTTTCTCCTGGCAAATAGAAACGAAATTACGGCGAAGGCAATTAGAAGAACCAACTGTTTCGGGATAAGTGTATTTGTCCTTGTCGTACACATACATTAGTAAAAGCTCAGTGAATTTTCGGCTTTCATCTTTTTGGCAGAAGGAAAACTTTGGTATGATATACATATGTATAAATATGTTGACTTAAAACCAAATATTAAAAGCGGTTGCAGGTAGACAGACCACTATTATTTCGCATCTCATTCGAAGAGTGAATGAACTCGTTATTCGTGGTGCATTCAAAGCGGTTCTGTTCGTCATTGCATATTCATAGTTTCATGTGAATGATTCATGAGCTGCATTTAGGCAAACAAACTGCTTCGCTCTCTTCCGCTTCTATCTCTCACGCTCTTGCTCTCGCTCTCTTTCCCTCTCTTTGCGCTTTCGGTTATGCTCGGTTGCACGGAAAGTTCAATTTATGTGCAGCCCCCTCGCTATGCTCCGCGTCTGAGGTAACTTTGGCGAGCTTTAACCCAGTTTAAGGTCATTTCGAGTCAAAGACAAACAGCAGCTTGTGCGCGAGAGGTTGAAGGGGATAGAAAGTGCTTGGGGTAACAGTTCATTGCAGTTTGATAAGTGGATAGAATGAGCGCGAAGGAGAGGAGGCACGGGTATGGTGGGGTATGGTGTGGTGGGGTATGGCCAATGCTGCCATTTGGTCATCGTTTTGTATTTGTCAAGGACTTTTCAAATAACGGAATTACCATTTCCAGAATCGAATCAGGAAGCACAAAGCTGGCAGCTCTCCCTCTCGCTCTCTCTCTTTATTGCATTATTTCCATGGTTGCACTGAAAGAAAGCACACGAAATGTCAACAGATCAGATAGTGTCTCTGTATTATAAAAGTATGGGTTATTAATATATTTCCCCCTGAAAAACGTACGTTTTAATGGTCCCAAATTTCGAATAAAATTCTAAGCATTCTAAGATACATACATGGGACGATAAGTGAAAAGGATATCTTTAGGATACTTCAGCCCCAAATAGGCTTTGAATTTTCTACCAAACTATCTCAAGGCAGTTTGATTTTCTCGGTACAGCTCGAACACCATCGCTGCGTGCTTCTATCCGCTTGCAATTGACCGTTTCGATCTTAAAAATCATAAGAAAGGGCCATTTGATTGCAATTTGAAGCAGTTTCCGGAATTGAAAGCCCTTGGGCCCATCAAACCAGCTTTTGGTTGGTACTGGTATGTACGAGTCCTGCTATCGAACATTTCTGGTTTTTTGATGTCATTCGAATGATGAGACTCCCTTTGGAAAGGTGATTCAGCGGTTGAGCACACTTTGAGCAATCACCGAATGAATGACCTATCAAGAAATTACAGCTAAAGCTTTTTTTGGATCAGTTCCATTAGCACTTCATTTACCTTTGGATGATATGGTATATATATGGTACACATATATATCCCTTTTGTTTATATATTTAATTGTTTGTATTTTTTCTGTTCAAATTGGAATATTTCCGATCAAATAATGCATTTTATATAGTAGATCGAAATCTATTAAATTAAACGAGCTTGTCCGTTCACTTATGCGATTTTGGTACATAATTCACGGAATGTACGAATGTAGTGTGCACATCTGATTTTAAAGGACAAATACTTTGGGGCTCCAGCACGGCGGATAACTTTCACTGTTCATGTGCGTACGTGCGAGTGTGCGAGTGTGCGAGTGTGCGTGTACGCATTTACATATTTACTGTAAATATTAAAATAAGGTCGCTTTAATCTTGACATTGCCCGTGTGCAGAACCAATGCCGCCGATGACAAAGAAATTAAAACCGAAAGACAGCCCTATCCCACACACCCGCGTAGCCCCTTACCGCCGCAAACCCATATACACACATCCCTCCACCTGCCCCGACCCACCCCTGCCATTGCCCCCCCTCTGTACGCTTATCAGCTTGCGTTAACGGCGAATTTTTGTTGCTTTTGCGGTGGTGGCGACGGCGACGCTGTCCGACATCGACAGCGACTTCAGCGGCGACGTCGGCGTCGGCGTCTGTGATAATGAAACTGAAAATTTCATTGCTAATTGCGTTTAATATTTATAATTGACCCAAATAAATTCTGCGATTGGCTTTGCCAAAACAAAACCAAACAAACAAAGAAAGCAGAATCAGAGGCAGAAGCAGGAGGAGAACATGCAAAGCGAGAATAAAATGTGAGAGTGAGTGTGTGGTGGGGGGAGGGGAATGCAGACAGACAGAAGACGAAGCGTGTCTTGGGCCTGGAAGCGTGTCTAGACCGAAAGGGACACACAATTGCGGCGAGAGGACTTGTTGCCGAGGACTCGCTAGACTGTGGCACACCCTGGGAAAAAGAAGATTTGTATAGAAATCGGTAATGTTTGCCCATTAAATAATGCGATTAACTGAAAAGTGGCTATTATGTTTTGGTAAATCCTATATCATCGTTTCAAATTGTGGATATCAAAGATGAACAATAAACTGGTATACATCGGGCACATGTGGGTTGTGGGTAATCCTGATATTTGCATACTAAATTCGTAGGCATTTATTATCTTACATAATTCCTAGAGACAGAATGGCGGAAAAAAATATGGATAAGAATACTCCTTTTATCGGTAGCAAAAGGACATTTAAGAAATTCCAGCAACAAAAATGCCATTGGAAATGCATTCCATCAACAGTTCTTGACAGTTTCTCTGATCAACGACTCGATCTCACTTAATCGACTCCGTTACTCCGTACTGTTACTGCTGCTGCTGTCCGTCCGCAAGTGCAAGCAGCACCACTACATGTGCACGAGAGGGATAGCGACTCAAGTGATTCACACACACACACACACACACACACACACGCATAAATATGTACATTTTTTACATTTGAACATTTGTACATGCTATGTACGTAACTTGAGAGCTGCACGCTCTCACTCTTCCGCTAGACACATTTACAGTTCTGTTCTGCCTGGCAATGCCTCACCCTCGCCCTCGCCCTCGCCCTCTCGTTCGGGCTCTGGCTCGCAGCGAAAGCACCAACGTAAACCAAATCAAAAAAAAGCGAAAAAAAAAACTGCCAGCGTGAAGCGGGGGGAGGAGAGGGAAGAAAGAACAAAAAGTAGGTGAAAGGTCTTCAACCTTTTTGCATGAAAACAAAAATGTTCAAAGGCATGGGAGGGGGTAAAGCATTTGCAGTTCTAGCTGAAAACGGAAAAGAGGGAAGAGAGAGAGAGGGGGAGAGAGAGAGTGAGAAAAGGAACAACAACAACACAAGCTGCAAGTAAGGCAATAAAATGTGAAGCAAAAGTGATAGAGTGCAGAAGGAAGAGAGGAAGAAAAGGAGGAGCAGGTGGTGGGGGAGGTGGTGGGCAAGTGACCGACAGACCGACCGAGCGAGCCACTGCATTTAGCTATTTTTAGCCTTACCAGCCACACAAGTACACACACACACACGCAAGCACACACGCAAGTGTGTGTGTATGTGCGCACAGGCACAGCCTGGACTTGGACCTATCCCAATGGCCCAGCACTGTGGGGCAGGTTCGGCCGAGCGGCGACAAAACAGATGCGCCAAAGCTTTTATTGCAATGCTTTTGCATTTTTTTTTGCCCTGTTCCGTTAAGAGAGAGCTTTTGCACAGACACAAACACAGAGAGAGAGAGAGAGAGAGAGCTTGGGTATGGATGCAGCTCTGTTTCCAACCCGCCCGTTGCTTGTGTTTTTTTTTTGCTAATGCTTTTCTTTGCTCAACTTTGTCCCTCACCGCGACCCTCAAAAGCTTTCCTCGCAGCCAGACACAGAGACATTGATTTCGACTGCTGCGCTGACTTGTGGGCCGTTAGGGGGTGTATGTTGAGGTAGGACCGGGCTAGAGCGTTCTGTTGGATGGGATGGGGGATGGGGGATGGGGGAGGCTCTACAGATGAAAAAGCCGGATGAGGAATGCAGAACAAAGTTACAGTGAAAGCACTTTTGGCGGACAGCTGCTTTTCGCGGCATTTTCTCTAGGTCAGCAAAATGCTTTACGACTAAAAGGAACCTCTTTGTGCGGACTTAGACGACCAAAAATTGGCTAGAGAGTGTCCGCCCAGGCAAGCTTTTACTGTACCATACTGTACCAGACAGAGCTGTTAAGTCTCTGGAATTAAAGCTCTTTTGGGGGTCCTTCTACAATCAGATCAGATTTGTATGTGTTAAGATCGAGCTGTTCTTTGGCGTTGAATTGAATTCGTTTTTCCAGTGTACACTCTAAGCAGTGGTTCCCACTACCGCTACTTTCCCATTTTCGTTACATAATTACTCATCGCCATCGTCTTCTTCTTCCTTCTCGTTGCAGCCATATTCATTCGAGCGAAAAGCCAGACGTCGCCTCCTCCTTGCGGTTGTCGTCGTCAGCATTTTTTGCATCCTCCGCCGCCTTGGTTCACCCGGTAAGTGTCAAGACTTTTCCACCCGCCCAGACCCGTCGCAGATCGGCACAAGTAGTTGCCCCACGGGCCACCATCCCCCCCCCCAAGCAGCATCTGCGGTATCCTAACTCGTGGCAAACTTGTTGTTCGGATGCTGGGGAAGCGATGAATACCCTTAGCCAGAAACGGGGTAGTGCATGATGTGCACAAAGATGTTCCGACTTGTGCACCCGAAGAGCATTAACTTGAGCGGACGATCTTCAGCATAGGATTCTTTGATTTTGGGTGCCTTGGACCTGTGGGTGCTGCATGTTTTCGATCTTTGATTACCAGATTTCTAGCTATAGACCTTTTCCGACTAACATTCTTAGAGGAGGTCGATGTGTATTCTCATCGTAAAAATTTACAATGTGTACAATATTACGACATAGAAAATAGACGAAACTCGATGTGCGCAAATATATTATCGATTTGAGGCAGAAATCGATTAGATAAATGGGCATACAGTGGGCATAATTTGTGTGCCAAAATAATGATTTATGTACATATTATAAGTACAATATACCTATTTTAAGGTTTTTTTCATTATTTGATTGCAATTGATTGTTTGGGATAGTGGGTCTAAATAAAATAATTCTTTAAGCTAGTTGTGTGTCGTCCCAGAGAGTGCACCTGCGAAGCGAACCTGGTCACACTTTCAACTGTTCCCCACAGCTGGTCACATTATCACTTCCCCATCCATCCATCCATCCATCCAACCATCCATCCATCGACTGCAATGGCAAAACAACTTAAACGTCGACTGCGACTTGACTGCGAAAGGGGTGGGAGTGGTGGGTGTCTAGGAGAGAGGGAAAAAGCAACAACCAGAAAAATCCAAAGCCGAAATAGATGCAATGCAAAAGAAAAAGGAAAAAAATCCCCCCGTGTGTGTGTGTGTGTGTGTGAGTGAGTGAAAAAACTGTGCCAATGCCCTGACAACGGCACAAGGTGATGATGCAAACTGCAGCCGGCTGCAGTCGCCGTCGCCGTTGCCGTTGCCGCTGCCGCTGCCGCTGCCGTCGCTGTCGTCTCGGTCGCTTCGCAGTCGCTGCAGTCGTTGCAGTCGCAGTCAGTCAGGCAGGCAGGCAGTGACGCCAATTGCCGTGATGAAAGAGCCAGTGGCACAGTAGTCGAAATGTGCAAGGGGGGGGGGGGGGGGGTGAGTAGCGGAGGGAGGCGGTGGGTTGCTGCCGCTGGCTGGGGTAACGATGCGTTGGCGAACATGCAATGACGTGCATGACATACATACAAGTATGTGCATATGTATGTATGTATGAAAAAAACGACTAGTGCAAGCAGTTGTATGCCAGAGAGGGACGTGTGTGTGCACCAGGAAGGCCGGGCCATGTCGAGGTCGGGCAGCGGAGGGAGTCGGTATGTGTGGGGGGGAGGAGGTGGTGGCAAGGGTGAGTGGGGCGGGTGGTAAGGTGGCAGTTGGCCGCTGTTGTTGGTGTACGTGTATGTTGCATGCAAACAAGGAAGTACAACAATTTCATGCTTTGCAATTGAAATTGCAGCCAAAGCCAACGCGAGCGAGTGGGGGAGGGAAGGAAAGGGAAGTGAAGGGAAGGTGCCTTGCTGTTGGGGCTAATAGCGGTGGATGGACAGACTGGGAAGTGTCCACTGGGAAGTGCATTTGACTGGCACCACTCCACTCCACTGCACTGCACTCCACTCCGTGAACCCCAACAGGCCCCACAAAACCCTCACTCCTGCTCCTCCTTCCATCTCTTTTCTTCGCTGCACACCCACCTCCATTTTCCTCTCCTTCAACATGGACTTATGCAATGGAAAGTGTGGCAAAAAATACAAAAATCGTACGGGCTATTCCTGTACTATTCCTGTGTTTGACTTTGATGCCAAGATGCCAGCTCAAGGGAATAAACCGACGGGACGCTTGAGTCGAGGCACACGTGCATCGACACTAAGATACCCGGTACTCAGTCTCTGTATACCAATATATGTATATACATATCTCTTTTAACACGCTAGTCCAAGTCGAAATTTGAAATAGAGCTGAAACAGCGTGATACCACAGGAATCTGGACACGAAATCCGGTTGCTTGTAGTCCCTGAGATCTAGGACTGTCGATGCTGATCATTTAATGTAGCCCTGAATACAGGGTATAAAAACGAAACAAATTTAGCCTTGGCTGTGTATATATGTATAGGATTTTGTTAGCTTGCTTTTTTCGTCAAGCGATTGTGGCTTTATTCAAATTAACCGAAAATCCAATCCAAGACATATTTTGGAACACCACCAGCGCAAAGCTTGAACTGTAACAGGAAGACACTAACACGTACCCACATATGAGAGTATTCACGGGGTGTCAGGTTAAGCGTTTTTGGCAGTAACCTCGAACGTTTAAAAGGATTACTTTGGGCTGGGGTAAGGTGAAAGCCGTATCTCATCAGCGCTGCATGCGAGTTTGTTTCGCTATCGACTTGAATAAAGCGTTTCTTCAGAGTTTTCCAACCGGTTTGGATATCTTAACCGATTAACCGATTCAACGATTAGCTTTTACAATAATCAAAGAGTCTTCCACTAGAACCCTGCACTGCTTAAATCCGCCCAACATATGAATATATATATATTCATCTGCCTGGGTATAGGGTTATAGGTAACGATTTCAATACCCGATTTCTACTTAAAGTATGAACCCTAGAAGAATTGATTACTCGAATGATTCAAATCAATTATCTTATTCGATATATAAGTTTCCCCGCTCCGACTAATAGTGAATCCTGCCGGTGCCGGCTCTAGTGGCCAAAGGGTATTCTCTGGTCGTGGCAGTGCCTGCCCTGGCCTGCTGCCCCCCACTCTCCCGCTACCGTTGGCTTGTCTAGTTCATTTTTTTTTTGCACATTTTCCCGTTTTTTTTGTTGCTGTGTGTTTCTGTTTCATGTTGGATTTTCTCATGGTCTGCATTTGTGATTCGATTGGATTCGGTTCGTGGCGGTTCGACTCGTCGCCGCGCCTAACCTCGCTCCGACGGCTGCCTCGGGGGGCGGCAATTGCCAACAGCCGCCATTGACTCGTTGACCGAGCGACTCACTAAGACCCTCACACGCACTGGGCCTGCTGCATTGGTGTAAGCTTTTTGCTGCTGCTGCCGCTGCCGCTGCCGCTGCCGTTGCTTTGTATTGCATTTTTCAGCGAAATCGAAAGTTCAATAAACTTTCACGTAATCGCAAGTAGAAAAAAAAAACTATGTACATATTAGCCTGCGGCGTTGGGGGACAGCGCACGAGGTGTTTCATACTCTCCTTCGTTCTGCTCTCACTATCCTGCTGGAAGCTGGGACATTCAGAGTCAGTATTATATGCGTAATAATAATAAATTTCAGCATGCAATGGATAAGTGATCCATTGCGAGCTAAAGCTCTCCCTTGCCACCGTTCCCAAGCTCTCGCTCTCTGAAATGTAACCATGGAAGCTCTTCCTGGCTTTAAGCTCGCCCTCTCTTCCCTCCTTCCCGCCCTCGCTCATTAGATCTTCAATGGCTGTGCTGTGGGATAACTGTTCAAGCCGATCCCACTTTCCCACCATCCATCTCTCTCTCCCTCTCCTTGTGAGCTCTCTTTCGCTCTTGTGCTGGCTGGCAAAGAAAGTGAATGGAAAAAGGGCAAGTACAAAACCAGACAGACGGACAACAAAAAAAAAGAAATGAAAAGAAATTACATAAAAGTAACAACGAACTCGTTGCGCATGAACAAATCCCGTAACAACAACAGCAACAACCGCATGGAATGTCAATCAAGAGTAATAACAGCAACAACAACAACAAAAACAACAACAAATGCAACTCTGCGACAGCAATAGCAACAGCAACAACTCTAGTTAGAAGCAATCAAAGAGGAAGAGACACAGAGACAGAGCGAGAGAGAGAGAGAGAGACAGAGAGCAGGCGATCACTCACTGAACTTGCATGGGGCTGCTCTGCTTTATGCTCGACACGTTCTGCTCAGCTGCCTAAGCTCGTCGCGCCGTCTCCCTCTGGCTATGGCTTTCACAACACACGATGATTCCCGTTCGCTCGGATGGAGAGACGACTCCACCACTCTCGACACACTACTCCACTCTCCCCACGGCGCGCTCTCTTTCGGCGCTGTGTGACTGAAATTGGGTCAGCCATTGAACCCGTTGCGACGACGCTGCTGCGGCGCTGGCTTCGGTTGGCGTCGATGTCGCCGTCGCTGTCGCTGCCGCTGCCGCTGCTGGCGTTCGTTCTGTGTGTGTTCTCTCTGCCCCCCGAGGGGTGGTGGATGGGGGCGGGGGGGGGTCATCTGCTGCTGCTGCTTACCGCTTCTCCTGGGGCACCTCTGCCTTTTCTTTCATTTCAGTGCAACTGGATAAGGACTGGGAGAGGGCTTACCTGTGCAGCGGCAGCAGCATCGGATCCATCATCTCAGCAAACAGCTGCGATCAACCTCTCCCCCCCCCCCTCCGCTTGGAGCAATCTTAAGGTTATGGTCATCCGTAATGAGCGTCGCTCGGCTTTGACCCCTGCCCGTTCCCTGTCCCTGCCCCACCAAAAATAGTGTAAGCTAAGCTCCGAAAAAAGAAAGAAAACAACAACAAAATGGAAAAATTTCACTTTCACATCAATTACGACGACTCGCCTCTGTCGGCGTTTTTTTTAGTACTGTACTTGAAAAAACCCCCCAAGTACAGTTATGCACGTACATACGTACGGGTGGCGAAGGGGGGGGGGGGGGCAGAAGAGTGGGGCTAGTGTGTCCAAAATTTGATGCGAAATTTGTCACAAAACGAAAAACATGCACACATACATACAGACTGGTATATAATGCCCAGAGATGGTACAAAGTTCCGCTACTTATCAGATGATATAGTAGCAATCGAGTACGCATAGGTATTTATACGAATATATACTATATATGTATATCTAATGTATACAACTCTCGTGTCACGTTGTTTGTCTCGCATTCGAGTACGACCCAAATATTGTATATATCGCTCATCCGAAAGCGCTGATTGGTGCAAACAGAGACACCCCCCGAACCATTGAACCTAGAATGCAGATTCAAACCTGTTCCTGAAGTCCAATCGCACATGCTCCATTCAATTCATGCTACCACAACACACAATGTTCTCAATACTGCGGAAAATGGTTTGCCGGGGCAGCTGGTCTTTCTTTCGAGAAAACCTTGATCCGTAGGTATTGTCTGCAAGAAGTCCATCCCAATCGTAGATACTAGAAGCTCCCCGAACTGAAATCCAAGATCCAACTTTCTCGGATGATCCCCGCTATCGAGTGTAGGCATTCGTTTTTGCCGTTTAAGAAACCTGCCTGCAATTGCATGCCACAATTCGTTGGGATACTTTGAAACGCTTTATTTTGTATTTTCGTGGGTTTTTCGTGTCTTTTGTATTTTTGACCATCGTTCGAAGTCAATGAACGTTTAATGGGCAACAACCATACGCCCTTTTGGCAACAGCAACAGCAACAGCAACAGCAACGGCAACGGCAACAAAAGCAGCGGCGGTCCGCTAACCAAACTAACCAAAACTGGTAGACAAAAGAAATGTCAAGGGAAATGGTGATTGGCAGTGGATTGGGTGGAGTCTGGCGTCTATGACTTTGGCTTGGCGGAGGGGTCAACGCAGTCGCACCTGAAGCTCTCTGCATACTCTTTCCAGCTGGGGATCAACGTCAATTTTTGATGGCTTTATTTGGGGGAAAGTTCACCAGGGATTACACGCCATAAACACTGTATTAGAACCAGTTTAGTCTGTTTAAAATGTACTCTACTCAAGCTGGTGACAATGGTTGGAAATGACTTGGAAATACCTACAATGAAACGATATATGTACGGCTGAAATTCATAAGATATCGAGGGAATTATTTGGTCAGTGTGCTGGCGTTGTGGTACTTGCTTCTGGGATGCTGGCTTTAACCCATGGTAAGGGCATTCGAGAGTTTTGCTTTGAGGGGAAACCTACAGTGGGTATGGCTTTTATGACAGCTGTTTTATGACAGCTTTCCTTTGGTCTGCCTTCACACACACCCGCCACCCGATCACCTTTCCAGATGTGGCGGCGGCTTGTAAATGATGGTTGGAGCCAGGCCAGGCCAGACCCCCCCAATAGCAGAAACAGAAAACAGAAACCAGAAACCGGTTACAGTTACAGTTCAAACATCTTTTGCATCGTCTCTTATTCGGGGGTCAAACCCAGACATGTGCCTACGCTCGCCTCTCCGTGTGTGTGTGCGAGTTCAAACATGACTTGCCACACCTTGAAGCTCCACCATATCTGTCTCTGTCTGCATCTCTTTCCCTCCTGCTTGTCTGCGGCTGCTGCTGCTGCTGCTCTCGCGTCATTCTGTCGCCCTTTATTTTATGTTTTTTTTTGGGTAGCTTAATTTTTGTGCGTTTCTTTTGCTCTTGTTGCTTGTTGTGGCTTGTTGCTGCTTCTCTTTCTCCAGAAAGTAAACTTGAACTTGTCCGTTCACTTTTACTCCACCTCAGTGTGTGTGTGTGTGTGCGTGTGTGTGTGTGAGAGAGTTAATTGGCAGCCTAGCCCTCTTCCCCTCCCTCTCCCTCACCCCTTATACTACTCTTCTCTTCTCATCTCTTCTGGCCTCATCTTGCAGATGCCTCGGCTTGATTACCCCATGGATGAGACTCTTCTCTGTATTGTATCTGTCTGAGTTATTTTTTTTTTTTCTTCGTGTTTTTGGGCCCCTCATCATGGCTGTTGATCATGAAAATTTTCTATTCAAGTTTAGGTGAAATTTAATGCGTCACACCCGAAACGGAAGACAGTATTATTGCCGGCAAAGAGACAGAATGAGAGAGAGCGAGAGGGGTGTTAAGAGCAGCGAGGAAAGTTTTCCATTTCTCCACTCTTTCATCTAGAAGGGAACCTACGAAAATAACCTTACCTTCACCAATAATGGTTAAAAAACATTGAACATAGGCTTACTCCACAGAAGGGCATTTGAATTTGGTTTGAATCGTAATCACAGAGGGCTATAAGCCGGCAAAGGTCCTGCTACTAGACAGGACTGTTTAGATGGGAGAACAAATTCGTATAGCTAAATGCATTTAAGCGCCAACCTCATAAAGAGATAGACGAGCATGCACACGACATGTATATTGTTGCAGCCCTTCTTGGGCATTCCCAAGAAGGTGCCGGCGTCACCTCTCGTGCATACAGTAGATTCCAAGATGAACAGATTCTATTCTCAACCTTAGAATAATTCATATGGATGTATAACTGCTTGTTCTTTTTGTTAAGTCAGTAGTTGTGCTATAGGTGTAGGCCCAACAGTACGGGGACCACCCACGCTGCGAGTCTCTTGCAAAATTCATCAACCTCCGCCCACACAGATGGCCACTCTGGCACATACCCGTGCCTGTGTGCCTGTGTGCTTGTGTATATGATTATCACCCACGTGGGGCCACCATTTACATGCGGATGATGTAGGGCTACGGCTAGCAGCACGGCCTCTCCTTTGGGGGCTGCTGCCACCACATGAAGTCTGTATTTGTGGCAATTTCAGTTCTGTTCACTCCCCTCCCCTCCACCCATCATCAGCCTTAGTTGGCTAACTATCGGCATCAGCCCCACCCCCACCCACAGCCAACCCCACGCCCAGAACTGTCCCTCCGCCCTCTCATCTGGGTCCTGTCTTCCTGTATCCTCCACCTACGCTCCGCCCACTCTGCTAGCCCAAAACAAAAACAACAAAAGAATAAGAAGAAGAAGAAGTACAACGCAGCCCAACCCGATCTACTGCACTCCACTCTCAGCCACCCCACCGCATAGCATGCCACTAGCCTTGCCGATGTGCCACCACCTACCACCCACAGGCTACCACTCCGCGCCGTCCCCCCAGCACTCTCATGCATGTGGCCAGCGAAAGTTTACTGGGACTATGACCGCTTAGAATGTCTACACAAACACAGGCGCGCATATGTCTATGTATACGTATATGCATCTGTTTGTGTGTGTGTGTGTGTGTGTGCAGGAACCAGTGTCTGGAACTTGAAGCACAATTTGTGTGGCTACATAGGGCTGTGTATGTATGTGTGTGTGTGTGTGTGTGTGGCCCCAACGTTTGGATGCCCCATACAAGTGTCTGCCAGTTGAATGGCAGTGGCAGTTTTCCTCCCTCCCCCAGTCCCCAGTCCCCAGTCCCCACCCCCTCCTTTGCCCGCCCACTCTCTCTTGAACCTCTCCCTGTGGCATGTGTGGGACTCTGTATGCGTGTGCTTATCTCCGAGTCGTTGCCTTGAATGTAGGGCAGTAGTCGGCACTCGACAAATGTTGCTGTTGTTGCAGTTGTTGCAGTCGCTGTTGCAGGCGTCGGCAATGCAGACAGAGGGCAATGCATGCATGCCACTGCAGGCCCCCAGCCAGACCCAGGCAGAGGCATACACCCCACACCACACCACCCCACCCCACCCCACCACACCACAAAAAAAACAAACAAATAAACAAGCAGCCAGCACACATGGGCATAAGCGTACCCGCGCCAGTGCCAGTGCCAGTGCCAGTGCCATCCCTGGCTCCCACCAGCCACCCCACTTCAAACATCATGCATGCATAATGTGCGGCACCTTTTGATACCCTCCCGAAAAACAATGGACGGAATTAAGAATTCCGCTGGCAGTCGAAAAGCTAAACGTCGCCAGACAGTATCTGATCAAAGGATGAAAGGCTCCTTGCATCTAGTAAATACATTTAGATGCTCGGATGCTACCCATTCGTATCAGATACGAGTGGTGCCATCTCTTCAGCCATGAAATGTATCTGTGGTTCATTTCTGAGCTGCATATCTCTGAAAACTGTAACCGATATCCCTACATCATGCTCGCACACATCGTATTCGAGGAGAAACAAGCAGGCTGGACTGGACTGGACTCTGCACGTCTCCAGCCTTTGGTGTCCATCAATGGTGGCCGCTCCGTCTAAGTGCGAACTAATAGCATGCATTGTTAGAAATAATAGCATAGATTGCGATTTAATAGAGATTGTGCAAATAATCATGTACAAGTATGTATGTGGCGGTTTGAACTAAGCCGGGTCCCTAACTGGGAGCCCTAACTGGAATCGGGAATCCTTGTGTCATAGGTATAGTACTATACCTATGTGCATTTATGCTTTAGTTACGAGCAACCATACGATACGAGATTTTGTTAGGACAGACCGCGATCTCTCTCAATTTTGCACGCACTTGCCATGAGAGATGGGAAAAATGTAGAGACAAAGAGGGGAATCTGTTCCAATGTTAATTCTTCAGCGTCGTTTATTCTGACCTTGTTTTAGAAATATCTATTGGCTACAGGCTATAATGGATTGACTTTTTGGAATAACACAAACTTAACTTCATAATCTTTTAGGAAAAAGATATAGAAAAAGAAACATATTCACTTGCACAGTTAATGGCTCTTCTTGCGGCCAACTGAAACTGGTGCACTCGACATGGTTCAAGGGAACCACGCGATAAGTTCAGTTGCACTATTTTTATTTTCCTCTAACATTGAACGAGTGATAGCGAAACGAAAGAACAATGCATAGAGATTACTCGAGGGACGGGACGGGTCGGGACAGAAAAACAAACGGGGTAAAAGAGTGCCGGAGCCAGAGATAAAATTGAAGTGCAATGGCGAGCATATTCCTATAAATTCTTCAATAAGCCCCACTGTATGCCTGAATGTGCAACAAGAGCTGATGTGATTGATGTGACTGGATGGAATGGTTTCCTTTACATTCTTTGATAGGGGTACAAGTTGTTCTCACTAGTTTCTACTTGTTCTCTGATATGATCCCTAAGGCACCTGAAAGATCTATCAATTCTGGCTCTTCTGTGCAATCAATTCTGCATTTTGTGCTTATCTAGTTGGTCTTTCCCTGCTGGGGCCATCGCCCGGCCCTGTTTGGGCTGAGGTTAAAAATAAAAAATTAATGAAAAAATACTTCGAACTCAATCGAGCCCCATAAATAACGAGGCACCCGAAAGGGCAGGAACTTCTACGCCCCACGATAGAGGAAGCAGAGGCGCGGACGAAGGCATTGAAGTAGTTCAGTGAACAGTACAGTGGAAGCTCTCTCGACACGAACACAATCTGCACCGTGAATGACGTTGATTCGCTGTAATAATTTCCCATAAGAAATGGGAAAGACAGAAGGCAGACACCGAACACACCGGCACTATCTATGGGGAATTCGTCTGCAGCCGTGGACGTCCCTACGAGGGGGCTTCCACTGTAGTTGCGTATAAATAAAGAAAAACGAAGGAAACGAAGAGAAAAGAAGAAAAAGAGTCAGCGTCGTCTGTGTGTAAATAAGCCATTCAGAATTGGGTTAAAAGTTTATAGAGCAATGCAGTGATTTGTCTCTATATTTGTCTCTTTCCCTGCCGCTATCTCTCTGTCCTTTTCTCTCCCTCTACACACATATGTACAGGCCGGCGCGCGAGTGTGTGTGCGGTGCCTGTCTTCATGTCATATCAGAAGTTTGGAGTGGTTACAGTGGGTCCGAAGGCTGCGCCAGTTTCTAATGGCAAAGACAAGTCAACGTGCTTCACATGCCACATGCCACATGCCACATGCCACCTGTCACCTGACACCTAGCAGCTCCACCCTTAAAAATGCACCAAACTCACTTCCCGGTGGGTCCAACAAACAACTATTGTGGGGTGTTGGGGCCCCGAAATGCAAACAGATGCTCAAAGACAAAGAGAGATGAATGAAAGATGGATCTGGATGTGGAGAGAACGTTGAGCAAAGCGGAAGACAAGGAAGCTGCAATATTGTGGGCAAACTAACCCAGTTCCTGTTCGGGAAAGGAAGAGCAAGGAACAGGTGGAGAGCAGAAGGATAATGGAGTGAATGAAGCGCAACAGTGGGAGGAAGAGCAAACGAAGTAATGGAGAGCTTTCTATTGAAGATGAGTGGCGGGGAAGAAGCAGAAGTACGGAAGAAGTCGAGAAGAGTACCACGGATATGGGGATGTTTGAGTGGAAAAAGATGAGCAGTCCAAATGAAGAGGGAAGAGGGAAGCATCAGAAACCAGATAATATTTCTCGGCGAGAAGATTAAAGACTATTGGGAGGTGCACAACGCTCGCATCCTCTTTCGAAACTTCTAAAAAACAAAGTACATACACACATACACACATGCATACATACATCTATTGAAAATGCAAGTAATTTTTGGGCCGCAATGAAAGGGATTGAAGCAGCAACAAAAGAATGGTAGAACGAAGAAAGAAAGCAGCCCCAAAGGGAGAACAGAAAGGGAACAACAATAGGCTGATGGAAAAGCAGCGGGATGGAGCAGCAAAAAGAATGCGAAGTAGAACCCAAAACCCACCAAACTGAGGAAAATAATAACAACGTGCAAATGAAAATCTCAACAACAACACAACAGAGCGAGAGCGAGCGAGAGAGGGGAGAGGGAGAGGGAGAGAATGGCAGCGAGAGTAAGAGCAAGAGAGGCAGCTGGCTGGCGAGAGAGCTTCGTCAACAGTGGGTCAAAGACCTGTAGGAGGTCGTTTCAGTCGTTGCAGTGGCAATAGGCAACGTACAATACCATGGCGAGGCAATGTGTTTGCTATTGCTGTTGTTGTTGTCGCGACGTCGTCGATGGCGGCAGATAGCGTAAGCACAAAACACATAGGCATAGACACAGACACACACAGATAGACAGAGATAGGGAGGTAGAGACAGAAAGGCGCAGCACTATTGAATAACCAGAGACGACGTCAGCAGCGCTGCATTTGCAGACTGCAGCCAGTGTGCGAGAGACATCAAGCATAGAGAGAAGAGAGCTTGCTCTCTCAAAGCTCGCTCGCTGCTGCTCTCTTCTAATGCATGCCAGCCGCTGCTGCAGCCTCTGCCACTGCCACTGCCTCTGCTTCTGCTGCTGCTGCTTCTTCTTCCTGCACGAACGACCCAGCGACCGACCGAACGAACGAACGAACGAGCAAAAGCGAAAAACGAAATCAAGAGTGAAATGCAATCGGCTGCACATGCAGGCATTCTAGACTCGAACAAGGGGGTGGGGATGGGGATGGGGATGGGGGTGGCAGTGGTAGCGTTGTGGGGCATTGTATTATACGTAAACATGAATTTGATGATATTCCTCTTCTCACTCCTTCACTCTGTGCTTTTGTCTCTTTCACTCTCGTTGCAGACATGCCAGGCGGAGGAAAGGCAGACCTTAGCAGGATCACACAATTCAGGTGAGTGATTGAGATCCCCATCCACCCCCCATCGAAGAATTATGTAATACCTCCGCGCCAATCCACCCCCTTACCGCGCCTATCTCCAACGGTATGAAGTGTACTCCAACCACTGTGACCCCATGAGACCCACAGGTTGTCATTGGGATACACTTGCAGAGGGTACTATTACGATATGGCATCTTAGATCGGATCACTAGAAATACCTAGTATTTGTCATATATCATATTTACTATCGATATTCAAGCTTCTTCCGCCCCAAAGATCATTTTTCTTGTCTATAAAGGGATGCTGGAAGAGAGATGATCATTATCGTAATCATTTATTAAGACTGTAGATCAATGATACTTCCTTAGAGGTCTTACGATATACCTACCTGGGTACTGGACCCAGTACGTATTGCATATTAATGATTGCTTGTGTCCCTCAATCTGCCCAGATTCTATTGTATTCCTTTCATAGAAAAGGCTTAGTGAGAAAACACGTCATCATTCGCCTGTGGATGCTCACCTTTAGATTTCATAAATTAACAAACACAAACCTGATATACATTTACATGAATCTGTTAGTTAACAAATGAACTTGTAGGCCTAGATGAGTAAATCACGTTCTCATTCTTGGAATTTGAAATATGTACATCCCCAAAGTATTTTTGAAAATACTTTGCGCTCTTTGTAAATATTCAATCGGCACTTGCAGTGGTCTGTTGTATCCCTAACAATTTAGCAGAATTGTATGACCTTTCATAGGATGTTTTATTCCGATCGATATGGCTGGCTGTACCTGAAGATATACGGAGTCAAAATTGAAGTTTTCTAAAATTTTATATATTTATTTATTTATATTTTTACACTTTAGTATTTTGGTGGCATTAATTCTCAACAAAGTAAGCTTGTAATGATTCAGATAAAATATATGTATATTTCTTATATCTTATATTTTCGCCAAAACTTTAATTTAATGATTATTTAGTTAATGTTTAGTAATAAGTATAATTTTAGGCATATTTTACCTAACACAGATGCCCATCTATCACTGATAACTGATGTGTTCTTGTACTATATTCTACGGATATAAGGTATTCTCCAGCCTACCTTTTGCCCATTTTGTATGCTATGTTTTTCTTTTGTCTCAGTAGAGACAACCCTTCTCCTCTACCTACCCCCTTTTCCTTGCAGTTAGGGCATCCCTTCAGTCGGTTCCGATTGCTTCCCACTTCTCCTTCTCCCGCTACTCGTACATTTTGTTGCTTCTTTTTTGGCATATCATTTTCCTTTCGCGTTGAATGTTTTATGTGCCACAAGAGCTGCAAAACTTTTCCGCTTTTCACGTTCAACGACGACGATCGCCGCCATCCCCATCCCCCAACCCTGCCTCTACCCCATCCTGTGCCAGCCCCCCCCCGTCCATACAGCTGGTTGTCGCCGTCACTGATGTTGTTTTCCTTGTTTTTCTCCGTCTGGTCTGTCTCTCAGTCGGTTGTTGTTTGAATGTTGTTGGTGTTGTTTTCTTGCCCGACTCCATTTGCGCAACATTTTGCGGTGCACACACACACACACTCGCACACACACACACACACTGGGGGACAGAGGGGTGCATCATATGATTTGCAATTTCCATTTGCCGCTGCATGCATTGCTGCATTGCCTGGTTGCGTAACCCAAAAGTTAATGCCACATAATCATGGCTGAAGTTGCAACAAACTGCGCTGCACTGCAGCACGCTGCAGCCCGCAGTCCGCTGCTCTGCGGCGGCCGCAATGGGAAATGGGGAAATTGTTGTTGCTGTTGTCCGGGGTAGTAGGCACAACCATGACACGCCATCTTGCCGATCGTCGTAGCAGGTTTTCCAGTTTTTCTTTTTCGTCGTCTTTGTTTCTTTCTTTCTTTCTCTCTTTCGTTTTTTGCAACGTTTTTCCTGCCACTTTCTCTCTCTGGCGCACGCGACGACGCGACGGGACGATGAAGTAATCGACTGCCCCAGCACTGGTGCCCCCCTCGGCCCCTTGCCCCCTTACCAGCCCCATGCAACGGGGTAGGTGATCGTCACAAAAGTTGCGGTTGCATTTTGCAGTTGCACTTTTTTTTTTTTACCGGTGACTTAATTTTTTTTTTCGTGTGTGTACATTTGCCTCTTTGCTTTCCATGGAAAACGGGTTTCGCATTTTCCTCCATGCCATGCCATGCCATGCCTTGCCTTGCCTTGCCATGCCTTGCCATGCCATGCCATGCCATGCCAAATGGTAATGATGCTCGTTGTCGTCGCTGGTGCAGCTTTTTTCAGCCTAACGTGGATCGAGATCGAAGCCAGGCGGGGCTCTTGGCCACTTTTGGTGTGGCCCGAACGGGGCTTACAAGTTGATTACGTCTTCGTGCTACGGCTACGGGCAGGCGGTAGGCAGGCGGCATCGGTGGGTGTGCTGTGGGCGAGCGGTGTTGTGTGCGAGGCCCTAGACCTCTGCCGGGGGTATGCGATCAGCGAAAAGATACGCCTCTTATTTCATCAGCGAAACAGGAACCCGACTGGTGGACAGAGCTAGAAGGAGAGAGGAGGAGTATTATCATTCCATCCTGTATCCTAGCTGTTTCAGAAGCTAGATGGTGTTTTTAGGATAGGGATAACGATGGTATATGCAGATTCCCCCCATTTGATTCGATTTTGTAACTGTTGGACAGGTCTGGGTGAATCCTAAGATAAAACCCTTCGGAACAAGCGGCAGAGAGCTAGCGGTGAAGGGAGAGGGATAGTGCAAGCCGGACCCTGCTAAGTCACACTGGAAGAGAGAGCGATAGAGAAGAAGAGACAGGGTGAATAATATTGCGTACCTTTTCACGGAATCCTAGAATCTCTTAGAGTTCTCTCCAAGGACTAGGTGACAAGCAAGAGGGATAGACAGACATGGCTATCTATGGGATCGAATACTCTTCTTTCTTTGATATATCTTTCCAGTTGTTGTCCATAAAGTCCAGAAAAAGAAGAACTAGAGAGAACACTCCTCGGATGTAATTCCCAATAGATTAATAGATACAGATACAAATCCATACCTACAAGAACGGATACTTAAATTATGTGCCAGCATACATACTCATATGTACATATGTATATTGATGGATTAATGTCCTTTGAACGGTTTGCTATCATTTAGAGGTTAGAAGTTCCGTATAATCCATCATAGGAGCTATTCAGAAGGCAGTTTATAGATACTCGTGTATGTATGGTACATGAGGATAATGCGATTCAAATAGCACTCGAATTGGGTTATTTCTTTTCGCTCCTCAATAATTTCCAGCTGGTTTCCCATAATCGGAGCGGCACGATCGAGGAAATGAAACCCCAGCGGGGCCTATCTTCAATTCTTGCATCAATTTACGGATCGGAACCCGCGTCGCAGATCTCTCTCTCTCTCTCTATCCGTGCCTCCTCATGGCTTCCCCTGCTTCCGCTGCTTGATCTGTAATCGATGCCAGCGATGGGTGGGCAGGTGGGCAGAGAAGGAGGCGGAGGAGAGGGCGATGGTGAAAGGGGTGCAGAGCGGAGGGGGAAGTCGTTCGTGGCACTTCCTGCTTGGGCATGCAACCATTTGAAATTGATCATGCCACATGCAATAGCTTCAACTCCTGATCTCCTCCTCTCCTCTCTCCTGTCTCGTCTCCCCCTCCCCTGTGCTGTGCTCTTCTGGTTTGTAACGGTAACATTGCCTGCTAACACCATTTTCCTTTTGCTGCTGTTACGTGAGGAAAAACGAAAGTAAAACTCGCAATTTACCACTGACGATGACTTTGGTGCAACGTTGCAACGTTCGGTGTTGCTGCTGCTGCTGCTGCTGCTGCTGCTTTTGCTGTTGTTGCAATTACAACAGTTGGCATTGTTAGTTTTCATTTTCACATTATACCCTAGCCCCTAGCCGGGAAAACTGAGCACTATCCAGTGACTGCCGACTTGGTCTTGTGTGTACCAAGAAATGCATTAAAGAAGGTTCTCGATTATGGTAGAGAATGTCATGGAATACTATTGTATATTCAGATTTCACAGCTGGAATCGAATGCAGCTGGACGATCACAACAATACAACTTCAGTTTTCCAATAAATTAATCAATTTTCTATACGATTGGATTTCAAAATAGAGAAATCATTGAAGAAGAACGTACGGAAAGATCTGATAGATTAATTAAGAGAACAACTCAAAAGAAATTGCAACCATATTAATAATATTTCTCAGATATGAAGATCTTGATCCTGGCTTGATCCTTCGAAAAAAAGCATGATCATAGAACTGAATATCACGATTCATTTGATATCAAATATGGCTAGATTTTCCTTTTATTAACTCGATCTACATATGAGCAGGATCAGTGATTAGTCTGTAACATCAGAGCAGTAATTAGAGTCCCCCAAGATTCTACATGGATAACTTATGAGTTATTGTTTGTCTTGGGTGGAAGACCAGTTGATCCTTGCACCGATTAGTGATCCTCAAGAATATGGCAATCCGTGGGCAATCTCTTTAAGCGGATCCACACACTGGGGCAAGAACTATTTTCCTATATCCGTTTACAGATCCTTTATGATCCCTCATCGCTTATTTGATCATTCAGTGGATCCTTTTCTAGAGTATGCCTGGTCTCGGCTCTGAAAAAATCGTTTTTTTCCTCTTTCGTTTTTCATTTTCATTACGACGCCGCCTGATCGAATCAGTGAATGGGGAAAAACGGGATTTTCCAGCCGCAAGGCAAGAAAACTGGAATGTGGCACACACACACACACACACAAGTACAGAGGAGCACAGTGGAGCACAGTGGAACCCAGAGGGGGTTGGCTGATGGTGTCTGAACGGGGGAGGACGGGTGGGGTGGTCGGTTGGTTGGTTGGTTGGTTGGTTGGTTACACCTCACTCTGTTTCTGTTTCAGTTTCTGTTTCTGTTTCGTGGAGGTAAAGATCGCCGTCGTCTCCGACTTGTTTCTGTTTTCTGCTCTGCCCACCAGTTGGCTTCGTTCGGGTTCGGGTTCGGGTTCGGGTTCGGGTTAGGCAGTTGTTATGTCATACAAGGAAGCGAATGATGGCCAACAGCAGGAGGGTGACTGAGGAGTGAGGAGGAGGTGGTGCTGGTGCTGGTGCTGGTGCTGTTTGGACATTGGGAAATCGTTGGAACAGCAGCTGGAGATGGAGCTTGGAGCTGAGACTGGGACTGGGACTGGAGACTGGAGAAGGCTGAAGTGATTCCAAGACGTGGGTTTCGCTGTCTTTATCCTCCGCTCCCCTACTCCCCTTCCTACTATTTCTTTCGAACAAGTTTTCCTTTCGTCGACAGCATAAACTTCGTCGTGATGCTTTTCCCATTTTCATTTTCATTTTGATTTTGATTTTCTAGGTTTCCTGCTGCTTTTGGCGTTAGTGGGTAAATGTTACATAATCGCTGGGGCTCTGGCTGTGGCTCCATCTCTATGCCGTGCCCGTGCCGTGTGTCTTACCAAAATCCTCTCTCTTCCCGCTGCTTGATCTTCGTCGTCGTCGTCGTCGTCGTCGTCTTCCCTCCTTCGAATGTGAATGAACTTAGCTTCAAGTCGAACTTTGAAACGAGTCGGAGAATTCGAATTGGAAGTTTCCAGAGAGGTTAAGCTGTTTGGTGGGGTGGGGGTGGAATGGCCAAGGTGGGCGAGAATAGGGTGGCCGGGGGAGGGCTAGGATACCATTCGTTTTTTTTGTGGTTTTGATCACGTTGGCTTTCAGTTCCCCTTTATTTCTAATCGGTCTTTTGTCTTTGACCAACAATTCACTCGGGAGACCTATGGCCCCCGAGTCCCATCCCCTTGCCTACCTATGTGTATCACACCCCCACGCCTCCCCCCTCCCACCCTACCTTTTGGCCTGGCCGTGGCTGTGGATAATGGGCAAAAAGCAATTAAAATGTCAAAAGCGTGCACAAAAGGAGAAAGTGAGAAAAAAAGTGCAAAAAAAACAACAACGATTGTTAAGCCATTGCTGTTGTTGTTGTTGTTGTTGTTGTTTTCAAGTTTTATTTCATTTTTGTACATTTTGTTGGTGTTGCTTTTTGCATTTTAACAATTACATTTTTTTTTTTTTTTTTTAAATGCGAGACAGGCGAGACCCAACAACAACAACAAAATAAAGGCGGAAAAAACCGAAGAAGTAAAAATTTATACGACTATCAAAAGTGGCCATGGCCATGGGGTGACTAAAGGGATCCATCAGGAGGATATACAGATTAGAAGGAGTCGAGGAGGCCAAGCCGAAAGCCAAGAAAATGTGAGATAATGTAGAAGGAGAGACAGAGAGAGAGAGAGAGAGTGTGACTAAAAATTATTCCCTCAAATTGAATTGAATATCATTCAGGGAAATATTAAATATTAAAGAATTAAATATACGGTTTTTAAATATAAAAAAATAGTGAAATTAAATAAAATTCAGTATGAAAAATTCCTTTAAATACGGCCCATATTTTATCTAAAAATCGTACACTTTAAAACAAATATATAATGTTTAATTCGTAGTAACGAAATAATATTCGGTGTATATTTATCTAGAATATGAAATATATTTAAATACCAGGGGGCGATAAAATTTGACATATATTGAAGAGATATTCTCCACTCTCGGAGAACATCGATTGGTATTATTTTCTAGATTCAGGGATTCCCTTTTCTGTACCTACAAATACAATTGCGTACATATCTAACCCATGACGATCATGATGGGATGACGATCATTGGCATATGTACATATGCCTTTACATGACACCCAGTTAATGTGTAATAGAAACAACAATAGTTAGAGCAACACCAACACCAACACCAACGACAACGACAATAATCATAATAAACATTTGGACAACTTTCACTTGGCGCTTGAATTCAAAGCACGACAAATTCAACGACAACGATCAAAAGCTCATTGTGTGAGTAGTCCGCGGAGTGCGAGTGCGAATCAATGAGTGTGTGGGTGTCTACTACGATCCAGCAGTGAGTATGTACCATGCACAGGGTACAGAGCACAGACAATACAGACAGCCTACACCTTCGCACCACAAACGAAACGAAAGACACAACAAATACCAACCACAAAATACAAAAATACAGAAAATAAATAGTAGTAAATAAAAAATAGGAGGATAGACCAGAGTGGAGATCGTAAAAACGTTGAGTGAATCGAATAGGAATCAACTGCGAATTGAATAAGTGAATCGAATGGCTGAATATCCGAAACACGCGTTCCTCTAGATTCTAGAATTTCGGCGGGAGAATGGGTTATTCCAGGCTTGAATAACTCGCAGGATCCCACAAGCCCCAACATATACCAGTCCAGCAGTCCAACAATAACTTCAGGGTCCTCCCGCTTCACATATTCGCTGTACAAATGTCACATAAGCGAACGACTGCATTCGTTGCGAATGGCACACAACAGAGACCACGCCATGGGCGATTGTACTTGTTCTTGTTCCTTAAGCGCTGCCAGCTGTGTGTTGATATTGTACTTATGTTCCAGCTGAAGAGCATATGGAACAAGTGCACGGATGCAACTCAAATGTTGACACAATATACAATCCCCCATAGAGGGAGGTCGTTGTGATCTATTTTTCTCCGCAGTAACATAAAAGCGATCTCGAGAAACAAGAAATAAACGATGTCATTACAGATCTACTTGAACCTAATTAAATAGAATGACTCTTGGGGCGAAGTTATTTGGAAAGACACCCTAACTAGGGCGGCACTCGCCACACAGAAGGATTAACCGGAGACGGAAGTCGGAACTGAAAGAAAATGGCTGGAACGGGAAAAATACTGCATTCCTAGAACTTTTGCATATATGCCACAGCAATGTGGATGGAAGTGGAAGGAAGATTAGCCTCGAAAATAATTTCACCTTAATGCTGGCGATCAGGAGACGGATGTAGATTCCGTGCTCGAACGGCAGCTTCTTGCAGTTGGCCATGGTGGCTCCAGCACCTGGTTGCGGGAGAACTCGAGGCTCGGAGTAGGGACCGTGGACTAGACCGAGGCTGGTCACCATCGTGTAGTTTTATGTTGAGGTGGAGGTGGATTCGGCGGCTCGAGCTGCAGTCGGAAGTGGAGCGAGTCCATGGGCTGCGGATTACCGTCGCCGGCAGCGGGTGTCTGCCACATGAGGAGCAGCGATCAACTATGGCGGTGTGCCTGGAACTTGGTCACCGAAACGTACTTGCTGTGTGGGAGCTTGTGAGCAGGAAAGACATTAAGCAGCCCTGAGGAAGGACATGCATCAGGTCTAGACATGTGCTTGCCACTCGGGCGGCTTATAGCGGACCTCCTCTCGTGGCACTGCAAGATCTGTGCTGTGATCAAACGCAGAGCAACTCCAGCTGCAGCTCCGAGTCCATTTAGTGCATCCCCTCAATGCCACTGGGACGCCAGTACTGTGCCATGCCTTCAACGATAGCCCGACGATGACGATGTGCACCACCAATTTCAATGGTAAAGAAGTGGTTTAAGCGCACACGATGCCGAACATTCTGGACGCCCAGTTGAGGTCTCTCAGCCCGAAAAATGGCGTTGGCCGATCACAAACTGAAAGTACGAATTGTTGTGGAACCCATAGGCAATCACATGGCTCAGTGGTTTCAATTTTGAATGATCACTTGGGCTTGCAATGGTGCAAGGGTGCACACATGTGCCACCTTTTGACGCATTCTTTTTTCTAAACCTAAAAGAGATTTGATTCCAACAATGACTTCAATTCATCCCACACCCAAGTGTCCACTTCGAGGACTTCAAACGGGGCAACAGCCATTGTTCATCCGAATGTTACATCGCTTCAGTTATTGTAAACATATAAAGGCTCGGTTGGGCTCAATCTAGGTATCTTAAATGGCATTACAATTAGTAAATGCATCTATTGGTGGGGCTCAAAGGCCTTCTCTCCGATGCTCAAACGCGGAATTGGTTGGGAAGCTGGATAAAGTAGCAGACAAAATGCAAAACCATTTTGTGGGATTCACTTCAATTGATTTGAATAATCAATTTGGGTTCAATTGCGCTGACCTCAACAGAAGGAAGAGCTTGTTAAAAATGCTGAAAAATACATGAAAAGGTACCATGCATATCCTTGATTCCCGCCCAGCGTTGCCTTGAAGTGCGCCCAACTGCTGCCCGTCGGATCCATCCCATACCCGACGAATGCACGACTAGTTATGGTTATAGTCATAGTTGGACTGCAATTGCAACCGCAAGAAAACCGAATATGTACATAGTATGTGTCCTCCTTTGAGGGGGTTTTTAGCCAGTCCCTTCCCCGCACACGGCTCCTCATTGAAGTCTTCCATTTGGTGCTTCAACTCCAACTCGATCCGTTCGGTGATCAGGATGGGAACTGCATTTTGGATGAGAATTATGGATTATGGATTTAAGATTGAATTTGGAGTGGGAGTGGGAATGGGAATGGGAAGGGGAATGGAATGAATGTGGCGATGGCTGTGAATGTGGCTGTCAATGCCAGAGAGTCTCGCCTGTGACACACTTACGGTCTCTACGTAATCCACACACGGATTTATATATATATATCCCTTTACATATCTGTGTGTGTGTATGCATATAGCTGTGTAGGCATATGTCTGTACATCCAGGACCTGTCATGTGCAGCAGGCAGGCATTGTGAGCGTATCAATGTCCTTGGACGGGCTCGTGGCCCGTTGCGGGACGTTGAACCTTTGCTGTCGTGTCGCCTTGGAGCAGACTAACTGACGGTCCACGGGGTGGTGTGGTAGCTGGGCGCCTCTGACGGGCGACACGGTATTGGGACCTGCGCAGTAGCCGTCACGGACACGGACATGGGCACGGACATGGGCACGGGCACGGACGCGGACATGGACACGGACAGCGTTTGGCTCGGTGCGGTAGGTCAGTGCTGCTAAGCGAAAGCTCTCCGTCTCCGTTTCTGTTTCTGTTTGGTTCGGTTCAGTTCGGCTCGTCTCGGATCGGTTCTGCTCTGTTCTCTGACCTGACCTACCCCAGTCGAGTCGAGGCTGGTCGTGAGCAGCCGCTGCACCGTCACGTCACGTCACCTTGCCATGCCCCTCCATGCCCCAACTGCTGCATGCCCCCCAGCATTTCCATCCTGCATGCATTTTTCGACTGCTGCCGCTGCTGCTGCCACATCTGGGCTTCTGGCTGTGTGTGTGTGCGCCCAAGTGCAAGTTCAATCTATAAATTTGAACGGATTCTGTGCTCGGCCCCGACCCCGAACCCGCATCTGTCCTCCCTACAGGCCCCTGCATCCTGCACCCCCCAGCCAAGCAGCAGCTCCTCTCTAGCGTTCTCTCTCTCTCTCTCTCTCTCTCTCTCTCTCTCTCTGCGGTGTGTCCTTGCCAAATTGCAAAGTTCATACATCACAGGCGAGTATATGGGAGTGTACATATGTGTACGGAGGGGACTCACAGATACAAAGCTATACAATGGCTACGAATCCATTGAATATTGTTGCATCCCCATCGAACCCAATCGAAATTCGAGAATCAAAAAACGATGCGATGAAAATAGCAGACAGATTGGCATTCACCTGAATCCTGGCAATTAGGACTATGCCCCGCTCTTTGTGGAAGTAGCCAGGGAGCCGCCAGGCAGGCAGTACTGGAGTTAAATCTAAAATTACATGCTCGTAGATAGATAAAGGACTGCACTGTCATCTGAGATATCTCAACCTGCAGAGGTGGTTGGAGGTGGAGAGAGAGACTCCTCTGTAGACGGATGATATATGGCAACAAGGCCTTCCAATAATATTTGCCCACCTACTATTTAATATTTGCAACACTCAGGTGTATTTTCCAAGAACTAAACAACGACGCAATCAACAAGTTTGAGGTTGTGTGCGAACAATAATAATAATGGTAAGATACAGCGCAAATATAGAATGTAAATGCTATTCTAGCTAACCAAGAGAGTAGATAAATAGATATTTAGAGTGTTGCCCTATCTATAGACGCTCGTATATACGATGGAAACAGTGTTGCCCCATAAATGTTGACGCAATGTGAGTGTAAGGGGGTTTTTCTTCCAGAATACTTCGCTCGTCGGGGAAACTCTTTGCCCATTCGACCTTCAATGCAAATCATTTAATGTTATCCGCATTCAGTGTGACCCCATTGACGTCTCCAATGCCAGCCAGTGTTGCCCCCACACACAGAGTGGTAAATAGGCAACGAGATCAAGATCAAGAATCCAATCGAATTCAATTCTTGTGACCAGATTCTTGGGGGGGATACTCGTGCCATTTGTCTAGCCATTTGCCTAGGTCTAGGCCACAGCCATGCCCATGCTTATGCCAATAATGGTACGTGTATCTATAGCCAGAGGCTTGCCTAGCCTTTCCCCAACTGTTCTTGTTCTCTCTCTCTTTCTTTCTCTGCCTTTTTGTCTCCTAACCGATCGATTGTCTGTCTACCTGTCTGGCATTCGCTTTATAAATATCAATTTCCCACTGATCCGATCAAACAGCAGCAACAACAAAGTTCTGGCTCACCCTCCTCCCTCCTCCCTCCTCACTCCTCCTTCCTCTCTCTCTCTCTCTCTCTCTGCCAGTCTGCCGCGATTCGATGTTAAGTTCAATGTTGAAATTAGCATAAAATACCGTTAATTGCATTAGCATTAGCCCGAGTCTAGCCCGGACTCGAGCTCGAACTCGAACTCGGACTCGGACTCGCCCCCGTCTCGTCTTGGCTCCCACACCGCAACGGCGATCAATTGCGTTGTCTCTGCCACGATTACCGATCACCGCCGATCCCCAATCCCCCGGTCTCTCCCCCTCCCCCTCTGCCCCCCTCTGCTTCAGCAGCATTCAACATTCGATTGCACTTTTTATGGCGCATTCTTCGCGTATATGTCACGGAATCGGCGACAGCAGTTATCCTTGAGCATGTTGCCTCTGTCGCGCTGTTGCTGCTGTTGCAGTCGCAGCGCAGTCCAGTCGCTGCCAGCGTCTGTCTTGCTTTTCCGACATTGCATTGCGCATACGCGCCGTTGCCTTAGCCATTTCTCAGTATTTAGCCGCGGGCCCATCCATAAAAATGAAAATACGAGTAAAAATACATAAAAATAAGAATATAATAAAAAGAGATGCTCGACAATTGGTTCATCTGGGACTGGAGCTACCCTGTACAAGTGACTCGATGTTGAAGGTCACATAAGTATCCAGTATCACCAACTTTGGATACACAGATACAAAGCATGGATAGATGTTTCCAAGTCCCTTACGGGGGGCCTCTATTGGCTTCAGTTGGGAAACATTGCCTGGTCTTATATGCCATCCAATCGCTGGTAAACCTGATATATTCCGATTGGAAGGGTAGCTATTAATAGCTGATCGATCAACGATAGCTATAAAATATGATTATTGTTGTTGCTGAAGCCGCTCCAAGTGCCGTTATGCGCAGCTTTAGATAGATCTGGCTGTTTCTTTATACATATAAAACATTTATATGGTATGGTATGTGGTAGATATTGACTGCTGCTCGGAGGCGGCTTAGCCCTGACCATAGAACGGCTACAGACAGAAGATTGTGTTCAGGGTTGGCAGTGGAAGATGTTGAAAATACACTCAGAGAAAAAGGGCATGGAAAACGAACCACAATCACATATTTTGTAATTTAATATCACGGTTTTTAAATACAATAAATAGTCATTTAAAAATACATAAATTGATTAGAAAGTCTTTTTAAGTCCTTCCATATTTAATTGAAATAAAAACCAACATTTTTAAATAAACAGAATATATATTTGTGCATTTGTACGAAATATGTCTAATCTAAATATGAAACATATTTATTTTAGAAATTAAGTATAAAACTTAAATCAAATATGTTTATACGAATGTTAAAATTTAAGTGAAACACACACTATTTTTACAATTTCCACTCTCTTTGGGTTAGAATTTTTCGGTCTACCATCTTAGGGCTTTTTTCCATGGACTCTGTTCTGCGAAGATCCAGGGGGAGACGAGAAAATTGAAAATAGGATGAGGAACGACCAAACCCATGATGGCAGGAAAAGAATTGATAGCGGAAGGATCCGACGGAGTGGAGTGGAGTGGAGCGGTGCCGAGTGCCAAAGCGAGAAGAAATCAGCAGCGTACACATAGAGAGCAGTGGAGAAAGGAGCGTGAAGGGGGAAGAGTGAGGAGTGTGGAGAGTGGAAGCGTGCGTAGAGATAGCTGGGCAAATACAAGTAAAATATTTGACCCAGTTTCCAGACGGTGTCTCTGTGTTCGTACTTGTGTGCCTGTAGTTGTATACTAAATAATTTGTTGCTGTTATTTTCCTCTATCGCCGAAAAATATGTATTATTAATTCGTAAGGGCGTGCGTGTGTGTGTGTGCGTCAGTGTGTATGTGCCGTACCCTCCACCGATCGAGCGTATCAGCTGTGGGCAGGCAATTGATCATCCGCGGCGGTGCAGAGCATTTCCGCTTCGTCTTCGCCCTCTCTCCCACTCTCCCACTCTCTTTCTCTTTCTCTGTTGATGTTTTATGCCGGGTGCGAAGAACATGAACAAACACACACACACACACACACACACGCGCAACCGGCAAAAGCAAACAAATTGTTCGTTCACCAAAAAAAAAGAAATAATTTTTTGTTTAAACTTTTTTTTTTCGGTTAGAAAAAGAACTCGAAACACCGATGACTGCCGATAAGATAAAGCCACTCACTACAACAGCACCAAAAATAGGAAAAATATTTAAAAAAAACTAGGAAAGAAATTTTCGGGAAAAAGTTTAAAAAACCACACTCACACACACACACACACACACACAGGCGGACACATGCATAAACACACTTTTTTCTTCTATTTCGAAACGCTGGCGACCTACTTGTTTGATATGTGGGGGCGTGGACACATAGAGGGGGACACACTGCTTGGGGTGGGGGGTAGGAGGATGTGGGGAGTGCTGCCGAAACAGCCGTGTGCTGCTTTCGGCATTTTTCTGTTATTCATTGTTAAAAAAAAAAAAAGAAAACAACACAAGAAATAAACCGAAAAAAATGATTGTAAACAAAAATAAACCTTCAACTTGATACGCGTCCAGGGATGTGTTGAAGGTGTCCCCGATAGAGAGACAGATAAAGACGGCGAGAGAGAGGGAGAGAGAGATGTATGTGTGTATGTGTGTGTGTGTAGATAGAGATATGAGGCAAGCAGCTGTGTGCGTGGAACTATCGGCCGACCAAGGCGAGGGCACAACAGCCACCGATACAGATGCAGATACAGATACAGATACAGACCCCGAAAGATCTCTCAATGTCTCATACACCTTTCCACAATTAAGGGGCAGTCGCGGGTGGGGCCGGGGGCGGGGGACACACGATATATAGGTCACCAGCGAACAAAAATAGTGATCGTGGGGTGGCAAGAGAGAGACTGCTGGCGGTAATTAGCGCCTAGAAGACCAAAGAATAGTCCCAGGAAAACATCGAAGTGGAAATCAATCATGAAACGTGTCTAGATTTAGCTACTCTAAAGATCTTCAACTGTCCTCTTCTCTCCAATCATCGAGAATTTTCTTTCGAGAATCATAGATACAGATTACACCCATCCCATCGTTGGGTTCGTTGGCAGACCATTCATCGGTCATACAGGGAAATGCTTCCTCTAGAAAACCCAGAAAACCATTCCAGAAAACCCCCAACATTGAAGACGTAGTAGGTCCTAGATGATTAATGGATTCTTATACAAAACATTGAATGGATTCCAACTCTACACAGGACCTTCCATTAGATAAAGATACGTATCTTTAAATATGTAGAACATATACGTTTCTTTCTCTACTCTTCATACAGTATGTTCTTCTCGAAATGATCTATGCCTCAATACTGTCCTCCCATCAAACTCTTCTGTTTTCTCGCTCGTTCCATTCCAAATCTTGTCTCCACCTTTGTCCTTTAACCTTTTCCTTGCTCTTTCCTGCATGCCCTATTCCCCTCCACTATCTGCTGGGCTTGCCACTCTCACCATCCTTGAACCCCCATCTGTGCCTCGAACCAAAAGGTTCTCTTCGGGCTGTCCCCAAATCTGATCTCTTTCCCCTACATACATCTCTTGCCCTACATATCCGCCAATCGCTTGCCTCCCAGCCACAAAATGTGGAGCAGACAACAATTTTGTCATCCAGCAGCACCGGCAGCAGCAGCAAAGAAAACCCACACATATTTTCAAGTTCTTGGCCCAGCGCCCGTCGCCCATCAACTGGCGACGGGAAAGGGCAGTGGGTGGGGGTGGGGGTGGGGAGTAGTGAAAAATATTGATGCTCACTCAAATTGTTGTTGCTGCCTAAAATCGATCCCTGGGCGATTGTTGCTGTTGCCGTTGCCGTTGCCGTTGCCGTTGCCTGTCATTCATTGTCGACGCAACTGTCAAAATTGACCCAAAAAGCAGCCGAAAGAATAAAAAATGATGACTAAAATCCGAAAAACGAAATGAGAATTTGAAAAAGCGCAGCAGAGCAAGGGCCAGAGGGGTCGTTGAGGAAATTCGAGCAGCCCTGTTGCTCCCCCCGTCCCCCCTCCACGCTTGGGGGAAATCCGAGATAACGGTGTGCATTTAGTCCCACATCGAAAAGAAAAGAATAGAACAGAACAGAACAAAACACTTCACTTGACCGACAAATGCTCACCCAAATGGGAAATTGAAATGGAAGAATGGATGGTCTGTGGACTATATAGAATATCTGTATTATGCAACACTAGTCGTATCAGCCCCAACGAAGCCACAACGAATCGAAACTGGAACAAGCCATCGAACTTGCTATACTTTGGGCATATTTGCGGCGAAGCCTCGTGATTATGCCATCGATAAGTCGATAACTTCAGAGTATGCTCAATCGACTATCGATTGGATTGGCATCGTTTGTGTGTACTTCTTCAAAGCGTTCATCGTTTGATAATTTGTATCCCGATTCGATTGTTATCCAGATATATCCAGATATGAATGTTCCATAGCATAAGTCCGTTAATCGATTATTTTAGTGGATCCTATGGTTCTTAAGAGACTAAAATCTAACAAAAACCTGTATAAAAATGCTAGACTAATTTATTATTTCATTATCAATTCAATATCTGATGACACAATATCGATATTCTTTCCAATTTCAGTTCTAAGAGGGAATGACGCGGGCATTTCTTTTGCAGCGTTGGACTTTCGTTTTATAAGGTAAGTGCCATGGGTCACGGGTCACGCGTCACGCGTGCCGTCACGATTCCAGTAGGTGAGAATTGATACGGACTAGATTTATGGTTAGGTTACCCTTCCATCGCCCCCACCCACTCCACAGGTGTACCAGTGGGGGGGGTGGGGCTGTGGGCTCGCGCCAAGTTCGAGCCGCTTCTGGGCGCCCCTACAGATGCACCAAAAAGTTCGAATATGTATTATGTGCTTATGTATATGTGTATGTATGTGAAATGTGAAATATATGATGTGTGTATGGGTGACCCAGAAACATAATGCCAGTAAAACAGAAAAAAACAACAGCAACAACAACAGATTGTCAGCATTTTGCACTTTTCCGGACAGACTTCTCCATATCTCTCTTCCTCTTGCTCTGTCACTGTTTCTTTCTCTCGTTCTCGCTTCTTTTGGGCTTCTCATGAACTTCTCTGTTCTCTGGTCTCTGCTCTCTGTGCTCTGCTCTCTGCTGCTCTGCTGCTCTGCTGCTCTCTTTTCTGTTCACTTGACATTCGATTCGACAATATGTTTGGCCACATAAAAAATCCACAGAAACAAAATAAATAAAAAATACCCATAAAAATATAATAAAAACAAAAAACAAATAAATATGAAATTAAAACAATATTTTTTGGCCCCAATTTGGTCGTTGTTGTTGGCTTTTTCTACCACATTCTGCCAAATGCAACGACAACAAGAAAATAACCGCTCTACAGCCCTGCCTAGCCTTGTCTCTGTCTTCCTCTATCCGCATCTCTCTCCCACTTACCACTTACCACTCCCCTCCTCCCTCCTCCCTCCTACCTCCCCCACTCTTACGTCTGTTGCAATGGTGGCGTATACGTAATCTTGTTGTTTGCTTCAGCGTTCAGCCTGCCGTTGGGGTTTTATGCAAATGGCGTTCAAGGATTTTTGTGTGAAAGTTGTTGAACCTCACGACTGGCAATTAGAGTATAACTTGTCTCTACACACACACACACACACACACACACACACACACACACACACACGTACGCCACATATTTATGTGTGCACTCAATGCATAGATGTATTGCAACTTTCGATCTACGTATACGAAACCATGGTACCTATGGGATGGTATGGTATGGTATGGTATTGTAGAGGAATCTTCAATCTTTCGCTGCCAAAACTTCAGGCTATTTCCTGCATATGTGTAGACTTATTTGAGTTTTAGAATATTTTAATATTTGTATATGTTCTAATCGATATTTTGAGTGGCTTTTGTTCGTTTCCTTGGCCTTGGCTTTTCCAGTAGGTAGCACGTATACGTAATTTGCGTAGAGTTTCGAAATCCTGACCTATGCAAATCTATATGGCATTACTGAATCGACATTCAAGTGATGTTGGGGATACTTCCACTATTCGCCACCCAGAATATAACATATAATTGCTGCTGATCGGAATCAACAGCATACAACTTTCAGAATCGTAGAATAATCGCAATCATGAGTCCTTTGGCTCTCCACTGGGTTTCTGCTTGTGCCCGTTCGCTTATGGGACATTTTGTGCGGTGAACAGGGGTACTAGAACGGATCGCGTATAATCATCGAAACACACACAGAAAGGACGATCGGCTGATGCCTTTCCTTCTAGTTTACTCCTCTGCATATGGCCATATGGTGACCATAACGACTAGAGGCGGGAGGTCCCCACTGCCACCCACTGCCCACTTGGCGGTGAGGGGTCGCACCGGCCCCGAGTCGATTCCTGAAAAAAAAGAAACAAAAAAACAGAAATGCACGAAAAGTGCACGCAACGCGCGAATGCCAAGCAAATAAACAAACAAAACTGCATGTGCACATGTATATATGTATGTATGTATGTATGTACAGATACACTCGCACGTACATATGTACGTTTGGCATGTATGTATGTATGTATGTACTCGCATTGTGTGCATGCTTCTATATACTGTTCCAATATCAGCCAAGGATATTCGGCTGCACTAAGTCCACATGACCTTCTAAAGTTGGTTGACTCGGTGGCTGCATGCGTCTGCAACCCCAACCCCTGCCCTGCCCTGCCCTGCCCTGCCCTGCCCAGCCCAGCCCAGCCCCTGTGCTTTTGGGACGGGGTGTTAGCTTTTCTCTTTTTTTTGGGGGTGGGGGGAGGGGGCGTGAAAGGCGGGCGGCATATTTTTTGATTAAGCAACCGCTACTGCAAAAAAACAGGCGCGAGGGCGAGGGAGAGCCTATGATGCAAGCAGACCCACAGCGAGAGAGAGAGAGAGAGAGAGAGAGCTTACAGCGTTCGAGAGAGTGCAGCTGACGGGAGAGAGAGAGAGAGCATTGCTGTTGCAGCGCTGCTACTGCCATGTGCACTTGATGCCAGTTAGAAGCCCCATTCGACAACGTCGTCGGCCAAGAGCAGCGCAGCTGCTGCACCAACATCAACAGCAGCAGCGTTAGAGCAGCAGCAGCAAAAACAAGAACAACAAGAACAACAACAACAACAACAACAAATGGCAGTAAGGAAAACCCACAAAGACGTTGTGCAGCGACTGACTTCGTTTTCGATTTCTGTTTATTTTGCTTTTGCTTTTGCTTCTTCTGCTGCTGCTGCTGCTGCTGCTCTTGTTGCTGCTGCTGCTGCTGCTGCTGCTGCTGCTGCTGGTATCTCTCTCTCTTTGAGTCTCTCCGTGGTCTCTCTCTCTCCCTGCGTGTGTGTGTGTGTTTGTGTGTGTGGTGCTGCTTTGACAATTTTGCTTTGCGGCTGTTTTGGTGGCTGCCAGTTGCACATTTCCGTTATATCCGCCAGACCGCCGTGCAAGAAGCAGCCGCCAGCCACAGCAGCAGCACCGAGCACCGAGCAGCAGCAGCGAGCGAGCGAGCGCGACTAGAACTTGCCATAAATGAAAAGTGCACAACACGGCGTATGAGTAACGTTCGAACAAAAGCCCACGACAATTGTTAAAAACCAAAAAATATAAATCAAAACAGAAAAAAGCTAAAAAAAAAAGGAAAAAAAAAAACAACCAAATTATACCAAAGAGAGGGGCCGACAGACGGGGGAGGGAGCACAAGTGCAGCGCCGTCTGCTGTCCGCTGTCCACTGTCCGCTGCCAACGCTGCCAACGTGCCTCTGCCTGGGCTTTGTTTTGGCTCCAGCCTCGGCTCCAACTTCAGTTCGAATTGTGGCTCGGAGGCGCAGCCCCCGCGCGGCACTGTAACGCAAAAAAGATACAAAATTGGCCAAATACGGAACAACAAATACGGAGAGTAGACGCGGCATGCATTTTTTTCCAGTGTTCTTAAAAGAGAGTGTGCGTGAAGAGATTCAGATCCAGATTCAGGTTGATATCGAGTAAAGTAAAGTGCCAGTGAAGAACCGAAGAAGCGAAGAACGGCAGTGCATCCCACAATCGCGCGCAACCCAAAAGCACAGGCCCCAAGGAGCAGCTCCCCAACGACGTCACGCCAGACTCCAGCTGCAGCGATGCCTGGCCCGGCACTGTGGTCCGGTGAGTACCCCAAGCGCTCTCAGCGATCTCTCTCGCTCAGAGAGAGGAAGAGAGGAAGAGAGGGAGAGAGGGAGAGTACGCTCTCGAGATCGGTCTCTGTGGCACAGCCAAACTGCAAGTTGCATACTCGTACGAGTACGATATTTCCGCATGCCATCTCTCTCTGGCTCTCGCTCTGCTCTGCGATCAGAATCCCAGCCCCCCCCCCTTCCCGCCTTCCCACCACCGAAACGTACAACTTTCACTTTGGCACCAAGCAACATAGAGAGAGAGAGAGACAGCGAGAGCGAGAGAGGGAGAGTGGGAGAGGTAGAGACAAGCTTTGAGCAAAAGGCTTCCTGGCATTACAACTTACAGCAAAGCAAAAACATTTTGCGGGGCAACCCCAAAGCCAACCCTCTGCTGCGGCTCTGCGACGGTGACGGTGACGGCGACGTCTTGATTGCTGCTACTGCGACTCTTGTTGTTGTTGTTGTTGTTTTTGTTGTTGTTGCTCATTATAAAGTCGTAAGCCATTTACGTTATGCATTGCGTATGTGTGTGTGTGTGTGTGTGTGTGTGTGTGTGTGTGTGTGTGTGTGTGTGTGAAGTAAAATGTCAGTGAGCAATAAGGAAATGAAATGTGCGCCAAACAATTATTGCTGTATGCTGTTACTGTTGTTGTTGTTGCTGCTGCTGCTAACAGCATTTGCAATGTGATTTGAAATCGAAAGTGCTTGCGGACAATGGTCAACGAACGAATTGATAGCAACAAAATCGACCGCAACATCACAAGACCGCAAGAAAGGGCCGAAGCTTCTGATACACTCACAGAACCATCGACTCTGGAGTACGACTATGATGTGCCCGAAGTACATTTCACTGATCCCTGCCTCTCGACTGATCATTCCCATAGCAGTGTATATATTCGTATGGATAGGACAGTATATGCATACATATTGTATGTTCCAGTGCAATGCCGATGATGGGAAATAGTCTAGTTTTCTGTAATGTTTCGTCTTCTATAACTTTGAGTTTTGTGAGGGTACAACCCACTAGGGTCCCCGGACCCTAGAGCTGGCAAAGAGTGCCAATTTCTTTTGTCGTATTCGACCATTCCATGGCATTGGCGATTGTCTCCACTGTCCACTGACCGCTCGCTCCACTTGCTCTGCTCTGCTCGGCTCGGCTCGGCTCGGCTCTGCGTTGCGCAATCGCCTTGCCATTGCCCATTGTTAAACTATTGTTGCAATTGTTGCTCTAATTCCAATTAACTTTTACCTCTGCATGCCACCCACACACCCATCCTGCCTCAGGGACTGTCTTTGCGGCGTGATCATAGAACTTTCGATCTGAACTCCCTTTTGGGGCAGCTTACAAGACAGAGAGAGAGCACAGAGTGGGTGAGAGAGGGAGAGGGAGAGAGAGAGTGTGCAGAGTGGGAGAGTAGGAAGCAACAATCTATGGTGCTGCTGCTGCTGCTGCTGCTGCTGCTGCTGCTAGTGTTGCAGCACTCTCCCTCTCGCCAAAGCTCTCCTCCTCCCCCATACGGCATCCTCTCCTTCTTCCTAGCCCCCTCTCGTCATCCAATGCGAGTGCAATGGCAGCTTGTGGCACAGTTTTGACACAAGGCTGTTGGAGGGGGGGCGGCAAGGGGGGATGGATGGATGCAGGGGCAAAATGGGTGGGGAAAAGAAGCTTTTTAGGGGGCAGAAAGAAGCTTTCAGCGAGTGCGCTTCCTCCTTGCCCCCCTCTTGCCTCCCCCGTCTCTGTCTTAGCCGGTCAACGTCCACACAGCACGAACACAGACAAGGAAACATATGCATATGGCCATGCAACATGCATACATACATATGTACATATACATATGTATGTATGTTGCTCTGCTCAAATTCTAATTTGAATGCAATACTTACATATGTGTGTGTGTATGTGGTGCACCATGAGGGGGGGGACAGTGGGGAGGGAGTGCGGAGAGAAGTCTTCTCGGTGATAGAATTTCTCTGTTCTATGTTGGCACATTTCGCCCGTTGCCATTCCAATGAACTCCAGCGGATAGGTGCGGGGGAGGGAGGCAGGCTGGTGGCAGGCAGGCGGGCAGGCAGGCAGTGCAAGGGGCAGTCAAACAAACATGCAACTGTTAGAGCCCCAAGCTGGCGGGAGAGAAAGAGAGAGCTGCTGCCTGGCTGCCTGGCTGCCTGCCTGCCCGAAAGCATAACTATGACGTCGACGTCGTTCGGTTCGGCTAAGTATGTTCGTATGCTCTCGTGCCGATGCCTATGCCTCTGCTTCTGCCTCTGCCTCTGCCTATTCCTCTGTGCTTGTGTGCTTGTGTGTCTGTGTGTTGGTGTTGACGTGCGCTTGCTTTTGTTGTATTTGCTGTGCTTTTTTACTTTTTGTCTATTGGTTTTCATTTTCGTTTGCAGTCAGCGCCGCTGCTCTGCTCGGTGCCGCCAGCTGCGCTGCCGCTGGTCTATGTCTATGTCTATGGCTCTGCTCCACTCTGGCACTGCTCTGCCGAGCTTCTAATGTCTGGCCTGCGCGCCGATCGCTGGCAGCGACTTCGGTAGAAATAGTTTTGATGGAGCTTGGGGAGTACCGCCGGCGATGGGCAGACAGAGAGAGACAGAGAAAGGGAGATAGAGTGAGTGAGTGAGTGGGCCAGGGGGAGTGAGAGTGAGAGAGGGCGAGGGCGAGGGAGAGAGTGTGGGGAGGGGAGTGAGTGTGGCGGCAACGTCTACGCCTGCGCTGGCATAGCTTGGCGCTGTGTCTGTTGCTGCTGTTGCTGTTGCTGGCAGCAGCAACGACGGCAACGACGGCAACGACGACGACGACGACGACCGCGACAGTGGCAGTGGCAGCGCTTTTGTGGCTGCTGCTTTCTTTCGCTCGCTTACTCCTTTCATTTCACTTTATTTCGTTCGCATGCACGCACGTTGGCCGCGGAGAGCAACATCCCAGAGCAACACTAACAACAACAACAACAACAACAACATCAGCCCAGCAACAGCCCAGCAACAGCAACGGCTGCCGCTGTCGTCGTTGTCGTCGTCGTCGTCGCCACACGGAAGAGATTGCAAGCTTCGACTCCGAGCTTCGACTCTGACTCTGACTCCGACTCCGACTTCGACTCCAAACTTAAATCCGAATTCAAATCCGACTCCGGGTCGGACTTGGACGGGTTCCGTTCCGTGTTTAAGTTTTAGTTTCGATTCGATTCGATTTGGCGCCTCAACGGATTGCGTTGCCCGGTCCCAGCAGCGGTAACGGTTCTCGGCTAACGGACACATGTGTATTCCGATCTGATCTCTTCACAAGTTACGGCTACGGTTACGGTTACGGTTACGGTTACGGTTTCGAGATCCCCGGAACAAGAACGTTTTTTGTTTCTGTTGCAAATGCATAAATGGATATACATACAGATATATATATTTTTTTTGGATATTGTAACTGAAGTTTGAAATTGAAACTGAATTCGAATTCGAAATCGAAATCAAAATCGAGAGTTTTATGCGTACTCGTATGTAAAGTATATAGAGGCAAGAGTTGAGCCAAGAGTGGTATGTCCCATTAGTCTGACCCTCGACCCTACCCGACCCGACCCCGAAGACATCCCTACCCCGTCCCCCGCATACACACACACACACACACGCACGGACCCAGAGACAGACACACACACACACACTCACATATCCCATATCCCATATCCAGTCTCATTTCTCAAGGACAAAACGGAAGTGCCCGGCGATCCAGTCCAATTCAAACGGTTCTGTTCCGATCCATTCCAATCCCATTCGATCCATTCCGTTCTGTTCCACATCTATCGATATCGACATCAACATCGATATCGATATCGTTTGTTTGTTTTTTTTTTTTGAGTGGTTTCTGTTTCTCATTGGCAATGGACGCAGACGAAGAAACGGGATAGGACCCAGACCCCAAGCATATCCTATAATCACTTTTTTTATCTGTGTGTTGTTTTTGATTCAACAATAATCGAAGAGCAACGAGAGGGCAGAGGGCAGAGTGCAGTAAAAACCAATAAAAATAATCGGAAACAAAAATCGCAAAGAAAAACATTTACTGCTACTGTGATTCCAAAAAAGATATCGGATATCGGATATCGGACTAGGAATAACGTACTGCGGATAACACATCCACTGGAAGCCCTGGAAGGATGGGCAGCTGGAAGCAGCCGGGAAGCCAGCATGGCCAGAGCAATCGCAACGGTTAACCTGCATCTGCCCACCTGGGATCTAGGATCTAGGATCTACCCACAAGACACCACCAAATGAGCGCCACCAACCAGCCGCTGATCCTCGAGCCGCAGGCCAGTGGGCCGACACCAACTGTTGCTGCTGCTGCTTCCGCCGACGTTGCAACGGAGGACTGTGGCACCCCAGCAGCATCAGCAGCAGCAGCAGAGACGGCGGTTAGCGCAGCCGCAGCTGCAGATGCACTCGACTCGTGCCTCTGCGTGGCTGGGAGTGGTAGTGGAAGTGGGAGCGGCGAGGTCCGGCTAAATGGTCACGAGGATCCGAGGAACCTGGTCAACGGCAGTCGACATGCCGGACACAATCACAGCAACAGCAACATCAACAGCAACAACAACCACAGCAGCAACAGCAACAAAAGCAACAGCCACAACAGCGGCAGCGGCGATGACCACAACAACGATGGAAGCAGCGACAACAACGACATCGATGACCCCTCCGTCAAGGATGTGCTTCTGGACAACAACAAGCTAATCATCATCAAGACGCCGTTGACCAAGACGCTGCTGAAGAAGTGCACCATCAGCAGCAGCAGCAACGGCACACTGCCCCATGCCACACTTAATAACAGCAACAGCAAAAACAATAATAACAACAACGGCAGCGGCAGCGGCAGCGGCACCAACACCAACACCAACAGTGCCCGCAGCAACAGCAACAGCGGCAGTAGCATTAACAGTAACAGTAACAGTAACAGCAACAATAACAGCGCTGTTAGCGGCGCCGTCGACTTGGCAGACGCCTGCGATGATTCCGGTTTGCAAGGCGGAAATAGCAATGAACAAGAAGCGTTTCCGAACGATCACCATCACCACCATTACCACCACCACCATCATCACTACCATCATCATGGCGAGGGCGGCGACAAGGGCAGCGATAATGCCGCAGCCTCCGGTTCGGGTTCTGGTTCTGGCTCGGGCTCGGGCTCGGGCTCGGGCTCTGCATCTCCGGCGGAGCTGTCGATGGTCAAAACCGAGCAGCAGCAGCCGGAGAATGACTCTACGACAGCAACATCTATTTCACCAACAGCAGCAGCAACAACATCGGCAATAGCAACAACAACAACATCAGCAGCAGCAGCAACAGCAACACCAACAGCAGCCACACCATCCGCAGTGACACCAACAGCTTCTCCATCTTTGGTCATGAATGCGTGCCATCCGAGCAAGTGCAACAAGTGCAATTCCCACAATAACAACAGCAACAGCAACAACAATAATAATACAATAAGCAGCAACAACAACAACAATAATAATAATAATAATAATAATAATAGCAGCAGCAACAGCATCAATAATAATAATAACAATAATAGCAACAACAACAACAATATTCATTACAACAATTACAATAACTATTATAAGAAAAAGTCTCGTATGCCGCCCATTTGCCGTTAGTATTGTTTTACCATATATTGTACAATATTCTTTCTTCGCATCATCCCACACCCGTAATCATAAAGCGTATGGTGATCTGATCCCTCTTGAACCACCCAACCACCCAACCACCCAGCCACTCAGTCGCCCAACCAACCACCCCCTCACTCGCCCACACCCTCAAGCACAGCCTCTCATCTAATTCCCTCTACCCTCTACCACAAAATTCTAGTCAAACAAATCAAACAGAACAAAATAAGAAAACAAACCCGAAAATTGATCAAAATTTCAAAATCCAAAAGTGAAAAAAAAAAAACGTGAACAAATTGGCAACCACAACCACCCCCCGCACCACCACCACCACAACCACCACCCTGTAGGAAATGCATGTGGCCTGGACCCTGCCCTGCCCCAAGGCAGCGGCCAGCGGCAGTCTAGATGCTTCCTGAACCTGCAGTCACAATAATACCAAAAACAAAAACAGAAACAAAAACAAAACAAAAAACAAGAAACCAAAACACACACACAACAAGCAAAGGCAAAAGCAAAAGCAAAAGCAAAAGCAGCAGCAACACACAAATGCAAAAGAAAAGAAACACCAACAAGAAAACAAAACCAATCGGCAAAGAAGAGAATTTTTTGTTTTTATCCAAATTTGAGAAATTGGCAAAGACAAGAACAAACCAAATTACAATGACATCCATAGGTAATTTTGTGACTACAATATATCCCAAAACCAAAAGAATACCACTAACCGTAGACATACCACACGCCAGACCCCCAATCCCCCCTTCCCCCCTTACTGCTAAGAGTTTCAGAGATGGAAGTGGGGCAAGAGAGCCGCTTAGGAGTCTGATAATTGTAATTAAATTGAATTTTCATTGGACTCTCCCTAAGCCCGCTTTCCCAGTTCCATCTATGGAATATCGACTAAATATACTATCTAACAACTAAGCAAAGCAAATATTTATTAAAAACTTATTGTCTGCCATATATGTATACACACACAATACTCGTATATGCAATAGGAGTACTCCAATTGAATGCATATCGAAAGTTCACGAACTACTTGATACTCGTGCGTTTTGAATCGGGGCATTCCTCCCCCCCTTGAACATTATTATCTCATCATTTCTCTCGTACTCGGAATACTCCGATAGGGGGCACAATTTCCCATAAAGAAACGGATTTATGGTAGCCATTGTGGGTTTATTTCTGTCGTTCTTAACTTTCTTTTTACCAATGCACTTGAAACTTTTGTGATGTGATCCCAGAGACCAGAACAGAACTTTGTACCATATGTACATATATTGTACACTGCCTGTCTGCCTCCCTGCCTGCTTGCCTGCCTTATAAGAATGCAGTTTCTGTTGATCTGTGGATCTTCAGCTGGAACAGGTACACAACAAAGATTGTACGGGGGAATATCCATATCTACATATATCTGTTTTCCATATGCATGTCTCCAAATACACACAGATACAGATACAGATACAGATACAGATACATATAACATGTATATGTGGGCTCCACGCGCCTACACTGACGAAAGATATACATAGAGAGGCACGCATGGTTTTATTGTTTAGAATAATCTTGCGCTTGATAATGAAAATAGGTCAAATTTTAAAAATACACACACAAACGACATTGTAGTCGTTCCCCAGTCGTCGGTCGTCGGTCGTCATCGACTGAGCCGACGCGTTCGGGCAGACAGACAGACAGACAGACAGAGAGAGAGAGAGAGAGCCGAGTGCCGAGTGCCGATCGCCGTTCGTGTGTGGGGGGCATTTGGAGCCGAAGTTCTGAGTGTGCGTGAAGAAATCGCCATTAGATAGATACACGCGCAATGCGCACACAGGCACGCACCCGTACGGGAGACGGGAGGCGGGACGGGAGAGAGATGGAAATGTCGTTGCTGGGCCAACGCACCAGTGACCGACCAAAGCGACCGGAGTGTGTGCGTCGGTGAGTGTGAGACTGGGAGGGACAGAATTTCTGTACAAGTGCCACACCAACTCCGACTCCTAATCCAGCTCCAGATCGAACTCCAGATCGTTGTGTTATAATCTCTGGATCGCTGCGTTCCCTGATATCAGACGAAGAGGCTCGACCCCTTGGCTGGGAACTGGCCCAGACCGATCAAGTGCCGATCTCTCAAGTTGATTTGCGCGGCGAATCGGAGTCGGCGAATCTTGTCCTAACCAGTTCTGCACTTGGAAGCTCGCGCTTTGTCCGATCCGTCACCTGTTCGGGCCCCAACCATCATCATCTGTTCTTTTTTATGTTTTTTGTTTTGGATCTGTATCTGTGCGCTCTGTGGAAGGGAAGTAAATGCAAATTTATGTTATTTGTTTATATTCCATCAACATCGCACAGAAACCACAAAATAGAAACTTCCGCAACAAATAAAAATGCGAACTTATGCATATGCATGTGATCTGCATGAAAGATTGATATGGATGTGGATATGGTTTCGAGAGGCTTCGCCCTCTTTGGGCGCCTTACAAGGATCAGGGAAAATATCATACAATTAAAGGAATTTCTATGAGTAGCTGGGGATATTGTTGCACTTGTTTCAATTTCTACCTGTAATATTATAGATTGTCCGTTCCTGGTTTTAACTTGGATAGAACTCCACACAATCGTTACTTTTGGCTCAGGTCCACAGCTAGAAACAGGACGAAGAAAAGAGCCAGAAATATACGAGTATGTTTTAAAAATGACCTCTATTAAATCCGATATGGAATCTCATCATTTGGGAATATCTTCGCTCGAGGCGAATGATCGCTGTTCGTGCCATTGTGTCCGTTCACTTATGCGTCATTTGTGCAGCGCACCTTTGAGAGAGATCATTGAATAATATTAATATCAGATATAACGAGGGGGAACGTTGTGAGTTGCTGCGGACACCGCAACTCTACGGTTATACCCGATACTAAGTCAGTATGGCTCTCCTCCGGCAGACGCCGCTAATATTAAACGACACGACAAAGAGTGCGTGCGAGAGAGACAAAAATGATCCGATCTAAACCAGATTCAGCAATCTGATAGATATGGTCATTATCTATGATTCTGCGTTTTTAGTTTTCTCGAATGTGCAATATTGTGGATGCAACAGATTTTCGTCTTTTGTGTGGGCGGAAGGGGGTGGGGCGAAATTTTGAGATACACGTTTTATAGTAAGATCTAACAGGAGTGCGGATACCAAATTTGGTTACTCTAGCCTTAATAGTCTCTGAGATTTTTGAATATCCCCAGATTTTCGTCCTTTGCGGGGGCGGAAGGGGGTGTGGCGAAATTTTGAAACAAACTCGTCTCGGTCCGATATATTAGGAGTGTGGATACCAAATTTGGTTGCTCTAGCTTTTGTAGTCTCTGAGATCTAGGCGCTAATGTTTTACTCTAAGCAAAGCCGCCTATGCTACGTGAGTGTTAGAGAGAGACAGGGCGAGAAAAAATGATATTGTTTTCTTGATGCTGGCTATAATAATAATACGATCCAATTCAGATTCCGCAGTCTTAAAGATATGGTCATTCTCTACAATTCTACGCTTTTGGTTTTCACATATCTTTAAAATTTTGGATGCCACAGATTTTCGTCCTTTGTGGGGGCGGAAGTGGGCGGGGCGAAGTTTTGAAATATTTTTGTAGCAGTGACATATCACAGAAGTCTGGATCCAAAACATCGTTGCTCTAGCTCTTATAGTCTTTGAGCACTAGGCGCTGAAGGGGACGGACAGACAGACAGGGCTCAATCGACTCGGCTATTGATGCTGATCAAGCATATATATACTTTATGGGGTCGGAAACGATTCCTTCTGGACGTTACACACATCCACTTTTACCACAAATCTAATATACCCCAATACTCATTTTGAGTATCGGGTATAAACAAGAGAGATGGGATTGGAGGATGCGTTTTCTACGTTTTAATATATAACATAGAATTGATTTAAACACAACCTTGGAGTAAAGTTATATACATTCCTATATGTACATAAATGCATATGATTATACGATCCAATATCGGTCCAATCGGGACCGGGCCTCCAGTGGAATCTCCCCCTAGCCTAAGCCTAAGTGTAAGCCTAAGTCTGGTGCTCCAGAGCCCAGAGTCCAGACCCTGAACCGATCTCAGCTTGAGTCCCCAACTAATTTCGTGTCTTCTCTTCCCATTTCCGCCCTCCTTTCCCCCGCCGCCATCGAACACCGAACAGGAATTATGACACTGAGCCGTGGCCCGTACAGCGAGCTCGATAAAATGAGCCTTTTTCAAGACCTCAAACTCAAACGCCGGAAAATCGATTCGAGATGCAGCAGTGACGGAGAGTCCATTGCGGACACATCGACCTCGTCGCCGGACCTCCTGGCGCCGATGTCCCCGAAGCTCTGCGACAGCGGCTCAGCCGGCGCGCTTCCCCTAGCCCTGCCGCTGCCACTGCCGCTGCCACTGAGCCTTCCGCTGCCCATGGCCCTGCCCCTGCCCCTGCCACTCACGACGTCGGCCTCGGCCGCGTCGGTGGCGGTGTCCGTGTCCCTGGCAGCGGCGTCAGCGTCAGCGGGAGCGGGAACGGGAACGGGATCTGGAGGCGGAGGCGGAACAACAGCGGCATCGGCAGCTCACTCCGTGTCCACGTCCATATCGGCGGTGGCTTCCTCCTCCACATCATCGCTGTCGTCGACGTCCTCCTCCTCCGCCACATCTTCGTCATCCTCGCTGTCCGCCTCCTGCCCCAGCAGCAGCACCATCACCATCACATCCAAGGCCGGCCAGGCAGCCGGCTCCGGAGCAAGTATCAAAAAGGAGCACTCAGAGATTCACTCCTCCAGCAGCGCGGTGACGACGGCGGCCGCCTCCTCGGCGATGTCACCGCCGCCTACGGAGCACCAGGCGCGATCCAGCAGCCCGCCCTCGTCGGAAGCGGGGGGCACTGCAGGAGCACCCAGCGGAGGATCAGCCAACGGAGGGGGCGCTGGGACGCGGGCCACCCCAACGCCGCCGCATAACAACGGGGGCGGGGCATCCAGTTCGAGCAATGGCGGTGGCAGCAGTCGTGCCTCGCCCGACTCCCTGGAGGAGAAGCCCTCGACGACAACGGGACAGCGCCCCCACACCGGACCCACCAACGGTGTCCTCTCGTCCTCCACCTCCACTTTCTCCTCCGGCACCGCCACCGCCTCCTCAGCCAGCAGCAAGCAGAGCCCGGGCGAGGTCAATCTGAGCGTGATCCGATCCGTCAAGGAGGAGCGCCTGCTCACCGTCTCCACCAAGATGCTCGCCTTCCATCAGCAGCGGGAGCGCGAGAGGGAGCAGGAGAGCAAGGCGGCAGCGACAGCAGCGACAGCGGCGGCTGCGGCTGCGGCGGCAGCGGCCGGGCATGTGACGGTGCTGGTCACCCCGTCACGAATCAAGTCGGAGCCACCGCCACCTGGTTCCCCCTCCTCCACCTCCAATACACAACGAGAGCGGGAGCGGGAGAGGGAGAGGGAGAGGGAACGAGACAGGGATCGAGACAGAGACAGAGAACGGGAGCGAGAGCGAGAGCGGGATAGAGACCGGGATCGGGATCGGGATCGCGAATCTTCCTCGTCAATCAGCTCCTCCCAGCAGCATTTGAGCCGGGCCAGTCCGCCCCTGGGCGTGGGTCAGCTCTCCCACGGACCGCTGAGCGGCAGCGGGCACGGGCTGTCCACGGCCATCGTCCAGACGCACCACCTGCACCAGCAACTGACACAGCCGCTGACCCTGCGGAAGAACAGCCCGCCAATGGAGCTGCAGCTGGGCCAGAGTCCGCAGCACCTGCTCAGCCAGTCCATGCAGCACCTCACCCAGCAGCAACAGCTCCACCTGCATCACCTACTCGGCCAGCAACAGCAGCAGCAGCAATCGCCCCACCAGCAGCAGCAGCAGCAGCACTCGCCCCACTCCCTGGTGCGGGTGAAGAAGGAGCCGAATGCGGGAACACACACGGGAACACAGCGGCACCTCTCGCCGCACCATCAGCAGCAGTCGCCGCACATGCAGCACCACCAGCAGCAGCAGCAGCAACAGCAGCACCACCAGCAGCAGCAGCAGAGAGAGCCGCCACCGCAGGCGCTGGCACTGATGCATTCGTCGCTCTCCCTGCGCCACCCCAACCGGGACGCGGCTATCCTCTTCCGGGTGAAGAGCGAGGTGCACCAGCAGGTGGCAGTGGGCCTGCCCCATCTAATGCAGTCCGCGGGCGGAGCAGCAGCGGCCGCGGCGGTGGCCGCCCAAAGGATGGTCTGCTTCAGCAACGCGCGAATCAATGGCGTTAAGCCGGAGGTGATTGGCGGCCCCCTGGGAAACCTGCGTCCCGTTGGTGGTGGCGTGGGCGGAGTGGGAGGCAATGGCGGCTCGGTACAGTGCCCGTCGCCGCACCCCTCGTCGTCGTCCTCCTCGTCGCAGCTGTCCCCCCAGACGCCCTCGCAGACGCCGCCGCGCGGCACGCCTACCGTCATCATGGGTGAGAGCTGTGGCGTCCGGACCATGGTCTGGGGCTACGAGCCCCCGCCACCCTCATCTGGCCAAGGACCGCCCCACTCCCATCCGCATCCACATCCGCAGCAACAGCAGCAGCAGCAACAGTCGCCCCACCAGCAACAGCAGCAGCAGCAGCAGCAGCAACAACAGCAGCAACAGCAGCAGCATCAACAGCAGCAGCAGCAGCAGGGCGGCGTGGTCAGTCAGGTGCAGCACTGCCTCCAGGCGGCACTGCCGTCGCCCTCCGCAGGTTCCATCACACCCTCCCACTCGTCCGGCGGCGGTGGATCGGGTAGCGGATCTTTGACCCCGTCGGGGTCGTCGAGCGCGGGGCCGCAGAACAACGAGGAGGCGGCCCAGCTGCTCCTCTCCCTCGGACAGAGCCGCATCCAGGACATGCGGTCGCGCCCCCATCCTTTCCGCACCCCTCACGCCCTCAATATGGAGCGGCTGTGGGCGGGCGACTACTCGCAGCTGCCGCCCGGACAGCTCCAGGCGCTGAACCTCAGCGCCCAGCAGCAGTGGGGCAGCTCCAACTCGTCCGGCGTGGGCGGAGTGGGTGCGGGTGGAGCCGGCGGCCGAGGCGGGGGCCTCGACGCGCCGCACGAGCCCACGGACGAGGACGAACAGCCTCTGGTTTGCATGATCTGCGAGGACAAGGCCACTGGCCTGCACTACGGCATCATCACCTGCGAGGGGTAAGTTTTTGCCCACGCCTAGGAGATGGCAGCACTCCCACCAGAGACTAATCCACCCTCCCCATACTTTTAATCCACAGCTGCAAGGGCTTCTTCAAGCGCACGGTGCAGAACCGACGCGTCTACACCTGCGTGGCGGACGGCACCTGCGAAATAACCAAAGCACAGCGCAACCGTTGTCAGTATTGTCGATTTAAGAAATGCATTGAGCAGGGCATGGTGCTGCAGGGTGAGTACTATCCGCTTCCATCCGATCTTCCCCACTCAAAAGAGAACCTTAAGAGATATTCAATATTCAGACCATATCCCCAAAGTATGTGTAAGTCCGAACTTTATCTTATTATTATCCCAGTAACTGCCACTCGTATGTGGATGGATTTTATAGTATGTGTAGGTTTATCCTGTGTATGGAGGGGGCACTCTTGCTGCCCCCAAATGTTGAGAAGTCCTTCTATAGATAGACACTTGGGAATTGCTCCGGTGTGTTCTGCTCCAGTTCACAGAATCTACAGGTTTCTAGCCCTACCTGTTTCAATTTGTGGAGACACAAATTTCCTAATTCAAGCCTGTTCTCCTTGCCAGCCTTTGGCTTGAGATTCTCTTTTCCCTCCCATTTCCCGATAATATCCGATAACCTGGACCGATTTATGTCCTGTTCACATCTTTCTTGGCTTTCTTTCTTTTGCTTTCGTTCGAGACATAGCTCGAACAGTTTTGATTTGATCGTGATTCCATCCGTGATCCCATCCGTGATCCCATCCATGATCCCATCCGTGTACTGGCTCTCCGATGCGGCTGTTGCGCGATTCAGAGCATTTCATTTGAAACTCGACGACAGCTGCTTCACTATTGATTCTGTGTAAAAATGTGCCAGAAGCGAACGAACACGTTCATTTGTCGATCGATTCGGGACTTGTGTCTTAGGTAATATCTTACTATATCTTAATCTCTGGTCTGAGTCGACTTGTGCCGCACAATCGAAGCTGGTGTCAAATATTATCCAATGCAGATAAATACTTAGATCTGTGGATTGGTCAGTCGCAGAAAGAAGAATCATAGTACCCTATTCCCTAGGACATCCTGAAGGGAACTTTTGCCATCTGTCTGGAAGGAACACTGGCCCCACTCCTTCCGCCTTCCTGTTTTCGCCTGTGTTTTGCTAATCTTTGTCTACTCTCTCCTCTGCGGCAGCCGTTCGGGAGGACCGCATGCCAGGCGGACGCAACAGCGGCGCCGTCTACAACCTGTACAAGGTCAAGTACAAGAAGCACAAGAAGACGAATCAGAAGCAGCAGCAGCAGCAGGCCGCCCAGCAGCAACAGCAGCAACAGCAACAGCAGCAGCAGCACCAGCAGCAGCAGCAGATGCACTCGCCCATCCACCATCACCACCAGCACCAGCAACATCAGCAGCATCAGCAGCACCACCAGCAGCACCACCACAACCAGCATCAGCAGCAATTGCAGGCCCAGCTCTCGCCCCACCACCTGCTCTCGCCGCAGCAGCAGCAACTGGCAGCCGCCGTGGCAGCCGCGGCCCAGCATCAGCACCAGCAACAGCAGCAGCAGCAACAACAACAACAACAACAACAGCAGCAGCAGCAACAGTCAAAGCTGATGGGCGGCGGCGTGGACATGAAGCCCATGTTCCTGGGGCCCGTGCTTAAGTCGGAGCTGCTTCAAGCGCAGCCGATGCACAGCCCGGCCCAGCAGCAGCAGCAGCAACAGCAGCAGCAATCGTCACCGCATCTGTCCCTTAGCTCGCCCCTGCAGCAGGGGCAGCAGCAGCAGCAAGGACAGGGACAGGGTCAGCAGCACCACAACCACCATCAACATCCCGCTGGGGGCGGTGCAGCCGCACAGCCATCGCTGCCGCCGCACCTGATGAACGGCACCATACTGAAGACGGCCCTGACCAATCCCAGCGAGATAGTGCACCTGCGCCATCGGCTGGACTCGGCGGTGAGCTCGTCCAAGGACAGACAAATCTCGTACGAGCACGCGTTGGCCATGATCCAGACTCTGATCGACTGCGACGCCATGGAGGACATCGCCACGCTGCCGCACTTCAGCGAGTTCCTCGAGGACAAGTCGGAGATCAGCGAGAAGCTGTGCAACATCGGCGACTCGATAGTGCACAAGCTGGTGTCGTGGACGAAGAAGCTGCCCTTCTACCTGGAGATCCCCGTAGAGATCCACACCAAGCTGCTGACCGACAAGTGGCACGAGATCCTCATCCTCACCACGGCCGCCTACCAAGCGCTGCACGGCAAGCGCTCCAGCCAATCCGGAGCGGGATCAGCGGCCACGGGAGCGTCAGCCGGAGCCGGAGCCGGAGTCGGCAATGCCAACAACCATGGAAGTCGTCATGGCTCACCCGCCTCCACGCCGACGCCCACGCAGACCTCAATGTCGATGTCCTCGCCCGCCCAGCCCCTGCACAAGGACGATCCGGAATTCGTGAGCGAGGTCAACTCCCATCTGAGCACCCTGCAGACCTGCCTGACCACGCTGATGGGCCAGCCCATCGCCATGGAGCAGCTGAAGCTGGACGTCGGCCACATGGTGGACAAGATGACCCAGATCACGATCATGTTCCGGCGCATCAAGCTCAAGATGGAGGAGTACGTCTGCCTCAAGGTCTACATTCTCCTGAACAAAGGTACGTGAGCACGTCTTATCCCCCATCCCAAAAGGGTGTTCTCATGCCGTCTCCTCTTGTCCTTGTCCTCCTCAGCAGAAGTGGAACTGGAAAGCATTCAGGAGCGGTATATCCAGGTGCTTCGCTCCTACCTTCAGAACTCGTCGCCCCAGAACCCCCAGGCGAGGCTCAGCGAGCTGCTCTCGCACATACCAGAGGTAGGTCCAACTCCAGAGCTCCAACTCTCTTGATCCCGCTCGATCTCGATGACAAGCATCCACTAATCCTTCCTCCCCAATCTCCCATCTCTTCCCAATCTGTGTCCCCTGTAGATCCAGGCTGCCGCCAGCCTGTTGCTCGAGAGCAAAATGTTCTATGTGCCCTTCGTGCTCAACTCGGCGAGCATAAGGTAGCAGATGCTTGAGCACGGCCTGCTGCCCACCACCAACCACCTTCCAGCACCAGCCCCAGCACCATCTCCGACTTCACGCGGACCACCGGCTGCAGTTACGGAAGCGGTGCAGGAGCGGCAGCAGCAGCAGCAACAGCAGGAGCAGTCAGCAGGAGCAGCGGCAGTGCGGCGCAGGAGCCGGAGCCGGACGACCCAACAGGCTCAGCTGCGGGACCTGCCCAAGATTAAGATCGAAATCGGGATCCCCAGGGAGCAGCAGCAGCAGCAGCCGCAGTTGCAGGGCAGGCCAACATCCACCCCCACGTCAACTTCAACGTCAACGTCCACGTCCATACTGAAGACTTCGCTGCTGAGTGGGGCGGCGGCCACTTTGGCCACCCTCACGGCGGCTGCCGAGCAGATTGCACGATCATCGACCACAGCCAACGACACTGCCATGGACTACTCCCACAGCAACAACAGCAGCAGCAGCGGCAGCGGCAGCTACCACAGCGGCAACAGTTTAGAAGAGAGCAAAAGACTTGAGCATAAACAACTGCAACAACAACCACAGCAGCAGCAACAACAGCAGCAACAGCAACAACAGCATCAATATACATCAATTCTACAAACGGCCTTAATGTCACATCGCCCCATGCCAGCCGCAACATCCTCGGAAATAGCACCAGCAACTGCCACGGCGGTAGCCACGGCATTGACCAAGACCAAGACGATGCCCACGTCACCGACACCTGCCCACGTGCTGAAGACGGCGGTGACATTGGCCAATCTAAGTGAGATTGCCACTGCACGCCAGCAGAAGCAGCAATTGCTGGCGTTGCAACAGCAACAGCAACAGAAACTGCCCAGAAGGATAATCAACTTTACAAGCAACACTGCCACAAAAGGATTGGGAATGGGATTGGGAGCGGTAACAGGAACGGGAACGGGCATGGCGACGTCAGTAACCATACAATTGCCATCTGCAACAACTACAGCCACAGCAACATCAACAGCAACAGCCACGTTGAGCGACAAGCTGGGTCACAGTCAGAGTCACAGTCAGAGCCAAAGTCAGATGGCAAATGGTAAGCAGAAACAATTGTGAGCTTTGCGGTCCATAACATTGTCCAATACTGTTGCCAGATCGAACATCGGCGCGGCTGCTCAACGGCCACTGTAGCAGCCGCACCCGCACGGGAACAACTAGTGACGTAGCAACGGGTGGACTATCAGTAGCTATCCACACTGCCGACATGCACACACAGACCGATGATGAGCTGCCACTTTTGGACAGTGCCATGCCCCAGATAGCTCCTACAGCAACTGCAACTGCAACACCATCATCATCATCATCATCATCACCATCAACAACAACATCAGCATCGACTTCATTATCATCTCGCGCAGCAATGCAGCAACAACAATGGACTGCCGTGTCGACGACGCCAGCAACAGGAATGATGATGACGACGACGACACAACAATCACACGCAACATTAGCACCACCACCAAGAACCACAAGAACCACAACCACAAGAACAACAACAGCAAGAACAACATCCACACCAGCACCACAAAACAATACCAATACCAATACCAATACCAACAGCAACAACAACAACAACAACAAGAATTACAACAATAGTAATAATAATAGGAATGCCACTGCCACAGCCACAGCCACTGCCACGCCCACACGTGGGCCCCAGCGCACGCCCGCGACCTCAGCTTCTGTTACTGTAGTTGTGTTCAAAACAATGTTACCTGATGACTGAATTATTTTAGAATCGTACACGTAGAGCATGTTTTATTATGATTATGATTATCATTATGATTATGATTATGAATACGGTTACGATATGATTACCACTTATGATTATGCTTATGCTTATGACTACGATTATCATTAACTATTAACTATTAGTTGTTAGCTATTATGGATTCATTGATTATGGACTATTATTACTATTACTATAGCTTACTATTGCTACATGCATAATGTAGAGCCTAATGTCTGTCGTGAGGTCTGGTTTTTGTGTAGCCAGCCCATCATCGATCACCCTGTACTATATCCCGCAACGTAAACACACTCACATACATACAAACAAGCATTGATCCTCACTCGCAACCCACACCCACATCCACAGCTACACCCCACACAGAGAGAATCTTCTAACCTAAAAGTGGGGTTCAAGAATTAATCATGTAATCATTTTTTATTGTTTACCCAGCTCTGCGGGGAGGAGGAGACAGAGAAGGAGAGTTAGAAAGATAGAGAGGAGAATTGAGATTGGAGAAGAGTGTTAACATCTATGCATAACGAGTACGATAACGAGTATGTAGCGAGTATGTAACGAGTATGTAATGAATATTTAATGTTTATGTAGCCACAATGCCACACACAGCTATAGCCAAGCATTTAGGATGCGTGCATATGTCAGATAATAATTTTTTTTTTTTAATCTATGTAAAGACTAGAAATATATATATGTATGTATTGTAAAATGGTGAAGCACCGAAAGAAAAGAAAACGAGCGAGCAAGAAAGGTAACGAGAGGTAACGAGAGATGAGAAACCAACCACATAAAGTATAAATAGTAGAGTCCATGTAGCATAGAAACCATCATCCTTGTAAGGCCTTGTGTAGTAGAGAAATTTTTGATGAAGCTGCGGACAACTCCGGGTGGGTGGGCTCTCCACAGGAGTGCAGGATCACACAGTACCACTCAGAGTCGTTCACACACGGGGAGTATAATATGTAATGTTGTTAGTTCCCCTCCCAAACCACTCCGATCCCAAGACCCAGCCCCAGCCCCACCCCAACCCTCCCCTCACATGTTATATACATACATACTAGATATATATATATATATACTATATAATATACTACTATATGTATATGGTTGGGAGTAGATACTGCCACAGCATAATGCATCTTACTTTGACGACCCTCACATTTGCCCGATTATTTATCGTATTGTGTGTGGGGGCGTGGGCAAGGGCGAGGGCGAGCGCGAGCGCGAGGGTGGGTGAAAAGAAGGTGAACAAAAGTGAGAAAGTGGGGTGGCAGAGACACACACATATATACATATATAATACGAGCAGAAAGGAGCACACCCACACACACACACAAACACACACTATACCTATACCTAAGTTAAGAACGCATAATCACGATTTTACATATAGGATATACCAATGTATGCATACAACACCGACCCACACATACACATAAATCTAGCTCTAATTATGCATATTATTTTTTTTTTAATATACATACATACATACCTACATATATACACATCCACACTTATATATGTATATGCATATATATATATACATATGTATTTATATACAGATTTATATATATGTATGTATACTACACATAAATTACGCATAGAGCATACATACAAGAGGAAAATGAATGATGAGAAATGAAAGAAAAACTAAGGAAAAACAAAGAAATGAAGAGCAAAGGATTTTTTGTTAAGACGATTACGCAATTTTAAATCGTAATCGTGTTGTCGTAACCCTATTCGCCTATCGCCCATGGCGATATTGATGCCCGGATTGTTATCGATATCGTCGTACTACGTTTTATTTTGTAAATGTATTAATTTTGTTGATTTTTTTGCTGTCTGTATACATTTTTTTAACAACATTTTTGAATAAATGTAATTCTTAAAAAGTTGTTCTTTTCCATTTACTTTTGTTTTCTTTTGTATCCCTCCTGCCCGGAACCCTGAACCCGGACCACTAAAGCCCGTCCATTGACGACCGCACTTGCTCGCACTGTGTTAGGGATCGACCGACTTCCCACACGATCGTATTGTACATAGAGAGGAGTTATCCCGGTTGCAGGCGAAGAGCCCAGCACTCTGTTAGGAATCGGATATGTATGTATATCCGCTATATATGGTACCTTGTATTGGAACAGTCGATAGAGAGACTGGCCCCAAGAAATTCTCCTCTTTCCCGACAAAATCGTACCCGAATGAAAAATGAAATATACTTTAGTATGTTTGTCTTTCCGATTATTTGGGGAATGCCGATGCTCGTCATATGTACATACAAGGGGAGATCTTACAAATAATAATGCTGCACTATTCTTAGATCTGTTATCCACAGATATCTGCTTCCCATGGTAGTTCCTCCTCAGAGACGCAACTCGACTCAGCACTCGACCGCCCTAAAAAGCATACACCGAAATATGTCTAGAAATTGCTGGGCCAGATGGGCGTGAGTGAGTCAGTCGTGAGTAGTTGATCCAGTGCACTCTCATGCAGATGCAGATGCAGTCCAAGCCATAGTGCTGTTTTTGGTTTGGTTTATTTCATTGGAAGGAACCTGAAACTGAGAGCAAGGAAACGTAGTAGAACAGAGTCTGTTAGAACTGAATTATACATTTTTATTGCGAAGGCCATATTTATTTGGCCATAGCTTGTATAGATAGGAAAACCATAGATTCCCAGATTCCCACACCCGATCAGCCCTCCCTCTATTGATCTACCACTCATTATACAAACTTAAACATAAAGATAAGAAAACGAGAACTTGAACGCGAACGAGAACGATAACGATAACGAGAACGGATAGCGACATCCCAAAACCAAGCTAAAACCAAAACGAAGACGAGAACAAGGAGGCGAAAACCATGATGAGAGAAATGTTAAAAAAAAACAAAAGTAAATGAAATTAAGAAAGAGTCTGACATCAAATTGCCTTCAAACGTTATTTTTGATTTTTTTTTTCCGTAGTGAGTTTTTTTACAAGCAAACAATGAAAACAAAAAAAGAATGAAAAAATCAAATACGAATACGAAATAGCAAATAGCAAGAATATTTAAATAACGTATACATGCATACATATATGTGAATTTTCATAAGCGAATAAATAATACGAGTTCGTACGAGAGCTACGCATACGATATGGCAATACATATAGGAGGGATCTGGCGAGATAGTCGGGCGGGGCAAGCGATTAACATTTTTTGTTGAGTGTAACAGTATAGAGGACAATGGCGGAGGTAAAGAATCTGGAGAGAGATGGAGAGAGGGGGAAATTAAAAAAAAAATAATATAACAAAATGAAATTAGATAAAAGTAAAGAAAACAAAAAACGAGAAAGTGAAAATGAAAACAATATTTTTGCACAGCGTGTTATCGGATAAGTGTTAGACATAAAAACTGTAACTGTAATCGAGATTCGAATCAATCAAAGTGTCGACAGCCTAGGCAGGCCAGTGAGCCGTTTCCTCCAACCTATAACATCATCCATCCTTCCCCATCTCCATTCTATCTAGTAAGCCCTTTCCATCAAGAGACAACCAAGTCCAAATCCAAATCCCCCCCTTCCATTGTCCCCATTTGAATATACAGACTAGAGTCAGATGCCGGATCGCTCCCCCGAAACAGTCTTTGTAAATACATGCATAAGCAGAACGAATCAGAAGAGCAGGGAGAGCAAATTCTGTCTGTTTCTCCCCATCTGGCATCTCGAGATATAACATTAGTTAGCTAATTTTAACGACTTTCACACACACATACACATACAGGTGAACCCGAACTACTCCCAGTCACGGAAAGCACCCAACATAACCAGTGGCAGGCACCAGACGACGCTTATCTAACCAGCTACATATGTATACATATGTATATATAACTGTTGTGCCTGCCCCCACCCACACACACACACGCACTCACACACACACACACTCACACTCACACACAGACGCAGAGACAGACCCCACTTAGCTCCACTCCACTCCAACCCAATCCAACTCAATGGCCCAAGCATTCGGACGCAGACCCGTCCCAAATAGACCCCCACAATGACCCGTGCTCCGTGATCGGATATTTCATGTCCCAATAGTGTTTAGCGACGTGGATGCAATACGAACTTCTTATGGTGCTTAATCTGGATCTTGATCTTGAGGACAACCCCAAGCCTACAACTCAAATTATGGGACTGATGCAATGAAACAAAAACAAAAACCAAAAAAAACACCAAAAAATCGCAAAAAAAACAAACAAAAAACAAAATTAAGAAATAAATATAATTATACATATATAGTACTGGTGTATTGATATGTATGTATAGTATGTGTGCATTCATTTCCGAAGAGAAGTGAAGAGAAAAGAAACGAAACGAAAAAAAGGATAGGTATATGTTTAAAGCAAGCGATAAATGAATTCAATAATAAAATCGAAGTAGATCCTTCCATATGCTAAAAGGGAGTAAAAGGGAGACTCCACGGGGGAGATGGAGTTGGAGATGGTGGAGATCGCTTCTGGCGGCCATTGTTACTCTTTGAATTTGTGAATACCCAAATTAGAAACTTTCAAAACGAAGCAAAGCAAAGCGAAACAAAACAAAACAAAACAAAACGAACCGGAAATTATATATTGTATTGTATTGTACGAGTAGTAGATACTGTTTGTTTTTGTTTTTTTTGTGTGTGGATTTCTAGTTCTATACAAACAAACGCATGGTATGCGGGGGTCCCCGCTTTTTATATAAGTATACAATATGGTTTTTGTTTGTTTTCTGGATTTGATATGAATGTTGACTTGATGGATTGATGGATTGATTGATTGATTGATTAGTGAGCGTTCGATAGTAGATACCAAAATATAATTTAAATGAAACATGATGTAATATGCATAAGAAACACAAACAAGGAAAACGAACCGAGAATGATAATGATAATGAAATGTAATGAAAATGTTAGCAAATATAAAACAGAAAAGCGGAAAAACAGAAAACTAAGACGAAGACGAACAACTAAGCCCATAATTGAGATTTTTAAAGCACGATTCGAGATCACATATAAATTTAATAAATTACACATGTATTAATAATGAAATGATGTATTTACGAATAAATTAATATTATCACATGAGTGATGGATCTGCCTGTTGGGATCTGTCGAATCTGTTGGATCTGCTTGCTGGTCTCCCGATTCGCCCACCACTCACTTTATTTGAAAAATTCGGACGGAAACTGGGGCTCCATTATGATCTTGAACGGCCTCTTGGTCGCAGAAATCTCGTCCGGATCGGCAATAAAATCACTGCAAGAGAGAGACACTCACTGTAATAACTGCACACTGATATTTCTTAGCTTATGCATACCTCTCGTTGGCCAGCGTCACATTGATGCGGTCCGTGGAGACGCGTGTGGGCCGGATGGCGCCAAAGAAGTCCGTTATGGGCACTTTATGGGGATCGCGGCGGTAGAGGTCCTTGCGCACGCCAACAGTTGAGATGCAGACACGCTTGGGGCACACTTGCAGCTGAAATGACAGGCGGGCTTAGGTTTAGCGAAGTGAATAGCTATTCGCAATCCATCCACACTTACGAAATCGCCAATGGTGCGCGTGCTGAACGGCTGTACCTTCTCCAGGAACTCCAGGGCATAGTAGGTATAGCGGTCGATCATGTACACACCAATCGAAGGATCCACATGATGCTGTGAGGTTAGGAGACGAGAGAGTCAGTAGAAGCGTTGTTTTCATACGCATTCTATGCAGGAGAAGGCTTACCGAGAGCGAATCCTGCCCCACCAGGCTGCTGGCCACAGCCAGGACATTGGGCGAATTGAACTTCTCGTATAACGAGGCCGCCTGGCAAGTGTCCACCATGAAGAAGAGCTCATTGTAGCTGCAATCAGTGGAAATATGAATTAACGAATGGTTCAAATGTGTAGCATAGGGTAGCACCGTTTCTTCTCCCACATCTGCTGGATGCCGTCGGCCAACTCCTGGCTGGTTATCTCCTCCGAGTCCTGGAACTTCAGGAAACCATCGCCGCCATGTCCCGTGAGGTAGATGAGAACATTGCTGCCGGCATCGGAGAGCAGCTTCTTAGAGCGCGCCGTACCGTTCTGGGTGCGCCCAGTGAGGAGGCGGACAAAGTTCTCCACGGTCACCTCGTAGCCGCGATAGTCTACCTCCACGTCGTCGCCGTAGACGTTGATATGCTGGTTGGCGTTGTTATAGACCTGGCCGGGACGCGGATTGCGGGCGTTGCAGGCCATATCGTCTGCTATCATTAGGATGATCTGCGAGTCGGGAATGCCGAGGCGCTTCACAGACCGATAGATGGACAGGACGTTGGCTACATGCCGATAATTGAACCAGAACCGGGACGCATCCACCAGCACTGCCCAGTTATTAGTGTGCGTCGATCTCTGCGTGGCATCCACAAAGCCTTCTGGCAGGATGGAAGTGTCTTCATTGCTTTCAGTGCAGCTAATACCGCAGATGCAGAATATATAAACAATAGACACCAGTTTAAGATTCATTTCATTAATGATTTAAACGAATTAGGTGAAAACGCATCTGCGAGAAATGCCAGAAACGTGCTTCGAAAATTCACTAACGCGTGTTATCGATTGTCATAACATAAGCCATAACATATCTCTGTTGCGCTTAACATGCACATCTCTTTGCACTCGGATCTTTTTCTAATAAATTGCTAATAATAATAATAATTTCAATCATATCATTTATGCCTATACTATATTATATAAGCATTGCAGGTTGCTCCACAGATTATTAACCCTCCAAAAGGGTCAAAATGTTAACATTTCCCACAGTCACGAAAGGGTGGGGAAAAGAGACAGAAAGGAAGACATTTGTCAATGGAAAAGTTTTCCACAGCTAGTTTAGCCTTAAAACGCTGTATTTGAATGAGCTTTTTAGCATAAAACAGTTAAATTACCTTAAGGCTGATACAATCCAAGCAATAAATTTGACATAGGCATGCTGAAAGTAGTAAAAAAAAGCCCAAGAAAATGGCAAATGGCTCTCGGCTACAATTCAATATGGCGTAAAAAAGAATGACACTGCGCCACAAAGAGAAGAGCGATAAAGAGAGGCGAAGAAGAGGGCGAGATAGAGAGAGAGAATAATGGAGTGCTGGTGTATACATATGTACCTATGTACGTGTGGTTGAGTACCCATAAAAGCCTTGTTTGCGTGCTAGTTTTAACTGTTTTTTCGGTGTTCTTGTGTTGGGCGGCACACACACCAGCGCCATTGGCTTTTCACAGGGCGAGAAGTAAGGAAAATAATGTAAGACAGCCACAAATGCTTTGCTTATGAAAACTCTGCGAATTCGCCGCGATCATAGGTGGCTCTCTCTGTTCTTTTGATTGCGAGTCTGGTCTGTCTCCCTCTCTGATTCACGTGGGTTTCCATATGTCTGCCTGTGTGCGTTGATTTATGATTGTATGTAGTGTATCTTAGTCGATTGTTGTCTGCTCTTAGTCGATTTCGATGAGCTTTGGCTTTGCCGGAAGTTTTCTTTTTATCCATATATTGCCCATTCCGTCTTGCCCTGCCGTCCGCTTATCGCTGCTTCTGCCTGCCACTGTACTGTGCTTTGCTTGCCTTTCATCTATCCATGTAGCTGCGTGGCGTTTTGTCGGCCATTTCGTTTTCCAATTGCCTTTAGCACAACACACGCACACTCCGGACTCACAGACAAAGCGTGTGTGAGTTTCTCTGTAAGTAGATGTGTCTCGCTGAGCGTACAAATAATTTCTAGGTGAAAAGAATGGGTGGGCGTACTGCAAAAAGCCTTACAGACATGTATTCCACATGGAATCCACACTCTTTATCATGTATACCACTTATTTGAACAAATTGAATGGAAAACCAAATCATTTATGCAAAGGATCATCGTTAAAAAGTGATTAAAAATGGAAAAAGGGGGAAAATTACAGGAAATGGGACTAAAAGTGCCCATCCCAGACAGGACAATCGATCTAGGGGCTCGTTTGTCGTGGTCAATGTGACTAATTGTTGATGTCATTGCATAAAAGCGAGGGGGCGGTGAATACCATCAAGAACTGGCGTGTCCTCAATCGCCGCCATCCTGCCTTTCACTTGACCCAGTTCGAGGGAAAGCCATTTTCCACGACTTATACAGTTCATACATATGTATGTATGTACATATATTATGTACATAATATGCACGCGGCCAGCACAAGCAAATGACATTGTTAACGAAAACGGCTCGGCTCTCTCTTTCTCCTCATTCGGTGCATAATATCGCGATGCAAAGCTATTGATTTTCCCTTTGCCCTTCATTGGTCGCCAAGTGTCGCCGTTTATTTGCCAATTAATTTTGACTTTTACCCAGCTACCGTACTCCACTCCACTCCATTCCTGCTATTTTGTCCGATGACTGAAAAAGAAGGGGGTGAATACTATGTTCTGACGGCAACAGACGCAGGACGCCACCTGACACTTGCAGGATTCCCTTGCGCCTGTTACGCACATGTATTCGTGCACGTCTTCCGCTGCTAACACCCCCACAGGATATGAAAAAAACATGGGACTCAGACACTTTCCAAACAAAAAGATCACTTCAACAGAACAGCGTAGCATCGGATGTGGGTGGTGAAGATCGGAGGGAGTTCGGTCGGACGAAAACAAGGAATCTGCAGAGGATCGAGAACATCAATCGGATCTATTGAAAAGTTCGCTTTTTTTCGCTACCCAGATGCTACACACTGCCGACACACACTGATCCGAGTCCTTTTCCGTCGGAACAAAAGACGAAGCAGCCGTCACGGCGAGATATGTAAGATGAGAGCCAGACGGCGAGAGTGAGAGAGGCCAACAAACATTTGGCAAATATAACAGACAGCCGGTCGCGATTAGGTCGAAACTGAATGCCCTGCAATGGCAAGATCATAGAACGTATAATATATACATATATGGGAACGCTAAAATGTAGAAGTTATGAAACACTGTATATGCGTGTATATTTATATAGGTATATTGTGTATCAACAGGCATTCATCCCTTGTGCGTTGAAAACAGTTTAAGGCGAAAGAAGTGTATCTGCTAGTGGGTGTTGCACACGGCAATTGCCAACTAGCGGTGGCGAGGCGAATGTATGTATGATTTTCGCCGCCATCGACATCGTCGGCGGGCCACTCGCTGCACGATGCTCTCTTGCGGCTCTCTGCGCTGCCTCGTTATTTCGCTTCGCACCGTGTTTGCGTTCACAACTCATTCGGTTCGGGTTCTGCATTTTATTTTATTATTATTTTTTTTTGTTTGTTCTGCTCCTGCCTGGGTGCAGTTTCTTCGTAAATCTGCTCATCATAGGAGTTGGCGCCCTCTCTCGCGCCGACAGGGAATGTCGTCGTCGCATCGATTCAGTGAAAATTAATGCGGAAAATTCGCAAATGGACATCTGAACAGAAAGAGCATTAAGTAGGTAAAGTATTCGCGTTTGCGTTTGTGTTTCTTTTGGTTTCGTTTCGTTCGGTTTCGGGCTCGGTTTCGTTTCGGCTCCCGCTCGGTTTCAATGAAAAAGCAAATGCGAAAAGCAATTCAAAAGTGAAACGAAAGAGACAAGTGAGTGCTGTTCCGTTCGCGCGTCATGCTTGTTGTTGTTGTAGCAAAGAAGAGAACAGATTGAAAAGAAAACAGCAAATTTTGTAAAGTTTGCTTCATTTATTTATTTTTTTTGTTTTTTTCGCAACTGTTTTTTGTCGACCCTTAGGTCCGCACAATTTCCACAGTTTTTCATTTGGCCGAACGTGCATGCCTCTCTGTGTGCGTGTGTTGTGTGTGAGAGTGAGTGAGTGAGCGAACGAGCGAGTAGTGTGGCTCTCTGTTTGTGTGTGTTGTTCGAGAGTTGCCGAGGCGGACGTTTGCTCGCCAACGAACGCTGTTGGCAACTCTGCCAATTCTTGAACAACTTTTCCATTTGGTGAAAATTCTTGGGCCAGTTTCCGCTGGCCCGGCACGGCCTGGCCCACTGAGATGGTTTCGCCGCTCTTCGTATGGCCAGTGTGGCCAGTATTTACAATTGCCCTGCCTGCGCCTGGCCTGCCAACGTTTTTGCACACTTTATGTACATGAGAGTGCTATGCTATATTCCCGTCGCTAGTGTCGCTAGTGGCTGTGTGTGAGTGCATTCTACATAATAGTGTACACACACATAAATACTTCATCTTCATTTTGTTATTTGCGATTCGCTTTTACTTCCTTTATTCGTCTGTTTTGTTGTCGCTCGGCTTGCTGCTTGCCTGGCCCCGCTGTCTGCCGCCTCCGTCTTCTTCGTCTCGTATCGTCTCTCCGTTGCTGTCACTGTCACTGTTTTCCCTTATGCTTGCTTTCCACCATCCGTCCATCCGTTTCATTGCTCGGCTCTGCAGAGGGTGGTGGCGATGGCTTCGGTTAATAATGTGTGTGTGTGTATGTTCGTGTGTGTGAGAGAGCGTCAGTATATCTGTGTGTGTGTGTGTCATTAAATCCGTGGCTGTGTGGAAATGGAGGCCGATTTCCTCCGCCAAAGCTGTGCAGAATGCAGCCGCAAGCAGCCTGCAAAAAATGCAAAGCGAAGGTCGCCTCTCCACTAAAAAAACAACTCTCGAGGCTCTCGGTGTTTGCCTGAGAGCCGAGCCTGTGGCTCTGGCTATTATTTGCTTGCGCTAGTCTGGCCACACCAAAATGGCGCCTTTCAAAATGTACTTTAGCTCTGGGGATCGGCCAGCCAGCCAGCAACAGCAACAGCAGGATACCAAAGCACACCAATTTGGGGATTACTCAATGTGCCAATCAATTCCTCAGCTTTGCCTCTGACTCTTCTTTCAGCTTCAGCTTCTGGATTCTGGCTTCTGGTTGGCTTTCCTCACATTCTCCGCTCTCTCTCGCTACGCTCTCTCGCAACCGCAGTTCCAGCTGCTGCTGCCAAAACTTGTTTTCGACTTTACGACTATGCCAGAGCTGAGTCTCTGCGGTGCGGTGCGCTGCGATACGGTGGGGGAGTGGGGAAGGGGCATGATATGGAAACTGCAAAGCATGTTTAATGTTCTAGCCACAGAGGCAGGTTGGCTGCCTGGGCTCCAGCTCCAGCTTCGGCTGAGCTTCGGCCTCGTTCAGGATCAATCCGATTGCTGCCCCACATAACCTCACAAATCAAAAATCCAGGCAGAAAGCAATAGAAACGAATTTAACGAACGGATGAGTGAGCGATTGAGTCCCAAAGAAAGAATGTCGTCTGTCGAAGAAGAATTGTAGGGGGTGTAGCATCCCCCACCAGGGGATGTCGTTTTTGTGCCCGTAGCCCACATGTCGTATTAGTAATCGATCCACACCTCATGTTCTGTTCCCTCCTGTGCTTTCTTGCAGGCAATCCACATCATCATCCAAGTCAACCAATGGGACCAACTCACTGTGACTCGAAGTGGAAACAATCAGCACCGGATTGCCAGGAGCAGGAGCAACGTAAGCAGCCACAGTCGCAGCAGCCACTGCAGGAGGAGACGGAGGAGCTGGCATCATAGGAGCAGCAACGTCCGCAGCAGCTGCGCTAGGTGACGGCGTCTCGGTCACCGGCTCGTCAAGGATGTCCAGCCGTAAGCCAGGAGCCACAGCCACAACGGCAGCCGTCCTGGAGGACACGGCGAATACCTCAGCCACTGTGATCCTGCCAGCCTGCAGCGAGGACCAGTATTCAAGCGCTGCCGAGGAGCTAGCCAGAGCCGGAGCCAAATCCCCCTCTCCCGAGGGGAATGGGGCAGGGGAAAAGACGGAAGAGCAGCAGCAGTCCAGCGGGGATGCGAATCCGAACCCGAATTCGGACCGGAGTCAGTCCTCTCCGGCCACAACAATAGAGGGGGTAGTGGCCTCATCAAAGCCACCCACGCCCACGACTGTCAGCGATGGACTGGGGAGCAAGAGTGTGCGAATAACACGGCTCTCGTCGCCGCTCCTGCTGCTCAGCTCCCCCACAGCTACAGCCTCGAAGCATCGCGAGGCTAGCGAAGACGGCGAAGAGCCGCCATCGTCGGGCAGTCAGAGGAAGAGCTCGGTGGAGCGCTCGGTTGTTGCCCCCCCCGTCATACGCGGACGCAAGTCCATTAAGGATCTGAAAGAAGCCAAAGAAGCCATCGCCAAGCTCGAGGATGGGCCAGGATCAGGGACAGTGCAAGTCAAAGAGGAGGCCATCGACGGCAGCGAACTGGAATCCCTGCCAGCTGCCGATGAAAAAGACAACAAAGACACAAAAGACAAGGACAAGGAAAAGGAGAAGGACAAAGAGCTGCCACCTACGCCGACCTGCAACCGTGTCACCCGCAAGTCGCACGCCCAGGAGCAGGCGAACAACACTCGCGTCACCCGCAATCGTCGACAATCATCGACGGTGGCCTCCAGCGAGCAGCAGCAGCAGCAGCTGCCGACCGCACGCGGTCGCCGTGCCAGGAAGTCCCAGGCGGTTGTCCCCCCGCCCCTGGAGCCAGCCACCAAGCGGAATCGCTCCGAGGACGACGTTGAGAGTGCGGCAAAGTACAGCAAAATTGAGGTGAAGGCGCCCCCACCCGAAGACGAGGTCGACGACGCCGTGGACGCCGTCGAGGAGCCACCAAAGGGCGCTGTTCTGATCAAGCAGGAGCCCCCAGACAGGGACACAGCCACACCCGTCCCTGTCCACGTCCCCGCCGTTCCCACACCAACCTCAGGGGGAGGTCGACGCGGACGCGGCCGGCCACAGACAAAAAATGTCGGAGCCGCGGCTGGCACAGCAGTTTCCCCAGCCGTTGCCTCGTCTACCAGCACGCGAGCGACGCGTCTGAGCAAGACGGGATCGCCGGGTGGACTGGGAATGGCCGCTGCTGCCGAGCCGATGATGGCGAAGCGACGACGGGTGGGCTCCACCACACGGAAGACTGCATCGGCCGGCTCGCTGGCCACCAGCTCGCATGGCGGCGGGGACGAGGACTCCAAGGACAGCATGGCCTCGTCCATGGACGACCTGCTGCTGGCCCACGCCGACATTAAGCTGGAGAAGCTGACGCCGGACTTTGACGAGAGCCTGCTCCTGCCAGTGGATCCTGTGGTGGGGTTGCTGAAGGACGCACAGACGGCCATGGAGGAGGAGAGCTCCACCACCAGCGGAGGGGCCAACGGTCATTCCTCCTCCTCCTGCGTCGAACCGCTCACCGTGGACGCCGATCTGGGGGATGCCGATAAGGATAAGCCGAAGGAGTCGCCCCAGGAGTCGACGGAACTGCCGGAGTCCGAGTCGGAGTCTGCCTCTGGGTCCGTCTCCGCATGCGGAGAGTCTGGCAAAGCGCCGTCACTCAGTCCCGACATAATCAGCGTTAAGTTTTACAAGAAGTTCCTGGCCAACAATCTGGGCATCGAGAAGGACCCGGAGCTGGGCGAGATTGTCCAAATAGCCAGCCACAGCAAAGTGGAAGTCGAAGCGGAAGCGGAAGCTGAATCTGAGGCTGATCCGGAAACGGAGTTAGAAGCGAAAACTGAAGTAGAGCTGGAGCTGCTAAAGCCGGAGTCCGAGACAGAACCGGAGGCGGAAGCCGAGGCAGAAGTTAAGGCCGCGCCCGCCGCCGAGGCCGAGGTCGAGGCAGAAGCCAAATCTGCATTGGAGGACTCCTCGTACTCGAACAGCTCCCTGAAGGCGGGTGCGCTTCGGCTGGACGAGAGCGGCGAGGAGCTGCCCCTCGAAGACAGACCCGCGGATGAGGTCGCTGTAAACGGGGATGATGGCCATGAGGGGGAGGCGGAAGACGAGGAGGGTCAAAAGTCGGACAACTACGACGACTTTGATCACGAGATTATGGAAGAGCTGGCCAAGGAGGGCGTAGTGGATGCCAGGGGCAATGCGCTGAGTCGAAAGGCCGAAGATGAACCTGAACCTGCTTCAAAGCCTGTGACTGAGACTGATCCTGCGGATCCTCCCGATCATCCCGAGGGAGTGCCGGCGGTAGGAGATGAGGAGCCGACGGACGCGGAGGAGAAGGATGTCCCCGAAGGAGCCATGGAGGTAAAGGCATCCCCGACTGTAGCCGAGCAGCCAGCGGATGCGGACACAGAGATGGAAATGGATGTGGATATGGAACAAGGAGCAGAACCAGAGGAAGAGGAAGAGCCAGAGCAAGATAAACCACAGCAGGAGCTGCCGCTGATGGCGGATCACATGGACAACGATTTTCCGGAGGAGAACAAGGAGAACCTGTCCATGTCCAGCACATCCCCCAGGAGGTCCAGCCACGACGGTCTCGACATTCAGCTGACCCTTAAGGATGAGGAGGACGAGGAGAAGCCCCTGGCGACCATAAAGGCAGCCGAGCAGAAGACCAATCTGGATCCAGACGACCTCGCAGCTCCCCAGCTCTGCCTCAAGGCCCTCAAGGACCTCAAGGATCACAAGGACCAGTCCGAAGAGAAAGCCCTGCTCCTGGAATACTTGCCCAACGCAGAAGCCAATGGCAAGCAGGAGGCGGGACTCTCATGTGATGAGAAAGAGCGGCGCGACCAAGAGATTCATCTTCACAATCTCGGCCTCCTCACGCACCAGGCCGCCGAGCAGCGGCGCCAGGACCTGCAGGAGGCGCAGACACGCCAGGCGCAGTACCAGCAACAGCATCCGCAGGCCTATCCGAGCGGAAAGCGACGCTCGACGGCCCTGGCAGGAGCGGCTGCAGGATCAGGATCTGGGTCGGGATCGGGGGGAGGCAGCGCCATCCACGTGGAGTCCAGCGGGACACTAAAGACTGTTATCAAGCTGAATCGGAGCAGCAACGGGGGAGCCAGCGGAAGTGGCGGCGTGCCCACGGGGACTGTCATCCACGGCAGCGGCTCCTCCGGCTCCTCATCCTCCTCCTCGATGGGCAGTGCCACGCGAAAGGCGAGCGCCGCCAGCACAGGGTCAGCCATGGGCTCTCAAGCCCACGGAGTACGCCGTCAGTCCCTCAAGATGACATTCCAGAAGGGTCGCGCCCGCGGCCATGGATCAGCGGATCGCTCTGCCGACCAGCACGGCGTCCACGCCGAGGACTCGTACTACACAATACAGAACGAGGTGAGTGGCTCCCGCAGTGAAACCTCCACCTCCCCCCACCAGCATCTAATCTCGTTTCCATTCTCCATTCTATTTTGCAGAACGAAGGTGCGACCAAGTCGAATATACCGTCGGGTAATCCTGGCCGAAAGACCACTAACCGTTTCAGTTCGACTAACAGCCACCACCACTCGACGATAGCCAAGCACTTGGGTGCGCTCCAGCACAGATCTCTCCTGGGTTGGTTTTCAGCGTCGCGTTTCCGATTCCCTGCCAGCACCTGCTCTCTCTCTCTCCTTCAGGGAATCAAACCGAATCCAATCCTTTCGGATCAGTGTTGCCAATCTGGAATGATCCTTTTTATATGTATGCCCGTCCTTGCGTATATCAGATATCAGATTCCATTAGATGTATTGTACGGGCCAGAAGAAAGCGTTTCCGATCCCATAAAGCATATATGGAATACACAGATAAATAGATTCCTGATGGCACCGAATTTCCCGTGGCTGAGTTCTTTCTCTGCTTCGCTTTCCCTCTTTTCATCGTCCAGTGCAGCGCCCCATGGCGTAGTGAGGGGGGATATAATCATAGGATTATATATGTATATAAAAACCAGATCTGCTCACCGAAAGAACAGAGAAATATGAAGCAGAGCCGCTCATGGAACACGTACTTGTGTTACTCTTTTGTTTTCCGCTCCATGCTGATCGACGGCTCGCTCAGCTCTTGCTATAGCGAAGACAGTTTGATGAAGAGACTGTCGATCGCGCTCAGCAGCTGAGCAAAACAGCTGAGCGGAAGCACAAAGTGTCTGTTTTGTTGTGGTTTGGCAAAAGAAACTTTCGGGAAATGTGGCTCATAGAAGTCTCTCTCTCTCATGCGAACGAATGCACTCTGCATCGCTGGTTGAGCAAAGAGCGCGTTGAGAACAACCAGAACAAGTGGAAGTGTCTTTTCTGCCTGCCAAAAGGAGCAAATAGATACTAATTGAGTGCCGTACATCGCTGTTTGGTAAGGGAACGTCGCTACGTTAGGATTAGCTTGATTTGGAGACGGAATCCATCAACACAAGGATGGAAATGTCAAGTCATGGGTGAAGTGAAACTGACAATCAATCGATAAGCACCGATAAGCACTATTTTTACCGATTTGGCAACACTGGTCTCGATTGAGCTGTAATTATTGCAAGGAAAGACGATTCCTTCGGGCTCTGGGCAATGGATTGATTCCCTGATCTTCATCCGCTTCATGACACCTCCGTTCCACTGCTCATCCGTTCAGGCATCCGCTGAGGCGTCACTTCATCTCCGCTCCATATCATCCAACAGAGAAATAGATACACAGATACACAAACAGACAACAGATAAAGATACAGAAACACAAACAGATACAGATACAGAGATCGAAAGACGGAACGACGGTCGGTGATGGATTGGATTGGCTAACAGAGGTGTTTGTTCTCCATTCTTTTGTAATTCAGATTCATCGCAATCGGAGGGGCATGGTGGCCATGGAATGGACCATGGCTTCTACCAAATGGTCAAGAAGGATGAGAAGGAGAAGATACTGATCCCGGAGAAGGCCTCTTCGTTCAAGTTCCATCCCGGGCGGTTGTGCGAGGACCAGTGCTATTACTGTAGCGGCAAGTTCGGGCTCTACGACACGCCCTGCCACGTGGGCCAGATCAAGTCGGTGGAGCGTCAGCAGAAGATCCTAGCCAGTAGGTTGCCCAACCCCTTCCCACTCCCCTTTCCCCTCCCACTCCCATTGCAAAGATACGCTAATTTATCCCAACGAAAACCTTCCAGACGAGGAGAAGCTGACGGTGGACAACTGCCTGTGCGATGCCTGCTTCCGGCATGTGGATCGTCGTGCCAACGCGGCCCCCTACAACAAGAAGCGACTCTCGGCCCCCGGCCACCTGGAAACAGGTGGTCCCGGCGGCCCTGGAGGCTCCGCCTCCGGTTCCAATTTGGACAAAAGCTATGCCGGCGAGGGAATGCCCACGGAAGGGGTCGAGCTGGGCCCCTCCACGTCGGCGGGGGTTGCTCAGCGATCGTGTGCCGTGAAGGACTGCTGCGAGACGGCTGGCCATCAGCTGCGCCGCAAGTGCATCCGCAAGAGCGTGAAGAAGTTCCAGCTGAGTTTCGAGATTCCCGCCGGCACCTCGATCGTCTGGCTGTGCGAGGCCCACTACAACACGTTCATTCAGTTCTCCGGCTGTGTCCTTTGCAAGCGGCGGCTGGGCAAGAATCACATGTACAACATAACGACGGTGAGTGCATCCCTGCCTGTCTCTGTTGATGGTCCTTATGCTGTGATTCCGTTCCGTCTAGCAGGACACCGATCGACTGGAGAAGGCCCTCACGGAGATGGGCATACCCGTCCAGCTGGGCATGGGCACCGCCGTCTGCAAGCTCTGCCGCTACTTCGCCAACCTTCTGATGAAGCCCCCCGACAGCACCAAGTCCCAAAAGGCAGAGTTTGTCAAGAACTATCGCAAAAGGTGAGTCCGAGCGCCAGTGGCCGTTCTTCATGGGCATATCCTTAGTGATCCCTATTCCCGGGCAGGCTCCTCAAGGTGCACAATCTGCAGGATGCCAGCAACGAGGTCTCCGAGGCAGAGGACGAGGCGGTCGATCGCAGTGCTCACTCCGCCGCCTCCACTAGTGCAGCCGCCTCCACGCACGAGGACGCCGAGATGCCGTTGGTGGTGGACTTCGACGGTCCCACGGACTCCAACTCGAGCAGCTCGTCCATCACGGCCATCGGAGGATCGACAACCGACACTAGCAAGCAGATATCCAAGCTGCAGGCCATCCTGCAGCAGAATCTGGCAGGCGAGGGTCTGGCCAGTGGCAGCGGCAGTGGCAGTGGCAGTGGAGCTGCGAACGGATCGGCCAGCTCTAGTGCAGCGAATCCGGACATATCGAACGTGCTGCGCGGCAACCCGAACATCTCCATGCGCGAGCTTTTCCACGGCGAGGAGGAGATGGGGCTGCAGTTCAAGGTGCCCTTCGGCTGCAGCAGCAGCCAGCGCACGCCGGAGGGCTGGACGCGGGTGCAGACTTTTCTACAGTACGACGAGCCGACGCGCCGCCTCTGGGAGGAGCTGCAGAAGCCGTACGGCAACCAGAGCTCCTTCCTGCGCCACCTCATCCTGCTGGAGAAGTACTACCGCAACGGAGACCTCGTCCTGGGTGCCCACGCCTCCTCCAATGCCAGCGTCTACACGGAGACCGTGCGCCAGCGACTGAACTCCTTCGATCATGGTCACTCCTACGGAGGAACCCCAGCGGGCAAGCGGCCGCCAGTAGTCGCCTCCCCGGGCTCATCTTCATCGCTGGCCGCGTCGGCCAGTGGCAGTGTCCTGGCCACCCCCATCGCCAACGCTAATGCCAACCAATCTGCAGACAACACCGGCCAGGGAGAGCCAAAGATTCCGCTGGTGGAGCTCAACGAAGACGACGACGAGGTCGCCGGGGGCCAGCGATCTCCAAAGGATGTCCTCAACTCGCACTTGGAACGCCTCACCACCGTTTCGGTGGACAAGCTGACCAAGCAGCTCAGCTCGAACGCGGTGACCATCATCGCCCGTCCCAAGGACAAGCCAGCGCCGCCGAGCACCGCCGCCACTGCTACAGGCCCAGCCACAGCCACAGTCACAGCCAAAACAGCCACACTCGCCTCGTCGCCGGCATCGATCTCTTCAGCGTCGCCTGCGTCGTCACCCGAGGATCGGGGCGCGGCCGCGGGCACGGGCACCCAGAAGGCGGTAGCCTTGTGTCCCTCCCAGTTCAAGAATGCCCCGCCCCTGGTGCCAACCAGTGGCGCCAACAGTCGGAGCATCCTCAAGAGCAACCTCCTAGGGACCAACAAGGCCGTTGAGATTGTGCCACTGTCCTCTTCGCTGCCCGTCTCCGCCAGCCTGTCCTCCGCCTCACTGCTCGCCAATCACTCGGCTGGCTCGAAGGCCCCTGCTGCCGTCGCCGCGTACTCCGCCCAGGAGAAGCAGAACAAGATCCTCGATGTGGCCAATAAGCTGCTTAGCAGTAAAAACGAGAGCAAGTCACAGCAGCAGCAGCAACAGGTGGGCGCCCGTCTGGTTGGGGCCATTCAATCCAAGCTGAAGCTGGCCACGCCGATGAGTCTGCACCAGCACCAGCAGCAGCAGGCATCGGCCTCGAAGACCCCCACCAATGTGGCCCAGCTGCTGAACTCGCCGCCGGAGCTGATAAGCCTGGCGCGAAGAAGGACGGCCGGAGGGGGGCCTCCCTCTGCATCGATGGCTCCGGGGGGTTCCAGTCTGATGGGCAATCAACTCAGCCGGCGGCTGCAGCTGCAGCAGAAGCCAGGAACAACTGGATCGGCTGGTACGGGTACTGGAGCTGGAACTGGAGCTGCGGCAGGCAGTCGCGGGCTGGCAGCACCGCCGAACGTGGTCATACTGCCGGAAACACTGACCACTCAGGAGCGGCACGAGTGCAAGAGCTGGAAGCCAACCCTAATCCCGCTGGAGGATCAAAACCATGTGCCCAGCAAGTCGCAGGCCCTCTACCAGACAGCCGATGGCCGACGTCTGCCGGCCCTCGTCCAAGTGCAGTCGGGGGGCAAGCCCTACCTCATCTCCATCTTCGATTACAACCGCATGTGCATCCTGCGGCGGGAGAAGCTGCTCCGCGACCAGATGCTCAAGACCAACGCCAAGCCGAAGCCCAATCAGACACAGTCGCAGTCCGGCCAGAACTCGGACACCTCGTTGCCCGCATACATCACCCAGATGGCCCACCAGCAGCAGACCTCTCGCCAGCAGCTCCAACAGCTGCAGCAGCAGCAACAGCAGCAGCAGCACAAGCAGCACTCACAGCAGCAGATGCCAACACTTCAGCCGGGAGGAGGAGCCGGTGCCGGTGCCGGGCGACTGGCCCGCCTGGCACCCAAGCCCATGCCGCCGCTGAACATTCCGCAGATCGCCAGCCAGGGCCATCCCCAACTGAACATCAATCCCAGCCTAGAAGGCACCAGCGGCAACAGCAGCAACAGCTCCTGGCTGTGGAACAACTTCCCCGACCACAAGCAATATCTCCCGAATGGCAACGGCGGCACGGGCCCCTCCGGCAAGCTGCCCCACCTCACGCCCTCGACTGTCACCCTGAGCAGCGGCAGCAGCCTCAAGTCCGGTCCAACCTTCACCCTGAAGCAGCAGCAACACCAGATGCAGCAGCAGAAGCTGATCGACAACGCCATATCGAAGATACCCAAGAGCTTGATTGTCATTCCGCAGGGTGGCGACTCTTCGGGCTCGTCCAAGGAGTGATGGCGCCCGGAAGCGGTGCCTGCATGTTGCCACGTTGTACGTTGGCATTTGGGAGAGGAGGAATATGGATGGATGTCGCATATTCTACATGTATTCATGTGAGTCAGTCGACATCCCGTAGGACTACGATTGTAGAGTCGCAACAAAATGCACAGTAATACCAGACGAGAGGAGAGGAGAGAAGGAGGAGAAAATCAAGATAGTTTTTAAGCTTACATAACATTTTGTGTGTATAAATCGAGATATACGGCTACGAATATGTGTAGACTTAAGTACAACTAAATAATTAGGCTGTTTGCTTGCGAACTGAAGCTGAAGAACTCTGAGAGTCGAAGGACTCGACGAAGGACTCCAGGTCGCAGCAACTGGTGCCAGCAACTGACACGAAGGCAGATAGAGATAGGCCCTAGATATATATATAACAATACCTACACCTGTACTCTAATCGACTCTAGGATATCCTATATTTTTTTAATAGATTTAACGAGCACATTCACTTGCGATTCGTGTATTATAGATACCAAAATTGCTAGAGCGCCAAGTGGATAGATGTAGAAGAGGCGGTAGAGATTCCACGCACACACACACACCAAACACACACACACTCACACTCACCCAAGCTGATGTTTAAAGGGAAGCAGAGAGTTTCCTCTCTTTTAGAAAGAGCAATCGTAATCGTTACCCAAACGCAAATCGACTAATCGCAACCTTCGGGACAGATCCTCGACTTCACAAGGGGCCCCACTCCTGTGTATGTTAGGCTCCACTGATTCGATTGTAGACTCCTAGATTCTCAATATACCAATTATTTCATTTTCAAGTACTTTTAAAGAAAAGTTCGTTTGCTCGCTTCGTGTGGGTAGATTCCTAATTTATGTTCATTTTCGATTTCCATTTACCACACTCGACACACACTCAAACACACTCACACCCACACACACGTATAGATTCTAATGGTAATTACTATACGATTGTACATATGCATACATATACACAAATACTTATACACATAACATGAGAATGCAAAAATACATAATACAAAACAAACAAAAAAAGCAATCAAATTGATCCATTCGAAAAATTCTAGAACTGTAACCTTAGATCCCTAAGTTCCCAAAAACAAGGAAGGCCCGGGAGAGGATCGGATCGGATTTTGTGTTGTTTTCATGTCTTGTGACAAATTGAAAAGCTTTCAAAAACCCATACAAATTCAATAAATAAACAAAACGTATATACACATATACATATCCGTAAATATATATATATACATATAGAAGATACATATATATAAAGGAAGAAAGAGAGGAGATATTTTAGAGAGCGGCGAGAATACAAATGTAAATTAGCCTGTTAAGCAGTTAAGCATAGAGATGATATATGTATACACTATGAGAAATTCAATTGTTGTTGTTGAACATTGAAAATGTGACGAGTATTTATAAAGCGAGCAAAGTCTATTGATACTGATGAAACAGAAAAAAACGGAAAAACAAACAAAATATCGACACAAATAATAAGAAACCAAGGAAACAAAGCCCTGCCAGGCCCTGCCCTGACCTGCCCTGCCAGGACCAGCATCAGAAAGTAGAACCAAGTTCTCCACACCAGTCCAGGACTCACTCAATTGATTGCCTTTAACGAACTTGGTTTTATACATACATAAATACATATAGAGCCTGTAAGAGTGTGCGTGAGCCAGAGTGTATGGGTGGTATGGGTGCTCTTTTGTGAGTGTATGTATATGTTATATATTGTAAGTTGTAGCTGATAAACCATAACCACATTTCGAAGATGATCAAAACACACACAGATGACACTTGCGACCTACATACATACACACATACAAACATACATATTTATGCAACTATTTTTAAACGCAAGCAAAACAAGATCAACGAAATCGAGAAATAAACTCCTCCCATGTCCAGCTAAGAAAGACCAACGGTATTTTTATTCTTTCCAGGACTAGGTCCCAGACCCAGACCTAGACACAGACGTACATACATACATATGTATATTAAATACCTGCCTGCATTGATCCATCGACAGAAAACATTGTTTATCGAAACACAATATCACCAAATAAACGCTTTATTCATTCATCTCTCATCGTCTCTATCTTTCTCTCGTATCGTATTGCTGTGTGCTGTGTGCTATCTGCTGTGTGCCGTGTGCCGTGTCTTGATGTGTGTGTTTTCGATTAGTTTTAGTGTTTTTTAAAAGCTGAAATGTGAAATTGTTTGAGATAATCAAAATTCGAAACGATAACCAATCAATCGTGAAGATATGTATACGTGAATACGAGTTTAGTTTAGTTCGGGTTCGTTCTCGATGGATAAATAGTAGCTACAATAAATAATTGTATGAATACATATGTATGTATATAGAACAGAACTGTTTTCTTTCTTTCTCTATCGCTGTCGCTATTGCTATCTCACTCTATAGCTATTGCCATCTCTGTCTGTCTGGTGAACTTCAAGGCCGTCGGCCTGATTTCCGCTAGTTCCGTCTCCTTCTGACTACCCCTCTCTTTTGGACTCCTTTGGGACTACCCTGTCTTTGGTTTGGTTTTGGGATGATCCTTCGATCTGGATGCTTCGTTGGGAGCATGCTATCTTTTTGTTTTTTGTTTCGGTTTTTATGTATGGATTTTGTTTTTATTAACATAAATTTCAAAAAATATTGTTTTTTAGAGTTTTTTTGTATGGTTTTTGTTTATGTTTTGGACTTGGTTTTAGATTTAGATTTCGACATTCGACATTCGATGCGCATTTGCATTTGCATTTGCGATGATATTCCTTTTGCTGTTTTACAATCGATAGGATCCTGCATAAAAATATATATATGTTATATATATATATATTGTATATGTGTATGTATATAATGTATTGTATGTGGCGTGGCGTAGCGTGGCGTGGTGTGGCGTTTCGGGGCACGGTCCGCACCCACTCACATCGGTTCGAGACGAAAAGCTATAAATATATATTCTCTCATGATAGTACTCTCTCTCTGAAGTTCTTCTGAAGTTACCGTTACGAGTGTAGGTATAATAAATCTATGTTTATTAATATTATTATTATTAGAGTTTAGCATTATTATATGATCTGGCCACGGCTCGGCTCGGCTCTACCTGCTCCGCTCAGCTCTGCTCTGCTGGGCTCGGCTCGGCTCGGCTCTTCTCGGCTTCTTCCCTACTCTTCTCTACTCGTCTCCTCTCGTCTCGTCACGTCTCGTCAATCCTTCTCGTATCCTTCTGGGCTGCGTGAGCCGCGGGGCTTACAAATCGGTTTCGCCGTAGAGAGCTGTGCTGAAGGACATGTAGTCCAGGGCACCGGGCACTCCGTTGGGGCCCTTGTATGGTGGCATGCGCTGGATGCAGTATTCGGCCTGATCTGGGGGCAGTTCGCGGCGCAGTTCGTCGGGCAATATGTATGGCTGAGGGGGCGAGAAGAGGTATAAGGTATAAGAAAGGCATTGTATGTGATCCAGAGACCAGGGAACTGAATAACTCACCTTATCGGCTGCCAGGATGCGGAAGGAGTCGATGACCTGCTCGGCAGTGTCGGTGTCGGTGCTCTCGCGGGTCATGAAATCGAGGAAGGCATCGAAGTGGACGTAGCCAGTGTTGTTGGGGTCGACGACGGCGAGGATGCGCTGGAAGTCCATGTCGCCCTGTCGGTCCTTGCCGATCGAGTAGCCCAGGGAGACGAGGCAGGACTTGAACTCCTCCGGCGTGAGGCGGCCGGTGCGGTTCTTGTCGAAGTGATTGAAACTGGAGCGGAACTCGTTCAGCTGCTCCTGGCTGATGCCCTTCGAGTCGCGTGTCAGGATCTGGTTCTCCACCTCGTTGATGTTGCGGTTGATCGATGTGAGCAGCTGCTCCCAGCCGACACGCAGCGTCTCCATCGTGTAGTTGGTGTAGCGGTTCTCGAAGATCATCGACTCCTGCACGGCCTGGTGGATCTTCTCCAGCTCCTCGATGTTTGGCTTGTACGCGTACACAGCCTGTTCGTACTCCTTGAGGCGGTGCAGCTGATCCTCCAGGGAGCCCTGCAGGCCCATGCCTATCGCCGTCACGGCGTCCATCTGCCTCTCGATCCAGGGACCCACCACATTGGCCTTCTCGGCGAACTGACGGCGCAGCATCTCGTTGTTCTGCTGCTTGCGCAGCTCGTTGGCCAGCGTCTGGTCGCGCTGAGGCACCAGCTGGCGGACGTCGCTCCACTTGCGGGTCATGTCGTTGGCGGTGAGGGTCGTGTAGGGGTTCTCGAGACCGCCGGGTATCTGGTGCTGCTTCACAATAGACTCCACCTCGCGCACCAGATTCACAATCAGATTGAACTCCTTGTCGGCCTCGCCGAGCGTCGCCTTGAACTGATCGTGCGCCTGGATCAGGCCCTGGATCTCCTCCATGGTGTGGACGATGAACATGTCAACCAGATCCTCGCGCGTCCCGTCCAGCCAGTTGTTGAATGGAGCCGCACGCTTCGCGAACTCCAAATGCAAGATGTCGATCTTCTCCAGAATGCGCTCGGCCTCGTCCAGCGCAGTACGGCGACGCTGGGTGAGGGCACCCAAGCGATCCCACTGGTCGCAGATGCGCTGACATCTGGCATTCACCGACACGCAGTCATGGTACTCCAGGGTGCTGCATGGGGAACAAGACACACAATGATTATTATTGATCTTGGATTAGGCATCCGTGGATTAGGGATTAGGGATCAGTGATCAGGTATCGGGGATCAATGCATGAGGATGGGTCTTAAATGGGTCGAATAAGCGAATGCGAATGGCGTGCCAAGAGATGTGATCTGGAGGTGATCAAGATCGATGGGTTGCTTCTACCTAACCTCACACTGCACGCGCGGATTGGATCGGTTTGGATCGCAGCGTTGCCCGTGGGCAGGGCAGCAGGCGGGGGGTATAGATTAGATTTATGGCTTTGTGGCTAGGCCTCGGCTCCGACTTACTTGAGCTCCTGGGCGATAGCGGCGATCTGTTCAACGCGATCCTGGTGGGCGGCCAGGTCCGACTCGAAGGCCTCGTGCTTCTTCTTGAGCGCCTTCAGCTCGTTGAGCTTGCACTGACGGAAGTCCTGCGACTGCAGCATCTCCTCCTTGCCGCGCGTCCAGTCCTCGTGGGCATCGGCCTATCAGTCAATGCACGGATGAGAATCGGGGCATGAATTGGAGGCACCGACACTTACCTTGTGCTTGAACTTCTGGGCCAAGTGCTCGAGACGTTCCAGGCGCATGGTCTCGGCCAGCAGCCACTCCTCGAAGGCCTTCTCGGCCAGCTCGAGTCCCTTCCACGAGTTCGAGATGTCGGACACGGTCTTGCCTTCGGTGGGAAGGTAGGCCGGACGGTTCGACAGACGCAGCTTGGTCTGCAGGGTGTTGAAATTGGTTTCGAGTTTTGCCTTCTGCTCCACACGCGGGGGCTTGTGCTTGCGTCGGTACGTGCGGTACTCCTCCAGTTTCTTCTGGACGCCGGCCAGCGAGTTGTCCGCCTGGCGGGAGTTCAGCCACGGCATGGTGCGGCGGATCCACTCCAGCAGCTGTGGGAAGGGAAGGGAACGGAGGGGTCAAGGTCACTGTTAGAAAGAGCACTCCTCGATCTTCCCTCGCTGGGAGTCGACACTTACATCGCTGGCCAGACGCTCGTACTCCTCCATGAGACGCTCATTCTCCTGATTGACCTTGAGTACCTTGCAGATGCGGTTGGCAGCCGTTTCCGCCTGTCGATTGGGTGGGGAGGGGGGAGGATAAGAGATACTTAATTAGCATTATTCTGAATAGGGCGGCTCTGAGTGTGCGTGTGTGTGTGAAGCACGGAACCAACTCAGATTTTTGTCGAAAGCAGAACGAGACGAAAAACGAACTGAACAGGAAAACAGGAAAATACAAAACTCAAAGCCAGGCCCAGTGGCAGCGGCAGCCATTCTGCATCTCTCTCCAAAGTACAGCTTCGTTTAGGTTTCCGTTTCCGCTTCCTTTTTTGGGGGTACGGTTGAATGTCCAAGAATTGAGATGAGATCAGATCAGGTCCGACTGCCCCTGGGCGTTGCGTCACGGAACATATCCAAGCAAGAGAGCGATAGCAAGAGCAAACAAAGGGCAAACAGAAACAAAAACAGAAACAACAAACAGAAAAGAGAAGAAAGAACGAAAGACTCGGACTCTTCGGAGGCCTCCGAAGCTTCAAAGCATTAGATGGTCTTGAAGGAATCTCCTTTCGGATATACCCTGTAAAAGGTTGCAAAGAAAATAATTCTTTCAACCGTTAGATAGGATTATATAGACGTAAGGGAACGATCAAGTAGCAGACAGATGGACACACGGACACACGGAGATAGCTCTTTATCGATTTGTACTTTACGGATGCTGCAAACTTTCCTTGGTTTCTTCTCAAGCATAAGCAAACCCTCTCTTTGCAGGAGCACAAGACAGCTGCTCCATGGAAAGGTGAAGCGATATCCTGCCAGAGCAAGCCATTCATGGGCAGCGCGAGTATATAATATGTGTGTTGTATTAAAGGATTAGCACTAGCGCATTATGTATTGAATGCATGTGTGTGAGTGGACGGGTGAACGAGGTCAGGGATGCCTAGCCCAGGGCTGCAAAGGCGAGATGAACAGAACAGGGGACACAGCAGAGGAGTGGAGAGCGGGACTATGGCAGGTCTTATATGTAATTTGTGTGGGAGTGTGATTGGTTTTTGTTTTTGTTTTTGTGTTCAACAGACCTTTTGGGCGCCACTGAAGCAGTGGTAGTACGACGATACATAGGTCATGACCGCACGCTCGTCGGGCAGAGCCGTGTTCTGCAAATCTGTATGTGTGTGCGTGTGTGTGTGTGTGTGTGTGTGTGTGTGTGTGTGTGATGTATGTGTGTGTGTGTTTTGGTAGGGAATTTGGCAGTTGTTGTTGCAGTTGCAGTTGTTGTTGTTGTTGTTGTTAATGGCGGTTGTTGTTGATGAGCAGAGCGGAGAGGCGAGCAGTGCGCGCACACACACAGACAGATAAAAAAAGAGAGAAGAGAGAGAGAGAGAGAAAGCAACAAACATACAAAATGAGTTAATTCATAATTTGGAGTTAGTCATTGGCAGGCATCATCATCATCAACATATCGGGGTTTAGTAACTGGTAAGTAGTCTCATGCCTCGCCGGACTCTGGCACTCGAGCCACGCCGCCACCTCTGCGGCATGTGGCATGTGGCAGGTGCCAGGCATGGATCGAGTTCCGAGTCCATTCTGCTACACTATGTAGTATGTATTTATACATATATTCATTTATATATTCCACTCTAGCACACTCACAGCGAACGGACACCGGGACACCAGGACAACGTGATCAGTTATCAGTGATCAGCTTTCAGTGATCAGTTATCAGTGATCAGTTATCAGTGATCATGTGAATGCCTATGATCTATATTTTAATTTTATTTTGGCTTTGATTACGTTGATTATCGTGCTTATCGATTGGCCAGTTATCGATAAAAGCCAACAGCAATGTACCAAGGAAAGGTATCGTACTATTTTCACACTCCTTTTTTGCTGATTCCATCACTAATCGGGGATCAAGTTGTCCTGGTGAACGCGCCCGTTCAGTGGAACCAAGCCGCTGGTTCATCCGCTAGTTCATTCGCTGGTTCCACACGTGAGTGAGTGTGAGTGTGCTGCCAACGGAACTTTCTATGGTTATTTCTAGGTTAACTTAACGAAAGGCAGGGTCACAGGCCACACAGCAGCAGCAGCAGCAGCAGCAAAAGAAGGGAGCCACAGAGAGAGGAACAGAGTAGGCGGGAGATCTCTCTCCTCCCCTCATCTCTGGCTTGGCTCTTCGCATGGGTGACTCGGTGGTGGTGGGGGGGTGTGTGTGGTGGCGGGACAGTTAGTAGGCAGGTTGAGTTATCACCTTGACGGTGGCGGTTGCGGTTGCGGATGCAAATGCAAATGCAGGACAACGAACAAGATTCCAGGCAAGAAATCAATCGGAAAATAATAAAACACGTAAAATTCATATAACGGTATACGAGTATATGTATATGAAAGCGCAATTTTGAGGCGATATCCCCGCCTGGCAGAGGGGGGGCATGGCGTCTGCATCGAACGGGCAACAAAATCGCAGAATATACTTAGAACGAGTAATGAACATATATATATAGAATATCTATATATTTAAGTGTATCGTGGTGAAGTTTAGTCACATTGTAATTATTCGGGACGTAGGTGTATTGTCTTGTGGGTTCGGGTACATGCGTCACATTTCCAACCTGTTGGGCTCCCTGGAAGGCGTGATAGTAGCAGGAGACGTACGTCATGATGGCACGTTCATCCGGTTTCGGTGTGTTGATCAAATCTGTCATTGTTTGTCAATATATCAATTAATACGTGCCACGACGATCCCTCTCTTATATCTATGCCTATCATTATTCATATGGCCCCCATAACCATCGTTTCCATTTAATAGACGATGATTGAAACGAGACTAAGACCCAACCCGAGCCGCCCCGACCCACTCACCATCTGGATCCAACATTCTTGGAATATCGAGATACTTCTCAGCAACATCGAAGGCAGTGTTCAGGTTCTCCAATGGATTGTCTTTGGAAAGCTTGGCGTAGTCGATCAGATCTGGGCGATGGCGATGGATGAGCGCGCAGAAGGCCAAACCATCCTATAGGGAGATAACAGAAAGAGCGCAAGAGAGCGACACGATAGATCATATATGTATTCTATATGCTATAGGCTACATGGTGTACGGGAGGGATCGCGATAAACCCACCTTGAACGACAGATGGAAGTTCTGTACGTTGACGTTCTTGTAGGGAGCTGTCTTGCGCTGGCACCACAACAGCAGACCCTCCTTGGCGGTCATCTCCTCGACGGAGATGTCCTGTATGGCAAAGCGCAAGATGATTGTCCAAATCATGCCGAGGGTCATCTTCAGGTTGCCATCGACGATTTCCTCGGCACCGATCGACACCAGGTGCACACCCTTCGAGGCGATGAAGTCCAGGGCCTTGTTCACATTCGCGATCTTGTGGAAGCGCATCTTGCCGCGGTCGGGCTTGGGGAGAGTCTCTCCGGAGATCACCTCCAGCAGCAGCATCAGCTTGAGGCCATTGCGGAAGTCCTCATCGATATTGTCGATGGCGGTGCCAGCTTTGCGCAGATGACTGTTACACCAGGCGGTAAATGTCTGTGGAAGGTGCAAAGAAATAAATACATGGGCTACTAAACAACAGGACTCTGTATTCTCTGGCCAAAGGATCAAGAAGAAAGTGACAGTGGAATAATCTAGAGCCCACAAAGATCTTTTCTGCTGCACGGTTTCATCTAGAAGACATTTTCAAAGGCGAATAGAGAGTAGAGAAGAGAGTATGGTGTGCTCAAAAACATGCACTGAGATGAAAGTTCGATTTTCCAGTTTTTTCTTGACTTGGCTCGAACTTGTATTCTGAAAGATGGCACAGTTTTTAACAGATCTTAGAGTAGATGGAATGTGAGCTACTGTAGGATGTCGGCCTCAAGGGCGAGCCGAATCAAATCTCTATTCCATCGTTCCTTTCATGAAATATAAAATCGAAGTTTATCTGTGTTATCTGTACATATATCTTAGCAGTCCGCCAGACCCTAATTGCCAGACCTAAGCGCCAGTTTTATCCACTTATCCCCACCTCAATCAGTATTGCCGCAGAAGTATTACCCGAATCGGTTCGGGTAGGGTTGGACTGATTCTTGATGGCTCAAATGGGCACTCTCTGGTCCACTCTCCCAGTCCTTTCGCAGCCATTTAGGGCAATGGCGCCGCGAGGAGCGGTTCTGTGATGGTGGGGATGGTTGGGTTCTGATGATATCTGTCGCCCAGAAACTCCCCGCCCCCGCCCTCCACGGGGCTTTTCTTTCCCGCCTCCACCTGATATAGTTTGGGGGGGGTGGGGGCATACTGCCACTGAGGCCGCTGCTGTTGCACTATGGTTGTTCTCGTTGTTGCTGCCACAGAGGCTGACAGTTGCAGTTATTTTTCACCGAATGGGGACAGACACCGAAGACGGACAGATCAGCCAGAACAAAGAGAAAACAAGAAAAACACAACACTAATACCGATGTACCCCTTATGCACGTGCACATGCACATGCATATAAATATAAATATAAACCAGTTCTTTTTTGCACACACTTCATTATTTTGGAGTCTACAGCTCTTCCTCTCTCTCTCCCGCTTCCGCCAGTTGCGAAGACTTCCTCGTTTCACGTGTAAATTTACAACTGTGAATTGTTATTGCTCTCTGCGCAGAGAAAAAGGGAAAGAGAAAGAGAGAGAGAGAGAGAGAGAGAGAGAGAGAGAGAGAGAGAGACAGAGACAGAGCCAAATACGGAGCTTAATTCCCATATGGTAGGGTGATCCGCCCACAGAGCATATCGAACAGAGAACAGATAACAGAGCAGAGTGCACTTTATGGGAATAGTATGCAAATATGGAAGCACTGAACAGTTAGGAATCGATCTGGAAATCCGATTTATAGAACGGGGAGAATGGAATCGAACGCTTGAAAAGGAGATCCCCGTGGTGAAATACATACATACGTATGTGTGTAGGTGCTATAGGGTATAGAAGGAGATCCATACACACAATGGATCACCGCTAGCAGCCAAGAAGACGGATCAACGATGGCATTCAAGAGAGAGAGAGAGAGAGAGAGAGAGAGAAAAAAAAGAGAGAGGGACTGGTAGGCTCTATTAGCCATTAGCTTACAGTTATGTTATGTGCGTGAGACAATGGGATGCTGTTCGACTGGAGGCTTAGAGAGAGCGAGAGAAGAGAGTCGCGGGTCGAGAACAAGAAATGCAACTGTTAATGCAAATCGCTCACCATTCACGCACACACACACACACGGACACACACGCAACGATCAAAACGGTCGGTGGGGACAGATTACACAATACCCCACCCCAACCCACCCCAACCCAGACCACTCAGAGCATAACACTAGAAACATTGAATACCCTTGAACTTGGTTGGCTCTCCTACGTGAAGCTGGAATATGATTACTATATATTATTTATGGCTAGTGCAATGTTACATAATCGCTTTAATCACTTACAAACGGATAAACAATATGCTCGCATGTTTGCGGTTGTCAGATTTGAGAAGATATTCGGAGATGCTTTTCTCGCTGCATTGCAAGCATCTGGTCAATATCATAATACCCCCTGCAAGGGTATAACTAGGCCAACAACCAGCGCCACCGTATGCATTCGTGTGTGTGTGTGTCAGAGTGAAGCTGCTCTGATGCTCTGCTGCTCTGCTGCGACTCTGCTGCAGTTTGTCGCCAAACAAGTCGCTCAGCAGCAACAAGCGGCTTACCGCTAGTTAGGCTCGTCTTTGACTCCTCTCTCTCTCTGCCTCTGTCTCTGTATATGCCTCTGCCTCTCTCTATCTCTGCTGGCGGCTGTCGCATTCCGCCAACCCGTTTTCAACGTCGCCTCTGATCAATTACCGTTATCAGGCAGTGGCCTGGCCAGGCCTGGCCAGGCCTGGTTTGGCGGGGGGGAGGGGCTCGGGCTCGGGCTCGATTGGTGGGGAAGCTGCATACAAAGTTGCCTGGCCGGGCCGGGCCTGGTCTGGCCTGGCCTGGTCTATGATCTTGGCCAGGCGATCGATTGAGCAATCGCGAGCCAAGTCAATGCGCACGCGCCAAAAAACAAGCAAATAAAAGAAATGAATACATATGTATGTTCAAACAGACGTACATACACACAAAGATATAGATGTGTGGTGTGTGTGTGTGTGTGTGTGTATGTATGTATGTGGTTGCTTCTTTAATTTAGATGCCGCCGCGCACAGAGCTTTCGCCAAAAGCTCTCCTTGGCAGCAGGCAGCGGACGGACCCGCAACGCACTCGCTCTTGCACACCCATTTTTAGCCGAGTGTAATTTGAGCGGCCCCATAGCATGGACTCATTCGCACATGGCCAGTCAGTCGGCAGTCGGCGGCTGTGGGCCTCTGCATGGGCCTGTGCCTTTGCCAGTGGTGGTGAGGAAGGGGTGGCAACCCTGTGACTGATCCTACCCACCGCAAACCCCATAAACACAGCACGGAACGGAACAGAACGGCACGGCACGGCCACTGCCAGGAAAGATGAGTCACAAAGCGAGATAGAGAGAGAGAGATGTGGAAGGGGAAGGGGAATTGGGCAGAGTAAGACTCATCATCAACACACTCGCGTACCAATCACCCAATCAACCAACCCACCCACCCACCTTTTGCCACCTTTTGTTGCGATCAATGTAAACACACAAAACAGAAACAACACATTTTTTTGTATTTTGGGGCCTTTCATTTTTCGAAAACAACAAAAACACTGGGCAGAGTCAGAGAAAGAGGAAGAAATAGCAGGAGGAGGAGGAGGAGAAGACGGAGGAGGAGAAGAGCCAGCGGCAGCGGCAGCCTAATGACGAATTCTGCTCGGTAATTTACGGTTACGAAATGTCTATGCATACACATATGCATATGTAGATGGATGGATCGAGAGGAGGAACACACAAAGATAGGGGGAGGGAGAGATGGATGCCACGCACACACACTCTCCATTCTCCCCTCTCCCCGCTCACTCTCTGGCAGACAAACTCACACAGATGCACGCACACACATGCAGGTGTGACCATGTCAAGCTCAAGTCATCTGTGGCTGGCGACCGCCAAAAGGAAAAAAAAAAATCCTCATATTTTCATTCTCATTTTCATTTTCACCTTAATTTCTTTGGGCAGATATTTGTCACTGCATTTGCGGTTTGTTCGGGTGTTTCGGGCTGTGGGTGGGTGGTGGTTCGGTGGTTCGGTGGTTTTCTCGTCGAATCTTGTGGAAATCTTGTGCATAGGAATGCCTGCGCCTGGCTATTTTTAATTGTCAATAGCAGCCGTGTCCGTGTCCGTGTCCGTTCCGTTCGTCTGTCCGTCCGTCCGTCGGTGTCCGTCCGTTGCTTGTTGACGCCTACCTAGGCACGGGACGTCGTGTCAAAAACATAGCCTTGCACTACATTTTGTTAGCAATTTATAGAATTATGCATATAGATACTTACAATATGTATACAATATACGTACTACATACATATATATACATATATGCATCCACATAAATATTTATATGTACTCGTATGTGCTTTTTGTGTGGCGATCTCTAGGTTGGAATGCATCTCAGTCTTTGCAAAGCGACAGAACCCCCAATCGAAAGTGCTGGCAATCAGCCTTGGGGAGTCGGGTGGAGCTCCCTGAAGATATGCTCCAACAAATGACAATTTGTCATGTTGTGTACCCGATAGATAGATATATAGATATATACATCTCCCCCATCTACCCCACTCCAGCGCTATCTGCATGGTGGCAATTAGTTGCTGTTCGGCTGCTGCCGCTTCTTCTTTTTCTGCTGCTGCTGCTGCTGTTGCTGCGCTGGCCTACAGTTAACGGTAACAGACGCTTCCGCTGGTAACATACGACGACGACGACAAAAAGCAAACAAACGAACGGGATGAAAGAGCACAGCCCCCACCTCAACAGAAGCATAATTGAATGCGGGCCTATACACAGTATAACCTTCGGGTCTGATTGGATTGGGTTGGGTTTGGTTCGATTCGGCCAGTGGGTGGAGATAGCGGGAATGTGAATGTGGGAATGGGATGTTCCGATAGGATTCGATTCGATTCGATTCTCTACTGCTTTTCATAATGATAAACGATCGAATGGGAATAGATATACTAGCTATATTTACGGTTGCCTATGCATATAGTACAATATGTAGTATGTAGTTCCTGAACGTCAACGGCAACGGCAACAGCAACAAACTATTTTCGTACTATCTTCAAACATTTTTCGAGCAAGAGCCATGAAAATGAAGCAAGAGAATTCTATTTTTAAACGCGTGCCGAGCTTTTGTGTTTTCACAGTTGTTTTTGTTGCTTTCGGCGATCTCAGAGAAATATTGAAACATAATCGAAAAATATAGAACTTGGCCAGAGCATATAGCACATACATACATATGCACATAGGTATGTACTTCGCTACATATGTACATATGTATGTACAAATATACGGATACTATGTGTTCTATATCTATGCGAATGGGACTACATATACATATGTACATATATATCAAATATGTGTATAGAGAATGATGGAATGGGGAATAGATTGGGGTCCGGCACGGCACTCACCTTCTTCTGTTGCTTCTCCCACGCAGGATCGAGGAGACCCTCACGCTCCCATTCCTCCTCCTGTTCCATGTAGCCGTCTCCGTACTCCATGGAGAGACCGTTCTCCATCATCATCTTGTGTCTGGGGGTTACTGTTCTTCCTGCTCTCGCTGGCGCACACTCTCTCTTCACTGGCTTTCTCTTGGGGTGTGTGTGTGCGGTTGTGTCTTCTGGGCGCTGCTTCTCTCGCTGCTCGGCTGCTGCTGCTGCGGCTGACGTTTGCTGCTCAGATGATGCTGATCCAGTTGCTGCTGCTGGCAGGGATGGAGAGGAGAGGTGGAGATGGAGATGGAGGTTGGTTCGATTGGTTCACTGTACTTGTTTCTCTCTTATGCTGCTCTTATGTAGTTCTTAGTGGGGTATAACAGTCTTTAACTGGTGCAGATTCCCAATCGCTGTGTGTGCGTTTGCGAGTGTGTGTGTTCTGGCTGATTGATTGATTGATCGTTTGGTTGATCGATTGATCGATTGATTGACAGAACAAAACGAAACGAAACAAAACGGAGCGGAAAAGAGCAAAGCAGAGCAAAAGCTTCGTCAGCCTTCAGATCCGATCCTGAAAGCTTATGCACGTCCGAAAGCAAAGCCATGCTAAGAGTGCGGGACGGACAGGGACAGCAATACATTGCTCGCTTAACGGATGGGCAAACGGAAGTTCTAACGGTGGCCGCCGACAGGTGGTTGCTCCATAAGCGCGTGCTCCCGTTTTACCGTTTACCGTATACCGATTCCCGACTCCCGATTCTGCTGGAACCACCATTTATAGCAAATATTTAAAAAAAAATAATATGTACATACATATACATATGTATCTATATTGTATGCAGAATGTGAAAAATCGTTGTATAACACGTTAATTTGCTGCTTAATTATTTTTCTTGCTTTATTCGCTTTTCTTTTCTTTTCTTTCATTTTTGCTTTTTTTTGTGTTTTTTTTTTTGTACTTTCCGCTCGTTTCGTATCTCATCGGATCGTATTGGTTAAAAATAGTATGTTTTGAAAAAGTTTTATTTTCGGCGTCAACGTCAACCGCCAGTGCGGAGGGCGCGGGGGGGTGGTTGCCAGGGGGTTGCGGTGGGTACATATTTGAAATAATTTTGAAAAATACGCGCTCAACGCAAATTACGAATGCGAATACGAATGCAGACCGGATCGGATCGGAAATCGGAACTGACTGTCTATACGGTATATATAGTTCGATTCTGTTGGTAACACATTATCCCGTTGGCCGTTTTGGACAGATCTTGCAACTTTCCATGTACCCATATGCCATATATCTTGTTCAGATATATATATATGTATATATATACATATGTACATAGATAAGTAGATATATTTTTTGTATATATAACCATCACACACACACACACACACACACACACACACACAAACCAGCGCATGTATTCGTAATACGTTCGTTGAAAAGTTTTTCGGTTTTTTGGTTTTTATTCCTTTTTTTATTTTATTTTATTTATTTTTTAATTTTTGTATTTATATTTATTTTTCAACGAGTATAAAAAAAGATGTATACGAGAAAAAAAAACGGAAAAAAATATAACGAAACGAAAAAGTGTGTGCATAAAACCAAACAAAAACAACAAAACAATGTGTGTGGAATGACAATTGGAGGAATATCTACGTGTGTCGCTTGCGAAGAGAAAAGACCCGCTCGCGTTGAAAGCCAACTCAAAACTGATGTCGCGCCAGTCGGGGACTGAATATCGTACACACGACCAGCGGTCGACCCACTCTTGGGGCGGCCGCCACCGCCCGCTGCCGTGGAGGAGACCGTGCAGTCGCAGTCGCAGCAGCGGCAGCATCGGAACTCGGATCGGAGCCGGTTCGGCTCGCCTCGGTTTGGTTTGGGTCGGGTCGGGTCCGAAGATCGTCGCGCACACGAAGAAAGAGTGCGAGTGGGAGTGAGTGAGTGGGTGGGTGGGTGGGTGGGTAGGTGGGTAGTTGGCGGTGGCCAGAAGAAAGTATGAATTCGGTCAGCATCCAAGCACTGGGCAAACGAGGCAGCCCCAAACAAATGGGTGGCCTACACTGATATGAAGATGGGGCTACAATCATCTGACAAATTTCAATCAAAGAGATTCAATGTTGCTTAGTAGATCGATACTTGAGATACTTGGAAATTACTTTATAGCAGACAATCCTTGAGAAACCCCCAGAGGGATTGTAAATTTGAATGAAACCTCCGGGGATGTAATACCTATCAAGAGCTTGGAAACCTGTTTTACATTATAGCCAATGTCTACTTTAGCTTTGATTTTTGATGGCTCGTTTAGCCAGTGCTTAGCTTTACTGCTGCTGCTGCTGTTGCTGTTGCTGTTGCTGTTGCTGTTGTTGGTGACTGAGTGCGGTATGCGCCAAAGAGACCTCTCAGACAGCGTCTCCCTCTTACTTCCTTCCCACCCATCCATGCTTGTGTGTGTGTCTGTGTGTCTGTTGGGGGTAAAATTGGTAGGAAAAGTCGTCAGTTTTTTGCATCGCTCCGCTCCCAATGCAGGAGTCACTCTGTGCGAGCATGTACATATGTACATACACATACGCACGTATGGTAAATATATGTCCGACAACAACTTGTTGGCCCCAAACGTTCTGTCTGTCAGCGAGTCTGATCTGTGGGCCCTGCCCCCAACGCCTGTCCCCGCCCTGGCCCAACCATTAAACGCCCCCGCATAACTACGAAAATAGCCAAATTGTTAATTTCGCTTCGAAAACTCTTTTCCAATGCACACACACACACACACACACACGCGCACACCCATACCAAAACGCAGAGGATGGCGCTGCTGGTGGGTGGGACGGGCTGAGGGGGGAGACTGTTTAACACATGATTTTATTGGCATGCTTTCATGGTTTTTCCGTGCGAAACATTTTATTTTTCATTTCAAATAATTCAATATGTAAAATATCGTACGAATGCATATGTACATATATTTATGCATATGTATATGTATATGTTTTGCTGTGTATATTGTATTTGTGGAATATTTATGAAATTTATTAAATATGCTTGCGATGCCACAAAGGAAAGCATCTCAAAATCAAGGATAGCGAGCGATTAGCTAAACCAATAAAAACCACCCACAATAAGTGTGGACAGCGCGTCCCACCCATCTCCCTCTGCAGCCGATGAGCTTTCAGAAGCTTTTTTCGCTCTCGATCTCTCACTGTCTCGCTCTCTCTCTCTCTCTCTCTATATATATATTGATTTCTTTTTCCGAACAAAAAGGATCACACTCAGCAACTTTCAGGAGAGTTTTGTAAATTTTGAGATCTGTAAATCCGAACAGGATCGGAACAGAGTACCAGATTAGTCGCATTGTCCCGATACATATCCGTGCAGAGGACAGAAGAGATATAGCCGGAGCGATTGGCTGCTGCCTACAGCCTATTTTTGGAACATAATGTGCGTCGTCAGCGGAGAAATTTCTTCTTTTTTCGAAAACAATATCTATTATTAGGCGCTGCTTGTGCGTTAATACCATATTTTTGTAACTACATACTAACATACATTCGCTATGTGCGGACAGACGTCCGTCCGTCCGCTGTCCCTCTGTCCGTCCGTACGTCCGCTGGTTGTCTGTGGCATGGAGAGGGGGTAGGCCGAGGCAAGAGACATAAATTTTATAAAAATTGACCAAATGCCATGGTAAAAGCGCAGGCGGCTGGGGCGGGAAGGACGTGGCCCACAAACCAAATCATTGGGTAATAGCACGCAGCCATGGACATATTCATAATCATATTCGTACGTACGTATGTATGTACAGAAATGTGTGCACAGTGCGAGCCATAGCTGTAGGCGGTCTGGAATCAGGTGCCAAACTGATCGGAGCGATGGGTTCTAAGGATGGCCTATGCTTTTAGATAGAAAGGAAGTATTCTATCACTGTAATTTGGAGTTAAAAGTACGAGTAAGCCATTGAAAACATACCATATAACATACATATAAACTCGATAATCTAATGGTGAGCTATCGAAAGAAAACTCACGATCGAATTTCCCTTTTTGGTATCTAGATGTCTATATATTTTTGTACTTTAGTTCTCGAATCGCATAAGAGAATGTATGTACATATGAATAAAAAAAATCATTGAGATATAGGAGAAATCAGTCTATAGTTTATCTATGTATATCGAACTGACAAAATACTTGCAACTGGTGTTTCTATAAGCTTAAAAACCACTGAAATCAATAATTGACTGGAGATTTGGTATTAAAGAGGTATTTAGTTTCGGTTTAAGTTTTACTCAGTTTATTATAAGGTAGGGTTGATTTGCTTAAAACCATCCTATCATTCAAAAATTTTAACGATAAAACTTGAAATTTGAAATAATGGCAGAAAACTTTTACTTTGGCTTGACTTATCATTCGGTAATTCAATCAATCAATTTCAATCAATTGAAAGGCCATACATTCCTCTCCAAAAAATTTCAACCCCAAGAAGGTGTTTTAAATTTGTATTGCAAATTCAAAAGACGGATGATAGGATCTAATTCAAACAAGGGGATGCCAGAAATTACCATTCCAACTCAGTTGGAATTTGGTCTATGGCATACCCGATGTAAACATTGTTTATTGTTAAATGCTATAAACTGAGAAATGAATCGAATGTCCACCGCCTTAATCAAATATATAGGAAATTGGTTCAGCAAAATCCTCAAACTCTGACGATCCCACGGATGCACTGTCCTCCGAATGTCCTACAGTTTTGCCAAGCACTGTAAAACTGAACAGGTCCAACGACTGGATTATTCGACGATCCGATCCGTGTCGGAGCGGCAGAGAAACGACAAGCCTTATGTTATGCAGGAGTTATATTTTATACAATACATAGATATATATCTGGTTGGATTCGTTTTTGTGGTTGTTCTGCGTCTCGCATGAAATCGGTAACTCTGGTTACAATTATGATAAAAAGTAATTACAATTGGTTCAAGAACGGGCATACGGGACACGTACCTTCATGCATACGGCGTACCTGTACGTGGCTAAATAGATAATCGATGCACACATATGTACATACATATATACGTCTCTGTACATCATAATTATGTCTAGATCTATATATTTTTGTAGCTTTAGTTTTGTGTTAACTTTTAATTTGATTTTTGTGTGTGTGTGTGTGTTCTTCTAAAGTTTTGGGATTGGTTTTTCGTTTACTTGGCCATAAACGTTGCGGAGACATATAATCATCTTAAGGAAAACATTTTCTATCTCAATAATAATAATAATAATGTTAATATAAAAAAAAAACAATTACATACACATTTTGCGTAATATTAAGAGGGGAGGGAGGGAGGATTGGATCGAAGGTAACTGGAGGATCAGGACCAGGAGGGAGAAATGCAAACAACGCAATCACAATGAAACATTCGATGGGCAGCACGCCGCTCATTCGGGCTTCAGCGCGAGGCCGGGAGGGGGCTGCGACTCGAGCTGCTCGATAAAGAGCTCCTCCAGTGGCCGATCGCTGATGATGCGGAAGAAAAAGAGATGATCGAGACACTTCAGACTGATGGAGCGCAGTGCGGGCAGGCGCAGCAGAAGCTGGGCAAAGCGGCCATCGTCGCCGGGATGCTCGACGCGGCAGTGCTCGTCCAGGCAGGCGTAGACCTTCTCACGGCATATCTCGATCTCGGCGCGGTTCTTAATGCCGCGCATGTCCGGGTTGTACAGGATGATGGCCTTGAGGCAAGCCAGCTCGCGGCGGTCAAGGTTGAGGCGCTTCATCTTTACGCTCAGCTCGGAGAGGATGCGATCAAAGATGGTGGAGACGCCCGCCTTGATGGCGCTGTTGCGATGGTAGGAGAAGCTCTGGTTGAGAAACAGCTGTTGCGGTTGCAGCACCGGCGATCGCCGCTCGAAGGCGCTGTCGTGACCCATGCCGGTGGCCATGGCATCGTCCAGCGACACAATGCTGCACCAGGCCACGTTGGCGATCAACAGCTCGTTCCAAGCAGCCTTCAGCAGGATCACCTGGTCGTCCAGCGGCAGCTGTGCAAAGTGCGGCATGAGGCGAGCGTACTCCACCATCTGGTAGAGCTGTTTGTTCACCACCTGGCACAGGGCCGACACGGCCCCCTTGTAGTCCGGCTGCACGGTCGAGTTGGGGCCCACCCGCAGGAAGGCCAGAGCCCGATCACCGCTTTGCGCTTCCGCCCGCTGCTCGGCATCCAGCAGCCGCTCAATGGTGAAGTCTCGGGAGACGTTGTTGGCCATGAACTCGTCCGCTCCGTTGCCGCCCACACTGCCGCCGCTTCCTCCGCCACCGCCACTGCCAGAGCCGACGCTGCCACCACCGACAGATCCGCCACCAGCACTTAGCCTGCCCGCTGCACTGCGGGCGCCGCGCTGCCGCTCCTCCTGCACAGCCTCGCGCTTCATGCCGCAGGATAGACACTTCTGGTAGCGGCAGTACTGGCAGCGGTTCCGCTGGCGCTTATCGATGATGCAGTTGCGGTTCTCGCGGCATGCGTATGTGAGATCCTTTCGCACCGTGCGCTTGAAGAAGCCTTTGCAGCCCTCACAGCTGTAGACGCCGTAGTGCTTTCCACTGGCCCGGTCGCCGCAGATGGAGCACAGGTGCTTAGAGCCGCTTAGCGGGTGGTTCGGCGGATACTGCTGTTGGGCTGAGGCGCCGCCCGCGGACGCCTGTGCCATTTGGCCCTGATTTTCGCTGCTGTTGCCCGATGGCATCACGTGCATGGACATGGCCTGCAAAAAGGGGCCCGGGCTCTCCGCTTTGGGCGAAAAGCTGCTGTTATTGCTGTCATTCAGCTGCGAGATGTCCGGCTTGACCTCCTCCTTGATGTGGCCCAGCCGGAAGCCTGCGTCCTGGTCGCAATTGTCCATTCCGACAGCTTTCAGTTCTTCCCTCTGTTTACAGTTCGGTTCTCAGTGATTCTCCTCCTACTTTTGTGTTTGTCGTGTGCGTGTTTTGGGTGCTGCTGACGCTGACTTTCCCCTCTCTGCTCTCTGCTGCGCTGGTTTCACTTTGTGTCGTCAACGCCAACGCCAACGCCACCGTGTCTGTGTGATTGGCTAGGTAGAGCAGCTCTGGTCTGGTGTTGCAGTCGCCGTTCCAGGTGATGCATTTACATAATCTCGCTCGTGTCGCACTCTGTACGCCAAATCCCGCTTTTGCAGACTCCAATTGCGATTTTCCAACAACAAAGAACGCCAGACTTTCTGACTAATGGATTAAAAAACCTTTTTTCGCGTCGACATTTTTTCTCAACAAAGACAATCTCACCACTCGGCCACAACTCACCTCATGGAGATGAGCAGTGTTTTGCGCAAACCTGTGACACAGATCACGAAATATTCTTTTTAGTCACGAGTCGCGGCTCGGCTGCAACTCAAGGTGGAACCACATTTAATGAAAATGCCCACAATTAATATTTAAATACACATATATTTACACAACGAATTTTACAGCATTAAATGGTGTATGTATTTATGTTTCCCTTGGGCAGGCCATACCCAGAACCGCACTGTGATTCGGCATTCACAGTACTGCGCATCTCTGTTTAAACAAACACTGTTGTCAGAGTTGTTGCACCGCACGAAAAAGCACAAATACGTATATCTGGTGGGTGTCAAGTATTTTCTCCTTAATATTGAAGTTTATATCGAGTGTGAGGAATAATTGTTACACTTGTCATTCGGACAAGACTTTGACACTCGCGCCTGATTGTCAGGCAGATCGGGGGAGATGACAGCCCTAGCAGCACAGCGCCATTGCCGTTCTCACCACGCACCTACAACAAAAGCAACTCTGCGTCTGTCTGGTATGCCACTGTTGCAAATAAAAATTTTGCTGCAATTATGTGGAAATGCATATGAATGGAGAATGGGCAAATTTCTCCGGTCCGGTCCCGCCTCAGCCTCAGCCACGACCCCAATACCGAGACGTATCGGCGCAAGCGACACACAAATAATAGACCAGCAATGTCAACTGCCACTGCCATCGGAATTAGAGCCGACAACGAGACTCAAAAGTATTTACTATGGAATATATATGCGAATCCAACTTACTTGCAGCCAGGGCCGCTTGATTTCTTGCAAAACGACGCGCACTTATGTTTAAATACTTATCGGGGCTATCACAATCGAAGAACGCACACATACACTTGCAGAATTAATTTGTTGCAATTTTTGTAATTGTAATTGAGTCCATCATGATACAAAGAGACGCGGTAATATGCTATTCACACAGAACGCCAAGAAGAAGCACGTAAAGTGACGATTTTCGCAAAAGAACAGCTGATTGTGCACTCGCTGCAGTGGGCAAGCATTTGGGGTGCACAGAGTGTTTCCCCGCTGACATCCCCCATACAGTGACTGTCTGCTCAAAGTTCAGGCACGAAACGTGTTAAAATTGCTTTAAATGCAGGGTATTGAAAAATAAACTAAAGTGAATTTTCAGGCAGTTCAAAGTGCGCGCCCAGGCCAAGTGCCAGGGCGAATGGCAAACAACAGTGTTGCACATGATCGGCTAAACTGGTTCGGTTCCCAGCTGTTGCTTCCATTTGCATTGAAGTGATATTTCCCATCTGTGCTAAATCAGTTTGGCTCCTCAAAGGCGAATCGCTTTGTTTTGCTCGGCATACGAGTGCAGAGGTGTCGCCCAGCGAAAATGCAGATAAGCGAATGTTAACATCAAAGTTTCTTTAATCAGAATCGCTTGACATTTCCAGCTTCGCCTTCAGCTGCGAATTGCGCAGCATTAGGGTCTCAATGCGCTCATTTAAATACTCTATCTCTTCCCGATACACCCCCGTCTCGTACAGCAGATTCTCGTACTCCCGCATTATTCCGGAATATTCGGTGCCACTCTCGACACTCTCGATTCCGCTGTCTGCACTCCCGCTTTGACCTTGGCTCTGATTCTGGCTGGGTGGCGGCTCTTCAAAGTCCAAGTAAAGCTGCAAGTACACAGTGTCGTCGCTACGGCAAATGGGGCACGTTCTTGACCTGGAATGAATTAAGTGATGAGTGGCAAACCGTACTACACACCAAGGAGCTTACTCCACTGGGACTCCACTTACTCCACACGCCAGCGTTCCAGGCACTCCTCGTGGAATACGTGACCGCAGCTCCCTGCCAGGATCTGGTCCGTCATCCGATACCGCTCCGAGCAGATCGCGCAGATCACATTGTGCACGCTCATTCCGGCTATGGCTATGTCTCTGGCTCTGCCTCCGCCTAAATCTAAGCCGACTGCCTGTTCGCTCTGGCTGCAGCAGCTTACTGAGTGCAGCTAGCGGATGGATGATAAGCGTACAGGCGGCACACGCGTCAACGCCCTTTCCCCGCCAGCCAACAGCCTCCAGCCCATTGGCTAGACAGCCGGAGAGGAGAGGCTGCAAACTTTCTGCGCCGCCCCACAAAAGTGGTAATGATACATTGTCCGAACTGGGTCAGCAGATCCAACCAGAAGCAGGGCGTTCACCATATCGATGGCTCTGCCCTTGGCTTAAACAGAATCATCTTCAACCAGAACTAAACGTTCAAAGAATGTTGACAAGCCTCAAAATTAGAATTGCAATGGCTCCTGGAAACTTTTGGAAACATATCGTATTTATAGGAACTGAAATAAATCATAAATAGCTGATGTACATACATAGGTAGATATTAAGCGACAACTTGTAAGTTTCGGCACATCTACGGGCAACACACGAGACTGATAGGTTTTAGCCTCGGGCGAGGAAACAATCTTACAAACGGAAACGACTTAACGGAAAAGCAAGCGCATACTTGCATATGTGGGTTGTATGCAGTCTCGAATGATAAACAACATACGAGTCTCGGACTGCAAATGCAAGAGAATACAAAAGACAACCGATATGCAAGTATGGAAATACATGTACATGTACATATCGTCCACCTTTTTGCAAAGTTATCGTTAGAAATTGACTTTTTGATGCAAATTGTTCTAAAATCCTTATTCTATCAACCATTCAAAAATTATAGCACTTTTACCTGTTGTCGCTTATGTCGCAAAAAGCAGTCGATATGTACATACATGGCACATTGGACAGAAACTCTACCTTGGAAGGGGGGGACCTGCATATAATAAGACCTATTTTATTATTATCGGGGTCGAGGATTGAATTGAATTCTATTAGTATATGTTTTTATATTTATATTTAAAAATATGTATTTGTTTATATTGATATTCGATTACTTGTCCTTCTCTAAATGTCTGTTTGGGGTGTACATTTACAGAGGCCTACGCAGGAATGGAATGTTTTGAACAATTTTGAACAAAGAGCACCTAAAACAAAAAGAGATATCTAAGATTAAAGCTATATACATATACATATATGTAGATGTGTGTGTGTGGGTAGGTTTAAAAAAAGACTGCTAGTACTAAACGTGGGCCACGATAAATAGCTAAATGTATAACTACTGCTCTATCTATGTATATTTATGTATGCATACATATGTGTAAAATATTTAGTGCAATGTCTTTTTCGGGGGTTTAAAAGCTAATCGATAAGCCAAGCGCATACGGTAAAACGATATTCGGATAGCGATTGTGGAACACACGATCTACAATATTTTTACAATTTACGACTTCTTATACCCTTTTTATACTTGGGTTGAGTTATTGAGTTCTGGTTTCGTTCCAGTTTTTTTTTTTAGCCCTGTTCTGCCTATCTTGTGAACTATCACCACTAGCAACAACAAAAGCTAGAAGATTAAAAAGTATGGCTGAGGGAAAAGGAGCAAATATACATACGTATAATACTTAAAAAAAATACTTTAAACTAATTTTACCATTAGATCAACCATTTTAATATTTTTTGGTTGACTATTAAAGTTTTTGTGGTTATCAACCTCAATAACTCAACTTTGCGCAAGTGTAAACACGGATTCGATAGGTAACAGTGTAGATGTCAGTGCAACTAGCCTATTTCGAACATATCTATGATAACTTTTTGAATACGGGCCGAATGGGTATGGCACAGTTTCTACGATAGATAGTGAAAATAGTGTATTGGGCGTACTATCAGGAAAGGGGGGATAGACAGATAGACAGCGGAACACGTATTCCACACCCGATACGATACCCGATCTGTACCGATATACCGATGCATATGGGCGTGCAACGAAAGTAGCGTAACAATTATTATGATATTTGGAATTAAAGCATTTCGTTAGTCTTTTGGGAATTTCTTCTTATCCATAAGCTTGCTGGGGAGTCCTTGGGAGTCCTTGACTCCTTGATCGTGACCCTCCCTAGCCGGAACTGGAATGTTGCGTTCGCTATAAGACTGGTTTCTCTTCGGGCTGTCGACGTTCATATAGATGGGCGTCTTCGGCGTTGTATTCAATGCGTTCATTGTCGTTTGTCTTGAGGAAGATGGCGGCGGCGGCGGAGCCTGCATCTGTGGGGGAGAGCTCGCTGTTGGGGTAGGCGGCAGCTCCTCCTCCTCCAGGATGATGTCGTCCCCCACCATGGTGATGCGTCGTATCGAGGCCGAGCCGTTCCCCATCGAGCCAATCCCTGGCCGGTAGATTCCCCCGCCGCTGGAACTGGGACTGGGACTGGAACTGGGGTTGGCGCTGATCACACTGCTGTTGAAGCCGCTGTTTGTGTAGGAGTGATTGTTCTTCTTGAGCGGGAGTCGTTGGCTGCCGCTTCCGTTGCTGTGTGTCGCTGTCAACACCGACGGAGGTGGCGGCGGTGTAAGGGACGGACGAGCTCCCGCCGGTGGGATCTGGGGCAGTGGCTGTGGCAGTGGCAGATTCGGTGATTTGCTGATCAGATCTGGTACCCGGGCCGTCAGCTCCAGGGCCTGAACCGGACCCTGTGTGGACGTGGACTGTGGCTGGGTTCCCGCCGCTGCCGTTGCCGTTGCTCCTGCCGACATCTGGGAGACAATAGTGCGGCTGTGGTTGTTGCTCAACCCGGTATCTTTCCATTTCTCTGAAACGATTTGAGACCGTGACTTAGTGGAGGCAGTTCCTGGGGCGGCAGAGGGCGTCAACCGGTACGTACCTGCGGCACTGCTGGCCCCGTTTCCCTTGCCGAAAGGCATCAGTAGGCGAGCGGCGGGCTGGCAAAAGACGACTGTCTTGTAGGCCTTGCGGTACTGCTTGTTCATGATCACGTAGATTATGGGATTGATGCAGGCGGACAGGTAGAGCATGATGTAGCTGAAGATGTGTAGGCTGGGGTGTTCCACGTCCTTGTCGGCCACCTTGACGATGGTAATGGGCAGGTAGCAGATCACAAAGGACAGAAAGATGGCCAGCACCATCTTGGTGATGCGCCACTCGTTTCGCTTGGCGCGCACTTCCCGCTGATCCTTGACGCGGGTCGGCTGCTGCTTAGCCCCGGCCCCACCACTGGCTCCGCCTGGTGTCGTATCGGGAACATCCGTGGAGTAGTTGCTGCTGCTGTCGGAGGAGACCCGGCAGCCGGCTGGGACCTGGCTGGGATTTGCACCGTCGCCGGACGGCACCGAGGTGGCAGCGGCCAATGGCCGCAGATTGTTGGGAATGGAGTTCTGCTTGGTGGCATGCCTCTTGAGCCGCTGCTCGGACTTGTGCACCACCCAGAAGATCTTCGCGTAGCAGGCGATAATCACCAGGCAGGGGATGACAAAGGCCGTGATGAAGAGCGTCGTCTTGCTGCTATGCCCGTGGCGATCACTCATGATGGAGCAGGTCTGCAGGCGGGCATCATACCCGAAGCGTCCCCAGGCGCCCAGGAGCGTCGGCAGCTGCATCCCGTACGAGAAGAGCCAGCAGGCGGCGATCATGATGGCTATCCAGTGGCGTTTGTAGATCCTGTTGTACAGGCTATAGTGCGTGATCATCACGTAGCGGTTGATCGTGATCATCGCGATGCACAGGAGGGATACCCCGATGTTTCCGTACTGGATGAAGGGAATGAGCCGGCACAGAACCTCGCCGTGGCGCCACGTGCCCTGGACGAAGCGTAGGCCCTGAAAGGGCAAAACCAAGGCGCAGAACAGTAGATCGGCAATGCAAAGACTACGGGTACGGGAGAGTGAAATGGAGAAGCCGTTAAGTAATCGATACCCTGCCTGGATCAGAAATAGTAAGATGGCTCCGATACGCACCTGATGATAAACGCAGCGGCCACATTGCGCACCTTGGGGCACTTAAGCAGTGCCACCACCGTCAGCAGATTGCCGCAGATGCCCACGATCATGATCAGAAAGGTCATTACTGCGGCAAATGTAAGCAGGGAATGCGAGAAGCTGCAACGAACGAGAGGCAGGCGGAAAATGTAGAATAAGGAGGGGGTAAATACTAGTGATCCTTGCAGCAATCGGGAAGTGATACGACCTTCGGCCTCCTACCATCCTATCGGGGACTCAGGGGCTTCCGCCAGTACAAGAATCGTTCTCTTTGTTGGCACGCCCAAACGGAGTCATCGCAGCGATCGTGTCAACACATCCGTGCACTCGACTGGTCCCCCCACTCTATGGCCCCACAACTAGCGTAATGGAGCGCGTAATATTAACGATCTCTTATCGGACCTTTCACACTGCCAGCCGAGAGCTATAATTACCCATGGCTCCCGATAGGGTCGCATCACATAGCACCACTCGAGTCGAATTAACTCGCCACCGCTTCACCACTCACCCGCTCTCATCGACATCCGCTGGCGGGGGCATCATCGTTGTCGTTGGCGTGTCCATGGGGGAGAAGGCATCACCCAGGCTGCCCGTTGTCTCGTCACTCATTCTATAGTGCTGCAGGAAGATAATAGAAGATTGAAGATTGATAGAAAGACGGAAAGGGGGGGGGTTATCCAAGTGCATGTCAAGAAGATGATCAAGATGGATTCAGTACCTTCCGATTAAGGTTATTATTGTTATTGTGAATGTTTGGATTCAAGTTTGTAATGTTATTACTATCCTGATGTCGAGCAATCGCCAAGGACTGATCACCGATCGCTACGACCGACAATTTCCAACTGGGAGCGCAGTCATTGCGATGGTGCCACTTGCGGCCTGTGCGTCGGCGCAGATGCACAACACAACCCCGGGGCGGGTCACCCTTCCGCTGCTGCTGCTGCTTCTTATTGGGAATGGGACTATGATAAATTAGTGTCAATTAAATAATTTAAAGAGGTCACACTCGTCTCTGTTTCTGTTTCTGCTTCTTATGCTTCTAGTGTCTCTCCGGCACTGCCCGGAGCTCATCTTGGGGTGCAAAGATCAGCGCCGAACCTTAATTAATTGAGTGACTGCCTCTGTGTGTGTGTGTCTGCCTGTGGCATCACTACGGCGGCTATCCTCTGCTCTAATGTGTGAAGTGGCCCCCTAATGGAGACAAGTGATGGACCCGACCCCTGATCGAGAATGTTCACGAGGATCTGCCACGATCTACACACATACATATGTACATACATATGTAAATCTTAATGTCCCTCACGGCGTATACGCAATCGAGAGATCAGTTCCCGCTCACCTGAGTCACGCTGCGAGTTATCCGGCTGCTCTCGTGCGTTTTGGATGGGAGGAGTACTATCTCTCCCTCTCTCCGTGCGCACACGTTCGGTTCGGTTTCACTCTCTGCTGGCGTGTTTGTTTGTATTTGGGGTGTTATCAGTGGTCAGGGGAATGGCGGCTGGCGGCTGCTTGTTGTTTATTTTCTGCTCACGTAATCGACAGACTCTACTGCTGCAGCTGCGAATCTCCAATGCAATCCTCCCACTCCAATCCACTCCACTCCACTCCACTTTAATCCGATTCAATGCAATTCTCCGCTCCTTCCCGTCCCTCCTACGATCTTGCTACTGCGTCAGGTCGTGTGAGCGGGAGGTGAGTAATGCTCTTGAGCAATGTAAACAGTTTACGGCATTCGAATTCGGTTATTCACATACGAGTAAGTGGTGGCCCTGCTATTGTTGTTGTTGGGGACGCCACTCGGTGGCTGTGGAAGGGGCCAAGGGAATGGAGGCTGTTGCTGTTGGTGATTCAAGAGACGCTCTGACGATCATGACTAATACAGTGCGCGTTTCGGCGGCACGCGAGGTGTGCTCTCAGGGGCCCAGCCTGCAGGTAAAAAACGGTTGCGCCACACTCAGCATAATCACAGGGAGCACCACCAATAGTGACCCGCTAGGGTTATCTCACTCACACGCACTTGGGCAGAAACCAAGAAACAAAAAACACAAGAATCAGCAGCGATCGGCAATCCGAATCAAATGTCACTTTAATAGATTACGGCACAAGCAATAAATGGGAATCAAACTCAACTAAAAACTGAAACTGAAATCGAAACCGAAACCCAAAATCCGAGAGCCGACGGAACTCACTAACCGTAACGTAACGGCCAAATTGTGTAGCGCTAGCGTTTGCCTAGAACGAGTGCACTTTATCGAGTGTTGTTGGCAGAGCGGGGATAGAGCGGTCCGTCGCTGTCGTCGCCTTCGACATCGTCGGTGATATTGTCAGTTGACAAATGCTCGGTTCTCTTCCTCTCTCTCTCTCTCTCTCTCTTTTTCCGTTTGAGCGTGCTTTCGCGCAAGCAGTATTTATAAAAGGTCGGGCAGCCTCTACTTCGTGTTTCACCCTCATTTCTTTCTCATTAACTCATTTTCTACTGATAAAGAAATCTCCACTATACATATACATATGTATATGTATGTATACTAAACAAAGACAACGCCTTTTTATTGTTGTTAGATTCTGTTTCTATAGATTCAAACCCAAGCAAAATCTTTTGTCACTGGCACAGCCTTACCTTATAGGAGTATACCCTGCCTTGGAGCTTTGGCGCTGAGGCTGATGTTTGCGCTCTTGCAGACTGGCTGGCCGCTTGGCTGCTGGCAGACAACGTGACAGACAGAGATAGCACGGCCAAGCACACGCACACCAGCCCGGATAAATGCCGATCGTTGCGGTCGGGGGCTGTGTGTGAGCCAGCAATGGGTAATGCCAATAAAAGTGCTCAATGATTGCCGATCCGCGATGAGTATGTGTAGATACGAATGCTTCTCAGAAGCAATTGTGCAGCAGCAATCAGCAGCAGCAGAACCAAGAACTACATAAATATGTACATGTATGTATATATCACCAAATCACATATGTATGTACATATGTATAGATATGTATAGATATGTATATCTAATATGCATGCATGGACAACCGTACATACATACAGTATGTCAAGAAACTCTTTACACACTGAAAATAAATTAAATTTTTTGACTTTGGATAAGAAAATAATGGCCTTTGGTTCAAATTGATCAAATTTTTTTAATTCATAACCATTCAGGGATTAATTATAAAGTAGTTAGTGAAAAAAAAATAACAAAACTATAAATAGGTAACTTACAAAACAACAAAAACAATGATTACTCATTTTTGACACTGTCAAGAAAGTCTTTACACAAAATATTTTCATTTTTTAAATTCAAAATTCTTCGTAATTATTTAATATATTTAACTTATTTTAATATTTGGTATGTCCACCCTTAGCATTGACTACATGCTGGAGCCGTTTTTTCATCGAATTTATCAATTTTTGTAGGTCATACTCAAAGGGAATCTTTTGCCACTCTTCCAATATGAATTCTTTGAGCTGATTGCGGTTTTTGGGCTGTCTTTTTCCCACTTTCTTCTTCAAATAGGCCCACAAATTTTCAATGGGGTTAAGATCGGGACTCTGGGGTGGTGTATCAATAACTTTTCCACAGTTGTAAAGCAGCCAAGCTCTCACATTGGACTCTTTATGTTTGGGATCATTGTCTTGATAAAACTTAAATTTGGCCCTATTGTCCGTAATGAGACCAAATTTCTCCGCACTGCTTTTTAAATTTGTTTTTAAAATTTTGAGGTACTGTTTGGCATCCATTGTGTTCTCAATAAATTCAATATTTCCCACTCCTCGGCTAGAGATGCACCCCCAAATCATAACCGAAAGTTTTCCAAACTTTACAGTCGGAATGATGTTTCGGTTATCTAAAGCTGTTAACGGCTTGCGCCATACTCTGGGTGGACCATCATTGTAATATAGCATCATTTTTGTTTCGTCGCAAAATATGACGTCATCCCAATACTCTGCCGGCTTACTGATCATGTTAACAGCGAAAGTGAAGCGCTTTTCCACATTGACCGACGAAAGCAGCGGTTTTTTTCGTGCCACTCTGGAAGAGTATTTATGGCGTAGAATAACCTGGCGTACTGTTTCGTGTGAAACAACCAAGTCAAGTTCTTCGTCAAGTTCCTTGGCCAGAGTCCTGACCGATATTTGCGCATTCTGATTAATTTTCCTCATGATTATGCGGTCTGCCCGTTTGTCTATCTTCCTTTTACGGCCACCTCCAGATTTGGTTTCCAGTCTCCCTTCGTTCTTCGCGCGACTTAGGACATTGTAAATTGTTTTCCTTGATACTGAAAACATGTCTACCATGTCTGCAACAGATTTGCCCAACTGGTGATTATAGTAAATCAACTGGACAACGTCAAAGCTTAGTCTTTTGCCAGGCATTTTAAAAATTTCAGAAAGTTAGTCTGTAGATGTGCACCGGTCAAATTTCGCAACCAAATCAAAGTCAATGCAAAAATAGAGCATCACTGAGCAACGCCAAAAGCATAGATTACGGTAAAGTCCCGTTTTTTCTAAGAACGAGATCAAAACAGAGCTCGAAAACGAAATGTGTAAAGAGTTTCTTGACAGTGTCAAAAATGAGTAATCATTGTTTTTGTTGTTTTGTAAGTTACCTATTTATAGTTTTGTTATTTTTTTTTCACTAACTACTTTATAATTAATCCCTGAATGGTTATGAATTAAAAAAATTTGATAAATTTGAACCAAACGCCATTATTTTCTTATCCAAAGTCAAAAAATTTAATTTATTTTCAGTGTGTAAAGAGTTTCTTGACATACTGTACATACATATGTATGTACAGATACAACCACTCATCCTGATAAGGTTCTTCGTCCGAGAAGGGTCAACGGCAATGGAGGAAGGGGCGGTTTGTGTCCGTATTCTAATGTTTACACAATTGGACATCGACATCGAAATTGTCGAAATGAAGACGAAGCGGTTTTTGTGCCCCTCTCCAACGATCAGTTTTGTTTGTTGTTTGTTGGGGATTGTGTGAAGAACATGATAGTTTATAGTTATCTAAATATACATACATTGTGCACGCATACATACATATATGTATATGTATGTACATATGTACATATATAGATAGATAGATTTAAAAAATGGTATTTTTATTGCAAAAATTTTAGTTTGGAAAACAGTACAGTATGTACATACATATGTATGCACATATGAATTTATTAAATTAAATCAAAATCTACCATATATTTTCAACGAAAAAGATAGGATTTAATGGCCCTATCCTTGTCGTTTTTACTTACATATGTACATATACATATATGCATATATGTACTTAAATCCATATGTACATGTGTACGCCTAGTATGTATCTTATATTGCTAGTACACTTTGAAGCTAAAATCCCAGTTTTACTATATTAAATTACAAAAAAATATACTGAAATTACTTTTTGCTATCATGAACCTATTTATTATGTACATACATATGTATTAATGTGTGTTTGTGTGGGTATGCACAGGCGAGCTACATCAGTTCTTAGGGTCGCCTGCATAAAAACAAACAATTCCGGAGCTCTGTCCGTTTGGGGTCAGCTCACGTTGCCAAAGAGTTTTCCTTGAAAAACAAATCGAAACGAAACTACGTTTTCTGCCAAACAGACGACCCGCACCCGACCCGACTCGACCCGACTCGACCCGACCCGGCAACTGGTGGACAGAGTGGAAGAGAGGGTGGAGTGACGACTGTTGATTCATTAATTGAGACGACTTTCAATCGAAACTCGGAAGCGTAAAAGACGCGGTGACGGCGCCTAGCAATGACCCAAGCCCAGTGCCTTAATCATTTCTAACGGGTTATGGGGGCGAGGCGAGACGAGGCGTGTAGGCTGGGGCAGGGTAGCCATGAATCAGCATGAGGCATGCATGTCCAATACAATGTGATTCAAAAGTTGGGAAAAGTGTATTTATCCTTTTATTACGTTCGATTTATGTACGCGCCTATGCGGTTTTTGTTTTACTCATTTACAGGGAAAAGAAAGCCAAAAGGTCATAGTTACCGTAGTCAAATATTTTGAAAGCAGTACACAGTTCCTTTAATAGTTCCTATTTTATAGGATTTTTCTGTGAATGGTATTTATAATTCCCTGATAACTCCCGTAATATGCGGGATAAATACAGAATTACTCGAAGCAGCAAAGAAACAAAATGAACTCAAGACTCTACCTCCACACAGAGTGAACCGTTCAATGATCAAAATAGCAGGAATTTTAGAACCAAGATTAAAGAAAACGAGGGGGAACGTTGTGAGTTGCTGCGGACACCGCAACTCTACGGTTATACCCGATACTAAGTCAGTATAACTCTCCTCCGGCAGACGCCGCTAATATTAAACGACACGACAAAGAGTGCGTGCGAGAGAGACAGAAAATCAGTCTGAGCGTCACGTTGGGCGCTGCGTAGCCACTGCAAATTGATTTGTTCCTATTGGCTATAAAAATGATCTGATCTGATCCAGATTCAGCAATCTGAATGTGCAATATTGTGGATGCAACAGATTTTCGTCCTTTGTGTGGGCGGAAGAGGGTGGGGCGAAATTTTGAGATACACGTTTTATAGTAAGATCTAACTGGAGTGCGAATACCAAATTTGGTTACTCTAGCCTTAATAGTCTCTGAGATTTTTGAATATCCCCAGATTTTCGTCCTTTGCGGGGGCGGAAGGGGGTGTGGCGAAATTTTGAAACAAACTCGTCTCGGTCCGATATATTAGGAGTGTGGATACCAAATTTGGTTGCTCTAGCTTTTGTAGTCTCTGAGATCTAGGCGCTAATGTTTTACTCTAAGCAAAGCCGCCTATGCTACGTGTGTGTTAGAGAGAGACAGGGCGAGAAAAAATGAAATTGTTTTCTTGATGCTGGCTATAATAATAATACGATCCAATTCAGATTCCGCAGTCTTAAAGATATGGTCATTCTCTACAATTCTACGTTTTTGGTTTTCACATATCTTTAAAATTGTGGATGCCACAGATTTTCGTCCTTTGTGGGGGCGGAAGTGGGCGGGGCGAAGTTTTGAAATATTTTTGTAGCAGTGACATATCACAGAAGTCTGGATCCAGAACATCGTTGCTCTAGCTCTTATAGTCTTTGAGCACTAGGCGCTGAAGGGGACGGACAGACGGACGGACGGACAGACGGACAGACGGACAGACGGACAGACAGACATGGCTCAATCGACTCGGCTATTGATGCTGATCAAGCATATATATACTTTATGGGGTCGGAAACGATTTCTTCTGGACGTTACACACATCCACTTTTACCACAAATCTAATATACCCCAATACTCATTTTGAGTATCGGGTATAAAAATTGATTCCGGTCTAATAATATAGCTCAAAACAAAGTCTACTTAATTGTAAAAGGGTCTGATGATAGGGTTGATATGCAATCTGCGATGAATGCGAGCTAGTTTACTGTTCAATGAATGCATTGTGGATAAAACGATGAATATTTTGAAGGAAACACCTAAAAATAGTGGCTAAAGACTCTGTGTTTCAAACTTTCAAATTTGTAAACTACTTTGGACCGTTGCGCAATGCTCCGCGTAGTGTACTACTTCTCTTTGTAATTCCACCAATCTTAGCTTACGATTTGACTTGGCTGGGAAAAGGCAAAATGTTTATCCTGTGTTACTGGCTTCTGTTGGTTCACCGCTTATTTCTTAAAATTTGACCGATTTGGCGACCATTGAGGTCGGATTGAGATTAATTATTGGGAAATTCCACAAAGGCCTTGCCAAATCAACGAATCGCAAGAACACGCTATTAATTCATCTAAAACTAATAATAGGGAAAAAAGTCAACATACATCATCAATTTTTCAATATTTCGGGTTTTCTCAATGAAAATTCAAAAACTTGGTATGCCATTATTTAGAACATTTAATACATATGTATGTATGTCAAGAAATAAGGAGGTAAAAAAGGGAAATCCCCGACGACTTCAGGCTGTAATAGATGCCAATGGTGGACCAACCAAATATTAAAAATATAATAAGTATTAATATTAAGATGACTTTGAAACTATAATACAAAAGCATAGAGGCTGTATGTGTTCTTGTATGTAGTTTTTATTGTTGTAAAAGAATTATAAACTCAATTTTTTTTTTTTTTAATAAACTTATCTATTAAGACCTTAAATAATGGCATACCAACTTATTTGATTTTCATTGCGAAAAACCGAAATATTGCAAAATTGGTGCTCTTGACTTTTTTCATTGACTATATATACAAAGTTTTCTTGTACTCGATACTGAAAGTTTATGGGAGTATATTAGTCTTTTGGTGGATGTGGATGTATGTAACAGCCAGAAGGAAGCGTATCCGGCCCCATAAAGAATATACATTCTTGATCAGCCTCAATAGGCGAGTCGATATAGCCATGTCCATAAATGCCTTATTCTCAGAGACTATACGAGACAGAGTGTACAAGTTTCCTCTGATATCACAAAAAAAAAACGAGGAACAAAAAACACAGAATTATTGAGTACGATAATGAGAAGCTAGCAGATTGCTGAATAACATAACATTAGAACATAAGTAACGGTCGTGGTTCCTCTCGCTCTCGCTATGTTTTTTCCATCTCTCATGGCAAGTGGGAGCAAAAGATTCCCTCTCCACATTATCCAGCCAATCAGTTCGACCCTTTTACGAATAGCGATATATGTATGTATATATTGTAAATAACATATTTTGTATTGGTCAAATCAATCATAAATCACACATGCTGACAGAGTCGGGTATACGTGTAGAGCCGCGGCCCTTGCCGCGGCTGACAACGTTCCCGCTCCTTTCTTTTGTTTTGAAATATTTGTAGACTTTTTTTGTTTCAATATTTTTTAGAATAATAGAATAAAACTACGCCTTTAAAACGTATCCAATCGTTTAGAATATTGATTACTGTATCAGATAAAATTAGTTTTTTATTAAAAATTTCATTGAAAAATATCTTACAAAAACAGTAAACTGTTCGATAAAGTTAATGACTGTATGTACATGTTTATGTATGTATGTTTATTTTGTAAAAGTTAAATCCTGTATTCCAAGCATTGGTCACTGTCAACTTAGGCAGACATGACTGTGTGTACAAAAAAGTAAGCGTTTTTTATGCGTACATTTACATTTTTGCATAAGTTGCGTTCTTGTTGCCAGTTGCCAGTGAAAGTGTACACATGTATGTATGTACATATGTACATATGTATGTAGAGGAAAAGAATTGAAAAGTTTTCAATTTGGAAAATGCGTGCGTTTAATGTCCCAGGGCTGCGCAATAATACACGGCAGACACGTCCTAGCAAGGCCGTTATCCGGCTGCGGCGGCGAAGCGATCGCCCAGCCCTGAGTTGAGTATTTGGAAATTCCAAAAAAGAAGAGCAACAAGAACTGTTCGAACAGCACGAACCATCAGAATCAGAGAGAACGAGCGAGCGAAAGGAACAGAAAACGCAACAGCGGCGGCAGAAGAAAGGCAAGAGCGAGACAGAGACAGCAGGAATAGAATAATAGGAACAATGTAAACAAAGCGCCCATTCCAAAAACCAAATTTCCAAATTACCAAATTACCCGATGATGAAGTCAATTGTTGTATACAATAAAAATTTGTTGCTGTTCTTTTTGTTTTCCTTTTCGAAAGTTTTTCTAGTTCGGCTGCTGCCGTTCCGTTCCCCCAGTACCCCTGACGCCTTCGACCATGCCTTTTCTTGCGCTTTTTATACCCTTTCAGAGGATATGACGATTTTCATAATTTTTTTGCGACGCATGATGGTTTTATCCATGCCATGTCCTTCCTATCCAGACTATCTCCTTTTAAAAACAAACAAATCTCTGTGGGTATATCTAGCTAAAACTTTGCACCGACCTTTATTTTTGATGTACGAAGTATTATTTAACATATCGAAATATTTTATTTAACTAAATTTCGATATATTTATTTTCTTTTTGATTAAATATAGGCCGTCTATTGCTTAAATCAAAGTGAATTCTGCAAAATTTCACTGTTTGTATTAAAAAAATCGGATATTTAGTTAATATATGGGTTCTCAGAGTCTATATTACATACCAGAACCGAATCGATTCAATAATTCTGTTGGTTTGAATTAGCGTCTCAGCTTTCTGTTAACATCGAATCAATTGCCAAGAAACGGACTGAACGAAGCAGGAATCGTAATTTCGGTTTCTTTTTCTCGCTCACTCTCCATTTGATTTTCAGGTAGATAGAATACAAATAATTTGCTGGTTTTTTGCTTTGCTTAATTTCAGATATACCAAGAGACGACCGTTCAAAAAACAGAACTTTGATAGAAATACGAGCAGCCACGGATGGAGCAATGGAGCTGCAAGGGTAGGGTATCTAAAGTATCGGCTTCCGAAATTAGCCTCCTCTTCTTGCTTCCAATATTCGCTTGGCTGCCTCTGCGTCCCGCCGCTGTTGCCGACACCACTCCACTCCACCCATCCGTCTCTGGTCCATCGTTGGTGCTGGTGTGGGGGTGGGGGCCGTGGATGGTGGAAGTGGCTATGGGTGCGGAGAATTTAGTTTAGTACAAATTCGGCGCAGGAACGGGCGCGTCACTGTCGAAACGGCCCTATCAGATCAGTGCGGAGCATGTTCCCTCTCCTCGAGAGCCATTCTCGCGTCCTGGACAAGGGCCAGGACAGCTTCGAACTGAATGGAAACGGAATGGATGCGGGCATGCGCGGGCAGGGCGCTGTTGACGCCGCCGCCGCCGGAAACGAGCTCTTCCAGGGCTATTCGGACGAGCTGCTGACCTTCGCCTGGGTGGCCTGCATCGTTTTCATAATTGTGGGCGTGCCCGGCAACCTGCTGACCATCGTGGCGCTCTCGCGGGGTCGTCAGACGCGCAACTCCACAGCCATCTTCATCATCAATCTGTCCTGCTCGGATCTGTTGTTCGGGTGCTTCAACCTGCCCCTGGCCGCCTCCACTTTCATGGAGCGGGCATGGACGCACAGTGATCTGCTCTGCCGGCTCTTCCCTATGCTGCGCTACGGCCTACTGGCTGTGTCCCTGCTTTCCGTCTCGCTGATCACCATCAATCGCTACATCATCATCGCCCACCCACGGCATTATCCCAGGTGAAGTGACCGCCTATCCCCCGCTACGAGTATGTGTGATTCTAATGATATCCAATTTCTACCGCTTAGGATATACCAGCGCCGTTATCTGGCCTTGATGGTGGCCGGCACTTGGGTGTTGACCTTCTCAATCATGATACCCACGTGGCGCGGGGTCTGGGGCCGCTTCGGCCTCGACACTAGCATTGGCTCGTGCTCCATCCTGCACGACCAGTACGACCGCTCGCCAAAGGAGTTCCTCTTCACCGCCGCTTTCATGCTGCCCTGCATCTGCATAGTGATCTGCTACGCCCGTATCTTCCTGCTCGTTCGTCAGGCGGCCATCCGGGCCGGAAACAGCAACGCCGCCAAGAACAATGCCTGCGAGCCGACGGCCACCACCACAGCAGCAGCACCGCAATCCTTGGCCATGCCCAAGACGGTTGAAAATAGGGAAAAGGCGAGCACATCCATCTCGGACACGGTCCCGGAACACGGCCTGCGACCGTTTGTCGTTGACGAGTATATAGCATATATCGATGATAATGCCTCCACCGAGAGTCTCCCCATCTCGTACAGCATCGGGAAGCGGCACAGGGAGAAGGATCAGAAAGATCTGGATAAGAATCAGGATCATCAGCTGCCGGTCGATGCTAATGTGGTGCTCAAAGAGAGGGATAAAAACAAGAACAAACAAGAGCTGTGCGCCTTGGGGCGAAGTCAGACCCAGCTGGACCAGAGCAAGAATTCCACGTACGTACTAGAGATCTCTTACACTCTTGCCCTCTTGAAATCTTGACAGATCTAACTCCTTTCTGTTGATCCCACAGGAAAAACCCCAACGCAAGTCCCGTTCCCAATGCCAATCCCATTACCACCTCGCTGCGCACTTCCTTCACCCGCTTCAGTCCCAGGAAATCCCACTACGTGTCTATGGGGAACACGTCGAATGCCTCGTCCATCTACCCGGGCCGAATGAGCGTCAAGGATCGGCGCCTGCTCAAGATGATACTGGTGATCTTCGTGTGGTTCGTGATCTGCTACCTACCCATCACGGTGGCCAAGATCTGGAAGAGTGCCACCGAGGTGCATGTGTTCAATATAGCCGGCTATCTGCTCATTTACCTGACCACCTGCATCAATCCACTCATCTACGTGCTCATGAGCTCCGAGTACCGACGCGCCTACTGGAATCTGCTGCGCTGTCATGGCTCTCCCGATCCGCACCAGCAGCGGAACAATGCTAACGCCAATGCCAATGCCAATGCCAAGAAAAAGCTACAGGAGTCAGCTACGAATCGCCAGATCAAAACGTGATTCTCTTGGGCTCTGATTGCCGAAAAGGAACGTAGTATCACAAAGCAGATCAAAACAAAGGAATAAGTAGTTGTAGGTGAGGAGAGCCGGTCACTGTACACTGTATCAGCTCTTAAGTATATTCATATGCGTGTACCAGTATTGATCTATTGGTCTTTGGATCACTTAAAAGGTTCATAATTGTCACCATTTCTAGTCGTACGACCAGGTCGGATGCGATCCGATTCGATCCTTCCTTCCACATAGATCACCCATCTACATACATATATCTATCTATAAATGTACATCTGATAATATAGGAACTCCAGAAGTAAAATTGCATTTTATACCAAATAACTTTAATATCTGGTTTACATTTGAATTCCATGTTTAAGAACAATCGATGTTTGGTTTTGGTTTTAGTTGTTGCTTGTCGCTAATTATTGTACCAATACATAGAGATATAAACATATATCCGTATACAGACATATGTACGTATCTATAGCCCCAATAAATGCTTCGAATAATTGATATATGTAGTTACGTTGTTCTTCTCCAGCTCTCTCATCGCATCGACTAACATCGATTCCCACTCCCAGCTCAACTCCGCGGGAACCCTTCTCAAGACTTTTACCCAAAATGCTGTCTCGGAGTAGTCGGTCCAATGGGTGAACGGAGGGCGGGGCTATTCCGAGTGTATGCTCGTAGTAAGTATAATCATAAGTAGAGCTATAGCTTAACGCTATTATTATCAATATACATATACATACTGTATATGTATGTATGTATGTATGTCGGCGTATGCGTACGAAACTTTTGGACTACTTAGGGCTAGTAACACAACTAAATTATTCTTCCATTATTACTCGTACGGCAATGGTTCGGTTCGGTTCGGCTCGACTCGGCTTGACTCGGATCGATTGGCTTCCATCCGACAAATATAGTTAGAGCTCCATCCTAGACCTAGACCTAGACCTTGCCTACTCCAGCGATCGATGCTTGTATATCCGTATTTGTATATGTATACGTAGGTGTATATGTATATGTATATCTATATGTATGTGTATATCGTATATGGATAAAATAATTCATAATTGCGATTGCGAGCTTAATAAAAAGGTGGCCCTGGTTCGGACTCCATTAGTTCATTTCCAACTTAGTTCCAACTTCTATTTTCCATCTCCCTTCTATTCAGACCGATTCCATATGCTCGGAGATCTCCAGAATGGGGCTCTCGCTGAGCGGCTTGACCAGCGTCTGCCAGTTGGGCGTGAACAAGCTGAGCACTGGCGTCGATGTCTATAAGAAACAAATCGGATCGATTGGCTAGATGATTGAAACTTTTCAATTAATTTTTACACTAAGAGATCATGCTATCATGTGATTCAGGTAATACGAGTACCCCCTTTCTGCTATGACCTTGATGCGCTGGGAAAAGAATCAAAAAACGAACAGATAGCTGGAATCGACGCTTCAGCTTTCTGATTATATTAAAACGCTTTTACAAAATGGACTGCACGAAGCAGGTATTGTAATTTTTACTGTGTCGGAGTTGAAAATTTCGGTTTTTTTTCGCGCTCACTCTTCATTTTATTTTCTCGAAGAGAAAACGAGAAAGCAACACACAAATTTGCTAGTGTTTTGCTTTTCCTCAGGCGTGAACATCTTTATTTGTGTGTATTCTGTAAAGCAAGTGAACGTATTCACTATTTAAGATATAGCAAGAGACTGCGTAAGAAACTTTGCCGCAGTGCTCACACTCTGTCTTTTGGTGATTCGGGGTGATCCCAATCTGACTAAGGATTCGTACTGATCGGAGGCATTAAAGAAGCTTGAGTATAGCTAGATTTCATGAATACAGTGGATTCATGCAGGGCTCTAGTTGGTACATACATACATATGTATGTCTTTTCTTTAGGACAGGGTCGCTCATTTAAGGCTGGGTTTATTTCGTTCCGTTCGGTTGAGTTAGGAACAGACAAGTTAGAATTGGTAATATGTTTAAGGTATATTAAGGATCTGGTAGAACACGTACATATACCTCTTTGAATGTACTTGTTGGGATGACTACAATTATTGGGATTTTTAGGTAATTTTAGGAGCTCTAAAATGTTTCTTTTTGGCTAGATGAAGAGATGTTTGGAGTAGGTCAGTTTTTTACATAAGGATGTATATTTTTTGATAGAGTAGCCACTGTTTCTGTCTGGCAAGTAGGGGTTTAGTTCAGGTTAGGTAATAAAATAAAGTTTTACCCAGCTGTAAAATTGGTTGGAATTTGCATAGATTTAATTTGAAAATGCTTACATGATAATCGGCCTCGTGGCTGTGCCCGTGAGGCGTTGACGGCTTGCACTTCACCGACGTAGGCGTTCCCGGCGCTGTGGACGGCGGCCCTGATCCCGATCCCGATCCAGATCCAGGTGCCGACATTGACCCTGGCCCAGAGCCCGATCCTGGCCCTGACGACTCCGACTGGGTCGGCTGGCTGATGTAGGAGGTCTTGAGGTTCATCTGGCTGAAGGCGTGCGCACCAGGCATCGTCAGCGAGTGCTGCAGTCGTGGAGTGCCACTCCTTGGGCGGTCCAGCATGGCCAGCTCGTACAGCTCCTCGGTCAGGTGCTGGTCCGGCATCGGCGCTGGCGATACGTGACCAAGTGCCAGCCCAAGGTTCAGTCCGTGGTTTAGGCTGTGCCCGTGTCCGTGCCCATGCCCGTGGTTAAAGTGTGCGGTCTGGTGGAGCTGGTGCTGCTGTTGGTGGTGCTGCTGGTGGTGATGGCGTCCGGCCAGCTGCGCCTCCAGAGCGTACTGCTTCTGGAAGAGCTGCCGCTTTTGCTGGAGCAGGCGATGCTGGAGTAGCTGCTGCTGCAGCGGCGGCTTCTGCATGGGCGACATGGGCACCGCCATACCGAGCTGGTGCTGATGCGAATAGAGGCCCGGTGGTGGCGGTGGCGGGGCATAGCATGCGTGGTTGTAAATATCACCACCAGCGGCCTCCAAGAGCAGCGGAATTGGAACGGGCCCTCCCGGAGACCCCGGATGGAAGAGCCCATGGCCATGACCATGACCATGGCCATGACCAGGATGAGGATGATGGTGGTGCTGCTGATGTTGATGGTGGTGCGGGAGAGTCAGCAGGGGATGATGGTGATGCGGCTTGCCTCCAGGCAGCGCATAGAATTGACTGTTGGGGAATTGACAGTTGCCCAGGCTGAGCTCCTCCAGCCCGTATGGAGGAGCCGGATGTGGGTGCGTGTGCTGATGCTGATGCGAATGCGGATGAGTGGCAGCCTCCTGCTGTAGCTGCTGTATCTCCAGCCAGCCATGCCGCTTGACCTGGTCGTAGCGGTAGCTGCCGTATACGCGGCTGCTGCCCAAGAGCGATCCGCCCCCGGAGCTGAGGAGACCTTGGGCCACCAGTCCGTCGCTTGCCCGTCGCCCCTCTCGAAAGTGGATGGGCGAGCGCTTATCCAGGAAGGGACCCCCCGCTCCCGCTGGTGGTGGTGGAGTGGGATTTGGGGTGGAGCTGGCGGTCAGGCTGAGGTTGACGGCACTGGGCATGTGGATGCAGGAGTTGTGGCTGCTGTACAGTGACCGCTCCGAGGAGTGCTCGCTGGAGCCGGCTGCTCCGGCGACGGAGGCGGCGGCGGCCAGCATTGAGCTGGATCCCATGCAGGAGGGCAGGCTGCCGGAGGGCAGGACAAAGTCCAGGCTATCGTAGGCCCCGGCGCTGCAGTTGCTCTTCGAGGAGCCGCGGCTCAAATTCTGGCTGAGGCTCTTCGAGTAGCTGCCGGAGGCCAGCACTCCGCTGGAGCTGCTGCTGCTGGCATAGGAACGCATCCGGGTGGTCTGGCTATGGCCGTGGCCGTTGCCGTTGCCGCTACCGCTGTGTGCGGTGGTGGTCAAGTCGCTGCTCGATTGGGAGCCTTCCTTGGTCCCGGGAGTGGGACCTTCGTTGCCTTGATCCGTCTCGCAGCCCTCGTCCGTGCTGGAGCTGCCCTGAGCTAGTACCTTTTTCTCGAAGGTCTTTTTGTCACTGCGCCTAGGAATGGGGAAGGGGGGATGGTGGCATGAGCTTTACTCTGGAGGAATACGAGTATTCCCTTGGGACTCACCTGTCGCCATTCTGCTTGCCCTCGATCAGATCCTGCCCGGACTCGTGGCCATTGCCATTGGTGCTGGCCACTCCTCTCCTCTTGGTCTTCTGTTGAGAGTGGGGTGAGAGTGAGGATAAGTCTATAGCTGGCATAGGACTTACCTCTACGGGCAGCGGGCTCTCCTGGAGGGTCTGGAATAGCTTGTTTGCCTCGGCGGACATCTTGTAGCGAAAGCTCTGGTTGAGATTGGCGGTGGAGTCAAAGCTACTCGAACTCGACATGGCCTTTATTGTCTTCTGCTTGTGGTTCTGGTTCTGATCCTCTGTATTGGCATTTTCATTGGCATTGCCTGTGGCTGTAGCTGTGGCTGTGACTGTGCCAGAGGAGGTAGTAGGCGTGGTGGCTCTCCCTCCACTTGCATTGGTTTGATTGACTGCCATCTCCGGTCTGGTGGTTAGCTCCTCCTTTCCCTCGGCAATGGCCGTGGACTGAAAGGATTTGAAGGAGAAGATGATGAGGGATCGGCCAAGCATACTTCCCTAAACCTGAGCTTAACCTGTTGGAGCAGCTGGCGGCAGTCCTCGGTGCTCTGTTTGATGATGTACTCGCTGATGGTCTGCTGAAGCTGCTTGGACACCAGCGGCCCCGCCGCCGGACTGGGCTGGCCCGGCTCCATTAGCTCCCGGCAGCGGAGATTGGCCAGTGAGGGATTGTGGGTGTGATTATGGTTGTCGATGCTCAGCGATATGGCCAGGGGCCGGTGGCTCCTGGGCGAGCTCGAGGTCAGGCTGTGGCGACCCATTCGCGAGACGGCCGAAGAGGAAGAAATATTGGAGGCGGAGGGCAGTGGCGTGTACCTCACGGGCATCGGAATGCAGCCTGCTTCCTCCTGCCCATTGAGATAGGCGCCAGAAACATGGGTGGGCAGGTTGTGGTTGTGGTTGTAGTTGTGGAGCTGCAGCTGCATCTGTTTGGAGTAGTAGCTGGGATCAGCAGGGGGCAAAGGTCGCTCGCTCATGAGCACAGTCTGGTGGCGGCTTAGTCTTTTGTGTGGGTGCTGATCCTTGCCCAGGATCGTGGTGGTGGATATTGTCTTTGATTGCTGCTGCTGCTGCTGATGCTGAATGAGGAGAAGCTGCTGTTGCTGTTGATGCTGCTGCTCTAGGCTGAGCGATTGCTTGCTGCTCTTGTAGAGCAAGCGGCTGGAGCTGCTGCTGCTGCCACCGCCACCGCCACCGCCACCACCACTGCCCCCGCTGGATACAGATCCACAACCTACAGGGGCAGCGGGTGGCGGTGGCACAGGCGACGACCCCTCGGTGGGTCGGGCCTGCTCCTTTTTGTGACTGACGCGATCCTGGAGCAGTAGATAGATGGCTGCCACATGGTCGTAGGTGTCCTTTTTGAGGCTGGCGCGCGTCTTGTCCGGCCCGATGCCCACATACTCGGCCATGATCCGGAGAATATCCTCGCTGGGCTCCAGTACCGTCTGCCGGTCCACGTTCATGTTGTACTTGGCGATCAGGGCGTGCTCCAGCAGCTCTGGGCACATCCAGCGGTGATGCTTGATCTGCTCGATAGTGTAGCGGCGGGTGGGCTCGAGCACCAACATGCGACGGATGAGGTGCTCGCACTCGGAGCTCATGAAGAAAGGGATGCGGAAACGCCCAGACAGTACCCGATCCCGCAGGCTCTGCAGCGTGGAGCCATCAAAAGGAAGAGCTCCACAAACGAGCACATACAGGACTACGCCCAAGCTCTGCAAAAGCGAAAAGCGAATGAGGATAAGGATACCGTTGAATATCAGGAAAAGAGCGACCGAGAGACAGCGAGAGAGAGGGAAGGCTGCACTTGCACTCACCCAGATGTCGATCTCCGGTCCCGTGTACTGCTTGCCTTCGAACACCTCGGGGGCGGCGTAGGGCGGCGATCCGCACCAGGTGGCTAACAGCTCGCCCGGCTTGAAGTGATTGGAGAAGCCAAAGTCCGCGATCTTTATGCTCATGCTGCAATCGAGCAGCAGGTTCTCGGCCTTCAGGTCCCTATGGACGATGCCCTTCTTGTGGCAGTACTCCACCGCGGAGATGATCTGCCAGAACTTGAAGCGTGCCGCCGACTCCGACATCCTGCCATATTTGGCTATGTAATCTGCGGAGAGCAGAGGGATAGGGTCAGGGATCGGCATGGGTGTGGGTACGGGGAAGGACTACGCACCAAAGATCTCCCCCTGGCTGGCATACTCCGACACTATATAGATCATGTTCTTTGTCTCCATCACCTGCAACGGGAATGGGGAGAGGAAAGGCTCCATTAGGTTCTCTGGAAAGCTGGAGACTGCACCCACCTGGTAAAGCTTGATGATATGAGGATGTTTCAGCCGCTTCATAATCTCCACCTCGCGGTATACCTTCTGGAGGTTGATCTGGTCCAGCTGCGACTTGTCAATGATCTTGATGGCCACCTCGTTCTTGGTGATCCTGTGCCGTGCCAGCTTCACCACGGCAAAGTTACCCTTACCGATGGTCCGCTCGATGTCATAGAAGCCCACTCGCATCGGTTCCTTTAGCTTGAGCAGCTCCTTCGGGCTGGGACTGGGAACGGCACCCGATGCTGACCCAGAACCCGGTGCGGGTCCGGGCACATTGCTGCCACCGCTTGCGAAGAGCTTCTGGGCGAGGAGCACATCCTTGCAGGCCACCAGCGCATCTATGGAAGGGGCGGCCATCCCACTACCGGCCAGGCCCTCCAGCAGTGCCGTCTCCGGCTTGGCCTGGGCCTTCGACTCGTTCGACTCCTCCTGCTGGACGCTGTTGTGAGGGGACTGCTCACCATTGGACTGCTGCTGTATGTGCTCCTCCGTATGGGTCGCCGAGTCCGTGTCCCCCGTGTCCACCTCGCTGCGGCTGCGACTGCGACTATGACTGCTGTGGCTCGCATCCTCGCCGACTGCCGGCTCGCACGCACTCATTTTGCCAACTGCGCCACCCTGCTGCTGCTGAAGCCACTCAGACGCGGACGCGTTCGCGCCTCCAGCTCCGACTCAGACTCAGACTCGGGTGCTCAGATGATGAGACAGAGATGGCGCTACAGATGATGCACATGCTCGCAATGCATGCAGGAGCGGCTCTACTGCAGTCGCGGCTGCAGTCTGCTGCTGCCCATCGCCGCCTGCACCGTCTCCCTCATGATCCCTTCCCGCCGGGCTGCAAGATGGAGGAGAGCGAGAGAGAACGAATGCAAAATAGTTCTGATAACAGATTAGCACATGTACAAGTACATGTACATGTGCATGTACTCGTGTGTCAATGTGTGTGTGTGTATGCTTTGTCCTCCCCACTCCTCCGCCACCCAGATAGTGTGTGTGTGTGTGTTTGTGTGTAACGCTCTCTCTTCTGCTCTCCACTCCGCTCTCACTCACGCTCTCCCTCTCTCGCGCCGTCTCTGTTGTTTGAAAAATCAATAAGCAGAAGCGGCCCCGCGTCGTAAAAATCTTCTCTGTCGTCGTCTCACGTGGAGAAGGACGAGAGCTGGAGATGGAGTTGGAGGCTGAAGCTGAAGATGGAGGAGAGGCTGAAGCCTCCTCGAGTTGGGAATTACCGTTTGTTCCGTTAGATTGGACAAGGGTCAAGACAACAGTCCGCTGGAGTCGGCAGCGAAACTGGGAACACAGGAGGAGGCTGAAGGCCTTACTCGGAGTTGGAGCCCCGGAATCGCGGAATCCCGGGTAGCTGACTGTGGCGCTGGCGTCTATTCCAGTTTGAGGCGAAGATTAGAGACTCCAGCTCCTGATTTGACACATCATTCACACGGCACGGCGTGAGAGTTATTGACACTTGCGTGGAGGGCCCGGGGCCACGGCGGCGCTGGAGCTCACACACATGAAACTTTGGTGCCAATCCCCGTTGAGCTGCGTCCAACTGCGTCCGACACCGTCAAAAGCTCAATGCGATTCTGCCGAGGACGACCCCGCGGCGACCCGACCCCCAGCAGCGCAGAGCAGCAGCGCCAAGGGTTGCCATTCTCTGTACTCGAGGGTTGCCGGCCACCGACAGTCAGAATGGATGAAATAGCTGGGACCAAGAATTTCCGGCCGACAGCAACCTGCCTGCCTGGCAACCCTGCCCCAGCTGGTGGTTGGCCGTGGCCGCAATGAGCATGCGCCGTCCTCGACGCCGCACAGCACACCACACCACCCCAAATGGCATTTTCAACGAACGATTTCCAGGTTCCAGGTACCGCTCACTCTCAGTTACGGAGAGTATCCAGATGATCATTGATAAACCATAATTGCGCTTCCTGTGTGATCCCTGGGCACCAGGTATTTTACTCTCCTTTTCATCGAACTGTAACCATACGTACAATATGTCTGCCGAGAGTACCAACGAACTCGAAACGCTATCCATTAACCAGTTTCCACTTAAAGGTCAGGTACAGATATGAGTTCAGACACACTCACGCTTTTTGAGTGGCTGTCCTTCAACAACAGAACAACATAACTCTTTTTTTTTAAAGGTCTATCCCACATGAATTTATAGATGTTCCAATCTATTACATGACACATATATGTACAATACAATCACTATATTACATATCGCAAATGAGATCGGAAATTAATGTCAAATGCAATGAGTAATCAACTCAGTTGAAATTCAGTCTGCGGCATCCACGAATACGTACATATGTATGGCTGATTTGGTGGCGTTTCTCTAGCAGACAGAATTGAATTCAATCGTAAGCCACAACAAATGTTCTACATAGGTTGAGGCCTAGGTCTACAAAATTTACGATAGAGGCTACAGCATTACATCAGTTCGATTTCGATTTAAAATTGTATAAACGATGGTCTTTCTTTTTGAGGGGTTCAAGGGATCAAAGGGAGAGCCATTCCCCAAGAAATAGACGCACAGATTGTGTCCGCACATAGTCACATACATATATATTAATATTCGCCTTTTATGTCTTATGGAACAGGCATATCATATTTTGTACAGTGGAACTGACCAAAAACATCCGTGCATCAGCAGCCGTGCCATTCAGCTCTCGTACGATGGCACGTCGCTTGCCATCTCTCTCGATCCCAGGTTGTGTTGGGAATGGGATCGATTATGCAGGCGCAAAAGTGGGATCTTGTTCGGCCTCGTCACCTAACAAGTTTTACAATAGTATATTGTAGTATATACACACTGAACGTACAATCTCATTCGATATGTACATGGGAACGAAAACTTTACAAACACACTCTTAAAAGCTTTAATATTACTCGTTGTATCGTCAGAACGATCTATCTCTGTATCTATCTCTGTCTCGCTCTCGCTCTTAGGGCTGGGGCTGGGGCAAGCGCGGCAGCATCTGAAATCCTTCAGAGTTGAACTCCGGAGCGACTTCCCTGTCCTGCCCCTAGGTCAATCCCCCACGGATTGGTCCGGGGTTCAGGTTGTGATTAGTCATTTGTTGTCCATTTCTTTGGCACCTGGCGGGCCAGGAGTTTCGTTCTGCCTCTCCCTCTCGCCCTCGCCCTCGCCCTCTCCCCCACCCTCACCGTCCCCATAACAGCGGCGTTTAAAGTCGCTAAAGAGATCCGGATGCTGCGGCAGGCCACGCTGTTGAGGATGATCCACGCTGACCGACTGTGTGGTATTCCTGTGGTGTGGGAAGACAAATGCAACAATTTAGTGGAACCAAAAATTGAGGAGCGCTGGAAGGCCAGGAATGTCACTCACCCTGTCTTCGTAAGCACTGTGCAGCCGTGCTCTACCACCATCGTGAGGGAGTAAAGATTGGCCAAATTGTAGAGGCTGTCGGCCTCGTTGATCTCCATGTCGGGCAGACGGATCTGGGTCTGACGCGGATCCTGTAGAAAGCGAGCGAGCCGCTCGTTCACACTTAGCTTAATGCTGAAGCCGGGCCGGTCGCCATTGATGCGACGGCAGCCGGCGAGGATTTCGCGCACCTCCTGCACTTGACCGGGCGGCGAGGAGGAGAGGAATGGGTTTGACGTCTCGCCGGACATCTCGCTCTCGATTTGCTTCGGCGCCGGCACGGTGTCCACATTGATGTCCATATCCAGGCAGAGATTGACGTCGACGAAGCCCGCGGCGTTCCGATAGCCGCTGGCCCCCCCCTGGATCTCAATGGGCTCCGAAGCTGGGGCGGACTGAAAGCGGGACAGATCCTGCAGTGCATCCGGCAGCCAGGGCGTCTGGGTCTGAGGAGCGCTCTCTGTGGCCAGCTGGGCTACAGTGGTCTCCGTTCCCGACATGAGGGTGTCGTCCTCGCCAATGGTATCGTCCGAGCGTATTTGCGAAAGCAGCGACTTCTTGGTTAGCTTCCGCTTGGGATCATACTTGCCCCCGGGCCCAAACTCGTTGCCCGGCCAATCGGTTAGCTCGTCGTCGCCCTCACGGCCCGTGTCGTGCCGCCGATGGCCGCCATCCTCGCTGTCCGATGAGGTGCTCAGTGAGCTCGAGCTGAGGAAGTCGTACAGCTCGCTGATGTCCATGGACTGCGCCTGCAGAGGCTGCGGTGTCTGGCAGAAACGGCGGCGGCGATGGGTCTTGGAGGCGCTGTTGCTGTGGCTGTGACTCTTTTGCTGGCGCGGCACCTGTGGCACCTTTGCGGGTGTGCTCAGGAGAGCCTCGATGTCGGTGACGGGCACTATGGTGTCCATACTGAAGCTGCCCAGGATGTCGGTGACGGTGAGTACGGATGCAGCGGCGTCAACTGGTGCTGGGGGAGCAGTTTGGCGCTCTCCGCGGGCCGTTGAAGACTTGCTTTTGGCCAGTTCCTCCGGCTGTAGCTTCTGGCCTGTAGCGGACTGGCCGGTCTTCGTGGCGTCGGCATCAGCATTGTCAGTCTTTTGTGTTTGTTGCGCCATGCGATTGATCTTCGAAAGCAGTCCTTTGTTGAGGGGCAACAGGCGGTCGCTGTGCGGCTTGGAGGTGGACGAGTAGCTGCGCGGTCGCATCCGCTGGTATTCCTCCATGTGGGTGTAGCGCGGCATGCTAGAAGAGTGTTGCTTATTGCTGCAACCAATGCTGGAGCCCGCGCCCGGCTCCTGTTCATTGTAGCGGTCGCGATTGGAGCGCTTGCGCTTTCCGCAGAAAAAGAAATTCGACCGATTGCCGGCGTCCGCCTTTATTAGGCGCTTGCGAACCGTCCCCGTCGAGGCCAATGCCAAGCCGCTGCATGCGCCGCCCAACATTCCCGGCTGCAGGGGTAACTCCGTGAAGCTGTGCGGAGAGGCGGCTGGGTGCGTGTCCTTGCTGAACTCAAACTCCATGGACATGCGCTTTATTTTTCGTTTGCGTCGCGAATTGGGTTTGTAGAAACTATAGAGGGAGGGAGGGAGGTAGGAAGGGTATTCGATTAGCTTACTATTTTTAGTAGCTCCCCTTCGTCGAAGGCTTACCGGGCTGGACTGAAGTTCGTCTCGTTGAGCGAGTCCGACTCGAGCGCCCCCACGCCCATGCGTACGGCGGCCGCGGCGTTCAGGGTCTTGCATGGCAGTGGGAGGCGTAGCGGGAGCATGGCCCCTGCCTTGTCATCCGAGTCGCTGGCCGCCAGCTTAAGGTCCAGTCCGTCTGCGTTAGCACTTGGGTGTTGGTGGTGATGTTGTGCATGCCCGTGACCGTGTCCGTGGCTATGTCCATGCCCATGTCCATGTCCGTGGGCATTCGGTGTGTCCGTGGGGCTGCTCGACGAGTCCTCTGTGGGTTGAGGGGCACAAGCTGCGGGGAGGAGCAGAGATAGGTGTGGCTTCAACTGGAGCACCATGCGTGTGCACTACTTACGCAAATTACCCGTTGATCGGGTTCTGCGACGTGAACCCCACCTACCAACGCCGCACGCCCTGTCCATGAGCGAGGTCTCCTCCAGGGCCAGCGTCAAGTCGTGCGAGAATTGATCCATTTGCGCCGTCTGCAGTTGAGCCTGCACGCCTTGGTTTCCCGTATTCAATTGTGTTTCATTTATATATTATTGCACGTGCGCGGATACAATAAAAATGCAAACCTTTGGCCCAGCAGCTCTCTAAATGCAACATGCATGTTAGTTAACAGTCGCTGTTAACTATGCGATAGCCGAATTAAATTTACTTATGCCATCCCTGGCGAACACTAAATGGGATAGTCGCTATCGATATTACTATTTCTTGCGATCGATATCTGATTGTTATCGGATTTCAGATTGGGTGTTTGCTTTGCCGAAATATTATTCTGTTTAAATACATATTTAATAGATCTATGCTTAATTTATCTTGCCAAAATAGTTTCTGGTGCAATAACAGCACATATTGTGCACACGGGCGCGCCTTGCAGGCACCTAGAGATGAGTGAGTGGACCAAACTGGAAAATCGCCTGATATGCAGATTAAAAACAAATTTGTATTTTTTGTCTAATTGCAAATGTGTTTAAGTATTTATTTAATGCGTTATAATTTTTTCAGACTTCTTTTACTAGAAGAACCTATGATATGAATCAGAGCTGTCCCTCTGCTGGGAGAGAACGCTCAGATCTTTGTCCACTATGTCTAGCTTTTGCTCCAGTTGCCGCTTGAGGTTGCGCACACGAAGCGTAAACGTAGAGAGGGGCAAGCGATTCCACTCGGCGATTAGCAGGCTTCGACGGATCCGGGCTTTTTCGATCAAGGCTGTCCGCTGGGCCTCTGACAGATGAATTCGATGTTCCTGCTCCGGCTGCGACTGCTGCTTTTCTTCTGTCTCTAATTTCTTATCCGACTCGTGCTCTGCTTCTGAAGGAAGACCAGCGGCAGAAGGCGGCCCACTGATTTTGGAGACCTGGGAGCGTGCGCTGAGGGGATCCTCCTGATAGACGTCTGTGATTTCCGGTATGGCCACCTGGCGTACCTGCGGCGCACTCGTCCGAGACGAGCGACTTGAGCTAATGGATGAACTGTCCCCACCATTGTCGCGGGGAGTCCGGCACATCTGATTTATTGTCCAGCTGTCATCCATCTGGTCCAGTTCGGAGCCGGGCACAGTGACGGCAACGCCGCCTAACAGCCGGTGCAGTGTGTACAGATTACCGGACTGGTAGGCATCGCGTTGCTCGGCCACTCTGCCCAGTTCGAAGTTGGATGTGGTGCGTCGCAGACTCCCACCGGCGATGTGTTTCAGGCCCAGAGGTGGGCTGCACTCGTCGCCCTCACTCTGCGTGGCTCTCGACTGCCCGTGCTCGGAACACTTGAGCAGCGCCGCGCTGAGAAACATCTCGTCGCATATGTCGTCTGTCTGGATCTGTTTCTCCGAAGAGGCGTTGGAGGAGGCTGTGGATCTGCGAGGACGCGCCGTCCGCTTGGACCGCTGGAGCACTGGACCTGCGGGACTCGAGCGCCTGGCCAGCGAAGCAGCTGTGGGCATCTCGTAGTTGTGGTACTTCAAAGGTTGTCTGACAGACGACTGATCCACGCGGACGGCCAGTGGGTAGCGCACCATCAGTCGGTTCTCGAGAAGGAAGTTTCGCTCGGTCCGGCACTGCTTCAGAAGCATGTTGCGAGGTCTAGAGGATGCGGCGAATGGTACAAACGCGTGTGAAAACTAAACAAGCAAAAAAAAAAACGAAAAATAGCAACGTATGGATATGTGTATTGCCAACAAAACTGAACCTTCAACTGGAATATGCTACAAAATCAAACACGACAGCCGTTCGTCCAAGGCTGACTCCGTTGGCTGTTTAGCGTTTTGTAAATGCCAATTGGATGCCCTCACGGGTCTTGAGCACCATCTGGGCCTGCAGCGTCAGCTCAGGTTGTCCCGGACGTAACTCCAACTGGAAGGCTCTCGCTATTCGAGCCGTGAGCAGTTTCATCAGAAGAAGCGCGTAACGACGCCCGATGCAGACGTGGGGACCGCCCGAGAATGGGATGTAGCTGAAGGGCACCTCCGTCTGCAGCTCCGTCTCCTGCATCCAGCGCTCCGGCTTGAAGACGTATGGATCGGGAAAGTAGCTAGCATCGTGGGCCAGGCCGTACATGTTGATCCAGAGAGTAACCCCAGCGCAGTACGTACGCCCCCGATGACGGTGGAGCGTGTGGTCTGGCGTCCGGTAGTGGGCACGATCGTGTACAGACGCAGCACCTCCTTGAGCAGGGCATCCAGATATGGAAGCTCATTGAGAGTATCCAGATCGGTTGACAAACCTGGCGGCAGCTGCCGCAACTCCTCCTGCAATCTGTCCTGTGCCTCTGGATTCATGGCCAGCGCATACAGGACAAAGGACATGGCCGCCGTGGTTGTGTCCACCCCCTGCAATTGGGACAGGATTATCAGATGGAAGCCCGTGAAGATGGAGCTGCCTTAACCTACCGCAAATACAAAAGTGTTGATCTCGTCGCGTATCTCTTTTCGACTCAAGGGCTCACCGTCGACCTTGGCCAAAAGGAGCGTGTCCAGCAGGTTGAGCGTCTTGCGGGGCTCATTCCCTTGTTGCTGGAGCTGTGCGGAGCGCCGACCAATCAACGAATCCATCAGCGTGTGGATAACCTGAAGCTGCTCGCTCAGCTCTCGCCACAGCCGGGTTTGCTTAAAGACCCAGTCGGAAGCCAGCAGGGGATTAATCATGCGCTTGAACAGCAGTTGGCTGCTGCGGTGGAAGGCTTTGATGATGGGAGAGTGCGCCACAGACTGCGTCTCCAGCTGCTCGCCCATGGAGGTGTCTAAGGAAGTATGACTCGGGATGCTTTCACAACGGGGCAGAAAATACTTACCCACGATAGCGTCCAGCAGACAGGCAAAAAGTGGATCTGTGACCTCGAGGAAGGAGCCGCGGGTCTCCTCGAGCCGCTGGATCAAACGATCCGCATGCTTGGCCACACTGGGGGCAAAGCTTCGAAGAAGGATCGGCCGAAAGGCGGGCGTGAGGAGCCGACGCTGTTGCGTCCAGTGGGAGCCATGGCTTATTAGAAGACCGTTACCGATGAGCGGCTCCAGCTGGAGGAAGGTCTTGGCCTTGCGCAGGGTGGGATCGTGTAGCGCCTCGCGCGTCTCCTCTGCTGTGTGCAGGAACACCCACAGCTGCGGCCCCAGCCACAAACGGTAGGTTGCGCCAAAGCGGTCGCGTAGCTCTGTAAATACCAGAAAGATGACTGCAGACCCACAGCTGACGATGAGACCTTTTTCCGTGTCTAAGCTCGGTTGCTATTTGTACTCACACTCGGGCCGCAACTTGCCCACCATTTGGGCGTTGCCCAGCAGCGGAAAAGCCCAAGGTCCGGGCAGGCTGCTGCCCAGGCGCAGCAACGCCCACTTCTGAAGGAGCAGTAGCAGTCCCAGGCCCGCCAACAGCAGCACCCAACAAGGCATATTGGTTAGTTGATACAATCAACTTGTAAGACGAAGCGATGTGTAATCTCAGACCGCCTCGAGCTGACTGCCGACTATACCGGAATAGAATCGAGGGGAACCTCGATCAACAATCAATTACCGATAATCGTCTGCCAGCATTCAATTGGCAATCTAGGTAACATAGGCCCCATATGTATGTAATTTATACTACGTATGTCTCGGCGCTGCTTTACCTCCCAACAGAAAAATAGCAGAAAGAGATAATATTACCAGACATGTACATATGTACATACATATATGCATGTATGTGTGTAGTATTGCATTTAGCTTTATTCGGATTAATAAGTTCATATGTATGTGTCTATCTTATATTGGTTTTTGTCTGGCTTTTTCAATAAAAACATTCCAATATCTAATCGGGCTAGCGACTACGGCAAAAAATGCACTTCTGCACCCAGTTGCTTAGTTAATCTTTCTGCTAATCAGCTCTCAAATTCTCAATTAGCCTTTAACACCTAGTTCTCAGACTACTCTACCTTTGTTTTGTTCGATTTTCTGAATATGTATTTTAACCCTATGCACCATCACCAATAGTAACAACCAGATCGAAACCAAATGCAGCCGTTTGACCAAACTTTCAAATAACCCATTTTGCAGTAAAATTCCGTTAATCGAAATACGCCCGCTTTTTTTTACGAAAAAAAGCCACAAGTTGGTATTTTTAACAGTTTTTAACGTTAAAATGGATCATGGAAAGGAAGGTAACGTGATTTGGAGGCTTGGTCAAACTGCCCTTTTCCGTTTATTCATCGATTTTTACAAACGATACCTTAAACAACGCCAAATTAATTTACCTATCAAAGAACAAAAATAAAGTCCAAGATATAACTTTTGTCAAAATTTTGGCTGTGTGTTAAAAATGTTAAAAGCCTGCTTTGTATTTTGAGAGAAAAATTCCTGGCTTACCACGAGAATTATGTACTTTAAAATGTGCTCCCCGTCATATAATGAAACAAATTGTAGAGCCAGGCGAATATGTTCATTACGGTGATAAAGACTCTAACTGATTTCCTTACGAATATTATGCATTTATCTTCCAATAAAGGTTTAAATATTAATGTAGACGGTCTTCGGCAGTATAAAAGTTCTCAAATGCAAACATGGCCCATTCTGATGAACTTCAATGCCAAAAAGCCAGTTTTAGTAGCTAGGTAGGTAATTTGTAGGTAATTCAAAGCCATGTGATCCCAATGTTTATTTATAAGAATTTGTTTGCGAGTTGGACAAATTAATTAGAGATGGAACGGTATTTCAAAATAGGTGTTTCGTCTAATTTTCAAAAATCGTCTTCAACCTGAACACCACAACATACAAGGCAAACCTATTCTTAAATATTGCCAATTGATACATTAAATCAGCTTCCCTTGGGCTACATGCACTTAGTTTGTCTTGGCGTGATGAAATCGGTCCTAGTGGCTTTCGTAAGAGATTCTTTGAATCGGGACTCCATAGGACGAAAATATGGGGCATCCACAAATCTCAGAGACTAACCAGAGACTAGAGTAACCAACTTTGGTATCCGCACTCCTGTTAAATCTCACTATAAAACGTATATCACATAAATGTTCGATCGCTTGCTAAACAAAAGGTAAAATTGGCAACGCAGTTGTTTTCAAATACAACCGCCAGCTCTATCAGACGCTGGTTTTCGTTGGGGTATGATGTCGAGAATGCATGCGAAACTGCGGATCTCTTTAAAATTCTTAATGATTGGTTCGACGTTTTTAATTAAAAACTGTCCACTTCAAGTTCCATTGAATCAACTCAGGCTTATGGAAAACAACTTGAACTCCATCAAGAAATTTTGGAAAAAATGTCTGAGATGATGCGCGCTGAAATATGTGGCAAATCCCATAAGCTCCCCTTCCAAAAAGGTATTCTTTTAAATAACGCATCGCTTAATGGTCTATATAGCTATATCCATGAAAAATATGAAATGGAATATATATTAACAAGTCGTCTTAACCAAGACATTGCGGAAAATTTTGTTGGTGGCATGCGGTCGAGGGGTGGACAGTTTGACCATCCGACTCCACTTCAATTTAAGTATATATTAAGAAAATATATAACAGGTATGGCAAAATTTAAACAATCAACAAATAATTCATTTTAATAATAATAATTGTCAAATGTTTAGCTTTATGTTTCAGAAAAGTTTTGATCGTAATTGTTGGTAGTTATGTTCTGTGTTCTGTGTTTTGTTTTTCTTTAATTATTATCATTTATTAATAATCCTTATATTTTATTCAGCCAAGAATACAGAAATTCTATCAAATAATGGAAATGTTGAAAATGACAATTCCGATAGTTGGTTAAACTTAGATTTTTATTCTCAAAGAATAGATAATGAGCCTGAAGATTTTGAATTCGAAATCGTTAACAACATACCAACACATAACAACATGGATGAGTTGACGGAGGATTCCATCGAATACTTAGTAGGTTATGTTATTAAAAAGTTGGGACTTTCTAATGAGTTTTCAGAAAGTTCGACATTCACCTACGTGGATGAGGTTTCGTATGGCGGACTAATAAAACCGTTTGAAGAATTTAAAAATAAAATCAAAGAACTAGAATTAATATTTATACATAATGTAAAAGAACATTTCAATTTAACCACAAATGGCAAGGCAAAATTATTAATGGCTGCACAAAATGTAAATATTAACATAGACGTAAAATCATTTTATTTTAAAATTACAATTTATTTTAGAATTAAGAACCTTAACAAAAAAATATCCGGCAAAATCAGAAGCAACGTTTTCTTGCAAATGCAAAATTATTAAAAATAAAACTATAAAAAAAACTTCACCTCTTTGATTTATAAAAGGAAATTTTAAACCCCACGGTCCTGTTAAGGGTTAATCAACATCAACATATGCCGTCTCATTCACACTCATTGTACTATGTGCCTTTCACTCGCACTTATTGCTAGCATACGTTAAGGGACTGACTTTTGCCGACGAGACCACCTTGTATAATTGCATCATGGCCTTCGTGTGCCTTCGGTCCGGCAAGCCTTCTTCGGCTGTGTTTTCACGTGTCGACAGATGACGTGTCGACAGATTAGTGGTCAAGAAGTCATTCGTGTTTTTCTTTTGTGTCCAGCATTAGAAACAAGTGCATTTACTGTTATTTTCGTCGAACTGTGCAGTGCAAAGTTACAAAATCGACAATCTCTTACGCATTTACTAGAAATTTCTACCAATAGGTAAGTACATTATTAATAAAGAAAATGTCTTCCAAAAGAAAAAGCCGAACATATATCGGAGAGGCTCGATATGTGCAAAGAGCTACTGGAGATTTTGAGGTTAAATTGAGTTATAGGCAACATATTTCAGAACCCGAACACCAATAAAATGCATTAATTTGCGAAAGTAATGCATTCCAGTTTACTAGAAATGCGTTTGATAAGTTTATAAGGAGCTCCAGGCGACAGATTATAAGCGATGATGTGGCGAACTTTTTCTCCTGGCGTGGGACAGACTCCAAAAAGTGTGTAAGAGGACTTCGAACCACTTTAGCTCTAAGAAGTAAGTTTTACTATTTTAGCTTGTGTAATTCCCCAATTTTTAATATATTTTATATTGTCTAAGGTGCATTTAAACAGAAGTTTGCGCTCGAGGATCAGGACTTTGACCATACAACTCAAAAATATTTTCAGTATGCTCAGGAACGGAAGGCCAGATTGGAAAAAAGTGATGCGAAAAAACTTAAATTGTAGTACATAATACATATATGTACATATATCCTTAATATTCATATTAAATTCATTTCATATTAAAAATTAAAAATATTTTTTATTTCGGAACAAAATGGAACTCTTGCAAAAACTATTTCTTGCGAGCCTTTTGCGATATCATGTATGAGCCTTTTGCGATTTCGTTTGCGAGCCTTTTGCGATATTATTCATGAGTCTTTTTATACCCGATACTCAAAATGAGTATTGGGGTATATTAGATTTGTGGTAAAAGTGGATGTGTGTAACGTCCAGAAGGAATCGTTTCCGACCCAATAAAGTATATATATTCTTGATCAGCATCAATAGCCGAGTCGATTGAGCCATGTCTGTCTGTCCGTCTGTCCGTCCGTCCGTCTGTCCGTCTGTCCGTCTGTCCGTCCGCTTCAGCGCCTAGTGCTCAAAGACTATAAGAGCTAGAGCAACGATGTTTTGGATCCAGACTTCTGTGATATGTCACTGCTACAAAAATATTTCAAAACTTCGCCCCGCCCACTTCCGCCCCCACAAAGGACGAAAATCTGTGGCATCCACAATTTTAAAGATTTGAGAAAACCAAAAACGTAGGATTGTAGAGAATGACCATATCTTTAAGACTGCGGAATCTGAATTGGATCGTATTATTATTATAGCCAGCATCAAGAAAACAATTTCATTTTTTCTCGCCCTGTCTCTCTCTAACACACACGTAGCATAGGCGGCTTTGCTTAGAGTAAAACATTAGCGCCTAGATCTCAGAGACTACAAAAGCTAGAGCAACCGAATTTGGTATCCACACTCCTAATATATCGGACCGAGACGAGTTTGTTTCAAAATTTCGCCACACCCCCTTCCGCCCCCGCAAAGGACGAAAATCTGGGGATATTCAAAAATCTCAGAGACTATTTAAGCTAGAGTAACCAAATTTGGTATCCGCACTTCTGTTAGATCTCACTATAAAACGTATATCTCAGAATTTCGCCCCACCCCCTTCCGCCCACACAAAGGACGAAAATCTGTTGCATCCACAATATTGCACATTCGAGAAAACTAAAAACGCAGAATCATAGATAATGACCATATCTATCAGATTGCTGAATCTGGATCAGGTCAGATCATTTTTATAGCCAATAGGAACAAATCAATTTGCAGTGGCTACGCAGCGCCCGACGTCACGCTCAGACTGATTTTCTGTCTCTCTCGCACGCACTCTTTGTCGTGTCGTTTAATATTAGCGGCGTCTGCCGGAGGAGAGCCATACTGACTTAGTATCGGGTATAACCGTAGAGTTGCGGTGTCCGCAGCAACTCACAACGTTCCCCCTCGTTTGATACTGCTAAGGGCTCAAAAAAAAAATATTTGTTTTGATATTATTTTATATCAAAAACGACTCCCAAACGATATCGCAAAAGGCTCGCAAATGATATCGCAAAAGGCTCGCAAACGATTCCTCTGCGAGTTATCATAAATGATACTTTCACTGCCACAAACTGAACGACACAAGTATCATATTTGTATCATATGCGGGTCCGAATGCGAGCGTTTTGTCGGGTTAAGTCTCGCATTTGACTCGTATGCGATATCATTTGTGATCGTTTGGTTTGCTGGGTTATAGCACATTTGATTCACAGACCTTGATGTATGAAGTTTTTGGTCATGTCGTTGGAGAGGACAGCAATGTAATTCCAAACTTCGTGGCATGCCGAAATTGTTTTACGATTTTCAAATTTACTGGTGCCACGTCCAATTTGGTCCGGCATAAGTGCTATAAGGCTGTTGGAATACGCCTATTCAACTTTCAAATAATAACATTAAATACTACAAACTAATACTATCGATATATTAAGTATTATTATGTTAAGTTAGTCTGGTCACAGTTGAAGTGGACACTACTTCCTCTTTCCTTTCTGCTCTCGAATCGAATGTACATATGTGGTACCGGTGTTACAGTCAAAATATAATCAAAGAATATATAAATAATCAATGAACAAAAAAAACAAATAAAAAAATGTTTTTTTAATTTAATATCATAACTAGTTAACCAATAAAGGATACCAAATCTGAAGAAAACGATAACGTTTATGAAGGTAGATGCCGAAACGAAATTATTAGTGACAAAGGTCGTGACGAAGTGGGTCGTTCAAAATTGTCGACCATTTAGTATTATCAGCGATTAAGGTCTTGAAGACGTTATATCAGTTGCCCTTGATATTTTAAGTCGTTTTGGACCAAACGTAAACATTAGCAGCCTGCTACCTCATCCAACAACGAGATCGCGTAACGACACAGACTTATACAAAAAGGAACTTCAAGCTGTAACAGAAGAAATAGCCTTAATGAAAGGCAATGACTACACTATCACGTCAGACGCATGGACAGATACCTTTTCGCAGACGTCCTATTTAGTCCTTCACACTATATATTTAAAGGAAGCATTAAAACCCGTCTGTTGGAAATGATCTGCATTAAAGGTGAATCTGCAACAAGTTCGTGTTTATATTAAATTGTTATCGAAATGTGAAGCAAATGAGGACAACAATTTTTCTTTCTTACTTTTATTTATTTGCAGGCACATTAATTCGCACTAAGGTGGAACAATGTTTGAATTCTTTTGGGTTAGATTTAAACGACGCCATTATTGTTACAGACAGTGGATCAAACATGATATCTGAATTTAAGGAATCAGCTCAGATTCATTGTATAAATCATTTGTTAAACAATGTTGTTGAAAAAGCATTCAGAGCAGTTCCAGAATTGGTTCAAATCGAAAAAAAATACGCAAAACTGGCTAAATATTTCAAGAGGTCCGGACAGAACGTAAAATTCAGGTTTAGTCGTGTGTCAGACGAGATGGAATAAAATTACGATACGATAGAGCACAAATTTTAAATAAAAAAACATAAATTAATCGTTAAGATGGGTTGAATTATAGCGACATTACTGCAGTCACAAATTTACTCTCCAAAATCGAGGAAATTTTAAAATTCTTGTTGAAAAATGCAGAAGTAAATCCATCGATCTGGCTACTCTTTTCTATCCATGTATGATGCCATAATTTGTTTTTCTGAGAATGGCAAAAACACAGACACCAAATCATATACATTCAGCTTCATGTTGACACGGAGAAGTCTCAACCCAGCAAACCAACTAACGTGCCTCTTGCGAGAGTTCCGCAAAATGCTCGCAAACGAGATCGCAAGCGAGCTTGTGTACGAGCGATATGGTTTTGTGTCGCAAAACGCTCGCAAGCGAGCCAAAAATGAGCTCTACTTCTTGTGTCGCAAAACGCTCGCAAACGAGCTCGCGAGCGGGAGTTTTGCAATAGGAAAGTGCGCTTCGACTGTGCTGCCGGTCGAAAGCCAAAAAAAAAGCAAGCCTTCGTGTGCCTTCGGTCCGGCAATTCTCCTTCGGCTTTGTGTTCACGTCTCGACAGATGACGTGTCGACAGATTAGTGGTCGAAAAGTCATTCGTGTTTTTCTTTTTTTACATGTGTCGAGCATTAGAAACAAGTGCAAATAAAGCGTGCGTTCCTTGCGCCGTCATTTCAATTATTTTCGTCGAACTGTGCAGTGCTAAGTTAAAAATCTCTACCATCTCTTACGCATTTAAAAGAAATTTCTGCCAATCGGTAAGTACATTATTAATAAAATAAATAAAATGTCTTACAAAAGAAAAAGCCGAACATATATCGAACATGTAATTCCCCAATTTTTAATATATTTTATATTTTCTACAGATGCATTTAAACAGAAGTTTGCGCTCGACGATCAGGATTTCGACCATACAACTCAAAAATATTTCCAGTATGCTCAGGAACGGAAGGTCAGATTGGAAAAAAGTGATGCAAAAAAACTTAAATTGTAGTACATAGTTCATACATATTACATATATACATTAAATTCATTTCATATTACAATTTAAAAATATTTTTTATTACGGAACAAAATGGGAACGGGTCAAAAAAAAATTCTCGCAAAAACTATTTCTTGTGAGCCTTTTGCGACATCGTTTGCGAGCCTTTTGCGATATCATTTATGATAGCTCGCAAAGGAATCATTTGTGAGCCTTTTGCGATATCATTTATGAGTCTTTTTTGATACTGCTATGGGCTCGAAAAAAATATTTATTTTGATATTATTTTATATTAAAAACGACTCATAAATGATATCGCAAAAGGCTCACAAATGATTCCTTTGCGATTTCGTTTGCGAGCCTTTTGCGATATTATTCATGAGTCTTTTTATACCCGATACTCAAAATGAGTATTGGGGTATATTAGATTTGTGGTAAAAGTGGATGTGTGTAACGTCCAGAAGGAATCGTTTCCGACCCAATAAAGTATATATATTCTTGATCAGCATCAATAGCCGAGTCGATTGAGCCATGTCTGTCTGTCCGTCTGTCCGTCCGTCCGTCTGTCCGTCTGTCCGTCCGCTTCAGCGCCTAGTGCTCAAAGACTATAAGAGCTAGAGCAACGATGTTTTGGATCCAGACTTCTGTGATATGTCACTACTAAAAAAATATTTCAAAACTTCGCCCCGCCCACTTCCGCCCCCACAAAGGACGAAAATCTGTGGCATCCAAAATTTTAAAGATATGAGAAAGCCAAAAACGTAGGATTGTAGAGAATGACCATATCTTTAAGACTGCGGAATCTGAATTGGATCGTATTATTATTATAGCCAGCATCAAGAAAACAATTTCATTTTTTCTCGTCCTGTCTCTCTCTAACACACACGTAGCATAGGCCTCTTTGCTTAGAGTAAAACATTAGCGCCTAGATCTCAGAGACTACAAAAGCTAGAGCAACCAAATTTGGTATCCACACTCCTAATATATCGGACCGAGACGAGTTTGTTTCAAAATTTCGCCACACCACCTTCCGCCCCCGCAAAGGACGAAAATCTGGGGATATTCAAAAATCTCAGAGACTATTTAAGCTAGAGTAACCAAATTTGGTATCCGCACTTCTGTTAGATCTCACTATAAAACGTATATCTCAGAATTTCGCCCCACCCCCTTCCGCCCACACAAAGGACGAAAATCTGTTGCATCCACAATATTGCACATTCGAGAAAACTAAAAACGCAGAATCATAGATAATGACCATATCTATCAGATTGCTGAATCTGGATCAGGTCAGATCATTTTTATAGCCAATAGGAACAAATCAATTTGCAGTGGCTACGCAGCGCCCGACGTCACGCTCAGACTGATTTTCTGTCTCTCTCGCACGCACTCTTTGTCGTGTCGTTTAATATTAGCGGCGTCTGCCGGAGGAGAGCCATACTGACTTAGTATCGGGTATAACCGTAGAGTTGCGGTGTCCGCAGCAACTCACAACGTTCCCCCTCGTTTGATACTGCTAAGGGCTCAAAAAAAAAATATTTGTTTTGATATTATTTTATATCAAAAACGACTCCCAAACGATATCGCAAAAGGCTCGCAAATGATATCGCAAAAGGCTCGCAAACGATTCCTCTGCGAGTTATCATAAATGATACTTTCACTGCCACAAACTGAACGACACAAGTATCATATTTGTATCATATGCGGGTCCGAATGCGAGCGTTTTGTCGGGTTAAGTCTCGCATTTGACTCGTATGCGATATCATTTGTGATCGTTTGGTTTGCTGGGTTATAGCACATTTGATTCACAGACCTTGATGTATGAAGTTTTTGGTCATGTCGTTGGAGAGGACAGCAATGTAATTCCAAACTTCGTGGCATGCCGAAATTGTTTTACGATTTTCAAATTTACTGGTGCCACGTCCAATTTGGTCCGGCATAAGTGCTATAAGGCTGTTGGAATACGCCTATTCAACTTTCAAATAATAACATTAAATACTACAAACTAATACTATCGATATATTAAGTATTATTATGTTAAGTTAGTCTGGTCACAGTTGAAGTGGACACTACTTCCTCTTTCCTTTCTGCTCTCGAATCGAATGTACATATGTGGTACCGGTGTTACAGTCAAAATATAATCAAAGAATATATAAATAATCAATGAACAAAAAAAACAAATAAAAAAATGTTTTTTTAATTTAATATCATAACTAGTTAACCAATAAAGGATACCAAATCTGAAGAAAACGATAACGTTTATGAAGGTAGATGCCGAAACGAAATTATTAGTGACAAAGGTCGTGACGAAGTGGGTCGTTCAAAATTGTCGACCATTTAGTATTATCAGCGATTAAGGTCTTGAAGACGTTATATCAGTTGCCCTTGATATTTTAAGTCGTTTTGGACCAAACGTAAACATTAGCAGCCTGCTACCTCATCCAACAACGAGATCGCGTAACGACACAGACTTATACAAAAAGGAACTTCAAGCTGTAACAGAAGAAATAGCCTTAATGAAAGGCAATGACTACACTATCACGTCAGACGCATGGACAGATACCTTTTCGCAGACGTCCTATTTAGTCCTTCACACTATATATTTAAAGGAAGCATTAAAACCCGTCTGTTGGAAATGATCTGCATTAAAGGTGAATCTGCAACAAGTTCGTGTTTATATTAAATTGTTATCGAAATGTGAAGCAAATGAGGACAACAATTTTTCTTTCTTACTTTTATTTATTTGCAGGCACATTAATTCGCACTAAGGTGGAACAATGTTTGAATTCTTTTGGGTTAGATTTAAACGACGCCATTATTGTTACAGACAGTGGATCAAACATGATATCTGAATTTAAGGAATCAGCTCAGATTCATTGTATAAATCATTTGTTAAACAATGTTGTTGAAAAAGCATTCAGAGCAGTTCCAGAATTGGTTCAAATCGAAAAAAAAATACGCAAAACTGGCTAAATATTTCAAGAGGTCCGGACAGAACGTAAAATTCAGGTTTAGTCGTGTGTCAGACGAGATGGAATAAAATTACGATACGATAGAGCACAAATTTTAAATAAAAAAACATAAATTAATCGTTAAGATGGGTTGAATTATAGCGACATTACTGCAGTCACAAATTTACTCTCCAAAATCGAGGAAATTTTAAAATTCTTGTTGAAAAATGCAGAAGTAAATCCATCGATCTGGCTACTCTTTTCTATCCATGTATGATGCCATAATTTGTTTTTCTGAGAATGGCAAAAACACAGACACCAAATCATATACATTCAGCTTCATGTTGACACGGAGAAGTCTCAACCCAGCAAACCAACTAACGTGCCTCTTGCGAGAGTTCCGCAAAATGCTCGCAAACGAGATCGCAAGCGAGCTTGTGTACGAGCGATATGGTTTTGTGTCGCAAAACGCTCGCAAACGAGCTCGCAAGCGAGCCAAAAATGAGCTCTACTTCTTGTGTCGCAAAACGCTCGCAAACGAGCTCGCGAGCGGGAGTTTTGCAATAGGAAAGTGCGCTTCGACTGTGCTGCCGGTCGAAAGCCAAAAAAAAAGCAAGCCTTCGTGTGCCTTCGGTCCGGCAATTCTCCTTCGGCTTTGTGTTCACGTCTCGACAGATGACGTGTCGACAGATTAGTGGTCGAAAAGTCATTCGTGTTTTTCTTTTTTTACATGTGTCGAGCATTAGAAACAAGTGCAAATAAAGCGTGCGTTCCTTGCGCCGTCATTTCAATTATTTTCGTCGAACTGTGCAGTGCTAAGTTAAAAATCTCTACCATCTCTTACGCATTTAAAAGAAATTTCTGCCAATCGGTAAGTACATTATTAATAAAATAAATAAAATGTCTTACAAAAGAAAAAGCCGAACATATATCGAACATGTAATTCCCCAATTTTTAATATATTTTATATTTTCTACAGATGCATTTAAACAGAAGTTTGCGCTCGACGATCAGGATTTCGACCATACAACTCAAAAATATTTCCAGTATGCTCAGGAACGGAAGGTCAGATTGGAAAAAAGTGATGCAAAAAAACTTAAATTGTAGTACATAGTTCATACATATTACATATATACATTAAATTCATTTCATATTACAATTTAAAAATATTTTTTATTACGGAACAAAATGGGAACGGGTCAAAAAAAAATTCTCGCAAAAACTATTTCTTGCGAGCCTTTTGCGACATCGTTTGCGAGCCTTTTGCGATATCATTTATGATAGCTCGCAAAGGAATCATTTGTGAGCCTTTTGCGATATCATTTATGAGTCTTTTTTGATACTGCTATGGGCTCGAAAAAAATATTTATTTTGATATTATTTTATATTAAAAACGACTCATAAATGATATCGCAAAAGGCTCACAAATGATATCGCAAAAGGCTCATAAATGATATCGCAAAAGGCTCGCAAACGATTCCTTTGCGAGCTATCATAAATGATACTTTCACTGCCACAAACTGAACGACACAAGTATCATATTTCTATCATACGCGGGTCCGAATGCGAGCGTTTTGTCGGGTTAAGTCTCGCATTTGACTCGTATGCGATATCATTTGTGAGCGTTTGGTTTGCTGGGAAGCTGCAAGAGTGTATTGGTGTGCGCTGTACTGTACAAGAGGCTGCGTGCCTTGTATATGTATATTTTTCAATAGTTCTTGAAGTCGGAAAAATATTCGACTATGCGACTATGCATTCATGCTTTTCAAAAGTTCATCAAAGACTCTATTTCAGACAAAGATATTGAACAAAAATTGGTCAAGAACTGGTCCTTGAGCATGCATAGCGACTCAGTACTCTTTTAAAGTACTCAAAGAATTATAAATGAATTGCGTTACTTTTATGCCTTCTAACAAATCAATTGATACAAGTGGATAGAACTCTCACTATTGAAGAGTGTAAAAATATGATGCGAGGAGTTTTTAGCTGATTTTATCGAACCACTTTCAGGACAGTCAGACGAAGAAGTCTTGACAAGGGAAATAGTGGCGTAATCCAATATACGAGTATACCTATGAAAGACGACTTCAATGTTTTGCGCTGGTGGAATGAAAACCAATCGCAGCTCCGAATATTATATAAATAAATCTGCAAAATATTTGCAACACCAGCATGGTCAGCTTCCTCCGAAAGAGTGTTTTCCCTAGCAAGGAACTTAATTTGTGAAAAAAGAAACTCCATTTCAGGCAACGTCGACATGGACAGAACTTTCTCTAAAAATATCCCTAAAATCTCCCGAGAGAACTACCCCCAGAACTTTCCTTCAGTTGCAACATATTAGTTCTGGTTACTGCAGTAACCGATTACTGGCCGATTTTCTGGCCTCGTATTTGTCGGAAACCGAGCATCCCACAACTTCGATTCATGGCGATCGACTACAGAGTCAGCGCGAACAGGCTCTGCGCGACTTTAAGACTGGCAAGATGAAAGTGCTCATTGCCACATCGGTTGCTTCTCGTGGTCTAGATATTAAGAACGTCAAGCATGTCGTTAACTACGATATGCCCAAGACCATTGATGACTATGTTCATCGTATTGGACGCACCGGGCGTGTGGGAAATTATGGTCGGGCCACTTCGTTCTTTGATCCCGAGCAGGATTCGGGCGTGGCCACAGATCTGGTGAAAATTCTTGAGGGATCTGAGCAGGTAGTGCCCGATTTTCTACGCGTTTTGAGTGGTGTCGGTGGCCATGGCGGTTGCGGGGCCCAGTTTGGTGGCTATGATGTTCGCGGAAGTGGAAATGTCATCCAGGAAGCTTCAACTGTAGAAGATGAACAGGAATGGGACTAGGTCGCTCTGACTAAAAAAAACCATTGACTAAAATAAGGCTTATATATAGAAGTAATATATATGTACATATATATATATATGAAGCCTTTATAAACATTAATTGCCCTGCATAAGTTGGCATATTTTCAAATAAAAGAATAATTCATATATGATCAATAAAGATAGAAACATACCACGTCAATAATCGAAGGCGAGGGACTCCAAGAAGGAGGACAAAGCTGGCAAGAAAAAGGAGAATGTTTCAGAGACAACTCCAAAAAAGTTCAAAACCGAACATAGGACCTCAGAGTAAGGTAGGCAGCCGCGATACGATTACACCGAAATTGACGCAGGATTTGACCAAAGCTGACGAGAAAAAGAATGATCCAGGGATACCGTCAACCCAAGCTGACGTGACAATAAAAAGAAAGGTTCAACGGTTAACGAGGACATGGCAAATCTCCTGATCAGTGATTTGTTTGTGATGCGGGACCGCAGCCGCAAACCGTAGGAGGCATTCCACCGCAACTCGCATGAGTACCAATACGCGAGGGAGTGGCTTAATAAACTGACAAATATGAAGTGCGACACGATGTCCAAGGCGCGCATGCGCAACGCAAGAAGCGCCTCAACGGGATTTTTAAGCAGATACCCCCAGAAAACTGGAGGATGGACTTTTCGGACACCACGAATCATGCGTCGAGGCTATAGTTTGGCCTCGAGGCCATGGGACTGAAGACTGGTGCTCCGAGTGTGGCACAGAAAGTGTGCCGATGATGCTGGCAGACCCGAAGGTTGGAAAAATTTGCGAAAAAAGTCCCAAAATGAACTAAGAGCACGTCTTTTATAGGCTGCAATGTCGCAGTAGCCATTCTGCTGCGTCGCTGCGACTGCGCATTCGTCTTATTTACTGGCGACAATGAAGACTTCGGGTCTGGCGTTCGGGTACTGACGCGTCATCATGAGCCACACGAAGAGAGAACATTTTTGCACACAATATATTGTGAACGTTAACGTTCCCCCTCGTTTTTTTTTGTCATGCAGCTACCATACATTGACACACAAAAAAATTGGGTTTTTTCTAGTCTAGTCTAGTCTAGTCCGAAAACTCTCTCTTCGGGTCTTGTTTTACGCTCAGCACAATAGAGAGCGCTTCCCGCTTCTACTTTGATTTTTAAAAGTGCAAGTGCATTTTTAAATTTTTATACCCGATACTCAAAATGAGTATTGGGGTATATTAGATTTGTGGTAAAAGTGGATGTGTGTAACGTCCAGAAGGAATCGTTTCCGACCCCATAAAGTACATATATTCTTGATCAGCATCCATAGCCGAGTCGGTTGAGCCCTGTCTGTCTGTCCGTCTGTCCGTCCCTATCAGCGCCTAGTGCTCAGGACTATAAGAGCTAGAGCAACGACGTTATATATCCGGACTTCTGTGATATGTCACTGCTACAAGTATATTTCAAAACTTTGCCCCGCCCATTTCCGCCCCCGCAAAGGACGAAAATATGGGGCATCCACAAATCTCAGAGACTAACCAGAGACTAGAGTAACCAACTTTGGTATCCGCACTCCTGTTAAATCTCACTATAAAACGTATATCTCAGAATTTCGCCCCACCCCCTTCCGCCCCCACAAAGGACGAAAATCTGTTGCATCCACAATATTGCACACTCGAGAAAACTAAAAACGCAGAATCATAGATAATGACCATATCTATCATATTGCTGAATCTGGATCAGATCGGATCATTTTTGTAGCCAAAAGCAAGAAATCAATTTTCTGTGGCTACGCAGCGCCCGACGTTACGCTCAGACTGATTTTCTGTCTCTCTCGCACGCACTCTTTGTCGTGTGGTTCAATATTAGCGGCGTCTGCCGCAGGAGAGCCAAACTGACTTAGTATCGGGTATAACTGTAGAGTTGCGGTGTCCGCAGCAACTCACAACGTTCCCCCTCGTTTGTAATGTTTTTGAAAAAATTAATAAATAGCTTTAAAAACGTGTCCTGGAAACCACAAACTTTCTTGCTTTATTAACAATGAATCAATCTATGCACAAACAATTGTTTCATATAAATCGGTAAGTTGGTTAAAAAGATATAGCGGTTTGACTTTGGAAAATTGTTGAACCTATTCAGTTGAGCGGAGCTGTAAGTATACAATAAATATATAACACAAAACCCACCCTTTTCTGCTATCTTGCAAAAGCAGAGAGAGAGAGACAGAGAGACACCAGCTGCGGCTGCGCTGTCGGCTGACGTATTTTTGTTGTACTCAGAAGCAAGCGCATACAAAATCTCACACATGCAGCGACAGCCGATATATCTCTCTCGCTCTTGCAAGGCAGACCTGCGGCGGCGCGACTGCGCTACTTCGAAGTCATTTTCGCAAATGGCGGCGCTGCCAATTGCTATAAAAAGGCGAGCACAGTCGAAGCCACGCGACTTTATTTTTTTTTTTTTTAACTGTAAACATCTACTCTTCTAAACCTAGTGCGCAGGGAGTCAGCACCGTGCGCACCATGGCACCCCAGAACCTCCGCAACCACACTTCTCGGAGCGTAATTGAACCTCCGCAACCACTCTTCTTGGAGCGTTATTGAACCTCCGCAACCAAAATTCTTGGAGCGTAATTGAACCTCCGCAACCACACTTCTTGGAGCGTAATTGAACCTCCGCAACGAATATTCTTCTCGGGGCATGGCTTTTGATTATATTAGTCGGTTTAAATTGTTTAAAACTAAATTATTTAAAAGCTAATTTAAACTTCAATTAAATAAACCCTCGGCGGGGATGATGCAGGCACGAGTGCTGTCGGCCACCCCGACGGAGGGCAGGCCGTGCTCCTTGCACATGGCCAGGAGGTCCTTGTTGGTCCTTGTGTCTCCAGGTTCGAGAGCTCCGACATTTCCGCACAAAAACAAAACGGAAAACAGAAACAAAAATCTAGAGCTGACGACCGACTTCTCTGAAAACCTGAAAACCAAATAATGCTCCCAATCTGAATGTAGTATATTCGCATACATGGTGCTAGCTTATGGTGACTCTAAAAATCTGGCAGCACTGGTATCACCTCAGCCGACTGGATACCGACCGTCTTAGATACTTAAATCTGTTGCTTCTATAGAAAGTTCTAGCTCTGCATCTTCGTTAGTGGAAATCAAGATATCGTCATCAAAAGTTTTAGACTCTGATGCCGACTCACTTGACACATTATCTTTTATAATGTTAATTAACATAGTATCTTTATCGGGCGAACAGTTCCCAGATATTGTAGTGGAAGTTAGAACTTTCATAGAAAGCATTTTACTAATAATTACATTAAATTCATACATAGTTGGATTATTGTTGGTAACACCGCGAGATCTGATTAAATAAAATAAATTTTCTAATGGGTCTTGGTTTAATTTGGATGTAGCAATATAAACGAGGGGGAACGTTGTGAGTTGCTGCGGAGACCGCAACTCTACAGTTATACCCGATACTAAGTCAGTATGGCTCTCCTCCGGCAGACGCCGCTAATCTTAAACGACACGACAAAGAGTGCGTGCGAGAGAGACAGAAAATCAGTCTGAGCGTGACGTCGGTCGCTGCGTAGCCAGTGCAAATTGATTTGTTTCTTTTGGGTATGAAAATGATCCGATCTGATCCAGATTCAGCAGTCTGATAGATATGGTCATAATCTATGATTCTGCGTTTTTAGTTTTCTCGAATCTGCAATATTGTGGATGCAACAGATTTTCGTCTTTTGTGGGGGCGGAAGGGGGTGGGGCGAAATTCTGAGATATACGTTTTATAGTGAGATCTAACAGAAGTGCGGATACCAAATTTGGTTACTCTAGCGTTAATAGTCTCTGAGATTTTTGAATATCCCCAGATTTTCGTCCTTTGCGGGGGCGGAAGGGGGTGTGGCGAAATTTTGAAACAAACTCGTCTCGGTCCGATATATTAGGAGTGTGGATACCAAATTTGGTTGCTCTAGCTTTTGTAGTCTCCGAGATCTAGGCGCTAATGTTTTACTCTAAGCAAAGCCGAATATGCTACGTGTGTGTTAGAGAGAGACAGGGCGAGAAAAAATGAAATTGTTTTCTTGATGCTGGCTATAATAATAATACGATCCAATTCAGATTCCGCAGTCTTAAAGATATGGTCATTCTCTACAACTCTACGTTTTTGGTTTTCTCATATCTTTAAAATTGTGGATGCCACAGATTTTCGTCCTTTGTGGGGGCGGAAGTGGGCGGGGTGAAGTTTTGAAATATTTTTGTAGCAGTGACATATCACAGTCTGGATCCAAAACATCGTTGCTCTAGCTCTTATAGTCTTTGAGCACTAGGCGCTGAAGGGGACGGACAGACGGACAGACGGACGGACGGACAGACAGACAGGGCTCAATCGACTCGGCTATTGATGCTGATCAAGAATATATATACTTTATGGGGTCGGAAACGATTCCTTCTGGACGTTACACACATCCACTTTTACCACAAATCTAATATACCCCAATACTCATTTTGAGTATCGGGTATAATAAATTTCAGTTAACAATCGAGTGCAACGGAAAGCCATGGCCCTGTATTGCTGGGGCGACGCCTCACACGGTCAATTGGGACTTGGTGGCATCGAGAATGACCAGGTGAGTCTTGTGCACAAGCACACAAGGAATGGAATACATTTGGATACCCCACTAACAAACTGTCGGGCTTGATTTTCTTGTTTTGTTCGTCTGCAGATCCTTGTACCTAGTCAGATAGAGTTTAAGCCCGATTCGCCGGTGCAACAGATTGCCTGCGGACATCGCCACACGCTCTTCCTCACTGCCAACGGGCAGGTGATTGCGGCCTGCGGAAATAGCGATCACCACCAGCTTTTCCACGAGTTGCCCACCAAAAGGCCACGTATGTCGCCGTTTAGTATGTAAATTTCATTAATCGTGTTTTGTAATCTCTTTCAACTAAACTCGAAAATGCGTACCGGGCATAAGACCTGGGATACATGTAGTAGGCTGTGGAATCGAACAAAAGCATAGAAAAAATTGAGGAATGGAAAATAATTTGGAAAATATTCATTCAGTCCCCAGGCCTCGAGTGGGGAGCATCCAAAATTTAAGTTTTTATTTTCGGAAAAAAAAATCAGAAATTCTGTGTTAAAAAAAAAAAAATTGTTGGTTCCTAGTTAACAATTTTTTTGTTACTTTTTGGACTTTTGTTATCTTCTGTCCGTTCCGCATGGACATCAATTCTTGAGCCTTTGGTATTAGCTACATCTACAGACTCACACGAAGTTTGGAATGCGTATGGTGAAGGTATGGGCGATACCTGAACCAATGACCCAAACCTCCAGATCAAAAATATACAGAGACACGTCAATATTACTCTTGGGTGATAAGCAGTAGTCCACTTTCATAGATAATCATTTACACAATATAATAGTGAACATTTCTGGCGGCTTCAAATAAAGGCGATCGTGATGGTGCCGGGATATCCGAGCAAATACTCCCCCAGTTCGGATTCCCAGTGGCTTGCATCAATATTAATAATCACTATATGACACTGATGCGTTCCTTGTTTGTTGGCTTTTGTAGAGGGATGGTGATCCTTCAGACGAAGGAAAGACATCGTGATGGTACCTGGAATATCCGATCAGTTATGCCCTCAGTTCGGATATACAGTGGCTCGCATTAATATCAAATAAACATTATGCGGCGTGATCATGATCGAATAAATTAATACATGACTCGAAGAACCGGCATCAAATGACTACCCATTCAACCGTTCGCTTCTTCTCGCTCTTTTTCAGTTCCGATACCTGAGCTGCAGGCCTATGTTGTCATCCAGATTGCCTGTGGCAGCCGCCATTCCATGGCCCTCACCGAATGGGGCCAGATCCTGAGCTGGGGCGACAACGATTGCGGACAGGTGGGCCATTCCACCGATAACGATGTCATTGAGCTGCCAAAGATCTTGCGCTTTCTAGTGTTCAAAACGGTGGTGCAGATTGCGTGCGGCAACAATCACAGTCTGGCACTCACGAGCTGTAAGTAGCCTCTACCTCTCTGAAGCATTCCCACCCTATAGTGTACCCCCCTCCTTTTAGGTGTTGAACTCTACTCCTGGGGCTTCAACATCTATGGCCAGCTGGGCGTCCAGTCGCCCAAAGATCTGCCGCACTCCAATGCCCCTCTACAGCTGACGACCATCTTGGGCATCCCACTGGCCACCATCGCATGTGGGGGCAACCATTCTTACCTCATCTCCAAGTCCAGTGCAGTGTTCGGCTATGGCAAGAACACTTGCGGCCAGCTGGGGCTCAATGACGAGCAGAATCGTACGTATTCCTCGCAACTGAAGACAATGCGCACGCTGGGCGTGAGATTCGTGACCTGCGGTGACGAGTATTCCGTGTTCCTCACCAACGAGGGAGGCGTCTTCACCTTCGGTGCTGGAAACTACGGCCAGCTGGGGCATGGCGTCAGCTACAACGAGATGATACCCCGCATGGTCATAGAACTGATGGGCAGCACCATCACCCAGGTAGTCTGCGGCAATCGGCACACGCTCGCGCTGGTCCCCTCCGGCGGTCGAGTGTATAGCTTTGGTTTGGGCGCCTCCGGGCAACGCGAAACACTATAAGTCAGACGCTGCCCAAGGTGGTCATCGGTCCCTGGGTCTCGCCCAGTGGCTCCGCATTGATGGAGTCCAGCGAAGGGGCCGATGAATCGGTGGTCATTCGGAAAATCTTCTCCGGCGGAGATCAGTCGATTGTGACGACCACTCTCTACGTGACAAAGGTGCCGCCCGAGAATTTGCGCAGCTACAAGTGGGACAAAGACTCGAGAGACTTCTGCTGCAAAAACGAAACTAATGCTATTTTCTTTCTCTTTGTTGCAGCCCCAAGTCCCAGATCCTTTTGCTGACGGCAGAGGCCACACAGCAGTGCGCGCATATCAAGCAGAGCGACCTGGATCTTCTGCAGTGCATGGAGGTGATCTTCAAGGGTCAGGCGTGCCTGAACGGCTCGTTTCTGCTCTCGAGCGACGAGCATTTTGGCTGCTCTGCACGCAATTATGGACTGGATCTGAAGGCCGCCGAGGTGGCATTCGATCATCTACGAAGTGTGGAGAACGAGAGCATCAAGCAGGTGGTGCGTACATCTTCCATGACAGCCTTGAATCCCCAATCACCAGTCCCTCCACCCCACCCATCTTTGATCCCTCTGTGATCCGATCCGATCCTCAAATGTAGATCTGGGATAATGTAACAAAAGAATTGATTACTTCGCTGGTGGCCTCCCCAGCCGATAAGGAGAGCCTGCGCGTGTACCTGCTGCTGCCGCTGTACCATGAGTTCATGAACTCCAAGCACTACAAGACGCTTCCGGCGCCCCTGGCCAGTGCCATACTGAAACTGACGAAGAATCCGAGCAAGGTGCTACACAAATGGCTGGCCCAAACGCCAGTGGACTACTTCGAGCGCCTGGTTAACATATTTCTGCACGTGGTGATTCACATCATCAGCTTCAAAATGGGTCTGATGGCCATCAGTCCAACGTTGGAGAGTTCCCAAAGGGTGAGGATTTGGATTTGATTCCATTACCGACCACCACCACTAACGCCATCATCCCTTTTAGCTGATGCCATACAATGCTGATTTGGATGTCATATCCGCCGAAAAAATCGGCAGGGTGACACGGTGGAGGGCGGGCTTGACCGCCTGGCGCTCGTGGAGCTGGCGAAAGTTGGGCACTGGACGGCTGTGGAACTCGCGCTGCTTGCGCTCCGCCTCGAGGCACTTGCGCAGCTGCTGCTTCTTCTTGCCCTCGTAGATGTCCTTGAAGCGGTAGACCCGGGGGGTGTGGCAGCCGGCCTTGGCCACCTCCTTCTCCTTGAAGGCCTGTGGCATGGGCTGATCCACACTGGCGTTGCCCCAATCGAATTTTATTTTCACATCAGACATTTTTACTTTTTTCACAACGATTTTACGGATGTGTTTGTGTTATATATGTATATATATATTTTAGCCTAGACCTTGCTCTCGGGTCCATCGGCCACTTGCTTGAACGCCAGGCGTATGCGGGACAGGTAGTGGGAGCAAATGTGTCCGTAGTTCTTGTTGTACCACTCAGGTGTTTTACTTCTGAAAGTAGGCAATTATTATTTGGGTATTTTCCAATGGAAAATATCTTAGAAAAGTTCCAAAGTAGCGTTTTTCTCCGATTTTTTTCAATGATGTAAAAACTTACTTGACATCCACTCTGGCCAAATGCATTACTCTAGATCTGCCACTGCCACAGGGCTCGATGAGATAGCGAGAGGCAAGGACCACGCCGCGCACAGCTCCATACAAGGGCTTGGCCTTGGCATTGTCAATGGAGGTCTCCACAATGACACAGGCACCACGTGGCAGATCCGTTTGCCAGGAACTGAAAAACATATATATATAGTATATTGGGGATATTTGGGGGTAGGGATTTCACAACTTACCGCAAGACACAAAAGTCGGTTGATAGCTGCCCATCGAGGGCGTATTGATAGATCTCCGTGCGATCGTCCAACTTCTTGACTGGCACTGCAGCAGATTTATGTCCCAGGAGGCGCGTTGCTTGATCACGTACTCGAGCACCTCTCGCGGTGGTCCCTCGATTTCCGTGGAACAACGCCACAGGCGCAGGGGATGGCCATCGCCCACCTTCTTGTAGGCGATGTCCACACTGCTGTCATTCGGGGAGTTGATGCTGAACCAGCCACGGGTTCTGTTTGGGAAAGGTTAAGTGTTTAGTTAAGGATTAGTGCCAGCTGGAGATGTGTTAGAGGTTTGCTCACTTCTCTCGACCCTCCTTGATGGTGGCGCTGGTGCACTCGTAGAGGTAGCCCCGCCAGTTGTGGAACTGCATGCCCTCACCGAGGGCCTCCAGGGGCACCGGCTTTGACTCCTCCATGTAGCTGAAGTTGCATTTGGCCAGCTTCTCCTTGCCGGCTGTGTAGATCTGCTTGTAGTGCTCGATCATGAAGGAGAGGCACTCGTGCGAGGCCTTCGCCTCGGCCAGCTCCTTCATGTCTGGCATGCCGGTGCCCTTGCCCTTGCGGCGGGGTGAGGCGGAGACCGAGGCCGATCCGGTGGAAATGGACGAGTGGAAGATGGACTGTCTTTTTCTTCCACCCCCAGTGCTGTTAGGACGCACAGATGTACCTGAATTTTGGTCTGCCGAGAAGCTATCCTATTCCCCGAGTGAATTTCCCCAAAGCTACAGGGCACTTTACAAATTCCCCCCTGCCAAAATCAGACTTGGGGTAGCGAGACAGAGCTGTCACACGGCCGAAAGCACAAGGCTGATCCAACCCGTAGCTTAGGTGCCACTACTGCCGCATGTCCTTCGCATGATACCTGCCAATACTTTTACCCTGTAAATCTTCTAGTTCATAGATAGAATTCCCTATCTTTTTCTGAACTCTCGCCTTCACAAATACCTTGCCAAGTTTTGCATTGTAACCAGCTGGGAAACTGCTTTGCTTAAAATTTCTCCTAAATACCTCTTGTCCAACTTTATACGACACTTCCCGAGATCTTTTATCATACTGCCGCTGATTTCGCTCATTTTGCTTTTGCATGACCTCGCTGGCCTTTTTCCGGATTACCTCCAGCGAATCTTCTTTCGTAAAACTTGCTGCCCTGTCTTCCAGCAATTTTAACGACCTCAGAAGCGAATAAGTTTCCCCGGATGTGATCATCTGCTGCCCAAACACCATATAGTAAGGAGTAGCCCCTATCCCCGAATGGATTGCCGATCTTAAGGCGCAGCAAATGCTGCTCAGATGCTCACCCCAATCCTTCTGATCCGGTCGAACATATGCTCTAATGGCAGCGATAACCGAGCGATTTACTCGCTCCGATGCATTTTCTTGCGGCGCATGCAGGGCCGTCAACGTATGCTTTACTCTGTGAGTTCTCAATAGATGTTGGAACGCGTCTGCTCTAAACTGGGAGATATTGTCTGAGAAAATGGTTTCCGGTACGCCAAACGTGTGGAACAGTTCCTCCTTGAGATATGTACCTTATTACCACCTCTGCTGTTAATTTCTTGACGGGCTTTAGAAAAACAAACTTCGAATAGTGATCTAGTACAATAAATATCCCAACATGTCCGCTTCGCGATCTTGGATATGGCCCCAGAAAGTCGATGCAGAGCCTTTGGAAAAACCTCTGTGATTCCGCCGGTATTCCAAAAGGAGGTCTTAATGTGGTGTTGGGTGGTTTTGTTGTTTTGCATTGACTGCAGGCATTTACATACATATGTGTGTCTTCACGTCATTCACCAGACCCGGCCAATAATAATAGCGCCTGAAACGCTCCAAAGTCTTATGCATCCCTCCATGGGAGGCCAAGGGCCATCAATTTGCAGTGGCTACGCAACGCCCGACGTCACGCTCAGACTGATTTTCTGTCTCTCTTGCACGCACTCTTTGTCGCGTCGCTTAATATTATCTCACAACTCACAACGCTCCCCCTCGTTTGTAATGTTTTTGAAAAAATTAATAAATAGCTTTAAAAACGTGTCCTGGAAACCACAAACTTTCTTGCTTTATTAACAATGAATCAATCTATGCACAAACAATTGTTTCATATAAATCGGTAAGTTGGTTAAAATGATATAGCGGTTTGACTGTGGAAAATTGTTGAACCTATTCAGTTGAGCGGCACTGTAAGTATACAATAAATATATAACACAAAACCCACCCTTTTCTGCTATCTTGCAAAAGCAGAGAGAGAGAGACAGAGAGACACCAGCTGCGGCTGCGCTGTCGGCTGACGTATTTTTGTTGTACTCAGAAGCAAGCGCATACAAAATCTCACACATGCAGCGACAGCCGATATATCTCTCTCGCTCTTGCAAGGCAGACCTGCGGCGGCGCGACTGCGCTACTTCGAAGTCATTTTCGCAAATGGCGGCGCTGCCAATTGCTATAAAAAGGCGAGCACAGTCGAAGCCACGCGACTTTATTTTTTTTTTTTTAACTGTAAACATCTACTCTTCTAAACCTAGTGCGCAGGGAGTCAGCACCGTGCGCACCATGGCACCCCAGAACCTCCGCAACCACACTTCTCGGAGCGTAATTGAACCTCCGCAACCACACTTCTTGGAGCGTTATTGAACCTCCGCAACCAAAATTCTTGGAGCGTAATTGAACCTCCGCAACCACACTTCTTGGAGCGTAATTGAACCTCCGCAACGAATATTCTTCTCGGGGCATGGCTTTTGATTATATTAGTCGGTTTAAATTGTTTAAAACTAAATTATTTAAAAGCTAATTTAAACTTCAATTAAATAAACCCTCGGCGGGGATGATGCAGGCACGAGTGCTGTCGGCCACCCCGACGGAGGGCAGGCCGTGCTCCTTGCACATGGCCAGGAGGTCCTTGTTGGTCCTTGTGTCTCCAGGTTCGAGAGCTCCGACATTTCCGCACAAAAACAAAACGGAAAACAGAAACAAAAATCTAGAGCTGACGACCGACTTCTCTGAAAACCTGAAAACCAAATAATGCTCCCAATCGCGTCTCGCCTGGAGTATTGTAATCTGAATATAGTATATTCGCATACATGGTGCTAGCTTATGGTGACTCTAAAAATCTGGCAGCACTGGTATCACCTCAGCCGACTGGATACCGACCGTCTTAGATACTTAAATCTGTTGCTTCTATAGAAAGTTCTAGCTCTGCATCTTCGTTAGTGGAAATCAAGATATCGTCATCAAAAGTTTTAGACTCTGATGCCGACTCACTTGACACATTATCTTTTATAATGTTAATTAACATAGTATCTTCATCGGGCGAACAGTTCCCAGATATTGTAGTGGAAGTTAGAACTTTCATAGAAAGCATTTTACTAATAATTACATTAAATTCATACATAGTTGGATTATTGTTGGTAACACCGCGAGATCTGATTAAATAAAATAAATTTTCTAATGGGTCTTGGTTTAATTTGGATGTAGCAATATAAACGAGGGGGAACGTTGTGAGTTGCTGCGGAGACCGCAACTCTACAGTTATACCCGATACTAAGTCAGTATGGCTCTCCTCCGGCAGACGCCGCTAATATTAAACGACACGACAAAGAGTGCGTGCGAGAGAGACAGAAAATCAGTCTGAGCGTGACGTCGGTCGCTGCGTAGCCAGTGCAAATTGATTTGTTTCTTTTGGGTATAAAAATGATCCGATCTGATCCAGATTCAGCAGTCTGATAGATGGTCAGTCTGGTCAGCAGTCTGATGGTCATTATCTATGATTCTGCGTTTTTAGTTTTCTCGAATCTGCAATATTGTGGATGCAACAGATTTTCGTCCTTTGTGGGGGCGGAAGGGGGTGGGGCGAAATTCTGAGATATACGTTTTATAGTGAGATCTAACAGAAGTGCGGATACCAAATTTGGTTACTCTAGCGTTAATAGTCTCTGAGATTTGTGGATTTTCGTCCTTTGCGGGGCCGGAAGGGGGTGTGGCGAAATTTTGATACAAAACGGTCAAGGTCCGATATCACAGGAGTGTGGATACCAAAATTGGTTGCCCTGGCTCTTATAGGTTCTGAGATCCTTGAACTCATATTTTGCAATTGGCAAAACCGACCATGAAACCTGTGTGTTAGAGAGAGACAGAGCGTGAAAGAATGAAATTGTTTTCTTGATTCTGGCTATAATAATTATACGATCTGGTTCAGATTTTGCACTCTAGAAGATATAGTCATCCTCTACGATTCTGCGTTTTTTGTTTTTATCGTATCTTTAAAAATGTGGATGCCACAGATTTTCGTTCTTTGTGGGGGCGGAAAAGGGCTGGGCGAAGTTTTGAAATATTTTTATAGCAGTGACATATCACAGAAGTCTGGATACAAAATATCGTTGCTCTAGCTCTTATAGTCTTTGAGTACTAGGCGCTGAAGGGGACGGACGGACGGACGGACGGACGGACGGACAGACGGACAGACAGACATGGCTCAATCGACTCGGCTATTGATGCTGATCAAGAATATATATACTTTATGGGGTCGGAAACGATTCCTTCTGGACGTTACACACATCCACTTTTACCACAAATCTAATATACCCCAATACTCATTTTGAGTATCGGGTATAATGATTTTGAGCAGCTGTTTTCACGTGTAATTTTATCGAGTTTAAATTGTCTGTGTGTATACCGGTCATCGTCCGGGTAATCGCTGGACTGAGGCGCAGGCTGCACCTCCAGAAACTGAACCCAAAAGACATGCGGCAGCAGGAGCAGCTCCTTCAGCACCTTGGTCCAGGTGGTCACATTCTCGACCGTCATGTCGAGATCACCGAACAGTGTTGGGGCCAATATAAGGGCCAGATTGTTGATAGACATCCTTAAATTCGGACTGTCAGCCACACGCTTCCAGTGCAGCATGAGGTAGGCGAGAGTGTCGCGATGGGCCTGCTGCAGCATATGCATTACGTGATAGACCTGCTCCTCCACTTCCGTGGGATTACTGTGGCTCGTGGCCCTCTTAAAGTCGCGCCTGTGGTAGATGGGTATCAAGGGATGCACCAGACGGCGGATGAACTCCTTGATGCAGCAGCACAGGGTGTTTGTGTCCTTGCTACCCAGATGCGGTGTCCACTTGCCACGCAGCAGCTTCTGCCGCAACTGCTTGCACTTCTCCCGCGTCGAGGACAGTCGATAGAGCCCCTCCTGCTGCAGCCCACGCTCCTCGATCTCCGTCACACAATGGACTATCAAAGACGGCACCATGGGCGCCACCGTGGGTGCATAATCACTGAGGCTCCCACGCTTATTGCTCATCTGCGGCTGTGGGATGCAGTTGACTGTCAGCTGGCGAGAGCAGCCGATGTGGCAGCGCAGCGGACAGGCCCGACAACGCAGGCAAGCCGTTCCAAAGCCAATCCTTTTCTCGCAGTGAACACAGTTGCCCACGTGGAAGTAATTGGACTTCACCTTGAAATTGTGCTCACGCAGTAGACCGGAGTGGGACTGGGAGCAGGTGGTATAGCAGTCGTCCAGGCCATCTCTGGACAGTCCATCGCCGGTACTCGGATTCATGTCAATGCCATTGTCCAGCGTCTCAATGGATTGAGATCTGTACATGCGAAAATGTTCGGTTAGATCATGGTAGGAGCTAAACTCCCTCAACAATCCCACTCTGCTCTGCATGGCTTGACGTTCAGACACCAAATGAAAAAGTCCAGCTGTTTGTTGTTTTTCAGTTGTGTTTCAGTCTCCGCCCATTTTCAGTATGTGGCATTGATTTTTGTGGCCCAGTCTATACGACTCCGAAAATTCGTGGAAGGCCCCCTTATAAGTCCTACATAGCGTTATTTGTCTGTTCTGCGTCCAAGGCGGTTCATTTAGAAATTGTCTCCGATTTGACGACTAATTCCTTCTTGTTGGCATTCCAAAGGTTCGTCGGTCGTCGAGGATGTCCGCAACGCGTGAACTGCGACAACGCGACAAATTTCGTCGGAGCAAGTCGCCACTTCAGCGAACTGCGGAGGAAGATAGAGGCGGAAGCGGACGCGATACGCGCATTTGCGTCAAGAAGCGGGTGCGAGTTTGCCTTCATACCGCCTCGAGCACCGCACATGGGCGGACTTTGGGAGGCCGGTGTGAAGTCTGCCAAGGGCCTACTCCTACGGGCAGTCGGAAGCGCTCTCCTCACCGCAGAGGAGCTGGAGACCGTGCTGGTCGGGATCGAGGCGGTACTCAACTCGCGCCCGCTAGGACCCCTAAGCCCAGACCCAAGCGACGGGCACCTGCTGACAGGCGGGCCGCTCATCGCACCCCCAGCACCCAGGACCCCGGACCAGGAGGGTCTGAACTGCTTAAAGCGATGGCGGCTTGTCTCGTCAGCCAGGCAAATGTTCTGGCAGCGATGGTCCCGGGAGTATGTGCTGGGATTGCAAATAAGATGCAAGTGGCACCAGGAGGAGCCAAACATAAAGGAAGGCGACCTCGTAATCGTCGCCGAGGACAACCTGCCCCCTCAACAGTGGCTCCTCGGAAGGGTGGTCGGAACAACCGCCGGGCAGGACGGAAGGGTCAGAGTGGTCGACCTAAGGACGAGCAGCGGAGCCACGTTCAGGAGGCCAATCCACAAATTGGCGCTTCTGCCAATGGTTTGAAGCCTTCCAGGCCTTCAACGGGGCCGGTGTAGCGCCATTTGGATAATAATAATTGTTATTAGGATAGTATTTCATGAAGTCTAGTGTAAGTTAGGATAGGGCAAAGCGGGAGCGCAATAAAAGCTCGCGCTCTCGCTCTTGGCGAATTCGCCCCGCTTTGCCACCGTAGGTAAGGTAGGCACAGAAGAAATTGTTTTAATATATGAAGTAAGTCGAGAAAAATCCATGAAATCGAACGCACGCACTCCTTTTTTTTCGTCGTATTAAAATACAAAATTGCAGTCACCCAAGTTGTTTCGGTATCGTTATTTAGAAAAACTATTCTAAAACAGGTGAAACTGAAAAATGCCGTTGTTTGATGGGCTTAGCGATTCCCGTATCTATCACATGGCTCAGAATCGATGTCTTACCGAGACCAGAAACAGCAAAGGAAGGAAACTGATCCACTATTGTTTTTAAAGCGAATTCTTGGGCAGGTGACAAGATGTGTTTATTCTAAAATGCCTCTATTCCTGCTATCTGTAACGGCAATGGTAATAGGTTAAAAAATCTATCCCCAAGTATAAGTCTTGACTTAGAGAGGGAATGATAAATAGTTCTATTTCAGAACGTTTTCTTGGACTTTTTCATTTGGTGTCCGAACGTCAAGCCATGCAGAGCAGAGTGGGATTGTTGAGGGAGTTTAGCTCCTACCATGATCTAACCGAACATTTTCGCATGTACAGATCTCAATCCATTGAGACGCTGGACAATGGCATTGACATGAATCCGAGTACCGGCGATGGACTGTCCAGAGATGGCCTGGACGACTGCTATACCACCTGCTCCCAGTCCCACTCCGGTCTACTGCGTGAGCACAATTTCAAAGTGAAGTCCAATTACTTCCACGTGGGCAACTGTGTTCACTGCGAGAAAAGGATTGGCTTTGGAACGGCTTGCCTGCGTTGTCGGGCCTGTCCGCTGCGCTGCCACATCGGCTGCTCTCGCCAGCTGACAGTCAACTGCATCCCACAGCCGCAGATGAGCAATAAGCGTGGGAGCCTCAGTGATTATGCACCCACGGTGGCGCCCATGGTGCCGGCTTTGATAGTCCATTGTGTGACGGAGATCGGGGAGCGTGGGCTGCTGCAGGAGGGGCTCTATCGACTGTCCTCGACGCGGGAGAAGTGCAAGCAGTTGCGGCAGAAGCTGCTGCGTGGCAAGTGGACACCGCATCTGGGTAGCAAGGACACAAACACCCTGTGCTGCTGCATCAAGGAGTTCCTCCGCCGTCTGGTGCATCCCTTGATACCCATCTACCACAGGCGCGACTTTGAGAGGGCCACGAGCCACAGTAATCCCACGGAAGTGGAGGAGCAGGTCTATCACGTAATGCATATGCTGCAGCAGGCCCATCGCGACACTCTCGCCTACCTCATGCTGCACTGGAAGCGTGTGGCTGACAGTCCGAATGTAAGGATGTCTATCAACAATCTGGCCCTTGTATTGGCCCCAACACTGTTCGGTGATCTCGACATGACGGTCTAGAATGTGACCACCTGGACCAAGGTGCTGAAGGAGCTGCTCCTGCTGCCGCATGTCTTTTGGGTTCAGTTTCTGGAGGTTCAGCCGCTGACTCAAGGCGGAGGTAAACGGCAACAACTGAAAAACAACAAACAGCTGGATTCAGAACGTTTTCTTGGACTTTTTCATTTGGTGTCCGAACGTCAAGCCATGCAGAGCAGAATGGGATTGTTGAGGGAGTTTAGCTCCTACCATGATCTAACCGAACATTTTCGCATGTACAGATCTCAATCCATTGAGACGCTGGACAATGGCATTGACATGAATCCGAGTACCGGCGATGGACTGTCCAGAGATGGCCTGGACGACTGCTATACCACCTGCTCCCAGTCCCACTCCGGTCTACTGCGTGAGCACAATTTCAAAGTGAAGTCCAATTACTTCCACGTGGGCAACTGTGTTCACTGCGAGAAAAGGATTGGCTTTGGAACGGCTTGCCTGCGTTGTCGGGCCTGTCCGCTGCGCTGCCACATCGGCTGCTCTCGCCAGCTGACAGTCAACTGCATCCCACAGCCGCAGATGAGCAATAAGCGTGGGAGCCTCAGTGATTATGCACCCACGGTGGCGCCCATGGTGCCGGCTTTGATAGTCCATTGTGTGACGGAGATCGGGGAGCGTGGGCTGCTGCAGGAGGGGCTCTATCGACTGTCCTCGACGCGGGAGAAGTGCAAGCAGTTGCGGCAGAAGCTGCTGCGTGGCAAGTGGACACCGCATCTGGGTAGCAAGGACACAAACACCCTGTGCTGCTGCATCAAGGAGTTCCTCCGCCGTCTGGTGCATCCCTTGATACCCATCTACCACAGGCGCGACTTTGAGAGGGCCACGAGCCACAGTAATCCCACGGAAGTGGAGGAGCAGGTCTATCACGTAATGCATATGCTGCAGCAGGACCATCGCGACACTCTCGCCTACCTTATGCTGCACTGGAAGCGTGTGGCTGACAGTCCGAATGTAAGGATGTCTATCAACAATCTGGCCCTTGTATTGGCCCCAACACTGTTCGGTGATCTCGACATGACGGTCTAGAATGTGACCACCTGGACCAAGGTGCTGAAGGAGCTGCTCCTGCTGCCGCATGTCTTTTGGGTTCAGTTTCTGGAGGTGCAGCCTGCGCCTCAGTCCAGCGATTACCCGGACGATGACCGGTATACACACAGACAATTTAAACTCGATAAAATTACACGTGAAAACAGCTGCTCAAAATCATTATACCCGATACTCAAAATGAGTATTGGGGTATATTAGATTTGTGGTAAAAGTGGATGTGTGTAACGTCCAGAAGGAATCGTTTCCGACCCCATAAAGTATATATATTCTTGATCAGCATCAATAGCCGAGTCGATTGAGCCATGTCTGTCTGTCCGTCTGTCCGTCCGTCCGTCTGTCCGTCTGTCCGTCCGTCCGTCTGTCCGTCCGTCCGTCCCCTTCAGCGCCTAGTGCTCAAAGACTATAAGAGCTAGAGCAACGATATTTTGTATCCAGACTTCTGTGATATGTCACTGCTATAAAAATATTTCAAAACTTCGCCCCGCCCTTTTCCGCCCCCACAAAGAACGAAAATCTGTGGCATCCACATTTTTAAAGATACGATAAAACCAAAAACGCAGAATCGTAGAGGATGACTATATCTTCTAGAGTGCAAAATCTGAACCAGATCGTATAATTATTATAGCCAGAATCAAGAAAACAATTTCATTCTTTCTCGCTCTGTCTCTCTCTAACACACAGGTTTCATGGTCGGTTTTGCCAATTGCAAAATATGAGTTCAAGGATCTCAGAACCTATAAGAGCCAGGGCAACCAATTTTGGTATTCTGTGATATCGGACCTTGACCGTTTTGTATCAAAATTTCGCCACACCCCCTTCCGCCCCCACAAAGGACGAAAATCTGTTGCATCCACAATATTGTAGATTCGAGAAAACTAAAAACTCAGAATCATAGATAATACCCATATCTATCAGACTGCTGAATCTGGATCAGATCGGATCATTTTTATACCCAAAAGAAACAAATCAATTTGCACTGGCTACGCAGCGCCCGACGTCACGCTCAGACTGATTTTCTGTCTCTCTCGCACGCACTCTTTGTCGTGTCGTTTAATATTAGCGGCGTCTGCCGGAGGAGAGCCATACTGACTTAGTATCGGGTATAACTGTAGAGTTGCGGTCTCCGCAGCAACTCACAACGTTCCCCCTCGTTTATATTGCTACATCCAAATTAAACCAAGACCCATTAGAAAATTTATTTTATTTAATCAGATCTCGCGGTGTTACCAACAATAATCCAACTATGTATGAATTTAATGTAATTATTAGTAAAATGCTTTCTATGAAAGTTCTAACTTCCACTACAATATCTGGGAACTGTTCGCCCGATGAAGATACTATGTTAATTAACATTATAAAAGATAATGTGTCAAGTGAGTCGGCATCAGAGTCTAAAACTTTTGATGACGATATCTTGATTTCCACTAACGAAGATGCAGAGCTAGAACTTTCTATAGAAGCAACAGATTTAAGTATCTAAGACGGTCGGTATCCAGTCGGCTGAGGTGATACCAGTGCTGCCAGATTTTTAGAGTCACCATAAGCTAGCACCATGTATGCGAATATACTATATTCAGATTACAATACTCCAGGCGAGACGCGATTGGGAGCATTATTTGGTTTTCAGGTTTTCAGAGAAGTCGGTCGTCAGCTCTAGATTTTTGTTTCTGTTTTCCGTTTTGTTTTTGTGCGGAAATGTCGGAGCTCTCGAACCTGGAGACACAAGGACCAACAAGGACCTCCTGGCCATGTGCAAGGAGCACGGCCTGCCCTCCGTCGGGGTGGCCGACAGCACTCGTGCCTGCATCATCCCCGCCGAGGGTTTATTTAATTGAAGTTTAAATTAGCTTTTAAATAATTTAGTTTTAAACAATTTGAACCGACTAATATAATCAAAAGCCATGCCCCCGAGAAGAATATTCGTTGCGGAGGTTCAATTACGCTCCAAGAAGTGTGGTTGCGGAGGTTCAATTACGCTCCAAGAATTTTGGTTGCGGAGGTTCAATAACGCTCCAAGAAGTGTGGTTGCGGAGGTTCAATTACGCTCCGAGAAGTGTGGTTGCGGAGGTTCTGGGGTGCCATGGTGCGCACGGTGCTGACTCCCTGCGCACTAGGTTTAGAAGAGTAGATGTTTACAGTTAAAAAAAATAAAATAAAGTCGCGTGGCTTCGACTGTGCTCGCCTTTTTATAGCAATTGGCAGCGCCGCCATTTGCGAAAATGACTTCGAAGTAGCGCAGTCGCGCCGCCGCAGGTCTGCCTTGCAAGAGCGAGAGAGATATATCGGCTGTCGCTGCATGTGTGAGATTTTGTATGTGCTTGCTTCTGAGTACAACAAAAATACGTCAGCCGACAGCGCAGCCGCAGCTGGTGTCTCTCTGTCTCTCTCTCTCTCTGCTTTTGCAAGATAGCAGAAAAGGGTGGGTTTTGTGTTATATATTTATTGTATACTTACAGTGCCGCTCAACTGAATAGGTTCAACAATTTTCCAAAGTCAAACCGCTATATCATTTTAACCAACTTACCGATTTATATGAAACAATTGTTTGTGCATAGATTGATTCATTGTTAATAAAGCAAGAAAGTTTGTGGTTTCCAGGACACGTTTTTAAAGCTATTTATTAATTTTTTCAAAAACATTACAAACGAGGGGGAGCGTTGTGAGTTGTGAGATAATATTAAGCGACGCGACAAAGAGTGCGTGCAAGAGGAACAGAAAATCAGTCTGAGCGTGACGTCGGGCGCTGCGTAGCCACTGAAAATTGATTTCTTGCTTTTGGCTACAAAAATGATCCGATCTGATCCAGATTCAGCAATCTGATAGATATGGTCATTATCTATGATTCTGCGTTTTTAGTTTTCTCGAATGTGCAATATTGTGGATGCAACAGATTTTCGTTTTTTGTGGGGGCGGAAGGGGGTGGGGCGAAATTCTGAGATATACGTTTTATAGTGAGATCTAACAGAAGTGCGAAAACAAAATTTGGTTACTCTAGCCTTAATAGTCTCTGAGATTTGTGGATGCCCCAGATTTTCGTCCTTTGCGGGGGCGGAAGGGGGTGCGGCGAAATTTGGACACAAAACGGTCAAGGTCCGATATCACAGGAGTGTGGATACCAAATTTGGTTGCTCTGGCTCTTATAGGTTCTGAGATCCTTGAACTCATATTTTGCAATTGACAAAACCGACCATGAAACCTGTGTGTTAGAGAGAGACAGAGCGAGAAAGAATGAAATTGTTTTCTTGATTCTGGCTATAATCATTATTCGATCTGGTTCAGATTTTGCACTGTAGAAGATATGGTCATCCTCACCGATTCTGCGTTTTTGGTTTTATCGTATCTTTAAAAATGTGGATGCCACAGATTTTCGTCCTTTGTGGGGGCGGAAGTGGGCGGGGCGAAGTTTTGAAATATTTTTGTAGCAGTGACATATCACAGAAGTCTGGATCCAAAACATCGTTGCTCTAGCTCTTATAGTCTTTGAGCACTAGGCGCTGAAGGGGACGGACGGACGGACGGACGGACGGACAGACGGACAGACAGACAGGGCTAAATCGACTCGGCTATTGATGCTGATCAAGAATTTATATACTTTATGGGGTCGGAAACGATTCCTTCTGGACGTTACACACATCCACTTTTACCACAAATCTAATATACCCCAATACTCATTTTGAGTATCGGGTATAAAAATAAAACCAAGTTTAAGCGCAGGGGAGTTAAGTTAAGGGAAATTGAAAATATTTGGAGAGGGTAAACTAAGTGCTAGTAATGTATTTAAATTTTAGCTATTAATGAATAAATTTATAATGTCTCCTTAAACGTTGATCTTGATTTCCGATACCCAGCCCCTGTAGTAGCGAGCCCTAAAGAAAAGGGGTCATAAAGAATAGAGGAAGATGGCAGATTATGACCAAGGAAGGGTGGGCGTGGTCCTTCATTCCAGCTGAGGACGACGTTTTGTTTTGTTTTGTTTTGTTTTGTTTCTCTCCGGTTCTGGAATTGTACTTGTACATGTCGTTAAGTTTCTTGCACGCTCTTTTAATATAAAAACAAATATCGTAGGTCTCAGAATAGACAAATAAAAAGAACACCACCCTTTTGCCGACGAGACAGTAGCCGGAATGATAGCGTGCTGGTCCACTACATATATCCACATTTTGTCTATTCTCTTTGTCGTTATTTAACCGTTGCAGGCGCATGGTTTTAAGTAGGGAAATGACGATCCGAAAGCAATAAAGACCCCAAATTCAACCCACCTGTTTCAGAACATTCTCCGGTAGGAATCACTCACCCCCTCTCCCTCTTTTCCCTTTTCCCTGGGGGCCCAGCGAAGTGGATGTGAGTCGTAGATCATGCGGCATCCGCAAAGCTGGGTTTTCTCTCCTACACCCTCGCCCTGGGGACCCAGCGGCGCAGATGTGAGTCGAGGATCATGCGGCAGCTGCTAAACTAAGCTCCCCTCTCCCAAACCCTTCCGATCCCCTTCCCCCGCCACGCAAGACACCCCGACGCACATTTCTGCAGCTCCCAAGCATGGGTTCACCCACGCCTCGTGGCCGCGCCAGGCCCGACCGTCCCACGATCAACCCCACGGGTGCGCTTTCGCCACGAGCGGCTCTCCCCTTAGGTCCTCACACAACCAATTTTGCTGTGGGGAAGGACCGGGCCCTGGACAGACTGAGCAGCTGAACCTCGGCCTGAGAACTTTCTTACAGCGGTCATATTCGGAAACCAATAATGATTCTTAATCTCGGTTACACATTTTTAAACTCCCAAGTGGCACAATTTTTCGTGAACAGTTCTTATTAAATTATTTTCCATTTCTGACGGAACATAAAGCAATTCGAAATCAGCATCTTTTCTATAAAAAATACCATCTTCTAATACAACATTTTTCACTGGTTCTCTTTCTAACTTATCCTTCAATTGAATTATAGTGCTATCTCTATTTTCTATATCTATAACTGAAACTATTTGATCCTTATTTTTATTGTTCCCCAACTGAAACTTTTGGGTCGTAACTGAATCCTGGACTTATTGTGTGGTGTCTACTTAGGCCATCGGCATGGGTCATGTATTTACCACTTCGATGATTTACTGTGCAGTCATAATTTTCAAGTTCAAGGGCCCATCTAGCAATTTTTGAATTTACAGTTTTCTTACGTAAGGTTAGAGTAAGGGCATTAAAATCGGTTATTATTCGGAACGGTATTCCTTCAAGGTAAATCTTAAATTTATTCAATGAGTAGATTATGGTTAGAGTTTCTAATTCATAACTATGATACCAACTTTCTGCTGGTGTTGTTGCTTAAGAAAAATATGAGATTGTATGAAATTTGTTATCATCCTGTTTTTGTAATAGAATTCTTCCAAACCCTTTGAAACTAGCGTCACAATGCAATTTTGTTTCCTTAGTCGGACTATACAGGGCTAGAACTGGTGCTGAGGCCAGTCTCTCACAGAGATAATTAAATATTGTCACACATTTGTCGTCTAGCTCAAATTTCCCTATAGTGCTTGCATTGGCTTGGCAACTTTCGAGTAACCCGGAATAAATCTCCTGAAATAAGCAAAGAGTCCTAAACATTTTTGCATATCTGCGGAATTAGTTGGTTTCGGAAGGTGCTTAATTGTCGTGATGTGATCATTATTTGGCTTAATTCCATCTATGCTTAATGTGAATCCCAAAAATTCTATACTAGTGTAACAAAACAGACACTTGCTTAACTTATTTTCTGATCTATATTCTGCTAGGAGACGTACTCAAGACAACAAAGTGTTCTATGGTTTTGGTTCCATTGCTGATTTGGTGTACTTTTTCTCCGGGCACGTCTTTATAGTGTGGCTGAGAGAGCCGCAACGGAAGCAGGACCCCTTCGCACGTTTGGGAGCCTTGCAATCTGAAGCGTAGTGTTCAAACAACGAACAATTGTAGCATCGCGTCTCACCATTCGATGTTAATGAAGATTGTGCTGAAGTTGAAGCTGAAGAGATAGTCGATGAGTTCCATTTTGGTTTGTTTTTTGCTCTTAAGTCCGCATATCGATGAGATAATTCCTTAAGCTCGTTGATAGTTTTCGCTCCATAGAGCAAGGCGATGGCTGGCGACGTGTCGCGGAAACCATCGATGATAAAGTGGACTGCTTCAATCTCACATACACTTTCACACAACGCCAACTCTTGCATCTGCAAAATGTACCCCATAACGGATGTTTTTGCCGGAATGTAGAAAGTTTTCTGAAGTTGCATCACTATACAGCGTCTTGGTCCCTCGGATTCGAGAATGGGACCATTGCACTGATCACTTCTTTGACGCTGGTGCTCTCCGCCATTAGTTTTGTGAGCAAAGCCCTTTTTTTTTGTAATATTCTAATGGCGGCAACCAACTCTTCTTCTTCTGGTATGCGTGCCTCGCCAACCACCGGCGCCAGCGTGTCGGCGTCGTTTTCCAAGTTGAGGTTGGGGTCGGCCGGAATGTCGTTGTCGGCCTCTTATCGCATAAGACCTATCCCAGTATAATATCGGGATCGGTTAGGGTTAATATCGGTGTTGCCTTACACACCCAAATCTCTCTGCGTATCTTCCTTTCATTTAATAATTTCTTCATTTGCACATTTTCGCACAGCAACAATTTACGCACGCGCGACGACAACATTTTGGTAACGCTTAAATAGAGAGAGGCTGTGGCTTTCAGCTTTCAGCAATCAGATCAGCCTACAATGTACGCACCTGCAAGCTGATTCTGCTTGAAAAAAGCTCTCAGATCAGCTGAGCTTTCAGCTCCGATTTCATCTACAGTGTGCGCGAGCCCTAAGTCTTCAAAGACTGCCATGAGTCAGATCAAGACATAGTAATAGCTAGCACCACTAACATCAAACAAAATCTGAGATAAACTGTTTATTGTAAACCTTCCACCTATCTTAAAAATTTCTAACAAGCAATTGACTACCTGTTAGAAAACCTTAACTCTTTCGAAAAGGTCAATATTGCAGTTGATTTCAGATTTCAGACCTTGATAAATACGTGTTACGGCCCACCAATTGATCGTAGTTTGACCTTCAAAGTGGAAGTGCGAGAATTTTTTCATAGGAGGTATTTTACTAAATAAATATAGAAAATAAATGTGCAAAGCTATGGTCGGACGGAAAGTTAGCCACACTTTTCGGGCAGAAAAGGGCAGGTTCGGAACCCTCCTTTCAAAGCTTTTGCAACACCGTAGACCTTAAGATTAAATGGAAAATGTTGTACAATTCGATAAGGGGACAAGAAATGTGAGGAGATTACCAAAAACTCGAACACTAGGGAAGCTTAGAGGTTCCTTACTAACCTGTAATGTGTCACACCGGGTCTAGCGTGGTGGTTGATGTCACGCGTTCCACAAACTAGTCAACTTTTTTAGCACTGGGGGCATCTTTCGGCTAGGGCTCATCGGATGGGGGGATCTTTTATTTGTTCTCGTTAAACACATATGTACAAGTGATTCTAAGTGCTAACCTGGCCGTTAGGTGATACAAAAATCAAGTCAATAGTGCCATATATGTGTGGAGAAATTGGCCGCTTAGCTTTAGCACCTATTTTTACGCGCATAGTTGTGTTGTTACTGCTTTTGCTCAAAACGTAACTGTAACCTTCTCACACGTATAGACAATACATCGATGTGTACCGTTTTGCATTGCACCGTCGCATCGCATGATCTTTCAATTCCTCTTTGCTTGACTTCCTTTCGTGAAGTTGATTTTAATAGAAAATTCTAGTCGCAACCACCCGCACGCATATCGCTGTACCGCCGCAGATCAACCCCCGCTATCTTTCTTTATTCTTTTTCTTCTTGACTTAATATTTTATTGCGTTGTTTTTCTGTATCGCACTATAACCGTTCCAGTGCTACACTGCACTTTCGAAGAGTTTTCGATATTTATTAATCAGGCGAGTGTTATCATTTTCTCTCGTCGTATGTAATTCCACCAAAAACTAACCCGGCACAATTAAGTTGCATTGATCGAATGATTTAGAGCTTGAGCATTGGGTTTTTCGCATCCATTATGTATCCACAAATAAATAAATATGGTCCGTCACAAAACTCAAAAACTGCCAATTGGATACTCAAGAGATTTTCCACTCTGATAAAGCTGTTCTCTATCTGGACTTCATAAAAGAACCTTCTGAGGCTAGAGATGTCGACGAAGCAATGTATACCATCAAGGAAAACAAAATACCTTTCTTTTCCTTGGGAGATCTTGAAGCGGGACTAGTTCGTAAGAGGAAAACAGGGGGAGGTTTCGACCATATCACTTATTTTGAGTGATATTCTGTATTCTGAGAGATTCTAAGTGCATTGAATACAAATACAAAGATAGAATTAGTTATGTTTTTCAATATTCAAGTGGCTATGTGTGATTTTCCAGTCGAGTGGTGCTCAATAAAAATCATACCAATTTTCTATGTTATTGATTAACAACAAATCAAAAAATAATTTAAAAGTGGTTTAAGCGGAAAAGCTTCTTTCAACCGTACAAGAAGTAATCGGAGAAAATGTATTTGTAATTATTATTTGTGACGGGTTCAATTTCAGACAAACCTTCAGCATTGAGATTAAAATATCATTTTATTTTTTTTTTAATCATATTTGAGTCTGGATTTCTTTTCAAAATGGCTTTAAATTTATTTTTTAAGTCCATTCCATATTTCCGCAATAATTCCCTCAATCGACGCTGTACATAAGTCCATTTTAAATTCATCGTTGGAGTAGTTGGAAAAGTTGCTAGACGTGTTGCTGGAAATAGGCGCATTTTCGTTGGATGTTTTGGACTGGACCTTCTGAGGACCTTCTTCCAACAACTTTAGCAATCTTTTACATTTCACAGAAGATGCCATTAACGGCTAAAATTGCATTGCAATTTTGTATAAATTATGTATAATTTGTCATCAATTTTGGTGAAATGCTTCCAGTAGAAGCTCATTGTTATTCTAAAATAAATAATTTTGCAGTAACAAACGAGGGGGAACGTTGTGAGCTGCTGCGGAGACCGCAACTCTACAGTTATACCCGATACTAAGTCAGTATGGCTCTCCTCCGGCAGACGCCGCTAATATTAAACGACACGACAAGGAGTGCGTGCGAGAGAGACAGAAAATCTGTCTGAGCGTGACGTCGGGGGCTGCGTAGCCAGTGCAAATTGATTTGTTCCTTTTGGCTATAAAAATGATCTGATCTGATCCAGATTCAGCAATCTGATAGATATGGTCATTATCTATGATTCTGCGTTTTTAGTTTTCTCGAATGTGCAATATTGTGGATGCAACAGATTTTCGTCCTTTGTGTGGGCGGAAGGGGGTGGGGCGAAATTCTGAGATATACGTTTTATAGTGAGATCTAACAGAAGTGCGGATACCAAATTTGGTTACTCTAGCCTTAATAGTCTCTGAGATTTGTGGGTGCCCCAGATTTTCGTCCTTTGCGGGGGCGGAAGGGGGTGTGGCGAAATTTGGACACGAAACGGTCAAGGTCCGATATCACAGGAGTGTGGATACCAAATTTGGTTGCTCTGGCTCTTATAGGTTCTGAGATCCTTGAACTCATATTTTGCAATTGACAAAACCGACCATGAAACCTGTGTGTTAGAGAGAGACAGAGCGAGAAAGAATGAAATTGTTTTCTTGATTCTGGCTATAATCATTATTCGATCTGGTTCAGATTTTGCACTGTAGAAGATATGGTCATCCTCACCGATTCTGCGTTTTTGGTTTTATCGTATCTTTAAAAATGTGGATGCCACAGATTTTCGTCCTTTGTGGGGGCGGAAGTGGGCGGGGCGAAGTTTTGAAATATTTTTGTAGCAGTGACATATCACAGAAGTCTGGATCCAAAACATCGTTGCTCTAGCTCTTATAGTCTTTGAGCATTAGGCGCTGAAGGGGACGGACGGACGGACGGACGGACGGACGGACGGACGGACGGACGGACGGACAGACGGACAGACAGACAGGCTCAATCGACTCGGCTATTGATGCTGATCAAGAATATATATACTTTATGGGGTCGGAAACGATTCCTTCTGGACGTTACACACATCCACTTTTACCACAAATCTAATATACCCCAATACTCATTTTGAGTATCGGGTATAAAAATCTCTCAAGAAGAGTTGGGAAAATAAACATATGTTATTTTTGCATGGCAAATTCAAAAACAGGAAACATTTGTATGTGCAATTCGTGGAAATTAAATAACTGCGGTAGCGGATTGCGTTTTTAAAAAGTTTTTATTTAACTTCTAAGTTTTACTGATATAGACTTAAGTTGAGGGTCACAAAGGAATCCGGAAAAAGGGTTTGCGCGATCTTAGTTTTTAGCTCGACTTTTCGGTTTCGCTTCTGGATCAAGACTGACTTGAACTTTTTGATCTTTGCATCGTCAATCCCTTTCGGGAATAGTTTTTTTATAAACATCCCGATTGATTTCGCCATCCCGAATACTGGATTTCGTCATCCAAAGATTGAGAACTGTAAAATGCTCAAAGTGCACAAGCTGTAGAAAGCCGGGTGTGGGCAAAGATTGTTTTTCCATTTGGGCGATTGTCAAAGATTGGGATTGTGGCGGGAGCCCAAGATTGAGATTGTATATCTTAAAAATCAATTAGGCGGAAGCCAAAGATTGAGCTTGTGGTGGGAGCAAAAGATTGGTTTTTATCAAGATATAAACAATCTCAATTAGGCGGAGGCCCAAGAGTGAAATTGTTTTCGTCTTAGAAAGCCAAAGATTGTTTACTCGAACTAATTGCTGCGAGAGCGCGCCCGTCTTTCGCTTCGACGATGCGCACACTCGCCCGCCAGCTATTCTAGTCTGGCGATCGTTTTATTAAGCACTTTCCATTACCTGTGTATCGGCAATTTGTGTGAAAGCTGAAGTTGCAACAATAATGTTCTTTTAAATTTTAGCGGGCAATTGACATTAACATAGTTCTAACAGACGTTTGACATGGAACATAGATTAACATCTGGCAGCCCTTATTTGTCATTCACAAGAATTGGCGTACATTAATAGAAACAGGTGGTCACAAGGAGATAAGTATTGAAAAATTGCAACATTAATGACATATTAATACTAATTTAATTATATTTATTTTCAATTTCAGGTACTGGAGCTGTGATGGATCATCGTCGTCGTCTGGAGCAGAGTGGATGGCACAATGCGCGACCGTTCAGCGCTGGATGTGCACGTGTGTGTGATGCAGCAGTACACGCATCTGCGGCATCGGAATTGGCTGAGGCTTGAACTTGGAGTTGACGTGCACGGTGATGGTAAATAGCGAGCGACTCTGGTCCGGCGCCCACGTTGCTTCTGCCTGGAGATCTGGAGATTGGCACTGGTCCGGCCAACCGAGATGCGTCGACCAAAGGAATTGGCTGAGGACGAACGTGATTTGGCTGCATCCGAGTGGCTGCTGGTCCTGCCACCCAGGATGCACTGTCGATGTAGATGGAGATGGCGCGCTGGCCAGAGTCGTCTGAATTGGCTGGCCTCGTCGTTGGATAGCTGCTGCTGTTTTGTGATGATGGCGTGACGTCACGGCCATCGGTTGACGGCAGCGTAATCGGAGGGGCCTCCAGATTGGGCCCAACTTGCAACAAAATGTTGCGGTTGGTGGCGAGGCAGCTTCTGGAGAGGTTGATCTGTGTGTGTAGTGGCAGGTAAGTGTGATTAGTGAGAGTATTGGCTATTTTGGGTTGATGCGTGAATTGATGTTTTTCTTCTTTTAGCGGCAGCCTGTGGACTGGATGTTGTTGGCGACGGCGATAGGGCCTTCAAATTTCGCCCATTTGGCAGGAATTGGATGGCGAAATTGACGTGGCAGCTGCTGGAGAGGCAGCTCTGTCGGAGGCGTGGCAGGTACGTATGTTTTTTGTGTGTTTGGACCATTTTGTGTTGATGTGTGTATTGACGTCATTTTTGGTTTGTTTACAGTGGCTGCTCTGGACATGTGCGGTGGATTGTCAGGAGCGTCGTCAATAAATCCTAAAATGTCGTCCAATTGGCATCAAATGTGTGGTGTTGATGACGGGGCAGCTGCTGGAGGGGCTGATCTGTCGGAGGCGTGGCAGGTACTTGTGATTATTGTGAGTTTTGTCCATATTTTGTTGGTATGCGAATTGACGTAATTTTTGTTCATTTCAGTGGCTGCTCTGGACCTGTGCGGTGAATTGTCAAAGGAGTCGTCAATATATTCTAAGAATGTCGTCAAATTAGCACCAAATGTTTGGTCTATTTGTCGTGGCAACTGCTGGTGGGGCAGCTCTGTCGATGGCGTGTCAGGTGAGTACGTATTGGTCATTTTTCGTGGTTATGTGAGTTAATGTTTTCCATCTGTTTTTTTAGTGGCTGCCTCAGGACCGACTTTTGGGCTCATCAATAGACGTTGTCAGAGTAGAAGCTACCGTAGACGTCCATGATCTCCTCCGCTATCTCGTCGTCAAATGAATCGTGGTCCGTCCACAGGTCGTCGCCATCGTCGCTGAGTGCTTCGCAGTCCATATCAGAGTCCTCCGATACGGCTGCGGCGTCAGGTTGTGTATTGGCGGCGGGTCTTGGTGGTGTTGGTGCTGTGGCTGTGATTCTTTTGCTGGCGCGGCACCTGTGGCACCTTTGCGGGTGTGCTCAGGAGAGCCTCGATGTCGGTGACGGGCACTATGGTGTCCATACTGAAGCTGCCCAGGATGTCGGTGACGGTGAGTACGGATGCAGCGGCGTCAACTGGTGCTGGGGGAGCAGTTTGGCGCTCTCCGCGGGCCGTTGAAGACATGCTTTTGGCCAGTTCCTCCGGCTGTAGCTTCTGGCCTGTAGCGGACTGGCCGGTCTTCGTGGCGTCGGCATCAGCATTGTCAGTCTTTTGTGTTTGTTGCGCCATGCGATTGATCTTCGAAAGCAGTCCTTTGTTGAGGGGCAACAGGCGGTCGCTGTGCGGCTTGGAGGTGGACGAGTAGCTGCGCGGTCGCATCCGCTGGTATTCCTCCATGTGGGTGTAGCGCGGCATGCTAGAAGAGTGTTGCTTATTGCTGCAACCAATGCTGGAGCCCGCGCCCGGCTCCTGTTCATTGTAGCGGTCGCGATTGGAGCGCTTGCGCTTTCCGCAGAAAAAGAAATTCGACCGATTGCCGGCGTCCGCCTTTATTAGGCGCTTGCGAACCGTCCCCGTCGAGGCCAATGCCAAGCCGCTGCATGCGCCGCCCAACATTCCCGGCTGCAGGGGTAACTCCGTGAAGCTGTGCGGAGAGGCGGCTGGGTGCGTGTCCTTGCTGAACTCAAACTCCATGGACATGCGCTTTATTTTTCGTTTGCGTCGCGAATTGGGTTTGTAGAAACTATGGAGGGAGGGAGGGAGGGAGGAAGGGTATTCGATTAGCTTACTATTTTTAGTAGCTCCCCTTCGTCGAAGGCTTACCGGGCTGGACTGAAGTTCGTCTCGTTGAGCGAGTCCGACTCGAGCGCCCCCACGCCCATGCGTACGGCGGCCGCGGCGTTCAGGGTCTTGCATGGCAGTGGGAGGCGTAGCGGGAGCATAGCCCCTGCCTTGTCATCCGAGTCGCTGGCCGCCAGCTTAAGGTCCAGTCCGTCTGCGTTAGCAGATGTTGTGCATGCCCGTGACCGTGTCCGTGGCTATGTCCATGCCCATGTCCATGTCCGTGGGCATTCGGTGTGTCCGTGGGGCTGCTCGACGAGTCCTCTGTGGGTTGAGGGGCACAAGCTGCGGAGCAGAGATAGGTGTGGCTTCAACTGGAGCACCATGCGTGTGCACTACTTACGCAAATTACCCGTTGATCGGGTTCTGCGACGTGAACCCCACCTACCAACGCCGCACGCCCTGTCCATGAGCGCGGTCTCCTCCAGGGCCAGCGTCAAGTCGTGCGAGAATTGATCCATTTGCGCCGTCTGCAGTTGAGCCTGCACGCCTTGGTTTCCCGTATTCAATTGTGTTTCATTTATATATTATTGCACGTGCGCGGATACAATAAAAATGCAAACCTTTGGCCCAGCAGCTCTCTAAATGCAACATGCATGTTAATTAACAGTCGCTGTTAACTATGCGATAGCCGAATTAAATTTACTTATGCCATCCCTGGCGAACACTAAATGGGATAGTCGCTATCGATATTACTATTTCTTGCGATCGATATCTGATTGTTATCGGATTTCAGATTGGGTGTTTGCTTTGCCGAAATATTATTCTGTTTTAATACATATTTAATAGATCTATGCTTAATTTATCTTGCCAAAATAGTTTCTGGTGCAATAACAGCACATATTGTGCAAATTTTAATTTTATTTCTTTCAATTCTTATTTTATTTTATTCGGTTTGAGATAGGCGTGGCGACGGCCGACGCGGTTAATATCTCCCCCCGAACTCCTCTACTCTTACAAGTAAGTTCCCAGCACTCCCGACGCTCACTGCTCGTTCTGCAGCATTGTTGCGTACCCAAAACTCAGGTGTCGCTGGGCAACATCCCCTGTATAACGGCTGATCTTGTTTTTATATATTTTTTCGATCGATTGTGTTAACTCCTCCTTCACTTAAGTGGAAGACGTCCTCGGATTCCTTTAAGCCGTCAATTAGCACTTGGAGGCCACGTTGGCGTCTGTTTCTCGGAGCCAATCCAGATATTATCGGTCTTCTTACGAGTCCTGATTCCAGTTGGTCGATGTGTCGTAAGTTTCCATACTTAACCTTTATAAGTACGGCAAGCTCGGTACGTCTTCATGGTTTGTTATGTCGAGGAATGTGGATACTGTTGATCCTGGAGACTTCCTCGCGTAGTTCTGTTTATCGATTGTCTCCACTATGTCGTTTATGATGATTATGCCATCATCGATGCGTGTTACAGGTTCGAGATGGCTGGGCCGCGTTGGACAGTGCGCGATGACACCGGAGTGTAGTTGCTGCGCACAAGTTGTGTAGGGAAGTTTTTTACAGAATGTTGTTGTAAGAGTGGTAGCGCGGTTTCCGATAGCTGTAACATGGTTACCACCGTCGGCAATTTTTCGTCTTCGGCGAAGTTAATTGTGATGCCGTTGTGCTCAACAGGGTGATTACAGATTAATCTTACAGAATATTTTTTTTTTTTTTTTTTTTTTTTTTTTTTTTTGCAAACTAGGTAAGGCTTAGGAAAGAATTCATTATTAAATAAAACTTTGATTTTAGCTTCCTCTATTAAATCAGTAATAGTTAAATTCGTAGAGTGTTCATTAATTATTCTTCTCAAATCGTGAGAGTCTAATACGGAAGGGTTAACAATTCCTATATTTGCAAGTGTAACTGATAACATTAATGCTTTTAATTCTGAAATAATTATTCTGTTTCTTGAAAGTAATGTCTCATTTGCGATTGTAGAAATTGGTTTCTTAACTCTTCTGTATCCTCTATTATTGTTGTATATTGAATAGTGAAGAGGAATATGAACTCATTATGAACTGATGTCTATCTTAAATTGTCCTTGTGGACCACCCTTCCTTTTATTAGGACCGTTGTCCCCAAGTCTGCCTCGATTTTATTTTCGGTGTACAAAGGTGTCAGTTTGTTTCCTAATCGTTTGTTTGCTTTTACAAGGACTGTGTCACCTACTTGAAAATGTCTATCATGTCTTACTTCATTCAGTTTTTTCATTTGGAGTTGTTGTGCTTTATGAACTCTATTCCTGATTTCCACCTCAAGTTCAGGGGAGGACGAGTGAATTACATCGACCGGACGTTTCTTCGTTACGGAGTGAACTGTGTTATTGTATTCAATAGTTGCTTGAAGTATCGTTTCCACAGTATTTGTAAGCTTCCTTTGGGCTGTTAAACATCTCGCAATGTCATTAAGGGTGCTATGGAATCTTTCGACTTGTCCATTGGAAGTACTATGAAGGGGTGGAGCATTTATAATTTGAATGTTATATTGGTTACTTAATAATGATTTTATTGTCTCGGACTTTATGGAAGGTTCGTTATCGCAATAGATCGTCTTGGTGTTCCGGTAAAACTTGATAAGTTGTAAAATTGCTGATTGTATGTCAACTATTGTTCTTGAAGCGATGGGTTGGACAACTGCAAATTTTGAAAGCTTGTCTATGCATGTGAGGAAATATTTTTTATCGGTTGAATATACGTCGATATGTAGCATTTCGCCCACATACGAGGGTATGGGTGTTTCCCCAAGTATTTGTTTTTGTGGGTGTCGGTTGTACTTGGCCGTTTGACAAATTTTGCAATTTGCAACAACCTCGACTGCTAATTTGGTCATTTTCGGGAAAAAATAGTCTTGTAAAATTTGTTTTACATTCTCCTGTGCCGCCCTATGGGCTCTATTGTGTTCTGTAATAACTATTTCTTTTTGTTCGTTCTTGTCCAAAATGTCATTTACTATATGTTTTGTGTATCGGAATATTGTTGTTGGAAATGTTTCTATTAATTTATGTTGAATGAATGCTAATATGGGTAATTCGCAGTGGATTGCATTTACGACATCTTTTTGACAGCGTCACTTATTTTTTTAATTAACGAGTCCCTACTTGAGAAATATATTGTATGTCGGATCTTTTCACCGAACAAAATGGTTGTGCGATTTGAAGCTACTTCATGTTCCTCTATTATAATTTGGTTTCGAAAACAGTTGATTGGTTTGTCTGTTGATTCTATAGTGTATGTAAGTGATATTTCGCTGTGTATTGTGGCCCTGTCTGACTGTGCATCATCTTCTAAGGTATGGATGTTGTGTCGTGATAGTGCGTCAGCGACGAAGTTTTCTTTTCCTGGCTTGTAGAAGATATTTGCATTGTACTCGTCTATGAGAGCTTTCCAACGTCTTATTTTTGCGTTTGGGTTGCGATCAGAAACTGCAAACGTTAGAGGCTGATGGTCTGTAAAAATATTTAAATTTTTTACTCCGTATAGATAGTTTCTGAGGTTTTTCAAAGCCCAAACTATAGCGAGCAGCTCTCTTTCGTTTGTTGCAAAGTTAAGTTCCCTATCATTTAGTGTCCTTGATATCATGGTAATAATATCCCGTCTTGTGATAAGACGGCTCCCAGACCGAAGGACGAAGCATCTTTTGGGATATAGTCTCAGGGACCTGTATTTCCTCGACATTTGTGAAATTTATGTTTGCACATTTTAAAAATTGGATTGTTTCGGAACCGAAGTTTGTTATTAATTTCTTATTCTTTAAGTCCAGTAGAACGTCACTCTGTTTTAATAGGTCAAGTCCAATTATACCGTCAAATGTCGTGAGGTTTGGTAGTAAAAAAAATGTTGAGTTGGTATTGAAATGGTGCATTATACATTTTTTGTCTATGCCACTATAGCCATGGATTGACTTCACTCGGAAGGGTTTATTTACTAGGGTAATATGTTTTAGTTCTTTTAATGGTTTTATGTAGTTTTTTGAAGCTCCTGTATCTATGAGTAATTTGATTGTTCTCCCTGCTACTGTCCTTTCTATGAACGGAAGCAAGGAGTTATGTCTAAAAAATTAATCTGGTCATAATCTGAAAGGTCGTTTTCTATGCCATCAACTTCGGCGTTTGCTATAGTTTGGTAATCCTGTTCTTCCTGATCGAGTAGGGTATCTTCTGCTTCTACGTGGTTAATTCTTTGTTGTTTCGGTCCCGTAAAACGTGCGCTACTATTGTTCGGTCGCTTGTTTGTTTGTCCCTGGTTGTTGTAGTCCGATTGGTTGTTTTGTTGCTGACTTTGCCACTGGTTTTGTCTCTGAGGCGCGCTATTTTGTTGATACTGAGTAGTCTGCCTAAAACGTGAGGATGTGTCCACGTCCATTGGTTGGACCTGTTCTGATTTTGGTAAAAATTCTTGTTTCCTATACTGTGGGAGTTTCCCTAGTTGTCTTTGCCTTGTGTCCGTCATTAAATTCTCTCTGCCATGCTGTCTTTGTTCAGTTCTCTGAGCTTTTTCTTCTATGCTACGGGCGTAGTTTGAAGCGAACATATATCGATCATGATTAGCCTCAACTTCTTGAGCCAATGCCAAAGCAGAGGGTAGATCTTTTGGTCTTGCCGAGAATAGAACATCACTTAAAGTCTTCTTGGTTCCTGAGATGAACACTCGTAGAGCGTCCGCTCTGTATTTCTCATTCAATGAAGAAGCTACAGTGGTTTCGTTAGTCATAATTGTTTTGTTTATAAGGAGGGTCAGTTTCTTTTCTACTTCGTCATAGTACTGTAATAATGTCAAATTTCCCTGCCGGAGCGTTGACATCTCTTGTTCAATTAAGTATATTGGTCGTTTGTCTGCGTACGTAAAGTCTAGTCGATCTATAATGGCTTTAAAATTAAGGGGAGTGTCGAAAGAAGAGAGTACCATATCAGCTGAGTTCTTAACTTTGTTTCTCAGTATTCCTAAAGCTTGATAATGTTTTGAGCTACCGTCAAATTTCTCATAAACTTTGTATGCGGTATGCGCAGCCTTCCTCCATGAGACATAGGTTTCATTCTTTCCCTCAAAGTCGGGCAGGGATTTCATCATATCAAGAGTCTCATTACAGACAACGTCTGTTCTTATCTCTGCATCCTTGTACGCCACCACTTGAGGAGCGTTAATTTGTACACTATTTAAGCTCTCCTGAATACCCTGTAGTTTTGAAGTGAAGCTCTGTTCCTGTACGGCTAGTGCGCTTGAAACCGCGGCCTCTATCATGAGTCTGAGCTGCTCGTTTGATATATTCATTTCTAAATTTATGTTCTCTATTACGTCTTCCTGATAATTTGTTCCTTTTAGTTTCTGAAATTCTTTTACCAAATCTTGTACTTCCTTATCACTCATAACCTAAACAAAAAATGCACCTGTTTTTATTTATTTCACTATCAATCAACTTGCAAGACTAAATTGTGTTTTATGTGGGGTTTTGAGTTTTTTTTTTTTTTTAATGAACACTACTCACATGCTCTTTGTCATAAACTATGTTAGTATAACTGCTTCTTGATGTCTTCTTGTTGGTAGGTGTATGGTGTACGGTTTATGGTGTATGGTGTACAATTTATGGTGTATGGTAGTATGGTGTCTTCTTTGTCTTCCAGATGCTGCTGGATTTGTTTTTTTTTTTATGTTCAATTGCGTGTATTGGTTTTTTATTTTTGCCGCTGGTTCAGGTTTTGCCGTGGGTTCGAATTAGTTGGGCGCCAATTTTAATTTTATTTCTTTCAATTCTTATTTTATTTTATTCGGTTTGAGATAGGCGTGGCGACGGCCGACGCGGTTAATTTCTCCCCCCGAACTCCTCTACTCTTACAAGTAAGTTCCCAGCACTCCCGACGCTCACTGCTCGTTCTGCAACATTGTTGCGTACCCAAAACTCCGGTGTCGCTGGGCAACATCCCCTGTATAACGGCTGATCTTGTTTTTATATATTTTTTCGATCGATTGTGTTAACTTGCACACGGGCGCGCCTTGCAGGCACCTAGAGATGAGTGAGTGGACCAAACTGGAAAATCGCCTGATATGCAGATTAAAAACAAATTTGTATTTTTTGTCTAATTGCAAATGTGTTCAAGTATTTATTTAATGCGTTATAATTTTTTCAGACTTCTTTTACTAGAAGAACCTATGATATGAATCAGAGCTGTCCCTCTGCTGGGAGAGAACGCTGAGATCTTTGTCCACTATGTCTAGCTTTTGCTCCAGTTGCCGCTTCAGGTTGCGCACACGAAGCGTAAACGTAGAGAGGGGCAAGCGATTCCACTCGGCGATTAGCAGGCTTCGACGGATCCGGGCTTTTTCGATCAAGGCTGTCCGCTGGGCCTCTGAAAGATGAATTCGATGTTCCTGCTCCGGCTGCGACTGCTGCTTTTCTTCTGTCTCTAATTTCTTATCCGACTCGTGCTCTGCTTCTGAAGGAAGACCAGCGGCAGAAGGCGGCCCACTGATTTTGGAGACCTGGGAGCGTGCGCTGAGGGGATCCTCCTGATAGACGTCTGTGATTTCCGGTATGGCCACCTGGCGTACCTGCGGCGCACTCGTCCGAGACGAGCGACTTGAGCTAATGGATGAACTGTCCCCACCATTGTCGCGGGGAGTCCGGCACATCTGATTTATTGTCCAGCTGTCATCCATCTGGTCCAGTTCGGAGCCGGGCACAGTGACGGCAACGCCGCCTAACAGCCGGTGCAGTGTGTACAGATTACCGGACTGGTAGGCATCGCGTTGCTCGGCCACTCTGCCCAGTTCGAAGTTGGATGTGGTGCGTCGCAGACTCCCACCGGCGATGTGTTTCAGGCCCAGAGGTGGGCTGCACTCGTCGCCCTCACTCTGCGTGGCTCTCGACTGCCCGTGCTCGGAACACTTGAGCAGCGCCGCGCTGAGAAACATCTCGTCGCATATGTCGTCTGTCTGGATCTGTTTCTCCGAAGAGGCGTTGGAGGAGGCTGTGGATCTGCGAGGACGCGCCGTCCGCTTGGACCGCTGGAGCACTGGACCTGCGGGACTCGAGCGCCTGGCCAGCGAAGCAGCTGTGGGCATCTCGTAGTTGTGGTACTTCAAAGGTTGTCTGACAGACGACTGATCCACGCGGACGGCCAGTGGGTAGCGCACCATCAGTCGGTTCTCGAGAAGGAAGTTTCGCTCGGTCCGGCACTGCTTCAGAAGCATGTTGCGAGGTCTAGAGGATGCGGCGAATGGTACAAACGCGTGTGAAAACTAAACAAGCAAAAAAAAAACGAAAAATAGCAACGTATGGATATGTGTATTGCCTACAAAACTGAACCTTCAACTGGAATATGCTACAAAATCAAACACGACAGCCGTTCGTCCAAGGCTGACTCCGTTGGCTGTTTAGCGTTTTGTAAATGCCAATTGGATGCCCTCACGGGTCTTGAGCACCATCTGGGCCTGCAGCGTCAGCTCAGGTTGTCCCGGACGTAACTCCAACTGGAAGGCTCTCGCTATTCGAGCCGTGAGCAGTTTCATCAGAAGAAGCGCGTAACGACGCCCGATGCAGACGTGGGGACCGCCCGAGAATGGGATGTAGCTGAAGGGCACCTCCGTCTGCAGCTCCGTCTCCTGCATCCAGCGCTCCGGCTTGAAGACGTATGGATCGGGAAAGTAGCTAGCATCGTGGGCCAGGCCGTACATGTTGATCCAGAGAGTAACCCCAGCGCAGTACGTACGCCCCCCGATGACGGTGGAGCGTGTGGTCTGGCGTCCGGTAGTGGGCACGATCGTGTACAGACGCAGCACCTCCTTGAGCAGGGAATCCAGATATGGAAGCTCATTGAGAGTATCCAGATCGGTTGACAAACCTGGCGGCAGCTGCCGCAACTCCTCCTGCAATCTGTCCTGTGCCTCTGGATTCATGGCCAGCGCATACAGGACAAAGGACATGGCCGCCGTGGTTGTGTCCACCCCCTGCAATTGGGACAGGATTATCAGATGGAAGCCCGTGAAGATGGAGCTGCCTTAACCTACCGCAAATACAAAAGTGTTGATCTCGTCGCGTATCTCTTTTCGACTCAAGGGCTCACCGTCGACCTTGGCCAAAAGGAGCGTGTCCAGCAGGTTGAGCGTCTTGCGGGGCTCATTCCCTTGTTGCTGGAGCTGTGCGGAGCGCCGATCAATCAACGAATCCATCAGCGTGTGGATAACCTGAAGCTGCTCGCTCAGCTCTCGCCACAGCCGGGTTTGCTTAAAGACCCAGTCGGAGGCCAGCAGGGGATTAATCATGCGCTTGAACAGCAGTTGGCTGCTGCGGTGGAAGGCTTTGATGATGGGAGAGTGCGCCACAGACTGCGTCTCCAGCTGCTCGCCCATGGAGGTGTCTAAGGAAGTATGACTCGGGATGCTTTCACAACGGGGCAGAAAATACTTACCCACGATAGCGTCCAGCAGACAGGCAAAAAGTGGATCTGTGACCTCGAGGAAGGAGCCGCGGGTCTCCTCGAGCCGCTGGATCAAACGATCCGCATGCTTGGCCACACTGGGGGCAAAGCTTCGAAGAAGGATCGGCCGAAAGGCGGGCGTGAGGAGCCGACGCTGTTGCGTCCAGTGGGAGCCATGGCTTATTAGAAGACCGTTACCGATGAGCGGCTCCAGCTGGAGGAAGGTCTTGGCCTTGCGCAGGGTGGGATCGTGTAGCGCCTCGCGCGTCTCCTCTGCTGTGTGCAGGAACACCCACAGCTGCGGCCCCAGCCACAAACGGTAGGTTGCGCCAAAGCGGTCGCGTAGCTCTGTAAATACCAGAAAGATGACTGCAGACCCACAGCTGACGATGAGACCTTTTTCCGTGTCTAAGCTCGGTTGCTATTTGTACTCACACTCGGGCCGCAACTTGCCCACCATTTGGGCGTTGCCCAGCAGCGGAAAAGCCCAAGGTCCGGGCAGGCTGCTGCCCAGGCGCAGCAACGCCCACTTCTGAAGGAGCAGTAGCAGTCCCAGGCCCGCCAACAGCAGCACCCAACAAGGCATATTGGTTAGTTGATACAATCAACTTGTAAGACGAAGCGATGTGTAATCTCAGACCGCCTCGAGCTGACTGCCGACTATACCGGAATAGAATCGAGGGGAACCTCGATCAACAATCAATTACCGATAATCGTCTGCCAGCATTCAATTGGCAATCTAGGTAACATAGGCCCCATATGTATGTAATTTATACTACGTATGTCTCGGCGCTGCTTTACCTCCCAACAGAAAAATAGCAGAAAGAGATAATATTACCAGACATGTACATATGTACATACATATATGCATGTATGTGTGTAGTATTGCATTTAGCTTTATTCGGATTAATAAGTTCATATGTATGTGTCTATCTTATATTGGTTTTTGTCTGGCTTTTTCAATAAAAACATTCCAATATCTAATCGGGCTAGCGACTACGGCAAAAAATGCACTTCTGCACCCAGTTGCTTAGTTAATCTTTCTGCTAATCAGCTCTCAAATTCTCAATTAGCCTTTAACACCTAGTTCTCAGACTACTCTACCTTTGTTTTGTTCGATTTTCTGAATATGTATTTTAACCCTGTTCTGCCAATCGTGTGCACCATCACCAATAGTAACAACCAGATCGAAACCAAATGCAGGCGTTTGACCAAACTTTCAAATAACCCATTTTGCAGTAAAATTCCGTTAATCGAAATACGCCCGCTTTTTTTTACGAAAAAAAGCCACAAGTTGGTATTTTTAACAGTTTTTAACGTTAAAATGGATCATGGAAAGGAAGGTAACGTGATTTGGAGGCTTGGTCAAACTGCCCTTTTCCGTTTATTCATCGATTTTTACAAACGATACCTTAAACAACGCCAAATTAATTTACCTATCAAAGAACAAAAATAAAGTCCAAGATATAACTTTTGTCAAAATTTTGGCTGTGTGTTAAAAATGTTAAAAGCCTGCTTTGTATTTTGAGAGAAAAATTCCGGGCTTACCACGAGAATTATGTACTTTAAAATGTGCTCCCCGTCATATAATGAAACAAATTGTAGAGCCAGGCGAATATGTTCATTACGGTGATAAAGACTCTAACTGATTTCCTTACGAATATTATGCATTTATCTTCCAATAAAGGTTTAAATATTAATGTAGACGGTCTTCGGCAGTATAAAAGTTCTCAAATGCAAACATGGCCCATTCTGATGAACTTCAATGCCAAAAAGCCAGTTTTAGTAGCTAGGTAGGTAATTTGTAGGTAATTCAAAGCCATGTGATCCCAATGTTTATTTATAAGAATTTGTTTGCGAGTTGGACAAATTAATTAGAGATGGAACGGTATTTCAAAATAGGTGTTTCGTCTAATTTTCAAAAATCGTCTTCAACCTGAACACCACAACATACAAGGCAAACCTATTCTTAAATACTGCCAATTGATACATTAAATCAGCTTCCCTTGGGCTACATGCACTTAGTTTGTCTTGGCGTGATGAAATCGGTCCTAGTGGCTTTCGTAAGAGATTCTTTGAATCGGGACTCCATAGGACGAAAATATGGGGCATCCACAAATCTCAGAGACTAACCAGAGACTAGAGTAACCAACTTTGGTATCCGCACTCCTGTTAAATCTCACTATAAAACGTATATCACATAAATGTTCGATCGCTTGCTAAACAAAAGGTAAAATTGGCAACGCAGTTGTTTTCAAATACAACCGCCAGCTCTATCAGACGCTGGTTTTCGTTGGGGTATGATGTCGAGAATGCATGCGAAACTGCGGATCTCTTTAAAATTCTTAATGATTGGTTCGACGTTTTTAATTAAAAACTGTCCACTTCAAGTTCCATTGAATCAACTCAGGCTTATGGAAAACAACTTGAACTCCATCAAGAAATTTTGGAAAAAATGTCTGAGATGATGCGCGCTGAAATATGTGGCAAATCCCATAAGCTCCCCTTCCAAAAAGGTATTCTTTTAAATAACGCATCGCTTAATGGTCTATATAGCTGATCCATATATTAACAAGTCGTCTTAACCAAGACATTGCGGAAAATTTTGTTGGTGGCATGCGGTCGAGGGGTGGACAGTTTGACCATCCGACTCCACTTCAATTTAAGTATATATTAAGAAAATATATAACAGGTATGGCAAAATTTAAACAATCAACAAATAATTAATTTTAATAATAATAATTGTCAAATGTTTAGCTTTATATTTCAGAAAAGTTTTGATCGTAATTGTTGGTAGTTATGTTCTGTGTTCTGTGCTTTATGTTTTGTTTTTCTTTAATTATTATCATTTATTAATAATCCTTATATTTTATTCAGCCAAGAATACAGAAATTCTATCAAATAATGGAAATGTTGAAAATGACAATTCCGATAGTTGGTTAAACTTAGATTTTTATTCTCAAAGTACGGAAAATAAAGATAATGAGCCTGAAGATTTTGAATTCGAAATCGTTAACAACATACCAACACATAACAACATGGATGAGTTGACGGAGGATTCCATCGAATACTTAGTAGGTTATGTTATTAAAAAGTTGGGACTTTCTAATGAGTTTTCAGAAAGTTCGACATTCACCTACGTGGATGAGGTTTCGTATGGCGGACTAATAAAACCGTTTGAAGAATTTAAAAATAAAATCAAAGAACTAGAATTAATATTTATACATAATGTAAAAGAACATTTCAATTTAACCACAAATGGCAAGGCAAAATTATTAATGGCTGCACAAAATGTAAATATTAACATAGACGTAAAATCATTTTATTTTAAAATTACAATTTATTTTAGAATTAAGAACCTTAACAAAAAAATATCCGGCAAAATCAGAAGCAACGTTTTCTTGCAAATGCAAAATTATTAAAAATAAAACTATAAAAAAAACTTCACCTCTTTGATTTATAAAAGGAAATTTTAAACCCCACGGTCCTGTTAAGGGTTAATCAACATCAACATATGCCGTCTCATTCACACTCACTGTACTATGTGCCTTTCACTCGCACTTATTGCTAGCATACGTTAAGGGACTGACTTGCCGACGAGACCACCTTGTATAATTGCATCATGGCCTTCGTGTGCCTTCGGTCCGGCAAGCCTTCTTCGGCTGTGTGTTCACGTGTCGACAGATGACGTGTCGACAGATTAGTGGTCGAGAAGTCATTCGTGTTTTTCTTTTGTGTCCAGCATTAGAAACAAGTGCATTTACTGTTATTTTCGTCGAACTGTGCAGTGCAAAGTTACAATATCGACAATCTCTTACGCATTTACTAGAAATTTCTACCAATAGGTAAGTACATTATTAATAAAGAAAATGTCTTCCAAAAGAAAAAGCCGAACATATATCGGAGAGGCTTGATATGTGCAAAGAGCTACTGGAGATTTTGAGGTTAAATTGAATTATAGGCAACATATTTCAGAACCCGAACACCAATAAAATGCATTAATTTGCGAAAGTAATGCATTCCAGTTTACTAGAAATGCGTTTGATAAGTTTATAAGGAGCTCCAGGCGACAGATTATAAGCGATGATGTGGCGAACTTTTTCTCCTGGCGTGGGACAGACTCCAAAAAGTGTGTAAGAGGACTTCGAACCACTTTAGCTCTAAGAAGTAAGTTTTACTATTTTAGCTTGTGTAATTCCCCAATTTTTAATATATTTTATATTGTCTAAGGTGCATTTAAACAGAAGTTTGCGCTCGAGGATCAGGACTTTGACCATACAACTCAAAAATATTTTCAGTATGCTCAGGAACGGAAGGCCAGATTGGAAAAAAGTGATGCGAAAAAACTTAAATTGTAGTACATAATACATATATGTACATATATCCTCAATATTCATACTAAATTCATTTCATATTAAAAATATTTTTTATTTCGGAACAAAATGGAACTCTCGCAAAAACTATTTCTTGCGAGCCTTTTGCGATATCATGTATGAGCCTTTTGCGATTTCGTTTGCGAGCCTTTTGCGATATTATTCATGAGTCTTTTTATACCCGATACTCAAAATGAGTATTGGGGTATATTAGATTTGTGGTAAAAGTGGATGTGTGTAACGTCCAGAAGGAATCGTTTCCGACCCAATAAAGTATATATATTCTTGATCAGCATCAATAGCCGAGTCGATTGAGCCATGTCTGTCTGTCCGTCTGTCCGTCCGTCCGTCCGTCCGTCTGTCCGTCCGCTTCAGCGCCTAGTGCTCAAAGACTATAAGAGCTAGAGCAACGATGTTTTGGATCCAGACTTCTGTGATATGTCACTGCTACAAAAATATTTCAAAACTTCGCCCCGCCCACTTCCGCCCCCACAAAGGACGAAAATCTGTGGCATCCACAATTTTAAAGATATGAGAAAACCAAAAACGTAGGATTGTAGAGAATGACCATATCTTTAAGACTGCGGAATCTGAATTGGATCGTATTATTATTATAGCCAGCATCAAGAAAACAATTTCATTTTTTCTCGCCCTGTCTCTCTCTAACACACACGTAGCATAGCCGGCTTTGCTTAGAGTAAAACATTAGCGCCTAGATCTCAGAGACTACAAAAGCTAGAGCAACCAAATTTGGTATCCACACTCCTAATATATCGGACCGAGACGAGTTTGTTTCGAAATTTCGCCACACCCCCTTCCGCCCCGCAAAGGACGAAAATCTGGGGATATTCAAAAATCTCAGAGACTATTAAGGCTAGAGTAACCAAATTTGGTATCCGCACTTCTGTTAGATCTTACTATAAAACGTGTATCTCAAAATTTCGCCCCACCCCCTTCCGCCCACACAAAGGACGAAAATCTGTTGCATCCACAATATTGCACATTCGAGAAAACTAAAAACGCAGAATCATAGATAATGACCATATCTATCAGATTGCTGAATCTGGATCAGATCAGATCATTTTTATAGCCAATAGGAACAAATCAATTTGCAGTGGCTACGCAGCGCCCGACGTCACGCTCAGACTGATTTTCTGTCTCTCTCGCACGCACTCTTTGTCGGGTCGTTTAAGATTAGCGGCGTCTGCCGGAGGAGAGCCATACTGACTTAGTATCGGGTATAACCGTAGAGTTGCGGTGTCCGCAGCAACTCACAACGTTCCCCCTCGTTTGATACTGCTAAGGGCTCAAAAAAAAAATATTTGTTTTGATATTATTTTATATCAAAAACGACTCCCAAACGATATCGCAAAAGGCTCGCAAATGATATCGCAAAAGGCTCGCAAACGATTCCTCTGCGAGTTATCATAAATGATACTTTCACTGCCACAAACTGAACGACACAAGTATCATATTTGTATCATATGCGGGTCCGAATGCGAGCGTTTTGTCGGGTTAAGTCTCGCATTTGATTCGTATGCGATATCATTTCTGATCGTTTGGTTTGCTGGGTTATAGCACATTTGATTCACAGACCTTGATGTATGAAGTTTTTATACCCGATACTCAAAATGAGTATTGGGGTATATTAGATTTGTGGTAAAAGTGGATGTGTGTAACGTCCAGAAGGAATCGTTTCCGACCCCATAAAGTATATATATTCTTGATCAGCATCAATAGCCGAGTCGATTGAGCCATGTCTGTCTGTCCGTCTGTCCGTCCGTCCGTCTGTCCGTCTGTCCGTCCCCTTCAGCGCCTAGTGCTCAAAGACTATAAGAGCGAGAGCAACGATATTTTGGATCCAGACTTCTGTGATATGTCACTGCTACAAGAATATTTCAAAACTTTGCCCCGCCCATTTCCGCCCCCACAAAGGGCGAAAATCTGTGGCATCCACAATTTCGACGATACGAGAAAACTAAAAACGCAGAATCGTAGAAGATGACTATATCTTCTAGAGTGCAAAATCTGAACCAGATCGTATAATTATTATAGCCAGAATCAAGAAAACAATTTAATTTTTTCTCGCCCTGTCTCTCTCTAACACACACGTAGCATAGCCGGCTTTGCTTAGAGTAAAACATTAGCGCCTAGATCTCAGAGACTATAAAAGCTAGAGCAACCAAATTTGGTATCCACACTCCTAATATATCGGACCGAGACGAGTTTGTTTCAAAATTTCGCCACACCCCCTTCCGCCCCCGCAAAGGATGAAAATCTGGGGATATTCACAAATCTCAGAGACTATTAAGGCTAGAGTAACCAAATTTGGTATCCGCACTCCTGTTAGATCTCACTATAAAATGTATATCTCAAAATTTCGCCCCACCCCCTACCGCCCCCACAAAAGACGAAAATCTGTTGCATCCACAATATTGAGGATACGAGAAAACTAAAAACGCAGAATCATAGATAATGATCATATATATCAGATTGCTGTATCTGGATCAGATCAGATCATTTTTATAGCCAAAAGGAACATATCAATTTCAATTTCACGCTCAGACTGATTTTCTGTCTCTCTCGCACGCACTCCTTGTCGTGTCGTTTAATATTAGCGGCGTCTGCCGGAGGAGAGCCATACTGACTTAGTATCGGGTATAACTGTAGAGTTGCGGTGTCCGCAGCAACTCACAACGTTCCCCCTCGTTTGATACTGCTAAGGGCTCAAAAAAAAAATATTTGTTTTGATATTATTTTATATCAAAAACGACTCCCAAACGATATCGCAAAAGGCTCGCAAATGATATCGCAAAAGGCTCGCAAACGATTCCTCTGCGAGTTATCATAAATGATACTTTCACTGCCACAAACTGAACGACACAAGTATCATATTTGTATCATATGCGGGTCCGAATGCGAGCGTTTTGTCGGGTTAAGTCTCGCATTTGACTCGTATGCGATATCATTTGTGATCGTTTGGTTTGCTGGGTTATAGCACATTTGATTCACAGACCTTGATGTATGAAGTTTTTGGTCATGTCGTTGGAGAGGACAGCAATGTAATTCCAAACTTCGTGGCATGCCGAAATTGTTTTACGATTTTCAAATTTACTGGTGCCACGTCCAATTTGGTCCGGCATAAGTGCTATAAGGCTGTTGGAATACGCCTATTCAACTTTCAAATAATAACATTAAATACTACTAACTAATACTATTGATATATTAAGTATTATTATGTTAAGTTAGTCTGGTCACAGTTGAAGTGGACACTACTTCCTCTTTCCTTTCTGCTCTCGAATCGAATGTACATATGTGGTACCGGTGTTACAGTCAAAATATAATCAAAGAATATATAAATAATCAATGAACAAAAAAAACAAATAAAAAAGTTTTTTTTAAATTTAATATCATAACTAGTTAACCAATAAAGGATACCAAATCTGAAGAAAACGATAACGTTTATGAAGGTAGATGCCGAAACGAAATTATTAGTGACAAAGGTCGTGACGAAGTGGGTCGTTCAAAATTGTCGACCATTTAGTATTATCAGTTGCCCTTGATATTTTAAGTCGTTTTGGACCAAACGTAAACATTAGCAGCCTGCTACCTCATCCAACAACGAGATCGCGTAACGACACAGACTTATACAATAAGGAACTTCAAGCTGTCACAGAAGAAATAGCCTTAATGAAAGGCAATGACTACACTATCACGTCAGACGCATGGACAGATACCTTTTCGCAGACGTCCTATTTAGTCCTTCACACTATATATTTAAAGGAAGCATGAAAACCCGTCTGTTGGAAATGATCTGCATTAAAGGTGAATCTGCAACAAGTTCGTGTTTATACCCTTACAGAGGGTATTAAATTGTTATCGAAATGTGAAGCAAATGAGGACAACAATTTTTCTTTCTTACTTTTATTTATTTGCAGGCACATTAATTCGCACTAAGGTGGAACAATGTTTGAATTCTTTTGGGTTAGATTTAAACGACGCCATTATTGTTACAGACAGTGGATCAAACATGATATCTGCATTTAAGGAATCAGCTCAGATTCATTGTATAAATCATTTGTTAAACAATGTTGTTGAAAAAGCATTCAGAGCAGTTCCAGAATTGGTTCAAATCGAAAAAAATACGCAAAACTGGCTATATATTTCAAGAGGTCCGGACAGAACGTAAAATTCAGGTTTAGTCGTGTGTCAGACGAGATGGAATAAAATTACGATACGATAGAGCACAAATTTTAAATAAAAAAACATAAATTAATCGTTAAGATGGGTTGAATTATAGCGACATTACTGCAGTCACAAATTTACTCTCCAAAATCGAGGAAATTTTAAAATTCTTGTTGAAAAATGCAGAAGTAAATCCATCGATCTGGCTACTCTTTTCTATCCATGTATGATGCCATAATTTGTTTTTCTGAGAATGGCAAAAACACAGACACCAACTCATATACATTCAGCGTCATGTTGAAACGGAGAAGTCTCAACCCAGCAAACCAACTAACGTGCCTTTTGCGAGAGTTCCGCAAAATGCTCGCAAACGAGCTCGCAAGCGAGCTTGTGTACGAGCGATATGGTTTTGTGTCGCAAAACGCTCGCAAACGAGCTCGCAAGCGAGCCAAAAATGAGCTCTACTTCTTGTGTCGCAAAACGCTCGCAAACGAGCTCGCGAGCGGGAGTTTTGCAATAGGAAAGTGCGCTTCGACTGTGCTGCCGGTCGAAAGCCAAAAAAAAGCAAGGCTTCGTGTGCCTTCGGTCCGGCAATTCTCCTTCGGCTTTGTGTTCACGTCTCGACAGATGACGTGTCGACAGATTAGTGGTCGAAAAGTCATTCGTGTTTTTCTTTTTTTACATGTGTCGAGCATTAGAAACAAGTGCAAATAAAGCGTGCGTTCCTTGCGCCGTCATTTCAATTATTTTCGTCGAACTGTGCAGTGCTAAGTTAAAAATCTCTACCATCTATTACGCATTTAAAAGAAATTTCTGCCAATCGGTAAGTACATTATTAATAAAATAAATAAAATGTCTTACAAAGAAAAAGCCGAACATATATCGAACATGTAATTCCCCAATTTTTAATATATTTTATATTTTCTACAGATGCATTTAAACAGAAGTTTGCGCTCGACGATCAGGATTTCGACCATACAACTCAAAAATATTTCCAGTATGCTCAGGAACGGAAGGCCAGATTGGAAAAAAGTGATGCAAAAAAACTTAAGTTGTAGTACATAGTTCATACATATTACATATATACATTAAATTCATTTCATATTACAATTTAAAAATATTTTTTATTACGGAACAAAATGGGAACGGGTCAAAAAAAAACTCTCGCAAAAACTATTTCTTGCGAGCCTTTTGCGACATCGTTTGCGAGCCTTTTGCGATATCATTTATGATAGCTCGCAAAGGAATCATTTGTGAGCCTTTTGCGATATCATTTATGAGTCTTTTTTGATACTGCTATGGGCTCGAAAAAAATATTTATTTTGATATTATTTTATATTAAAAACGACTCATAAATGATATCGCAAAAGGCTCACAAATGATATCGCAAAAGGCTCATAAATGATATCGCAAAAGGCTCGCAAACGATTCCTTTGCGAGCTATCATAAATGATACTTTCACTGCCACAAACTGAACGACACAAGTATCATATTTCTATCATATGCGGGTCCGAATGCGAGCGTTTTGTCGGGTTAAGTCTCGCATTTGACTCGTATGCGATATCATTTGTGAGCGTTTGGTTTGCTGGGAAGCTGCAAGAGTGTATTGGTGTGCGCTGTACTGTACAAGAGGCTGCGTGCCTTGTATATGTATATTTTTCAATAGTTCTTGAAGTCGGAAAAATATTCGACTATGCGACTATGCATTCATGCTTTTCAAAAGTTCATCAAAGACTCTATTTCAGACAAAGATATTGAACAAAAATTGGTCAAGAACTGGTCCTTGAGCATGCATAGCGACTCAGTACTCTTTTAAAGTACTCAAAGAATTATAAATGAATTGCGTTACTTTTATGCCTTCTAACAAATCAATTGATACAAGTGGATAGAACTCTCACTATTGAAGAGTGTAAAAATATGATGCGATCGTTTTTCGCTGATGACAAGGAAAACATACCCCTGTCGGCGATTCGTTCAAATAAATGCGAGGAGTTTTTAGCTGATTTTATCGAACCACCTTCAGGACAGTCAGACGAAGAAGTCTTGACAAGGGAAATAGTGGCGTAATCCAATATACGAGTATACCTATGAAAGACGACTTCAATGTTTTGCACTGGTGGAATGAAAACCAATCGCAGCTCCGAATATTATATAAATAAATCTGCAAAATATTTGCAACACCAGATGCTCAGCTTCCTCCGAAAGAGTGTTTTCCCTAGCAAGGAACTTAATTTGTGAAAAAAGAAACTCCATTTCAGGCAACGTCGACATGGACAGAACTTTCTCTAAAAATATCCCTAAAATCTCCCGAGAGAACTACCCCCAGAACTTTCCTTCAGTTGCAACATATTAGTTCTGGTTACTGCAGTAACCGATTACTGGCCGATTTTCTGGCCTCGTATTTGTCGGAAACCGAGCATCCCACAACTTCGATTCATGGCGATCGACTACAGAGTCAGCGCGAACAGGCTCTGCGCGACTTTAAGACTGGCAAGATGAAAGTGCTCATCGGTTGCTTCTCGTGGTCTAGATATTAAGAACGTCAAGCATGTCGTTAACTACGATATGCCCAAGACCATTGATGACTATGTTCATCGTATTGGACGCACCGGGCGTGTATGAAATTATGGTCGGGCCACTTCGTTCTTTGATCCCGAGCAGGATTCGGGCGTGGCCACAGATCTGGTGAAAATTCTTGAGGGATCTGAGCAGGTAGTGCCCGATTTTCTACGCGTTTTGAGTGGTGTCGGTGGCCATGGCGGTTGCGGGGCCCAGTTTGGTGGCTATGATGTTCGCGGAAGTGGAAATGTCATCCAGGAAGCTTCAACTGTAGAAGATGAACAGGAATGGGACTAGGTCGCTCTGACTAAAAAAAAACCATTGACTAAAATAAGGCTTATATATAGAAGTAATATATATGTACATATATATATATATATGAAGCCTTTATAAACATTAATTGCCCTGCATAAGTTGGCATATTTTCAAATAAAAGAATAATTCATATATGATCAATAAAGATAGAAACATACCACGTCAATAATCGAAGGCGAGGGACTCCAAGAAGGAGGACAAAGCTGGCAAGAAAAAGGAGAATGTTTCAGAGACAACTCCAAAAAAGTTCAAAACCGAACATAGGACCTCAGAGTAAGGTAGGCAGCCGCGATACGATGACACCGAAATTGACGCAGGATTTGACCAAAGCTGACGAGAAAAAGAATGATCCAGGGATACCGTCAACCCAAGCTGACGTGACAATAAAAAGAAAGGTTCAACGGTTAACGAGGACATGGCAAATCTCCTGATCAGTGATTTGTTTGTGATGCGGGACCGCAGCCGCAAACCGTAGGAGGCATTCCACCGCAACTCGCATGAGTACCAATACGCGAGGGAGTGGCTTAATAAACTGACAAATATGAAGTGCGACACGGTGTCCAAGGCGCGCATGCGCAACGCAAGAAGCGCCTCAACGGGATTTTTAAGCAGATACCCCAGAAAACTGGAGGATGGACTTTTCGGACACCACGAATCATGCGTCGAGGCTATAGTTTGGCCTCGAGGCCATGGGACTGAAGACTGGTGCTCCGAGTGTGGCACAGAAAGTGTGCCGATGATGCTGGCAGACCCGAAGGTTGGACAAATTTGCGAAAAAAGTCCCAAAATGAACTAAGCGCACGTCTTTTATAGGCTGCAATGTCGCAGTAGCCATTCTGCTGCGTCGCTGCGACTGCGCATTCGTCTTATTTACTGGCGACAATGAAGACTTCGGGTCTGGCGTTCGGGTACTGACGCGTCATCATGAGCCACACGAAGAGAGAACATTTTTGCACACAATATATTGTGAACGTTAACGTTCCCCCTCGTTTTTTTTTGTCATGCAGCTACCATACATTGACACACAAAAAAATTGGGTTTTTTCTAGTCTAGTCTAGTCTAGTCCGAAAACTCTCTCTTCGGGTCTTGTTTTACGCTCAGCACAATAGAGAGCGCTTCCCGCTTCTACTTTGATTTTTAAAAGTGCAAGTGCATTTTTAAATTTGTATACCCGATACTCAAAATGAGTATTGGGGTATATTAGATTTGTGGTAAAAGTGGATGTGTGTAACGTCCAGAAGGAATCGTTTCCGACCCCATAAAGTACATATATTCTTGATCAGCATCCATAGCCGAGTCGATTGAGCCCTGTCTGTCTGTCCGTCTGTCCGTCCCTATCAGCGCCTAGTGCTCAGGACTATAAGAGCTAGAGCAACGACGTTATATATCCGGACTTCTGTGATATGTCACTGCTACAAGTATATTTCAAAACTTTGCCCCGCCCATTTCCGCCCCCGCAAAGGACGAAAATATGGGGCATCCACAAATCTCAGAGACTAACCAGAGACTAGAGTAACCAACTTTGGTATCCGCACTCCTGTTAAATCTCACTATAAAACGTATATCTCAGAATTTCGCCCCACCCCCTTCCGCCCACACAAAGGACGAAAATCTGTTGCATCCACAATATTGCACACTCGAGAAAACTAAAAACGCAGAATCATAGATAATGACCATATCTATCATATTGCTGAATCTGGATCAGATCGGATCATTTTTGTAGCCAAAGCAAGAAATCAATTTTCTGTGGCTACGCAGCGCCCGACGTTACGCTCAGACTGATTTTCTGTCTCTCTCGCACGCACTCTTTGTCGTGTGGTTCAATATTAGCGGCGTCTGCCGCAGGAGAGCCAAACTGACTTAGTATCGGGTATAACTGTAGAGTTGCGGTGTCCGCAGCAACTCACAACGTTCCCCCTCGTTTGTAATGTTTTTGAAAAAATTAATAAATAGCTTTAAAAACGTGTCCTGTAAACCACAAACTTTCTTGCTTTATTAACAATGAATCAATCTATGCACAAACAATTGTTTCATATAAATCGGTAAGTTGGTTAAAATGATATAGCGGTTTGACTTTGGAAAATTGTTGAACCTATTCAGTTGAGCGGCACTGTAAGTATACAATAAATATATAACACAAAACCCACCCTTTTCTGCTATCTTGCAAAAGCAGAGAGAGAGAGACAGAGAGACACCAGCTGCGGCTGCACTGTCGGCTGACGTATTTTTGTTGTACTCAGAAGCAAGCGCATACAAAATCTCACACATGCAGCGACAGCCGATATATCTCTCTCGCTCTTGCAAGGCAGACCTGCGGCGGCGCGACTGCGCTACTTCGAAGTCATTTTCGCAAATGGCGGCGCTGCCAATTGCTATAAAAAGGCGAGCACAGTCGAAGCCACGCGACTTTATTTTTTTTTTTTTAACTGTAAACATCTACTCTTCTAAACCTAGTGCGCAGGGAGTCAGCACCGTGCGCACCATGGCACCCCAGAACCTCCGCAACCACACTTCTCGGAGCGTAATTGAACCTCCGCAACCACACTTCTTGGAGCGTTATTGAACCTCCGCAACCAAAATTCTTGGAGCGTAATTGAACCTCCGCAACCACACTTCTTGGAGCGTAATTGAACCTCCGCAACGAATATTCTTCTCGGGGCATGGCTTTTGATTATATTAGTCGGTTTAAATTGTTTAAAACTAAATTATTTAAAAGCTAATTTAAACTTCAATTAAATAAACCCTCGGCGGGTATGATGCAGGCACGAGTGCTGTCGGCCACCCCGACGGAGGGCAGGCCGTGCTCCTTGCACATGGCCAGGAGGTCCTTGTTGGTCCTTGTGTCTCCAGGTTCGAGAGCTCCGACATTTCCGCACAAAAACAAAACGGAAAACAGAAACAAAAATCTAGAGCTGACGACCGACTTCTCTGAAAACCTGAAAACCAAATAATGCTCCGAATCGCGTCTCGCCTGGAGTATTGTAATCTGAATATAGTATATTCGCATACATGGTGCTAGCTTATGGTGACTCTAAAAATCTGGCAGCACTGGTATCACCTCAGCCGACTGGATACCGACCGTCTTAGATACTTAAATCTGTTGCTTCTATAGAAAGTTCTAGCTCTGCATCTTCGTTAGTGGAAATCAAGATATCGTCATCAAAAGTTTTAGACTCTGATGCCGACTCACTTGACACATTATCTTTTATAATGTTAATTAACATAGTATCTTCATCGGGCGAACAGTTCCCAGATATTGTAGTGGAAGTTAGAACTTTCATAGAAAGCATTTTACTAATAATTACATTAAATTCATACATAGTTGGATTATTGTTGGTAACACCGCGAGATCTGATTAAATAAAATAAATTTTCTAATGGGTCTTGGTTTAATTTGGATGTAGCAATATAAACGAGGGGGAACGTTGTGAGTTGCTGCGGAGACCGCAACTCTACAGTTATACCCGATACTAAGTCAGTATGGCTCTCCTCCGGCAGACGCCGCTAATCTTAAACGACACGACAAAGAGTGCGTGCGAGAGAGACAGAAAATCAGTCTGAGCGTGACGTCGGGCGCTGCGTAGCCACTGCAAATTGATTTGTTCCTATTGGCTATAAAAATGATCTGATCTGATCCAGATTCAGCAATCTGATAGATATGGTCATTATCTATGATTCTGCGTTTTTAGTTTTCTCGAATGTGCAATACTGTGGATGCAACAGATTTTCGTCCTTTGTGTGGGCGGAAGGGGGTGGGGCGAAATTTTGAGATACACGTTTTATAGTAAGATCTAACAGGAGTGCGGATACCAAATTTGGTTACTCTAGCCTTAATAGTCTCTGAGATTTTTGAATATCCCCAGATTTTCGTCCTTTGCGGGGGCGGAAGGGGGTGTGGCGAAATTTTGAAACAAACTCGTCTCGGTCCGATATATTAGGAGTGTGGATACCAAATTTGGTTGCTCTAGCTTTTGTAGTCTCCGAGATCTAGGCGCTAATGTTTTACTCTAAGCAAAGCCGCCTATGCTACGTGTGTGTTAGAGAGAGACAGGGCGAGAAAAAATGAAATTGTTTTCTTGATGCTGGCTATAATAATAATACGATCCAATTCAGATTCCGCAGTCTTAAAGATATGGTCATTCTCTACAACTCTACGTTTTTGGTTTTCTCATATCTTTAAAATTGTGGATGCCACAGATTTTCGTCCTTTGTGGGGGCGGAAGTGGGCGGGGCGAAGTTTTGAAATATTTTTGTAGCAGTGACATATCACAGAAGTCTGGATCCAAAACATCGTTGCTCTAGCTCTTATAGTCTTTGAGCACTAGGCGCTGAAGGGGAAGGACAGACGGACAGACGGACGGACGGACAGACAGACAGGGCTCAATCGACTCGGCTATTGATGCTGATCAAGAATATATATACTTTATGGGGTCGGAAACGATTCCTTCTGGACGTTACACACATCCACTTTTACCACAAATCTAATATACCCCAATACTCATTTTGAGTATCGGGTATAATAAATTTCAGTTAACAATCAAGTGCAACGAAAAGCCATGGCCCTGTATTGCTGGGGCGACGCCTCACACGGTCAATTGGGACTTGGTGGCATCGAGAATGACCAGGTGAGTCTTGTGCACAAGCACACAAGGAATGGAATACATTTGGATACCCCACTAACAAACTGTCGGGCTTGATTTTCTTGTTTTGTTCGTCTGCAGATCCTTGTACCTAGTCAGATAGAGTTTAAGCCCGATTCGCCGGTGCAACAGATTGCCTGCGGACATCGCCACACGCTCTTCCTCACTGCCAACGGGCAGGTGATTGCGGCCTGCGGAAATAGCGATCACCACCAGCTTTTCCACGAGTTGCCCACCAAAAGGCCACGTATGTCGCCGTTTAGTATGTAAATTTCATTAATCGTGTTTTGTAATCTCTTTCAACTAAACTCGAAAATGCGTACCGGGCATAAGACCTGGGATACATGTAGTCGGCTGTGGAATCGAACAAAAGCATAGAAAAAATTGAGGAATGGAAAATAATTTGGAAAATATTCATTCAGTCTCCAGGCCTCGAGTGGGGAGCATCCAAAATTTAAGTTTTTATTTTCGGAAAAAAAAATCAGAAATTCTGTGTTAAAAAAAAAAAAATTGTTGGTTCCTAGTTAACAATTTTTTTGTTACTTTTTGGACTTTTGTTATCTTCTGTCCGTTCCGCATGGACATCAATTCTTGAGCCTTTGGTATTAGCTACATCTACAGACTCACACGAAGTTTGGAATGCGTATGGTGAAGGTATGGGCGATACCTGAACCAATGACCCAAACCTCCAGATCAAAAATATACAGAGACACGTCAATATTACTCTTGGGTGATAAGCAGTAGTCCACTTTCATAGATAATCATTTACACAATATAATAGTGAACATTTCTGGCGGCTTCAAATAAAGAAAGGCGATCGTGATGGTGCCGGGATATCCGAGCTCTGCCGCACTCCAATGCCCCTCTGCAGCTGACGACCATCTTGGGCATCCCACTGGCCACCATCGCATGTGGGGGCAACCATTCTTACCTCATCTCCAAGTCCAGTGCAGTGTTCGGCTGGGGCAAGACTTGCGGCCAGCTGGGGCTCAATGACGAGCAGAATCGTACGTATCCCTCGCAACTGAAGACAATGCGCACGCTGGGCGTGAGATTCGTGACCTGCGGTGACGAGTATTCCGTGTTCCTCACCAACGAGGGAGGCGTCTTCACCTTCGGTGCTGGAAACTACGGCCAGCTGGGGCATGGCGTCAGCTACAACGAGATGATACCCCGCATGGTCATAGAACTGATGGGCAGCACCATCACCCAGGTAGTCTGCGGCAATCGGCACACGCTCGCGCTGGTCCCCTCCGGCGGTCGAGTGTATAGCTTTGGTTTGGGCGCCTCCGGGCAACGCGAAACACTATAAGTCAGACGCTGCCCAAGGTGGTCATCGGTCCCTGGGTCTCGCCCAGTGGCTCCGCATTGATGGAGTCCAGCGAAGGGGCCGATGAATCGGTGGTCATTCGGAAAATCTTCTCCGGCGGAGATCAGTCGATTGTGACGACCACTCTCTACGTGACAAAGGTGCCGCCCGAGAATTTGCGCAGCTACAAGTGGGACAAAGACTCGAGAGACTTCTGCTGCAAAAACGAAACTAATGCTATTTTCTTTCTCTTTGTTGCAGCCCCAAGTCCCAGATCCTTTTGCTGACGGCAGAGGCCACACAGCAGTGCGCGCATATCAAGCAGAGCGACCTGGATCTTCTGCAGTGCATGGAGGTGATCTTCAAGGGTCAGGCGTGCCTGAACGGCTCGTTTCTGCTCTCGAGCGACGAGCATTTTGGCTGCTCTGCACGCAATTATGGACTGGATCTGAAGGCCGCCGAGGTGGCATTCGATCATCTACGAAGTGTGGAGAACGAGAGCATCAAGCAGGTGGTGCGTACATCTTCCATGACAGCCTTGAATCCCCAATCACCAGTCCCTCCACCCCACCCATCTTTGATCCCTCTGTGATCCGATCCGATCCTCAAATGTAGATCTGGGATAATGTAACAAAAGAATTGATTACTTCGCTGGTGGCCTCCCCAGCCGATAAGGAGAGCCTGCGCGTGTACCTGCTGCTGCCGCTGTACCATGAGTTCATGAACTCCAAGCACTACAAGACGCTTCCGGCGCCCCTGGCCAGTGCCATACTGAAACTGACGAAGAATCCGAGCAAGGTGCTACACAAATGGCTGGCCCAAACGCCAGTGGACTACTTCGAGCGCCTGGTTAACATATTTCTGCACGTGGTGATTCACATCATCAGCTTCAAAATGGGTCTGATGGCCATCAGTCCAACGTTGGAGAGTTCCCAAAGGGTGAGGATTTGGATTTGATTCCATTACCGACCACCACCACTAACGCCATCATCCCTTTTAGCTGATGCCATACAATGCTGATTTGGATGTCATATCCGCCGAAAAAATCGGCAGGGTGACACGGTGGAGGGCGGGCTTGACCGCCTGGCGCTCGTGGAGCTGGCGAAAGTTGCGCACTGGACGGCTGTGGAACTCGCGCTGCTTGCGCTCCGCCTCGAGGCACTTGCGCAGCTGCTGCTTCTTCTTGCCCTCGTAGATGTCCTTGAAGCGGTAGACCCGGGGGGTGTGGCAGCCGGCCTTGGCCACCGCCTTCTCCTTGAAGGCCTGTGGCATGGGCTGATCCACACTGGCGTTGCCCCAATCGAATTTTATTTTCACATCAGACATTTTTACTTTTTTCACAACGATTTTACGGATGTGTTTGTGTTATATATGTATATATATATTTTAGCCTAGACCTTGCTCTCGGGTCCATCGGCCACTTGCTTGAACGCCAGGCGTATGCGGGACAGGTAGTGGGAGCAAATGTGTCCGTAGTTCTTGTTGTACCACTCAGGTGTTTTACCCCTGAAAGTAGGCAATTATTATTTGGGTATTTTCCAATGGAAAATATCTTTTTTTTTTTTTTTTTCATGTGGAAAATTTGTATTTTATTGTAAACAAGTTTACTGCTACCTTTCGTGGCAACTTAATCTAGTTTTACATTTAAGGGGAAAAACAATTGATCACAGGAGATACATACTTAAACTTAATGTTACATATATGGAGTAAGTACATACATTATTTAGAATATTTACAAAAAGTTAATGAGATGTTATAGGAGGGATCTAGTAGGGAGATCCAGTGGATGACTCCTTTTGAGTCTTCTTTTCCTTGGCGGGTTAATTAGACGTCTGGCTAGCGCATTAGGGTGACCACCAAGTCGTTGCAAGTACCTTGCTGCATGTAATTGTATAACATCGCCCACTTTGGGAACCTTTAGGTCCCTCTCGATGTCGCTGTTTCGTATGTACCATGGAGCATTGCATATTCGTCGTAGAATTTTTGACTGAGCAACTCTAATTTTATTTAAGTTGGTTTTTGACGCGATGCCGTAAACTTGAAGTGCGTATTTCCATATGGGGCTGAGGATGGACTTGTATATCGTGACTTTGCTGTACAGCGATAGCTTATTTCTTGGTGCAAGTAGCCACGCCATCTTTCCCGCTTTCGCCATCACAGACTGTCGAACCATGGTAGTATGGGTTTTGAAATTTAGTGACCTGTCGAGTACAACACCCAGGTATTTGTACGAGCTCTTGTGCGTAAGTGTGGAGCCCAGCATATTAATGCCTCCGCAAGAAAGTGTTCTCGTAGCAAAAGTAACATTAGCACATTTGCTGCTGTTGATGCCTATGTTCCATTTCTGAGCCCAGACCTCAAAGCTGCTCACATATTGTTGCAGAGCTTCCGTAGCTAGATTTATGCTTGGACTTCTGGTCAGCACTGCAGTGTCATCCGCGTAGGTTGCTATCAACACATCGTCCTCGTCCAACCCAGTTATTACCCTTGAGGAAGGCATATCGGCTGTATATAGGGTATATAACGTTGGTCCAAGAACGCTGCCTTGTGGGACGCCTGCACAGATTGGGCGCTTCGATGATTTTGCTCCATTTACAACAACTCTAAAACTTCTGTCCATTAGAAAGCTACTCACCAGCTGGAATAGCTGCGGCGGCAATATGTTTCTCAGCTTAAAGAGGAGGCCATCATGCCACACCCTGTCAAACGCTTGTTGAATGTCCATAAACACAGCTACCGAATACATTTTTTGCTCCATTGCATCAAGCGCGAAGTTGACCACTCGATGAAGTTGTTCAGGCGTGCCGTGACCTTGTCTAAATCCAAACTGCCACTTTGGAATTCTTTTCTTTACAGGTTCAAGCTGCATGATGCGGTTCAGTATCATTCTTTCCGCCATCTTCCCTAGCGCTGAGAGCAGGCTAATTGGTCTGTAGCCATCGACTTCTGTGTGTTGTTTTTCTGGCTTAGGTACCATGGAGATTAGCGCCATCTTCCAGCAGGTAGGAAAGTGTCCTATCCTAAGAATGCTGTTGAGGAGCAGCACTATAAATAGCAGGGAAAATATCTTAGAAAAGTTCCAAAGTAGCGTTTTTCTCCGATTTTTTTCAATGATGTAAAAACTTACTTGACATCCACTCTGGCCAAATGCATTACTCTAGATCTGCCACTGCCACAGGGCTCGATGAGATAGCGAGAGGCAAGGACCACGCCGCGCACAGCTCCATACAAGGGCTTGGCCTTTGCATTGTCAATGGAGGTCTCCACAATGACACAGGCACCACGTGGCAGATCCGTTTGCCAGGAACTGAAAAACATATATATATAGTATATTGGGGATATTTGGGGGTAGGGATTTCACAACTTACCGCAAGACACAAAAGTCGGTTGTTAGCTGCCCATCGAGGGCGTATTGATAGATCTCCGTGCGATCGTCCAACTTCTTGACTGGCACTGCAGCAGATTTATGTCCCAGGAGGCGCGTTGCTTGATCACGTACTCGAGCACCTCTCGCGGTGGTCCCTCGATTTCCGTGGAACAACGCCACAGGCGCAGGGGATGGCCATCGCCCACCTTCTTGTAGGCGATGTCCACACTGCTGTCATTCGGGGAGTTGATGCTGAACCAGCCACGGGTTCTGTTTGGGAAAGGTTAAGTGTTTAGTTAAGGATTAGTGCCAGCTGGAGATGTGTTAGAGGTTTGCTCACTTCTCTCGACCCTCCTTGATGGTGGCGCTGGTGCACTCGTAGAGGTAGCCCCGCCAGTTGTGGAACTGCATGCCCTCACCGAGGGCCTCCAGGGGCACCGGCTTTGACTCCTCCATGTAGCTGAAGTTGCATTTGGCCAGCTTCTCCTTGCCGGCTGTGTAGATCTGCTTGTAGTGCTCGATCATGAAGGAGAGGCACTCGTGCGAGGCCTTCGCCTCGGCCAGCTCCTTCATGTCTGGCATGCCGGTGCCCTTGCCCTTGCGGCGGGGTGAGGCGGAGACCGAGGCCGATCCGGTGGAAATGGACGAGTGGAAGATGGACTGGGCCAGACACACGCCCAGATTGTTGCTGGTCATTTGGTTCTGGCACGAGTTTCCGGCTACAATGGTGAGGAACTCGAGCAGGACGTACAGGATCTCCCTGTTCTCATCGGGCAGCAGGAGCACGGCACACTGAACGGCATCTAGGCGCACCTCCGCTGGCAGAACTGCAGGGGAAAAGTACATGGATTAGCAGCGGTGGCCACTGAAAAGCGGTCAAGGGTTACTTACGCTGAAAGATTGCCACAAATGTCTCGGACATCTTGGTCGTTAGCAGAGATTCGGGAAGTTCGCGGAAGTACTGCTTGAGCATGTCTGCCACGTCGTAGGCCTGCTGCAGATCGAACACATCCATGCACTCGGCTGTCGAGTCGCGCACTTCGATCTGCTCGCGCAGCTTGATGATCCTCGACTTGCCGCCGCTCTTCCGGAAGAGGCCCACCTGGTCCAGGGCATTCAGCTGGAGCCACCGGAAGGCGGCCCGCACGGCCATGGGCAGGGTCAGACCCTGCTGAACCAGCCACGGGTTCTGTTTGGGAAAGGTTAAGTGTTTAGTTAAGGATTAGTGCCAGCTGGAGATGTGTTAGAGGTTTGCTCACTTCTCTCGACCCTCCTTGATGGTGGCGCTGGTGCACTCGAATGTGCAATATTGTGGATGCAACAGATTTTCGTCCTTTGTGTGGGCGGAAGGGGGTGGGGCGAAATTTTGAGATACACGTTTTATAGTAAGATCTAACAGGAGTGCGGATACCAAATTTGGTTACTCTAGCCTTAATAGTCTCTGAGATTTTTGAATATCCCCAGATTTTCGTCCTTTGCGGGGGCGGAAGGGGGTGTGGCGAAATTTTGAAACAAACTCGTCTCGGTCCGATATATTAGGAGTGTGGATACCAAATTTGGTTGCTCTAGCTTTTGTAGTCTCCGAGATCTAGGCGCTAATGTTTTACTCTAAGCAAAGCCGCCTATGCTACGTGTGTGTTAGAGAGAGACAGGGCGAGAAAAAATGAAATTGTTTTCTTGATGCTGGCTATAATAATAATACGATCCAATTCAGATTCCGCAGTCTTAAAGATATGGTCATTCTCTACAACTCTACGTTTTTGGTTTTCTCATATCTTTAAAATTGTGGATGCCACAGATTTTCGTCCTTTGTGGGGGCGGAAGTGGGCGGGGCGAAGTTTTGAAATATTTTTGTAGCAGTGACATATCACAGAAGTCTGGATCCAAAACATCGTTGCTCTAGCTCTTATAGTCTTTGAGCACTAGGCGCTGAAGGGGACGGACAGACGGACAGACAGACAGGGCTCAATCGACTCGGCTATTGATGCTGATAAAGAATATATATACTTTATGGGGTCGGAAACGATTCCTTCTGGACGTTACACACATCCACTTTTACCACAAATCTAATATACCCCAATACTCATTTTGAGTATCGGGTATAAAAAGAGCGAATGCTATTCTGCCTCGACACTCGGACCCTACTTTCTCTGCTCGACCCTTCAACTGTCAACTTCCATTACTCTTTCCTCAGATACGATCCTTGACCTATAGGTGGCGCGTTTATTTTTCTTTTTCTTCCACCCCAGTGCTGTTAGGACGCACAGATGTACCTGAATTTTGGTCTGCCGAGAAGCTATCCTATTCCCCGAGTGAATTTCCCCAAAGCTACAGGGCACTTTACAAATTCCCCCCTGCCAAAATCAGACTTGGGGTAGCGAGACAGAGCTGTCACACGGCCGAAAGCACAAGGCTGATCCAACCCGTAGCTTAGGTGCCACTACTGCCGCATGTCCTTCGCATGATACCTGCCAATACTTTTACCCTGTAAATCTTCTATTTCATAGATAGAATTCCCTATCTTTTTCTGAACTCTCGCCTTCACAAATACCTTGCCAAGTTTTGCATTGTAACCAGCTGGGAAACTGCTTTGCTTAAAATTTCTCCTAAATACCTCTTGTCCAACTTTATACGACACTTCCCGAGATCTTTTATCATACTGCCGCTGATTTCGCTCATTTTGCTTTTGCATGACCTCGCTGGCCTTTTTCCGGATTACCTCCAGCGAATCTTCTTTCGTAAAACTTGCTGCCCTGTCTTCCAGCAATTTTAACGACCTCAGAAGCGAATAAGTTTCCCCGGATGTGATCATCTGCTGCCCAAACACCATATAGTAAGGAGTAGCCCCTATCCCCGAATGGATTGCCGATCTTAAGGCGCAGCAAATGCTGCTCAGATGCTCATCCCAATCCTTCTGATCCGGTCGAACATATGCTCTAATGGCAGCGATAACCGAGCGACTTACTCGCTCCGATGCATTTGCTTGCGGCGCATGCAGGGCCGTCAACGTATGCTTTACTCTGTGAGTTCTCAATAGATGTTGGAACGCGTCTGCTCTAAGCTGGGAGCCATTGTCTGAGAAAATGGTTTCCGGTACGCCAAACGTGTGGAACAGTTCCTCCTTGAGATATGTACCTTATTACCACCTCTGCTGTTAATTTCTTGACGGGCTTTAGAAAAACAAACTTCGAATAGTGATCTAGTACAATAAATATCCCAACATGTCCGCTTCGCGATCTTGGATATGGCCCCAGAAAGTCGATGTAGAGCCTTTGGAAAATCCTCTGTGATTCCGCCGGTATTCCAAAAGGAGGTCTTAATGTGGTGTTGGGTGGTTTTGTTGTTTTGCATTGACTGCAGGCATTTACATACATATGTGTGTCTTGACGTCATTCACAAGACCCGGCCAATAATAATAGCGCCTGAAACGCTCCAAAGTCTTATGCATCCCTCCATGGGAGGCCAAGGGCCATCAATTTGCAGTGGCTACGCAACGCCCGACGTCACGCTCAGACTGATTTTCTGTCTCTCTTGCACGCACTCTTTGTCGCGTCGCATAATATTATCTCACAACTCACAACGTTCCCCCTCGTTTGTAATGTTTTTGAAAAAATTAATAAATAGCTTTAAAAACGTGTCCTGGAAACCACAAACGTTCTTGCTTTATTAACAATGAATCAATCTATGCACAAACAATTGTTTCATATAAATCGGTAAGTTGGTTAAAAAGATATAGCGGTTTGACTTTGGAAAATTGTTGTACCTATTCAGTTGAGCGGCACTGTAAGTATACAATAAATATATAACACAAAACCCACCCTTTTCTGCTATCTTGCAAAAGCAGAGAGAGAGAGACAGAGAGACACCAGCTGCGGCTGCGCTGTCGGCTGACGTATATTTGTTGTACTCAGAAGCAAGCACATACAAAATCTCACACATGCAGCGACAGCCGATATATCTCTCTCGCTCTTGCAAGGCAGACCTGCGGCGGCGCGACTGCGCTACTTCGAAGTCATTTTCGCAAATGGCGGCGCTGCCAATTGCTATAAAAAGGCGAGCACAGTCGAAGCCACGCGACTTTATTTTTTTTTTTTTAACTGTAAACATCTACTCTTCTAAACCTAGTGCGCAGGGAGTCAGCACCGTGCGCACCATGGCACCCCAGAACCTCCGCAACCACACTTCTCGGAGCGTAATTGAACCTCCGCAACCACACTTCTTGGAGCGTTATTGAACCTCCGCAACCAAAATTCTTGGAGCGTAATTGAACCTCCGCAACCACACTTCTTGGAGCGTAATTGAACCTCCGCAACGAATATTCTTCTCGGGGGCATGGCTTTTGATTATATTAGTCGGTTTAAATTGTTTAAAACTAAATTATTTAAAAGCTAATTTAAACTTCAATTAAATAAACCCTCGGCGGGGATGATGCAGGCACGAGTGCTGTCGGCCACCCCGACGGAGGGCAGGCCGTGCTCCTTGCACATGGCCAGGAGGTCCTTGTTGGTCCTTGTGTCTCCAGGTTCGAGAGCTCCGACATTTCCGCACAAAAACAAAACGGAAAACAGAAACAAAAATCTAGAGCTGACGACCGACTTCTCTGAAAACCTGAAAACCAAATAATGCTCCCAATCGCGTCTCGCCTGGAGTATTGTAATCTGAATATAGTATATTCGCATACATGGTGCTAGCTTATGGTGACTCTAAAAATCTGGCAGCACTGGTATCACCTCAGCCGACTGGATACCGACCGTCTTAGATACTTAAATCTGTTGCTTCTATAGAAAGTTCTAGCTCTGCATCTTCGTTAGTGGAAATCAAGATATCGTCATCAAAAGTTTTAGACTCTGATGCCGACTCACTTGACACATTATCTTTTATAATGTTAATTAACATAGTATCTTCATCGGGCGAACAGTTCCCAGATATTGTAGTGGAAGTTAGAACTTTCATAGAAAGCATTTTACTAATAATTACATTAAATTCATACATAGTTGGATTATTGTTGGTAACACCGCGAGATCTGATTAAATAAAATAAATTTTCTAATGGGTCTTGGTTTAATTTGGATGTAGCAATATAAACGAGGGGGAACGTTGTGAGTTGCTGCGGAGACCGCAACTCTACAGTTATACCCGATACTAAGGGCTCGCGCACACTATAGATGAAAGCGGAGCTGAAATCGGCGCTGAAATTGGAGCTGAAAGCTCACTTGATCTGAGAGCTTTTTCCAGGCAGAATCAGCTTGCAGGTGCGTACATTGTCGGCTGATCTGATTGCTGAAAGCTGAAAGCCATTGCCTCCCTTTGTCTCCTCAAGTGGCATCAAAAGTTATCATTATAATTATTATTATTATATTGTTAATTAATTACTTCACAGCACGTACAGTAGCCAGACGGAAGTTTTCTTCGTTTTTTTTTTATTCCGTGTATTCCACATTTCCGTTATGTATTGTATTCGTATTACTTTTATTTTACGAATTATTATTAAATTTCTCAATTATTCATTATGTTGTATAATAATAAACATTGTGATGTTTTCCTAGCGTTTACTGTACTTGGGGACATAGTATATTATATTTATTATTGACATATGAAAATGGTAAATAATACAACTTTTTTGCCCAATTTATCGCCTGCCAGAAATAAAACTATGATTCAAATATTTTTAATAATCCCGCTTATTCCCCAGCGCTGGGTTAACCGTAATTTCGCTTAACAATGTTTTGCAGCCCATTTTCGATCACTTATGAACCAATACACTTGGACAAAATCAGCAATCAGCTTGCTGAAAAAACAAACATGCTTGATCGATCAAACTAAACTGAGCTGATTTCAGCGAGCTTTTTCAGCTTTCAGCTCAGCTCAGTCTGCAATGTGCGCACTTGCACCGGTGCAGTTTGTTTGTTTTTTCAGAGCTTATAAATCAGCTATCAGCTCCGCTTTCAGCTCCGATTTCAGCTACAGTGTGCGCGAGCCCTAAGTCAGTATGGCTCTCCTCCGGCAGACGCCGCTAATATTAAACGACACGACAAAGAGTGCGTGCGAGAGAGACAGAAAATCAGTGTGAGCGTGACGTCGGGCGCTGCGTAGCCAGTGCAAATTGATTTGTTTCTTTTGGGTATGAAAATGATCCGATCTGATCCAGATTCAGCAGTCTGATAGATATGGTCATTATCTATGATTCTGCGTTTTTAGTTTTCTCGAATCTGCAATATTGTGGATGCAACAGATTTTCGTCCTTTGTGTGGGCGGAAGGGGGTGGGGCGAAATTCTGAGATATACGTTTTATAGTGAGATCTAACAGAAGTGCGGATACCAAATTTGGTTACTCTAGCCTTAATAGTCTCTGAGATTTGTGGATGCCCCAGATTTTCGTGCTTTGCGGGGGCGGAAGGGGGTGTGGCGAAATTTTGATACAAAACGGTCAAGGTCCGATATCACAGAATACCAAAATTGGTTGCCCTGGCTCTTATAGGTTCTGAGATCCTTGAACTCATATTTTGCAATTGGCAAAACCGACCATGAAACCTGTGTGTTAGAGAGAGACAGAGCGTGAAAGAATGAAATTGTTTTCTTGATTCTGGCTATAATAATTATACGATCTGGTTGAAATCATATAAAACATATAGTCATCCTCTACGATTCTGCGTTTTTGGTTTTATCGTATCTTTAAAAACGTGGATGCCACAGATTTTCGTCCTTTGTGGGGTCGGAAAAGGGCGGGGCGAAGTTTTGAAATATTTTTATAGCAGTGACAAATCACAGAAGTCTGGATACAAAATATCGTTGCTCTAGCTCTTATAGTCTTTGAGCACTAGGCGCTGAAGGGGACGGACAGACGGACAGACGGACAGACGGACGGACGGACAGACGGACAGACAGACATGGCTCAATCGACTCGGCTATTGATGCTGATCAAGAATATATATACTTTATGGGGTCGGAAACGATTCCTTCTGGACGTTACACACATCCACTTTTACCACAAATCTAATATACCCCAATACTCATTTTGAGTATCGGGTATAATGATTTTGAGCAGCTGTTTTCACGTGTAATTTTTTCGAGTTTAAATTGTCTGTGTGTATACCGGTCATCGTCCGGGTAATCGCTGGACTGAGGCGCAGGCTGAACCTCCAGAAACTGAACCCAAAAGACATGCGGCAGCAGGAGCAGCTCCTTCAGCACCTTGGTCCAGGTGGTCACATTCTCGACCGTCATGTCGAGATCACCGAACAGTGTTGGTGCCAATATAAGGGCCAGATTGTTGATAGACATCCTTACATTCGGACTGTCAGCCACACGCTTCCAGTGCAGCATGAGGTAGGCGAGAGTGTCGCGATGGTCCTGCTGCAGCATATGCATTACGTGATAGACCTGCTCCTCCACTTCCGTGGGATTACTGTGGCTCGTGGCCCTCTCAAAGTCGCGCCTGTGGTAGATGGGTATCAAGGGATGCACCAGACGGCGGAGGAACTCCTTGATGCAGCAGCACAGGGTGTTTGTGTCCTTGCTACCCAGATGCGGTGTCCACTTGCCACGCAGCAGCTTCTGCCGCAACTGCTTGCACTTCTCCCGCGTCGAGGACAGTCGATAGAGCCCCTCCTGATGCAGCCCACGCCCCTCGATCTCCGTCACACAATGGACTATCAAAGCCGGCAGCATGGGCGCCACCGTGGGTGCATAATCACTGAGGCTCCCACGCTTATTGCTCATCTGCGGCTGTGGGATGCAGTTGACTGTCAGCTGGCGAGAGCAGCCGATGTGGCAGCGCAGCGGACAGGCCCGACAACGCAGGCAAGCCGTTCCAAAGCCAATCCTTTTCTCGCAGTGAACACAGTTGCCCACGTGGAAGTAATTGGACTTCACCTTGAAATTGTGCTCACGCAGTAGACCGGAGTGGGACTGGGAGCAGGTGGTATAGCAGTCGTCCAGGCCATCTCTGGACAGTCCATCGCCGGTACTCGGATTCATGTCAATGCCATTGTCCAGCGTCTCAATGGATTGAGATCTGTACATGCGAAAATGTTCGGTTAGATCATGGTAGGAGCTAAACTCCCTCAACAATCCCACTCTGCTCTGCATGGCTTGACGTTCGGACACCAAATGAAAAAGTCCAAGAAAACGTTCTGAATCCAGCTGTTTGTTGTTTTTCAGTTGTTGCCGTTTACCTCCGCCTTGAGTCAGCGGCTGAACCTCCAGAAACTGAACCCAAAAGACATGCGGCAGCAGGAGCAGCTCCTTCAGCACCTTGGTCCAGGTGGTCACATTCTCGACCGTCATGTCGAGATCACCGAACAGTGTTGGGGCCAATATAAGGGCCAGATTGTTGATAGACATCCTTACATTCGGACTGTCAGCCACACGCTTCCAGTGCAGCATGAGGTAGGCGAGAGTGTCGCGATGGTCCTGCTGCAGCATATGCATTACGTGATAGACCTGCTCCTCCACTTCCGTGGGATTACTGTGGCTCGTGGCCCTCTCAAAGTCGCGCCTGTGGTAGATGGGTATCAAGGGATGCACCAGACGGCGGAGGAACTCCTTGATGCAGCAGCACAGGGTGTTTGTGTCCTTGCTACCCAGATGCGGTGTCCACTTGCCACGCAGCAGCTTCTGCCGCAACTGTTTGCACTTCTCCCGCGTCGAGGACAGTCGATAGAGCCCCTCCTGCTGCAGCCCACGCTCCTCGATCTCCACAATGGACTATCAAAGCCGGCACCATGGGCGCCACCGTGGGTGCATAATCACTGAGGCTCCCACGCTTATTGCTCATCTGCGGCTGTGGGAAGCAGTTGACTGTCAGCTGGCGAGAGCAGCCGATGTGGCAGCGCAGCGGACAGGCCCGACAACGCAGGCAAGCCGTTCCAAAGCCAATCCTTTTCTCGCAGTGAACACAGTTGCCCACGTGGAAGTAATTGGACTTCACCTTGAAATTGTGCTCACGCAGTAGACCGGAGTGGGACTGGGAGCAGGTGGTATAGCAGTCGTCCAGGCCATCTCTGGACAGCCCATCGCCGGTACTCGGATTCATGTCAATGCCATTGTCCAGCGTCTCAATGGATTGAGATCTGTACATGCGAAAATGTTCGGTTAGATCATGGTAGGAGCTAAACTCCCTCAACAATCCCACTCTGCTCTGCATGGCTTGACGTTCGGACACCAAATGAAAAAGTCCAAGAAAACGTTCTGAATCCAGCTGTTTGTTGTTTTTCAGTTGTTGCCGTTTACCTCCGCCTTGAGTCAGCGGCTGAACCTCCAGAAACTGAACCCAAAAGACATGCGGCAGCAGGAGCAGCTCCTTCAGCACCTTGGTCCAGGTGGTCACATTCTCGACCGTCATGTCGAGATCACCGAACAGTGTTGGGGCCAATATAAGGGCCAGATTGTTGATAGACATCCTAACATTCGGACTGTCAGCCACACGCTTCCAGTGCAGCATGAGGTAGGCGAGAGTGTCGCGATGGGCCTGCTGCAGCATATGCATTACGTGATAGACCTGCTCCTCCACTTCCGTGGGATTACTGTGGCTCGTGGCCCTCTCAAAGTCGCGCCTGTGGTAGATGGGTATCAAGGGATGCACCAGACGGCGGAGGAACTCCTTGATGCAGCAGCACAGGGTGTTTGTGTCCTTGCTACCCAGATGCGGTGTCCACTTGCCACGCAGCAGCTTCTGCCGCAACTGTTTGCACTTCTCCCGCGTCGAGGACAGTCGATAGAGCCCCTCCTGCTGCAGCCCACGCTCCTCGATCTCCACAATGGACTATCAAAGCCGGCACCATGGGCGCCACCGTGGGTGCATAATCACTGAGGCTCCCACGCTTATTGCTCATCTGCGGCTGTGGGAAGCAGTTGACTGTCAGCTGGCGAGAGCAGCCGATGTGGCAGCGCAGCGGACAGGCCCGACAACGCAGGCAAGCCGTTCCAAAGCCAATCCTTTTCTCGCAGTGAACACAGTTGTCCACGTGGAAGTAATTGGACTTCACCTTGAAATTGTGCTCACGCAGTAGACCGGAGTGGGACTGGGAGCAGGTGGTATAGCAGTCGTCCAGGCCATCTCTGGACAGCCCATCGCCGGTACTCGGATTCATGTCAATGCCATTGTCCAGCGTCTCAATGGATTGAGATCTGTACATGCGAAAATGTTCGGTTAGATCATGGTAGGAGCTAAACTCCCTCAACAATCCCACTCTGCTCTGCATGGCTTGACGTTCGGACACCAAATGAAAAAGTCCAAGAAAACGTTCTGAATCCAGCTGTTTGTTGTTTTTCAGTTGTTGCCGTTTACCTCCGCCTTGAGTCAGCGGCTGAACCTCCAGAAACTGAACCCAAAAGACATGCGGCAGCAGGAGCAGCTCCTTCAGCACCTTGGTCCAGGTGGTCACATTCTCGACCGTCATGTCGAGATCACCGAACAGTGTTGGGGCCAATATAAGGGCCAGATTGTTGATAGACATCCTAACATTCGGACTGTCAGCCACACGCTTCCAGTGCAGCATGAGGTAGGCGAGAGTGTCGCGATGGGCCTGCTGCAGCATATGCATTACGTGATAGACCTGCTCCTCCACTTCCGTGGGATTACTGTGGCTCGTGGCCCTCTCAAAGTCGCGCCTGTGGTAGATGGGTATCAAGGGATGCACCAGACGGCGGAGGAACTCCTTGATGCAGCAGCACAGGGTGTTTGTGTCCTTGCTACCCAGATGCGGTGTCCACTTGCCACGCAGCAGCTTCTGCCGCAACTGCTTGCACTTCTCCCGCGTCGAGGACAGTCGATAGAGCCCCTCCTGCTGCAGCCCACGCTCCTCGATCTCCACAATGGACTATCAAAGCCGGCACCATGGGCGCCACCGTGGGTGCATAATCACTGAGGCTCCCACGCTTATTGCTCATCTGCGGCTGTGGGATGCAGTTGACTGTCAGCTGGCGAGAGCAGCCGATGTGGCAGCGCAGCGGACAGGCCCGACAACGCAGGCAAGCCGTTCCAAAGCCAATCCTTTTCTCGCAGTGAACACAGTTGCCCACGTGGAAGTAATTGGACTTCACCTTGAAATTGTGCTCACGCAGTAGACCGGAGTGGGACTGGGAGCAGGTGGTATAGCAGTCGTCCAGGCCATCTCTGGACAGTCCATTGCCGGTACTCGGATTCATGTCAATGCCATTGTCCAGCGTCTCAATGGATTGAGATCTGTACATGCGAAAATGTTCGGTTAGATCATGGTAGGAGCTAAACTCCCTCAACAATCCCACTCTGCTCTGCATGGCTTGACGTTCAGACACCAAATGAAAAAGTCCAGCTGTTTGTTGTTTTTCAGTTGTGTTTCAGTCTCCGCCCATTTTCAGTATGTGGTGTTGATTTTTGTGGCCCAGTCTATACGACTCTGAAAATTCGTGGAAGGCCCCCTTATAAGTCCTACATAGCGTTATTTGTCTGTTTTGCGTCCAAGGCGGTTCATTTAGAAATTGTCTCCGATTTGACGACTAATTCCTTCTTGTTGGCATTCCAAAGGTTCGTCGGTCGTCGAGGATGTCCGCAACGCGTGAACTGCGACAACGCGACAAATTTCGTCGGAGCAAGTCGCCACTTCAGCGAACTGCGGAGGAAGATAGAGGCGGAAGCGGACGCGATACGCGCATTTGCGTCAAGAAGCGGGTGCGAGTTTGCCTTCATACCGCCTCGAGCACCGCACATGGGCGGACTTTGGGAGGCCGGTGTGAAGTCTGCCAAGGGCCTACTCCTACGGGCTGTCGGAAGCGCTCTTCTCACCGCAGAGGAGCTGGAGACCGTGCTGGTCTCCAGCCCTCCAGCCCTCGAGCCCTAAGGGCTCGCGCACACTATAGCTGAAAGCGGAGCTGAAATCGGCGCTGAAATCGGAGCTGAAAGCTCAGCTGATCTGAGAGCTTTTTTCAGGCAGAATCAGCTTGCAGGTGCGTACATTGTCGGCTGATCTGATTGCTGAAAGCTGAAAGCCATTGCCTTCCTTTGTCTCCTCAAGTGGCATCAAAAGTTATCATTATAATTATTATTATTATATTGTTAATTAATTACTTCACAGCACGTACAGTAGTACAGACGGAAGTTTTCTTCGTTTTTTTTTATTCCGTGTATTTCAACCACATTTCCGTTATGTATTGTATTCGTATTACTTTTATTTTACGAATTATTATTAAATTTCTCAATTATTCATTATGTTGTATAATAATAAACATTGTGATGTTTTCCTAGCGTTTACTGTACTTGGGGACATAGTATATTATATTTATTATTGACATATGAAAATGGTAAATAATACAACTTTTTTGCCCAATTTATCGCCTGCCAGAAATAAAACTATGATTCAAATATTTTTAATAATCCCGCTTATTCCCCAGCGCTGGGTTAACCGTAATTTCGCTTAACAATGTTTTGCAGCCCATTTTCGATCACTTATGAACCAATACACTTGGACAAAATCAGCAATCAGCTTGCTGAAAAAACAAACATGCTTGATCGATCAAACTAAACTGAGCTGATTTCAGCGAGCTTTTTCAGCTTTCAGCTCAGCTCAGTCTGCAATGTGCGCACTTGCAACGGTGCAGTTTGTTTGTTTTTTCAGAGCTTATAAATCAGCTATCAGCTCCGCTTTCAGCTCCGATTTCAGCTACAGTGTGCGCGAGCCCTAAGTCAGTATGGCTCTCCTCCGGCAGACGCCGCTAATATTAAACGACACGACAAAGAGTGCGTGCGAGAGAGACAGAAAATCAGTGTGAGCGTGACGTCGGGCGCTGCGTAGCCAGTGCAAATTGATTTGTTTCTTTTGGGTATAAAAATGATCCGATCTGATCCAGATTCAGCAGTCTGATAGATATGGTCATTATCTATGATTCTGCGTTTTTAGTTTTCTCGAATCTGCAATATTGTGGATGCAACAGATTTTCGTCCTTTGTGTGGGCGGAAGGGGGTGGGGCGAAATTCTGAGATATACGTTTTATAGTGAGATCTAACAGAAGTGCGGATACCAAATTTGGTTACTCTAGCCTTAATAGTCTCTGAGATTTGTGGATGCCCCAGATTTTCGTGCTTTGCGGGGGCGGAAGGGGGTGTGGCGAAATTTTGATACAAAACGGTCAAGGTCCGATATCACAGAATACCAAAATTGGTTGCCCTGGCTCTTATAGGTTCTGAGATCCTTGAACTCATATTTTGCAATTGGCAAAACCGACCATGAAACCTGTGTGTTAGAGAGAGACAGAGCGTGAAAGAATGAAATTGTTTTCTTGATTCTGGCTATAATAATTATACGATCTGGTTGAAATCATATAAAACATATAGTCATCCTCTACGATTCTGCGTTTTTGGTTTTATCGTATCTTTAAAAACGTGGATGCCACAGATTTTCGTCCTTTGTGGGGTCGGAAAAGGGCGGGGCGAAGTTTTGAAATATTTTTATAGCAGTGACAAATCACAGAAGTCTGGATACAAAATATCGTTGCTCTAGCTCTTATAGTCTTTGAGCACTAGGCGCTGAAGGGGACGGACAGACGGACAGACGGACGGACGGACAGACGGACAGACAGACATGGCTCAATCGACTCGGCTATTGATGCTGATCAAGAATATATATACTTTATGGGGTCGGAAACGATTCCTTCTGGACGTTACACACATCCACTTTTACCACAAATCTAATATACCCCAATACTCATTTTGAGTATCGGGTATAATGATTTTGAGCAGCTGTTTTCACGTGTAATTTTTTCGAGTTTAAATTGTCTGTGTGTATACCGGTCATCGTCCGGGTAATCGCTGGACTGAGGCGCAGGCTGAACCTCCAGAAACTGAACCCAAAAGACATGCGGCAGCAGGAGCAGCTCCTTCAGCACCTTGGTCCAGGTGGTCACATTCTCGACCGTCATGTCGAGATCACCGAACAGTGTTGGGGCCAATATAAGGGCCAGATTGTTGATAGACATCCTTACATTCGGACTGTCAGCCACACGCTTCCAGTGCAGCATGAGGTAGGCGAGAGTGTCGCGATGGTCCTGCTGCAGCATATGCATTACGTGATAGACCTGCTCCTCCACTTCCGTGGGATTACTGTGGCTCGTGGCCCTCTCAAAGTCGCGCCTGTGGTAGATGGGTATCAAGGGATGCACCAGACGGCGGAGGAACTCCTTGATGCAGCAGCACAGGGTGTTTGTGTCCTTGCTACCCAGATGCGGTGTCCACTTGCCACGCAGCAGCTTCTGCCGCAACTGTTTGCACTTCTCCCGCGTCGAGGACAGTCGATAGAGCCCCTCCTGCTGCAGCCCACGCTCCTCGATCTCCACAATGGACTATCAAAGCCGGCACCATGGGCGCCACCGTGGGTGCATAATCACTGAGGCTCCCACGCTTATTGCTCATCTGCGGCTGTGGGAAGCAGTTGACTGTCAGCTGGCGAGAGCAGCCGATGTGGCAGCGCAGCGGACAGGCCCGACAACGCAGGCAAGCCGTTCCAAAGCCAATCCTTTTCTCGCAGTGAACACAGTTGCCCACGTGGAAGTAATTGGACTTCACCTTGAAATTGTGCTCACGCAGTAGACGGGAGTGGGACTGGGAGCAGGTGGTATAGCAGTCGTCCAGGCCATCTCTGGACAGTCCATCGCCGGTACTCGGATTAATGTCAATGCCATTGTCCAGCGTCTCAATGGATTGAGATCTGTACATGCGAAAATGTTCGGTTAGATCATGGTAGGAGCTAAACTCCCTCAACAATCCCACTCTGCTCTGCATGGCTTGACGTTCAGACACCAAATGAAAAAGTCCAGCTGTTTGTTGTTTTTCAGTTGTGTTTCAGTCTCCGCCCATTTTCAGTATGTGGTGTTGATTTTTGTGGCCCAGTCTATACGACTCTGAAAATTCGTGGAAGGCCCCCTTATAAGTCCTACATAGCGTTATTTGTCTGTTTTGCGTCCAAGGCGGTTCATTTAGAAATTGTCTCCGATTTGACGACTAATTCCTTCTTGTTGGCATTCCAAAGGTTCGTCGGTCGTCGAGGATGTCCGCAACGCGTGAACTGCGACAACGCGACAAATTTCGTCGGAGCAAGTCGCCACTTCAGCGAACTGCGGAGGAAGATAGAGGCGGAAGCGGACGCGATACGCGCATTTGCGTCAAGAAGCGGGTGCGAGTTTGCCTTCATACCGCCTCGAGCACCGCACATGGGCGGACTTTGGGAGGCCGGTGTGAAGTCTGCCAAGGGCCTACTCCTACGGGCAGTCGGAAGCGCTCTTCTCACCGCAGAGGAGCTGGAGACCGTGCTGGTCGGGATCGAGGCGGTACTCAACTCGCGCCCGCTAGGACCCCTAGGACGCGCTGACTCCCGGGCACCTGCTGACAGGCGGGTCGCTCATCGCACCCCCAGCACCCAGGACCCCGGACCAGGAGGGTCTGAGCTGCTTAAAGCGATGGCGGCTTGTCTCGTCAGCCAGGCAAATGTTCTGGCAGCGATGGTCCCGGGAGTATGTGCTGGGATTGCAAATAAGATGCAAGTGGCACCAGGAGGAGCCAAACATAAAGGAAGGCGACCTCGTAATCGTCGCCGAGGACAACCTGCCCCCTCAACAGTGGCTCCTCGGAAGGGTGGTCGGAACAACCGCCGGGCAGGACGGAAGGGTCAGAGTGGTCGACCTAAGGACGAGCAGCGGAGCCACGTTCAGGAGGCCAATCCACAAATTGGCGCTTCTGCCAATGGTTTGAAGCCTTCCAGGCCTTCAACGGGGCCGGTGTAGCGCCATTTGGATAATAATAATTGTTATTAGGATAGTATTTCATGAAGTCTAGTGTAAGTTAGGATAGGGCAAAGCGGGAGCGCAATAAAAGCTCCCGCTCTCGCTCTTGGCGAATTCGCCCCGCTTTGCCACCGTAGGTAAGGTAGGCACAGAAGAAATTGTTTTAATATATGAAGTAAGTCGAGAAAAATCCATGAAATCGAACGCACGCACTCCTTTTTTTTCGTCGTATTAAAATACAAAATTGCAGTCACCCAAGTTGTTTCGGTATCGTTATTTAGAAATAATATTCTAAAACAGGTGAAACCGAAAAATGCCGTTGTTTGATGGGCTTAGCGTTTCCCGTATCTATCACATGGCTCAGAATCGATGTCTTACCGAGACCAGAAACAGCAAAGGAAGGAAACTGATCCACTATTGTTTTTAAAGCGAATTCTTGGGCAGGTGACAAGATGTGTTTATTCTAAAATGCCTCTATTCCTGCTATCTGTAACGGCAATGGTAATAGGTTAAAAAATCTATCCCCAAGTATAAGTCTTGTACAGATCTCAATCCATTGAGACGCTGGACAATGGCATTGACATGAATCCGAGTACCGGCGATGGACTGTCCAGAGATGGCCTGGACGACTGCTATACCACCTGCTCCCAGTCCCACTCCGGTCTACTGCGTGAGCACAATTTCAAGGTGAAGTCCAATTACTTCCACGTGGGCAACTGTGTTCACTGCGAGAAAAGGATTGGCTTTGCAACGGCTTGCCTGCGTTGTCGGGCCTGTCCGCTGCGCTGCCACATCGGCTGCTCTCGCCAGCTGACAGTCAACTGCATCCCACAGCCGCAGATGAGCAATAAGCGTGGGAGCCTCAGTGATTATGCACCCACGGTGGCGCCCATGCTGCCGGCTTTGATAGTCCATTGTGTGACGGAGATCGAGGGGCGTGGGCTGCATCAGGAGGGGCTCTATCGACTGTCCTCGACGCGGGAGAAGTGCAAGCAGTTGCGGCAGAAGCTGCTGCGTGGCAAGTGGACACCGCATCTGGGTAGCAAGGACACAAACACCCTGTGCTGCTGCATCAAGGAGTTCCTCCGCCGTCTGGTGCATCCCTTGATACCCATCTACCACAGGCGCGACTTTGAGAGGGCCACGAGCCACAGTAATCCCACGGAAGTGGAGGAGCAGGTCTATCACGTAATGCATATGCTGCAGCAGGACCATCGCGACACTCTCGCCTACCTCATGCTGCACTGGAAGCGTGTGGCTGACAGTCCGAATGTAAGGATGTCTATCAACAATCTGGCCCTTATATTGGCCCCAACACTGTTCGGTGATCTCGACATGACGGTCGAGAATGTGACCACCTGGACCAAGGTGCTGAAGGAGCTGCTCCTGCTGCCGCATGTCTTTTGGGTTCAGTTTCTGGAGGTTCAGCCTGCGCCTCAGTCCAGCGATTACCCGGACGATGACCGGTATACACACAGACAATTTAAACTCGAAAAAATTACACGTGAAAACAGCTGCTCAAAATCATTATACCCGATACTCAAAATGAGTATTGGGGTATATTAGATTTGTGGTAAAAGTGGATGTGTGTAACGTCCAGAAGGAATCGTTTCCGACCCCATAAAGTATATATATTCTTGATCAGCATCAATAGCCGAGTCGATTGAGCCATGTCTGTCTGTCCGTCTGTCCGTCTGTCCGTCCCCTTCAGCGCCTAGTGCTCAAAGACTATAAGAGCTAGAGCAACGATATTTTGTATCCAGACTTCTGTGATTTGTCACTGCTATAAAAATATTTCAAAACTTCGCCCCGCCCTTTTCCGACCCCACAAAGGACGAAAATCTGTGGCATCCACGTTTTTAAAGATACGATAAAACCAAAAACGCAGAATCGTAGAGGATGACTATATGTTTTATATGATTTCAACCAGATCGTATAATTATTATAGCCAGAATCAAGAAAACAATTTCATTCTTTCACGCCCTGTCTCTCTCTAACACACAGGTTTCATGGTCGGTTTTGCCAATTGCAAAATATGAGTTCAAGGATCTCAGAACCTATAAGAGCCAGGGCAACCAATTTTGGTATTCTGTGATATCGGACCTTGACCGTTTTGTATCAAAATTTCGCCACACCCCCTTCCGCCCCCGCAAAGCACGAAAATCTGGGGCATCCACAAATCTCAGAGACTATTAAGGCTAGAGTAACCAAATTTGGTATCCGCACTTCTGTTAGATCTCACTATAAAACGTATATCTCAGAATTTCGCCCCACCCCCTTCCGCCCACACAAAGGACGAAAATCTGTTGCATCCACAATATTGCAGATTCGAGAAAACTAAAAACGCAGAATCATAGATAATGACCATATCTATCAGACTGCTGAATCTGGATCAGATCGGATCATTTTTATACCCAAAAGAAACAAATCAATTTGCACTGGCTACGCAGCGCCCGACGTCACGCTCACACTGATTTTCTGTCTCTCTCGCACGCACTCTTTGTCGTGTCGTTTAATATTAGCGGCGTCTGCCGGAGGAGAGCCATACTGACTTAGGGCTCGCGCACACTGTAGCTGAAATCGGAGCTGAAAGCGGAGCTGATAGCTGATTTATAAGCTCTGAAAAAACAAACAAACTGCACCGGTGCAAGTGCGCACATTGCAGACTGAGCTGAGCTGAAAGCTGAAAAAGCTCGCTGAAATCAGCTCAGTTTAGTTTGATCGATCAAGCATGTTTGTTTTTTCAGCAAGCTGATTGCTGATTTTGTCCAAGTGTATTGGTTCATAAGTGATCGAAAATGGGCTGCAAAACATTGTTAAGCGAAATTACGGTTAACCCAGCGCTGGGGAATAAGCGGGATTATTAAAAATATTTGAATCATAGTTTTATTTCTGGCAGGCGATAAATTGGGCAAAAAAGTTGTATTATTTACCATTTTCATATGTCAATAATAAATATAATATACTATGTCCCCAAGTACAGTAAACGCTAGGAAAACATCACAATGTTTATTATTATACAACATAATGAATAATTGAGAAATTTAATAATAATTCGTAAAATAAAAGTAATACGAATACAATACATAACGGAAATGTGGAATACACGGAATAAAAAAAAAACGAAGAAAACTTCCGTCTGGCTACTGTACGTGCTGTGAAGTAATTAATTAACAATATAATAATAATAATTATAATGATATCTTTTGATGCCACTTGAGGAGACAAAGGGAGGCAATGGCTTTCAGCTTTCAGCAATCAGATCAGCCGACAATGTACGCACCTGCAAGCTAATTCTGCCTGGAAAAAGCTCTCAGATCAAGTGAGCTTTCAGCTCCAATTTCAGCGCCGATTTCAGCTCCGCTTTCAGCTATAGTGTGCGCGAGCCCTTAGTATCGGGTATAACTGTAGAGTTGCGGTCTCCGCAGCAACTCACAACGTTCCCCCTCGTTTATATTGCTACATCCAAATTAAACCAAGACCCATTAGAAAATTTATTTTATTTAATCAGATCTCGCGGTGTTACCAACAATAATCCAACTATGTATGAATTTAATGTAATTATTAGTAAAATGCTTTCTATGAAAGTTCTAACTTCCACTACAATATCTGGGAACTGTTCGCCCGATGAAGATACTATGTTAATTAACATTATAAAAGATAATGTGTCAAGTGAGTCGGCATCAGAGTCTAAAACTTTTGATGACGATATCTTGATTTCCACTAACGAAGATGCAGAGCTAGAACTTTCTATAGAAGCAACAGATTTAAGTATCTAAGACGGTCGGTATCCAGTCGGCTGAGGTGATACCAGTGCTGCCAGATTTTTAGAGTCACCATAAGCTAGCACCATGTATGCGAATATACTATATTCAGATTACAATACTCCAGGCGAGACGCGATTGGGAGCTTTATTTGGTTTTCAGGTTTTCAGAGAAGTCGGTCGTCAGCTCTAGATTTTTGTTTCTGTTTTCCGTTTTGTTTTTGTGCGGAAATGTCGGAGCTCTCGAACCTGGAGACACAAGGACCAACAAGGACCTCCTGGCCATGTGCAAGGAGCACGGCCTGCCCTCCGTCGGGGTGGCCGACAGCACTCGTGCCTGCATCATCCCCGCCGAGGGTTTATTTAATTGAAGTTTAAATTAGCTTTTAAATAATTTAGTTTTAAACAATTTAAACCGACTAATATAATCAAAAGCCATGCCCCCGAGAAGAATATTCGTTGCGGAGGTTCAATTACGCTCCAAGAAGTGTGGTTGCGGAGGTTCAATTACGCTCCAAGAATTTTGGTTGCGGAGGTTCAATAACGCTCCAAGAAGTGTGGTTGCGGAGGTTCAATTACGCTCCGAGAAGTGTGGTTGCGGAGGTTCTGGGGTGCCATGGTGCGCACGGTGCTGACTCCCTGCGCACTAGGTTTAGAAGAGTAGATGTTTACAGTTAAAAAAAAAAAAATAAAGTCGCGTGGCTTCGACTGTGCTCGCCTTTTTATAGCAATTGGCAGCGCCGCCATTTGCGAAAATGACTTCGAAGTAGCGCAGTCGCGCTTGCAAGAGCGAGAGAGATATATCGGCTGTCGCTGCATGTGTGAGATTTTGTATGTGCTTGCTTCTGAGTACAACAAATATACGTCAGCCGACAGCGCAGCCGCAGCTGGTGTCTCTCTGTCTCTCTCTCTCTGCTTTTGCAAGATAGCAGAAAAGGGTGGGTTTTGTGTTATATATTTATTGTATACTTACAGTGCCGCTCAACTGAATAGGTACAACAATTTTCCAAAGTCAAACCGCTATATCTTTTTAACCAACTTACCGATTTATATGTAACAATTGTTTGTGCATAGATTGATTCATTGTTAATAAAGCAAGAACGTTTGTGGTTTCCAGGACACGTTTTTAAAGCTATTTATTAATTTTTTCAAAAACATTACAAACGAGGGGGAACGTTGTGAGTTGTGAGATAATATTAAGCGACGCGACAAAGAGTGCGTGCAAGAGAGACAGAAAATCAGTCTGAGCGTGACGTCGGGCGTTGCGTAGCCACTGCAAATTGATGGCCCTTGGCTTCCCATGGGGGGCTGCATAAGACTTTGGAGCGTTTCAGGCGCTATTATTATTGGCCGGGTCTGGTGAATGACGTCAAGACACACATATGTAAATGCCTGCAGTCAATGCAAAACAACAAAACCACCCAACACCACATTAAGACCTCCTTTTGGAATACCGGCGGAATCACAGAGGTTTTTCCAAAGGCTCTGCATCGACTTTCTGGGGCCATATCCAAGATCGCGAAGCGGACATGTTGGGATATTTATTGTACTAGATCACTATTCGAAGTTTGTTTTTCTAAAGCCCGTCAAGAAATTAACAGCAGAGGTGGTAATAAGGTACATATCTCAAGGAGGAACTGTTCCACACGTTTGGCGTACCGGAAACCATTTTCTCAGACAATGGCTCCCAGCTTAGAGCAGACGCGTTCCAACATCTATTGAGAACTCACAGAGTAAAGCATACGTTGACGGCCCTGCATGCGCCGCAAGCAAATGCATCGGAGCGAGTAAGTCGCTCGGTTATCGCTGCCATTAGAGCATATGTTCGACCGGATCAGAAGGATTGGGATGAGCATCTGAGCAGCATTTGCTGCGCCTTAAGATCGGCAATCCATTCGGGGATAGGGGCTACTCCTTACTATATGGTGTTTGGGCAGCAGATGATCACATCCGGGGAAACTTATTCGCTTCTGAGGTCGTTAAAATTGCTGGAAGACAGGGCAGCAAGTTTTACGAAAGAAGATTCGCTGGAGGTAATCCGGAAAAAGGCCAGCGAGGTCATGCAAAAGCAAAATGAGCGAAATCAGCGGCAGTATGATAAAAGATCTCGGGAAGTGTCGTATAAAGTTGGACAAGATGTATTTAGGAGAAATTTTAAGCAAAGCAGTTTCCCAGCTGGTTACAATGCAAAACTTGGCAAGGTATTTGTGAAGGCGAGAGTTCGGAAAAAGATAGGGAATTCTATCTATGAACTAGAAGATTTACAGGGTAAAAGTATTGGCAGGTATCATGCGAAGGACATGCGGCAGTAGTGGCACCTAAGCTACGGGTTGGATCAGCCTTGTGCTTTCGGCCGTGTGACAGCTCTGTCTCGCTACCCCAAGTCTGATTTTGGCAGGGGGGAATTTGTACAGTGCTACAGTGCCCTGTAGCTTTGGGGAAATTCACTCGGGGAATAGGATAGCTTCTCGGCAGACCAAAATTCAGGTACATCTGTGCGTCCTAACAGCACTGGGGGTGGAAGAAAAAGAAAAATAAACGCGCCAACCCACCTATAGGTCAAGGATCGTATCTGAGGAAAGAGTAATGGAAGTTGACAGTTGAAGGGTCGAGCAGAGAAAGTAGGGTCCGAGTGTCGAGGCAGAATAGCATTCGCTCTTTTTCGTCTTGGACACTGAGCCAACTGGTAGCTTCTAGTGAAGCTCAGGAAGGTACGTTGATCAACCTAGCGGTTTGAAGTGAAGTGTGAAGAGTAAAGGAAAATTTTTGCTGAGATTCGGAAAAGTGCGCGAGCTTGCTAGAAAGAGAAAGAAAAGCAGTCAGCAAAGAAATTCCACTGCTAAATTGTGGCAGATCCGCGGGTAAGTGGAGGAGAGCTTTGCAGCGTCGCAGCAGTACATATATTCAAGCAGTCGGAACTTTTGCTACCCCTTACGTTTGGCACCCCAGCCGCAGTTAAATCTCAAGGCAAAGAGCACCGCTTCAACATAAATGCACCTGGCAAGGGGAATGCAAAGCAGAGGGGAACCATAAACAAGGGGAAGCTAGAGCGAAGCAGAGACGAGAATAATTCGACCAAGGCTGGCCTAACTAGCTGAAGAAAGAGACAGTTGCCGTTGGGAATCAGCACGTCGTGTATCGCGAGCAGATCAAAAGAAAACGAAAACCAATTTTCGATCAAAATTTTTTTTGTAAACGGAAGAACCCTTCGTCTCAGTGCCGCAGTATCATAGAACTCCAGTGGTTGAACCGAAACCGAAAAGCCAGAGCGAGTTGACGAAAAGGTAGCGGGATCGGCTCAAATTTTCGGTCGAACGCAGAAGGAGAGAGAGTGCGAGTGGACGGGAAAGGAGAAAAGAATAGGAAGAGGAAGTAGAGCAAATGAGTAAAATAATGAATTTATAATAAGCTAAAGATTAAAAAAAAAACATATGTACCTATTAATTCCACTGCAAAGGGGTAAGGGGGATTTCGTTGTGCTCTCCTAGGGCGAGTGTGAGTGCAAGTGCCAGTTTACACATACAGGTACAACAAAAAAAATAAATAAATAAAAAACTCTTGATCCCTCACGAAGATTTATCAGCTGGCATCGAGAAAGCGCTTTCGCCGATGGACCGCAACACTACAAAAGAAACAGTGAGTAAATAAAACCATAAAGCGAAGTCATTTTAATAATCGGTTCTGCCGATGATAACAATTGGCTAAAACACACTTGTTCTATTGGGGAGAAACGAAAAAGAAATGCGGTTACTTTGTAAGTCTGTCGAGCCATCAATCGAGCGTTTAAGTTTGAGAGAGGGGATCAGCTGCTGACGCAGCAAGGCCAATCTTTGAGTTTCGAAGAATAAAAAAAAAAACCAAGTTTAAGAGCAGGGGAGTTAAGTTAAGAGAAATTGAAAATATTTGGAGAGGGTAAACTAAGTGCTAGTAATGTATTTAAATTTTAGCTATTAATGAATAAATTTATAATGTCTCCTTAAACGTTGATCTTGATTTCCGATACCCAGCCCCTGTAGTAGCGAGCCCTAAAGAAAAGGGGTCATAAAGAATAGAGGAAGATGGCAGATTATGACCAAGGAAGGGTGGGCGTGGTCCTTCATTCCAGCTGAGGACGACTTCTGATCCGTTCGTGTCGCGTGCGTGTGCATATGTGTAAGTGAAGTCTAATGGCCAAAAGTTTTGTTTCTCTCCGGTTCTGGAATTGTACTTGTACATGTCGTTAAGTTTCTTGCACGCTCTTTTAATATAAAAACAAATATCGTAGGTCTCAGAATAGACAAATGATAGACGGAATGATAGCGTGCTGGTTGACCTCTGAGGAAAACATCAGTCCTACTAACCGTTGTCCACTACATATATCCACATATTGTCTATTCTCTTTGTCGTTATTTAACCGTTGCAGGCGCATGGTTTTAAGTAGGGAAATGACGATCCGAAAGCAATAAAGACCCCAAATTCAACCCACCTGTTTCAGAACATTCTCCCGTAGGAATCACTCCCCCCCTCTCCCTCTTTTCCCTTTTCCCTGGGGGCCCAGCGAAGTGGATGTGAGTCGTGGTTCATGCGGCATCCGCAAAGCTGGGTTCTCTCTCCTACACCCTCGCCCTGGGGACCCAGCGGCGCAGATGTGAGTCGAGGATCATGCGGCAGCTGCTAAACTAAGCTCCCCTCTCCCAAACCCTTCCGATCCCCTTCCCCGCCACGCAAGACCCCCGACGCACATTTCTGCAGCTCCCAAGCATGGGTTCACCCACGCCTCGTGGCCGCGCCAGGCCCGACCGTCCCACGATCAACCCCACGGGTGCGCTTTCGCCACGAACGGCTCTCCCCATAGGTCCTCACACAACCAATTTTGCTGTGGGGAAGGACCGGGCCCTGGACAGACTGAGCAGCTGAACCTCGGCCTGAGAACTTTCTTACAGCGGTCATATTCGGAAACCAATAATGATTCTTAATCTCGGTTACACATTTTTAAACTCCCAAGTGGCACAATTTTTCGTGAACAGTTCTTATTAAATTATTTTCCATTTCTGACGGAACATAAAGCAATTCGAAATCAGCATCTTTTCTATAAAAAATACCATCTTCTAATACAACATTTTTCACTGGTTCTCTTTCTAACTTATCCTTCAATTGAATTATAGTGCTATCTCTATTTTCTATATCTATAACTGAAACTATTTGATCCTTATTTTTATTGTTCCCCAACTGAAACTTTTGGGTCGTAACTGAATCCTGGACTTATTGTGTGGTGTCTACTTAGGCCATCGGCATGGGTCATGTATTTACCACTTCGATGATTTACTGTGCAGTCATAATTTTCAAGTTCAAGGGCCCATCTAGCAATTTTTGAATTTACAGTTTTCTTACGTAAGGTTAGAGTAAGGGCATTAAAATCGGTTATTATTCGGAACGGTATTCCTTCAAGGTAAATCTTAAATTTATTCAATGAGTAGATTATGGTTAGAGTTTCTAATTCATAACTATGATACCAACTTTCTGCTGGTGTTGTTGCTTGAGAAAAATATGAGATTGTATGAAATTTGTTATCATCCAGTTTTTGTAATAGAATTCTTCCAAACCCTTCGAAACTAGCGTCACAATGCAATTTTGTTTCCTTAGTCGGACTATACAGGGCTAGAACTGGTGCTGAGGCCAGTCTCTCACAGAGATAATTAAATATTGTCACACATTTGTCGTCTAGCTCAAATTTCCCTATAGTGCTTGCATTGGCTTGGCAACTTTCGAGTAACCCGGAATAAATCTCCTGAAATAAGCAAAGAGTCCTAACATTTTTGCATATCTGCGGAATTAGTTGGTTTCGGAAGGTGCTTAATTGTCGTGATGTGATCATTATTTGGATTAATTCCCTCTATGCTTAATGTGAATCCAAAAAATTCTATACTAGTGTAACAAAACAGACACTTGCTTAACTTATTTTCTGATCTATATTCTGCTAGGAGACGTACTCAAGACAACAAAGTGTTCTATGGTTTTGGTTCCATTGCTGATTTGGTGTACTTTTTCTCCGGGCACGACTTTATAGTGTGGCTGAGAGAGCCGCAACGGAAGCAGGACCCCTTCGCACGTTTGGGAGCCTTGCAATCTGAAGCGTAGTGTTCAAACAACGAACAATTGTAGCATCGCGTCTCACCATTCGATGTTAATGAAGATTGTGCTGAAGTTGAAGCTGAAGAGATAGTCAATGAGTTCCATTTTGGTTTGTTTTTTGCTCTTAAGTCCGCATATCGATGAGATAATTCCTTAAGCTCGTTGATAGTTTTCGCTCCATAGAGCAAGGCGATGGCTGGCGACGTGTCGCGGAAACCATCGATGATAAAGTGGACTGCTTCAATCTCACATACACTTTCACACAACGCCAACTCTTGCATCTGCAAAATGTACCCCATAACGGATGTTTTTGCCGGAATGTAGAAAGTTTTCTGTAGTTGCATCACTAATTGAGTTGTCAAACATGCCTTATCAAATGTTTTCAGAAAGTTGGTTTTTTAATTGGTCATAGTTTTCTGAAAGTCGAGCCGCATGAATGTGTACGCCTCTGAATTTGGTGCCATTAATAAGCGTGCGCATCGTAGCTGGTAGGCGTCACTTTCATCAACAGCAGAGCAAGCGCGCTCTAATTTTGTAATCCATAATACAGCGTCTTGGTCCCTCGGATTCGAGAATGGGACCATTGCACGGATCACTTCTTTGACGCTGGTGCTCTCCGCCATTAGTTTTGTGAGCAAAGCCCTTTTTTTTGTAATATTCTAATGGCGGCAACCAACTCTTCTTCTTCTGGTATGCGTGCCTCGCCAACCACCGGCGCCAGCGTGTCGGCGTCGTTTTCCAAGTTGAGGTTGTGGTCGGCCGGAATGTCGTTGTCGGCCTCTTATCGCATAAGACCTATCCCAGTATAATATCGGGATCGGTTAGGGTTAATATCGGTGTTGCCTTACACACCCAAATCTCTCTGCGTATCTTCCTTTCATTTAATAATTTCTTCATTTGCACATTTTCGCACAGCAACGCTTAAAGAGAGAGAGGCTGCGGCTTTCAGCTTTCAGCAATCAGATCAGCCTACAATGTACGCACCTGCAAGCTGATTCTGCTTGAAAAAAGCTCTCAGATCAGCTGAGCTTTCAGCTCCGATTTCATCTACAGTGTGCGCGAGCCCTAAGTCTTCAAAGACTGCCATGAGTCAGATCAAGACATAGTAATAGCTAGCACCACTAACATCAAACAAAATCTGAGATAAACTGTTTATTGTAAACCTTCCACCTATCTTAAAAATTTCTAACAAGCAATTGACTACCTGTTAGAAAACCTTAACTCTTTCGAAAAGGTCATTATTGCAGTTGATTTCAGACTTCAGACCTTGATAAATACGTGTTACGGTCCACCAATTGATCGTAGTTTGACCTTCAAAGTGGAAGTGCGAGAATTTTTTCATAGGAGGTATTTTACTAAATAAATATAGAAAATAAATGTGCAAAGCTATGGTCGGACGGAAAGTTAGCCACACTTTTCGGGCAGAAAAGGGCAGGTTCGGAACCCTCCTTTCAAAGCTTTTGCAATGGAAAATGTTGTACAATTCGATAAGGGGACAAGAAATGTGAGGAGATTACCAAAAACTCGAACACTAGGGAAGCTTAGAGGTTCCTTACTAACCTGTAATGTGTCACACCGGGTCTAGCGTGGTGGTTGATGTCACGCGTTCCACAAACTAGTCAACTTTTTTAGCACTGGGGGCATCTTTCGGCTAGGGCTCATCGGATGGGGGGATCTTTTATTTGTTCTCGTTAAACACATATGTACAAGTGATTCTAAGTGCTAACCTGGCCGTTAGGTGATACAAAAATCAAGTCAATAGTGCCATATATGTGTGGAGAAATTGGCCGCTTAGCTTTAGCACCTATTTTTACGCGCATAGTTGTGTTGTTACTGCTTTTGCTCAAAACGTAACTGTAACCTTCTCACACGTATAGACAATACATCGATGTGTACCGTTTTGCATTGCACCGTCGCATCGCATGATCTTTCAATTCCTCTTTGCTTGACTTCCTTTCGTGAAGTTGATTTTAATAGAAAATTCTAGTCGCAACCACCCGCACGCATATCGCTGTACCGCCGCAGATCAACCCCCGCTATCTTTCTTTATTCTTTTTCTTCTTGACTTAATATTTTATTGCGTTGTTTTTCTGTATCGCACTATAACCGTTCCAGTGCTACACTGCACTTTCGAAGAGTTTTCGATATTTATTAATCAGGCAAGTGTTATCATTTTCTCTCGTCGTATGTAATTCCACCAAAAACTAACCCGGCACAATTAAGTTGCATTGATCGAATGATTTAGAGCTTGAGCATTGGGTTTTTCGCATCCATTATGTATCCACAAATAAATAAATATGGTCCGTCACAAAACTCAAAAACTGCCAATTGGATACTCAAGAGATTTTCCACTCTGATAAAGCTGTTCTCTATCTGGACTTCATAAAAGAACCTTCTGAGGCTAGAGATGTCGACGAAGCAATGTATACCATCAAGGAAAACAAAATACCTTTCTTTTCCTTGGGAGATCTTGAAGCGGGACTAGTTCGTAAGAGGAAAACAGGGGGAGGTTTCGACCATATCACTTATTTTGAGTGATATTCTGTATTCTGAGAGATTCTAAGTGCATTGAATACAAATACAAAGATAGAATTAGTTATGTTTTTCAATATTCAAGTGGCTATGTGTGATTTTCCAGTCGAGTGGCGCTCAATAAAAATCATACCAATTTTCTATGTTATTGATTAACAACAAATCAAAAAATAATTTAAAAGTGGTTTAAGCGGAAAAGATTCTTTCAACCGTACAAGAAGTAATCGGAGAAAATGTATTTGTAATTATTATTTGTGACGGGTTCAATTTCAGACAAACCTTCAGCATTGAGATTAAAATACCATTTTATTTTTTTTTTAATCATATTTGAATCTGGATTTCTTTTCAAAATGGCTTTAAATTTATTTTTTAAGTCCATTCCATATTTCCGCAATAATTCCCTCAATCGACGCTGTACATAAGTCCATTTTAAATTCATCGTTGGAGTAGTTGGAAAAGTTGCTAGACGTGTTGCTGGAAATAGGCGCATTTTCGTTGGATGTTTTGGACTGGACCTTCTGAGGACCTTCTTCCAACAACTTTAGCAATCTTTTACATTTCACAGAAGATGCCATTAACGGCTAAAATTGCATTGCAATTTTGTATAAATTATGTATAATTTGTCATCAATTTTGGTGAAATGCTTCCAGTAGAAGCTCATTGTTATTCTAAAATAAATAATTTTGCAGTAACAAACGAGGGGGAACGTTGTGAGTTGCTGCGGAGACCGCAACTCTACAGTTATACCCGATACTAAGTCAGTATGGCTCTCCTCCGGCAGACGCCGCTAATATTAAACGACACGACAAAGAGTGCGTGCGAGAGAGACAGAAAATCTGTCTGAGCGTGACGTCGGGTGCTGCGTAGCCAGTGCAAATTGATTTGTTCCTTTTGGCTACAAAAATGATCCGATCTGATCCAGATTCAGCAATCTGATAGATATGGTCATTATCTATGATTCTGCGTTTTTAGTTTTCTCGAATGTGCAATATTGTGGATGCAACAGATTTTCGTCCTTTGTGGGGGCGGAAAAGGGTAAGGCGAAATTCTGAGATATACGTTTTATAGTGAGATCTAACAGAAGTGCGGATACCAAATTTGGTTACTCTAGCCTTAATAGTCTCTGAGATTTGTGGATGCCCCAGATTTTCGTCCTTTGCGGGGGCGGAAGGGGGTGTGGCGAAATTTGGACACGAAACGGTCAAGGTCCGATATCACAGGAGTGTGGATACCAAATTTGGTTGCTCTGGCTCTTATAGGTTCTGAGATCCTTGAACTCATATTTTGCAATTGACAAAACCGACCATGAAACCTGTGTGTTAGAGAGAGACAGAGCGAGAAAGAATGAAATTGTTTTCTTGATTCTGGCTATAATCATTATTCGATCTGGTTCAGATTTTGCACTGTAGAAGATATGGTCATCCTCACCGATTCTGCGTTTTTGGTTTTATCGTATCTTTAAAAATGTGGATGCCACAGATTTTCGTTCTTTTGTGGGGGCGGAAGTGGGCGGGGCGAAGTTTTGAAATATTTTTGTAGCAGTGACATATCACAGAAGTCTGGATCCAAAACATCGTTGCTCTAGCTCTTATAGTCTTTGAGCACTAGGCGCTGTAGGGGACGGACGGACGGACGGACGGACGGACGGACGGACGGACAGACGGACAGACAGACAGGGCTCAATCGACTCGGCTATTGATGCTGATCAAGAATATATATACTTTATGGGGTCGGAAACGATTCCTTCTGGACGTTACACACATCCACTTTTACGACAAATCTAATATACCCAATACTCATTTTGAGTATCGGGTATAAAAATCTCTCAAGAAGAGTTGGGAAAATAAACATATGTTATTTTTGCATGGCAAATTCAAAAACAGGAAACATTTGTATGTGCAATTCGTGGAAATTAAATAACTGCGGTAGCGGATTGCGTTTTTAAAAAGTTCTTATTTAACTTCTAAGTTTTACTGATATAGACTTAAGTTGAGGGTCACAAAGGAATCCGGAAAAAGGGTTTGCGCGATCTTAGTTTTTAGCTCGACTTTTCGGTTTCGCTTCTGGATCAAGACTGACTTGAACTTTTTGATCTTTGCATCGTCAATCCCTTTCGGGAATAGTTTTTTTATAAACATCCCGATTGATTTCGCCATCCCGAATACTGGATTTCGTCATCCAAAGATTGAGAACTGTAAAATGCTCAAAGTGCACAATCTGTAGAAAGCCGGGTGTGGGCAAAGATTGTTTTTCCATTTGGGCGATTGTCAAAGATTGGGATTGTGGCGGGAGCCCAAGATTGAGATTGTATATCTTAAAAATCAATTAGGCGGAAGCCAAAGATTGAGCTTGTGGTGGGAGCAAAAGATTGGTTTTTATCAAGATATAAACAATCTCAATTAGGCGGAGGCCCAAGAGTGAAATTGTTTTCGTCTTAGAAAGCCAAAGATTGTTTACTCGAACTAATTGCTGCGAGAGCGCGCCCGTCTTTCGCTTCGACGATGCGCACACTCGCCCGCCAGCTATTCTAGTCTGGCGATCGTTTTATTAAGCACTTTCCATTACCTGTGTATCGGCAATTTGTGTGAAAGCTGAAGTTGCAACAATAATGTTCTTTTAAATTTTAGCGGGCAATTGACATTAACATAGTTCTAACAGACGTTTGACATGGAACATAGATTAACATCTGGCAGCCCTTATTTGTCATTCACAAGAATTGGCGTACATTAATAGAAACAGGTGGTCACAAGGAGATAAGTATTGGAAAAATTGCAACATTAATGACATATTAATACTAATTTAATTATATTTATTTTCAATTTCAGGTACTGGAGCTGTGATGGATCATCGTCGTCGTCTGGAGCAGAGTGGATGGCACAATGCGCGACCGTTCAGCGCTGGATGTGCACGTGTGTGTGATGCAGCAGTACACGCATCTGCGGCATCGGAATTGGCTGAGGCTTGAACTTGGAGTTGACGTGCACGGTGATGGTAAATAGCGAGCGACTCTGGTCCGGCCGCCCACGTTGCTTCTGCCTGGAGATCTGGAGATTGGCACTGGTCCGGCCAACCGAGATGCGTCGACCAAAGGAATTGGCTGAGGACGAACGTGATTTGGCTGCATCCGAGTGGCTGCTGGTCCGGCCACCCAGGATGCACTGTCGATGTAGATGGAGATGGCGCGCTGGCCAGAGTCGTCTGAATTGGCTGGCCTCGTCGTTGGATTGCTGCTGCTGTTTTGTGATGATGCCGTGACGTCACGGCCATCGGTTGACGGCAGCGTAATCGGAGGGGCCTCCAGATCGGGCCCAACTTGAAACAAAATGTTGCGGTTGGTGGCGAGGCAGCTTCTGGAGAGGTTGATCTGTGTGTGTAGTGGCAGGTAAGTGTGATTAATGAGAGTATTGGCTATTTTGTGTTGATGCGTGAATTGATGTTTTTCTTCTTTTAGCGGCAGCCTGTGGACTGGATGTTGTTGGCGACGGCGATAGGGCCTTCAAATTTCGCCCATTTGGCAGGAATTGGATGGCGAAATTGACGTGGCAGCTGCTGGAGTGGCACCCTGTAGAACCAAAGGGGTCAATTGACCCCTCTCGAACTAGTTCTGCGCTGTTTACCGCGCAACTAGCTACGCAACTAGTTACGCGGGAAGCGAACGCGGACCAGTCGAAAAAGAACCGAAAAACGAAGCCGCCTTCGGTTTGTTTTTGAAGGCGGCAAATAACCGCAATTCCGTGGAGTTACAGTGCCCACTAAGCTAGTTTTTACCAAGCCAAGCCATGCAATAAGCACCGAAATGGTAAGTTAATCGTGATATTTTACTGTAGTTGCGCTCGTGGAATGAAAGAGACAAGAATTTACACAAACAAAATGCATTTGTTTTCCTCGTTTGCTTTATGCGTTGATTTTGTTCACTTCTGTACAAGATCTAATCGCTGGAAGAGTCGTTTGCGTGAACATTTGTTAAAAAAGTGAGAAAAGAAATTAATAAATAAACAAAATAAATAAAATTAATATAAACAGGTACGTGCAAATATATTATATATTTCAAATAAAATGATGAGCAATAGGCATTTGCGTAGACTCCGTAAGAGTGAAAGGGAAGCTAACATTGCAAAGTTAGCGTTGTGCAGGAAAGATAACAGATAACAGCAATTAAATCGATTCTCCAGCCAGCTGGCGTTTCGAGCGGCTTAAACTTTATTTTGAGTGAGGAAATTGTTCTAGCCTATAACGTCGATGGGGTCCAAGGGAAGAAGGCCCTTAGGACCCACAAAGAATTTTTTGCAGCTTTGCTAGGTAAAATACCATTAACACTTCTAGAGATTTAAAAATTTTTCATATAAATTAAAACAAATATTAATTACAGAATGTATTCCGCCTGGCGATGAGCCCCCCGAAAACACTGTGCGGAAGGCAATGCAAAGGATGAAGAAAAGGGTGTTTAAGAAGAAGTGTCTTGCCAAAAACCAGGAGTAGGCTAAGCATCATATAATTAAAAATTATTCGTTATAATGAAAGACATTGTGTTTTTATTTTTGTATTATTCCAGACTGCCAGATTGACTACTACCAATAGTCAGTTCGGAACTAGTTACTGGTAACTAGGTCAGAGCTAGCTACAGGTAATCGAAGGGTAGTCGAGTGGGGAACTCGTTGCTGGCTTTCTACTGGTAACTAGTTCCTGAGCAACTAGCTACGGGTAATCGAAGGGCAATCGAGCGGGAACCAGGGGTGGTTCCGCCCTAGGACATGCACGTGTTAAATTCTCCGCTGAAATACATTGCGGATAATCGATCTGAAACCAGGGAGGTGAGAATGGTAGCTAGTGCGGCACCAGTGCGGAACTAGTTGCCTGGTACTAGAGGGCAGCTCTGTCGGAGGCGTGGCAGGTACGTATGTTTTGTGTGTGTTTGGACCATTTTGTGTTGATGTGTGTATTGACGTCATTTTTGGTTTGTTTACAGTGGCTGCTCTGGACATGTGCGGTGGATTGTCAGGAGCGTCGTCAATAAATCCTAAAATGTCGTCCAATTGGCATCAAATGTGTGGTGTTGATGACGGGGCAGCTGCTGGAGGGGCTGATCTGTCGGAGGCGTGGCAGGTACTTGTGATTATTGTGAGTTTTGTCCATATTTTGTTGGTATGCGAATTGACGTAATTTTTGTTCATTTCAGTGGCTGCTCTGGACCTGTGCGGTGAATTGTCAAAGGAGTCGTCAATATATTCTAAGAATGTCGTCAAATTAGCACCAAATGTTTGGTCTATTTGTCGTGGCAACTGCTGGTGGGGCAGCTCTGTCGATGGCGTGTCAGGTGAGTACGTATTGGTCATTTTTCGTGGTTATGTGAGTTAATGTTTTCCATCTGTTTTTTTAGTGGCTGCCTCAGGACCGACTTTTGGGCTCATCAATAGACGTTGTCAGAGTAGAAGCTACCGTAGACGTCCATGATCTCCTCCGCTATCTCGTCGTCAAATGAATCGTGGTCCGTCCACAGGTCGTCGCCATCGTCGCTGAGTGCTTCGCAGTCCATATCAGAGTCCTCCGATACGGCTGCGGCGTCAGGTTGTGTATTGGCGGCGGGTCTTGGAGGTGTTGGTGCTGCTGCTGGTGTCTGTGTTGGAGGATTGGCCACTGCTGAGCTTTTGTTTGTAATTAGTGTGGTAAGTTCTTGCAGTCTTTTCTCTAAATTTTCAATTTTAACGGCGTACTCTTTTAGCATTCCCACACACTTGCCATCGCATTGGACGGCTGGCTGCTGCTGATGCTGGGGATTTCTCGGTGTCTGGAAACGTTTTGGAGTTGGCCGCACCCGTTGATCGCGCTGGCATTGGCGCCCCTTGGCCTGTGGCTGGGAATGATGGCCGCGATGCTGGTGCTGCCGACCCAAATTGTGTCCGCGCTGCTGCTGTTTTTGTTGCTGCTGCTGCTCATCCCTTAGCTTCTGCTGGTAATTGGCCAGGTAGTTTTCAGCCGGATTGGCTTGAGCACCACGGCTATACAAGGGCCTGCGGGTGTTGGGCGTTGCTGCTGCTACTGGTGTTGGTGCTGCTGGCTTGGCCCCCTGTTTGCCACTTGAGTGCTGCTGCTGTTGATGTTGTGGCCGCTTCTTCTGGGATGGCTGCTGCTGTTTAGGAGCGTAGATATGAGGCTGCTGTTGCTGGGAGGACGACGACTACTCTGCGGCTGTTGCCGTTCTGCCGCGCGTGGCTGCTGCTGCTGCTCAGCATTCCCAGACCGCACCACTCGGCTGTAGGAAGGCCTGACATTGCCTCTGGTGCTTGTGCTTGTTGGCTGGTGTTGATGGTGGTGGGATTGGCGGTTCGGATGCTGCGTTTGTGGACGTTGGTCTTCGATTGGCTGCTGTGGCTGCTGGCGTTGCTGTTGTTAATGCTGCTGACGCTGCTCAGCAATGAGTCGATTCGCCCTCAATTTACCTCGAGCCTTTTTAAATTCGTCGCATCATTTATAGCAGCTCACATGAGAGCCACTGCAGTTGGCGCATTTCGGGGCTACATTCCTTGGCTTTCGGCATGCCGTAGTGGAGTGCTCCGCCGCGCACTTCATGCAACGGTAAGGCCGTCTGCAGTAGTTCTTCGTGTGCCCAAATGCCTGGCAACGATGACATTGGGCTGGGTCTCGCGGCTTAGATTGTCGCTCGATCGCAACGCGTTGGCTGGACATTTGTTTTACTGTCAGGATCCCCTCATGACCGCTGTCCTTCATGGGCTCGATTTCCACCTCAAACAGGCTCAGAGGTCTTCCGCTGTAGCTGTTTTTCATCACTCGGATGAACCGAGTGGTATACCCCAGCTGCTTAAGCTCCTCTGTTACCCAGTCGCATGGTGTGCAGTGGTGGAGATGGCGGATGACCACCCTGAACCCCCTGGCGCTACGAGGCTGGTGGGTCTGGAGCTGAATGCCTTCATCAGCAAGGGCGTTCAGGATCGCGTTGTGGGTGTCCATGTCCACGGATTGGACTCTGAGCCCACCATTGGCCATGGCTTTGGTCGAGAATTTCCCTATCTTTGGGTTGCTGTTGAGCTTATTGATAAGGGGGACTATTGCCGGCACCAGGGGCAGGAAGAGTGAAGGGGCCCTGGTGTCAGGTAATGGTAGTGGTCCGGGCATTGCAAGCAGATTGGCTGGTTGCTGCTGCTGTTGTTGTTGATGTTGTTGTTGCTGCGGCTGTGGGCGTTCGGTCTCCGTCTCCATCTGTTGCTGTTGCTGTTCCCTCTGCTGCTCCTTTGCGGGTGGCGAGCTTCTTTGGACGGCGCCGGCTCTTGCTCAGTTTGGAGCTCTAGTTGGCGGGCCTCCTGGTGCAGTCTTTTGGCAAAGCCGCTTTTGAATAGCGGCGTTGCTATTGGCAGAAATGAAATTTCTTCGTCATCTGTATCCGTATCGATCGCCGTGCATCTCCGTTTGAGTGGCGATAGATAGGGGGTCAATGGCAGGGGCATAGGGTGCTCATTACCCATTAGCGGGGGCACATTGGTTAGCCATTTGTCTACCAATTTAGACTTGGTAGAAGGCCGTGTCGGTGTAGTTAATGCGTCCGCTTGCGTCAAGATAGGTAACAGGCATTTTCTGCTCCGTCCAGTATTGGCTCTATCAGTCGTCAATTGTTGTTGATTGTCGTTTAATTGCTGCTACTGCTGGTCATTTATTTGTTGTTGCATGCCGATTTGTGATTCGGCATCGGTCAATGTATTGGTGTTGGTGCTGGCGTAGGTCAGGTAGCTAGTTTCGTTTGTGTTATTGTTTTTGCTTGTGTTTCGTTTTGCGTTCTGATTCCGGTTGGACGGGGAGAGAGGGAGAGCATCTCTCTTTTTGGCTTGTGTGGATGTATGCGTGTGGCCTGGCGTCAAACGTTTTAATGCTTGCGGGGCGTCGTTTGCACTTGCTCTTGGCGGCAAACGTTTATTGGCTTTGAGCGTTGCGCTTCTCTTTCGTTCGGCGCCGTAGGTTCGGCTGCCAAGAGAGCGCAGGCTCACTCAGTCTTGGATTTGAGTGCAATGCCTGGTCGCTGGCCGTTTGGCGCGAAATCAAGGGGGCTTGGCATTTACTGTTGTGGGCATTTATGTGCCCTTTGGTGAGAGCGCGAGTGCCGCTATTTTGGCCTGCCTTTGCGGTTTTTGGCGGCGTCCCTGCCTGACTGTGTGTGAGTGTGTGGGTGACGGCGTCATTTCTGGCTAGGATTGGCGGCTCAATTCGATCGCGGATGCCCCTGTCCCTGAAGCGTCGGTCGAATTCGACCACCGTCCTCTCGAGGGAGCTCACTGGGAGTCCATCTCCGCCAGCTCCGCATCCCCCTCGGAGTCGAGCATCGACTCGTAGTGGGACCGACCATGGGGCTTGGAGGACACATCAGGGTCAGAGGAATGGGACACGTACTCACCGCCCTCGGCAGATGTCTGTGTAGCCGGATTGTCCATGGGGAGCGTCGTCGGATTTGAAGCAACTGCATCCTGGCCTGGTCCAGTGGCGTCAATTGAGTTGGTTTTCCTCATCTTTATGGTCTGCAGCTTGGTTCGGCTGCGTGGTCGAGATGGGAAAAAATGGCTTCCACTTTACTCGTATAAGAGCTTAATAGAATTGGGTACGTTAACTTGGACGTTTACATGCAATGACTGCATCTTTCAAGAGGCGATGCAATTACTGCACCGTCAAGTGGCCCGTGTGACACCAGCAGAGGGCTGTTACGCGAGCATGCAGGAAAGATAGCTGTTAGACTAATATTCGAGGAAGAATATAAGAGAACTAGGCATGCATCTAAAATACAAACACCACTACAATTACTAATTACTAGAAAGGTGTGTAAGGATTAGTAATTTACTAAGAGGAAGAAATTTAGTGGTGAATATAATATGGTAGAGGGAATTATAATCCGAGCATAAGACCCTAAACGGTTCATGCAAGGAATAATTCGATCTACAAAGTGAAAGGAACAACGGTATAAAATTTCTAGTCAGTCTAATAGGAATCGTGAAGTTTATGCGGCTCAACAGATCAGGGCTGTCTATGTCACCCCTGATCAAGCTGTGCATAAATATCACACGAAGTATTTTTATACGGTTAACTAAGGATGGGAGGTTTACTAATAGTAGTCTACTAGAGTAAGATGGAAGTCTTACACCCGCATCCCAGTTAAGGCCCCGCAGAGCAAAGAGTAAAAAGTTCTATACGGTCCTGGTGTACTTTGTACTGAGGGCACCATACACAGGAGCCGTATTCTAAGATCGGACGAACAAGCGAGGTATAGAGAGTCTTTGTTATATAGGGGTCGTCAAATTCCTTTGACCACCTCTTTATAAACCCAAGCACGCCCATGGCCTTATTTACCATGGTAGAAATGTGTTCGGAAAACTTTAACTTGGGGTCTAACATATCACCCAGATCATCCAACAGGGAAATTCTCTCAAGAGAACCACCAAATAGGGTATAGGGAGCCAACAAAGGGCTAGAACGATGAAATGTCATAACTTTGCATTTCGAGGCATTAAGGTGTAACAAGTTTGCACAATACCATGACTGAAAGTTATTGAGATCGGATTGCAAGCGAGAATGAAATGAAATGTCCTTATACTGGACACAGAGTTTAACATCATCACATACATAAGTACTCGAGAGTATGTTAATATCGAAGGCAAGTCATTAATACAGAGTGTGAAGAGTAAGTGGCCTAGATGGCTGCCCTGTGGTACTCCCGAAGAAACCTTTACTGGTGAAGAGAGGGAGTTTTTGAAGAGGACTCTTTGAGACCTTTAACAAAGATAGCTAGAAATCCATCTCAGGAGGTTGGGCGGAAACCCTAAAAGGTCAAGTTTATGCGCTAAAAGGGAATGGTTTACAGAGTCGAATGCTTTACCAAAGTCGGTGTAAATAACATCCGTCTGTAAGTTACCTTGAAAGCCTTTAATAATGAAAGAGGTAAACTCTAACAAGTTCGTGGTGGTTGATCGCCGCCTTATAAATCCATGCTGAGTTGGAGATATAAGTGACTTGCAGAGATGTTGCAAGTGCGGAGTTAATACCTTCTCAAACATTTTAGGAATAGCGGATAACTTTGCTATACCTCTATAAGTTTTTGCGTCAGACTTGCTACCTTTTTTATGGAGAGGAATTATAAACGATTCCTTCCAGATGGGGGGAAGCAAGAAGAATCGATGGACAGGGTGAATAGTTTAAGCAAGGGTCCACACAGAGCCTCGGCGCAGTACCAGAGTACACAACCTGGAACCCCGTCTGGACCCGGTGAAAACACCGGCTTAACTAGTCGAAGATCATGAAGTAAAGAACATTCATTTAACAAGGAACTGAAAATGCCGTTCGACCTCGGTAAACCGTATGGGTACGGATGACCAGAGTAGCTTTCCTCAGAATAGGTGGTTTGGAAAAATTGCGCAAAAAGATCGGCAATTGCCTGATCATTATTTGCCGACGCATTACAAAATGATAGCGAGGATGGGTGTGCGGATATTCTACGCTTACTGTTTACGAAGCAGTAAAACTGTTTAGGGTCCTGAGAAAAACGTATCCTATATCTAGATAGGTTGTTCTTATAGCATTGTGCATTAAGAACTGAAAAGTTTGACCGAGCTATTACATAGCGTGAGTGAGAAGTAGGAGAACCAACTTCCTTAAATTTTTTATAAACTCTTGATTTTAAGTTTTTTAGGCTGGATAACTCTTTGGTAAACCAGGAGGGTTTTCCAGATCTAATCGGACAAGAAAGCGGGACACACATGCCACAGGCCTAGTACCTGTGGTGGCAATATCCGGAGGTCCGGAACGTCTATTTACTGGTGGGATCGGGATAGACGGGACAACTAGCGAACTTGCGGATACCACGGACACGGACGCTGCAGACGTACTTGGCTGCACATTCTCCGAGGCGATAAATTCGGCTCCCGAATCTGCATCGCCAGCAGCTGTCGTTGCCCTTGGGTGGCAAACGAGATCAACTGCTGCACACTTGGAGTGGTCGGAGTCAGTTTTTCGGCGGCGCACGGCTGAGTGACGGTTGGCAATTGCAGATCCCGCGGAGTGACCTTTTTGCGCCTCGGAGACTCATTCAGCAGTTTTAAACCGCTAAACTGAGCCTCCATGGCTAGGAGCCGATCGTATTGGTTTTTAAAACCAACGGTCAGCTCCTTAAAGCCACTCCGCGTCTGCCTCATGAAAGCCACCATGTCTTTCTCCACCGCACGGCATGCCTCGCAACTGTAATGCAACCCATTACGTTTGGCTATAGCATCACTCACGAGGCCAGAAAATCCAGCGCATTTTGCGTGCACTACGCTGTCGCAGAGCCAGCAGGGGACATTCGGCTGATCGTGGGTGATCTGCTTCTTACAGGTTTTTTTGGCGCAGACCACAGCGTATTCTATTTTTATTATTTATTTATTTACTATTGTTTCCAAAACGAATTGGTATCAGACCAATGTGCCAGCCAACGCTCAAAGCGGAATTGGTAAAAAAAGAGAGCAGAGTGGAGAGCGGCTATAGCGAGAGGTACTAAGCAGAGAGCGCTATTGCTCAGAAAGTTTAAAGAGCGAGAGAGAAAGAACAGTTATTGAAGTTGAGGTGATAGCGAGGGAGTGATAAAACAACAAAAGCTACAAGACGAGAGCTGTAATGCAATGGAATGTACTCACGGCAACAACACAAACACAACAAGCCGACGCCGAAAAATTTTATGTTCAATAAATAATAATTAAACACAAATCAGAAGGCATGCACTCGCGGAATAGAATAGATTTCCAGATAGTAGGTTGGATTAGGAAGGTATTTAATGGTTATTTAGGAATATACCGGTTGTTTATGTAAAACAACGGGAAAATATGCGGAGAGCAAAACAAAAACGCGTCTGATCTACGAAAGAGATCGAACGTGGACTGTTTTCTAAGGGTTAAATTACAAGGAGAGTGAGAGCTCTATAACTGCGATGGAGTGGCTAGGGCGGCTCATGCTAGGGCGGCGTAACCTCGTCTCCGATCACCAATGATAGTCGTCGTTTGCGTGTCGACGAAATCACAGCGACAATCAAGCAGTTGCAGCCGGCCGCGCTTAAGCCCGTATTAACCATTAAATTGTACCCTATACGCGTTTACGATTAAAGTTTAAGTTGATTGAAGTCCAAATGAATAAATCTCGAATTGTCTATATCGTGTAGTACATTATTAACGTAAAGATTCCCCAGAGCATTTCTGCTCAATATTGAAATCTCGTATCGAGGATTTCACAACAAACGAATATCATCTTTTATTTTAAAATAATTTTAATTATTAAAATTTATTATATTTAACAAAAAAAAAAAAAAAATTATTATATATTTATTTATTTGCATGCTTTATCCTAGCGCTACAAGTTTACACTAATGTTTATTGCGCTAGTCACATTACGAATCTGTGTAGAGAGTTATTTACTTAAATCTAAAAAATATCATTAACATTTTTAGAGAAGCTTATACTTAAAATTATTTTAAAATTTGTTATTACTTTTTAAATTTTAATTATTTATTATACTATTTTTATTTTTATTTAGTTGTTCTATTCTTTTTATTTATTTTCTTTTCTTTTAATGAATTTGTTAATTTAATTTTATTGATTTCCTATTAACTTTAAAGTAAAATTGAGTTGCGCTCTTAATGGTTTTGATTCTATGGGGAAAATTGTTCCATAATCGAATAGCGTTAATGAAGAACTGCCTATTCGAGCAAAGCGTTTGAATTCGATGGCATATTTAATTTTTGTTCTTTGTGATGTAGCGGTTCTTGGGTGGCCACAATTTTATGAAGGTATACTAAGGTTCTAAAATCTATCCATGAGGTCAAGTATTTTACGAGACAGGTGTGAAACATGGTCAAAACGAGTTAGATTAAAAGCATAACGGTCAATTGAATTAAAACCTACTGCTAATGTGTACAAGTCACGAGCGTAACAATGACCAAAAATCTCTACTCCATAAAAGAGAGTGGGAATGAGAATGACTTTGGTTTTAGATGCTGAGAGCTGACACAACAGACAATATGTTCGTCCAGTTTCCTTTGATATATGTTTACTCCATGATAGAGTACTATTGAATGTTATCCCCAGATTAACTGCACAATCTTCGTAGGAAATAGGTGTATTTCCTATGTATACATTCTGGATATTTTTTGTATCAGTCCGTTTTTTGGCAATCCTAATACATTTTAATTTTTTGGGTTTATTCCCAGGCCATTCTCTTTTGCCCATTTCTCAATTAGGGAAAGCATTTTGTTAGACATATTGACACAAAGATTTATTACATTAACGGGACTACTAATATAAATTTGGACGTCATCAGCATATAAATGTACTTCACAGTCAGACAAGACAATGGGTAGATCATTAACATATATGGAAAACAGTAAGGGGCCTAATACTGATCCCTGAGAGACACCCCGTGTAAGAACACTAAAAGTGGAAGCATATGTACCGGTTACTACTGCCTGCAATATATTTGTTAGGTACGATTTTACAAAATTTACCGCAGTCCCTGAGAAATTGAAAAGGTAAGTCAGTTTTGTGCAAAGAATATTATGGTTGAATGAGTCGAACGCCTTACTGTGGTCGAGAAGTGTTAAAAACGTAACCCAGTTCATATCGAGTTGCTGTCGAATATCTTCGACAATATCCGTTACAGCGCTTAAACAAATTTTTTTTTCGAAAACCTCACTGCTTGTGGTTTAATAGCGAGTAGTTAGTCAGGTAGTGTTCAATCTGTAAGGACATGCGATTTTCTAGGAGTTTTGATAGGAACGGAAGTATTGAAGTGGGCCTAAAGTCGTTGTTAGGTTTTCGGATCGGTAAAATTGTCGCGTTTTTCCATTCAGTTGGAAACGAGTACGTAGTTATAGCCGTGTTAAAGATACATACATATAAGTGATGTGAGACAAAATCTTAGGAAGTAAGATTTTCACAAATTTCGGGCTAATGTTATCGAGACCTTCGGCATTAGACTTCACCTTAAGTATACTCGCAAGGACATCACATTGATTGACACACACAAAGCTAAAACTTTTATCACCAAGTGGAATGCTATTCAGGTACGTGTTACTTGTCGCTTCAGGTACATCAATTATCGATAACTTTTTGTTAAGTTCTTCGACATTTATATCCAGCTCAGTCTTCTATTTACATTTGCCTATTCCTATACTATTCATTTCATTCCATTTTTGCGTAATGGTAGAGCAATTTTGGAACTTAGATTTATAGAAGCCACGCTTAGCAGATTTTATACTTTTGTTAACATTTTCTCTTAAAACTCTGTGTACCTTAAACGCAAGTAGTCCGTTTTATACCGTTTCCATTTACTGTAGGCAACATCTCGCTGATACGTTATTTTTTTGTATCTCAAGTTGAACAAGTACTGAATATTGTTGTTCAAAACCCTTAATTCACAATCAACAAGAGGTGAAAAGGTAAATGGAAGCCCAGTCACACGCATTAAATTCTAGATAAAGTTAATTATAGTCAAGATTTTTAAAATCTCTATAAGTAAAGGAATTAGCTTTATGGTCCAATATCAAGTCATATGTCAGGAAGATATGGTCATGTTTAGAGAATGCTGGTAATGATACCTGGTCATACAGTAGAGTCTTGCTAGGGTCTTTAGTGAAGAAAATGTCAAGAAGTGTATCACAGGTATTGCTGAAATGTGTAGGCAAGGTTGTATTAACTGCGACAAACCCAGGGAGGCAAAGTTATCTAATAGATGACTCTCTTTCAAGAGATTGCTATTGAGATCACCTGCAAGTATGATGTCAGTGTATGACACCGAGATGCCCGAGATTATATTTAAAAGTGGCTCATAATCGATTGTCGATAAATACAGCCTAATAAAATTATCTTGTTCATTTTGCTTGCGATTTCCAAGAAGAGATATTCAATAGGACATTCACTAGGTTGTGTACACTTTACATTACATTTCAATTTCGTGTTTACATATATAGAAACGCCAAATTATTTGTATTTTTATTACACAAATTGCATTTTGGGCACTTCGGCTCCTCCTTTCTAGGCTTCCGGCATGCTGTTGTGGGGTGCTCCGCTGCGCACTTCATGCATCGGAAAGGCCGTCTGCAGTAATTCTTTGTGTGGCCAAATGCCTGGCAACGGTGGCACTGCGCCGGATCTCGCGGCTTTGATTGCCGTTCGATCGCGACTCTTTGGCTGGACAGCTGCTTTAGCTCGAGAATCTTCTCATGTCCGCCGTCCTCCATCGGTTCAATTTCGACCTCGAACAAGTTCAGGGGTCTTCCACTGAACCGATTCTTCATCACTCGGATAAACTGAGTAAAGAACCCAAGCGTCGTCAGCTCATCTATTATCCAATCGGATGGAGTGGTGTGATGAAGATGTCGGATAACCACTCTGTAACCCCTGGCACCACGAGGCTGGTGAGTGTGGAGCTGAATGTTGTCCTCAGCTAGAGCAGTCAGGATTGCGTTATGGGTGGCCATATCCGCGGACTGGACTCTAAGCCCATTATTGGCCATGGCTTTTGTCGTAAACTTGCCTATGTTTGGATTGCTAGACAGTTTATTGGTTAACGGGACTATAGCTGGTACCAGGGGGAGGAAGAGAGTAGGGGCCCTGGTATCAGGTATTGGCATTGGCTTTGGCGGTTGAACGGGCGTTTTCTGTCTGGCTGGTTGCTGCTGTTGTTGTTGCTGCGGCTGTCTGAGTTCAGCCTCCATCTCCATCTCATACTGCTGCTGTTCCCTATGCAGGCATTTTCTGCTCCGTCCAGTATTGGCTCTACCTGTCGTCAATTGTTGTTGTTTGTTATTTATTTGCTGCTGCTGCTGGTCATTTGTTTGTTGTTGTTGGATGCCGATTTGTGGTTCGGCATCGGTCAATGTATTGGTGTAGGTCAGGCAGCTGGCTTTGTTTGTGTTATTGTTTTTGTTTGCGTTTCGTTTTGCGTTGAGATTCTGGTTAGTGGGGGAGAGAGGGAGAGCATCTCTCGTTTTGGCATGTTTTTTTTTGTATTCAATTACTTTTATTCTGCTTTAATACTAGTACTTATATAAGTTTAGCAACTAGTTGTGAGGGTCTGGGTCTGTGGTTTGTTGGTGGGGTAATGGGGCGTAGCTATGCGGTACGGCCGCAAAGCATTGCTTCGCACAGCCGTTCCTCCTTACTCCTCCGACACTTTCCTTTCCCTCTCTGCTCTCCGTAGTTCCCGCATTATAGTGGCGGCGAACCTAGTGGTTGCCTCCCACGCCTTGGGATCCGATACCATGAGTGGCACGATCCCTCCGACGCTGATGTTGGTGGCTAGCTCGGCCTCTAGCTGACGCCTCTCATATTCACTCATGGGACTCGAAGAAGACGTGGTAGGCGTCCTCCACGATGCCTCGACCGCAAGATGGGCACCAGCCATCCGTTTCGTGGCCAAACCGCTTCAGGTAGGATCTGAAGCATCCGTGACCGCTCAGCATCTGTGTGAGGTGGAAGTCCACCTGTCCATGCTTCCTCTCCAACCATAGCTTGATGTATGGAATAAGCCTGTGGGTTCAGCGTCCTTTGCTCAAGGAATCTCACTTCGTCTGCGATCTCCTGACGCTTTCGTGCCTGGGTGATTCCCACGCAGCTCTCGTGGTTGAGGTTGAGGGTTGAGTCCCTTCGGGATAGTTCATACTCCTCGGCCTTTTCCCTCACTTGCTCTGATATTGGCACTAGTCCCGCGATGACCAGTGCTACGTCGTCGGATATGGTTCTGAGCGCGCAAGCGATCCTCATAGCGCATAAGCGGTGCGTTGCCTCGACTCCTCGCATATACCTCGGCACCTTCGTCGCTTTTGACCACACTGGGGCAGCATACAGGATCTGGGAGGAGACGACGCTGGTGATTAACTTCCTCCTTGCTTGCTTTGGCCCCCTGGTGTTCAGTAGGATTCGCGATAGAGCTCGGCAAGTCTGAGCGACCCTTGCGTTGGCGTACTCCAGATGCTCCTGGTGTCCAACATAACCCCTAGGTATTTCAGCGACCTTTTCCATGTGATGTCGTGTCCGCCGACCGACACTCGAGCTGTCTCCACCTTCTTCCTGCTGCTGATGAGCACAGCCTCGATCTTGTGGGCCGCCAGCTGTAGTCCCGCTATGGCGTTTGCACAAATCCGCTTCCTGCCAGCATGTTGCTGAGTTTGGAGGGATCGCCCCCACATGCCCACAGGGATGCCTTTCCCGTTCTGTCGTTTGCCCAGAACTCGTTATCGCCTGTTTTATACGGCTCGCTGAGGATAGCCAGATCCGATTTGAGCTCTTTCACCGTCTGCAGGAGCAGGTCCTGTGCGGCCCTACAGTGATTAAGATTGAGCGGAATCACTTCCGGCACCCGGTTCGGTCCACCGTGCTATGGCAGTTAGGCGCAATGTGCCCGATTTCCAAGCACTTGTAGCATCTGGGCTGCGAGTTCTTCTCCTTAATTTTGGACACCGTCCATCCCTCCTTGACTTTGCCCTTGCCGAAGACCACTTCAGCATCCTTGCTCGGCAGTCCAATTACGGCAGTCTGGGTATCCCGGTATGATGGGCGTAGGCTTCCTTCACCGAGCTGGCTTCGAAGGCAAATTGGTCCGCTCAGGCCTTGACAAGGTCCTCCGCTGATCACTAGCACCCTCGTCCTCGTGTTCTCCGAAAGGGCTCGTACCTCCTCTACTTGGCGTGACGTCACGGCCATCGTATGGCGGCAGCGTCATCATTGGGGCCTCCAGATTTCGCCCAGTTTGCAGCAAATTGTTGTTGTTTTTGGCGAGGCAGCTGCTGAAGGGGCAGCTCTGTCTGTGGAGCGGCAGGTGAGTATGATTTTATTGTGTTTTGACCACTTTTCATTGTTGCGTGAATTGACGTCCTTTTGTTTGTTTTTAGTGGCTGCCTCCAGTCTCAGTCTATACTCCGTCAAGTGAAGACGCGCCAAATCTAACCATCAGCGAGCACACCGAAATCCAACACACAAAACCTAACACAAAAACATTCAAGTGCACAAAGCAAACTCCCAAAAAAACCAAAAACAAACACACCTAACGAACAGTTAGAACATTAAGTGCTGCGGGCGTCAGCCCTAGCCTACCTGAAATGTCGCGACCACCAGACCCCAAATTCCACGCACCGTGGGACAAATCATCGTTTCTCGAACCCAAATATATTACAATAATCAGAATAGACAATAAAACCTTCGAAAACGTGTCCCCCTTCATTATTAAAAAAGTCATAGACTTTCAATGTGGAGGTGAAGTAGACTCAGTCAAAAAAATCAGGGACGGTTCACTGCTCATTAAAACAAAAGGAACAACTCAGGCATCAAAGCTCCTGAAAATCGTAAAATTTCACGATTTTCCCGTGAAAGCATCTGATCACAAAACCCTTAACTCCTCCAAAGGTGTCATCTACTCCAACGATTTACGCAACATAGAAATAGAAGTCATCAAAAGCGAACTCAAAACACAAAAGGTCATTGACGCAACTAAAACTCACAAACAGAAAGATGGCTTACTCCAAGAAACCGGACTGATTATCCTCACATTCGATACACCAACACTCCCACAGCATATTATGATAGGATACGAACGAGTAAACGTTCGCCCCCAAACGCCTCGCCCCCTCAAATGCAATAACTGCCAGAAATTCGGTCACCCAACCAAATACTGCACAACCCCCAAAATCTGCAAAAACTGCTCCGAAGTACACCCCGCCGACGACGATCTATGCTCCAAGCCCAAATTCTACAGCAACTGCAAACATAACACCAACATCCAAAACAACCACAGCCCACTAGACCCCAAATGCCCGGAATTCCTCAAGCAAAAAGAGATTACAATTATCAAATCCTCCGAGAAAGTAGACTTCTTAACCGCAAAAAAAATATATTTTCAACGCAACACGCACCAATCCACACCATACGCCGAGATAGCTGCAAAAACACAAACAGTAGTACCGACCCCCAACAATCCTGCATCATCACACAACACTCAGACCACACAACACAAAAGGCCAATTACAAACTACGCAGACATCTCAGACTCAATCACACACCCATCCAAATCAATCCAGCAACCCACCCAAGAAGAAATGGCCATGGACACAGACCTCGAGGCAATAACTAAAACCAAAAACACCAAAACCATCCCAGATACCGACCGCAATCTCCGAAGCTGGACTAAAGAAAAGGACAAACTCAACCTAGTCACCAAGCCACTCAAGGCAAAAGATAAATCCGAAAAAACAAAAACTACAAACCTAGCGTCACTATCCAACAACACCCTTCCTAGCCAAATATACAACGAAGAAGAACTCTAAATAATAACAATAGTACTAACATTCATTTTAAGCCCCTTAGTAGAAAATACCAACACTAGTATGCAACTTAAAATTATGCAATGGAACATACACGGCTACAAAAACAACTACATTGAATTACAAAGTCTCATGAAAGCATATAACCCCCTAATTGTTGCCCTACAAGAAACCCACATATCCAACCCCAACTATCTCCCTATCCCAACCAACTAATCAATATACTGCAGCTATAACCAGCTTAATGCTTTTGGTGGCACAGCCATCGTCATACACAACTCCATATCCCACACCCAAATCCCTCTCAACTCCGACTTTGACGCTGTGGGTGTCAACATCAAATCACAATCCAAAGTCAACATCATATCCTCATACATCTCCCCTAACAAACTCTTCAACGCCCGCCATCTACATAACGTCCTAACCCTAACAACAAACGACAACACTCTAGTCCTAGGAGACTTTAACAGCTGGCACCCCTACTGGGGCTCACCTAAAGCCAACCTAAGAGGGAAAACTTTAGCCTCCTTCCTAGACCATTCCAACTACATCCTCCTAAACGACAAATCCCCCACCCACTTCTCGACACACAAGACATTCACCCACATTGAGCTCTCCCTAGCATCAGCAACTATTGCTCCAGAACTCCTCTGGGAAGTAATAGACGACCTCCACGGTAGCGACCACTTCCCCATACTAATCTCCCTTTTCAACAACCCATCCCTCCCAAAATTTACCTCAAAACCGTCCTTCAAACTGAAAAGACTGGGACCTCTACCAAAAACACATCCATAAACTCAACTCCACTACCCAAACAAGAGACTACGTCAACAGGGAAAAAGCTCTAATAAAAACGAGGTGGAACGTTGTGAGTTGCTGCGGACACCGCAACTCTACAGTTATACCCGATACTAAGTCAGTATGGCTCTCCTGCGGCAGACGCCGCTAATATTGAACCACACGACAAAGAGTGCGTGCGAGAGAGACAGAAAATCAGTCTGAGCGTGACGTCGGGGGCTGCGTAGCCACTGCAAATTGATTTGTTCCTTTTGGCTACAAAAATGATCCGATCTGATCCAGATTCAGCAATCTGATAGATATGGTCATTATCTATGATTCTGCGTTTTTAGTTTTCTCGAATGTGCAATATTGTGGATGCAACAGATTTTCGTTCTTTGTGGGGCGGAAGGGGTGGGGCGAAATTCTGAGATATACGTTTTATAGTGAGATCTAACAGAAGTGCGGACACCAAATTTGGTTGCTCTAGCCTTAATAGTCTCTGAGATTTGTGGATGCCCCAGATTTTCGTCCTTTGCGGGGGCGGAAGGGGGTGTGGCGAAATTTGGACACAAAACGGTCAAGGTCCGATATCACAGGAGTGTGGATACCAAATTTGGTTGCTCTGGCTTTTATAGGTTCTGAGATCCTTGAACTCATATTTTGCAATTGGCAAAACCGACCATGAAACCTGTGTGTTAGAGAGAGACAGAGCGAGAAAGAATGAAATTGTTTTCTTGATTCTGGCTATAATCATTATTCGATCTGGTTCAGATTTTGCACTGTAGAAGATATGGTCATCCTCACCGATTCTGCGTTTTTGGTTTTATCGTATCTTTAAAAATGTGGATGCCACAGATTTTCGTTCTTTGTGGGGGCGGAAGTGGGCGGGGCGAAGTTTTGAAATATTTTTGTAGCAGTGACATATCACAGAAGTCTGGATCCAAAACATCGTTGCTCTAGCTCTTATAGTCTTTGAGCACTAGGCGCTGTAGGGGACGGACGGACGGACGGACGGACGGACGGACGGACGGACGGACGGACGGACAGACAGACAGGGCTCAATCGACTCGGCTATTGATGCTGATCAAGAATATATATACTTTATGGGGTCGGAAACGATTCCTTCTGGACGTTACACACATCCACTTTTACCACAAATCTAATATACCCCAATACTCATTTTGAGTATCGGGTATAAAAAGGCTAATGCCAAATTCAAAAGAGCAATCAGGGAAGCTAAGCAGAAATCGATTCTTGATTTCACAGCCCAAACACACCCTACCTCAGACACATCCTCAACATGGTCTAACATCAGACGACTATGCGGACGTTACCCTGTTAAAAACATTCACAATATCTTTAACCCACTCACCCAAACAAACACAACCAACCAAACCGAAATAGCCAACTCCTTCGCCCATACGTGGTCAAAAGAAGCTCACGATCGTAATTTCTCCGCAACATTCCGGACGAACAAATCCCACACAGACTCCCTTATAAACTACACCCCAACTCCACCAGCATTAGAAATCGAAAAGGACATTACACTCATAGAATTCTCATCAGCACTGTACTCCCTGAAAGGAAACACCCCCGGCCTCGACCGCATCTCCTACTCAATGATAAAAAACGCACCCCCCACCCTTAAAACCAGAATAATAAACCACTTTAACAAAATACTCGACTCATACATCCCTCAATCGCTCAAACTCAGCCTAGTCCTCCCGATTCTAAAACCACAAAAACCACTAACAGACATAAAATCCTACAGACCTATATCACCTAACTCATGCCTAGCCAAAACGCTCGACAAGATAGTGGCAAAAAGGTTATGGTGGTTTGTTTTGAACAACAAACTAATTCACAACAGCCAACTAGGTTTTAAAAGAGGCAAACCGGTACTAGATAGTCTACTCTACGTAGACCACCTAGCTACCAAAGCCATTGCCCAAAAAAAACATCTAACCTTAATATCCCTTGACTTCACCAAAGCTTTCGACAAAATAGGAATCCACTCCATCATTCAACAACTAAAAAAATGGAAAGTAGGTCCACGAATGTTACAATATGTCATAAACTTCATGTCAAACAGGAAAATACTCGTGAAAAGTGGCTCGAACCTCTCGAACACCGTCCCACTCCCTAACGGCATACCCAAAGGCTCCCCCATCTCAGTTATCCTTTTTCTTATAGCGTACAACCCACTCTCCGAAATCTTATCCTTTCACAAGCAGATCAAATTTAGTGCATACGCCGACGACTTCCTCCTTATCATCCAACACAGCAAAAGGAAAAGCCCCACAACTGACATCCAAACAATCCTCAACCAAATAAACAACTGGTGCACTCAGTCAGGAGCAGACCTCTCCAAAGACAAAAGCCAATCTCCACACATATGTCGCAAACATAACTGCACGGGGACAGCTCCACCAGTGGCTGGCTTTGCCTACGCCACGGCTCCGTTTGCGCCGCGGCATCCTTTTTCCAGACAGTCATTGTCTGCTGCTCTTTGTCTGTGCTCTTGGTGCTCTGTGAGCATTTAATGCACAGGAATACAGCGTCAACCTCGCGTGAAGCTCCTTTATTCGCATGAACATATTCCTCGTCGCCATGTTGATGTGGCGCGTATTCTTGTCCATCATCCTGCTATGGACTTCATCCAAGATATTCCCCAGTTCTTGGAGGTTTTCAAGGCAGGTTGGCTCCTGACAAGCCTTGCTTTTCTTGGGTGACGTTCTTCTCTGCGAACTCTCTGGGCTGGCTGGGTCCCGTACCCCCTTGGGGGTCTCCCAAGGTCCAGGCTCTGTGCCTCTGCTCTTGATGTTGGCACAGCTTACGGCGATCGGGCGAGCGAAAACCAGGTTTTTGTCCTCCTTCATTCCTCTTGCTCGATAATCCAGTTAGCTCTGGGGTCGAATTTAAATTGAAATTTCAAATTTCGCTTGGCGCGTAACTCTGACCCGGCAGCCCTGTGCCGTTCAAGGCTGTCCGGCAGACCGGTGCTTCAGTGATCTGCTCATAACAGCTTTCCTTTTCAGTTGCCAGGCGTGGCACGGATTTTTACCCGGAAAACTTGCAGCTCGTGGTGATCACAACCGCACTTGGAAAACGCTCAGCTTCCCAGCAAACCAAACGCTCACACATGATATCGCATACGAGTCAAATGCGAGACTTAACCCGACAAAACGCTCGCATTCGGACCCGCATATGATAGAAGTATGATACAGAATGATGATTGGCGGCAAACGTTTCAATGCTCGTGGGGCGGCGTTTGCACTTGAGATTGCCTTTTCTTTTGGCGGCAAACGTTTTATGGCCTGGAGAGAAGCGCTTTCGCGTGCTTTCGGCGCCGTATGTCCGGATGCTGAGAGAGCGTAGGCGTCACTCTCTATGTTGCTTGAGTGTATTAAGTGTATCTCAACGCTAGAGTGGAGTTCGTTTTCGCTGTTTGTTTGGCGCGAAAACGTAAGGGCATGGTTTTGTTGTTATGTGCAATTAGATGCTCTTTTGTTAGAGCGAATGCGCCGCTATCTTTATCGGCCGTTGCGCTGCCTCCAGTGTCTGACGCTCATGGACATACCTGTGGCAGTCAAAGAAGACGCTCGTCATGTCCTCCCCAATGCCTGTGCCACACTCGGGGCACCATCCCTCTGTCTCGTGGCCAAAGCGCTTGAGGTAACCGCGGAAGCAGCCATGTCCGCTCAGTGCCTGGGTGAGGTAGAAATCTACCTGGCCGTGCTTTCTTTCAACCCAGCAGGCTATGCTCGGGATGAGAGTGTGGGTCCATCGGCCTTTGGGTGAGTGGTCTCATCGAGTCTGCCATCTGTCCAAGCTGATCCTTCTGGCGGCGTCCTTTAATTCCGCTTTGGAGCGTACCTCAGCTGCGCTGTCCTGCATAGCGTCGTGGATCTCCTTCCTCTCCCTTATCACCTCCCTGAGCGGAACTTGCCCGGCAATGACAAGCGCAGCTTCGTCTGAGATGGTCCGGAACGAGCACGCTATCCTAATGGCGCACAATCTGTACCTTGCCTCCACTCCTCGCATGTAGCTCCTCACCTTCGCGGCTTCTGCCCACACTGGTGCGGCGTAGAGCATCTGCGACGTCACGACGCTCGTCAGCAGTTTCCTCGCTGCCTGCTTTGGGCCTCTGATGCTTAGCAGCATCCTGGATAGCGCTCCCGCGGTCCCACCGGCCTTCGTGTGGACGTATTCCAGATGCTCATGAAGGACAGGCGCGTGTCGATGAGGACTCCTAGGTACTTGATGGACCTCTGCGATTGGATCGCGGTCCCACCAGCCTGAACTCTGGCGGTCTCGACCACTTTACGGCTGGATATTAGGACCGCCTCCGTTTTTGGGCCGCCAGCTCCAGCCTCGCGGCGGCTAGCCACGCCTCAACGGCTTGTATGGCGACGTCGGCAAGCTCCTCCACTGCGGCTAGTTCCTTCGTTACTGCCACTATTGCGACGTCATCAGCGAATCCCACCAGGTTGGTGTTGGCTGGCATCGGGAGCCTTAGGACCCCGTCGTACATGGCGTTCCAGAGCAGGGGTCCCAAAACGGAGCCCTGTGGGACTCCGGCTGAGACTTCGTGTGCCCTGGAGCCCTGACACGTGTCCATTATCAGCACCCTTTTGCTGAAATAGCTGCGCGCTATATTTAGTAGGTAGCCCGGGATGTTGAAGGACCTCAGTGCCTCCAGCGTCCGGGTCCAGTCGGCCGAGTTGGCAAAGTCGGCCGGCAAAGTCGGCCGGACTTTGTTCCGCCTCTCCACCTTGTCCCAGCAGTGGCCTTCTCCGCCGTTTGTACGACCCTCAGGATGGCATCCAGCGTCAACCTCCCTTTCCTGAACCCGTATTGGTTCTGGGAGAGACCGCCTGCTGCTTCGATGGCTGCGCTCAGCCTCGCACCGATCACCATTTCGAAAACCTTTCCTATGGAGTCCAGAAGGCAGATGGGCCTGTAGGAAGAGGCCACGCCTGGCGGCTTGCCCGGCTTGGTTTGTAATAGCAGCCGTTGCCTTTTCCACCTCTCGGGGAACGTCCCCTCCTGGAGGCATTTCTTGAAAAGGCCCGCAACTTCCCTCGGGAGCAGAAGAAGTGCCAGCTTCAACGCGCTGTTGGGATCGCATCCGGACCGGAGCCTTCCTGGGTATCAGGTTTCTGCCTGCCTGCAACACCTCGGCTTCCGTAACCTCGCAGATGTCGCTCGGGCTATGCTCGAACCGTAGGGAGCTAGTGATCTGCCGTCCTCGAGGAAACTGTAATATTCGACGCTTGTCGTGCCTTCTTGTATTTTAATTATCCACGGCTAACTCCCAAAATTACAGCCTAAAACTAGGCCTTAAAAAAATTCGAGCTGAAGATCTTTTGAGCTTTGATAAAGCTTATCAACAGCTGTTTTGCGACCAAGCTGCAACGCTTTGATATGCAATTTGTCTGCCGTGCAGAAAAATATTGCTGTGTCTGGATTCTGTATAACAGAAGAAGACCATAGAAAGTGTGGAAAAAACGTGGGTTGCTGTACTTAGTAGTCCCAGCCTCTTTCTTTTTCTCCTCGTGACCGTCAGAGTGACCGGCAGTGGAAAAAGAAGTCTTGTAGAGCTGACCCAGTTTTCTAAACCAAAGTCAAGCCAAAGTCAAAGCCTAGTGCAAGTGCCAAGTGCGGCTCAAAGTGATCATTCAATTTGAGTGGACGCGCCAGTTCGACCATTTGGAAAACGAGCTCCCACAGCTTATTAAAATTTTTCGAAACAGTGGTGCAATTCTGTTGAGGTAATTATCCACCCAGCTACAGCGACCCGTTGAAAAATGTTCTGTTCTTTCCGCGTAGGATTAGCACCACTAGTATCTACGTATTGAAACGCTGGTCTAGAAGTTACGGATTGGTTATTCCCGGAGACCTCTATTGGCCACGTGCCCGTACCACCGGTTAAACCCCCACCGTTTGACATTCGGATGAGGCAGTAGCCGAGGTAGCCGACTTGCTCCTCCAGTAAACCCGATCGGTGGGCTCTGCAAGCGTCGCCTGGACCCGTGCGACCCATGGGCATGATCTGACTGACTCTTCTAATACACCAGTCGCCCCACGAGCAATCCAGTGTGCGGGTGTACCTAACCTCACGCCGCAGATGGACCGTGGTCATTGACCCTTGGCATCGGAAGCAGCTGAAGTTACCTGCGCCCGGTACAATCGTGTGCCACCTTCAGACCTCGAGTAGGAACTTGGTCTTCAGCCGGGAAGCATCGACCCCGCCTCGGATTTAGTTATATTTTCTATCTTTCTTTCGAAACTAGACCCGATATGCGAAACCCTGTTTTTTTATCCGCTTTCGGTTTAACTACGTTCTTTTGATACGGCAAAAATTTGCAACAGCCAATTAAATCCGGTATAAACAAAAAGGGAATTCCTGTCCATGGGCTAAGTCGAACTTGAACAAATGAGTAGTGTATTAATACCGATTATTTTTACAGTTTTTGATTTTGGTTGCCACGCATTCATCTCATCATCTATGCAGATACTCATCACAATCACACACATCATCATACTCATCCACCCATCAAATCACCTCATCCAACACACAACGAAAGATCTTTCTGCGTGGGAGTCAAAGCTATTAATCGTATCGTAAGTGATTATCCTGCACCAAGTAAGCCATCTGAAAAGAATGAATATGCGGTGACTATTCGTTGGTCTTCAACCATGATCACGGTTTTATACACGTATTTCTCATGCCTTTAAGCGATTTTCCATATACCCGATTTTTGTCTGGTTTTGGCACTGACCAAGTTAACGTAATGAAGTTTGAAGTTTTCTTCTTCCTATGATGAACACATAACCTAGCTCGTGCATTTATATATACCTACTACAAATCATTTTTATAGATTTAAGATCATTATACCCTACCTCGCCCCTATGATATTCTTTCCCCAGTATATGCTGTATAGTAATACCCTATAAATGTAAGACAATATCGAATAGCAGGCTTATATTAGGGACTAGATTCTATTAGCGTTAGGTTTGGCCCTAAAGGATCATGGAAGGGTGGGCGTTCTCGCCAATGGGCGATACCGCAGCCGACAAAGATCTGACCGGTGATCTTCTTCTTTTACGTATCCATACTGATCTGTCCCTTTGACCGTACGCGATTTTTATACCCGATACTCAAAATGAGTATTGGGGTATATTAGATTTGTGGTAAAAGCGGATGTGTGTAATGTCCAGAAGGAATCGTTTCCGACCCCATAAAGTATATATATTCTTGATCAGCATCAATAGCCGAGTCGATTGAGCCCTGTCCGTCTGTCCGTCCCCTTCAGCGCCTAGTGCTCAAAGACTATAAGAGCTAGAGCAACGATGTTTTGGATCCAGACTTCTGTGATATGTCACTGCTACAAAAATATTTCAAAACTTCGCCCCGCCCACATCCGCCCCCACAAAGGACGAAAATCTGTGGCATTCACAATTTTAAAGATATGAGAAAACCAAAAACGTAGAATTGTAGAGAATGACCATATCTTTAAGACTGCGGAATCTGAATTGGATCGTATTATTATTATAGCCAGCATCAAGAAAACAATTTCATTTTTTCTCGCCCTGTCTCTCTCTAACACACACGTAGCATAGGCGGCTTTGCTTAGAGTAAAACATTAGCGCCTAGATCTCAGAGACTATAAAAGCTAGAGCAACCAAATTTGGTACCCACACTCCTAATATATCGGACCGAGACGAGTTTGTTTCAAAATTTCGCCACACCCCCTTCCGCCCCCGCAAAGGACGAAAATCTGGGGATATTTAAAAATCTCAGAGACTATTAAGGCTAGAGTAACCAAATTTGGTATCCGCACTTCTGTTAGATCTTACTATAAAACGTGTATCTCAAAATTTCGCCCCACCCCCTTCCGCCCACACAAAGGACGAAAATCTGTTGCATCCACAATATTGCACATTCGAATTCGAATCATAGATAATGACCATATCTATCAGACTTCTGAATCTGGATCAGATCAGATCATTTTTATAGCCAATAGGAACAAATCAATTTGCAGTGGCTACGCAGCGCCCGACGTCACGCTCAGACTGATTTTCTGTCTCTCTCGCACGCACTCTTTGTCGTGTCGTTTAATATTAGCGGCGTCTGCCGGAGGAGAGCCATACTGACTTAGTATCGGGTATAACCGTAGAGTTGCGGTGTCCGCAGCAACTCACAACGTTCCCCCTCGTTTTTATATAAATTCTTATCTCGACTATTTGCCAGAGCTCTAAATGGGTAGTAAAATATCCTCCATGCCCACACCCCGCCGACCAGAGACAAAAGCCGAAGCCAGCGCGTACTTCATACTCCCGTTTAGTTATCATCAGCTCCTATAACCTGTACGTTGTATGCTACAGGTAAAGACAAATTTTAAATGGCAATGGGTTCGAAAAGTCTGTCCCGATTTTATGGCAGGGTTTTAAGAACGTTTTAAGAATTATACATATAAAATTTGGCGCCCAACGTGGGGCCCTTCTTCGGCATGCCCCGACCAAGAAAATTTGTATAAAGTCATCAACACCAATGCGAGCTGCATCTCAATGCAGTGTCATAAGACTTATTCCTTTATCCATTAATTCCCAAAAGATATGCATGGTCGTGCATTGTCTGGGGGATTGACTTCGAGTAGCTGGATTGCGTAGCAGTTTCTAAAAGAACTTAAAGCCCCGCGCTTGATGTTATTCAACTTACTAGGCATAGTAACGAACCTGTAGTATCTGGCCGTATAGGCCACTTTGCTAAATAGCGCGTTCCAATGTTTCTGTCGGATTAGGTGTCAAAGTGGATTAGCTCTACTGCCTACCCTCGAAAATGGGAGCGTGTTGTTTGGGGGAGGAGCTTGTCCATACCGTTGCTGAGCATTGTCTGCCGTTTTGGCCTGGATCAGGTTAGTCAGTGGCTTAGAGCTACGGCCTGCCCGCGAACGAATGCAATAGAATCGGAGATGGTATATTTCCTGGGTCAGCATAAACTATGTCTTCTTCTTCAGTTTTTCTTTTGTTGTTCCGACTGATGGACTGATGGATTCCGGCGCATCCATAAGTTGCATAGGTGGGAAGTTTGCGGCCGACCTGGTTCAGAATCCGAACCAGATCAAGCCTGTGAGAGCAGCAGTACGTACGGCGGATGGGCAGAGCCAGCCAATAATTGGCAAGGTCACCACCGAAGTGGGTTTTCAAGGCCAGAAGAAAGTATTGAAATTGTTAGTAGTCCCATCCTTGGTGCAAGACCTATATCTAGGCATAGACTTTTGGTCTCGTTTTAATTTGTTACCTGCTTTTCTAGCCCATAAATCATCCAGTCCAGAGTTATCAGGTTTAACATTCGATAGTACGTTACATGTGTGTTTGTCGAAGCAGCAGCAAGCTCAGTTAACAGAGACGGTAAACTTGTTTCCCTCCTTTGCGAAGCAAGGTCTGGAAAAAACGGGCTGGTTGTCGCACGAAATTGAAGTGGGCAACGCTAAGGCAATAAAACAACGGCATTATGCCGTGTCTCCAGCCGTAGAAAGGCTGATGTACGTAGAGGTAGACCGAATGTTAGCTCTTGGAGTTATCGAAGAATCAGATAGCGCATGGTCGTCACCCGTGGTCCTCTTTCGTAAACCTGGAAAGGTGCGATTATGCATCGACAGTCGGAAACTTAACGAAGTCACTGTTAAGAACGCTTATCCCATGCCATTGATCGATGGCATTCTCAGTCGGCTTCCTCGAGCTGAGTTCATCTCAAGCATCGATTTGAAGGATGCCTATTGGCAAATTCCGCTGGAAGTAAGCGCTCGTGAAAAAACGGCGTTTACAATCCTAGGGCGCCCGTTGTATCAGTACACGGTCATGCCCTTTGGGTTTTGTAATGCACCCCAAACGATGTCCAAGTTGATGGATAAAGTGATACCGCCATCTCCACGAAATTAGATATTTATTTATCTAGACGACTTGTTGGTGATATCTGAATCATTTGAGCAGCATATTCAAGTTCTCACTGTCCTGTCCGCCCAGTTGCTTTTTGACTGCCACTCGAAGCAGACGTGTTTTTCAAGCGGTCCGCTATACCGTCGTTCGAGTAAAGTAAAAAGTGATTTTTCCAAGTGGAAAATATATTAAAATTGCCGCGAGATCACGCGCTGTTCGCCAGTGCAATCGCGTGTTAATTTGGTGAAAAAACAGAGCAGCTATTTGCAAATTAATATTTGTAAAATAAACGTGCCATCAGCCACGTGCGGAAGCTTAGTTCGTCAACAAGTGCGAATAGTTCGACAACAAGTCGGAATAGTTCGTCAGCACGTTCGAGTTCGAAGCTTTGGTTCGAAGCTTTGGCTTGAGTTCGGAACTTTTCGGTTGGTGTCCCCGCTAAAACTTTCGGTTTTAGTCTCCGCTAGAACCTGCGGTTCGTGTCTCCGCCGAGACTTTTGGTTCGCGTCTCCACTAGTGCCGTTTAGTGTCGAGTCACGCCAATAGAGGGAGCCATAACAAGCCGGGTATGGAAGTGGATACGGAGGCCGACGCCAGCGACACTAGCCTGGCTAGTGTAGGGGCGAGCTCGTCGTCGAGCGTTCCCGCCCGCAGGCGGGGTCGGCCGAAGTCCTCAGCCGCCAAAAAGGGAGCCAAAAAGATCGGGCTTGGGATTGGGATAGCCGGAGAGCTGCCGATCCCTGCCGAGAGATCGCCGCCACCATCGCTCCCCTTTGAGGAGGCTCCAGGCACCTCTGGCGCCGCCGCTGCCGATGCCACCACCGCTGCCAGTACCTCTGCCGCCGCTGCTACCATCGCTGCCACCACCGCTGCTGCCACCGCTGCTGCCACCGCTGCCACCACCGCTGCCGCTGCCACCACCGCTGCCGCTGCCACATGCCCGGCAACTGGCATTGTCGCGGCAGGCTACTCGGCCATCATTGCGGAAATGTCTGCGATCAGGATGGCGGTGAACGAGGCTGTGCTGAAGGGGCTGATGCCGCCAGAGGCTTCCATAGGAATCCTCGTCGCTACCAACCGGTACGACGAGTTGGTCATGGCCCTGGCTGGAGAAAAGGTACGCCTGGAGGAGAGGGCAAGGATTCCGCCTCCACCGAGACCCGCTGCTGCTGCCCACACGGGCACCACCGCCGTCACAACCGCTGCGTATGCGACAGCCTTCCCAGGCCTGCCCGCACCGAGCGCCGTCGCTGCACCGATCCCAAGGCCTAGGGATACCTGGTCTGCTCTAATAAGGAGCAAGAACCCGGAGGAGACCAGCAAGGAGCTTGTGGAGCGTGTAAAGAAGACCGTGGTGCCGGCACTTGGAGTCCGCGTTCACGAGGTTCGCGAGCTGAAGAGCGGAGGAGCGATTATTCGCACCCCTTCAGTGAGCGAACTGAGGAAGGTAGTGGCCAGCAGAAAATTCGCCGAAGCAGGACTGGTGGTCAAGAAGAGGCCGGAGACCAAGCCTCAGGTCGTGGTGTATGACGTGGACACGTCGATCACACCTGAAGAGTTCATGGAGGAGCTCTTCGCGAAGAACCTGGAGGAGACCATGACCGCCGCGGAATTTAAAAAGTCGGTTCACCTGGGCAGTAAACCCTGGTCGGTCACCGACGGCGCCACGATCAACGTGACGCTAGAGGTCGACACGAAGGCACAGGAGGCGTTGCACGAATGCGTGTACATAAAGTGGTTCAGATGCCGCTGCCGCTCCTTGGTCCGAACATACGCCTGCCACAGATGTGCAGGCTTTGACCACAAGGTGTCGCAATGTCGCCTTAAGGAGAACGTGTGCCACCGGTGTGGACAGAACGGCCACAACGTTGCACGGTGTCCCAACCCCGTGGACTGCCGCAACTGCCGCTTCAAGGGGTACCCTGCAGCACATTCCATGCTGTCAGCGGCGTGCCCGATCTACGCAGCGGTACTGGCGAGGGTGCAAGCTAGACATTAATGTTTAGCTTCATCCAAGCTAATTGTGGCCGTGGCCGAGCGGCTGTGATGGAACTCGGAGCCATCATGCGCAGCTCTGGCCGTCAGTTCGCACTGGTCCAGGAGCCGTACGTCGATGGAGCAGGGCGGATTACCGGCCTTCCTTCTGGAATGCGAGTATTCCAGGACCGCCGAGGAAAAGCTGCTATCATCGTCGACGAACCGGACGCCATCTGCATGCCAATGGAGACCCTTACCACGGATTTTGGAGTATGCGTCAGAGTTACGGGAAGATTCGGCTCAATCTTCCTATGCTCCGTGTACTGCCAATTCGACACCGACTTGGCGCCGTACCTCAGGTACTTAGATGCGGTGCTGCTGCTGGGCAGCCGCACTCCTGTCATCTTTGAGCTCGGCGCGAACGCAGTATCCCCAGCGTGGTTTAGCAAGCTCTCCGGACACAATCGGGGGCAAGCTAACTATGCACGGGGTGAGCTGCTGTCTGAGTGGATAACCGAGATGAGAGCCGGCGTGCTCAATGAAGCCAGTCGGGTGTTTACATTCGATAACCGTAGAGGCCAAAGCGATATCGATGTGACAATCGTCAACCAAGCTGCGACTATGTGGGCCACATACGATTGGGAAGTGAAGGAATGGGACACCAGCGATCACAACATGATCCATGTTGTGGTGACGACTGACCCGAACGACGCAGTTGAGCCCATTGCTCCTGTGCCGTCCTGGAAGCTTTCCAATGCGCGCTGGCGATTGTTCGAGGAGGAAGTGGTAAGGGAGACAGCCGAATTACCGGAAGACACCGCCGAATCGCCGTTGGACAACCAAGTGTCTGCACTGCGCTCTGTAGTGCACAGTGTGTGCGACAGAGTGCTGGGACGCAGCACACCGAGAGCCGCGAGAAAAGTAGTTTGGTGGACTGCCGAACTACACTCCAAACGCCGAGAGGTCAGGAGACTGAGGCGAAGGCTCCAGGACGCTCGTCGGCACGAGACCGACGCAGCAGAGGAACTTGTGCTCGCGTTGAGGATCTCCTCAGCGCAGTACAAGAAGCTCATCCTGAGATCGAAGGAAGACAACTGGCGACGCTTCGTGGGACAGAACAGAGATGATCCATGGGGGCACGTCTACAGGATTTGCCGAGGCCGCAAAAAAAGCACGGAGATTGGATGCCTTCGAACGGATGGTAGGCTGGTCGCAACATGGCACGACTGTGCGGGTGTGCTCCTTCGCAACTTCTTTCCTGTTGCGGAGTCGAATGCACACATTGCCATCCCGATCGAGGCTCCACCGGCCCTCGAAGCTTTCGAGGTTGATGCATGCGTCGCCAGGTTGAAGAGCAGACGCTCTCCCGGCATGGACGGCATCACAGGTGCCATTTGCAAGGCATTGTGGCGTACCATCCCTCAGCACATGACAGCGATGTATTCCCGCTGCCTGGAGACAGGGTATTTCCCAACGGAATGGAAGCATCCTAGGGTGGTTCCACTTCTGAAGGGACCCGATAAGGACCGGACCGATCCTACCTCATATCGGGGTATCTGTCTGTTGCCAGTGCTGAGCAAAGTGCTTGAGGGCATCATGGTGAATCGTCTGAAGGACACCATTCCGGATGGCTGCAGATGGCAATTTGGCTTTCGCCAAGGACGTTGTGTGGAGGATGCTTGGAAACACGTCGTGAGTACTGTTTCGGCCAGCCGGTCGAAATACGTGCTCGGAGTCTTCGTGGACTTCAAGGGAGCCTTCGACAACGTCGAGTGGAATGCTGCACTACGCCGCCTCCTTGAGCTGGGATGCCGAGAAGCAAGCTTGTGGCGAAGTTTCTTCTCCGGCCGGAGTGCGAGCATCGTCAGTAGGCATGGAGTAGCCACTGTTCCGGTGACACGAGGTTGCCCGCAGGGGTCCATAAGTGGTCCATTTATATGGAACATCTTAATGGACGTGTTGCTCCAGCGCTTAGAGCCCCTTGGTGAGCTCAGCGCGTATGCTGACGACTTGCTCCTCCTCATCGAAGGGAATGCCCGATCAGAGCTCGAACAAAAAGGAGGTGAGTTAATGTCCATCGTAGGCGCTTGGGGAGTTGAAGTCGGCGTTGCCGTTTCAACTAGCAAGACGGCGATCATGCTGCTCAAAGGCATACTTAGACGGCCGCCAGTGGTACGGTTTGCTGGAGCAAGCCTGCCATATAAGCGCAAGTATCGGTACCTGGGCATCACGGTCGGCGAGCGGTTGAGTTTTCTCCCGCACATCACGGGCTTGCGTGATAAGCTGACCGGAATCGTAGGGGCATTGTCGCGCGTACTGCGGGTTGACTGGGGACTCAGTCCCCGCGCAAAGCGGACAATATATGCCGGACTCATGGTGCCCTGCGCACTATTTGGTGCCTCGGTTTGGTCTGTCGTGACGACGACGCAAGTGGTTGCCAGGAGGCATCTGCTTGCGTGCCAAAGGATCATCCTGATTGGATGCCTACCGGTATGCCGAACAGTGTCCACCATGGCGCTGCAAGTACTAGCAGGAGCCCCCCCGTTTGATCTGGTTGCCAGACGCCTGGCAATCAGCTTCAAACTAAAGCGTGACTACCCGCTGGAGGAGAGCGATTGGCTGTACGGCGAAGATTTGGCAAATCTTAGCTGGAAGCAGAAGATGGCGCGACTAGACGAAGGCCTGTTGTGCGAGTGGCAACGCAGATGGGATGATGGTGACTCCCCAGGTCGGGTGACGCACCGCTTCATCCCGAACGCAGGCTTCGTTTACAGCGAACGAAGGTTTGGCTTCAGGCTGCGCGCTGGGTTCCTGCTGACGGGCCACGGATCGCTCAATGCATTTTTGCATGGAAGAAGCCTTAGCGACACGCCAGCATGTCTATGCGGCGCAGAACGCGAGGATTGGCAGCACTTCCTATGTGCTTGTCCCCTCTATGCAGACTTGCGAGACCTCGATGGACTTGGAGTGCAGTACACGGATGGCGACTGGACCTTCTCCGATGTGACGGCTTCTCAGGAGAGAATGCGGACTCTCGACGGGTTCGCCGGACTGGCGTTCTCCAGGCGACAGCAGCTGCTGAACGCGCAAGCGGCGCACGGGCTGGGTGGATTCCCTATCCAGGCCGGTCGGGGCTAAAAGGGAGGATCGAGCTGAGTCCTTAAGATCGGTACCATGGGTTGTGCAGTTCCAAGGCTGCACATTGAGGTCGGCCCCCTAGTGGGAGTATCGTGGTGGCTGTGGTTGATACCCAAACGTTACGCGGGGAGAGCCGCTAGGCTCCTCGTGGAGTTGCGCTCTCAACCGGGTGCCGAGACCCATAGATCGGAAGACGTGTTAGATACACCTCGCCCCTCACCAAGGGGGATTGTATGCCCGACCAGGATACTTTCAATTGGTACCGGAAGAGTCGCTATGTACATAGCTATAGCTTCTTTTTACGGGCGCTAACTGGCGCATCGTACCAGGTTCCTGCGTATGTAGCGGTGGTGCGTGATGGCGTGATATATGTATATATATCGCACTAATCGAGGCTAAGCTGCAAATAAACATTAGACGCCGTGGTTGAAATCCCTCCCTGAGGAACCGCCACGTAAAATAAAGCTGAGAGATCAGATTCATTCATTCTGTCCTGTCCGCCCGATTACGCGAAGCCGGTCTGATCATTAACGTGGAGAAGTCCAAATTTTGCCTAAAGGAGGTCAAATACCTAGGCCATGTTATAGGCAACGGAACTATCCAGAAAGATGTGGAGAAGGTCAAAGCGATTCAAGAGTTTCCGGTCCCCCGATCCGTGAAACAAGTCCGCCGGTTCTTGGGTCTCACTGGTTGGTACCACAAATTCATTAAAAATTATGCGGGTATCGCAGCGCCCATCTCAGATACACTTAAGAGCAAGCGAAAATTTGAATGGACCGATGAAGCACAGAACGCGTTCGATTCCTTAAAATCACAGATGTGTAACGCTCCTGTGTTGCACAGTCCCGATTTTACCATTCCCTTTGCAATCCATTGTGATGCTAGTCACACAGGAGTGGGTGGTGTCCTGATGCAATCAGATGAAGATGGCAACGAGGTACCCATCGCATTTATGTCGCGCAAATTGAACCAATGCCAACGTAATTATTCCGTAACCGAAAAAGAGTGTTTGGCAGCGGTAATGTGCGTCAAGAAATTTAGAGCATATGTAGAAGGACATCAGTTTTCCATCATTACCGATCATGCCTCGTTAAAATGGCTGATGTCCCAGACAGACCTGAACTCGAGACTAGCTCGATGGGCACTGAAACTGCAGGGCTTCACCTTTAAGATTTGCCACAGAAAGGGTAGTCAGAACATCGTTCCGGATGCCTTATCACGAGTGCATACCGAAGATTTATCGTATATTGGCCTTGATAGTCTAGTAGACCTTCAAGCTAAAGCGTTTAAATCAACCGATTATCAGGAACTCATTGCAAAAATTCAAGCTAATCCAGATCGTCTACCTGATGTAAAAGTAATGTAATCGTCGAGCTGAACACGCCACGGGTGAACAAATTAGTGACGACATGTGCTGGAAACTGTGGGTTCCCAGAGATCTTGTGACAGAAGTGCTTAAACAAGGCCACGAACATCCCTTAGCTTCTCACAGTGGGATCAATAAGACGCTAGAACGAGTTCGACGCTTCTATTATTGGCCAAATTTAGTGGGCAATGTAAAAGCGATTATAAACAACTGCGAAGTGTGCAAATGTTGTAAGCACCCCAATCATCCTCTACGTCCACCAATGGGCAAAGCAGGAGAGACCTTTCGTCTATTTAAAAAACTTTACGTCGATTTTCTAGGTCCGTACCCCCGAAGTCGATCCGGGAATATAGGCATTTTTGTAGTACTCGATCATTTTTCTAAATTTCCTTTCCTAAAAGTGGTAAAGAAATTTACGGCGGATGCCGTAACTCGGTTCATGGAGGAAGACCTGTTTCATTGCTTTGGAGTCCCGGAGTGATAGTGTCAGATAACGGTGTTCAATTCAAGTCACACAAGTTCAATGATCTGTTAGCGAAATACCAAATTCGACATTCGTACACCGCCGCCTACGCTCACCAAACCAATGCCTCAGAGCGGGTAAATCGCTCGGTACTCGCTGCTATCAAAGCGTACTTTAAGCCCGATCAATCCAATTGGGATGAGCAGATTAGCTTCATTACGTGTGCGTTACGGTCCAGTGTGCATGCAGCCGTCAAAAGTAGCCCATATCGTGTTGCTTTTGGCCAAAACATGATTACTGGCGGTTCCACTTATCAACTCCTACGAAACCTCAGTATGTTGGAGGACCGAACTGTAGTCTTTGATCGCGACGATTCCTTCGAGCTAATTCGCAAGACCGCTGAAGAAGCAATGAAACAGCAGCATGTTCGCAACGAAAATATCTATAATCTTCGAAGCCGAGAAGTAAACTTTCAAGTGGGTCAAGAAGTTTATAGACGAAATTTTGACCAGAGTAGTTTTGTGAAAGGCTTTAATGCGAAACTGGCACCTACGTTTCGGAAAGCCCGCATTAAGAAAAGACTCGGGAACAGCTACTACGAGCTGGAAGATTTCCAGGGTCGCTTTATTGGTAAATATCACGCAAAAGATATTAAACAATAAATCGTATCCAGCACTCCAAGTGTGGATCACGCTTTGGTTAGCAAGACCACAAAGTGTGATTTCAGCGGGGGGGTGTAATATTCGACGCTTGTCGTGCCTTCTTGTATTTAAATTAACCACGGCTAACTCCCAAAATTACAGCCTAAAACTAGGCCGTAAAAAAATTTGAGCTGAAGATCTTTTGAGCTTTGATAAAGCTTATCAACAGCTGTTTTGCGACCAAGCGGCAACGCTTTGATATTCAATTTGTCTGCCGTGCAGAAAAATATTGCTGTGTCTGGATTCTGTATAACAGAAGAAGACCATAGAAAGTGTGGAAAAAACGTGGGTTGCTGTACTTAGTAGTCCCAGCCTCTTTCTTTTTCTCCTCGTGACCGTCAGAGTGACCGGCAGTGGAAAAAGAAGTCTTGTAGAGCTGACCCAGTTTTCTAAATCAAGGTCAAGCCAAAGTCAAAGCCTAGTGCAAGTCCCAAGTGCGGCTCAAAGTGATCATTCACTGGCTGGTTTAATGGGTAAGGCCATTTGTAGAGGTGTTTGCAGACTATCTTTTGTCTCTTTGTACTGCGCCTCCGTGGCGAATTGGTAATGGGTGAACCTGTCCCCTAAATGATGTGCAAACGAATTGGCCTGCTCTTCTTCGTTTCTAGCAAGTTCACCGTTGGGACACCGGATGGGAATCTGTCTGAACGGTTGTCTCTTAAGAGACTTAGTGGTCTTCCAAAGCGAATATCCAGCATCCACGGTGGAATCCATGGAAGCAAGTTTTTGTTCAAAGAAGTTGCTTCGAAGTTCTCTCAGGGTGTTTCGAAGTTGCTTGGCAGCCCGGTTCCATAGAATTCGGTCCCATGGGTCTTGAGATCGGATTGCGCGTCTGCGAAGTCTCCTTTTTTGTGACAAAAGCTCTCTGGCCTCTCTTGTAAGAACTATTCCATAGGCGGCGCTTGTCGGAGGATGCGAGGGCGTTGAGGCAGCAGCAGCCATGTGTATACTCTCTGTGATGTTATCTACAGCCATCTCGATATCTTCCTCAGAGTTTAGCGTGACGTTCAGTTGAATCGACCTCTCCAAATGTTGCCTAAATGCGAGCAGATCAGTGTGCTTGGTGACTAGATGAGGGCTTGGATTTTCTATAATGCCATCTGTTTTAATGCTGATGACTAAGGCCAGATGGTCGGAGTCCAGATTCCAGCTCTGACTTATTGTTGCTCGAGAATCCGGAATACCATGATGTACTACGAAGTCTATGCAGGACGGCGTGTGATTGAGTACATATGGGTACCTGGTTGGTGATCCAGTTGCAAGGATCTTAGCGCCAGTAGCAGAGATGGCTTCCGCTAGCTCTCGCCCCCTAGGGGAATTGTAAGTGTCTCCCCACAGCCAGTGTCGGGCATTCCAGTCACCACCAACCAAATACCTTTGCCCGCAAGCACGGAGTGCATCGATGTAATGTCTTTCCTCAATCCTGACTCTGGGAGGGCAGTAAATGGCGCTGAACTCCACATCGCCCAGTCCTGTGGCTACTTTTACTGCTGACATTTGCATGCTGCGTGTCTCAATGACCCTTTGTGGAAAATGACGAAGCGAAGTCTTAACTAAAACCGCAACTCCACCAACGCTATTATTATTCCGCGATGGCTTGAAGGCTGGATAGAAGGCATATCCATGTATTTTTACAGCTGCCCCTCTTTTAATTCTGATCTCCGTCAAAAGAAGAATGTCAACGCTATTCTTGTGCGCGAAGAGCTCAACTTCTTTTGCTTTCCCTGAAATGCCGTTTGCATTCCAGATGAGAACCTTTAGTGGGTTCATTGAGATGCTGAAACGTTGTTCTGGAGCTGAAGATTAGATCCAGCCCATTGCTTAATCGTGTTGGCCAATTCAAAAACCATTTTTTCAAGTTTTTCAAGGCGTTGATTGGCTTGACTATTATGCTGCTGCTGTTCTTGCTGCTGTTGCTGTAGCCACATAAGAAACTGCTGCTGCTGCTGCTGTTGGAGCTGTTGTTGCCATTGTTGAAATTTTGTCTGCTGTTGTTGTAGCAGTGCATGAACTTCATATGAATTCTGTTGCTGGTTATTCAATCCTTGTGGCTGATGCGCTTGTAGACTATGAAAACGACGCTGAGCAGGTGTAGCAGGTATTGTATTTGAATTACCATTTGCTACGGCAGCATAGGAGGCTCCTGTATTACTTCTAGTGCCTACCAAAGGTTGGTGCTGAACAATATTTCGCTGGTGCTGCTGTATTGTTGGTCTATTAGCCCCCTTTTTGTGACTAGACTGCAAGGTAGGAAACTGTTGCTGGTCTCCAGGAAGTGTGGTAGAGTAAGCATATGCCACTTGATTATTTAAGGGGACATGACCCGCCCTGTTCGTATTAATTGCCTTCTTTGCGGAGCCCATTGATCGCCGTAGAAACTCCTGATACCATTTGCATCCTTTGTAACTGGCCATATGGCTTCCAGAGCAGTGAATGCAGGTTGGCTGTGCATCTAGGGGCGTGTGCATTGTGAGGTTTGGTGATTTTCACCGCATCTGGCACAGTTGTGATGTCGGCGGCAGTATTTGGCTGTGTGGCCGAAATCCTGGCATCGACGACATTGAGCAATCTCTGTGGATTTTCGCATCCTTTCAATCCTTATTTTTTGGCGGCAAAGGGTCTTGACTTGGTAAATTTCGTTAATTTTTGCTCAAGGCTTAATATTAATGAAAAAAATATTAAGTTTTTCGTCCTTGTTAGTCCTTGAGCTTGGATTATGGATGTGAAGGACCTCGAAGCCCAACATTTTAAAATCGGCGGTAATATCATTGTTTAGGGTGCTATGATGTAGGTCTCTTACAACAATTCTATGAGGCTTTTCAGTCTGCAATTGGTATGTGTGGAATTCTATTCCAATGGCATCGAAACAATCCACAATTGCTCTATAGGTATCACTGTCTTTGGGGAGGATTCTGACCGTTTCCCCCTGGTTAGCTTTGACGACAACGTTATTCAAATTTGCAACGTCCTTTATGACATCAAATAAGTCATTTAAGTTGCTAATATTGACAACTATTTGCGGTGGTTTTGGAGGGCCTTTAAGCTGATTACCAGAGCTCGTTGATTCTCCTTGAAGACACTGGTCTGTATTAACTGCTTCATAAAGGTGTTCATCCAGTTGGTCATTTCCAGCGTCTGCATCTACATTCATCCGAACTTCCTCATTATTACTATCACTTGGGATGTTCGTGTCAAGAATGGAAAATCTGTTGTTGGTGTTTGCCTGTTGGCTTGTAGTGGGGGGCAAGCCCAGGTCCCGGCCGCCGCTCCCTCGTTTAGATTTAGATGACAAAGTCTGATCGTTTTTTCTTTTGCCCGTTCTCCGTTTTTGAGCATCCAGAAGTCGTTCGGCAGCAGTGCGAAGTGTTTTTGCCTCAGTGTCGTCGGGGCATGTGGATATGGAGTTTTCTTGGCTATCAAAGCTTAGTGCAGGGCAGATACTGCTTATTGTAGCAGTTGCCATGGTGTAGGTGGTGTTGTTGGTGGCACTAGTGAATGTTACTGTTGTTGTGGTTTCTGTGCATGTAGAGCGTTCAGCCTCTGAACGGTACTCAGAAGGTAATTTGCCTGATATTAGAAGCATTCTCTCATGATCAGTCCGCTTATTTCTAAGCCGAGAGTCAGATGAACTATTCGCATTCATTATACCGTAGCTGATAAGCGAAGTTTTTATTGCCGCTCTTGTGCGGCTGTGCGCAGACTGAGGGGAATGTCTTGCCCGAAGGGCAGTGAATACAGTTGTAAAAACGTTCACAAATGTGTTTTTTGTTTTTGTCCAATTGCCGACACCGCACAAAGCAGCACCCGAATTTACGATGTATGCTATTTTTAGCACACAAGAGAATGCTCCGCTAAAGCAGAATAAAGAAAACAACTTTGCACAAGCGCGACACAACCGATCTCTATGAAAGTTGATTCGAGACTCTAAAACTAGCTGATCCTAATTTCTCCAAGCCCCAACGTATCGATCTGTTGATAGGTTCTGGTTTGTTCTTCGATTTAATGTGCGTCGGACAGATTCGACTATCAGCCCAATTGCCAACATTGCAGGAGACAAAACTTGGTTGGATAGTATCAGGAAGCATTGATAGCTCGGAGAATAAGCGTGCAGCTTTAACCGCTTTTGAAAATTCCTCGTGCATCTCTATTGACGATTTTCGACCCACAACGCTTTAGTACCAAAACTTAGAGCAGCAATGCAGGAAGCAGCTGCTCGAGTGCCAGGTGCAAGTGGAAAAACTGCGATCGGAGAATCAGGAACTGCAGCGCGAACTTTTCCATATATTAAAAACCTACATATCCACGCCAAATGAAATTCAACTTTCAACAGTTTCTACATTGCCAAATTTCCTGCCATTCTATGCAATTACAGAGGTTCCCGATGATCAACACGTAATCACGACAAGCCGCCTTCGTAAAGAAGCGTCGATTGCTGCGTTCGACGATCATCCCAGCGTAGCCGCCAGCTGCGCCCAAGCAAGCATCTTCAAGAGGGCCGTTGGAAAAATAGCGGTTCTGCCCCTTGAGGATGGATCTGTTGAAAGCCTTTGCCTTCCAACGGGGGGTGAATGTTCGGAGCAGAACCCAGCCGATTAGCTGCTTGCCAAATAGCACCTAATTCTTGGCCCTCAGCCGCTTATTTTGTTTGTTACTTATGTCTATGTCACTCATTTGTTTGTTAAAGCTTTGCGCTTGCTTGCCCTGCTAAACGCTCTCTGCCAGCTCGCTCTTCGCTATCTCCGCTTTGCGTCTGCCTACCGACGTCGGCCGAGCGAAGCTTCGCTTAGCGATCCGAGCGGCAATGTAAAGGGCAGGCAAGCCACACTTGCAATTTGGATGTCACGCATTAAAGAACATAACATAAAGATAACAGCAATGAAATCAATACTCCAGCCAGCTGGCGTTTTAAGCAGCTTGTACTTTATACTGAGCGAAGATATTGTCATGGCATTTAATGTCGATAGAGTCCAAGGGAAGAAGGCCCTTAGGACCCACAAAGAATTCTTTGCAGCTTTGCTAGGTAAAATACCGTTTACACTTCTAGAGATTTAAAAATGTTTCAAATTAAATAAAACTAATATTAATTACAGAAAGTATTCCGCCTAGCGATGAGCCCCCCGAAAGCACTTTACGGAAAGCAATGCAGAGGATGAAGAAGAGAGAATTTAAAAAGAAGTGTCTTACAAAAAACCAGGAGTAGGCTAAGCAGCATACATATAATTAAAAATTATTTATATTTATATTATTTATTTATATTATATTGAAAGACATTGTGTTTTTATTTTTGTATTATTCTAGACTGCCAGATTGACTACTACCAGTAGTCAGTTCGGAACTAGTTACTGGTAACTAGTAATCGAACTAGTAGTAACTAATACGGGTAATCGAAGGGTAGTCGAGTGGGGAACTAGTTGCTGGCTTTCTACTGGAAACTAGTTCGGAACTACCTCCTGAGCAACTAGCTACGGGTAATCGAATAGTAACCGAGCGGGAGCCAGGTGTGGTTCCGCCCTAGGATATGCATGCGTTAAATTCTCCGCTGAAATACATTGCACTTCATATTGCTACTGCACTTCACAGGTCCAAAGCATCCAACGAAAATGCGCCTACTTCCAGCAACACGTCCAGCAGCTTTTCAGATAATTCAAACGATGAATTTAAAATGGATCTATGTACAGCGTTGATTGCGGCAAATATACCATGGAATGTGCTTAGTAATGGTACATTTAATAATTTTCTGAAAAAATACACCGGCCAACAAATTCCTGATGAGAGTACTCTCAAAAAGAACTACTTGGATAAAACCTACCAACAATCTATCCAAAAAATTCGCGAAAGTATAAAGGACGAAAACGTTTGGATATCAGTGGACGAAACTACGGATAAGCAAGGGCGATTTGTCGCAAATTTGATTATAAGAACATTAAGCGAAAAGGAATCTTCATCCTCATTTTTATTGTCCTGTAAACAGTTGGAAGAAGTAAATAATGCAACTGTTTCTCGATTTGTGAACGACAGCATTCGTATATTGTGGCCTCACGGGAATGAGTTAAAAGTCTTGTTACTCTTAACTGATACTGCGGCATATATGATAAAAGCTGGTTAAAATTTAAAGGTTTTTTATCCGAATCTCATACATATAACTTGTTTAGCACATGGATTAAATTTAATAGCTGAAAAAGTAAGAACATCGTTTCATGTCGCTAACTCGTTTATATCCTGTGTGAAAAAAATTTTCATAAAAGCTCCGCTCAGAGTACGACGCTACAAACAAATACTCAATAAGGAGTTACCACCAGAACCGATCATAACCAGATGGGGTACATGGTTGAAGGCGGCATCATTTTATGCAGATAACATGGAGGGAATAAAAGAGGTTTGTCAACAAAAAACATTTTAGTTTGATAAATAAAAAGATTCTAAATTTGCATTTTAGGTTCTTGAAACACTGAACCCAGAAGATGCTGAATCCATTAAGCTGGCGAGGGAGCTGATAGAAAATCCACAACTACATCAAGAATTTATATGTATATATAAAATCACACTTCGAGAGAGTTGCCGAAATAATAACAGCATTGGAAGCGAAGGGGCTACCATTAGAAACGTCAATGGACTTATTCAAGGAAGCTGAAAATATTGTCTATAACATAACTGGTGATTTTGGAATGGATTTAAAAAAGAAATTTGAAGCAATTTTGAAAAGAAATCCTGATTTTAAAATCATTTCAAAAAAAAAATAGTATATTAAATCTAAATGCTGAAGATCTGTCTGGAATCGAACCAGTCACAAAAGAAAATATAATAAAATATAAATTTGCTCCAATTTACTTCCTGTGACGTTGAAAGAAGCTTTTCCACGTACAAAATGATTTTTGGAGAGAAACGTCAGAGCCTCTTAATAAATAATTTAGAGAAAATTTTAGTTGCTTACTGCAATACAAATTATTTCTAATAAATTTTAAGCCTTTATTATATCGTATGTTTTAAGTATCTAGTTTAATAGCAAAAAATAGTTAATAAAATTTCAATACCTATACTACCTTCTAAATCCCTTTTAAATTTTTCTTTGATTTGATTTTCATAGGAAATTGTTGCATATTTTGCATATGTTTTGCATAATTTGCATATACTTTGCATATTTTGCATATTTTTTGCATAATTTGCATATATTTTGCATATTTTGGCATATGTATATTATGCATATGCATTTCATGCAAATATGCAAAAAAAATGAAAATATGCAGATCGTTTTCAAATCTACTTTTCATGAAACGAACTTTAGTGTCATCAGAATTTTTCTATCTTACCTTTAAAAATATGCAAATATGCAAAATCCGAGGTCTACTGATGTAACCTTGTCGACTGTAATGTAGTGCAGCATTTAATAGAACAAATTTCAGAATAAATAATGCATATATTAGATACTGATGTGCACATGTATTTTCCAGAAACATTAACAATTTCACAAACCTATTTAACATGGATTCTGCCAATATTGCCAAAATAAATGAGTACATTCTAGTCATGTAAGAAAATTTCTTTATATATGCCAAATAAATATTACAACAATTATTTCGAATTACAGTTATGCATCTTAGAAAAAAAAAGGAACTAGATCATCAAATGGACCCAATTTTAAATAAAATCTTCCGAAACACAGCGGAAATGTTGGCTCTATAAAGGCAAATGTTCGTGGAGCGATCCTCAAATCAAAAAAAGCTCCATTGTCTCTTACGAGGTCGCACGACAGTGCTCTTGTGTATTATAATATAATAAACATTGATTATTCTTTTACTGCGGTAATTAAAGAAAGATTTGCTTTGAAAGACGGCGATTTTGACCAGTTTACTCAAAAAATTTTCCAATACGCCCAAGACAGAATGTCAACGGTGCAAAAGCAAATAAAACTTTTAATTAAATTAAATAATAAATTTATTATATAATAATCTGTGTACTATAAATATTAAACAAATATTTGGTTATAAATTAGTGGACTGTATTATTTTATCATAGGTTTTATTTAATCTATCTAATGATTATGTTGTCGTATTACAAAGAGCGGCGGTACAGCGATATGCGTGCGGTTGGTTGCGGCTAGAATTTTGTATTAAAATCAACTCCACGAAAAGAAGTCGAGCAAAGAGGAATTGAAAGATCATGCGATGCGACGGTCCAATGCAAAACGGTCCACATCGATGTATGCGTGTGCAGCTGAAGGTTTGGGTTATGTGAGAACGCTACAGTTAGGTTTTGCGCACAAGCAATAGCAGCACAATTCTGCGCGTAAAAATAGGTGCTTAAGTGGGAAAATACAATGATGAGCACATGAATAGGGAAAGTTATAATTTAAATGAATAATGAACTAAAGTTAAGCGGCCAATTTCTCAACAATATTATTTAAAAAATATAATATTGAATTTTCAATATTACTTTGGGCTTGCAAATCTTTGCGACATTTTATGGAGCGACGAAACAAAAATAAATTTAGTTCGGGAATGCTTGTGAGAGCAATGTACGATACCCTAAAGGAAATGGATTTGTTCCAAGTTTCACCGAAAAAACTGTCAAACATGATGGTGGCAATATATGTAATTATATGGGACTGCTCCTCCGGTACGGCGTAGGTCCATATGCCAGACAACGAACAGAACGAACGCTGAGGAAGGAAAATTCTTATTGGAGCGAGATAACGACCCAACTAAAACACGTGGGGAGGTTTAATAAAGAAATTGACTAAGTTTTTATTTTTAGAAAGCAAAAATTATGGGTTGCTTTCGCCTTCTCTATCGCTCTCTCAATCTGTCATCCAACAATCGTCGACATTGAAGCGCATTAAACAATTATATCACAAAAAACAAAATTTCTGTCGTTTAAAAGAAAATCATTTGGAACCACGGTTAATTTTTTCTTTTTTGCACAAGCAGCAGAAACGGTGCTCGCTTCGTCTACTTTTCGTTCTGCTTGCGTTTATTGCTAGCGTTCCTCTTTGCGGTCTTCTTCCCGCTTGAAACGTTTATAAAGCGGGTGCCGATATGAATGCGAGAAACAACGGCAATTGGCAGTGGACTGTGCTTTGACGTTGAGCTTGTCGTGACGCTAAAGAAGATAATTCTCTCTGAGATCACAGTGTGACCGCGAATTAATTGATAAAGTATACAGTCCGATCCTCAGAAATATACCGAAACATACCGTCCCATTTTAAAAATATAGCGATGACAATAACATTTTTTTCTTAATCAAAACCACTAGCACTAACCATACAGTATATAGATGTGCCAGTTCATACCACGAAAGCGTCACACACTGGCTAGCGCGTTGAGTACCCCAGAGTACTGACGCGTCATCATGAGAGAGAACGCAGAGAGAACATCTTTGCATGTGTTAGTACACACGCAATATGTTTCGACAAAAATATGTGATTGTATGCTTTTTTCAAATTTTTGGAACTCTCTCAGGTCTGGTTCTGTTTTGCCTCCAGCATGTTTTAGTGTATGGGTGCACATGCATTCTCACGTACTTTGCGTGTGTGTGTTTAGTATTGCTGGCCGCTAGAACTGAAATTTGAGTTTGGTTCTTGTTTTGGGTCTTTTGATTAACTGACCAACCGCCACAAAATAAATGAAGAATGGGCAGGGGTGGGGGTATGGTGCACTAGGGCGCGGGATATAAAATAAAAGCTGTTATTTGTTTTATTTATACCACAAAATATAAAATATTACAATAATATAATAACACATTTATTTCATTATTTTGAACAGGTTGATTATAAATTATAGGAGCTAGAGCAACGACGTTTTATATCCAGGCTTCTGTGATATGTCACTGCTACCAGTATATTTCAAAACTGTGCCCCGCCCACTTCCGCCCCCACAAAAGGCAAAAATCTGTGGCATCCACAATAGAGAAAACTAAATCAGAGGTAACGACCATATCTATCAGATTGCTGAATCTGGATCAGATCGGATCATTTTTATAGCCAAAAGGAACAAATCAATTTGCACTGGCTACGCAGCGCCCGACGCCACGCTCAGACTGATTTTCTGTCTCTCTCGCATGCACTCTTTGTCGTGTCGTTGAATATTAGCGGCGTCTGCCGGAGGAGAGCCATACTGACTAAAGATCGGGTATAAATGTAGAGTTGCGGTATCCGCAGCAACTCACAACGTTCCCCCTCGTTTTATTTTGTGTAGTAAAAAGATTAGATTAGATTAGTGAATTAAGTTTAATTTGCTTTTGCCCCCTCGACATTCCGTCCTGGGAGTATTGAAAGAATTTTTACCCGGTGAAAATCGCCGTCTTTCAAAGAAAATCTTTCCTTAAATCCCGCTGTAAAAAAAATAATCATGTTTATTATTGTTGAGAAATTACCCGCGTAGTTTCAGTTCAATGTTCGTGGTTATTACAACTGCCCTATTCATATGCACATGATTGTATTGCACCGCTTAAGTAACTATTTTTACGCGCATAGCTTTGTTGTTATTTATATACATGTAAAATACTTTGTAATATAACCACCAATATTAAATAACCAATATAAATAAATAAGCTCAATATTCAAAAGATTATACAGTCCACTAAGTCATAGCCACGTCCATTACATTTTTCAAACTGCACGACATTGATGGGCTCGTCCCCATTAAATTCCGTAATTTGTTTATCTAATAAAAGAAAATAATGAAAAAATAATATTAACTGGCTGCCATAGAATCGGAGTTATGATATTGAAGTGCTCCAACTCCATCGTCGATTCTATCGGGAACTTCATGCAATTTTGTTATACCTCTGGCTGTTTTTTATTTGTAGCTTTAGAAGAGCCAACGCCCCCTCCAATGTTTCTGTTAAGACATCTACTTTTTTTCTAAATTAGAAATTTCCTATGAAATATGTATAAACAAAAAAATACATATTAGTATACATGGATTTACTGTATGGTTAGTGGTTCTGCTGACTTTGTGATGCCCAGCGCCAGGAAACCTAAGCGCCGGCGCCACAAACACCAACATAACAGCTGGAAGCATGAAGACTAAGAAATAATATATAAGGTGTAGTATAAATCAAATAAATAACAGCTTTTATGTTATTTCCCGCGCTCTAGTTGACCATACCCCCACCCCCTGCCCATTCTTCATTTTGTGGCGGTAGGTTAGTTCATCAAAAGACCCAAAAGAAGAACCAAACTTAAATTTCAATTCTAGCGGCCAGAAATACTAGAACACACACACGCAAAGTACGTGAGAATGCGTGTGCACCCATACATTCAAATATTCAAATAGCATCAGCATCAGATCTCTGATAACGAAAGAAGCATACAAACACACATTTTTGTCGAAACATACCCTCTAGTACCAGGCAACTAGCAAATGTTCACGCAAACGACTCTTCCAGCGATTAGATCTTGTACAGAAGTGAACAAAATCAACGCATAAAGCAAACGAGAAAAACAAATGCATTTTGTTTGTGTAAATTCTTGTCTCTTTCATTCCACGAGCGCAAGTACAGTAAAATATCACGATTAACTTACCATTTCGGTGCTTATTGCATGGCTTGGCTTGGTAAAAACTAGCTGAGTGGGCACTGTAACTCCACGGAATTGCGGTTATTTGCCGACTTCGAAAACAAAACGAAGGCGGCTTCGTTTTTCGGTTCTTTTTCGACTGGTCCGCGTTCGATTCCCGCGTAACTAGTTGCGTAGCTAATTGCGCGGTAAACAGCACAGAACTAGTTCGAGAGGGGTCAATTGACCCCTTTGGTTCTACAGGGCTAGAACTGAAATTTGAGTTTGGTTCTTGTTTTGGGTCTTTTGATGAACTGACCTACCTCCACAAAATAAATGAAGAATGGGCAGGGGGTGGGGTATGGTACACTAGGGCGCGGGATATAAAATAAAAGCTGTTATTTGTTTGATTTATACCACAAAATATAAAATATTACAATAATATAATTACACATTTATTTCCTTTGAGCAGGTTGATTATGAATTATAAAAATTATGTAAACGCCGTCGGTTCTCGATACAATGATGTATCTAAATATACAATATAAGAAAAAATATGTATGTATGTATATGTATACTAAAATAAATATGCATAAATATAATTGGAATTGGTTTTACATATATGTATTTCAAATAAATTGCTTTCCGACGGGAATGTGGAAAGAAAAAATTTAGATGCGAGTCGCACCTTGAATACTCTCATGGATAATTATTCTAATATAAAATCTGTGTTTTCATGAAAAGAGGCCTGTTTGAAAACTGGAAATACGTTTTAAGCTATACTGAAACTGCAAACGGTATAAAACACGAAGCCCGTTTAACTAAAGTGACAGCTAATATTGAACAAGCACAAGCCTTAGGGCTTAATGTACGAGCAGCTATTTGTGACCAGGGCTCAAATAATAGAGCTGTTTTCAGAAGACTGGGAGTCGACATTAAGAACCCCAGCTTTAAAGTTCAAGATAAAGAAATATTTGCGATTTACGATGTTCCACATTTTATTGAATTGCTCAGGAACATTGTCCGAAATAGAAATCTTTATACCCCTGATGGCGTTGTTTCATGGAAAATAGTCGAAGAACTGTATGAAATCGATTCCAGAAATTTAACGCGACTCTGCCCGAAATGAACAACAAAGCATATATATCGAAATAACTTTGAAAAAATGAAGGTCAAATATGCCACTCAAGTGTTTAGCCATAGTGTGGCCGCTGCTCTTCGAACAATGATTAGTTCTGGAGGCTTCTTAAAGTGCAAAGAAAATGCAGAAGCGATGGCTACATTTATTGAAAAAATGAATAGATTATTCGACTGTCTAAATAGTTATGTCCTCTACGATAAAAACCCATTTAGGAGTGCAATGCAAGACAAAAATCTTGTCAATGAGACCCTGTCGGATATGCGAAAATATTTTGAAGAATTTAAATATCCACAGGAAGTCTACTGCATAAAGGGTATGATTTTAACAATCAACTCCATACTTTCATTGGCCCAAAATGTTTGGAGTCAAAGTGCTGAAGTTTTTTATGTTGCTACATCCAAATTAAACTAAGACCCATTAGAAAATTTATTTTATTTAATCAGATCTCGCGGTGTTACCAACAATAATCCAACTATGTATGAATTTAATGTAATTATTAGTAAAATGCTTTCTATGAAAGTTCTAACTTCCACTACAATATCTGGGAATGAAGATACTATGTTAATTAACATTATAAAAGATAATGTAACGGACCTGCTTCTTGGTTCTCTTGAGTTTGCTGGGCTCGCTCAGCGGTCGGCCGATTCGTCGCAACGTATTTTTATTGTTGCCCCCAACGACAAATGATAAGACCTTCCTTTTTTTTTAATCGAATTTCTCTTTATTCGTTATTATATTAGGACTTAGGGCTAGATGCTACAATTCAGCTTATCTATGGATCTCCACCACGCGTGGGCTCTCGTCGGGTGTGGCAGCGTTGAGGCTAATGATTGGGGCAGTTTGACCTCCGCTATTGCTTTGGCCCGCCATGCAAATCCGCACTCTACGTCTCGCACTCCCCTCTTAGCTTCCGCCGGCAACTGTGGATCACCTCTTAACTTAGACTCACTCTGGGGGCAGGCGGGGCCTGTCTTCCTGTTGCTATTCACTTCACTGCACTTCTTCGAACCGTACCGGGTATCACTCTTACGTTTCGGCGGGGTTTCAACGTGCGCGCGCGATCACTTCTCCACGGAAAAAGAGCCCCGCTTCGTTGCCGCAGCCTCCTTTTACAGCCCCTTGATGGGCCCCGGCTCGGCGTTGGTAGTTTTCCATCGCCGTCTCCTGGTTTCCACGGCCTTCGTAACGGGGCCTGGCCGGTGGCGTGATCCCATGCCCATATTTGGTCATGCGTCGGATCGCTGCCGGCCCGATCCCGCCGTCTCCTCTGCCTCTCGCGTTTCTCTCGCTCCGAGAGCGGGACACTTCTCCTCTCGGGGCCCTTGGCCTCTTCGCCGCATCCGGATATCCGTGGGTATTTGGGCTGACCTTCGCCTTATCCAGCCAGCCATCAGCCTTTATCCGACCGTCCCACCGCCTTTATCCGGCTATGCTTTGGTCGAATTCGGCCTGTGGGAACCGCGGTTCCTCACACCCCCCTCTTTCTTCCCGCAGCGGAATACTCCCGTTTTCCGCGACCTTGCGACGGAGTGTGCTTTCCCATTCAAACGGCCCCATTTTACGCGCGCTCCTTACTGCATCTGGGATCACGGGCGCCCTGGCGCCCTCTGGCGCCTTTGCTCGGGCGGCGCTGCCAGCCCTTGCAATTTTCTGGCTGGGGCCGAATCCCCGCCTATCGATAAGGTGTAGGGGCGTTTAGGCGATCCACTCGATATCTCTCCCCAGTAAGTATTCCACTTTTCTCTTTTTCGCCTTCTCTTTATTCATTTTCTTCCCGAGTGTTTCGCCCTTGTTTTTTTTTTCCTTTTTTTTTTCTCTTTTGCTCTTTTTTTTCCTTTCCCCTTTTTTTTTCCCTTACTTTTGGCGCACGGCGGTCCGCACCTCCTGCGATACATACGGTCCCATTATGGCCGCCTCCGGTCCCCTCCACTGTGGTTGCTGCTGCCACTGCTCCTGCCCCTGCTGCTGGTGATGCGGCTGCTGGTGCTGCTGCTGCTGGTGCTGCCGTTGCTGCTGGTGCTGCTGCTGCTGCTGCTGGTGCTGCTGCTGCTGGTGCTGCTGCTGCTGGTGCTGCTCCTCCTCGGCCTGCGGCTGCCGCCTCTCGGGGCCCTCGTTATCCTCGGCCGGTGGCGTAGGTTTCCACAGCTCGCCCTCCTCCTCCTCGGCCTGCTGCAGCCGCCGCTGCCACTCGGCCTCGGGTTCGTAGCCTGCTTGCCCGTGGCCTGGGGCGGCGTTCCCTCGGTCTCCGCCTCGTCGGTCCGGGGCTGCATCGGCGGCAGCACCACCCGGAATGGTGGGGGTGGCGGCGCCTCGTCGCTCTCTTGGCCGTGCTCCTCCGTACTGGCGGCTCTTTCCGCCTGTCGCCGCCGCGCCTCCATCCGCTCGTCCCTCCGCCGCCTGATCGCCCGCGCCCTCTCCAGCACTTGGTGCATCCGGCGCTTCTCCTCCGGCGTCGCCTCCTGAAACCTCCGCCTCACCGCCTCGATTTTGTCGCGCAGGGTCAGCGGCTTTCCAATCCTCGTCTCCGGCTCCGCCCTTGCTGCCGTCTCCATCTGGCCTTCTCCTGAGCGGTTGGCGCGCGCGGGCCGTCGGTGCATATGACCTCGTCGTCGTCCTCCTCCTCCTCATCCGATGACACCGTCGGCGACACCGAGTCGTGCCCTATGGCGCCGGTGACACCAACGGCGAGGCCAGCAGTTGAAGGAACTGGGAGCCATCGCACCAATCCTCCTCGTCGCTACGCGAGAGCAGAGACGCCCGTCGCTGACGAGAAGTACCGGCGCGATAGCCCCCTTCTCCCACGATCGCCTGTTGCTCCTCCAGGAAGGCCCTCATATCATCCATCTTCTTCCTGCCATCCTCGTGGTTGAGCCCGCGTTTCATCTCCATTTTTTTTCTTGCTGCTTATCTTGCGTTCTTTCTGGTGATAATTACCTTCAAGTGTTCGCTGTTTCGTTTTCCACCAGCCTATATACACGCATTGCATTGCCAATCGTTCCCTCTACCGGTGCCGGTGCTCCGTGTCTCGGTCTCTCCGCCTGGTTCTAACGGTTGTTGCGTTTGTACTCATGGCCCTCAGCCTCGTCTCTCTGCCGGCCGCGCTCTCTAACGGCATCTTTCCCCTGGTTGTGCGAGTGCCGTCGCGCTCTCCGCTCTCTATCCGATTTCGCCTTATCCCTTTTTTTTTTGGATACTGTTGTGTTCTCGCCGCGTTTCTCTGTTGGCTCATGGATAACACTTTTCCATCTTTGATGGACCCACCCCCTTCCCGTTCATGATTATTTTGCTTTTTATTCCCCCATTTTATTTTTGCTTATTCACAACTTTTATTTAGCCCTTCATTCTTGTTTATTTTAATTGCTATTTAATGGATTGCTAATTATTTACTTTTAATCGCTATAAAAAATTGCTATTTATTCTTACATGCCACCGCCGACCTGTCTTCTTCATCCCGTGCTGCTCGGACCCTCCTTGGCCTGGGTGAGTTCTCCCGACCCGGATGACTTTTACTCCATCCTTTCTCCCTTTCCAGCTCGCCCTCTGCCCTCAATGCGGGCCGCTTGCCGCGATTCCGCTCGTGAACAATGGGTCATCCGACCCTCCGCCCGGGCTGGAATCTTGGGCTCACATCCCAGGGCAACTCCTATGCGCCACCGGCCGGACTCTTTTGACAGGTGTCTCCCTCACACAGTGGCTCGGACCCGAGGATCATCCGACTCCTCGCCCGGTAGTCCACGCATGAGCGGCACCCGTCGTTCCGGCCCGACGCTCGTAGTTGCCCCGTGAGTCCGCGTTGAGGCGTGAGCCTGGCCCCTGGGTTTTTCTTGGTCATCCGCTGTCTGAGATTACACTCCCCGACCCTGGAATCGCCTCCCAGCTTTGGGTGACGCGTTTCCTGTCCAGGTTTGCTGAGCTTTTCCTCTTCTCGTTTTATTTTCCTTTCTTTTTACTAATTTTCGCTTTTTTTTTTCCCAGATTTCTCCAACCACAGTCTTCCTGTTCGCCTTTTTTTTTTTTTTTTAATCTAAGTGCACAAGTCCATCACCCTGCGTGCTGACGAGTTTCGTGCGTGTCCTGCGCGGCACCCTTCCCCAGTGTCCTGCGTGGCACTCTACCGTTCCTGGTCCTGCGTGACCCTTTAGGGCGACCTATTACAGCCATTCTCCTTCACCCCTGTGTCTCTCGCTCCTCGGGTTGGGGTTTCAGATCTCGTATGTGTGCTGTTCTCTTCTTCCTGTCGCCCTCCTTTCTTAGGTTGCAGATAACCGGGGATATAAAGTCCTCTATCTGGTATGGCCCATCGTACCTTGGTGCCAGCTTCGCGGCGAATCCCTCCGCTGCATTGGAAAGGTGGTGCTGTTTGGCCCACACGACCTCTCCCACTTTGGGTCTCCACGGTCTTCTTCTCAGGTTGTAATGCCTGGCCTGATCCTGGGCTGCCCTTTCCAAGTTGCGTCGAACCAACTGAAACAGCTCCTTTAATTTCTTCGCATTTTCATCCGCCGTCTCTGTGCCTTGTCCCGTGCCTACCGTCTCCTCGTCATATAGGGCCTTTGGCAACCGGGGTTCCCTTCCTTGCACCACGAACGCCGGTGAATATCCCGTTGTATCCGACACTCACGAATTCATGGCCAGCATTAGCTCCGGCCATTTTTCATCCCAACACCTTTGATCACCCTCGGTGAACTGAGCTATCATGGTCTTTACCGTTCTGTTCGTTCGCTCTGTCGGATTCTCTTGCGGCGTGTATGGCGCCGTAAACTGGTGGCGAACTCCTAGCTGCTCCAGGAATCTTGTAAATGCCCTGCTTGCAAACTGCACCCCATTGTCCGTAATGAAGACTTTGGGCGTGCCAAAACGGGCTATTATGCGCTCTCGACAGGCCTTTATTAGTGCCTCTGCTGTGGCCTTCCTCAGCGGCACCAACTCGATCCACTTGGAGAATCGATCCATCAGCACCAACAGCATCGAGTTCCCATGTTTCGACCTCGGCAGAGGACCCACAAAGTCCGCGCATACCGTTGCCCATGGTTCTTCCGGCACCTGTGCCAACATTTCTTCTTCCGCTTGTAGCTGACTTGGCTTAAAGCGAAGACATAGTTCGCACTTCCGCACGTAGGCCCTCACGTCCCTGTACATCCCTGGCCAGTAATATCTTGCCGCCACCCGTGCCGCGGTTCTCCTTCCGCCGGCGTGGCCTGCTTCCGGACTATCGTGGATTTCCTTTAAAACCCTTTCTCGGGCATATTTCGGCACACATAACTTCCACGAGGCGACTTCTTCGCTCCCTGCCCGGTGAGGAATGTGCCGGTACAAGTTTCCCCCCTTCTCCACATAGTCGCGGTACTTCGGGGATTCTTTTCTGATCTTTTCTACCATGCCCTCTAACCACTTGCAGGGCGGCTCGCCTACTGGTTGTGTTCCCTCCTCATTTCTTATCCGACGGCCTCGCTCCTCCACCGGTTGTCGGGAGAGTGCGTCGGCTACCACGTTGAGCTGTCCTTTCCTGTACGCGACTTCAAAGTCGTACTGCTGTAGCTCTAATGCCCATCTCGCCACTCTTCCCGACGGACTTTCTATGCTATTTAGCCATTTCAGAGCCATGTGGTCCGTGACCACCTTGAAGCGATATCCTTCCAAGTATGGCCTCAACCGGCGGATGGCCCATACAATGGCCAGACATTCTTTCTCGGTCGCCGAATAGTTCCTTTCGGGTCCATTTAGCGTCCTGCTAGCATATGATATTACCCGTTCGCCCCTTTCCGTCTCCTGCTCCTTGACATTTGTCGGCGGTTTCAATTCGGCTATGGCTGCGACTTTCTCGGGGTCTGTACATTTCCCCTCGCCGGTCACCTTGTGGCCTAGATACCGCAGCTCTTTCCTAAAGAACTCGCACTTGTCTGCGTTCAGCCGCAGGTTCGCCAAGCGCAGCCGTCGAAACACCTCTTTCAGGTTTCTTCGGTGTTCTTCCTCTGTTCGCCCGATGACCACTATGTCATCCTGGTACGCGAACGCGTGCGGCATCATTTCTGACTCAATCACTTGGTCTAACGCCCGTTGAAAGGTGGCCGACGCGGAGTGTAACCCAAACGGCATCACCTTCCATTGGTATAGCCCCTTTCCGGGCACCGTGAACGCCGTGATCGGCCGGCTGCTCTCGGCCAGGGGGATCTGCCAATATCCATACTTCAGATCTAGGCTACTTATGAATTTCGCTTCCCGCAGTTGATCGAGGATGTAATCGATCCTGGGCATTGGGTACGCGTCTTTTACTGATCTCGCGTTAACTTGACGAAAGTCCACGCACAATCTCCATTTGCCATTTTTCTTCTTTACCATCACTATAGGCGAACTGTAGGGGCTCTTTGACGGCTCTATGCATCCCATTTCTAATAGTTCGTCCACTTTCTGGTTAATCTCGGCCTGCATTTTGGGGTTCTTCGGGTAATATCTTTGCTTAATTGGTTGCGGGTCACTCATGGTGATTGTGTGCACCGCCACTAATGCCTCTAACTCTCGGGTTAAGAATTCCTCCACTGGCTCTTCCCTCGCCCCCTCATTCTGCCTCATGCCCGCTGACACCCCTCTGGCGGCCACTCTTAGGGTCGTGTCCGTTTCGTTGTCGGACTCCGAAACCGTGTCTCCAGCTTCGGCCTTCGCCACGGACAGTCTTTCCTCCTGGTCTCCTCGTTCCCGATCTTGGGCAGGGATCACCACCCTGTGCCCTGCACAGGTCACCACTGCCCCGACCGCGCGGAGGAAATCCCATCCCAACACTAACTCATCAATCACACCCGGCAATACGAGTAGCACCATTGGGATCTCCTTGTTCCCAAAGCATACCTTCGTTTCAATCTGGCACGTGACCTCCTGGCTATGGCCATCCGCCAACCTCACCCTTTTCCTTGCCGCCGCCTCCCGGCCTTCACCCTCTAGTCGGTCCGCCAGCTCGCGGCTCACGAAACTGCTGGTAGCTCCTGTATCCACCGTGGCTTGCAGCTCCATGCCCGCGACCTCCACTACTGCGGATAACTGTTCCTCCTCGCTGGTCAGCCTGCCGACTAGGCTTGAGGGACCGTTTCTTGCGACCCTGGCACGGCCCTCCGCGGCGTGGGTCGCGGGGCGTTTCCCGTCTTCCTGCAGCATTGCCATGCCGAGATGCCCACTTTTCCGCATCTCCAGCAGTAGGTGAGAGGTCGGCCGTTGCACTCCCGGCTCCAATGATCCGCGCTCCCACACCTTCGGCACGCCTGGGCCGGATTCTTGACATATCCGTTCTCGATATTGCCGTTGGTCGGTGTCGGCTTAAGGACACGCGCTCCCCTTTCCTCCCGTGCTGCTCCGTCCAGCGGGCCGTCTTTGCATCGCCGACATGCCGTCGTCTCGGCTGGCTTGTGGAAGGGATTCGCTGCCCGGGCTTTCACGGTTGGATTCTCCCGTTGGAACTCTAGGCGGTCCCTCTCCAACGCCTCGAACTCGTCTGCCAGTTCCATCATGGTGTCGAGGTCCTTGCACCGGTGCGGCCTCATATACGCTCTTAGATCGGGCATGCTATTCTCACGAATCAGCTCCGTTTGCTCCTCTTGGGGAAATTTCAGGGGTCGCATAAGTGTCTGCATCTCTACCATATACTTTTTGAATGGCTCGCCCCATTTCTGTTTCCGCATCCTCACTTCCTGCAGCAACTTCTCAAAATATCCCCGCGGCAGAAAGTAAGCCTGGAAGCTGGACGAGAACTCTTTCCACGTTCTCCACTGTCGATTGTTCGCCACGAACCACATCAGCGCCCGCCCTTTTAGCAGCTCCGGCATCGCCCTTGGGATCAGATCCGGATCCAGACCGTACGTCTCGGCGGACCACTCGACCTGCTCCAAGAACTCGAGAGGCTTCGTCGTCCCGTCGAACCGGAACGACCACTCTCTCACCTGTTTCGCCACTCTAGCGTAGTCCAGGTGTGCTGGCCGTATGGTGGCTGGTTCGGTTCTCCCTCTTTCGGTCTCTCGGCTTCGATCCCGTCCTTGGTGGCGGGGCCTGCTAGGCGTCCCCGTGTGCGAGCGTTCCGGTATTGGAACTGAGAGACTCGCGATCAATTCTCTCTGTATGTCGACTGGGGACCTCCACAGCGCCGCCGCGGCTGCGCCGGGTGGGGGTGCCAGGTGCTCGTACGCGGCTTGTTTGTCGTCCGCCCGGGGTGTCGGCGAGGACCTGTCCGCCCGACACTCCCATACCTCAATCAGATCGGCCCACTCCGACTCATCTTCGTGTTCCCTCATCCACTCCTTAAATGTTCTTCTCATTTCGTCCACTGTGCCCTCCAGCCGCACGCCGAAGGCATGGCCGCATTGGACAAGCTCCTCCTTTCTCAACCGGTGGATCCATTGTCCCTTCCCCATTCTCTCGTCTATAGGGAGGAGCCCTTTGTCCTACTATTTGTCGTTGTAGGCCCCACGTTGGGCGCCAGTTGTAACGGACCTGCTTCTTGGTTCGCTTGAGTTTGCTGGGCTCGCTCAGCGGTCGGCCGATTCGTCGCAACGTATTTTTATTGTTGCCCCCAACGACAAATGATAAGACCTTCCTTTTCTTTAATCGAATTTCTCTTTATTCGTTATTATATTAGGACTTAGGGCTAGATGCTACAATTCAGCTTATCTATGGATCTCCACCACGCGTGGGCTATCGTCGGGTGTGGCAGCGTTGAGGCTAATGATTGGGGCAGTTTGACCTCCGCTATTGCTTTGGCCCGCCACGCAAATCCGCACTCTACGTCTCGCACTCCCCTCTTAGCTTCCGCCGGCAACTGTGGATCACCTCTTAACTTAGACTCACTCTGGGGGCAGGCGGGGCCTGTCTTCCTGTTGCTATTCACTTCACTGCACTTCTTCGAACCGTACCGGGTATCACTCTTACGTTGCGGAAAAAGAGCCCCGCTTCGTTGCCGCAGCCTCCTTTTATAGCCCCTTGACGGGCCTCGGCTCGGCTTTGGTAGTTTTCCATCGCCGTCTCCTGGTTTCCACGGCCTTCGTAACGGGGCCTGGCCGGTGGCGTGATCCCATGCCCATATTTGGTCATGCGTCGGATCGGCCAGTGGGAACCGCGGTTCCTCACAATAATGTGTCAAGTGAGTCGGCATCAGAGTCTAAAACTTTTGATGACGATATCTTGATTTCCACTAACGAAGATGCAGAGCTAGAACTTTCTATAGAAGCAACAGATTTAAGTATCTAAGACGGTCGGTATCCAGTCGGCTGAGGTGATACCAGTGCTGCCAGATTTTTAGAGTCACCATAAGCTAGCACCATGTATGCGAATATACTATATTCAGATTACAATACTCCAGGCGAGACGCGATTGGGAGCATTATTTGGTTTTCAGGTTTTCAGAGAAGTCGGTCGTCAGCTCTAGATTTTTGTTTCTGTTTTCCGTTTTGTTTTTGTGCGGAAATGTCGGAGCTCTCGAACCTGGAGACACAAGGACCAACAAGGACCTCCTGGCCATGTGCAAGGAGCACGGCCTGCCCTCCGTCGGGGTGGCCGACAGCACTCGTGCCTGCATCATCCCCGCCGAGGGTTTATTTAATTGAAGTTTAAATTAGCTTTTAAATAATTTAGTTTTAAACAATTTAAACCGACTAATATAATCAAAAGCCATGCCCCCGAGAAGAATATTCGTTGCGGAGGTTCAATTACGCTCCAAGAAGTGTGGTTGCGGAGGTTCAATAACGCTCCAAGAAGTGTGGTTGCGGAGGTTCAATTACGCTCCGAGAAGTGTGGTTGCGGAGGTTCTGGGGTACCATGGTGCGCACGGTGCTGACTCCCTGCGCACTAGGTTTAGAAGAGTAGATGTTTACAGATAAAAAAAAAAAAAAATAAAGTCGCGTGGCTCCGACTGTGCTCGCCTTTTTATAGCAATTGGCAGCGCCGCTATTTGCGAAAATGACTTCGAAGTAGCGCAGTCGCGCCGCCGCAGGTCTGCCTTGCAAGAGCGAGAGAGATATATCGGCTGTCGCTGCATGTGGGAGATTTTGTATGCGCTTGCTTCTGAGTACAACAAAAATACGTCAGCCGACAGCGCAGCCGCAGCTGGTGTCTCTCTGTCTCTCTCTCTCTGCTTTTGCAAGATAGCAGAAAAGGGTGGGTTTTGTGTTATATATTTATTGTATACTTACAGTGCCGCTCAACTGAATAGGTTCAACAATTTTCCAAAGTCAAACCGCTTTTTAACCAACTTACCGATTTATATGAAACAATTGTTTGTGCATAGATTGATTCATTGTTAATAAAGCAAGAAAGTTTGTGGTTTCCAGGACACGTTTTTAAAGCTATTTATTAATTTTTTCAAAAACATTACAAACGAGGGGGAACGTTGTGAGTTGTGAGATAATATTAAGCGACGCGACAAAGAGTGCGTGCAAGAGAGACAGAAAATCAGTCTGAGCGTGACGTCGGGCGTTGCGTAGCCACTGCAAATTGATGGCCCTTCGCCTCCCATGGAGGGATGCATAAGACTTTGAAGCGTTTCAGGCGCTATTATTATTGGCCGGGTCTGGTGAATGACGTGAAGACACACATATGTATGTAAATGCCTGCAGTCAATGCAAAACAACAAAACCACCCAACACCACATTAAGACCTCCTTTTGGAATACCGGCGGAATCACAGAGGTTTTTCCAAAGGCTCTACATCGACTTTCTGGGGCCATATCCAAGATCGCGAAGCGGACATGTTGGGATATTTATTGTACTAGATCACTATTCGAAGTTTGTTTTTCTAAAGCCCGTCAAGAAATTAACAGCAGAGGTGGTAATAAGGTACATATCTCAAGGAGGAACTGTTCCACACGTTTGGCGTACCGGAAACCATTTTCTCAGACAATGGCTCCCAGTTTAGAGCAGACGCGTTCCAACATCTATTGAGAACTCACAGAGTAAAGCATACGTTGACGGCCCTGCATGCGCCGCAAGCAAATGCATCGGAGCGAGTAAATCGCTCGGTTATCGCTGTCATTAGAGCATATGTTCGACCGGATCAGAAGGATTGGGATGAGCATCTGAGCAGCATTTGCTGCGCCTTAAGATCGGCAATCCATTCGGGGATAGGGGCTACTCCTTACTATATGGTGTTTGGGCAGCAGATGATCACATCCGGAGAAACTTATTCGCTTCTGAGGTCGTTAAAATTGCTGGAAGACAGGGCAGCAAGTTTTACGAAAGAAGATTCGCTGGAGGTAATCCGGAAAAAGGCCAGCGAGGTCATGCAAAAGCAAAATGAGCGAAATCAGCGGCAGTATGATAAAAGATCTCGGGAAGTGTCGTATAAAGTTGGACAAGATGTATTTAGGAGAAATTTTAAGCAAAGCAGTTTCCCAGCTGGTTACAATGCAAAACTTGGCAAGGTATTTGTGAAGGCGAGAGTTCGGAAAAAGATAGGGAATTCTATCTATGAACTAGAAGATTTACAGGGTAAAAGTATTGGCAGGTATCATGCGAAGGACATGCGGCAGTAGTGGCACCTAAGCTACGGGTTGGATCAGCCTTGTGCTTTCGGCCGTGTGACAGCTCTGTCTCGCTACCCCAAGTCTGATTTTGGCAGGGAATTTGTAAAGTGCCCTGTAGCTTTGGGGAAATTCACTCGGGGAATAGGATAGCTTCTCGGCAGACCAAAATTCAGGTACATCTGTGCGTCCTAACAGCAATGGGGGTGGAAGAAAAAGAAAAATAAACGCGCCAACCCACCTATAGGTCAAGGATCGTATCTGAGGAAAGAGTAATGGAAGTTGACAGTTGAAGGGTCGAGCAGAGAAAGTAGGGTCCGAGTGTCGAGGCAGAATAGCATTCGCTCTTTTTCGTCTTGGACACTGAGCCAACTGGTAGCTTCTAGTGAAGCTCAGGAAGGTACGTTGATCAACCTAGCGGTTTGAAGTGAAGTGTGAAGAGTAAAGGAAAATTTTTGCTTAGATTCGGAAAAGTGCGCGAGCTTGCTAGAAAGAGAAAGAAAAGCAGTCAGCAAAGAAATTCCACTGCTAAATTGTGGCAGATCCGCGGGTAAGTGGAGGAGAGCTTTGCAGCGTCGCAGCAGTACATGTATTCAAGCAGTCGGAACTTTTGCTACCCCTTAGGTTTGGCACCCCAGCCGCAGTTAAATCTCAAAGCAAAGAGCACCGCTTCAACATAAATGCACCTGGCAAGGGGAATGCAAAGCAGAGGGGAACCATAAACAAGGGGAAGCTAGAGCGAAGCAGAGACGAGAATAATTCGACCAAGGCTGGCCTAACTAGCTGAAGAAGCAGCCGTTGGGAAGCAGCACGTCGTGTATCGCGAGCAGATCAAAAGAAAACGAAAACCAATTTTCGATCAAACTTTTTTTTGTAAACGGAAGAACCCTTCGTCTCAGTGCCGCAGTGTCATAGAACTCCAGTGGTTGAACCGAAACCGAAAAGCCAGAGCGAGTTGACGAAAAGGTAGCGGGATCGGCTCAAATTTTCGGTCGAACGCAGAAGGAGAGAGAGTGCGACTGGGCGGGAAAGGAGAAAAGAATAGGAAGAGGAAGTAGAGCAAATGAGTAAATTAATGAATTTATAATAAGCTAAAGACAAAAAAAAAACATACCTATTAATTCCACTGCAAAGGGGTAAGGGGGATTTCGTTGTGCTCTCCTAGGGCGAGTGTGAGTGCAAGTGCCAGTTTACACATACAGGTACAACAAAAAAAAAAAATAAATAAAAAACTCTTGATCCCTCACGAAGATTTATCAGCTGGCATCGAGAAAGCGCTTTCGCCGATGGACCGCAACACTACAAAAGAAACAGTGAGTAAATAAAACCATAAAGCGAACTCATTTTAATAATCGGTTCTGCCGATGATGACAATTGGCTAAAACACACTTGTTCTATTGGGGAGAAACGAAAAAGAAATGCGGTTACTTTGTACGTCTGTCGAGCCGTCAATCGAGCGTTTAAGTTTGAGAGAGGGGATCAGCTGCTGACGCAGCAAGGCCAATCTTTGAGTTTCGAAGAATAAAAATAAAACCAAGTTTAAGCGCAGGGGAGTTAAGTTAAGGGAAATTGAAAATATTTGGAGAGGGTAAACTAAGTGCTAGTAATGTATTTAAATTTTAGCTATTAATGAATAAATTTATAATGTCTCCTTAAACGTTGATCTTGATTTCCGATACCCAGCCCCTGTAGTAGCGAGCCCTAAAGAAAAGGGGTCATAAAGAATAGAGGAAGATGGCAGATTATGACCAAGGAAGGGTGGGCGTGGTCCTTCATTCCAGCTGAGGACGACTTCTTATCCGTTCGTGTCGCGTGCGTGTGCATATGTGTAAGTGAAGTCTAATGGCCAAAAGTTTTGTTTCTCTCCGGTTCTGGAATTGTACTTGTACATGTCGTTAAGTTTCTTGCACGCTCTTTTAATATAAAAACAAGTATCGTAGGTCTCAGAATAGACAAATAAAAAGAACACCACCCTTTTGCCGACGAGACAGTAGCCGGAATGATAGCGTGCTGGTCGACCTCTGAGGAAAACATCAGTCCTACTAACCGTTGTCCACTACATATATCCACATTTTGTCTATTCTCTTTGTCGTTATTTAACCGTTGCAGGCGCATGGTTTTAAGTAGGGAAATGACGATCCGAAAGCAATAAAGACCCCAAATTCAACCCACCTGTTTCAGAACATTCTCCCGTAGGAATCACTCACCCCCTCTCCCTCTTTTCCCTTTTCCCTGGGGGCCCAGCGAAGTGGATGTGAGTCGTAGATCATGCGGCATCCGCAAAGCTGGGTTTTCTCTCCTACACCCTCGCCCTGGGGACCCAGCGGCGCAGATGTGAGTCGAGGATCATGCGGCAGCTGCTAAACTAAGCTCCCCTCTCCCAAACCCTTCCGATCCCCTTCCCCCGCCACGCAAGACCCCCGACGCACATTTCTGCAGCTCCCAAGCATGGGTTCACCCACGCCTCGTGGCCGCGCCAGGCCCGACCGTCCCACGATCAACCCCACGGGTGCGCTTTCGCCACGAGCGGCTCTCCCCTTAGGTCCTCACACAACCAATTTTGCTGTGGGGAAGGACCGGGCCCTGGACAGACTGAGCAGCTGAACCTCGGCCTGAGAACTTTCTTACAGCGGTCATATTCGGAAACCAATAATGATTCTTAATCTCGGTTACACATTTTTAAACTCCCAAGTGGCACAATTTTTCGTGAACAGTTCTTATTAAATTATTTTCCATTTCTGACGGAACATAAAGCAATTCGAAATCAGCATCTTTTCTATAAAAAATACCATCTTCTAATACAACATTTTTCACTGGTTCTCTTTCTAACTTATCCTTCAATTGAATTATAGTGCTATCTCTATTTTCTATATCTATAACTGAAACTATTTGATCCATATTTTTGTGTTCCCCAACTGAAACTTTTGGGTCGTAACTGAATCCTGGACTTATTGTGTGGTGTCTACTTAGGCCATCGGCATGGGTCATGTATTTACCACTTCGATGATTTACTGTGCAGTCATAATTTTCAAGTTCAAGGGCCCATCTAGCAATTTTTGAATTTACAGTTTTCTTACGTAAGGTTAGAGTAAAGGCATTAAAATCGATTATTATTCGGAACGGTATTCCTTCAAGGTAAATCTTAAATTTATTCAATGAGTAGATTATGGTTAGAGTTTCTAATTCATAACTATGATACCAACTTTCTGCTGGTGTTGTTGCTTGAGAAAAATATGAGATTGTATGAAATTTGTTATCATCCTGTTTTTGTAATAGAATTCTTCCAAACCCTTCGAAACTAGCGTCACAATGCAATTTTGTTTTCTTAGTCGGACTATACAGGGCTAGAACTGGTGCTGAGGCCAGTCTCTCACAGAGATAATTAAATATTGTCACACATTTGTCGTCTAGCTCAAATTTCCCTATAGTGCTTTCATTGGCTTGGCAACTTTCGAGTAACCCGGAATAAATCTCCTGAAATAAGAAAAGAGTCCTAAACATTTTTGCATATCTGCGGAATTAGTTGGTTTCGGAAGGTGCTTAATTGTCGTGATGTGATCATTATTTGGCTTAATTCCATCTATGCTTAATGTGAATCCCAAAAATTCTATACTAGTGTAACAAAACAGACACTTGCTTAACCTATTTTCTGATCTATATTCTGCTAGGAGACGTACTCAAGACAACAAAGTGTTCTATGGTTTTGGTTCCATTGCTGATTTGGTGTACTTTTTCTCCGGGCACGTCTTTATAGTGTGGCTGAGAGAGCCGCAACGGAAGCAGGACCCCTTCGCACGTTTGGGAGCCTTGCAATCTGAAGCGTAGTGTTCAAACAACGAACAATTGTAGCATCGCGTCTCACCATTCGATGTTAATGAAGATTGTGCTGAAGTTGAAGCTGAAGAGATAGTCGATGAGTTCCATTTTGGTTTGTTTTTTGCTCTTAAGTCCGCATATCGATGAGATAATTCCTTAAGCTCGTTGATAGTTTTCGCTCCATAGAGCAAGGCGATGGCTGGCGACGTGTCGCGGAAACCATCGATGATAAAGTGGACTGCTTCAATCTCACATACACTTTCACACAACGCCAACTCTTGCATCTGCAAAATGTACCCCATAACGGATGTTTTTGCCGGAATGTAGAAAGTTTTCTGAAGTTGCATCACTAATTGAGTTGTCAAACATGCCTTATCAAATGTTTTCAGAAAGTTGGTTTTTTAATTGGTCATAGTTTTCTGAAAGTCGAGCCGCATGAATGTGTACGCCTCTGAATTTGGTGCCATTAATAAGCGTGCGCATCGTAGCTGGTAGGCGTCACTTTCATCAACAGCAGAGCAAGCGCGCTCTAATTTTGTAATCCATAATACAGCGTCTTGGTCCCTCGGATTCGAGAATGGGACCATTGCACGGATCACTTCTTTGCATAGCTCGCAAATAACTGTTGACACTTTCGGCGTGTCTGATAAAAACCTCTCATTGACGAACACATTGAGAAAAGGGACTGAAAAGACCCGATCAAATCTGTTTTTGCTCAACTCGCTCTTCGCTCAAGCAAAGACCGATTTTTTCACTTTTTTTTGTTCCTGTTTTTCACTGAGCATCTTGTCGCGAGCGAACGAAAAAAGTGTCTTTTGCGTATGTATGCGTGCTTGTACGTGTGGTGGCTGTGGCAACGATCACTTGCCTTCGTGAATTGTGTCAGACACTGTCCCAAACCCAAAATGAGCCTGTTCCTGAACAACTTTCCAAAATTTTTACTGATGTGGAGAACTTTGCTATGATCAATGGCCGTTTACCATTAAATGCCGATATATTGCAGCTTTTTAACGACATGAAGCTAAGATCACCACACTTGAATTCGCTCGCACAGGTGGTGCTGGCTACACCGGCCACTCAGGTATCGGTCGAAAGAGCCTTTTCAGCACTTCATTATATTTTGAATGAAAAACGTTGCTCTTTAAGTGCGGAAAATATTAACTCATTGTTAGTGGTTAAGCTAAATTCGTATTATTACAAAATATATACATATATACATACATCCATATCCATGTCTCTTCAGTTTGCAGAAAATTCGCAAATAAGTATAAATATTACAATAACATAACCAACGAGGAGGAACGTTGTGAGTTTCTGATTTGTTCCTATTGGCTATAAAAATGATTTGATCTGATCCAGATTCAGCAATCTGATAGATATGGTCATTATCTATGATTCTGCGTTTTTAGTTTTCTCGAATGTGCAATATTGTGGATGCAACAGATTTTCGTTCTTTGTGTGGGCGGAAGGGGGTGGGGCGAAATTTTGAGATACACGTTTTATAGTAAGATCTAACAGAAGTGCGGATACCAAATTTGGTTACTCTAGCCTTAATAGTCTCTGAGATTTTTGAATATCCCCAGATTTTCGTCCTTTGCGGGGGCGGAAGGGGGTGTGGCGAAATTTTGAAACAAACTCGTCTCGGTCCGATACATTAGGAGTGTGGATACCAAATTTGGTTGCTCTAGCTTTTATAGTCTCTGAGTTCTAGGCGCTAATGTTTTACTCTAAGCAAAGCCGCCTATGCTACGTGTGTGTTAGAGAGAGACAGGGCGAGAAAAAATGAAATTGTTTTCTTGATGCTGGCTATAATAATAATACGATCCAATTCAGATTCCGCAGTCTTAAAGATATGGTCATTCTCTACAATTCTACGTTTTTGTTTTTCTCATATCTTTAAAATTGTGGATGCCACAGATTTTCGTCCTTTGTGGGGGCGGAAGTGGGCGGGGCGAAGTTTTGAAATATTTTTGTAGCAGTGACATATCACAGAAGTCTGGATCCAAAACATCGTTGCTCTAGCTCTTATAGTCTTTGAGCACTAGGCGCTGAAGGGGACGGACAGACGGACAGACGGACGGACGGACAGACGGACAGACGGACAGACAGACAGGGCCCAATCGACTCGGCTATTGATGCTGATCAAGAATATATATACTTTATGGGGTCGGAAACGATTCCTTCTGGACGTTACACACATCCATTTTTACCACAAATCTAATATACCCCAATACTCATTTTGAGTATCGGGTATAAAAACGAGGGGGAACGTTAACGTTCACAATATATTGTGTGCAAAAATGTTCTCTCTTCGTGTGGCTCATGATGACGCGTCAGTACCCGAACGCCAGACCCGAAGTCTTCATTGTCGCCAGTAAATAAGACGAATGCGCAGTCGCAGCGACGCAGCAGAATGGCTACTGCGACATTGCAGCCTATAAAAGACGTGCGCTTAGTTCATTTTGGGACTTTTTTCGAAAATTTTTCCAACCTTCGGGTCTGCCAGCATCATCGGCACACTTTCTGTGCCACACTCGGAGCACCAGTCTTCAGTCCCATGGCCTCGAGGCCAAACTATAGCCTCGACGCATGATTCGTGGTGTCCGAAAAGTCCATCCTCACCAGTTTTCTGGGGTATCTGCTTAAAAATCCCGTTGAGGCGCTTCTTGCGTTGCGCATGCGCGCCTTGGACACCGTGTCGCACTTCATATTTGTCAGATTATTAAGCCACTCCCTCGCGTATTGGTACTCATGCGAGTTGCGGTGGAATGCGGCCTACGGTTTGCGGCTGCGGTCCCGCATCACAAACAAATCACTGATCAGGAGATTTGCCATGTCCTCGTTAACCGTTGAACCTTTCTTTTTATTGTCACGTCAGCTTGGGTGGACGGTATCCCTGGATCATTCTTTTTCTCGTCAGCTTTGGTCAAATCCTGCGTCAATTTCGGTGTCATCGTAACGCGGCTGCCTACCTTACTCTGAGGTCCTATGTTCGGTTTTGAACTCCCCCGTTTCTCCTTTGGAGTTGTCTCTGAAACATTCTCCTTTTTCTTGCCAGCTTTGTCCTCCTTCTTGGAGTCCCTCGCCTTCGATTATTGACGTGGTATGTTCCTGTCTTTATTGATCATATATGAATTATTCTTTTATTTGAAAATATGCCAACTTATGCAGGGCAATTAATGTTTATAAAGGCTTCATATATATAGTTAAATATGCGACACTTCACTTTAAGTTTTAAAAAAGGTTTTATTCTTTCACTTTAACTTAGCGTACATTGGTTAGTTATTTCCCCGACGATGACTGAGGTCTGATGTCTTGAACGGAATTAACTTTGGTTGAATTCTCCGACGGTGTCGCGATTGACGTTTGTCTTGAACAGAACTGAGTTGGCTTCTTAGATGTAGACTATTTATATTATGATGCTCTGTTTGGGATTCGGATTTGGATTCGTAGGCGTTGGCTTCGACTTCGGCTTCGGAGATGGAGTACGTGACTCGATCGATATGTGGGAAAGGCGGCTTTTGATGAAAGGCTTCCGCTGCGTATGAGCGGTGTTGCATTACTTGGGGGTGGCTGAGAATAGGGCCTCTGATTGGTCAGCTAGGATGGTGTGATTCTTGAGAATCGATTAGTAATTGATCTCTGAAGAGTGGCGTGATTCTGGTGCGGCTGGATTCTAGTGCGGCATCTATTATTTTATGTTCATCTTCCAGTTTAGGGTGTTTGTTTACATTGCCTGCATCCGGCTACGCGTGGTCCATTTCGAGCGTGAGATTGTTTATGAGGGTTCGAAGCTGAGGGTGTCGTATTGTTTATAGTATTGTGGGTGCAGGGTAATAGACATAGACAAGGGTATGCGGAGCATGGACTATAGATATGTCACTATATATATGTAAGATTAATAATAATGTATCGTTTATTAATAGTGTTTTTCGAAAAAAAATACAAAGTGTATGATTTAAGATGTGCAATTAATGAGTCTGTTCTTCCGACTTTTTGTTCAACTTTCTGCTTCTACTTCCAACAACCGACTCCCGTATCGATAGCCCCTTATCGGTTAGGTCTTTTAAACATCGGTTAAGTCTGGTTATATCGGTTAGGTCTTATCGATGGTATCTTAAGTTCAAATGTTAATTTAGATGGGATAGTGCTAACTGCTTGATACACTGTCCTTTACATATATATGTACATATATATTACTTCTATATATAAGCCTTATTTTAGTCAATGGTTTTTTTTTTAGTCAGAGCGACCTAGTCCCATTCCTGTTCATCTTCTACAGTTGAAGCTTCCTGGATGATATTTCCACTTCCGCGAACATCATAGCCACCAAACTGGGCCCCGCAACCGCCATGGCCACTCAAAACGCGTAGAAAATCGGGCACTACCTGCTCAGATCCCTCAAGAATTTTCACCAGATCTGTGGCCACGCCCGAATCCTGCTCGGGATCAAAGAACGAAGTGGCCCGACCATAATTTCCCACACGCCCGGTGCGTCCAATACGATGAACATAGTCATCAATGGTCTTGGGCATATCGTAGATAACGACATGCTTGACGTTCTTAATATCTAGACCACGAGAAGCAACCGATGTGGCAATGAGCACTTTCATCTTGCCAGTCTTAAAGTCGCGCAGAGCTTGTTCGCGCTGACTCTGTAGTCGATCGCCATGAATCGAAGTTGTGGGATGCTCGGTTTCCGACAAATACGAGGCCAGAAAATCGGCCAGTAATCGGTTACTGCAGTAACCAGAACTAATATGTTGCAACTGAAGGAAAGTTCTGGGGGTAGTTCTCTCGGGAGATTTTAGGGATATTTTTAGAGAAAGTTCTGTCCATGTCGACGTTGCCTGATATGGAGTTTCTTTTTCACAAATTAAGTTCCTTGCTAGGGAAAACACTCTTTCGGAGGAAGCTGACCATGCTGGTGTTGCAAATATTTTGCAGATTTATTTATATAATATTCGGAGCTGCGATTGGTTTTTATTCCACCAGTGCAAAACATTGAAGTCGTCTTTCATAGGTATACTCGTATATTGGATTACGCCACTATTTCTGTAGTGTATTGACACTCAGACTTAAGCACGCGTTGTCTTCAAGATTCTCTTTTATTCTATATCCTTGGATGGTGTGACCGTATATAGATATTAATATAATACCTAACACGCCTCTCCTTAGATGTTTAATATACATGTCATTTACAAATCTATTTTCTTATAACAATTTGATTTGTGTACTTAATCTAATTAGCGTATATAAAATTTATGTGATTTCGTATTTTTCTTTCTTCTTAATCTGTTTAGTATTTGTTTCAGTGTTTAATTTGTACATAATTTGATTTCATAATTCCTTTCTTTATATTATTTTATTGTTAAATACGCTTTACTACCTTCCCTGCCTCACGTGGTCTCAACTCTCTCCTGGTGGGTGTTGGTTGAGAAACTATTTGTTCATTGTTGGTTTTGGAATTGTCATCTACTGAACAATTGCTTTCGACATCAGGTGCTTTCGCATTAGGCGATGTATGATTGTTAGTGCTTTGGTTTCTAATTTGATCCAGGTGACGTTTTATTTCTCTGTTATTGTTCGCCAAAATACAACAATACGAACGCGGGCCCAGCTGTTGTTTTACAGTTGCCTGAGTCCAGCTTGCTTTGTTAGGATTTTTGTAGTCCCTAACCATAACTTTTTGACCCCTTAAAAATTCTGTGCTTCGTCTACCTTTGTGATTTACAACACACTCAGTCTGTTTTTTATTTATTATGCTTTCGACCGTAGGTGGTTTTAACAACGAAAATCTTGTTTTTAGTGTACGACCAAAAAATAATTTAGCAGGAGATTCGCCCGTAGTACAATGAATCGTATTTCGGTAATCGATCAAAAATCTATTTAAAATTGTATTAAAATCTTGTCTTTCATTAGCCTTTATGTTTGCATATAGTGATTTCTTAACAGTCTTTACAAAATTTTCTGCTTGACCATTAGTCGCTGGATGTCCTGGAGCAGTAAAAATGTGATTAACACCATTGTTTTTCATAAACGTTTTAAATTCATCAGAAGTAAACTGTCGTCCATTGTCACTAACTAACACGTCTGGTAAACCATATCGACAAAATACTTCTCTAAGCTTGTTGATAGTAAACAATGAAGTTATTTCCTTCGTTTTGAATACTTCTGCCCATTTTGTATAAGAATCTATAATAACCAATAAATGAAAACCTCTAATTGGTCCTGCAAAGTCTATGTGTACTCGACTCCAAGCCTTTCCTGTGGATTTCCACGGTATTAACAGACTCTTTTCTGGACTTGATTGTAGTTCCTGACAAGGAATACAATCTCGAATTAATTTCTCAATTTCAGAATCCATGCAAGGCCACCACACATAAGAACGTGCTAACATTTTGGTTTTTACTATTCCCAAATGCGATGCATGAAATTCTGCTAAAATAGCTTGTCTCAGTTTGGTTGGAATTACTACTCTGTGTCCCCATAAGATACAATCATATTCCACTGAAAGTTCATTTGTTTTAGAGATGTAGGCAGAAAACTCGCTGCCTTTTAATCTTGTCTTCGAACCAGTGTTAATTGCCTCACAAACTTTTGATAATATTGGGTCACGTCGTGTTTCACGAGCTATTTCTTTGAAGCTAATTTTGAACACCTTTTCGGACTGTATAAAATGTATGTAATTATAGTCTTCGTTTGGTACAGCCGTTTCCCATTGAGGCATTCTTGAGAGTCCATCTGCTATATTTAAGGTCCCCTTTATGTGTTCAACTGTATATTGAAAACCTGACAAAGTCAGTGCCCATCTTTGCATTCGTGCAGAGGCCATCAATGGAAGTCCTTTCAGGTCTCCAAATATGCTTAGTAATGGTTTGTGATCTGTTCGAAGGATGAACTTGTTTCCTAAAAGATACTGTCTTAATTTACTCACACAGAACACTATAGCCAGGGCCTCTTTCTCGATTGTACTGTAATTATGCTCGCTTTTGGATAATGCTCTTGATACAAATGCTATTGGTTTGATATCTTCATTGCATTTATGTGATAAAACACCTGAAACTGCATGACTGCTAGCATCAGTCGTTAATACTAACGGTTGATCTGGGTTGTAGTGAACTAAAACTTGTTCAGAAGTTACTTCTTTCTTTACCTCTTCATATGCACTCTGACATTCGCGTGTCCAATTAAATTTTGTATTTTTCTTTAATAATGCATATAAAGGACTCATTATCTGAGCGAAATTATTGATAAACTTTGAATAATAATTTACCATGCCTATGAAAGCTCTAAGCTGTGATACGTTTTCCGGAGCCGGTGCAAACAATACACTCGCAACTCTATCATTGTTTTTGCTCAGTCCTATCCTGTCAATTGAAAATCCTAGGTAACAAATTTTGGATTTAAAGAACTCACATTTCTTGTCATTTAATTTAAGTCCAACTGATTTCAGTTTTCTAAGTACAGCTTTTAGGTTTGAAATATGTTCTTGAAGATCTCGTCCTGTAACTGTTATGTCATCTTGATAAACCACAACTCCTCGCATACCCTGAAACAACCCTTCCATTGTTTTTTGAAAAATAGCTGCTGCAGTTTTAATACCAAATGGTAAGCGTTTAACTTTCAATAGTCCAATATGTGTGCTCCAAGTACACAAATTTTGAGATTGCTCATCTAAATTAGCTGATTGTAAGCATTTGACAGGTCAAGTTTTGAATACAGTGTACCCCCTTCAAGCGCTGCAAAAATGTCGTCTATTCGAGGTAGTGGATACTTTACGTCGACTAAAGACCGGTTTAATGTAACCTTATAGTCACCACAAATTCGTATGTCACCGTTTGGTTTTAAAATCGGTACCAAAGGTGTTGCCCATTCAGAACTAACAACTTGCTCTAAAATTCCATCATCTATGAATTTTCGTAACTGCACTTCAATCTTTTCTTTCCATGCTAATGGTACTGACCTAGGCTTGAAAAATATTGGTTTTGCATCTTCTTTTAATAGTAACGATATCGTATTCGTAGTATATGAACCTAAACGAGGCTCAAAAACTTCAGCAAACTCCGATTTAATCTGTTCTGTAATTACAGAATTTGGTTCATTTACGTACACATTGTTCACCTGCAATAACTCAAAATTAAAAGCTCTCAAAAATGTTCTACCTAGCAAAGGTGGACTCACTGCATTGGTTACAACAACAACAATTTGTTTTTTTAGACCTCGATATTCGATCGTTGCATCGTACTCACCAATAACTTTGATTGAATCTCCATTGTAATCTACATATGGAACTAGACATTTTCTAAGTGGTCTGCTGGTATTTAAGCTTTCGTAAAATGTTTTTGGAACCAATGTGCACGGTGCACCAGTGTCGCAAGCAATTTTCGTTATGTTTCCATCAATTTTTACAGGTAAATAATATACTCCATTAGTTGAGGTTGTATCAACGCTATAGATAGAAAAGTTATAATTATCATTATCAAAATTATTATCAGAATAGGTGTCATGTTTTGTTTGAGATACATAATTTACGGATTTTTTTGATTTATTTTTACAAATGCTCGCCAAGTGACCTATTTTTCCACAGCTGTGACATTTGCATGCCTTATACTTGCAATTGTTTGAGTTATGATTTCGCCAGCCACAGTGTGTGCATGGCTGCTGCTTCTTTTCTCTGCCAGCGTCGCAGTCGTTTTCGCCGTCGCCGTCACCGTCGCTTCTGCCGCCTCTGTAACTCACGTTTCGGTTGCCCTTGAAATGACTTCTGCCGTTGCTCTTTGCTTGATCTCTGTTCTCGCCTCTTTGCCTCTGCCATTGACTAGTCCCGTTCTTTTGATGCATGTAGTTGACGTTGTGTTCTGTCTTCCTTGTGCTGATCTCCATGATCATCGCCTTCTTGAGTGCATCAGCCAGAGTTAGATTTTCGTCTTCTTCACATATTCTTTCATATATAGGGTTGGGAAGGCTCATCACAAATTGGTTTAATACAAACGCTTCCAGATTTGAGCCAAATTTGCATTCCAATGCCAATTGTTTAACTCGAGCATACCACTCCGCTACAGTCTCATCTTCACTTTTTGTGGACATGTGAAATTTTTTTCTTTCTCTGAATATGAGTGTAGGTGGTGTGTAGTGTGTTTTTAAAATTTCACATAATTCTTTGTATGCTTTTGATACGGGTGATACCGGATTGCACAAACTATGTAGTACAGTGTAAGCCGCTGTACCGATCGACTTCAACAAAACTGCCTTTTTTGTGTTTTCCTCTTTCACATTCAATTCGCACAAATGTATGTCGAATTTTTCCTTCCAAAATATAATACCCAACAATTTCCCTTGTCAAGACTTCTTCGTCTGACTGTCCTGAAAGTGGTTCGATAAAATCAGCTAAAAACTCCTCGCATTTATTTGAACGAATCGCCGACAGGGGTATGTTCTCCTTGTCATCAGCGAAAAACGATCGCATCATATTTTTACACTCTTCAATAGTGAGAGTTCTATCCACTTGTATCAATTGATTTGTTAGAAGGCATTAAAGTAACGCAATTCATTTATAATTCTCGCAAACGATGTCGCAAAAGGCTCGCAAGAAATAGTTTTTGCGAGAGTTTTTTTTTGACCCGTTCCCATTTTGTTCCGTAATAAATAATATTTTTAAATTGTAATATGAAATGAATTTAATGTATATATGTAATATGTATGAACTATGTACTAAAATTTAAGTTTTTTGCATCACTTTTTTCCAATCTGGCCTTCCGTTCCTGAGCATACTGGAAATATTTTTGAGTTGTATGGTCGAAATCCTGATCGTCGAGCGCAAACTTCTGTTTAAATGCATCTGTAGAAAATATAAAATATATTAAAAATTGGGGAATTACATGTTCGATATATGCTCGGCTTTTTCTTTTGTAAGACATTTTATTTATTTTATTAATAATGTACTTACCGATTGGCAGAAATTTCTTTTAAATGCGTAAGAGATGGTAGAGATTTTTAACTTAGCACTGCACAGTTCGACGAAAATAATTGAAATGACGGCGCAAGGAACGCACGCTTTATTTGCACTTGTTTCTAATGCTCGACACATGTAAAAAAAGAAAAACACGAATGACTTTTCGACCACTAATCTGTCGACACGTCATCTGTCGAGACGTGAACACAAAGCCGAAGGAGAATTGCCGGACCGAAGGCACACGAAGGCTTGCTTTTTTTTGGCTTTCGACCGGCAGCACAGTCGAAGCGCACTTTCCTATTGCAAAACTCCCGCTCGCGAGCTCGTTTGCGAGCGTTTTGCGACACTAAACCATATCGCTCGTACACAAGCTCGCTTGCGATCTCGTTTGCGAGCATTTTGCGGAACTCTCGCAAAAACTATTTCTTGCGAGCCTTTTGCGATATCATGTATGAGCCTTTTGCGATTTCGTTTGCGAGCCTTTTGCGATATTATTCATGAGTCTTTTTTGATACTGCTAAGGGCTCAAAAGAAAAATATTTGTTTTGATATTATTTTATATCAAAAACGACTCCCAAACGATATCGCAAAAGGCTCGCAAATGATATCGCAAAAGGCTCGCAAACGATTCCTCTGCGAGTTATCATAAATGATACTTTCACTGCCACAAACTGAACGACACAAGTATCATATTTGTATCATATGCGGGTCCGAATGCGAGCGTTTTGTCGGGTTAAGTCTCGCATTTGACTCGTATGCGATATCATTTGTGATCGTTTGGTTTGCTGGGTTATAGCACATTTGATTCACAGACCTTGATGTATGAAGTTTTTGGTCATGTCGTTGGAGAGGACAGCAATGTAATTCCAAACTTCGTGGCATGCCGAAATTGTTTTACGATTTTCAAATTTACTGGTGCCACGTCCAATTTGGTCCGGCATAAGTGCTATAAGGCTGTTGGAATACGCCTATTCAACTTTCAAATAATAACATTAAATACTACTAACTAATACTATCGATATATTAAGTATTATTATGTTAAGTTAGTCTGGTCACAGTTGAAGTGGACACTACTTCCTCTTTCCTTTCTGCTCTCGAATCGAATGTACATATGTGGTACCGGTGTTACAGTCAAAATATAATCAAAGAATATATAAATAATCAATGAACAAAAAAAACAAATAAAAAAGTGTTTTTTTAATTTAATATCATAACTAGTTAACCAATAAAGGATACCAACTCTGAAGAAAACGATAACGTTTATGAAGGTAGATGCCGAAACGAAATTATTAGTGACAAAGGTCGTGACGAAGTGGGTCGTTCAAAATTGTCGACCATTTAGTATTATCAGCGATTAAGGTCTTGAAGACGTTATATCAGTTCCTGATATATTGATATATTGATATTTTAAGTCGTTTTGGACCAAACGTAAACATTAGCAGCCTGCTACCTCATCCAACAACGAGATCGCGTAACGACACAGACTTATACAATAAGGAACTTCAAGCTGTCACAGAAGAAATAGCCTTAATGAAAGGCAATGACTACACTATCACGTCAGACGCATGGACAGATACCTTTTCGCAGACGTCCTATTTAGTCCTTCACACTATTTATTTAAAGGAAGCATGAAAACCCGTCTGCTGGAAATGATCTGCATTAAAGGTGAATCTGCAACAAGTTCGTGTTTATACCCTTACAGAGGGTATTAAATTGTTATCGAAATGTGAAGCAAATGAGGACAACAATTTTTCTTTCTTACTTTTATTTATTTGCAGGCACATTAATTCGCACTAAGGTGGAACAATGTTTGAATTCTTTTGGGTTAGATTTAAACGACGCCATCATTGTTACAGACAGTGGATCAAACATGATATCTGCATTTAAGGAATCAGCTCAGATTCATTGTGTTGTCGAGAAAAATTAGCTTGTATATACTTAGTTTTAAGCAAGGGCACAGATACCCTACATAAAGAAAAAAGAGAGAAGAAAAATGGCCACACTATGAAAAGACAAGAAGGTCACATTAGTTTGAGCAGTCGAAGAAAGAGCGGGTAGAAAAGACGAAGCGTGCGTAGATATATTACCTACATATAAGAATAAAATGTATTAACCTCCTTTTGCAAATAGGAAATAAAACGCAACCAACGCCTAAGTACCTATGAAGATAAGCGATTGTGTTTTATCCGCAATTCTCACGTTCCTGGACTCAACATCTTTTATTTCGCTTCTTGGAAGCCAATGACGCTAGAGTTCTTGGAGTTTGTATGAAGACGGGCAGAGACTCGTGGTGCAAGCACTGAAGTATACTGGACATTGGAGAAGCGACGGAACCCACAAGGAGACGGTCATCTCGCTCGTGGGTGGATAATAAACATTGCAGAACACGGAGGCCAACGTGGGTGCGCACGTCAGGCAGCTGAAAAAAGCGCACATTTATATGTATGTATGCGAGATCGTGCACATACTGCCATCTCGCTCTAACCAACGAAGTTCTTGCGGGCCAGCAACTAGAGGCTTGAGTGCGCAGTTGGCTGATGAAATCGAGTGAAAATTTCTGGATTGTGGTTTGTTTGGTAAGTGCCAATTTGATTGTTGATTTGGGGAAAGGTTAGTCTACGGGTGATGATTACCAGAGCAATGAGCAAATTAAGGGCAACGGATGAAATGGACGAGGACAACGTTGAGATGGGAAAAGTGGAAAGAGAATCCGCGCAAGGTGAAGCCTCAAATATGGAGGGGGCCGGGCCCGGCACATCAAAAGAAGCCCAATCACATGGCGTTGTTAACGTTATGATGGAGATGTGGCGCCAAATGCAAGAAGGTCAGCGGGCCAATGCAATGCAAATGCAGCAGTTCCAAATGGAAGTTCTGCGGATGAATCAAATTCAAATGGAAAAAACTAATATACGTCTGCGATCCCTTGGTATTAGTGGAAGGACAACTGGCGAGCCAGGACCACAATCAACCATGGCTGAGCCCTCAGCGATATCAGACGCAGTCTCATCACCAAGGCAACCGGTTCCTTCTCAGGAAACGCAAAGAAAATTGTACGATCTACCGGAGTTTAATGGTGCTCCCGAAGAGTGGCCAATGTTCAACGAAGCTTTCACTATGACCACTGCAGAGTACGGATACAGTGACAGGCAAAATTTGTTACGCCTCCAAAAGGCAATAAAGGGCAAGGCTAGGGAGACCGTTGAATGTTTGCTTATTCACAGTTCTAACGTTTCAAATATTTTAGAGACCCTTAAACAAAATTTTGGTAGACCGGAGAAACTCGTAAAAAGCCAGATTAGTCACGTTAGAGAATTTCCGAGCATTCGCGAAGGGAGATTGGAACAATTAGTAGAGTTCAAAATGAAGGTACAAAACTTGGCTTCATTCTTAGAAGCAGCTAACGAACATCAGCAGTTAAAAAACCCAAAATTAATGGAGGAGTTAATCTTAAAGTTGCCAGTGCAACAGAGACTGGAGTGGGCACGCCATTCCAAGCAACTAGGAGATGAAAAATCGATCAGTCATTTAAGTCTATGGCTTCAGGGATTGGCCGAAGAAGTGCAAGACGCAGGATTGGTTGACGATCAGGCGACGTTCAAGCCAAAGAAGGAAAAGTCGAGACTATTCCATGCAAACGACATCGGACTTGTAACCATGAAGGCGTGCTCCGCATGCAATGGGAAACACGACTTGGAAAACTGTAACTCATTTGCCCAGTTAGAACTTGAAAAAAAATGGCAGCATGTAAGGGAAAGAAAATTATGCTTCAATTGCCTAAAGTACGGCCATCGTAGTCAAAAATGTAGACGACATCACCAATGTGGACTTGATGGATGTGCCAAACGCATTCACCGTTTGCTCCATGCAGAATCAGTTAATCAACCAGGCGAGGAAGTAAAGTTCACAGGAACAGCAACGCATGAGGCTAGCTCACTGATTTTGTTTAAGATATTGCCTGTTAATCTTCATGCTAAAAATAAAATAGTTTTCTTACGTAAGGTTAGAGTAAAGGCATTAAAATCGATTATTATTCGGAACGGTATTCCTTCAAGGTAAATCTTAAATTTATTCAATGAGTAGATTATGGTTAGAGTTTCTAATTCATAACTATGATACCAACTTTCTGCTGGTGTTGTTGCTTGAGAAAAATATGAGATTGTATGAAATTTGTTATCATCCTGTTTTTGTAATAGAATTCTTCCAAACCCTTCGAAACTAGCGTCACAATGCAATTTTGTTTTCTTAGTCGGACTATACAGGGCTAGAACTGGTGCTGAGGCCAGTCTCTCACAGAGATAATTAAATATTGTCACACATTTGTCGTCTAGCTCAAATTTCCCTATAGTGCTTTCATTGCTTGGCAACTTTCGAGTAACCCGGAATAAATCTCCTGAAATAAGAAAAGAGTCCTAAACATTTTTGCATATCTGCGGAATTAGTTGGTTTCGGAAGGTGCTTAATTGTCGTGATGTGATCATTATTTGGCTTAATTCCATCTATGCTTAATGTGAATCCCAAAAATTCTATACTAGTGTAACAAAACAGACACTTGCTTAACTTATTTTCTGATCTATATTCTGCTAGGAGACGTACTCAAGACAACAAAGTGTTGTATGGTTTTGGTTCCATTGCTGATTTGGTGTACTTTTTCTCCGGGCACGTCTTTATAGTGTGGCTGAGAGAGCCGCAACGGAAGCAGGACCCCTTCGCACGTTTGGGAGCCTTGCAATCTGAAGCGTAGTGTTCAAACAACGAACAATTGTAGCATCGCGTCTCACCATTCGATGTTAATGAAGATTGTGCTGAAGTTGAAGCTGAAGAGATAGTCGATGAGTTCCATTTTGGTTTGTTTTTTGCTCTTAAGTCCGCATATCGATGAGATAATTCCTTAAGCTCGTTGATAGTTTTCGCTCCATAGAGCAAGGCGATGGCTGGCGACGTGTCGCGGAAACCATCGATGATAAAGTGGACTGCTTCAATCTCACATACACTTTCACACAACGCCAACTCTTGCATCTGCAAAATGTACCCCATAACGGATGTTTTTGCCGGAATGTAGAAAGTTTTCTGAAGTTGCATCACTAATTGAGTTGTCAAACATGCCTTATCAAATGTTTTCAGAAAGTTGGTTTTAAATTGGTCATAGTTTTCTGAAAGTCGAGCCGCATGAATGTGTCCGCCTCTGAATTTGGTGCCATTAATAAGCGTGCGCATCGTAGCTTGTAGGCGTCACTTTCATCAACAGCAGAGCAAGCGCGCTCTAATTTTGTAATCCATAATACAGCGTCTTGGTCCCTCGGATTCGAGAATGGGACCATTGCACGGATCACTTCTTTGCATAGCTCGCAAATAACTGTTGACACTTTCGGCGTGTCTGATAAAAACCTCTCATTGACGAACACATTGAGAAAAGGGACTGAAAAGACCCGATCAAATCTGTTTTTGCTCAACTCGCTCTTCGCTCAAGCAAAGACCGATTTTTTCACTTTTTTTTGTTCCTGTTTTTCACTGAGCATCTTGTCGCGAGCGAACGAAAAAAGTGTCTTTTGCGTATGTATGCGTGCTTGTACGTGTGGTGGCTGTGGCAACGATCACTTGCCTTCGTGAATTGTGTCAGACACTGTCCCAAACCCAAAATGAGCCTGTTCCTGAACAACTTTCCAAAATTTTTACTGATGTGGAGAACTTTGCTATGATCAATGGCCGTTTACCATTAAATGCCGATATATTGCAGCTTTTTAACGACATGAAGCTAAGATCACCACACTTGAATTCGCTCGCACAGGTGGTGCTGGCTACACCGGCCACTCAGGTATCGGTCGAAAGAGCCTTTTCAGCACTTCATTATATTTTGAATGAAAAACGTTGCTCTTTAAGTGCGGAAAATATTAACTCATTGTTAGTGGTTAAGCTAAATTCGTATTATTACAAAATATATACATATATACATACATCCATATCCATGTCTCTTCAGTTTGCAGAAAATTCGCAAATAAGTATAAATATTACAATAACATAACCAACGAGGGGGAACGTTGTGAGTTGCTGATTTGTTCCTATTGGCTATAAAAATGATTTGATCTGATCCAGATTCAGCAATCTGATAGATATGGTCATTATCTATGATTCTGCGTTTTTAGTTTTCTCGAATGTGCAATATTGTGGATGCAACAGATTTTCGTTCTTTGTGTGGGCGGAAGGGGGTGGGGCGAAATTTTGAGATACACGTTTTATAGTAAGATCTAACAGAAGTGCGGATACCAAATTTGGTTACTCTAGCCTTAATAGTCTCTGAGATTTTTGAATATCCCCAGATTTTCGTCCTTTGCGGGGGCGGAAGGGGGTGTGGCGAAATTTTGAAACAAACTCGTCTCGGTCCGATACATTAGGAGTGTGGATACCAAATTTGGTTGCTCTAGCTTTTATAGTCTCTGAGTTCTAGGCGCTAATGTTTTACTCTAAGCAAAGCCGCCTATGCTACGTGTGTGTTAGAGAGAGACAGGGCGAGAAAAAATGAAATTGTTTTCTTGATGCTGGCTATAATAATAATACGATCCAATTCAGATTCCGCAGTCTTAAAGATATGGTCATTCTCTACAATTCTACGTTTTTGTTTTTCTCATATCTTTAAAATTGTGGATGCCACAGATTTTCGTCCTTTGTGGGGGCGGAAGTGGGCGGGGCGAAGTTTTGAAATATTTTTGTAGCAGTGACATATCACAGAAGTCTGGATCCAAAACATCGTTGCTCTAGCTCTTATAGTCTTTGAGCACTAGGCGCTGAAGGGGACGGACAGACGGACAGACGGACGGACGGACAGACGGACAGACAGACAGGGCCCAATCGACTCGGCTATTGATGCTGATCAAGAATATATATACTTTATGGGGTCGGAAACGATTCCTTCTGGACGTTACACACATCCATTTTTACCACAAATCTAATATACCCCAATACTCATTTTGAGTATCGGGTATAAAAACGAGGGGGAACGTTAACGTTCACAATATATTGTGTGCAAAAATGTTCTCTCTTCGTGTGGCTCATGATGACGCGTCAGTACCCGAACGCCAGACCCGAAGTCTTCATTGTCGCCAGTAAATAAGACGAATGCGCAGTCGCAGCGACGCAGCAGAATGGCTACTGCGACATTGCAGCCTATAAAAGACGTGCGCTTAGTTCATTTTGGGACTTTTTTCGCAAATTTTTCCAACCTTCGGGTCGGCCAGCATCATCGGCACACTTTCTGTGCCACACTCGGAGCACCAGTCTTCAGTCCCATGGCCTCGAGGCCAAACTATAGCCTCGACGCATGATTCGTGGTGTCCGAAAAGTCCATCCTCACCAGTTTTCTGGGGTATCTGCTTAAAAATCCCGTTGAGGCGCTTCTTGCGTTGCGCATGCGCGCCTTGGACACCGTGTCGCACTTCATATTTGTCAGATTATTAAGCCACTCCCTCGCGTATTGGTACTCATGCGAGTTGCGGTGGAATGCGGCCTACGGTTTGCGGCTGCGGTCCCGCATCACAAACAAATCACTGATCAGGAGATTTGCCATGTCCTCGTTAACCGTTGAACCTTTCTTTTTATTGTCACGTCAGCTTGGGTTGACGGTATCCCTGGATCATTCTTTTTCTCGTCAGCTTTGGTCAAATCCTGCGTCAATTTCGGTGTCATCGTAACGCGGCTGCCTACCTTACTCTGAGGTCCTATGTTCGGTTTTGAACTCCCCCGTTTCTCCTTTGGAGTTGTCTCTGAAACATTCTCCTTTTTCTTGCCAGCTTTGTCCTCCTTCTTGGAGTCCCTCGCCTTCGATTATTGACGTGGTATGTTCCTGTCTTTATTGATCATATATGAATTATTCTTTTATTTGAAAATATGCCAACTTATGCAGGGCAATTAATGTTTATAAAGGCTTCATATATATAGTTAAATATGCGACACTTCACTTTAAGTTTTAAAAAAGGTTTTATTCTTTCACTTTAACTTAGCGTACATTGGTTAGTTATTTCCCCGACGATGACTGAGGTCTGATGTCTTGAACGGAATTAACTTTGGTTGAATTCTCCGACGGTGTCGCGATTGACGTTTGTCTTGAACAGAACTGAGTTGGCTTCTTAGATGTAGACTATTTATATTATGATGCTCTGTTTGGGATTCGGATTTGGATTCGTAGGCGTTGGCTTCGACTTCGGCTTCGGAGATGGAGTACGTGACTCGATCGATATGTGGGAAAGGCGGCTTTTGATGAAAGGCTTCCGCTGCGTATGAGCGGTGTTGCATTACTTGGGGGTGGCTGAGAATAGGGCCTCTGATTGGTCAGCTAGGATGGTGTGATTCTTGAGAATCGATTAGTAATTGATCTCTGAAGAGTGGCGTGATTCTGGTGCGGCTGGATTCTAGTGCGGCATCTATTGTTTTATGTTCATCTTCCAGTTTAGGGTGTTTGTTTACATTGCCTGCAATCGGCTACGCGTGGTCCATTTCGAGCGTGAGATTGTTTATGAGGGTTCGAAGCTGAGGGTGTCGTATTGTTTATAGTATTGTGGGTGCAGGGTAATAGACATAGACAAGGGTATGCGGAGCATGGACTATAGATATGTCACTATATATATGTAAGATTAATAATAATGTATCGTTTATTAATAGTGTTTTTCGAAAAAGAGTACAAAGTGTATGATTTAAGATGTGCAATTAATGAGTCTGTTCTTCCGACTTTTTGTTCAACTTTCTGCTTCTACTTCCAACAACCGACTCCCGTATCGATAGCCCCTTATCGGTTAGGTCTTTTAAACATCGGTTAAGTCTGGTTATATCGTTTAGGTCTTATCGATGGTATCTTAAGTTCAAATGTTAATTTAGATGGGATAGTGCTAACTGCTTGATACACTGTCCTTTAATAGTGTTTTTCGAAAAAGAGTACAAAGTGTATGATTTAAGATGTGCAATTAATGAGTCTGTTCTTCCGACTTTTTGTTCAACTTTCTGCTTCTACTTCCAACAACCGACTCCCGTATCGATAGCCCCTTATCGGTTAGGTCTTTTAAACATCGGTTAAGTCTGGTTATATCGGTTAGGTCTTATCGATGGTATCTTAAGTTCAAATGTTAATTTAGATGGGATAGTGCTAACTGCTTGATACACTGTCCTTTACATATATATGTACATATATATTACTTCTATATATAAGCCTTATTTTAGTCAATGGTTTTTTTTTTAGTCAGAGCGACCTAGTCCCATTCCTGTTCATCTTCTACAGTTGAAGCTTCCTGGATGATATTTCCACTTCCGCGAACATCATAGCCACCAAACTGGGCCCCGCAACCGCCATGGCCACTCAAAACGCGTAGAAAATCGGGCACTACCTGCTCAGATCCCTCAAGAATTTTCACCAGATCTGTGGCCACGCCCGAATCCTGCTCGGGATCAAAGAACGAAGTGGCCCGACCATAATTTCCCACACGCCCGGTGCGTCCAATACGATGAACATAGTCATCAATGGTCTTGGGCATATCGTAGATAACGACATGCTTGACGTTCTTAATATCTAGACCACGAGAAGCAACCGATGTGGCAATGAGCACTTTCATCTTGCCAGTCTTAAAGTCGCGCAGAGCTTGTTCGCGCTGACTCTGTAGTCGATCGCCATGAATCGAAGTTGTGGGATGCTCGGTTTCCGACAAATACGAGGCCAGAAAATCGGCCAGTAATCGGTTACTGCAGTAACCAGAACTAATATGTTGCAACTGAAGGAAAGTTCTGGGGGTAGTTCTCTCGGGAGATTTTAGGGATATTTTTAGAGAAAGTTCTGTCCATGTCGACGTTGCCTGATATGGAGTTTCTTTTTTCACAAATTAAGTTCCTTGCTAGGGAAAACACTCTTTCGGAGGAAGCTGACCATGCTGGTGTTGCAAATATTTTGCAGATTTATTTATATAATATTCGGAGCTGCGATTGGTTTTCATTCCACCAGTGCAAAACATTGAAGTCGTCTTTCATAGGTATACTCGTATATTGGATTACGCCACTATTTCCCTTGTCAAGACTTCTTCGTCTGACTGTCCTGAAAGTGGTTCGATAAAATCAGCTAAAAACTCCTCGCATTTATTTGAACGAATCGCCGACAGGGGTATGTTCTCCTTGTCATCAGCGAAAAACGATCGCATCATATTTTTACACTCTTCAATAGTGAGAGTTCTATCCACTTGTATCAATTGATTTGTTAGAAGGCATAAAAGTAACGCAATTCATTTATAATTCTCGCAAACGATGTCGCAAAAGGCTCGCAAGAAATAGTTTTTGCGAGAGTTTTTTTTTTGACCCGTTCCCATTTTGTTCCGTAATAAAAAATATTTTTAAATTGTAATATGAAATGAATTTAATGTATATATGTAATATGTATGAACTATGTACTAAAATTTAAGTTTTTTTGCATCACTTTTTTCCAATCTGGCCTTCCGTTCCTGAGCATACTGGAAATATTTTTGAGTTGTATGGTCGAAATCCTGACCGTCGAGCGCAAACTTCTGTTTAAATGCATCTGTAGAAAATATAAAATATATTAAAAATTGGGGAATTACATGTTCGATATATGCTCGGCTTTTTCTTTTGTAAGACATTTTATTTATTTTATTAATAATGTACTTACCGATTGGCAGAAATTTCTTTTAAATGCGTAAGAGATGGTAGAGATTTTTAACTTAGCACTGCACAGTTCGACGAAAATAATTGAAATGACGGCGCAAGGAACGCACGCTTTATTTGCACTTGTTTCTAATGCTCGACACATGTAAAAAAAGAAAAACACGAATGACTTTTCGACCACTAATCTGTCGACACGTCATCTGTCGAGACGTGAACACAAAGCCGAAGGAGAATTGCCGGACCGAAGGCACACGAAGGCTTGCTTTTTTTTGGCTTTCGACCGGCAGCACAGTCGAAGCGCACTTTCCTATTGCAAAACTCCCGCTCGCGAGCTCGTTTGCGAGCGTTTTGCGACACAAAACCATATCGCTCGTACACAAGCTCGCTTGCGATCTCGTTTGCGAGCATTTTGCGGAACTCTCGCAAAAACTATTTCTTGCGAGCCTTTTGCGATATCATGTATGAGCCTTTTGCGATTTCGTTTGCGAGCCTTTTGCGATATTATTCATGAGTCTTTTTTGATACTGCTAAGGGCTCAAAAGAAAAATATTTGTTTTGATATTATTTTATATCAAAAACGACTCCCAAACGATATCGCAAAAGGCTCGCAAATGATATCGCAAAAGGCTCGCAAACGATTCCTCTGCGAGTTATCATAAATGATACTTTCACTGCCACAAACTGAACGACACAAGTATCATATTTGTATCATATGCGGGTCCGAATGCGAGCGTTTTGTCGGGTTAAGTCTCGCATTTGACTCGTATGCGATATCATTTGTGATCGTTTGGTTTGCTGGGTTATAGCACATTTGATTCACAGACCTTGATGTATGAAGTTTTTGGTCATGTCGTTGGAGAGGACAGCAATGTAATTCCAAACTTCGTGGCATGCCGAAATTGTTTTACGATTTTCAAATTTACTGGTGCCACGTCCAATTTGGTCCGGCATAAGTGCTATAAGGCTGTTGGAATACGCCTATTCAACTTTCAAATAATAACATTAAATACTACTAACTAATACTATCGATATTGTAAAGTAGTGATCCTAGGCTGGGGTCAGTCTCAGTCTGCCCAGGGTCACCTACAGTTTATTTGTAAGTTGTTGAGACGTTGAGACTGGGGGGGGGAGGCGGGTCGTTGGCGCAGGGATCGCCGAGCCGCCGTCAACGACGGGGCCTTCGGGAGAAATTAGGGAGGGGGGGGGAAAGCGGCGTTGGGCCGGGCGGCGCGAAACTCACCCGAGACGCTGCACTCCCCGACTTCAGCAGGGTAAAACCCCTGTTGCCAAGGTCGAAGTGGGCCGCGGGTCCGGGGAGGTGAAGGAAAAGGATGAGGGGGGGGCGCCTCTGTCGAAACGCGTACCACTTCTCACTCCAGCCGGGTCAAACCCTGTTGCCAGAGTCAGAGCGGGAGCGTAGTGACCGAGAACAGTCAGGAAAACGGGTGGGGAGGGGGTGGAGAGATGACCGCAGTCGGTGGTCCGACCAGAGAAAATAAATGGAAGCCAACGCGTTCTTAATTCTATGATCGAAGTTTTATTGGATTGGTTCCCCTCGCACTCCCTCCTACTCCTACTACTACCTTGGCCAGCGGCCAGCTCACCCGCGGATCCGGCGCCTGTGTTCCCGCAGCTCCTCCATGCTTTTCTCTCCTCTCTGGCGCGCGGCCGTTCAACACTTTTTTTTTCTCTTCACTTCGATGTCCGCGACGTTCCGTCTTCGCTCACTTCCCAGAATCGACTCCCTCTCTCGCTACGGTCGCTCGACGTTCTCGCCACGCCTCGCGCTCGTTTTCGGGCCAACGGGACTTTTCCGAAAGAGCTCCGCTCTGCTGCCGGCTGAGCATGGCTCCCTCTCCTCGCCGTCTTCTTTGCGGTTGTTCCGTGTGAGCTGGCCGTTTGGCGGGATTTCGGCTATGCAAAACATAACTAGCTTATTTACTACTATAGCATATGGTTGTGAGTAATCCAATTATTAATATTATTATTATTATTCTTGTTACTATGTGAGGGTCCCAGTATGGGTCCTCACACCCTCTCCTTACTTCGGGGGCCCGTGAGCGAATAGTCACTTTGCTCGTCTTGCTGATGTGGACCTGGAAGAAGGTGTTGTCCGCCTCTGCCAAGAATCGGACATCTTTACGCCGCGGGTTGACGAGTTGTGCCAGGAGCCGGGCTTTCAGGGTGTCTGGCAGCCGGCCGTCGGGCGTACGTACTCTCCAATCCGCCTCCCCAGTCACCCAACGAACGGCTGGGTTGGGGGTCGACGTTTCTGGTATCTCCGGACGGCCGCCCTCGGGATGTAGGATGGCGTCCAGATCGCAGGCGTCCGGTAGCTCTGCGTCTTCGGTGGCGATGTCTTCGGGACGCAGGATGGCGTCAAAGTTGCTGACGGCCGGTAGTCCTGCATCTTCGGTGGCGATGTCTTCGGGACGCAGGATGGCGTCAAAGTTGCTGACGGCCGGTAGTCCTGCATCTTCGGGGGCGATGTCCAACCCGTCTATCCGTTCGAGAAGGTTGAGCGTATCAAGGGCCCGAAGAGTGCCGGAAGCGGTGGCTCTTCCCAGCGGAGCACCTCTTTTTCGAACTCCGTCGGCTCGAATTGCTGGCGGTATCCGCGTGCGGTGGCACCTGGCAGCCCGTCAGGGATAGTGATGGCCTCTGCCCCCTCGTCGGGGCTCGGACCCGGAGCGGTGTAGTCGGCTGCTTCTCCTACGGTGGCGTGTCCAGGGCCCTGCGCGTGGTCTTCGGCGACCTGGTCGGGGTTGACCTGGCTGGGGCCCTGAGCATGGGTGAACGTGGCTCTGGCGGCGTTGCCAGGGCTTGGGTCCCTGTACGTCTGGGCCACGTCTCCTGTAATATTGACGTGATCGGGGTCTGAATCGTGCCCCTCGATGATCTGGTCGATGCGGGGCCAGCTTACGACGTCGCCGCATAAATTTTCCCAGCTGAGGACCTCTGGGTGGACTTGGAATTCTCGTGGAGTGGGGCGAAGCATCAGTTCCTCGATGATCTCCCAGTCGACTGGGGGCTCCGGCCTGGCTTTTGTCGTAGTTCTCCGACGGCGGGGGTCTCTCGCATTCGATGAGCTGTGAATAGGCATGGACTTGTTGACTACAGGCAAGAAATACTTTGATACTCTATGAGTGCGGCGGAGCGGTTATAGACTTAATGAGAATCTCCAAAATGTCGGCCTTGGTTGGTCCCTTCGGTACAATCACGGTTGCGGTTTGCCCTTGAAGGAACAGCCACGCCCGCTTCGTTTGGTGCGTCGTTCTTCGAAGGATGTCCGGGTCCCGGAAGCGGATGTGTCCAGGAGAAGCGGCCACGCACGCCTCGTTCGGTGCGTCGTTCCTCGCAGGATATCCGGGTTCCTGAAGCGGATGGGTCCAGGAGAAGCAGCCACGCACGCCTCGTTCGGTGCGTCGTTCCTCGCAGGACATCCGGGTTCCTGAAGCGGATGTGTCCAGGAGGAGCAGCCACGCACGCCTCGTTCGGTGCGTCGTTCCTCGCAAGATATCCGGGTTCCCGAAGCGGATGTGTCCAGGAGAAGCAGCCACGCACGCCTCGTTCGGTGCGTCGTTCCTCGCAAGATATCCGGGTTCCTGATTGGTTTCGTCTCTGTGTATCCGGGGTGTCAGCATCGTCGTGGCGGTTTGAGTAGATCTGCGTTGTAATCAAGATTGTTGTATATTGGTTCGGTCAGGGTCGTCTTCACTGTCCGTCCTGATCTGGTCGGTCTTTTCGTCATCTTCGTCGATGGTCGGGTAGAACGCCTTCAGGTCGTTCAAACTGGCTGATCGCTGCTTACGTCCGTTTAGAACCTGTAATCGGACGAGATTCGGAGAGAGAAACTTGGTCACCCGGTATGGTCCCTCGAATTTCGTGGCCAACTTGGAGGCGAAGCCTTCGGCTGCTTTGGACAGAGTGTGGCGACGTAACATCACTTGGGATCCAATAGCCGGTTTCCATTCCCTACGGCGGAGGTTGTAATGTCGTTTTTGCTCTTCTGATGCTTTGTCGCAGTTTGTTTTTGCGATTTCGAACACCTCTCTCATCTGTCGTGCCCTGGTCTCCGGGTCGGCGATGCTAGTTCCCGTTCCTGGCGTAACCTCGTCGTACAAGGCGCCTGGCAGTCTTGGCTCGCGACCTTGGATCAAAAACGCGGGGCTGAATCGCGTCGAATCGGACACGCTTGAGTTGATCGCGAGCGTGATTTCTGGCAAGAGCTCGTCCCAAGTGTTCTGTTTTCCGTCGATGTATTGCGCCACCATCGTTTTAATTGTTCTGTTCGCGCGTTCTGTTGGATTTTGTTGGGGAGTGTACGGGGCAGTATGCTGAAGTTCCATCCCTAGCCTTTTGCAGAATCCTTTGAACGATCGGCTGGTAAACTGTGCCCCATTGTCGCAAACGAAGGTACGAGGGGTACCAAAGCGGCTTAGGATTCTTTCTCGGAATGATCTTTCCAGGTGTGGCGTAGTTGCCTTGCGTAGAGGCACCAGTTCGACCCACTTACTAAATGCGTCGAAGAAAACCAGGAGGACGGTGTTTCCATGTTTGGAGCGGGGCAACGGCCCAACAAAGTCGGCGCATAACACGCTGAAGGGTTCGTCAACTTGTCTGGTGAACATTTTCCCCGCCGGTTTGAACTGGCTCACCTTGTATTTTTGGCACACTACGCATTGGCGAACGTATCTGGCGACTTCTCGGAACAGGCCTGGCCAGTAGTACTTTTGGGCGACTCGTGTGCTTGTTTTTCGGATTCCTAGATGTCCGGCCGTCGGGTGGTCATGGCATTCTTTTAGTACGCGTCGTCTATGTTCTGCAGCGACGCAGAGTTTCCATGGGGTGGAGTCTTCTTCTTCGGGCACGGTGTGCAGGCGCCGATACAGTTGTCCACTCTCGCTTCGGTAGTCTTCATATTTGCCCGGCTGCTGCCTGATTCTCGCCAACATTTTCCTGATCCACTTGCACTGTGACTCCTCCTCCAGAGCTTGATGTAGTAACTCCAATGGTTGGCGGGAAAGTGCATCTGCTACCACGTTCTGCTTCCCTCGGCGATAGCGAATATCGAATTGATATTGCTGCAGCTCTAAAGCCCAACGTGCTATCCGTCCAGTGGGGTTGTCGATCGAGTTGATCCATTTGAGGGCGAGATGGTCCGTGATCACGTCAAATCGGTATCCTTCCAAGTAACAGCGCAGCTTGCGGATTGACCACACTATTGCCAAGCATTCCTTCTCAGTAACGGAGTAGTTCTCCTCGGCTTTGGACAAGCGTCGACTCGCGTAGGCTATTACTCGTTCCTCGTCCCTTATCTTTTGTGTAAGGACGGCTCCTAATCCTTGTTCGCTAGCGTCGGTTTGCAATGAGAATTTTTCAGAAAAATCAGGGCAGGCGAGGACCGGCGCTTCGGTTAACCTGATCTTCAACTCCTCGAAGGCTTTCTCCTGTTCTTCCGACCATTTCCATTGCCGATCTTTCCTTAACAACGCCGTCATGGGTTCTACTATTTCGGAAAAGTTGGGTACAAACCGCCGGTACCAGGAGGCCATACCGATGCATCGGCGAAGTTCCTTGACACCTGCCGGAGGTTTCAGGTTGCGCACTGCGGCGATCTTGTCAGGATCCGTGTGTATGCCGTTCCCGCTGATGACGTGTCCTAAATACTTCAGTCTGCGTTTGAAGAAGCTGCATTTGTCCTTGTTGAGTCGAAGATTAGCCTTGCGCAGCCGCTGTAGAACTGTCCCAAGATGCCGCATGTGGTCCTCCACGGTGTGCCCGATGACGATAATGTCATCAAGATAGGCGAATGCGTGTGGTTCCATGTCGGGGCCAATCACGCTATCCAGTGCTCGCTGGAAGGTCGCGCCGGCGGAGTGAAGGCCAAAAGGCATCACTTTCCAGTGAAACAACCCGCGGCCCGGCACGGTGAACGCCGTGCACTCGCGGCTGGTTGGGGCAAGCGGAATTTGCCAGTAGCCGCTCTTCAGGTCCAGGGTCGATATGTACCTGGCATCTCTCAGCTGTTCCAATATGTGGTGAATCCTGGGGAGGGGATACGCGTCGGGGATTGATCGCGCGTTCAACTGTCGGAAGTCTATGCACATCCTGATGTCACCTGTTTTCTTGCCCACGAGGACAATTGGGGCGCTATGTGGACTCTTCGAAGGTTCAATCTGCCCTTCCTTAAGCAGTTCGTCGACCTGTTTATTAATGACGGCTTGCATAGCGGGGTTTTTTGGATAATAACGTTGTTTTATAGGCTTGTTGTCGCGCATCACGATGGTGTGTTCTGCAATGGGGGACACTCCGCTGAGGCCGTCGAATTGTTTCAGTTCCTGTTGCAACCATTCGGTGATCCGGGGTTCCAGGGGTTCGTCGTCTTCGGGCTCGAATCCAGGGGCCAAAACGTCGGGCAATTGGGATATACTCACGGTGGCCACTGTTGCTCCCTGTGTCCGTTCCCTGGTGCGCCTACGGCGGGGCCCGTTGTCGCCGATGCCGGGCTCGAATCGCACTCGTTTCTTGGATCGCTGCTGTACCTCGTGTACCCGGAAGGGGTTTTTCAGCATGGCTCTGTGGTCGAGGCCGGGGAGCGCCGATGTCCATCCGGGTTGGTATCCTGCCGGGGTCGAGACCTCGCCCGAATTCCTAGAATTCCTTGAAGAAACGGCCACGCACGTCTCGTTTGGTACGTCGTCCCTCGTCGGTTCTTGATGCTGGGCGACCCGGTCTCGGCTGAGATTCGTAGGTTGATCCAGGCGGGCTGGGGATCCTATGTCTTGAGTCCTGGTATCATGGCTGTGTTTAAATTGCAGGCGCAAGGGGACTCCTCCACACTGCAGGGTCGCGTCTATTCCGCATAGGAAATCCATCCCGAGGAGGACGTCATCCAGCACGTCTTTCATTACTAGCACCGGCATCTTTACTTGTTGATCTCCTAGTCGTATGTCTGCCATCAGCGCCTGAGTCAATTCCCGGAGGGACCCATCCGCCAATCTGATCGTCGTTCGCACCATCGCTATACTCTGTCCGTTGTCCAGCTCCAGGGCTTTGCGTTCGCTAACGAAGCTCCGTGTGGCGCCTGTGTCCAGAGTAGCGAGTAGGTCCTCTCCTTCCATGGTTACTTGCGCGCGAATTCGTCCTCTCTCCAGCCGCAGGGTTCCCTTTACTGCCTCGGGGTGGGATTGGCGGTCTTCGCCCGGTCCCCTGCCGAGTGAAGCGCCTGTCCGTTTCCCGACGAATTCCTGCGACAGCATTCGATGGTGCGTAGCCCGCGACGGCCGCAGTCCCAGCAGTACAAGACTTGGGGCTGTTTACACTCCCTGGAAAAGTGTCCGGACCCGCCGCAGTTCCTACAAGCATGCTGCACGTCGATTATGGGGTCGGCGTCTTGGAGGATGGTTCCATTCCTGACATCCGGCTGCTGCGAGTCCGTCGACCAATCCCTCACCTGGGTTCTATCGTGCCGGAGATCCTGTGTCCTCGCGGCCGCGTGATTCCTTGGTCCTCGTTGACCAGCCGTTGGCCCTAAAGTTTCCCGCGGATGGGTGTCTCGTGCTTGGTTCGCGTAGCCCGTGAGCTCCGACGGTCCCTTGTTACGCGTCACCTCGAAGTTCACAACCAGTTGCGTTAATTCGGAGAGAGAATCAAAATCTTTTCGTCTCGTAAACAACTGGTATTCCGGGAGCATGTTATCGTATATCCTTTCCAATTCCTGAGCCTCGGTGTATCCCGCGCGCTGCATCATTAGTCGAATGTCCACGAGGTACGTTTTAAACGCTTCTTTTGGTCGTTGAAAATGGGTTCGGATCTCGTCTTCTAGCCGTTGAAAGTACCGGGGAGGCAAAAAAAACTCTGAAAACTCTTTGCGAAAGGTCTCCCATGGTTCTCCACTAAGGCGGCTCGTTCGAAACCAACTCTCGGCCCGACCGGTCAACAACACGAGGATTCCTTGTGATAAGTGGCGTAGATCTATCTTATAAGTGGCTGCCCTCTCTTGCACGTGCTCCAGGAAACTTAACGGATCGCCGGACCCATCAAACACGATTCCCCAGCGGACCATTTTCTCGGTGATCGCAGCGTTAAAATGCTCTTCGTTCCAGGTGGACCCCTTCGTTGGTGGGTCCTTGCTACCGTGCAGGTTTCTCTGCGCGGCACCGACGTCGATGCCATGGAGTAGGCTCTCTGCCGGCACAGCGGATCCCGACGCCACGATACTACGGCTACTGGCGGGTACGACATCATACGCAGCCGGGGGATGGGGTTGTAGGTTAAGAGGCGCGAGTGTAGAAGGGCGGGGAGAAAGTGGTTTAACCTCTGGAGTCACGGCGACTCCGTACTGGGCCTCCAATTCCTCCAACCGAGAACGCGCCGTACTTGGTAAATCGGCCGAGTTTGCGAAGGTCGCGAGTCGACGTCTCAACTCTTCGACAGTTCCAGCGCTGTCTAACCCAAGCTCCGCGGTAATCATCTCCAACTCGTTCTTGCGCCTGACCGAAATCCACTTGACTCCCATGTTGAGTTGGTCCGGGTCACTGTTGCTGCACGTGGTCTACGATCAAATGTCTGGAGCGTCGCCCGAGGAGTCGAAAAACGTAGCTAAGGACGCGGCGAAAGACGGGGCTCTGAATCCTTAAACGGCGAGGACGCGTGCGAGGCTATTCGGTAGTGAATTACCGGTGGGCCGTCTTGGTCGTGGGCCTGGACACGGGGGCTGGCAATTAACACGCGCTTGTTCAGGGGTACTTCAGTCGTTGGTTTCTGCAGGATTGTTCCGGTTAGAATCCGTTGGTTCGTGTTCAGTTTCGGGGGGAGCGCGAGGTGGACAGAAGACGCGGGGATCGCTGTCTTTCGCACGTTGTATGCTGCGGGATAGGGACCACTGTATGCTGCGGGATAAGGACCACTGTATTTTGCGCGTTGTGTACTGATCGAAGGCAGGGGATCACTCTGTTTCACACGTTGTATGTTTGACCGAATGCTGAGGATGACTGTCTCTTGCGTTGTATACAACCCGGCTTATATTGGGTCTGGCTGAACGGCCGAGCCTCTGCCGACGTCGACGTCTCGGAGTCGGCCGAGAACACCACGCGAGAGAGCCGCGGGCGAATGGTTAGGTAAATAGTCGAAGATCGGGGGGTGCGGGTAGTATGAGAAAGGGATAATTTCATGTATTATACTCGTGGGTCGTTCGGCTCATGCCCGCCGCCGACGCCCAGAACTGTTCTCCGGTCTTCACCCCCTCTCTCCCCACTGAGATGTAACAGAGGTCTGGCTGCCCTTGGCTCTTTCCCCACTGTACCGGGCGCTATGATCCCGCATGGTTTTGCCTGAGGATAACGGGGACCACAGAATTTTCGTTCTGCTTTGCGTGCTGCTTCGTCGCTGGTGTTTCGCTTGGATTTTTTTTTTTTTCTCTTTCTGCTGGACATGGGAAGGGCATCACTATGCTTTGCTTGGCTGCGGGCTGTACTTTCATTCTGTCGTTTTCCTCTCTCATTTCCTCTTTCCCGTTCTCTCCTCTTCATTTGCCGACGGCTAACGGGGATTGTACAGCTTTTCAGCCACGCTTTGCTCGCTGCTGGCCTGTACCTTCGTATCGTATTTTCTTATTGATACCCTATAAATTTCTCCTCGGTTTGATGCGGAGCTACCTACGCGATCTACTTGTGGATCTTTAGGCCACGAAGGGTGAAATCCCCCCCAGAAAACTATCGTTTGAATTGTCTCAACAGTCCCTGCTCGGGCGCCATCTGTAAAGTAGTGATCCTAGGCTGGGGTCAGTCTCAGTCTGCCCAGGGTCACCTACAGTTTATTTGTAAGTTGTTGAGACGTTGAGACTGGGGGGGGAGGCGGGTCGTTGGCGCAGGGATCGCCGAGCCGCCGTCAACGACGGGGCCTTCGGGAGAAATTAGGGAGGGGGGGGGGAAAGCGGCGTTGGGCCGGGCGGCGCGAAACTCACCCGAGACGCTGCACTCCCCGACTTCAGCAGGGTAAAACCCCTGTTGCCAAGGTCGAAGTGGGCCGCGGGTCCGGGGAGGTGAAGGAAAAGGATGAGGGGGGGGCGCCTCTGTCGAAACGCGTACCACTTCTCACTCCAGCAGGGTAAAACCCTGTTGCCAGAGTCAGAGCGGGAGCGTAGTGACCGAGAACAGTCAGGAAAACGGGTGGGGAGGGGGTGGAGAGATGACCGCAGTCGGTGGTCCGACCAGAGAAAATAAATGGAAGCCAACGCGTTCTTAATTCTATGATCGAAGTTTTATTGGATTGGTTCCCCTTGCACTCCCTCCTACTCCTACTACTACCTTGGCCAGCGGCCAGCTCACCCGCGGATCCGGCGCCTGTGTTCCCGCAGCTCCTCCATGCTTTTCTCTCCTCTCTGGCGCGCGGCCGTTCAACACTTTTTTTTTCTCTTCACTTCGATGTCCGCGACGTTCCGTCTTCGCTCACTTCCCAGAATCGACTCCCTCTCTCGCTACGGTCGCTCGACGTTCTCGCCACGCCTCGCGCTCGTTTTCGGGCCAACGGGACTTTTCCGAAAGAGCTCCGCTCTGCTGCCGGCTGAGCATGGCTCCCTCTCCTCGCCGTCTTCTTTGCGGTTGTTCCGTGTGAGCTGGCCGTTTGGCGGGATTTCGGCTATGCAAAACATAACTAGCTTATTTACTACTATAGCATATGGTTGTGAGTAATCCAATTATTAATATTATTATTATTATTCTTGTTACTATGTGAGGGTCCCAGTATGGGTCCTCACAATTAAGTATTATTATGTTAAGTTAGTCTGGTCACAGTTGAAGTGGACACTACTTCCTCTTTCCTTTCTGCTCTCGAATCGAATGTACATATGTGGTACCGGTGTTACAGTCAAAATATAATCAAAGAATATATAAATAATCAATGAACAAAAAAAACAAATAAAAAAGTGTTTTTTTAATTTAATATCATAACTAGTTAACCAATAAAGGATACCAACTCTGAAGAAAACGATAACGTTTATGAAGGTAGATGCCGAAACGAAATTATTAGTGACAAAGGTCGTGACGAAGTGGGTCGTTCAAAATTGTCGACCATTTAGTATTATCAGCGATTAAGGTCTTGAAGACGTTATATCAGTTGCCCTTGATATTTTAAGTCGTTTTGGACCAAACGTAAACATTAGCAGCCTGCTACCTCATCCAACAACGAGATCGCGTAACGACACAGACTTATACAATAAGGAACTTCAAGCTGTCACAGAAGAAATAGCCTTAATGAAAGGCAATGACTACACTATCACGTCAGACGCATGGACAGATACCTTTTCGCAGACGTCCTATTTAGTCCTTCACACTATTTATTTAAAGGAAGCATGAAAACCCGTCTGCTGGAAATGATCTGCATTAAAGGTGAATCTGCAACAAGTTCGTGTTTATACCCTTACAGAGGGTATTAAATTGTTATCGAAATGTGAAGCAAATGAGGACAACAATTTTTCTTTCTTACTTTTATTTATTTGCAGGCACATTAATTCGCACTAAGGTGGAACAATGTTTGAATTCTTTTGGGTTAGATTTAAACGACGCCATCATTGTTACAGACAGTGGATCAAACATGATATCTGCATTTAAGGAATCAGCTCAGATTCATTGTGTTGTCGAGAAAAATTAGCTTGTATATACTTAGTTTTAAGCAAGGGCACAGATACCCTACATAAAGAAAAAAGAGAGAAGAAAAATGGCCACACTATGAAAAGACAAGAAGGTCACATTAGTTTGAGCAGTCGAAGAAAGAGCGGGTAGAAAAGACGAAGCGTGCGTAGATATATTACCTACATATAAGAATAAAATGTATTAACCTCCTTTTGCAAATAGGAAATAAAACGCAACCAACGCCTTAGTACCTATGAAGATAAGCGATTGTGTTTTATCCGCAATTCTCACGTTCCTGGACTCAACATCTTTTATTTCGCTTCTTGGAAGCCAATGACGCTAGAGTTCTTGGAGTTTGTATGAAGACGGGCAGAGACTCGTGGTGCAAGCACTGAAGTATACTGGACATTGGAGAAGCGACGGAACCCACAAGGAGACGGTCATCTCGCTCGTGGGTGGATAATAAACATTGCAGAACACGGAGGCCAACGTGGGTGCGCACGTCAGGCAGCTGAAAAAAGCGCACATTTATATGTATGTATGCGAGATCGTGCACATACTGCCATCTCGCTCTAACCAACGAAGTTCTTGCGGGCCAGCAACTAGAGGCTTGAGTGCGCAGTTGGCTGATGAAATCGAGTGAAAATTTCTGGATTGTGGTTTGTTTGGTAAGTGCCAATTTGATTGTTGATTTGGGGAAAGGTTAGTCTACGGGTGATGATTACCAGAGCAATGAGCAAATTAAGGGCAACGGATGAAATGGACGAGGACAACGTTGAGATGGGAAAAGTGGAAAGAGAATCCGCGCAAGGTGAAGCCTCAAATATGGAGGGGGCCGGGCCCGGCACATCAAAAGAAGCCCAATCACATGGCGTTGTTAACGTTATGATGGAGATGTGGCGCCAAATGCAAGAAGGTCAGCGGGCCAATGCAATGCAAATGCAGCAGTTCCAAATGGAAGTTCTGCGGATGAATCAAATTCAAATGGAAAAAACTAATATACGTCTGCGATCCCTTGGTATTAGTGGAAGGACAACTGGCGAGCCAGGACCACAATCAACCATGGCTGAGCCCTCAGCGATATCAGACGCAGTCTCATCACCAAGGCAACCGGTTCCTTCTCAGGAAACGCAAAGAAAATTGTACGATCTACCGGAGTTTAATGGTGCTCCCGAAGAGTGGCCAATGTTCAACGAAGCTTTCACTATGACCACTGCAGAGTACGGATACAGTGACAGGCAAAATTTGTTACGCCTCCAAAAGGCAATAAAGGGCAAGGCTAGGGAGACCGTTGAATGTTTGCTTATTCACAGTTCTAACGTTTCAAATATTTTAGAGACCCTTAAACAAAATTTTGGTAGACCGGAGAAACTCGTAAAAAGCCAGATTAGTCACGTTAGAGAATTTCCGAGCATTCGCGAAGGGAGATTGGAACAATTAGTAGAGTTCAAAATGAAGGTACAAAACTTGGCTTCATTCTTAGAAGCAGCTAACGAACATCAGCAGTTAAAAAACCCAAAATTAATGGAGGAGTTAATCTTAAAGTTGCCAGTGCAACAGAGACTGGAGTGGGCACGCCATTCCAAGCAACTAGGAGATGAAAAATCGATCAGTCATTTAAGTCTATGGCTTCAGGGATTGGCCGAAGAAGTGCAAGACGCAGGATTGGTTGACGATCAGGCGACGTTCAAGCCAAAGAAGGAAAAGTCGAGACTATTCCATGCAAACGACATCGGACTTGTAACCATGAAGGCGTGCTCCGCATGCAATGGGAAACACGACTTGGAAAACTGTAACTCATTTGCCCAGTTAGAACTTGAAAAAAAATGGCAGCATGTAAGGGAAAGAAAATTATGCTTCAATTGCCTAAAGTACGGCCATCGTAGTCAAAAATGTAGACGACATCACCAATGTGGACTTGATGGATGTGCCAAACGCATTCACCGTTTGCTCCATGCAGAATCAGTTAATCAACCAGGCGAGGAAGTAAAGTTCACAGGAACAGCAACGCATGAGGCTAGCTCACTGATTTGGATGAAGGTTCTGCAGTAACCCTTATAAATGAAAGCCTGGCAGACGAGTTAGGATTACATGGGCCCAAAGAAAGTCTGACATTGCAATGGTTTGGAGAAAAGACATCAACGGAATTGGTCAGCCGATTTAATATTGGAATATCTGATGAACGTGGAGGCAAGGTCTATGCACTAAACGGAGTAAGGACTATTGAGGATTTACGGCTGCCGAAGCAATCCGTAAACATGTCTGAGCTAAGCTCGCAATACCCACACATAAAGAGTATTCCTGTGAAAGGCTATAGAAATGCTAGACCTGAAATACTAATCGGACTAGATAACCTACATTTGATAGCTCCAAAGCAAATGAGATCTATGGGATACGTTGGGCCAGCCATTGCATTAACCAATCTGGGATGGGTTGCGTATGGAAAATGTCGCGGAGAATCAGGACCCATGAGTAATGTAAAGGCCGTACATCTGGTTAAACACAATGACGAGCACATTGAACAGTTGGTGCGAGACTACATCACGAATTCGGAAATGGATGTGCGGATTGTGAAAAACCACGTAGAAGGTCGAGAAACTGAGAGATCGAACCGATTGCTATCAACCACGACAAAACGTATTGGTGACCGTTTTGAAACGGGATTACTATGGAAAGTGGATGACGTCGTCTTGCCTGACAGCAAGAAAATGGCAATAAAGAGACAATTGTCTTTGGAAAGAAAATTTATACATGATCCAGAGTACTACAAAAAATACTGCGACCTGATGGAAGCATACGAAGAAAAGTCATACATTCGGCATATCACAAGCAATGAACTGGAAGTGGACAAGAAAAAAGAATGGTTCCTGCCTCATTTTGGGGTCTTAAATCCTAACAAGCCCGGCAAGTTGAGAATTGTTTTCGACGCGGCTGCAGAAGTCGATGGAGTGTCGTTAAACTCCATGCTCATGACTGGCCCCGACGGGTATCAATCCCTAACGGACATTCTTATGAGGTTCAGACAGAAACCGATTGGAGTCTGTGCTGACATAGCAGAAATGTTCCACCAAGTCATAATACGAAAGGAGGATCGATGTGCCCAACGCATACTATGGAGGAAGAATCCAGGCGACGAGATGAAGGAGTATGAAATGCAGGTCATAACCTTTGGAGCCAAATGTTCACCGGCCTCTGCTCAATATGTGAAAAATAGAAACGCACTTGAATTTAAGGAATCGTATCCAGATGTGGTGATTGCCATTATTAAAAACCATTATGTGGACGATTTGGTGCATTGTTTTTCATCCGAAGAATCGGCTGTGAGAGTCGTGAAGGAGATAGTTGACATTCACAAAAAGGGAGGATTCGAACTGAGAAAGTTTGTGTCCAATTCGAAATTCTTCAACAAGGTTTTTGGTAACGAACAAGTAGCTGAACCCATAACTCTTGATAGGGATGAATCTTCGCATTATCAAAAGGTCCTGGGAATGTACTGGTGTACACGCAGCGACGAATTTGGGTTCTCACTTTCGTTTAACAAAATTGACGCATCAATCTTTTCAGAATCAAGAATACCGTCTAAGCGAGAAGTATTGCGAGTGGTTATGTCTGTGTTTGACCCATTTGGAATTCTAGCCGAATATTCCCTGATCGCTAAACTGCTTCTGCAGTCAATATGGCAAAAGCGAACAGAGTGGGACCAGCCAATTGAGGGCGACGATATAAAGCAATGGAAATGTTGGTTGCGCAGCCTAAGCCAAGCATGCAAGATAAGGATACCCCGATGTTACGCTGAAGAGTTCTTTGGGGAACCAATTGAACTACACATATTTTGCGATGCGAGTGAGTCAGCTTATGCAGCAGTTGGATACTGGCGCATACGTACGAAATCTGGATGGAAGTCCGCATTTATAATGGGAAAGACCAAGTGTGCCCCAATGAAACTATCGACCATACCCAGGCTCGAGCTACAGGCGGCAGTGCTAGGAACTCGTCTCAGGAAATGTATTCTTGAGGGTCACGACGTCAACCCCAAATGTGTCCACATGTGGTCCGACTCCAAGACTGTCTTAGCATGGATTAAATCAGATCACAGAAAATATAAGCCATATGTAGGACACAGAATTGACGAGATACTTGAGGCCACAAGGTTGGAAGATTGGCATTGGGTGCCTACTAAGGATAACCCGGCAGACTTTGGCACCAAACTCAGATCTGGAACTCGAGAAACCTCCTGGTTGAGAGGCCCCCAATTCCTTCACTACTTCCTCTTTCCTTTCTGCTCTCGAATCGAATGTACATATGTGGTACCGGTGTTACAGTCAAAATATTATCAAAGAATATATAAATAATCAATGAACAAAAAAAACAAATAAAAAAGTGTTTTTTTAATTTAATATCATAACTAGTTAACCAATAAAGGATACCAACTCTGAAGAAAACGATAACGTTTATGAAGGTAGATGCCGAAACGAAATTATTAGTGACAAAGGTCGTGACGAAGTGGGTCGTTCAAAATTGTCGACCATTTAGTATTATCAGCGATTAAGGTCTTGAAGACGTTATATCAGTTGCCCTTGATATTTTAAGTCGTTTTGGACCAAACGTAAACATTAGCAGCCTGCTACCTCATCCAACAACGAGATCGCGTAACGACACAGACTTATACAATAAGGAACTTCAAGCTGTCACAGAAGAAATAGTCTTAATGAAAGGCAATGACTACACTATCACGTCAGACGCATGGACAGATACCTTTTCGCAGACGTCCTATTTAGTCCTTCACACTATTTATTTAAAGGAAGCATGAAAACCCGTCTGCTGGAAATGATCTGCATTAAAGGTGAATATGCAACAAGTTCGTGTTTATACCCTTACAGAGGGTATTAAATTGTTATCGAAATGTGAAGCAAATGAGGACAACAATTTTTCTTTCTTACTTTTATTTATTTGCAGGCACATTAATTCGCACTAAGGTGGAACAATGTTTGAATTCTTTTGGGTTAGATTTAAACGACGCCATTATTGTTACAGACAGTGGATCAAACATGATATCTGCATTTAAGGAATCAGCTCAGATTCATTGTGTTGTCGAGAAAAATTAGCTTGTATATACTTAGTTTTACGCAAGGGCACAGATACTGCCATACTGGTGAAAATATAAGCCATATGTAGGACACAGAATTGACGAGATACTTGAGGCCACAAGGTTGGAAGATTGGCATTGGGTGCCTACTAAGGATAACCCGGCAGACTTTGGCACCAAACTCAGATCTGGAACTCGAGAAACCTCCTGGTTGAGAGGCCCCCAATTCCTTCAAGAGGACGCAAGTCAATGGAATCTAGGAACTTCAGACGTTGGTGACACGGAACTGGAACTAAGAAGCAAGTTTACGTTATCAATCAATGAGATGTCTTCAGATGGATCTGTCAATATCGTATTCAGGGAGTTGCTGGAAAGGTTCTCTTCATTTACAAGGCTGATGCGAGTTGTCGCTTGGGTCTACAGGATGTGTGATCGTAAGATCAAACGAAAAGTCTACCTTGATGTAGCTGAAATTGAAGAAGCTGTACTCATAGTGATCCGCAATGTACAGGATGTTGCATTTCATGATGAGCGGGTGGTGCTATTGACTGGACAGTCCATCGAAAAGAACAGCAAGCTGTGGAAGTTTTCTCCGATCATAGACGGAAGAGGAGTGATCCGCATGAATGGGCGTATTAATAACGCATGTTCGGTTGGAGAAGAAACCAGGCGTCTAATATTAATGCCCCAAGGGCATCACGTTACAAAATTGATCGTGCGACATTATCACGAGCTATGGAAACACCAGAATGAAAACACAATTATAGCAGAAATACGCAGAAAGTACTACATACCACACTGCCGACAGGAGGTTCACCGTGCAGCTAGAAATTGTATGACTTGTAAAATCCAGAGAGCTTCACCAAAAATGCCATTAATGGGACAACTTCCTAAGGACAGACTCTCTCCGTACGTACGCCCATTCTCATATTGTGGAATCGACTATATGGGACCGTTTCTGGTTGTAAGAGGAAGAAGTACCGAGAAACGCTGGATATGCCTTACAATAAGAGCAATTCATTTTGAAATTGCCAGGGACAGATACGTGTCTTCGAGTATTGCATAACTTCATGGGGCGGCGCGGAAGACCAGTAAGAATCCGATCTGACAATGGTACCAATTTGGTGGGAGCTGAGCGTGAATTGAAAAGAAAATTACAGGACCTCGATCACATTAGAATAGCGAACGAGCTGTCAACCAAGCAGATCGAATGGCTGTTTAATTGCCCGCTAAACCCCCATGCAGGTGGGTGCTGGGAAAGATTGGTACGCAGTGTGAAGAGGGCCATAGGACACGCGCTGCATGACAAAAACCTGAAAGAAGACATACTGTATAGCCTAATGTGTAACGCTGAAAACATAGTAAATTCCAGACCGCCTACACACATTGCTCTGGATAACCCCACAGACGATCCGATAACCCCTAATCACTTTCTTTTAGGTTCTCCCAATTCTAGCCAGACACCACATCCACAAGAGGAGAAGTACCAGCCAACTCGAAAGGAATGGCGCATCGCTCAGCAGATCTCACACTCATTTTGGAACAAGTGGCTCAATGAGTACCTACCAGACCTATGCAGACGGACAAAGTGGCATCACCCAGTGCCACCACTCGTTGAAATGGACATTGTTCTTATCTGTGATAAGAACCTTCATCGATCTCAATGGAAAAAGGGAGTTATTCTAGCAGTCACGCCTGGACGCGACGGACAGGTTCGCTCAGCCACTGTAAAGACGACGGCTGGAGTTCTACACCGCCCAACCTGTATGCTGGCAAAGCTAGACATATTGTGAATCACGAGCGTGCTTGATTCACGGTGGTGGGGATGTTGTCGAGAAAAATTAGCTTGTATATACTTAGTTTTAAGCAAGGGCACAGATACCCTACATAAAGAAAAAAGAGAGAAGAAAAATGGCCACACTATGAAAAGACAAGGAGGTCACATTAGTTTGAGCAGTCGAAGAAAGAGCGGGTAGAAAAGACGAAGCGTGCGTAGATATATTACCTACATATAAGAATAAAATGTATTAACCTCCTTTTGCAAATAGGAAATAAAACGCAACCAACGCCTAAGTACCTATGAAGATAAGCGATTGTGTTTTATCCGCAATTCTCACGTTCCTGGACTCAACACATTGTATAAATCATTTGTTAAACAATGTTGTTGAAAAAGCATTCAGAGCAGTTCCAGAATTGGTTCAAATCGAAAAAAAATACGCAAAACTGGCTTAATATTTCAAGAGGTCCGGACAGAACGTAAAATTCAAGTTTAGTCGTGTGTCAGACGAGATGGAATAAAATTACGATACGATAGAGCACAAATTTTAAATAAAAAAACATAAATTAATCGTTAAGATGGGTTGAATTATAGCGACATTACTGCAGTCAAAAATTTACTCTCCAAAATCGAGGAAATTTTAAAATTCTTGTTGAAAAATGCAGAAGTAAATCCATCGATTTGGCTACTCTTTTCTACCCATGTATGATGCCATAATTTGTTTTTCTGAGAATGGCAAAAACACAGACACCAACTCATATACATTCAGCTTCATGTTGACACGGAGAAGTCTCAACCCAGCAAACCAACTAACGTGCCTTTTGCGAGAGTTCCGGAAAATGCTCGCAAACGAGCTCGCAAGCGAGCTTGTGTACGAGCGATATGGTTTTGTGTCGCAAAACGCTCGCAAACGAGCTCGCAAGCGAGCCAAAAATGAGCTCTACTTCTTGTGTCGCAAAACGCTCGCAAACGAGCTCGCGAGCGGGAGTTTTGCAAAAGGAAAGTGCGCTTCGACTGTGCTGCCGGTCGAAAGCCAAAAAAAAAGCAAGCCTTCGTGTGCCTTCGGTCCGGCAATTCTCCTTCGGCTTTGTGTTCACGTCTCGACAGATGACGTGTCGACAGATTAGTGGTCGAAAAGTCATTCGTGTTTTTCTTTTTTTACATGTGTCGAGCATTAGAAACAAGTGCAAATAAAGCGTGCGTTCCTTGCGCCGTCATTTCAATTATTTTCGTCGAACTGTGCAGTGCTAAGTTAAAAATCTCTACCATCTCTTACGCATTTAAAAGAAATTTCTGCCAATCGGTAAGTACATTATTAATAAAATAAATAAAATGTCTTACAAAAGAAAAAGCCGAACATATATCGAACATGTAATTCCCCAATTTTTAATATATTTTATATTTTCTACAGATGCATTTAAACAGAAGTTTGCGCTCGACGGTCAGGATTTCGACCATACAACTCAAAAATATTTCCAGTATGCTCAGGAACGGAAGGCCAGATTGGAAAAAAGTGATGCAAAAAAACTTAAATTTTAGTACATAGTTCATACATATTACATATATACATTAAATTCATTTCATATTACAATTTAAAAATATTTTTTATTACGGAACAAAATGGGAACGGGTCAAAAAAAAAACTCTCGCAAAAACTATTTCTTGCGAGCCTTTTGCGACATCGTTTGCGAGAATTATAAATGAATTGCGTTACTTTTATGCCTTCTAACAAATCAATTGATACAAGTGGATAGAACTCTCACTATTGAAGAGTGTAAAAATATGATGCGATCGTTTTTCGCTGATGACAAGGAGAACATACCCCTGTCGGCGATTCGTTCAAATAAATGCGAGGAGTTTTTAGCTGATTTTATCGAACCACTTTCAGGACAGTCAGACGAAGAAGTCTTGACAAGGGAAATAGTGGCGTAATCCAATATACGAGTATACCTATGAAAGACGACTTCAATGTTTTGCACTGGTGGAATGAAAACCAATCGCAGCTCCGAATATTATATAAATAAATCTGCAAAATATTTGCAACACCAGCATGGTCAGCTTCCTCCGAAAGAGTGTTTTCCCTAGCAAGGAACTTAATTTGTGAAAAAAGAAACTCCATATCAGGCAACGTCGACATGGACAGAACTTTCTCTAAAAATATCCCTAAAATCTCCCGAGAGAACTACCCCAGAACTTTCCTTCAGTTGCAACATATTAGTTCTGGTTACTGCAGTAACCGATTACTGGCCGATTTTCTGGCCTCGTATTTGTCGGAAACCGAGCATCCCACAACTTCGATTCATGGCGATCGACTACAGAGTCAGCGCGAACAAGCTCTGCGCGACTTTAAGACTGGCAAGATGAAAGTGCTCATTGCCACATCGGTTGCTTCTCGTGGTCTAGATATTAAGAACGTCAAGCATGTCGTTATCTACGATATGCCCAAGACCATTGATGACTATGTTCATCGTATTGGACGCACCGGGCGTGTGGGAAATTATGGTCGGGCCACTTCGTTCTTTGATCCCGAGCAGGATTCGGGCGTGGCCACAGATCTGGTGAAAATTCTTGAGGGATCTGAGCAGGTAGTGCCCGATTTTCTACGCGTTTTGAGTGGCCATGGCGGTTGCGGGGCCCAGTTTGGTGGCTATGATGTTCGCGGAAGTGGAAATATCATCCAGGAAGCTTCAACTGTAGAAGATGAACAGGAATGGGACTAGGTCTCTGACTAAAAAAAAAAACCATTGACTAAAATAAGGCTTATATATAGAAGTAATATATATGTACATATATATGTAAAGGACAGTGTATCAAGCAGTTAGCACTATCCCAGCTAAATTAACATTTGAACTTAAGATACCATCGATAAGACCTAACCGATATAACCAGACTTAACCGATGTTTAAAAGACCTAACCGATAAGGGGCTATCGATACGGGAGTCGGTTGTTGGAAGTAGAAGCAGAAAGTTGAACAAAAAGTCGGAAGAACAGACTCATTAATTGCACATCTTAAATCATACACTTTGTACTCTTTTTCGAAAAACACTATTAAAGGACAGTGTATCAAGCAGTTAGCACTATCCCATCTAAATTAACATTTGAACTTAAGATACCATCGATAAGACCTAAACGATATAACCAGACTTAACCGATGTTTAAAAGACCTAACCGATAAGGGGCTATCGATACGGGAGTCGGTTGTTGGAAGTAGAAGCAGAAAGTTGAACAAAAAGTCGGAAGAACAGACTCATTAATTGCACATCTTAAATCATACACTTTGTACTCTTTTTCGAAAACCACTATTAATAAACGATACATTATTATTAATCTTACATATATATAGTGACATATCTATAGTCCATGCTCCGCATACCCTTGTCTATGTCTATTACCCTGCACCCACAATACTATAAACAATACGACACCCTCAGCTTCGAACCCTCATAAACAATCTCACGCTCGAAATGGACCACGCGTAGCCGATTGCAGGCAATGTAAACAAACACCCTAAACTGGAAGATGAACATAAAACAATAGATGCCGCACTAGAATCCAGCCGCACCAGAATCACGCCACTCTTCAGAGATCAATTACTAATCGATTCTCAAGAATCACACCATCCTAGCTGACCAATCAGAGGCCCTATTCTCAGCCACCCCCAAGTAATGCAACACCGCTCATACGCAGCGGAAGCCTTTCATCAAAAGCCGCCTTTCCCACATATCGATCGAGTCACGTACTCCATCTCCGAAGCCGAAGTCGAAGCCAACGCCTACGAATCCAAATCCGAATCCCAAACAGAGCATCATAATATAAATAGTCTACATCTAAGAAGCCAACTCAGTTCTGTTCAAGACAAACGTCAATCGCGACACCGTCGGAGAATTCAACCAAAGTTAATTCCGTTCAAGACATCAGACCTCAGTCATCGTCGGGGAAATAACTAACCAATGTACGCTAAGTTAAAGTGAAAGAATAAAACCTTTTTTAAAACTTAAAGTGAAGTGTCGCATATTTAACTATATATATGAAGCCTTTATAAACATTAATTGCCCTGCATAAGTTGGCATATTTTCATATTTTTTTTCATATTCATATATGATCAATAAAGACAGGAACATACCACGTCAATAATCGAAGGCGAGGGACTCCAAGAAGGAGGACAAAGCTGGCAAGAAAAAGGAGAATGTTTCAGAGACAACTCCAAAGGAGAAACGGGGGAGTTCAAAACCGAACATAGGACCTCAGAGTAAGGTAGGGATACCGTCAACCCAAGCTGACGTGACAATAAAAAGAAAGGTTCAACGGTTAACGAGAACATGGCAAATCTCCTGATCAGTGATTTGTTTGTGATGCGGGACCGCAGCCGCAAACCGTAGGCCGCATTCCACCGCAACTCGCATGAGTACCAATACGCGAGGGAGTGGCTTAATAATCTGACAAATATGAAGTGCGACACGGTGTCCAAGGCGCGCATGCGCAACGCAAGAAGCGCCTCAACGGGATTTTTAAGCAGATACCCCAGAAAACTGGTGAGGATGGACTTTTCGGACACCACGAATCATGCGTCGAGGCTATAGTTTGGCCTCGAGGCCATGGGACTGAAGACTGGTGCTCCGAGTGTGGCACAGAAAGTGTGCCGATGATGCTGGCAGACCCGAAGGTTGGAAAAATTTGCGAAAAAAGTCCCAAAATGAACTAAGCGCATGTCTTTTATAGGCTGCTGCGTCGCTGCGACTGCGCATTCGTCTTATTTACTGGCGACAATGAAGACTTCGGGTCTGGCGTTCGGATACTGACGCGTCATCATGAGCCACACGAAGAGAGAACATTTTTGCACACAATATATTGTGAACGTTAACGTTCCCCCTCGTTTTTTTTTGTCATGCAGCTACCATACATTGACACACAAAAAAATTGGGTTTTTTCTAGTCTAGTCTAGTCTAGTCCGAAAACTCTCTCTTCGGGTCTTGTTTTACGCTCAGCACAATTGAGAGCGCTTCCCGCTTCTACTTTGATTTTTAAAAGTGCAAGTGCATTTTTAAATTTTTATACCCGATACTCAAAATGAGTATTGGGGTATATTAGATTTGTGGTAAAAGTGGATGTGTGTAACGTCCAGAAGGAATCGTTTCCGACCCCATAAAGTATATATATTCTTGATCAGCATCAATAGCCGAGTCGGTTGAGCCCTGTCTGTCTGTCCGTCCCTATCAGCGCCTAGTGCTCAGGACTATAAGAGTTAGAGCAACGACGTTTTATATCCGGACTTCTGTGATATGTCACTGCTACAAGTATATTTCAAAACTTTGCCCCGCCCATTTCCGCCCCCGCAAAGGACGAAAATATGGGGCATCCACAAATCTCAGAGACTAACCAGAGACTAGAGTAACCAGTTTTGGTATCCGCACTCCTGTTAAATCTCACTATAAAACGTATATCTCAGAATTTCGCCCCACCCTTTTCCGCCCCCACAAAGGACGAAAATCTGTTGCACCCACAATATTGCAGATTCGACAAAACCAAAAACGCACAATCATAGAGAATGATCATATCTATCCGGTTGCTGAATCTGGATCAGATCGGATCATTTTTATAGCCAAAAGAAACAAATCAATTAGCAGTGGCTATGACTGATTTTCTGTCTCCTCGCACGCACTCTTTGTCGTGTCGTTTAATATTAGCGGCGTCTTCCGGAGGAGAGCCATACTGACTTAGTATCGGGTATAACTGTAGAGTTGCGGTCTCCGCAGCAACTCACAACGTTCCCCCTCGTTTATATTGCTACATCCAAATTAAACCAAGACCCATTAGAAAATTTATTTTATTTAATCAGATCTCGCGGTGTTACCAACAATAATCCAACTATGTATGAATTTAATGTAATTATTAGTAAAATGCTTTCTATGAAAGTTCTAACTTCCACTACAATATCTGGGAACTGTTCGCCCGATAAAGATACTATGTTAATTAACATTATAAAAGATAATGTGTCAAGTGAGTCGGCATCAGAGTCTAAAACTTTTGATGACGATATCTTGATTTCCACTAACGAAGATGCAGAGCTAGAACTTTCTATAGAAGCAACAGATTTAAGTATCTAAGACGGTCGGTATCCAGTCGGCTGAATATACGAATATACTATATTCAGATTACAATACTCCAGGCGAGACGCGATTGGGAGCATTATTTGGTTTTCAGGTTTTCAGAGAAGTCGGTCGTCAGCTCTAGATTTTTGTTTCTGTTTTCCGTTTTGTTTTTGTGCGGAAATGTCGGAGCTCTCGAACCTGGAGACACAAGGACCAACAAGGACCTCCTGGCCATGTGCAAGGAGCACGGCCTGCCCTCCGTCGGGGTGGCCGACAGCACTCGTGCCTGCATCATCCCCGCCGAGGGTTTATTTAATTGAAGTTTAAATTAGCTTTTAAATAATTTAGTTTTAAACAATTTAAACCGACTAATATAATCAAAAGCCATGCCCCCGAGAAGAATATTCGTTGCGGAGGTTCAATTACGCTCCAAGAAGTGTGGTTGCGGAGGTTCAATTACGCTCCAAGAATTTTGGTTGCGGAGGTTCAATAACGCTCCAAGAAGTGTGGTTGCGGAGGTTCAATTACGCTCCGAGAAGTGTGGTTGCGGAGGTTCTGGGGTGCCATGGTGCGCACGGTGCTGACTCCCTGCGCACTAGGTTTAGAAGAGCAGATGTTTACAGTTAAAAAAAAAAAAAATAAAGTCGCGTGGCTTCGACTGTGCTCGCCTTTTTATAGCAATTGGCAGCGCCGCCATTTGCGAAAATGACTTCGAAGTAGCGCAGTCGCGCCGCCGCAGGTCTGCCTTGCAAGAGCGAGAGAGATATATCGGCTGTCGCTGCATGTGTGAGTTTTTGTATGCGCTTGCTTCTGAGTACAACAAAAATACGTCAGCCGACAGCGCAGCCGCAGCTGGTGTCTCTCTGTCTCTCTCTCTCTGCTTTTGCAAGGTAGCAGAAAAGGGTGGGTTTTGTGTTATATATTTATTGTATACTTACAGTGCCGCTCAACTGAATAGGTTCAACAATTTTCCAAAGTCAAACCGCTATATCATTTTAACCAACTTACCGATTTATATGAAACAATTGTTTGTGCATAGATTGATACATTGTTAATAAAGCAAGAAAGTTTGTGGTTTCCAGGACACGTTTTTAAAGCTATTTATTAATTTTTTCAAAAACATTACAAACGAGGGGGAACGTTGTGAGTTGTGAGGTAATATTAAGCGACGCGACAAAGAGTGCGTGCAAGAGAGACAGAAAATCAGTCTGAGCGTGACGTCGGGCGTTGCGTAGCCACTGCAAATTGATGGCCCTTGGCCTACCATGGAGGGATGCATAAGACTTTGAAGCGTTTCAGGCGCTATTATTATTGGCCGGGTCTGGTGAATGACGTAAAGACACACATATGTATGTAAATGCCTGCAGTCAATGCAAAACAACAAAACCACCCAACACCACATTAAGACCTCCTTTTGGAATACCGGCGGAATCACAGAGGTTTTTCCAAAGGCTCTGCATCGACTTTCTGGGGCCATATCCAAGATCGCGAAGCGGACATGTTGGGATATTTATTGTACTAGATCACTATTCGAAGTTTGTTTTTCTAAAGCCCGTCAAGAAATTAACAGCAGAGGTGGTAATAAGGTACATATCTCAAGGAGGAACTGTTCCACACGTTTGGCGTACCGGAAACCATTTTCTCAGACAATGGCTCCCAGTTTAGAGCAGACGCGTTCCAACATCTATTGAGAACTCACAGAGTAAAGCATACGTTGACGGCCCTGCATGCGCCGCAAGCAAATGCATCGGAGCGAGTAAATCGCTCGGTTATCGCTGCCATTAGAGCATATGTTCGACCGGATCAGAAGGATTGGGATGAGCATCTGAGCAGCATTTGCTGCGCCTTAAGATCGGCAATCCATTCGGGGATAGGGGCTACTCCTTACTATATGGTGTTTGGGCAGCAGATGATCACATCCGGGGAAACTTATTCGCTTCTGAGGTCGTTAAAATTGCTCGAAGACAGGGCAGCAAGTTTTACGAAAGAAGATTCGCTGGAGGTAATCCGGAAAAAGGCCAGCGAGGTCATGCAAAAGCAAAATGAGCGAAATCAGCGGCAGTATAATAAAAGATCTCGGGAAGTGTCGTATAAAGTTGGACAAGAGGTATTTAGGAGAAATTTTAAGCAAAGCAGTTTCCCAGCTGGTTACAATGCAAAACTTGGCAAGGTATTTGTGAAGGCGAGAGTTCGGAAAAAGATAGGGAATTCTATCTATGAACTAGAAGATTTACAGGGTAAAAGTATTGGCAGGTATCATGCGAAGGACATGCGGCAGTAGTGGCACCTAAGCTACGGGTTGGATCAGCCTTGTGCTTTCGGCCGTGTGACAGCTCTGTCTCGCTACCCCAAGTCTGATTTTGGCAGGGGGGAATTTGTAAAGTGCCCTGTAGCTTTGGGGAAATTCACTCGGGAATAGGATAGCTTCTCGGCAGACCAAAATTCAGGAACATCTGTGCGTCCTAACAGCACTGGGGGTGGAAGAAAAAGAAAAATAAACGCGCCACCTATAGGTCAAGGATCGTATCTGAGGAAAGAGTAATGGAAGTTGACAGTTGAAGGGTCGAGCAGAGAAAGTAGGGTCCGAGTGTCGAGGCAGAATAGCATTCGCTCTTTTTATACCCGATACTCAAAATGAGTATTGGGGTATATTAGATTTGTGGTAAAAGTGGATGTGTGTAACGTCCAGAAGGAATCGTTTCCGACCCCATAAAGTATATATATTCTTGATCAGCATCAATAGCCGAGTCGATTGAGCCATGTCTGTCTGTCCGTCTGTCCGTCCGTCCGTCTGTCCGTCTGTCCGTCCCCTTCAGCGCCTAGTGCTCAAAGACTATAAGAGCTAGAGCAACGATATTTTGTATCCAGACTTCTGTGATATGTCACTGCTATAAAAATATTTCAAAACTTCGCCCCGCCCTTTTCCGCCCCCACAAAAGACGAAAATCTGTGGCATCCACATTTTTAAAGATACGATAAAACCAAAAACGCAGAATCGTAGAGGATGACTATATCTTCTAGAGTGCAAAATCTGAACCAGATCGTATAATTATTATAGCCAGAATCAAGAAAACAATTTCATTCTTTCTCGCTCTGTCTCTCTCTAACACACAGGTTTCATGGTCGGTTTTGCCAATTGCAAAATATGAGTTCAAGGATCTCAGAACCTATAAGAGCCAGGGCAACCAATTTTGGTATCCACACTCCTGTGATATCGGACCTTGACCGTTTTGTATCAAAATTTCGCCACACCCCCTTCCGGCCCCGCAAAGGACGAAAATCCACAAATCTCAGAGACTATTAACGCTAGAGTAACCAAATTTGGTATCCGCACTTCTGTTAGATCTCACTATAAAACGTATATCTCAGAATTTCGCCCCACCCCCTTCCGCCCCCACAAAGGACGAAAATCTGTTGCATCCACAATATTGCAGATTCGAGAAAACTAAAAACGCAGAATCATAGATAATGACCATATCTATCAGACTGCTGAATCTGGATCAGATCGGATCATTTTTATACCCAAAAGAAACAAATCAATTTGCACTGGCTACGCAGCGCCCGACGTCACGCTCAGACTGATTTTCTGTCTCTCTCGCACGCACTCTTTGTCGTGTCGTTTAATATTAGCGGCGTCTGCCGGAGGAGAGCCATACTGACTTAGTATCGGGTATAACTGTAGAGTTGCGGTCTCCGCAGCAACTCACAACGTTCCCCCTCGTTTATATTGCTACATCCAAATTAAACCAAGACCCATTAGAAAATTTATTTTATTTAATCAGATCTCGCGGTGTTACCAACAATAATCCAACTATGTATGAATTTAATGTAATTATTAGTAAAATGCTTTCTATGAAAGTTCTAACTTCCACTACAATATCTGGGAACTGTTCGCCCGATAAAGATACTATGTTAATTAACATTATAAAAGATAATGTGTCAAGTGAGTCGGCATCAGAGTCTAAAACTTTTGATGACGATATCTTGATTTCCACTAACGAAGATGCAGAGCTAGAACTTTCTATAGAAGCAACAGATTTAAGTATCTAAGACGGTCGGTATCCAGTCGGCTGAATATACGAATATACTATATTCAGATTACAATACTCCAGGCGAGACGCGATTGGGAGCATTATTTGGTTTTCAGGTTTTCAGAGAAGTCGGTCGTCAGCTCTAGATTTTTGTTTCTGTTTTCCGTTTTGTTTTTGTGCGGAAATGTCGGAGCTCTCGAACCTGGAGACACAAGGACCAACAAGGACCTCCTGGCCATGTGCAAGGAGCACGGCCTGCCCTCCGTCGGGGTGGCCGAAAGCACTCGTGCCTGCATCATCCCCGCCGAGGGTTTATTTAATTGAAGTTTAAATTAGCTTTTAAATAAATTAGTTTTAAACAATTTAAACCGACTAATATAATCAAAAGCCATGCCCCGAGAAGAATATTCGTTGCGGAGGTTCAATTACGCTCCAAGAAGTGTGGTTGCGGAGGTTCAATTACGCTCCAAGAATTTTGGTTGCGGAGGTTCAATAACGCTCCAAGAAGTGTGGTTGCGGAGGTTCAATTACGCTCCGAGAAGTGTGGTTGCGGAGGTTCTGGGGTGCCATGGTGCGCACGGTGCTGACTCCCTGCGCACTAGGTTTAGAAGAGCAGATGTTTACAGTTAAAAAAAAAAAATAAAGTCGCGTGGCTTCGACTGTGCTCGCCTTTTTATAGCAATTGGCAGCGCCGCCATTTGCGAAAATGACTTCGAAGTAGCGCAGTCGCGCCGCCGCAGGTCTGCCTTGCAAGAGCGAGAGAGATATATCGGCTGTCGCTGCATGTGTGAGATTTTGTATGTGTTTGCTTCTGAGTACAACAAAAATACGTCAGCCGACAGCGCAGCCGCAGCTGGTGTCTCTCTGTCTCTCTCTCTCTGCTTTTGCAAGATAGCAGAAAAGGGTGGGTTTTGTGTTATATATTTATTGTATACTTACAGTGCCGCTCAACTGAATAGGTTCAACAATTTTCCAAAGTCAAACCGCTATATCTTTTTAACCAACTTACCGATTTATATGAAACAATTGTTTGTGCATAGATTGATTCATTGTTAATAAAGCAAGAAAGTTTGTGGTTTCCAGGACACGTTTTTAAAGCTATTTATTAATTTTTTCAAAAACATTACAAACGAGGGGGAACGCTGTGAGTTGTGAGGTAATATTAAGCGACGCGACAAAGAGTGCGTGCAAGAGAGACAGAAAATCAGTCTGAGCGTGACGTCGGGCGTTGCGTAGCCACTGCAAATTGATGGCCCTTGGCCTCCCATGGAGGGATGCATAAGACTTTGGAGCGTTTCAGACGCTATTATTATTGGCCGGGTCTGGTGAATGACGTAAAGACACACATATGTATGTAAATGCCTGCAGTCAATGCAAAACAACAAAACCACCCAACACCACATTAAGACCTCCTTTTGGAATACCGGCGGAATCACAGAGGTTTTTCCAAAGGCTCTACATCGACTTTCTGGGGCCATATCCAAGATCGCGAAGCGGACATGTTGGGATATTTATTGTACTAGATCACTATTCGAAGTTTGTTTTTCTAAAGCCCGTCAAGAAATTAACAGCAGAGGTGGTAATAAGGTACATATCTCAAGGAGGAACTGTTCCACACGTTTGGCGTACCGGAAACCATTTTCTCAGACAATGGCTCCCAGTTTAGAGCAGACGCGTTCCAACATCTATTGAGAACTCACAGAGTAAAGCATACGTTGACGGCCCTGCATGCGCCGCAAGCAAATGCATCGGAGCGAGTAAATCGCTCGGTTATCGCTGCCATTAGAGCATATGTTCGACCGGATCAGAAGGATTGGGATGAGCATCTGAGCAGCATTTGCTGCGCCTTAAGATCGGCAATCCATTCGGGGATAGGGGCTACTCCTTACTATATGGTGTTTGGGCAGCAGATGATCACATCCGGGGAAACTTATTCGCTTCTGAGGTCGTTAAAATTGCTCGAAGACAGGGCAGCAAGTTTTACGAAAGAAGATTCGCTGGAGGTAATCCGGAAAAAGGCCAGCGAGGTCATGCAAAAGCAAAATGAGCGAAATCAGCGGCAGTATAATAAAAGATCTCGGGAAGTGTCGTATAAAGTTGGACAAGAGGTATTTAGGAGAAATTTTAAGCAAAGCAGTTTCCCAGCTGGTTACAATGCAAAACTTGGCAAGGTATTTGTGAAGGCGAGAGTTCGGAAAAAGATAGGGAATTCTATCTATGAACTAGAAGATTTACAGGGTAAAAGTATTGGCAGGTATCATGCGAAGGACATGCGGCAGTAGTGGCACCTAAGCTACGGGTTGGATCAGCCTTGTGCTTTCGGCCGTGTGACAGCTCTGTCTCGCTACCCCAAGTCTGATTTTGGCAGGGGGGAATTTGTAAAGTGCCCTGTAGCTTTGGGGAAATTCACTCGGGGAATAGGATAGCTTCTCGGCAGACCAAAATTCAGGAACATCTGTGCGTCCTAACAGCACTGGGGGTGGAAGAAAAAGAAAAATAAACGCGCCACCTATAGGTCAAGGATCGTATCTGAGGAAAGAGTAATGGAAGTTGACAGTTGAAGGGTCGAGCAGAGAAAGTAGGGTCCGAGTGTCGAGGCAGAATAGCATTCGCTCTTTTTATACCCGATACTCAAAATGAGTATTGGGGTATATTAGATTTGTGGTAAAAGTGGATGTGTGTAACGTCCAGAAGGAATCGTTTCCGACCCCATAAAGTATATATATTCTTGATCAGCATCAATAGCCGAGTCGATTGAGCCATGTCTGTCTGTCCGTCTGTCCGTCCGTCCGTCTGTCCGTCTGTCCGTCCCCTTCAGCGCCTAGTGCTCAAAGACTATAAGAGCTAGAGCAACGATATTTTGTATCCAGACTTCTGTGATATGTCACTGCTATAAAAATATTTCAAAACTTCGCCCCGCCCTTTTCCGCCCCCACAAAAGACGAAAATCTGTGGCATCCACATTTTTAAAGATACGATAAAACCAAAAACGCAGAATCGTAGAGGATGACTATATCTTCTAGAGTGCAAAATCTGAACCAGATCGTATAATTATTATAGCCAGAATCAAGAAAACAATTTCATTCTTTCTCGCTCTGTCTCTCTCTAACACACAGGTTTCATGGTCGGTTTTGCCAATTGCAAAATATGAGTTCAAGGATCTCAGAACCTATAAGAGCCAGGGCAACCAATTTTGGTATCCACACTCCTGTGATATCGGACCTTGACCGTTTTGTATCAAAATTTCGCCACACCCCCTTCCGGCCCCGCAAAGGACGAAAATCCACAAATCTCAGAGACTATTAACGCTAGAGTAACCAAATTTGGTATCCGCACTTCTGTTAGATCTCACTATAAAACGTATATCTCAGAATTTCGCCCCACCCCCTTCCGCCCCCACAAAGGACGAAAATCTGTTGCATCCACAATATTGCAGATTCGAGAAAACTAAAAACGCAGAATCATAGATAATGACCATATCTATCAGACTGCTGAATCTGGATCAGATCGGATCATTTTTATACCCAAAAGAAACAAATCAATTTGCACTGGCTACGCAGCGCCCGACGTCACGCTCAGACTGATTTTCTGTCTCTCTCGCACGCACTCTTTGTCGTGTCGTTTAATATTAGCGGCGTCTGCCGGAGGAGAGCCATACTGACTTAGTATCGGGTATAACTGTAGAGTTGCGGTCTCCGCAGCAACTCACAACGTTCCCCCTCGTTTATATTGCTACATCCAAATTAAACCAAGACCCATTAGAAAATTTATTTTATTTAATCAGATCTCGCGGTGTTACCAACAATAATCCAACTATGTATGAATTTAATGTAATTATTAGTAAAATGCTTTCTATGAAAGTTCTAACTTCCACTACAATATCTGGGAACTGTTCGCCCGATAAAGATACTATGTTAATTAACATTATAAAAGATAATGTGTCAAGTGAGTCGGCATCAGAGTCTAAAACTTTTGATGACGATATCTTGATTTCCACTAACGAAGATGCAGAGCTAGAACTTTCTATAGAAGCAACAGATTTAAGTATCTAAGACGGTCGGTATCCAGTCGGCTGAATATACGAATATACTATATTCAGATTACAATACTCCAGGCGAGACGCGATTGGGAGCATTATTTGGTTTTCAGGTTTTCAGAGAAGTCGGTCGTCAGCTCTAGATTTTTGTTTCTGTTTTCCGTTTTGTTTTTGTGCGGAAATGTCGGAGCTCTCGAACCTGGAGACACAAGGACCAACAAGGACCTCCTGGCCATGTGCAAGGAGCACGGCCTGCCCTCCGTCGGGGTGGCCGAAAGCACTCGTGCCTGCATCATCCCCGCCGAGGGTTTATTTAATTGAAGTTTAAATTAGCTTTTAAATAAATTAGTTTTAAACAATTTAAACCGACTAATATAATCAAAAGCCATGCCCCCGAGAAGAATATTCGTTGCGGAGGTTCAATTACGCTCCAAGAAGTGTGGTTGCGGAGGTTCAATTACGCTCCAAGAATTTTGGTTGCGGAGGTTCAATAACGCTCCAAGAAGTGTGGTTGCGGAGGTTCAATTACGCTCCGAGAAGTGTGGTTGCGGAGGTTCTGGGGTGCCATGGTGCGCACGGTGCTGACTCCCTGCGCACTAGGTTTAGAAGAGCAGATGTTTACAGTTAAAAAAAAAAAATAAAGTCGCGTGGCTTCGACTGTGCTCGCCTTTTTATAGCAATTGGCAGCGCCGCCATTTGCGAAAATGACTTCGAAGTAGCGCAGTCGCGCCGCCGCAGGTCTGCCTTGCAAGAGCGAGAGAGATATATCGGCTGTCGCTGCATGTGTGAGATTTTGTATGTGTTTGCTTCTGAGTACAACAAAAATACGTCAGCCGACAGCGCAGCCGCAGCTGGTGTCTCTCTGTCTCTCTCTCTCTGCTTTTGCAAGATAGCAGAAAAGGGTGGGTTTTGTGTTATATATTTATTGTATACTTACAGTGCCGCTCAACTGAATAGGTTCAACAATTTTCCAAAGTCAAACCGCTATATCTTTTTAACCAACTTACCGATTTATATGAAACAATTGTTTGTGCATAGATTGATTCATTGTTAATAAAGCAAGAAAGTTTGTGGTTTCCAGGACACGTTTTTAAAGCTATTTATTAATTTTTTCAAAAACATTACAAACGAGGGGGAACGCTGTGAGTTGTGAGGTAATATTAAGCGACGCGACAAAGAGTGCGTGCAAGAGAGACAGAAAATCAGTCTGAGCGTGACGTCGGGCGTTGCGTAGCCACTGCAAATTGATGGCCCTTGGCCTCCCATGGAGGGATGCATAAGACTTTGGAGCGTTTCAGACGCTATTATTATTGGCCGGGTCTGGTGAATGACGTAAAGACACACATATGTATGTAAATGCCTGCAGTCAATGCAAAACAACAAAACCACCCAACACCACATTAAGACCTCCTTTTGGAATACCGGCGGAATCACAGAGGTTTTTCCAAAGGCTCTACATCGACTTTCTGGGGCCATATCCAAGATCGCGAAGCGGACATGTTGGGATATTTATTGTACTAGATCACTATTCGAAGTTTGTTTTTCTAAAGCCCGTCAAGAAATTAACAGCAGAGGTGGTAATAAGGTACATATCTCAAGGAGGAACTGTTCCACACGTTTGGCGTACCGGAAACCATTTTCTCAGACAATGGCTCCCAGTTTAGAGCAGACGCGTTCCAACATCTATTGAGAACTCACAGAGTAAAGCATACGTTGACGGCCCTGCATGCGCTGCAAGCAAATGCATCGGAGCGAGTAAATCGCTCGGTTATCGCTGCCATTAGAGCATATGTTCGACCGGATCAGAAGGATTGGGGTGAGCATCTGAGCAGCATTTGCTGCGCCTTAAGATCGGCAATCCATTCGGGGATAGGGGCTACTCCTTACTATATGGTGTTTGGGCAGCAGATGATCACATCCGGGAACACTTATTCGCTTCTGAGGTCGTTAAAATTGCTCGAAGACAGGGCAGCAAGTTTTACGAAAGAAGATTCGCTGGAGGTAATCCGGAAAAAGGCCAGCGAGGTCATGCAAAAGCAAAATGAGCGAAATCAGCGGCAGTATAATAAAAGATCTCGGGAAGTGTCGTATAAAGTTGGACAAGATGTATTTAGGAGAAATTTTAAGCAAAGCAGTTTCCTAGCTGGTTACAATGCAAAACTTGGCAAGGTATTTGTGAAGGCGAGAGTTCGGAAAAAGATAGGGAATTCTATCTATGAACTAGAAGATTTACAGGGTAAAAGTATTGGCAGGTATCATGCGAAGGACATGCGGCAGCAGTGGCACCTAAGCTACGGGTTGGATCAGCCTTGTGCTTTCGGCCGTGTGACAGCTCTGTCTCGCTACCCCAAGTCTGATTTTGGCAGGGGGGAATTTGTAAAGTGCCCTGTAGCTTTGGGGAAATTCACTCGGGGAATAGGATAGCTTCTCGGCAGACCAAAATTCAGGTACATCTGTGCGTCCTAACAGCACTGGGGGTGGAAGAAAAAGAAAAATAAACGCGCCACCTATAGGTCAAGGATCGTATCTGAGGAAAGAGTAATGGAAGTTGACAGTTGAAGGGTCGAGCAGAGAAAGTAGGGTCCGAGTGTCGAGGCAGAATAGCATTCGCTCTTTTTATACCCGATACTCAAAATGAGTATTGGGGTATATTAGATTTGTGGTAAAAGTGGATGTGTGTAACGTCCAGAAGGAATCGTTTCCGACCCCATAAAGTATATATATTCTTGATCAGCATCAATAGCCGAGTCGATTGAGCCCTGTCTGTCTGTCCGTCCGTCCGTCTGTCCGTCTGTCCGTCCCCTTCAGCGCCTAGTGCTCAAAGACTATAAGAGCTAGAGCAACGATGTTTTGGATCCAGACTTCTGTGATATGTCACTGCTACAAAAATATTTCAAAACTTCGCCCCGCCCTTTTCCGCCCCCACAAAGGACGAAAATCTGTGGCATCTACATTTTTAAAGATACGATAAAACCAAAAACGCAGAATCGTAGAGAATGACCATATCTTTTAGACTGCAGAATCTGAATTGGATCGTATTATTATTATAGCCAGCATCAAGAAAACAATTTCATTTTTTCATTAAGTAAAACATTAGCGCCTAGATCTCGGAGACTACAAAAGCTAGAGCAACCAAATTTCGTATCCACACTCCTAATACATCGGACCGAGACGAGATTGTTTCAAAATTTCGCCACACCCCCTTCCGCCCCCGCAAAGGACGAAAATCTGGGGATATTCAAAAATCTCAGAGACTATTAAGGCTAGAGTAACCAAATTTGGTATCCGCACTCCTGTTAGATCTTACTATAAAACGTGTATCTCAAAATTTCGCCCCACCCTCTTCCGCCCACACAAAGGACGAAAATCTGTTGCATCCACAATATTGCACATCCGAGAAAACTAAAAACGCAGAATCATAGATAATGACCATATCTATCAGATTGCTGAATCTGGATCAGATCAGATCATTTTTATAGCCAATAGGAACAAATCAATTTGCAGTGGCTACGCAGCGCCCGACGTCACGCTCAGACTGATTTACTGTCTCTCTCGCACGCACTCTTTGTCGTGTCGTTTAATATTAGCGGCGTCTGCCGGAGGAGAGCCATACTGACTTAGTATCGGGTATAACCGTAGAGTTGCGGTGTCCGCAGCAACTCACAACGTTCCCCCTCGTTCGTCTTGGACACTGAGCCAACTGGTAGCTTCTAGTGAAGCTCAGGAAGTAGGTACGTTGATCAACCTAGCGGTTTGAAGTGAAGTGTGAAGAGTAAAGGAAAATTTTTGCTTAGATTCGGAAAAGTGCGCGAACTCGCTAGAAAGAGAAAGAAAAGCAGTCAGCAAAGAAATTCCACTGCTAAATTGTGGCAGATCCGCGGGTAAGTGGAGGAGAGCTTTGCAGCGTCGCAGCAGTACATGTATTCAAGCAGTCGGAACTTTTGCTACCCCTTAGGTTTGGCACCCCAGCCGCAGTTAATTCTCAAGGCAAAGAGCACCGCTTCAACATAAATGCACCTGGCAAGGGGAATGCAAAGCAGAGGGGATCCATAAACAAGGGGAAGCTAGAGCGAAGCAGAGACGAGAATAATTCGACCAAGGCTGGCCTAACTAACTGAAGAAAGAGACAGTTGCCGTTGGGAAGCAGCACGTCGTGTATCGCGAGCAGATCAAAAGAAAACGAAAACCAATTTTCGATCAAACTTTTTTTTGTAAACGGAAGAACCCTTCGTCTCAGTGCCGCAGTGTCATAGAACTCCAGTGGTTGAACCGAAACCGAAAAGCCAGAGCGAGTTAACGGAAAGGTAGCGGGATCGGCTCAAATTTTCGGTCGAACGCAGAAGGAGAGAGAGTGCGAGTGGACGGGAAAGGAGAAAAGAATAGGAAGAGGAAGTAGAGCAAATGAGTAAAATAATGAATTTATAATAAGCTAAAGACAAAAAAAAAACATACCTATTAATTCCATTGCAAAGGGGTAAGGGGGATTTCGTTGTGCTCTCCTAGGGCGAGTGTGAGTGCAAGTGCCAGTTTACACATACAGGTACAACAAAAAAAATAAATAAATAAAAAACTCTTGATCCCTCACGAAGATTTATCAGCTGGCATCGAGAAAGCGCTTTCGCCGATGGACCGCAACACTACAAAAGAAACAGTGAGTAAATAAAACCATAAAGCGAACTCATTTTAATAATCGGTTCTGCCGATGATGACAATTGGCTAAAACACACTTGTTCTATTGGGGAGAAACGAAAAAGAAATGCGGTTACTTTGTACGTCTGTCGAGCCGTCAATAGAGCGTTTAAGTTTGAGAGAGGGGATCAGCTGCTGACGCAGCAAGGCCAATCTTTGAGTTTCGAAGAATAAAAATAAAACCAAGTTTAAGCGCAGGGGAGTTAAGTTAAGGGAAATTTAAAATATTTGGAGAGGGTAAACTAAGTGCTAGTAATGTATTTAAATTTTAGCTATTAATGAATAAATTTATAATGTCTCCTTAAACGTTGATCTTGATTTCCGATACCCAGCCCCTGTAGTAGCGAGCCCTAAAGAAAAGGGGTCATAAAGAATAGAGGAAGATGGCAGATTATGACCAAGGAAGGGTGGGCGTGGTCCTTCATTCCAGCTGAGGACGACGTTTTGTTTTGTTTTGTTTTGTTTCTCTCCGGTTCTGGAATTGTACTTGTACATGTCGTTAAGTTTCTTGCACGCTCTTTTAATATAAAAACAAAAAAGAACACCACCCTTTTGCCGACGAGACAGTAGCCGGAATGATAGCGTGCTGGTCGACCTCTGAGGAAAACATCAGTCCTACTAACCGTTGTCCACTACATATATCCACATATTGTCTATTCTCTTTGTCGTTATTTAACCGTTGCAGGCGCATGGTTTTAAGTAGGGAAATGACGATCCGAAAGCAATAAAGACCCCAAATTCAACCCACCTGTTTCAGAACATTCTCCCGTAGGAATTACTCACCCCCTCTCCCTCTTTTCCCTTTTCCCTGGGGGCCCAGCGAAGTGGATGTGAGTCGTGGTTCATGCGGCATCCGCAAAGCTGGGTTTTCTCTCCTACACCCTCGCCCTGGGGACCCAGCGGCGCAGATGTGAGTCGAGGATCATGCGGCAGCTGCTAAACTAAGCTCCCCTCTCCCAAACCCTTCCGATCCCCTTCCCCCGCCACGCAAGACCCCCGACGCACATTTCTGCAGCTCCCAAGCATGGGTTCACCCACGCCTCGTGGCCGCGCCAGGCCCGACCGTCCCACGATCAACCCCACGGGTGCGCTTTCGCCACGAGCGGCTCTCCCCTTAGGTCCTCACACAACCAATTTTGCTGTGGGGAAGGACCAGGCCCTGGACAGACTGAGCAGCTGAACCTCGGCCTGAGAACTTTCTTACAGCGGTCATATTCGGAAACCAATAATGATTCTTAATCTCGGTTACACATTTTTAAACTCCCAAGTGGCACAATTTTTCGTGAACAGCTCTTATTAAATTATTTTCCATTTCTGACGGAACATAAAGCAATTCGAAATTCGAAAAATACCATCTTCTAATACAACATTTTTCACTGGTTCTCTTTCTAACTTTTCCTTCAATTGAATTATAGTGCTATCTCTATTTTCTATATCTATAACTGAAACTATTTGATCCTTATTTTTGTGTTCCCCAACTGAAACTTTTGGGTCGTAACTGAATCCTGGACTTATTGTGTGGTGTCTACTTAGGCCATCGGCATGGGTCATGTTTACCACTTCGATGATTTACTGTGCAGTCATAATTTTCAAGTTCAAGGGCCCATCTAGCAATTTTTGAATTTACAGTTTTCTTACGTAAGGTTAGAGTAAGGGCATTAAAATCGGTTATTATTCGGAACGGTATTCCTTCAAGGTAAATCTTAAATTTATTCAATGAGTAGATTATGGTTAGAGTTTCTAATTCATAACTATGATACCAACTTTCTGCTGGTGTTGTTGCTTGAGAAAAATATGAGATTGTATGAAATTTGTTATCATCCTGTTTTTGTAATAGAATTCTTCCAAACCCTTTGAAACTAGCGTCACAATGCAATTTTGTTTCCTTAGTCGGACTATACAGGGCTAGAACTGGTGCTGAGGCCAGTCTCTCACAGAGATAATTAAATATTGTCACACATTTGTCGTCTAGCTCAAATTTCCCTATAGTGCTTGCATTGGCTTGGCAACTTTCGAGTAACCCGGAATAAATCTCCTGAAATAAGAAAAGAGTCCTAAACATTTTTGCATATCTGCGGAATTAGTTGGTTTCGGAAGGTGCTTAATTGTCGTGATGTGATCATTATTTGGCTTAATTCCATCTATGCTTAATGTGAATCCCAAAAATTCTATACTAGTGTAACAAAACAGACACTTGCTTAACTTATTTTCTGATCTATATTCTGCTAGGAGACGTACTCAAGACAACAAAGTGTTCTATGGTTTTGGTTCCATTGCTGATTTGGTGTACTTTTTCTCCGGGAACGTCTTTATAGTGTGGCTGAGAGAGCCGCAACGGAAGCAGGACCCCTTCGCACGTTTGGGAGCCTTGCAATCTGAAGCGTAGTGTTCAAACAACGAACAATTGTAGCATCGCGTCTCACCATTCGATGTTAATGAAGATTGTGCTGAAGTTGAAGCTGAAGAGATAGTCAATGAGTTCCATTTTGGTTTGTTTTTTGCTCTTAAGTCCGCATATCGATGAGATAATTCCTTAAGCTCGTTGATAGTTTTCGCTCCATAGAGCAAGGCGATGGCTGGCGACGTGTCGCGGAAACCATCGATGATAAAGTGGACTGCTTCAATCTCACATACACTTTCACACAACGCCAACTCTTGCATCTGCAAAATGTACCCCATAACGGATGTTTTTGCCGGAATGTAGAAAGTTTTCTGTAGTTGCATCACTAATTGAGTTGTCAAACATGCCTTATCAAATGTTTTCAGAAAGTTGGTTTTAAATAGGTCATAGTTTTCTGAAAGTCGAGCCGCATGAATGTGTACGCCTCTGAATTTGGTGCCATTAATAAGCGTGCGCATCGTAGCTGGTAGGCGTCACTTTCATCAACAGCAGAGCAAGCGCGCTCTAATTTTGTAATCCATAATACAGCGTCTTGGTCCCTCGGATTCGAGAATGGGACCATTGCACGGATCACTTCTTTGACGCTGGTGCTCTCCGCCATTAGTTTTGTGAGCAAAGCCCTTTTTTTTGTAATATTCTAATGGCGGCAACCAACTCTTCTTCTTCTGGTATGCGTGCCTCGCCAACCACCGGCGCCAGCGTGTCGGCGTCGTTTTCCAAGTTGAGGTTGTGGTCGGCCGGAATGTCGTTGTCGGCCTCTTATCGCATAAGACCTATCCCAGTATAATATCGGGATCGGTTAGGGTTAATATCGGTGTTGCCTTACACACCCAAATCTCTCTGCGTATCTTCCTTTCATTTAATAATTTCTTCATTTGCACATTTTCGCACAGCAACGCTTAAAGAGAGAGAGGCTGCGGCTTTCAGCTTTCAGCAATCAGATCAGCCTACAATGTACGCACCTGCAAGCTGATTCTGCTTGAAAAAAGCTCTCAGATCAGCTGAGCTTTCAGCTCCGATTTCATCTACAGTGTGCGCGAGCCCTAAGTCTTCAAAGACTGCCATGAGTCAGATCAAGACATAGTAATAGCTAGCACCACTAACATCAAACAAAATCTGAGATAAACTGTTTATTGTAAACCTTCCACCTATCTTAAAAATTTCTAACAAGCAATTGACTACCTGTTAGAAAACCTTAACTCTTTCGAAAAGGTCATTATTGCAGTTGATTTCAGACTTCAGACCTTGATAAATACGTGTTACGGTCCACCAATTGATCGTAGTTTGACCTTCAAAGTGGAAGTGCGAGAATTTTTTCATAGGAGGTATTTTACTAAATAAATATAGAAAATAAATGTGCAAAGCTATGGTCGGACGGAAAGTTAGCCACACTTTTCGGGCAGAAAAGGGCAGGTTCGGAACCCTCCTTTCAAAGCTTTTGCAATGGAAAATGTTGTACAATTCGATAAGGGGACAAGAAATGTGAGGAGATTACCAAAAACTCGAACACTAGGGAAGCTTAGAGGTTCCTTACTAACCTGTAATGTGTCACACCGGGTCTAGCGTGGTGGTTGATGTCACGCGTTCCACAAACTAGTCAACTTTTTTAGCACTGGGGGCATCTTTCGGCTAGGGCTCATCGGATGGGGGGATCTTTTATTTGTTCTCGTTAAACACATATGTACAAGTGATTCTAAGTGCTAACCTGGCCGTTAGGTGATACAAAAATCAAGTCAATAGTGCCATATATGTGTGGAGAAATTGGCCGCTTAGCTTTAGCACCTATTTTTACGCGCATAGTTGTGTTGTTACTGCTTTTGCTCAAAACGTAACTGTAACCTTCTCACACGTATAGACAATACATCGATGTGTACCGTTTTGCATTGCACCGTCGCATCGCATGATCTTTCAATTCCTCTTTGCTTGACTTCCTTTCGTGAAGTTGATTTTAATAGAAAATTCTAGTCGCAACCACCCGCACGCATATCGCTGTACCGCCGCAGATCAACCCCCGCTATCTTTCTTTATTCTTTTTCTTCTTGACTTAATATTTTATTGCGTTGTTTTTCTGTATCGCACTATAACCGTTCCAGTGCTACACTGCACTTTCGAAGAGTTTTCAATATTTATTAATCAGGCAAGTGTTATCATTTTCTCTCGTCGTATGTAATTCCACCAAAAACTAACCCGGCACAATTAAGTTGCATTGATCGAATGATTTAGAGCTTGAGCATTGGGTTTTTCGCATCCATTATGTATCCACAAATAAATAAATATGGTCCGTCACAAAACTCAAAAACTGCCAATGTCGACGAAGCAATGTATACCATCAAGGAAAACAAAATACCTTTCTTTTCCTTGGGAGATCTTGAAGCGGGACTAGTTCGTAAGAGGAAAACAGGGGGAGGTTTCGACCATATCACTTATTTTGAGTGATATTCTGTATTCTGAGAGATTCTAAGTGCATTGAATACAAATACAAAGATAGAATTAGTTATGTTTTTCAATATTCAAGTGGCTATGTGTGATTTTCCAGTCGAGTGGCGCTCAATAAAAATCATACCAATTTTCTATGTTATTGATTAACAACAAATCAAAAAATAATTTAAAAGTGGTTTAAGCGGAAAAGATTCTTTCAACCGTACAAGAAGTAATCGGAGAAAATGTATTTGTAATTATTATTTGTGACGGGTTCAATTTCAGACAAACCTTCAGCATTGAGATTAAAATACCATTTTATTTTTTTTTTAATCATATTTGAATCTGGATTTCTTTTCAAAATGGCTTTAAATTTATTTTTTAAGTCCATTCCATATTTCCGCAATAATTCCCTCAATCGACGCTGTACATAAGTCCATTTTAAGTTGCAAAAGTTGCTAGACGTGTTGCTGGAAATAGGCGCATTTTCGTTGGATGTTTTGGACTGGACCTTCTGAGGACCTTCTTCCAACAACTTTAGCAATCTTTTACATTTCACAGAAGATGCCATTAACGGCTAAAATTGCATTGCAATTTTGTATAAATTATGTATAATTTGTCATCAATTTTGGTGAAATGCTTCCAGTAGAAGCTCATTGTTATTCTAAAATAAATAATTTTGCAGTAACAAACGAGGGGGAACGTTGTGAGTTGCTGCGGACACCGCAACTCTACAGTTATACCCGATACTAAGTCAGTATGGCTCTCCTCCGGCAGACGCCGCTAATATTAAACGACACGACAAGGAGTGCGTGCGAGAGAGACAGAAAATCTGTCTGAGCGTGACGTCGGGGGCTGCGTAGCCAGTGCAAATTGATTTGTTCCTTTTGGCTATAAAAATGATCTGATCTGATCCAGATTCAGCAATCTGATAGATATGGTCATTATCTATGATTCTGCGTTTTTAGTTTTCTCGAATGTGCAATATTGTGGATGCAACAGATTTTCGTCCTTTGTGGGGGCGGAAAAGGGTAAGGCGAAATTCTGAGATATACGTTTTATAGTGAGATCTAACAGAAGTGCGGATACCAAATTTGGTTACTCTAGCCTTAATAGTCTCTGAGATTTGTGGATGCCCCAGATTTTCGTCCTTTGCGGGGGCGGAAGGGGGTGTGGCGAAATTTGGACACGAAACGGTCAAGGTCCGATATCACAGGAGTGTGGATACCAAATTTGGTTGCTCTGGCTCTTATAGGTTCTGAGATCCTTGAACTCATATTTTGCAATTGACAAAACCGACCATGAAACCTGTGTGTTAGAGAGAGACAGAGCGAGAAAGAATGAAATTGTTTTCTTGATTCTGGCTATAATCATTATTCGATCTGGTTCAGATTTTGCACTGTAGAAGATATGGTCATCCTCACCGATTCTGCGTTTTTGGTTTTATCGTATCTTTAAAAATGTGGATGCCACAGATTTTCGTTCTTTTGTGGGGCGGAAGTGGGCGGGGCGAAGTTTTGAAATATTTTTGTAGCAGTGACATATCACAGAAGTCTGGATCCAAAACATCGTTGCTCTAGCTCTTATAGTCTTTGAGCACTAGGCGCTGTAGGGGACGGACGGACGGACGGACGGACGGACAGACGGACAGACAGACAGGGCTCAATCGACTCGGCTATTGATGCTGACCAAGAATATATATACTTTATGGGGTCGGAAACGATTCCTTCTGGACGTTACACACATCCACTTTTACCACAAATCTAATATACCCCAATACTCATTTTGAGTATCGGGTATAAAAAGGCTAATGCCAAATTCAAAAGAGCAATCAGGGAAGCTAAGCAGAAATCGATTCTTGATTTCACAGCCCAAACACACCCTACCTCAGACACATCCTCAACATGGTCTAACATCAGACGACTATGCGGACGTTACCCTGTTAAAAACATTCACAATATCTTTAACCCACTCACCCAAACAAACACAACCAACCAAACCGAAATAGCCAACTCCTTCGCCCATACGTGGTCAAAAGAAGCTCACGATCGTAATTTCTCCGCAACATTCCGGACGAACAAATCCCACACAGACTCCCTTATAAACTACACCCCAACTCCACCAGCATTAGAAATCGAAAAGGACATTACACTCATAGAATTCTCATCAGCACTGTACTCCCTGAAAGGAAACACCCCCGGCCTCGACCGCATCTCCTACTCAATGATAAAAAACGCACCCCCCACCCTTAAGACCAGAATAATAAACCACTTTAACAAAATACTCGACTCATACATCCCTCAATCGCTCAAACTCAGCCTAGTCCTCCCGATTCTAAAACCACAAAAACCACTAACAGACATAAAATCCTACAGACCTATATCACCTAACTCATGCCTAGCCAAAACGCTCGACAAGATAGTGGCAAAAAGGTTATGGTGGTTTGTTTTGAACAACAAACTAATTCACAACAGCCAACTAGGTTTTAAAAGAGGCAAACCGGTACTAGATAGTCTACTCTACGTAGACCACCTAGCTACCAAAGCCATTGCCCAAAAAAAACATCTAACCTTAATATCCCTTGACTTCACCAAAGCTTTCGACAAAATAGGAATCCACTCCATCATTCAACAACTAAAAAAATGGAAAGTAGGTCCACGAATGTTACAATATGTCATAAACTTCATGTCAAACAGGAAAATACTCGTGAAAAGTGGCTCGAACCTCTCGAACACCGTCCCACTCCCTAACGGCATACCCAAAGGCTCCCCCATCTCAGTTATCCTTTTTCTTATAGCGTACAACCCACTCTCCGAAATCTTATCCTTTCACAAGCAGATCAAATTTAGTGCATACGCCGACGACTTCCTCCTTATCATCCAACACAGCAAAAGGAAAAGCCCACAACTGACATCCAAACAATCCTCAACCAAATAAACAACTGGTGCACTCAGTCAGGAGCAGACCTCTCCAAAGACAAAAGCCAATCTCCACACATATGTCGCAAACATAACTGCACGGGGACAGCTCCACCAGTGGCTGGCTTTGCCTACGCCACGGCTCGTTTGCGCCGCGGCATCCTTTTTCCAGACAGTCATTGTCTGCTGCTCTTTGTCTGTGCTCTTGGTGCTCTGTGAGCATTTAATGCACAGGAATACAGCGTCAACCTCGCGTGAAGCTCCTTTATTCGCATGAACATATTCCTCGTCGCCATGTTGATGTGGCGCGTATTCTTGTCCATCATCCTGCTATGGACTTCATCCAAGATATTCCCCAGTTCTTGGAGGTTTTCAAGGCAGGTTGGCTCCTGACAAGCCTTGCTTTTCTTGGGTGACGTTCTTCTCTGCGAACTCTCTGGGCTGGCTGGGTCCCGTACCCCTTGGGGGTCTCCAAGGTCCAGGCTCTGTGCCTCTGCTCTTGATGTTGGCACAGCTTACGGCGATCGGGCGAGCGAAAACCAGGTTTTTGTCCTCCTTCATTCCTCTTGCTCGATAATCCAGTTAGCTCTGGGGTCGAATTTAAATTGAAATTTCAAATTTCGCTTGGCGCGTAACTCTGACCGGCAGCCCTGTGCCGTTCAAGGCTGTCCGGCAGACCGGTGCTTCAGTGATCTGCTCATAACAGCTTTCCTTTTCAGTTGCCAGGCGTGGCACGGATTTTTACCCGGAAAACTTGCAGCTCGTGGTGATCACAACCGCACTTGGAAAACGCTCAGCTTCCAGCAAACCAAACGCTCACACATGATATCGCATACGAGTCAAATGCGAGACTTAACCCGACAAAACGCTCGCATTCGGACCCGCATATGATAGAAGTATGATACAGAATGATGATTGGCGGCAAACGTTTCAATGCTCGTGGGGCGGCGTTTGCACTTGAGATTGCCTTTTCTTTTGGCGGCAAACGTTTTATGGCCTGGAGAGAAGCGCTTTCGCGTGCTTTCGGCGCCGTATGTCCGGATGCTGAGAGAGCGTAGGCGTCACTCTCTATGTTGCTTGAGTGTATTAAGTGTATCTCAACGCTAGAGTGGAGTTCGTTTTCGCTGTTTGTTTGGCGCGAAAACGTAAGGGCATGGTTTTGTTGTTATGTGCAATTAGATGCTCTTTTGTTAGAGCGAATGCGCCGCTATCTTTATCGGCCGTTGCGCTGCCTCCAGTGTCTGACGCTCATGGACATACCTGTGGCAGTCAAGAAGACGCTCGTCATGTCCTCCCAATGCCTGTGCCACACTCGGGGCACCATCCCTCTGTCTCGTGGCCAAAGCGCTTGAGGTAACCGCGGAAGCAGCCATGTCCGCTCAGTGCCTGGGTGAGGTAGAAATCTACCTGGCCGTGCTTTCTTTCAACCCAGCAGGCTATGCTCGGGATGAGAGTGTGGGTCCATCGGCCTTTGGGTGAGTGGTCTCATCGAGTCTGCCATCTGTCCAAGCTGATCTTCTGGCGGCGTCCTTTAATTCCGCTTTGGAGCGTACCTCAGCTGCGCTGTCCTGCATAGCGTCGTGGATCTCCTTCTCTCCCTTATCACCTCCCTGAGCGGAACTTGCCGGCAATGACAAGCGCAGCTTCGTCTGAGATGGTCCGGAACGAGCACGCTATCCTAATGGCGCACAATCTGTACCTTGCCTCCACTCCTCGCATGTAGCTCCTCACCTTCGCGGCTTCTGCCACACTGGTGCGGCGTAGAGCATCTGCGACGTCACGACGCTCGTCAGCAGTTTCCTCGCTGCCTGCTTTGGGCCTCTGATGCTTAGCAGCATCCTGGATAGCGCTCCGCGGTCCCACCGGCCTTCGTGTGGACGTATTCCAGATGCTCATGAGGACAGGCGCGTGTCGATGAGGACTCCTAGGTACTTGATGGACCTCTGCGATTGGATCGCGGTCCACCAGCCTGACTCTGGCGGTCTCGACCACTTTACGGCTGGATATTAGGACGCCTCCGTTTTTGGGCCGCCAGCTCCAGCCTCGCGGCGGCTAGCCACGCCTCAACGGCTTGTATGGCGACGTCGGCAAGCTCCTCCACTGCGGCTAGTTCCTTCGTTACTGCCACTATTGCGACGTCATCAGCGAATCCCACAGGTTGGTGTTGGCTGGCATCGGGAGCCTTAGGACCCGTCGTACATGGCGTTCCAGAGCAGGGGTCCCAAAACGGAGCCCTGTGGGACTCCGGCTGAGACTTCGTGTGCCCTGGAGCCTGACACGTGTCCATTATCAGCACCCTTTTGCTGAAATAGCTGCGCGCTATATTTAGTAGGTAGCCCGGGATGTTGAAGGACCTCAGTGCCTCCAGCGTCCGGGTCAGTCGGCCGAGTTGGCAAAGTCGGCCGGCAAAGTCGGCCGGACTTTGTTCCGCCTCTCCACCTTGTCCCAGCAGTGGCCTTCTCCGCCGTTTGTACGACCCTCAGGATGGCATCCAGCGTCAACCTCCCTTTCCTGAACCGTATTGGTTCTGGGAGAGACCGCCTGCTGCTTCGATGGCTGCGCTCAGCCTCGCACCGATCACCATTTCGAAAACCTTTCCTATTTCAAATTTCGCCACACCCCTTCCGCCCCCGCAAAGGACGAAAATCTGGGATATTTAAAAATCTCAGAGACTATTAAAGCTAGAGTAACCAAATTGGTATCCGCACTTCTGTTAGATCTTACTATAAAACGTGTATCTCAAATTTCGCCCCACCCTTCCGCCCCACAAAGAACGAAAATCTGTTGCATCCACAATATTGCACATTCGAGAGAACTAAAAACGCAGAATCATAGATAATGACTAATATCTATCAGATTGCTGAATCTGGATCAGATCGGATCATTTTTGTAGCCAAAAGCAAGAAATCAATTTGCACTGGCTACGCAGCGCCCGACGTCACGCTCAGACTGATTTTCTGTCTCTCTCGCACGCACTCTTTGTCGTGTCGTTTAATATTAGCGGCGTCTGCCGGAGGAGAGCCATACTGACTTAGTATCGGGTATAACCGTAGAGTTGCGGTTGTCCGCAGCACTCACAACGTTCCCCTCGTTTTTATATAAATTCTTATCTCGACTATTTGCCAGAGCTCTAAATGGGTAGTAAAATATCCTCCATGCCCACACACCGCCGACCAGAGACAAAAGCCGAAGCCAGCGCGTACTTCATACTCCCGTTTAGTTATCATCAGCTCCTATAACCTGTACGTTGTATGCTACAGGTAAAGACAAATTTTAAATGGCAACGGGTTCGAAAAGTCTGTCCCGATTTTATGGCAGGGTTTTAAGAACGTTTTTAAGAATTATACATATAAAATTTGGCGCCCAACGTGGGGCCCTTCTTCGGCATGCCCGACCAAGAAAATTTGTATAAAGTCATCAACACCAATGCGAGCTGCATCTCAATGCAGTGTCATAAGACTTATTCCTTTATCCATTAATTCCAAAAGATATGCATGGTCGTGCATTGTCTGGGGGATTGACTTCGAGTAGCTGGATTGCGTAGCAGTTTCTAAAAGAACTTAAAGCCCGCGCTTGATGTTAATCAACTTACTAGGCATAGTAACGAACCTGTAGTATCTGGCCGGATAGGCCACTTTGCTAAATAGCGCGTTCCAATGTTTCTGGTCGGATTAGGTGTCAAAGTGGATTAGCTCTACTGCCTAACCTCGAAAATGGGAGCGTGTTGTTTGGGGGAGGAGCTTGTCCATACCGTTGCTGAGCATTGTCTGCCGTTTTGGCCTGGATCAGGTTAGTCAGTGGCTTAGAGCTACGGCCTGCCCGCGAACGAATGCAATAGAATCGGAGATGGTATATTTCCTGGGTCAGCATAAACTACGTCTTCTTCTTCAGTTTTTCTTTTGTTGTTCCGACTGATGGACTGATGGATTCCGGCGCATCCATAAGTTGCATAGGTGGGAAGTTTGCGGCCGACCTGGTTCAGAATCCGAACCAGATCAAGCCTGTGAGAGCAGCAGTACGTACGGCGGATGGGCAGAGCCAGCCAATAATTGGCAAGGTCACCACCGAAGTGGGTTTTCAAGGCCAGAAGAAAGTATTGAAATTGTTAGTAGTCCCATCCTTGGTGCAAGACCTATATCTAGGCATAGACTTTTGGTCTCGTTTTAATTTGTTACCTGCTTTTCTAGCCCATAAATCATCCAGTCCAGAGTTATCAGGTTTAACATTCGATAGTACGTTACATGTGTGTTTGTCGAAGCAGCAGCAAGCTCAGTTAACAGAGACGGTCAACTTGTTTCCCTCCTTTGCGAAGCAAGGTCTGGAAAAAACGGGCTGGTTGTCGCACGAAATTGAAGTGGGCAACGCTAAGGCAATAAAACAACGGCATTATGCCGTGTCTCCAGCCGTAGAAAGGCTGATGTACGTAGAGGTAGACCGAATGTTAGCTCTTGGAGTTATCGAAGAATCAGATAGCGCATGGTCGTCACCCGTGGTCCTCTTTCGTAAACCTGGAAAGGTGCGATTATGCATCGACAGTCGGAAACTTAACGAAGTCACTGTTAAGAACGCTTATCCCATGCCATTGATCGATGGCATTCTCAGTCGGCTTCCTCGAGCTGAGTTCATCTCAAGCATCGATTTGAAGGATGCCTATTGGCAAATTCCGCTGGAAGTAAGCGCTCGTGAAAAAACGGCGTTTACAATCCTAGGGCGCCCGTTGTATCAGTACACGGTCATGCCCTTTGGGTTTTGTAATGCACCCCAAACGATGTCCAAGTTGATGGATAAAGTGATACCGCCATCTCCACGAAATGAGATATTTATTTATCTAGACGACTTGTTGGTGATATCTGAATCATTTGAGCAGCATATTCAAGTTCTCACTGTCCTGTCCGCCCAGTTGCTTTTTGACTGCCACTCGAAGCAGACGTGTTTTTCAAGCGGTCCGCTATACCGTCGTTCGAGTAAAGTAAAAAGTGATTTTTCCAAGTGGAAAATATATTAAAATTGCCGCGAGATCACGCGCTGTTCGCCAGTGCAATCGCGTGTTAATTTGGTGAAAAAACAGAGCAGCTATTTGCAAATTAATATTTGTAAAATAAACGTGCCATCAGCCACGTGCGGAAGCTTAGTTCGTCAACAAGTGCGAATAGTTCGACAACAAGTCGGAATAGTTCGTCAGCACGTTCGAGTTCGAAGCTTTGGTTCGAAGCTTTGGCTTGAGTTCGGAGCTTTTCGGTTGGTGTCCCCGCTAAAACTTTCGGTTTTAGTCTCCGCTAGAACCTGCGGTTCGTGTCTCCGCCGAGACTTTTGGTTCGCGTCTCCACTAGTGCCGTTTAGTGTCGAGTCACGCCAATAGAGGGAGCCATAACAAGCCGGGTATGGAAGTGGATACGGAGGCCGACGCCAGCGACACTAGCCTGGCTAGTGTAGGGGCGAGCTCGTCGTCGAGCGTTCCCGCCCGCAGGCGGGGTCGGCCGAAGTCCTCAGCCGCCAAAAAGGGAGCCAAAAAGATCGGGCTTGGGATTGGGATAGCCGGAGAGCTGCCGATCCCTGCCGAGAGATCGCCGCCACCATCGCTCCCCTTTGAGGAGGCTCCAGGCACCTCTGGCGCCGCCGCTGCCGATGCCACCACCGCTGCCAGTACCTCTGCCGCCGCTGCTACCATCGCTGCCACCACCGCTGCTGCCACCGCTGCCACCACCGCTGCCGCTGCCACCACCGCTGCCGCTGCCACATGCCCGGCAACTGGCATTGTCGCGGCAGGCTACTCGGCCATCATTGCGGAAATGTCTGCGATCAGGATGGCGGTGAACGAGGCTGTGCTGAAGGGGCTGATGCCGCCAGAGGCTTCCATAGGAATCCTCGTCGCTACCAACCGGTACGACGAGTTGGTCATGGCCCTGGCTGGAGAAAAGGTACGCCTGGAGGAGAGGGCAAGGATGCCGCCTCCACCGAGACCCGCTGCTGCTGCCCACACGGGCACCACCGCCGTCACAACCGCTGCGTATGCGACAGCCTTCCCAGGCCTGCCCGCACCGAGCGCCGTCGCTGCACCGATCCCAAGGCCTAGGGATACCTGGTCTGCTCTAATAAGGAGCAAGAACCCGGAGGAGACCAGCAAGGAGCTTGTGGAGCGTGTAAAGAAGACCGTGGTGCCGGCACTTGGAGTCCGCGTTCACGAGGTTCGCGAGCTGAAGAGCGGAGGAGCGATTATTCGCACCCCTTCAGTGAGCGAACTGAGGAAGGTAGTGGCCAGCAGAAAATTCGCCGAAGCAGGACTGGTGGTCAAGAAGAGGCCGGAGACCAAGCCTCAGGTCGTGGTGTATGACGTGGACACGTCGATCACACCTGAAGAGTTCATGGAGGAGCTCTTCGCGAAGAACCTGGAGGAGACCATGACCGCCGCGGAATTTAAAAAGTCGGTTCATCTGGGCAGTAAACCCCTGTCGGTCACCGACGGCGCCACGATCAACGTGACGCTAGAGGTCGACACGAAGGCACAGGAGGCGTTGCACGAATGCGTGTACATAAAGTGGTTCAGATGCCGCTGCCGCTCCTTGGTCCGAACATACGCCTGCCACAGATGTGCAGGCTTTGACCACAAGGTGTCGCCACAGAACGGCCACAACGTTGCACGGTGTCCCAACCCCGTGGACTGCCGCAACTGCCGCTTCAAGGGGTACCCTGCAGCACATTCCATGCTGTCAGCGGCGTGCCCGATCTACGCAGCGGTACTGGCGAGGGTGCAAGCTAGACATTAATGTTTAGCTTCATCCAAGCTAATTGTGGCCGTGGCCGAGCGGCTGTGATGGAACTCGGAGCCATCATGCGCAGCTCTGGCCGTCAGTTCGCACTGGTCCAGGAGCCGTACGTCGATGGAGCAGGGCGGATTACCGGCCTTCCTTCTGGAATGCGAGTATTCCAGGACCGCCGAGGAAAAGCTGCTATCATCGTCGACGAACCGGACGCCATCTGCATGCCAATGGAGACCCTTACCACGGATTTTGGAGTATGCGTCAGAGTTACGGGAAGATTCGGCTCAATCTTCCTATGCTCCGTGTACTGCCAATTCGACACCGACTTGGCGCCGTACCTCAGGTACTTAGATGCGGTGCTGCTGCTGGGCAGCCGCACTCCTGTCATCTTTGGGCTCGACGCGAACGCAGTATCCCCAGCGTGGTTTAGCAAGCTCTCCGGACACAATCGGGGGCAAGCTAACTATGCACGGGGTGAGCTGCTGTCTGAGTGGATAACCGAGATGAGAGCCGGCGTGCTCAATGAAGCCAGTCGGGTGTTTACATTCGATAACCGTAGAGGCCAAAGCGATATCGATGTGACAATCGTCAACCAAGCTGCGACTATGTGGGCCACATACGATTGGGAAGTGAAGGAATGGGACACCAGCGATCACAACATGATCCATGTTGTGGTGACGACTGACCCGAACGACGCAGTTGAGCCCATTGCTCCTGTGCCGTCCTGGAAGCTTTCCAATGCGCGCTGGCGATTGTTCGAGGAGGAAGTGGTAAGGGAGACAGCCGAATTACCGGAAGACACCGCCGAATCGCCGTTGGACAACCAAGTGTCTGCACTGCGCTCTGTAGTGCACAGTGTGTGCGACAGAGTGCTGGGACGCAGCACACCGAGAGCCGCGAGAAAAGTAGTTTGGTGGACTTCCGAACTACACTCCAAACGCCGAGAGGTCAGGAGACTGAGGCGAAGGCTCCAGGACGCTCGTCGGCACGAGACCGACGCAGCAGAGGAACTTGTGCTCGCGTTGAGGATCTCCTCAGCGCAGTACAAGAAGCTCATCCTGAGATCGAAGGAAGACAACTGGCGACGCTTCGTGGGAGAGAACAGAGATGATCCATGGGGGCACGTCTACAGGATTTGCCGAGGCCGCAAAAAGAGCACGGAGATTGGATGCCTTCGAACGGATGGTAGGCTGGTCGCAACATGGCACGACTGTGCGGGTGTGCTCCTTCGCAACTTCTTTCCTGTTGCGGAGTCGAATGCACACATTGCCATCCCGATCGAGGCTCCACCGGCCCTCGAAGCTTTCGAGGTTGATGCATGCGTCGCCAGGTTGAAGAGCAGACGCTCTCCCGGCATGGACGGCATCACAGGTGCCATTTGCAAGGCATTGTGGCGTGCCATCCCTCAGCACATGACAGCGATGTATTCCCGCTGCCTGGAGACAGGGTATTTCCCAACGGAATGGAAGCATCCTAGGGTGGTTCCACTTCTGAAGGGACCCGATAAGGACCGGACCGATCCTACCTCATATCGGGGTATCTGTCTGTTGCCAGTGCTGAGCAAAGTGCTTGAGGGCATCATGGTGAATCGTCTGAAGGACACCATTCCGGATGGCTGCAGATGGCAATTTGGCTTTCGCCAAGGACGTTGTGTGGAGGATGCTTGGAAACACGTCGTGAGTACTGTTTCGGCCAGCCGGTCGAAATACGTGCTCGGAGTCTTCGTGGACTTCAAGGGAGCCTTCGACAACGTCGAGTGGAATGCTGCACTACGCCGCCTCCTTGAGCTGGGATGCCGAGAAGCAAGCTTGTGGCGAAGTTTCTTCTCCGGCCGGAGTGCGAGCATCGTCAGTAGGCATGGAGTAGCCACTGTTCCGGTGACACGAGGTTGCCCGCAGGGGTCCATAAGTGGTCCATTTATATGGAACATCTTAATGGACGTGTTGCTCCAGCGCTTAGAGCCCCTTGGTGCGCTCAGCGCGTATGCTGACGACTTGCTCCTCCTCATCGAAGGGAATGCCCGATCAGAGCTCGAACAAAAAGGAGGTGAGTTAATGTCCATCGTAGGCGCTTGGGGAGTTGAAGTCGGCGTTGCCGTTTCAACTAGCAAGACGGCGATCATGCTGCTCAAAGGCATACTTAGACGGCCGCCAGTGGTACGGTTTGCTGGAGCAAGCCTGCCATATAAGCGCAAGTATCGGTACCTGGGCATCACGGTCGGCGAGCGGTTGAGTTTTCTCCCGCACATCACGGGCTTGCGTGATAAGCTGACCGGAATCGTAGGGGCATTGTCGCGCGTACTGCGGGTTGACTGGGGACTCAGTCCCCGCGCAAAGCGGACAATATATGCCGGACTCATGGTGCCCTGCGCACTATTTGGTGCCTCGGTTTGGTCTGTCGTGACGACGACGCAAGTGGTTGCCAGGAGGCATCTGCTTGCGTGCCAAAGGATCATCCTGATTGGATGCCTACCGGTATGCCGAACAGTGTCCACCATGGCGCTGCAAGTACTAGCTGGAACCCCCCGTTTGATCTGGTTGCCAGACGCCTGGCAATCAGCTTCAAACTAAAGCGTGACTACCCGCTGGAGGAGAGCGATTGGCTGTACGGCGAAGATTTGGCAAATCTTAGCTGGAAGCAGAAGATGGCGCGACTAGACGAAGGCCTGTTGTGCGAGTGGCAACGCAGATGGGATGATGGTGACTCCCCAGGTCGGGTGACGCACCGCTTCATCCCGAACGCAGGCTTCGTTTACAGCGAACGAAGGTTTGGCTTCACGCTGCGCGCTGGGTTCCTGCTGACGGGCCACGGATCGCTCAATGCATTTTTGCATGGAAGAAGCCTTAGCGACACGCCAGCATGTCTATGCGGCGCAGAACGCGAGGATTGGCAGCACTTCCTATGTGCTTGTCCCCTCTATGCAGACTTGCGAGACCTCGATGGACTTGGAGTGCAGTACACGGATGGCGACTGGACCTTCTCCGATGTGACGGCTTCTCAGGAGAGAATGCGGACTTTCGACGGGTTCGCCGGACTGGCGTTCTCCAGGCGACAGCAGCTGCTGAACGCGCAAGCGGCGCACGGGCTGGGTGGATTCCCTATCCAGGCCGGTCGGGGCTAAAAGGGAGGATCGAGCTGAGTCCTTAAGATCGGTACCACGGGTTGTGCAGTTCCAAGGCTGCACATTGAGGTCGGCCCCCTAGTGGGAGTATCGTGGTGGCTGTGGTTGATACCCAAACGTTACGCGGGGAGAGCCGCTAGGCTCCTCGTGGAGTTGCGCTCTCAACCGGGTGCCGAGACCCATAGATCGGAAGACGTGTTAGATACACCTCGCCCCTCACCAAGGGGGATTGTATGCCCGACCAGGATACTTTCAATTGGTACCGGATGTCGCTATGTACATAGCTATAGCTTCTTTTTACGGGCGCTAACTGGCGCATCGTACCAGGTTCCTGCGTATGTAGCGGTGGTGCGTGATGGCGTGATATATGTATATATATCGCACTAATCGAGGCTAAGCTGCAAATAAACATTAGACGCCGTGGTTGAAATCCCTCCCTGAGGAACCGCCACGTAAAATAAAGCTGAGAGATCAGATTCATTCATTCTGTCCTGTCCGCCCGATTACGCGAAGCCGGTCTGACCACTAACGTGGAGAAGTCCAAATTTTGCCTAAAGGAGGTCAAATACCTAGGCCATGTTATAGGCAACGGAACTATCCAGACAGATGTGGAGAAGGTCCAAGTGATTCAAGAGTTTCCGGTCCCCCGATCCGTGAAACAAGTCCGCAGGTTCTTGGGTCTCACTGGTTGGTACCACAAATTCATAAAAAATTATGCGGGTATCGCAGCGCCGATCTCAGATACACTTAAGAGCAAGCGAAAATTTGAATGGACCGATGAAGCACAGAACGCGTTCGATTCCTTAAAATCACAGATGTGTAACGCTCCTGTGTTGCACAGTCCCGATTTTACCATTCCCTTTGCAATCCATTGTGATGCGAGTCACACAGGAGTGGGTGGTGTCCTGATGCAATCAGATGAAGATGGCAACGAGGTACCCATCGCATTTATGTCGCGCAAATTGAACCAATGCCAACGTAATTATTCCGTAACCGAAAAAGAGTGTTTGGCAGAGGTAATGTGCGTCAAGAAATTTAGAGCATATGTAGAAGGGCATCAGTTTTCCATCATTACCGATCATGCCTCATTAAAATGGCTGATGTCACAGACAGCCCTAAACTCGAGACTAGCTCGATGGGCCCTGAAACTACAGGGCTTCACCTTTAAGATTTGCCATAGAAAGGGTTGTCAGAACATCGTTCCGGATGCCTCATCACGAGTGCATACCGAAGACTTATCGTATATTGGCATTGATAGTCTAGTAGACCTTCAATCTAATGCGTTCAAATCAACCGACTATCAGGAACTCATTGCGAAAATTCAAGCTAATCCAGATCGTTTACCTGATGTAAAAGTAATGGATAACCTTCTTTATCCTCGAGCTGAGCACGCCACTGGTGAACAAATTAGTGACGACATGTGCTGGAAACTGGGTTCCCAGAGATCTGGTGACAGAAGTGCTTAAACAAGGCCACGAACATCCCTTAGCTTCTCACAGTGGGATCAATAAGACGCTAGAACGAGTTCGACGCTTCTATTATTGGCCAAATTTAGTGGGCAATGTAAAAGCGATTATAAACAACTGCGAAGTGTGCAAATGTTGTAAGCACCCCAATCATCCTCTACGTCCACCAATGGGCAAAGCAGGAGAGACCTTTCGTCTATTTAAAAAACTTTACGTCGATTTTCTAGGTCCGTACCCCCGAAGTCGATCCGGGAATATAGGCATTTTTGTAGTACTCGATCATTTTTCTAAATTTCCTTTCCTAAAAGTGGTAAAGAAATTTACGGCGGATGCCGTAACTCGGTTCATGGAGGAAGACCTGTTTCATTGCTTTGGAGTCCCGGAGTGATAGTGTCAGATAACGGTGTTCAATTCAAGTCACACAAGTTCAATGATCTGTTAGCGAAATACCAAATTCGACATTCGTACACCGCCGCCTACGCTCACCAAACCAATGCCTCAGAGCGGGTAAATCGCTCGGTACTCGCTGCTATCAAAGCGTACTTTAAGCCCGATCAATCCAATTGGGATGAGCAGATTAGCTTCATTACGTGTGCGTTACGGTCCAGTGTGCATGCAGCCGTCAAAAGTAGCCCATATCGTGTTGCTTTTGGCCAAAACATGATTACTGGCGGTTCCACTTATCAACTCCTACGAAACCTCAGTATGTTGGAGGACCGAACTGTAGTCTTTGATCGCGACGATTCCTTCGAGCTAATTCGCAAGACCGCTGAAGAAGCAATGAAACAGCAGCATGTTCGCAACGAAAATATCTATAATCTTCGAAGCCGAGAAGTAAACTTTCAAGTGGGTCAAGAAGTTTATAGACGAAATTTTGACCAGAGTAGTTTTGTGAAAGGCTTTAATGCGAAACTGGCACCTACGTTTCGGAAAGCCCGCATTAAGAAAAGACTCGGGAACAGCTACTACGAGCTGGAAGATTTCCAGGGTCGCTTTATTGGTAAATATTACGCAAAAGATATTAAACAATAAATCGTATCCAGCACTCCAAGTGTGGATCACGCTTTGGTTAGCAAGACCACAAAGTGTGATTTCAGCGGGGGGGTGTAATATTCGACGCTTGTCGTGCCTTCTTGTATTTTAATTAACCACGGCTAACTCCCAAAATTACAGCCTAAAACTAGGCCGTAAAAAAATTCGAGCTGAAGATCTTTTGAGCTTTGATAAAGCTTATCAACAGCTGTTTTGCGACCAAGCGGCAACGCTTTGATATTCAATTTGTCTGCCGTGCAGAAAAATATTGCTGTGTCTGGATTCTGTATAACAGAAGAAGACCATAGAAAGTGTGTAAAAAACGTGGGTTGCTGTACTTAGTAGTCCCAGCCTCTTTCTTTTTCTCCTCGTGACCGTCAGAGTGACCGGCAGTGGAAAAAGAAGTCTTGTAGAGCTGACACAGTTTTCTAAACCAAGGTCAAGCCAAAGTCAAAGCCTAGTGCAAGTGCCAAGTGCGGCTCAAAGTGATCATTCAATTTGAGTGGACGCGCCAGTTATATATCGCCAATACTGGGGCAGCCGTTCGACCATTTGGAAAACGAGCTCCCACAGCTTATTAAAATTTTTCGAAACAGTGGTGCAATTCTGTTGAGGTAATTATCCACCCAGCTACAGCGACCCGTTGAAAAATGTTCTGTTCTTTCCGCGTAGGATTAGCACCACTAGTATCTACGTATTGAAACGCTGGTCTAGAAGTTACGGATTGGTTATTCCCGGAGACCCTATTGGCCACGTGCCCGTACCACCGGTTAAACCCCCACCGTTTGACATTCGGATGAGGCAGTAGCCGAGGTAGCCGACTTGCTCCTCCAGTAAACCCGATCGGTGGGCTCTGCAAGCGTCGCCTGGACCCGTGCGACCCATGGGCATGATCTGACTGACTCTTCAAATACACCAGTCGCCCCACGAGCAATCCAGTGTGCGGGTGTACCTAACCTCACGCCGCAGATGGACCGCGGTCATTGACCCTTGGCATCGGAAGCAGCTGAAGTTACCTGCGCCCGGTACAATCGTGTGCCACCTTCAGACCTCGAGTAGGAACTCGGTCTCTAGCCGGGAAGCATCGACCCCGCCTAGGATTTAGTTATATTTTCTATCTTTCTTTCGAAACTAGACCCGATATGCGAAACCCTGTTTTTTTATCCGCTTTCGGTTTAACTACGTTCTTTTGATACGGCAAAAATTTGCAACAGCCAATTAAATCCGGTATAAACAAAAAGGGAATTCCTGTCCATGGGCTAAGTCGAACTTGAACAAATGAGTAGTGTATTAATACCGATTATTTTTACAGTTTTTGATTTTGGTTGCCACGCATTCATCTCATCATCTATGCAGATACTCATCACAATCACACACATCATCATACTCATCCACCCATCAAATCACCTCATCCAACACACAACGAAAGATCTTTCTGCGTGGGAGTCAAAGCTATTAATCGTATCGTAAGTGATTATCCTGCACCAAGTAAGCCATCTGAAAAGAATGAATGTGCGGTGACTATTCGTTGGTCTTCAACCATGATAACGGTTTTATACACGTATTTCTCATGCCTTTAAGCGATTTTCCATATACCCGATTTTTGTCTGGTTTTGGCACTGACCAAGTTAACGTAATGAAGTTTGAAGTTTTCTTCTTCCTATGATGAACACATAACCTAGCTCGTGCATTTATATATACCTACTACTAATCATTTTTATAGATTTAAGATCATTATACCCTACCTCGCCCCTATGATATTCTTTCCCCAGTATATGCTGTATAGTAATACCCTATAAATGTAAGACAATATCGAATAGCAGGCTTATATTAGGGACTAGATTCTATTAGCGTTAGGTTTTATAGCAATTTAAATGAAGAACTATGGATTGCTTAAATAAAGTTAGTTTGGAAATGAACCAAGGCTAAATATCTTATATCGGAACCATGCAACCTCGTCTGACGGAGATGTGACCCACCGCAGTCTTTGTTGGAGGGATCCTGACTGTTAATAGGTGGCCCTGAAGGATCATGGTAGGGTGGGCGTTCTCGCCAATGGGCGTACGCGCCTCCCCAGGGGTCATCTTCGGCGGCATCACACAGCTTCAGGAAGCATTCCCTCTTACTGTCCCTTATGGTGGTCTTCAGACCCTCCTCGCCGCTTTGTAGGTCTCGATGCATTGGGCCAAGCGCGGTGTGCCTCTGGCTCGCTGGAGCAGCCTTTTGGCTCGGTGGCAGGTTCTGCGGAGATCCGCCATCGCTTCGCTCCACCAGAAAACTATATCCTTGTGCTTCCGGAACGTCCCTCTCGGTAGCATGCTCTGGTCGCAGGCGCCTTCCAGTGCGACCGCCAATTTGGTCGCCATATCGTTGGCTCCGTCTGCATCGTTTGCAGAGTAGCTCTCGAGGGCGCTTGCGAGGGCGCCTCAGCGTGTCCTGGCGGTACGCCTTCCCGTGCCGGAGCGGGGTACCTCTCGTTCGGGCAAGAGTGCCCAGGGTGCACTGTATGGCCTCGTGGTCGCTGGCAGTGTATACGTCGCTGATCCTCCATCGGGCGTGCCGGGCCAGCGTGCTGCTGGCATAGGTGAGGTCGATGATCGACCCTACACCTGCCCTGTTGAAAGTGTGTTGGGACCCTTCGTTCAGAAGGACGACGTCCAGAGAGGCAAAAGTCTCCAGCACCGTGCGGCCTCTGGCGTTGGTACGGGAGGACCCCCATTCCAGGGCCCAGGCTTTAAAGTCGCCCCCGACTACGACGTTGTTCCGTCCTCGCAGATCGCAGCTCAGCTCGTCCATAATGCGGCGGAAGGTCTCGAGTGAGAGGCTGGTTCTACAGCTGCGTGGTCCAGATGAATAAATTGGCTTCACTGTATCACTGGCGTTGATTTAGAATGTTTTTAATTGCAATATTTTAGCACATAAACTTCTTTGTCTCGATGTATATGTATTTTACGGATGCTCCAGATTTTCGTCCTTTGTGGAGGCGGAAGTGGGCGGAGAGAAATTTTGAAATATTCTTATAACAGTGACATATCACAGAAGTCCGGATTTAAAATGTCGTTGCTCTAGCTCTTATGGTCTTTGAGCACTAGGCGCTGATAGGGACGGACAGACGGACGGACGGACAGACGGACAGACAGACAGGGCTCAATCGATTCGACTATTGATGCTGATCAAGAATATATATACTTTATGGGGTTGATTTTTTTTTTTTTTTTAACGAAAATATTCCAATTATGGTCAAAGGGTTTACTGAAGAAGAGGGAGGGGCAATTATAGGCAAAGGCTTTCAAATATAAGGAGTTTCTATGAGGAACCTATATCCTCAATCGGATTAGGAATTTTCTTAGTAGATAATGAAGTCATAGAATTAGAGGAGAGATTTCAATTTCTAGATTTGCAAAGTAAAGCCGTAGGTTTACCTTATGAGGGAAATATTTTAGTCATTCCATTGCTTCATCATTGTATTTAAAATGTAATATATTTTCATTACCTAAAATTAGCACAGATTTTACTGGGGGTGCTTAGTCCGTAGGCGTGTTTTTCAACATGAATCGGGCAAAAAATATATATATACATATATATCTGTGTAGATTTTATACAAAAATATTATAAATTACTTATTTCAGAAGTATGGCATCACCGCAAAAAATTTTACGCTTTTCTATGCCAAGCAATGGTAAGTATATTTTACAATATTTCTTAATAAACAAAAACGCTATTACGATATTTCTAGACAATGAGAATAGTAAAAACTTCTCCGACGTTTTAGAGGAGCTAAAAAAACGACGGATAAATAGCAACTTTGTTTCCAATGAATAGTGAAATAAATACATCTAAATAAACATTTATATACTTTTATAAAATCTGCAACAGGAGAATACAGTTATTCGTGACTTTTAACTTTTGATCAAACAGCTGGTCAAGAAGAAGGGGGAATTGAATCCCATTCAGGGACAGTGCCCAATAAAACGTGAGGAGGACTTAATCGAATTGGAAGAAAAAGTAAAATTAAATAGGGACATTTATGTAAGTAAATCTAAACTCTAAATTTTATGACTTTTTTCTCTGTCTTATCTTTATATTTTACTGTTTCATTTACAGATAACAGCAATTTTTTTTATTTATTTTATTTTTTTTTTTATTAAGCGTTGAATCCGTACATTGCATATAACGTATCTTAACATCACTGGTAAATAATATTGGGGTAGCCAAACCTAATGCTAAATGCGAGAGGACTTACAAAAAATATAATATTATAATATTGGGAGGGAAACTTAGAGTTGGCCAATAGTTTTGGCAAAACCCAATCTCTTCAACCGCCTCAAAGGCCTGGCAGGTAGTAATCGTCTGGCGAGCATACTATGGTGTCTAATTAGCCTGTCACTGTATCTGCTGGTGTGCCTTCCAATCTGCTCCTCTACTGTATGCAGATTCAAATCCCGATGTAGGGTGGAGCCGCGCACGTACCAAGGGCAGATCGTTATTTGCCTCATGGCGCGATTCTGCAAGACCTGTATCCGTTTATAGTTCGATTTGGCAGCTATACGCCAAATCTGCACACCGTAGAGCCAGATCGGGGCTACACAGTGTACATAAACTGCTCTTTTGGCTCTCAGTGACATGGTGCTTCTTCTGTTAATCAGCCACCGCAATTGCTGCATTCTTTGCCCACATTTACGAGCCGTAGCTTTCAAGTGTGGACCAAAAGTAAGACGCTTATCAAAGGTGATACCGAGATACTTTGCTTGCTCTGGTTGGTCCAAAGTTACGCCTTCAAACTTTATGAGTGGGGTGTGGTCTATGAGCGCTTTCAGGGTGAAGCATGGATTGGTGGTCTTCAGTGGGTTGACTTTTAAATTCCATCTTTTGCACCAAGCTGCCAAAGAGTAGAGGTACTCTTGGAGACCATCTGCTGCCTCAAGGCGGCACTTGGAGCTGTAGAGCAGTGCTATATCGTCCGCGTAGGTAGCAAGCAGAGCCTTACGGGGGCCTCCATATGTTGCTCGCTTGGGGAGGGTAGATTTGCAGTATAGATAGAGTAAAGCAGCGGGCCAAGGACGCTGCCCTGTGGAACTCCAGCTCTCATTTGGCAAGGTGTTGAATGTGTGTTCCTGAACCTGACCATAAACTGACGTCCTTCCAAGTATGATCGTAGGACACCGTAGTATGGTGCTGGGAACAGTTTTTTAATTTTGCTCAGTAGGCCGATATGCCAAACTCTATCGAAGGCTTGCTGAATATCAATGAAGACTGCATTGCAGTATTCTAGATCATCATAGGCCTGTAGGATGTGTCCTGCCAATCTGTGGACTTGCTCCGCTGTGCCGTGTCCCTCCCGAAAGCCAAACTGGTGATCCGGCAAGATACGGCATTCCTTGATTATACTACCAAGACGATTGGCAAGAAGCCTCTCCCATACCTTAGATAAGGAAGACAAAAGACTTATTGGCCGATACGACTCAGGGTCGTCCTCCGGTTTTCCAGGCTTATGGATCATCAGGATTGTTGCTATCTTCCACTGCTTAGGGAAAAACTGCATCCTTAACATGGCGTTAAAAATGAGCACTATGTAGAGTATCGCCCGAGTAGGCAATGCTTTCAGTGTGGAATTGCACACTCTGTCAATGCCAGGAGCCTTCTTCCTCGGTAGGGACTTGATGACTTCAACAATCTCCTCAGCCCTGGCTGGTTTAATGGGTAAGGCCATTTGTAGAGGTGTTTGCAGACTATCTTTTGTCTCTTTGTACTGCGCCTCCGTGGCGAATTGGTAATGGGTGAACCTGTCCCCTAAATGATGTGCAAACGAATTGGCCTGCTCTTCTTCGTTTCTAGCAAGTTCACCGTTGGGACACCGGATGGGAATCTGTCTGAACGGTTGTCTCTTAAGAGACTTAGTGGTCTTCCAAAGCGAATATCCAGCATCCACGGTGTAATCCATGGAAGCAAGCTTTTGTTCAAAGAAGTTGCTTCGAAGTTCTCTCAGGGTGTTTCGAAGTTGCTTGGCAGCCCGGTTCCATAGAATTCGGTCCCATGGGTCTTGAGATCGGATTGCGCGTCTTCGAAGTCTCCTTTTTTGTGACAAAAGCTCTCTGGCCTCTCTTGTAAGAACTATTCCATAGGCGGCGCTTGTCGGAGGATGCGAGGGCGTTGAGGCAGCAGCAGCCATGTGTATACTCTCTGTGATGTTATCTACAGCCATCTCGATATCTTCCTCAGAGTTTAGCGTGACGTTCAGTTGAATCAACCTCTCCAAATGTTGCCTAAATGCGAGCAGATCAGTGTGCTTGGTGACTAGATGAGGGCTTGGATTTTCTATAATGCCATCTGTTTTAATGCTGATGACTAAGGCCAGATGGTCGGAGTCCAGATCCCAGCTCTGACTTATTGTTGCTCGAGAATCCGGAATAACATGATGTACTGCGAAGTCTATGCAGGACGGCGTGTGATTGAGTACATATGGGTACCTGGTTGGTGATCCAGTTGCAAGGATCTTAGCGCCAGTAGCAGAGATGGCTTCCGCTAGCTCTCGCCCCTAGGGGAATTGTAAGTGTCTCCCCACAGCCAGTGTAGGGCATTCCAGTCACCACCAACCAAATACCTTTGCCCGCAAGCACGGAGTGCATCGATGTAATGTCTTTCCTCAATCCTGACTCTGGGAGGGCAGTAAATGGCGCTGAACTCCACATCGCCCAGTCCTGTGGCTACTTTTACTGCTGACATTTGCATGCTGCGTGTCTCAATGACCCTTTGTGGAAAATGACGAAGCGAAGTCTTAACTAAAACCGCAACTCCACCAACGCTATTATTATTCCGCGATGGCTTGAAGGCTGGATAGAAGGCATATCCATGTATTTTTACAGCTGCCCCTCTTTTAATTCTGATCTCCGTCAAAAGAAGAATGTCAACGCTATTCTTGTGCGCGAAGAGCTCAACTTCTTTTGCTTTCCCTGAAATGCCGTTAGCATTCCAGATGAGAACCTTTAGTGGGTTCATTAAGATGCTGAAACGTTGTTCTGGAGCTGAAGATTAGATCCAGACCATTGCTTAATCGTGTTGGCCAATTCAAAAACCATTTCATGCTGCTGCTGTTCTTGCTGCTGTTGCTGTAGCCACATAAGAAACTGCTGCTGCTGCTGCTGTTGGAGCTGTTGTTGCCATTGTTGAAATTTTGTCTGCTGTTGTTGTAGCAGTGCATGAACTTCATATGAATTCTGTTGCTGGTTATTCAATCCTTGTGGCTGATGCGCTTGTAGACTATGAAAACGACGCTGAGCAGGTGTAGCAGGTATTGCATTTGAATTACCATTTGCTACGGCAGCATAGGAGGCTCCTGTATTACTTCTAGTGCCTACCAAAGGTTGGTGCTGAACAATATTTCGCTGGTGCTGCTGTATTGTTGGTCTATTAGCCCCCTTTTTGTGACTAGACTGCAAGGTAGGAAACTGTTGCTGGTCTCCAGGAAGTGTGGTAGAGTAAGCATATGCCACTTGATTATTTAAGGGGACATGACCCGTCCTGTTCGTATTAATTGCCTTCTTTGCGGAGCCCATTGATCGCCGTAGAAACTCCTGATACCATTTGCATCCTTTGTAACTGGCCATATGGCTTCCAGAGCAGTGAATGCAGGTTGGCTGTGCATCTAGGGGCGTGTGCATTGTGAGGTTTGGTGATTTTCACCGCATCTGGCACAGTTGTGATGTCGGCGGCAGTATTTGGCTGTGTGGCCGAAATCCTGGCATCGACGACATTGAGCAATCTCTGTGGATTTTCGCATCCTTTCAATCCTTATTTTTTGGCGGCAAAGGGTCTTGACTTGGTAAATTTCGTTAATTTTTGCACAAGGCTTAATATTAATGAAAAAAATATTAAGTTTTTCGTCCTTGTTAGTCCTTGAGCTTGGATTATGGATGTGAAGGACCTCGAAGCCCAACATTTTAAAATCGGCGGTAATATCATTGTTTAGGGTGCTATGATGTAGGTCTCTTACAACAATTCTATGAGGCTTTTCAGTCTGCAATTGGTATGTGTGGAATTCTATTCCAATGGCATCGAAACAATCCACAATTGCTCTATAGGTATCACTGTCTTTGGGGAGGATTCTGACCGTTTCCCCCTGGTTAGCTTTGACGACAACGTTATTCAAATTTGCAACGTCCTTTATGACATAAAATAAGTCATTTAAGTTGCTAATATTGACAACTATTTGCGGTGGTTTTGGAGGGCCTTTAAGCTGATTACCAGAGCTCGTTGATTCTCCTTGAAGACACTGGTCTGTATTAACTGCTTCATAAAGGTGTTCATCCAGTTGGTCATTTCCAGCGTCTGCATCTACATTCATCCGAACTTCCTCATTATTACTATCACTTGGGATGTTCGTGTCAAGAATGGAAAATCTGTTGTTGGTGTTTGCCTGTTGGCTTGTAGTGGGGGGCAAGCCCAGGTCCCGGCCGCCGCTCCCTCGTTTAGATTTAGATGACAAAGTCTGATCGTTTTTTCTTTTGCCCGTTCTCCGTTTTTGAGCATCCAGAAGTCGTTCGGCAGCAGTGCGAAGTGTTTTTGCCTCAGTGTCGTCGGGGCATGTGGATATGGAGTTTTCTTGGCTATCAAAGCTTAGTGCAGGGCAGATACTGCTTATTGTAGCAGTTGCCATGGTGTAGGTGGTGTTGTTGGTGGCACTAGTGAATGTTACTGTTGTTGTGGTTTCTGTGCATGTAGAGCGTTCAGCCTCTGAACGGTACTCAGAACGAATCTCAGAAGGTAATTTGCCTGATATTAGAAGCATTCTCTCATGATCAGTCCGCTTACTTCTAAGCCGAGAGTCAGATGAACTATTCGCATTCATTATACCGTAGCTGATAAGCGAAGTTTTTATTGCCCCTCTTGTGCGGCTGTGCGCAGACTGAGGGGAATGTCTTGCCCGAAGGGCAGTGAATACAGTTGTAAAAACGTTCACAAATGTGTTTTTTGTTTTTGTCCAATTGCCGACACCGCACAAAGCAGCACCCGAATTTACGATGTATGCTATTTTTAGCACACAAGAGAATGCTCCGCTAAAGCAGAATAAAGAAAACAACTTTGCACAAGCGCGACACAACCGATCTCTATGAAAGTTGATTCGAGACTCTAAAACTAGCTGATCCTAATTTCTCCAAGCCCCAACGTATCGATCTGTTGATAGGTTCTGGTTTGTTCTTCGATTTAATGTGCGTCGGACAGATTCGACTATCAGCCCAATTGCCAACATTGCAGGAGACAAAACTTGGTTGGATAGTATCAGGAAGCATTGATAGCTCGGAGAATAAGCGTGCAGCTTTAACCGCTTTTGAAAATTCCTCGTGCATCTCTATTGACGATTTTCGACCCACAACGCTTTAGTACCAAAACTTAGAGCAGCAATGCAGGAAGCAGCTGCTCGAGTGCCAGGTGCAAGTGGAAAAACTGCAATCGGAGAATCAGGAACTGCAGCGCGAACTTTTCCATATATTAAAAACCTACATATCCACGCCAAATGAAATTCAACTTTCAACAGTTTCTACATTGCCAAATTTCCTGCCATTCTATGCAATTACAGAGGTTCCCGATGATCAACACGTAATCACGACAAGCCGCCTTCGTAAAGAAGCGTCAATTGCTGCGTTCGACGATCATCCCAGCGTAGCCGCCAGCTGCGCCCAAGCAAGCATCTTCAAGAGGGCCGTTGGAAAAATAGCGGTTCTGCCCCTTCAGGATGGATCTGTTGAAAGCCTTTGCCTTCCAACGGGGGGTGAATGTTTGTTTGTTAAAGCTTTGCGCTTGCTTGCCCTGCTAAACGCTCTCTGCCAGCTCGCTCTTCGCTATCTCCGCTTTGCGTCTGCCTACCGACGTCGGCCGAGCGAAGCTGCGCTTAGCGATCGGAGCGGCAATGTAAAGGCAGGCAAGCCACACTTGCAATTTGGATGTCACGCATTAAAGAACATAACATAAAGATAACAGCAATGAAATCAATACTCCAGCCAGCTGGCATTTTAAGCAGCTTGTACTTTATACTGAGCGAAGATATTGTCATGGCATTTAATGTCGATAGAGTCCAAGGGAAGAAGGCCCCTAGGACCCACAAAGAATTCTTTGCAGCTTTGCTAGGTAAAATACCGTTTACACTTCTAGAGATTTAAAAATTTTTCAAATTAAATAAAACTAATATTAATTACAGAAAGTATTCCGCCTAGCGATAAGCCCCCCGAAAGCACTTTACGGAAGGCAATGCAGAGGATGAAGAAGAGAGAATTTAAAAAGAAGTGTCTTACAAAAAACCAGGAGTAGGCTAAGCAGCATACATATAATTAAAAATTATTTATATTTATGATATTTATTTATATTATATTGAAAGACATTGTGTTTTTATTTTTGTATTATTCTAGACTGCCAGATTGACTACTACCAGTAGTCAGTTCGGAACTAGTTACTGGTAACTAGTAATCGAACTAGTAGTAACTAATACGGGTAATCGAAGGGTAGTCGAGTTGGGAACTAGTTGCTGGCTTTCTACTGGAAACTAGTTCGGAACTACCTCCTGAGCAACTAGCTACGGGTAATCGAATAGTAACCGAGCGGGAGCCAGGGGTGGTTCCGCCCTAGGATATGCATGCGTTAAATTCTCCGCTGAAATACATTGCACTTCATATTGCTACTGCACTTCACAGGTCCAAAGCATCCAACGAAAATGCGCCTACTTCCAGCAACACGTCCAGCAGCTTTTCAGATAATTCAAACGATGAATTTAAAATGGATCTATGTACAGCGTTGATTGCGGCAAATATACCATGGAATGTGCTTAGTAATGGTACATTTAATAATTTTCTGAAAAAATACACCGGGCAACAAATTCCTGATGAGAGTACTCTCAAAAAGAACTACTTGGATAAAACCTACCAACAATCTATCCAAAAAATTCGCGAAAGTATAAAAGACGAAAACGTTTGGATATCAGTGGACGAAACTACGGATAAGCAAGGGCGATATGTCGCAAATTTGATTATAAGAACATTAAGCGAAAAGGAATCTTCATCCTCATTTTTATTGTCCTGTAAACAGTTGGAAGAAGTAAATAATGCAACTGTTTCTCGATTTGTGAACGACAGCATTCGTATATTGTGGCCTCACGGGAATGAGTTAAAAGTTTTGTTACTCTTAACTGATACTGCGGCATATATGATAAAAGCTGGTAAAAATTTAAAGGTTTTTTATCCGAATCTCATACATATAACTTGTTTAGCACATGGATTAAATTTAATAGCTGAAAAAGTAAGAACATCGTTTCATGTCGCTAACTCGTTTATATCCTGTGTGAAAAAAATTTTCATAAAAGCTCCGCTCAGAGTACGACGCTACAAACAAATACTCAATAAGGAGTTACCACCAGAACCGATCATAACCAGATGGGGTACATGGTTGAAGGCGGCATCATTTTATGCAGATAACATGGAGGGAATAAAAGAGGTTTGTCAACAAAAAACATTTTAGTTTGATAAATAAAAAGATTCTAAATTTGCATTTTAGGTTCTTGAAACACTGAACCCAGAAGATGCTGAATCCATTAAGCTGGCGAGGGAGCTGATAGAAAATCCACAACTACATCAAGAATTTATATGTATATATAAAATCCCACTTCGAGAGAGTTGCCGAAATAATAACAGCATTGGAAGCGAAGGGGCTACCATTAGAAACGTCAATGGACTTATTCAAGGAAGCTGAAAATATTGTCTATAACATAACTGGTGATTTTGGAATGGATTTAAAAAAGAAATTTGAAGCAATTTTGAAAAGAAATCCTGATTTTAAAATCATTTCAAAAAAAAAAAAATATATCAAATATAAATGCTGAAGATCTGTCTGGAATCGAACCAGTCACAAAAGAAAATATAATAAAATATAAATTTGCTCCAATTACTTCCTGTGACGTTGAAAAAAGCTTTTCCGCGTACAAAATGAATTTTGGAGAGAAACGTCAGAGCCTCTTAATAAATAATTTAGAGAAAATTTTAGTTGTTTACTGCAATACAAATTATTTCTAATAATAAGCCTTTATTATATCGTATGTTTTAAGTATGTAGTTTAATAGCAAAAAATAGTTAATAAAATTTCAATACCTATACTACCTTCTAAATCCCTTTTAAATTTTTCTTTGATTTGATTAACATAGGAAATTGTTGCATATTTTGCATATGTTTTGCATAATTTGCATATACTTTGCATATTTTGCATATTTTTTGCATAATTTGCATATATTTTGCATATTTTGGCATATGTATATTATGCATATGCATTTCATGCAAATATGCAAAAAAAATGAAAATATGCAGATCGTTTTCAAATCTACTTTTCATGAAACGAACTTTAGTGTCATCAGAATTTTTCTATCTTACCTTTAAAAATATGCAAATATTCAAAATCCGAGGTCAACTGATGTAACCTTGTCGACTGTAATGTAGTGCAGCATTTAATAGAACAAATTTCAGAATAAATAATGCATATATTAGATACTGATGTGCACATGTATTTTCCAGAAACATTAACAATTTCACAAACCTATTTAACATGGATTCTGCCAATATTGCCAAAATAAATGAGTACATTCCAGTCATGTAAGAAAATTTCTTTATATATGCCAAATAAATATTACAACAATTATTTCGAATTACAGTTATGCATCTTAGAAAAAAAAAGGAACTAGATCATCAAATGGACCCAATTTTAAATAAAATCTTCCGAAACACAGCGGAAATGTTGGCTCTATAAAGGCAAATGTTCGTGGAGCGATCCTCAAATCAAAAAAAGCTCCATTGTCTCTAACGAGGTCGCACGACAGTGCTCTTGTGTATTATAATATAATAAACATTGATTATTCTTTTACTGCGGTAATTAAAGAAAGATTTGCGTTGAAAGACGGCGATTTTGACCGGTTTACTCAAAAAATTTTCCAATACGCCCAAGACAGAATGTCAACGGGGCAGAAGCAAATATAACTTTTAATTAAATTAAATAATAAATTTATTATATAATAATCTGTGTACTATAAATATTAAACAAATATTTGGTTATAAATTAGTGGACTGTATTATTTTAACATAGGTTTTATTTAATCTATCTAATGATTATGTTGTCGTATTACAAAGAGCGGCGGTACAGCGATATGCGTGCGGTTGGTTGCGGCTAGAATTTTGTATTAAAATCAACTCCACGAAAAGAAGTCGAGCAAAGAGGAATTGAAAGATCATGCGATGCGACGGTCCAATGCAAAACGGTCCACATCGATGTATGCGTGTGCAGCTGAAGGTTTGGGTTATGTGAGAACGTTACAGTTAGGTTTTGCGCACAAGCAATAGCAGCACAATTCTGCGCGTAAAAATAGGTGCTTAAGTGGGAAAATACAATGATGAGCACATGAATAGGGAAAGTTATAATTTAAATGAATAATGAACTAAAGTTAAGCGGCCAATTTCTCAACAATATTATTTAAAAAATATAATATTGAATTTTCAATATTACTTTGGGCTTGCAAATCTTTGCGACATTTTATGGAGCGACGAAACAAAAATAAATTTAGTTCGGGAATGCTTGTGAGAGCAATGTACGATACCCTAAAGGAAATGGATTTGTTCCAAGTTTCACCGAAAAAACTGTCAAACATGATGGTGGCAATATATGTAATTATATGGACTGCTCTCGGTACGTCGTAGGTCACATGCAGACAACGAACAGAACGAACGCTGAGGAAGGAAAATCTTATTGGAGCGAGATAACGACCAACTAAAACACGTGGGAGTTTAATAAAGAAATTGACTAAGTTTTTATTTTTATCAAGCAAAAATTATGGGTTGCTTTCGCCTTCTCTATCGCTCTCTCAATCTGTCATCCAACAATCGTCGACATTGAAGAGCATTAAACAATTATATCACAAAAAACAAAATTTCTGTCGTTTAAAAGAAAATCATTTGGAACCACGGTTCATTTTTTCTTTTTTGCACAAGCAGCAGAAACGGTGCTCGCTTCGTCTACTTTTCGTTCTGCTTGCGTTTATTGCTAGCGTTCCTCTTTGCGGTCTTCTTCCCGCTTGAAACGTTTCTAAAGCGGGTGCCGATATGAATGCGAGAAACAACGGCAATTGGCAGTGGACTGTGCTTTGACGTTGAGCTTGTCGTGACGCTAAAGAAGATAATTCTCTCTGAGATCACAGTGTGACCGCGAATTAATTGATAAAGTATACAGTCCGATCCTCAGAAATATACCGAAACATACCGTCCCATTTTAAAAATATAGCGATGACAATAACATTTTTTTCTTAATCAAAACGACTAGCACTAACCATACAGTATATAGATGTGCCAGTTCATACCACGAAAGCGTCACACACTGGCTAGCGCGTTGAGTACCCCAGAGTACTGACGCGTCATCATGAGAGAGAACGCAGAGAGAACATCTTTGCATGTGTTAGTACACACGCAATATGTTTCGACAAAAATATGTGATTGTATGCTTTTTTCAAATTTTTGGAACTCTCTCAGGTCTGGTTCTGTTTTGCCTCCAGCATGTTTTAGTGTATGGGTGCACATGCATTCTCACGTACTTTGCGTGTGTGTGTTTAGTATTGCTGGCCGCTAGAACTGAAATTTGAGTTTGGTTCTTGTTTTGGGTCTTTTGATTAACTGACCAACCGCCACAAAATAAATGAAGAATGGGCAGGGGTGGGGTATGGTACACTAGGGCGCGGGATATAAAATAAAAGCTGTTATTTGTTTTATTTATACCACAAAATATAAAATATTACAATAATATAATTACACATTTATTTCATTATTTTGAACAGGTTGATTATAAATTATAGAGCTAGAGCAACGACGTTTTATATCCAGGCTTCTGTGATATGTCACTGCTACCAGTATATTTCAAAACTGTGCCCCGCCCACATCCGCCCCCCACAAAAGGCAAAAATCTGTGGCATCCACAATATTGCATATTCGAGAAAACTAAATCAGAGATCAGAATCAGAGATAACGACCATATCTATCAGATTGCTGAATCTGGATCAGATCGGATCATTTTTATAGCCAAAAGGAACAAATCAATTTGCACTGGCTACGTAGCGCCCGACGTCACGCTCAGACTGATTTTCTGTCTCTTTCGCATGCACTCTTTGTCGTGTCGTTGAATATTAGCGGCGTCTGCCGGAGGAGAGCCATACTGACTAAGGATCGGGTATAAATGTAGAGTTGCGGTATCCGCAGCAACTCACAACGTTCCCCCTCGTTTTATTTTGTGTAGTAAAAAGATTAGATTAGATTAGTGAATTAAGTTTAATTTGCTTTTGCCCCCTCGACATTCCGTCCTGGGAGTATTGAAAGAATTTTTACCCGGTGAAAATCGCCGTCTTTCAAAGAAAATCTTTCCTTAAATTCCGCTGTAAAAAGAATAATCATGTTTATTATTGTTGAGAAATTACCCGCGTAGTTTCAGTTTAGTGTTCGTGGTTATTACAACTGCCCTATTCATATGCACATGATTGTATTGCACCGCTTAAGTAACTATTTTTACGCGCATAGCTTTGTTGTTATTTACATACATGTAAAATACTTTGTAATATAACCACCAATATTAAATAACCAATATAAATAAATAAGCTCAATATTCAAAAGATTATACAGTCCACTAAGTCATAAGCCACGTCCATTACATTTTTCAAACTGCACGACATTGATGGGCTCGTCCCCATTAAATTCCGTAATTTGTTTATCTAATAAAAGAAAATAATGAAAAAATAATATTAACTGGCTGCCATTGAAGGATAGGCTACCACTCACATAGAATCGGAGTTATGATATTGAAGTGCTCCAACTCCATCGTCGATTCTATCGGGAACTTCATGCAATTTTGTTATACCTCTGGCTGTTTTTTATTTGTAGCTTGAGAAGAGCCAACGCCCCCTCCAATGTTTCTGTTAAGACATCTACTTTTTTTCTAAATTAGAAATTTCCTATGAAATATGTATAAACAAAAAAATACATATTAGTATACATGGATTTACTGTATGGTTAGTGGTTCTGCTGACTTTGTGACACCCAGCGCCAGGAAACCTAAGCGCCGGCGCCACAAACACCAACATAACAGCTGGAAGCATGAAGACTAAGAAATAATATATAAGGTGTAGTATAAATCAAATAAATAACAGCTTTTATGTTATTTCCCGCGCTCTAGTTGACCATACCCCCACCCCCTGCCCATTCTTCATTTTGTGGCGGTAGGTTAGTTCATCAAAAGACCCAAAAGAAGAACCAAACTTAAATTTCAGTTCTAGCGGCCAGAAATACTAGAACACACACACGCAAAGTACGTGAGAATGCGTGTGCACCCATACATTCAAATATTCAAATAGCATCAGCATCAGATCTCTGATAACGAAAGAAGCATACAAACACACATTTTTGTCGAAACATACCCTCTAGTACCAGGCAACTAGTTCCGCACTGGTGCCGCACTAGCTACCATTCTCACCTCCCTGGTTCCAGATCGATTACCCGCAATGTATTTCAGCGGAGAATTTAACACATGCATGTCCTAGGGCGGAAGCACCCCTGGTTCCCGCTCGATTACCCTTCGATTACCCGTAGCTAGTTGCTCAGGAGGTAGTTCCGAACTAGTTACCAGAAGAAAGCCAGCAACTACATAGTTCCCCACTCGACTACCCTTCGATTACCTGTAGCTAGCTCTGACCTAGTTACCAGTAACTAGTTCCGAACTGACTACTGGTAGTAGTCAATCTGGCAGTCTGGAATAATACAAAAATCAAAACACAATGTCCTTCAATATAACGAATAATTTTTAATTATATGATGCTTAGCCTACTCCTGGCTTTTGGCAAGACACTTCTTTTTAAACACCCTTTTCTTCATCCTTTGCATTGCCTTCCGTACAGTGTTTTCGGGGGCTCATCGCCAGGCGGAATACATTCTGTAATTAATATTTATTTTAATTTATATGAAAAATTTTTAAATCTCTAGAAGTGTAAATGGTATTTTACCTAGCAAAGCTGAAAAAAAATCCTTTGTGGGTCCTAAGGGCCTTCTTCCCTTGGCCCCATCGACGTTATATGCCAGAACAATGTCCTCACTCAAAATAAAGTTCAAGCCGCTCAAAACGCCAGCTGGCTGGAGAATTGATTTCATTGCTGTTATCTGTAAGTGAAACATTAAAATATAATGATAAGACAGAGAAAAAAGTCATAAAATTTAGAGTTTAGATTTAGTTACATAAATGTCCCTATTTAATTTTATTTTTTCTTCCAGTTCTATAAGCTCTTCCTCACGTTTTATTGGGAACTGTCCCCGAATGGGATTCAATTCCCCCTTCTCCTTTAGCAGCTGCTTTATTAAAACAGTTTGATCCGCTAAAATTTGGACCACTGCTTTCAATTGATCTAAAAACAATGTTGTTAATTAATTTGATTATAAAAATATTTTTCTATTAATCTTTATTAGTCTTACCACGAATAACTGCATTCTCCTGTTTTAGAGTTTCTAAAAGTATATAAACAAGTATACTCAAAATGAGTATTGGTGTATATTCGATTTGTGGTAAAAGTGGATGTGTGTAACGTCCAGAAGGAATCGTTTCCGACCCCATAAAGTATATATATTCTTGATCAGCATCAATAGCCGAGTCGATTGAGCCAGATCGTATAATTATTATAGCCAGAATCAAGAAAACAATATCATTCTCTCTCGCACTGTCTCTCTCTAACACACAGGTTTCATGGTTAGCTTTGCCTATTGCAAAATATGAGTTCCCAGATCTCAGAGACTATAAAAGCTGTTGCAACGAAATTTTTGATCCACACTCCTGTGATATCGGACCTTGATTTCGCCACACCCCCTTCCGCCACCGCAAAGGACGAAAATCTGGGGCATCCACAAATCTCAGAGACTATTAAAGCTAGAGTAACTAAATTTGTTAGATCTACTCCCGTTAGATCTCACTATAAAACGTAGATTTCAACATTTCGCCCCACCCCCCTCCGCCCCACAAAGGACGAAAAACTGGGGGTATCCACAAATCTCAGAGACTATTAACGCTAGAGTAACCAAATTTGGTATCCGCACTTCTGTTAGATCTCACTATAAAACGTCTATCTCAGAATTTCGCCCCACACCCTTCCGCCCCCACAAAGGACGAAAATCTGTTACATCCACAATATTGCAGATTCGAGAAAACTAAAAACCCACAACCATAGAGAATGACTGTATCTATGAGATTGCTGAATCTGAATTCTTGTCTCTTGCATTCCTCGAGCGCAAGTAAAGTAAAATATCACGATTATCTTACAATTTCGGTGCTTATTGGATGGCGTGTCTCGGTAACTAGCTGAGTGGGCACTGTATTGTAACTCTTGTTCGCGTTTCTTCATAACTCCACGGGATTGCGGTTATTTGTCGACTTCGAAAAAAAAAAACAAAGGCGGCTTCGTTTTTCGGTTCTTTTTCGACTGGTCTGCGTTCGCTTCCCGCGTAATTAGTTGCAGAACTAGTACATTGTAGTCGACGAAGACCTGGTCCGCGTTCGATCTCCGCGTAACTAGTTGCGCGGTAAACAGCGCAGAACTAGTTCGAGAGGAGTGACATCTTTGGTTCTACAGGGTAGTTATGTAAGTATGTGTGTGTATGTATATATGTCTTTTTTTTGAATTAATATTTTTATTAGGTAGTATTGGCGCAGAAAGTCCACGGATGTTTCGTACTTTTTATGATTTTATTTTACTTAATTCTTTTCCAACCTCCCCGTCTAGTCGATACAGCAAAAGTGCTCATCGAACCCCCGCTCCGATCTCTCGTTCTCTTCCGACCTAGTTCTCGCATAGTTCTTGTTCGCAGAACTAGAACTATCGGATGATAATTCATATCGATACTTATTCAGATACTTACCATATTTCGTACAACGTTAATAGTAAATACAATTGTAGATTAGCACTAATAATTATAAGCTAGCAGCAAGGTAAATACAAATGTAGGGTTATAATACTAAAACAACCTAACAGCTCGGCCATCTTGACAATTAGATCGCCCTCGATCGTAAATATGTAATTAAGAGTAATTCTAATTATATGTGTATATATATAAATTGTTAACTATTTAAGTAGGAGTCACTTTCACACTGATTACGCCAATCTGCCCATTTCCTTAATCGGCATGCCTCTATAATGCCCTCATACGGGATTTGACTTATTTGGAAGTTTTCAATGTCATTTAACACATATCTGTCGTTCGGCAATACCTTTCTGATGATGTACGGACCCCTGTACTTCGGAAGAAATTTTTTATTTGTACCTATTGTGGTGTCAATGTTTCTCATTACAACGAAATCGCCTTCCAAGAACTCAATATGATTTTTGTGATTCCTTTCAAAATACTCTTCACTCTTCTGCTGACAATGCTCGATTTTATCCAAAGATAAATATAGATAGATATACCGCTAGGTATGACAAATGCTGTATACTGCACCGAACTCTCTGCTACTTTTACTTGTTGATAACTGTGTTTCAAATCTAAAAGTGTAAAAATTGTGTTCCCTTCTAAACTCTCTAAGCAGTCGTCTATTAGTGGCAATGGATATCCATCACGAATGCAAATCTTATTAAGCTGTTTGTAATCTACACACATTCTTTTTTCCCCTGATTTTTTCTTAACTAATGCTATTGCAGAGCTGTAAGGCGATTTACTTTCTCTTATGAAGCCTTTTTTCAATAGTTCATCTATTTGGGTATCTACTTCTTTTTTCTCCTGATATGAAAGTCTTCTCGGAACAGTGCGTATAGGTTCTTCTGATTTAAGTTTGAGATTCATTTGGTAGTTATGTTGAATTGCTGGAATGTTAGTTAAGTCTGAATAGTTAAGTTTTATCAATTCCATGAATTTACTACGTTCTTTATCAGTTCGCTTTGGGTCGATATTATAGCTGTCCTCTTCTTTTGTTATTTCAATACTATATATATACGGTATATCTATGTCGGTTCTTTCTAATGATTCACATGCCATATGCTTTTGCTCGTTATCTTTCAATAAAAGGTCAATGTTATTACAATTCAATTGGTCACTAATCTTATTCTCATAATTTTCATCCTTTAATAATCCATTATTATTGATATCTGATAACATCATCTCACTATCTCTATTTGTCAATACTACATTTTCAATTTGGTCACTCTCAATGTTCACTAATTTTTTAGTTCGCAGAACTAGAACTATCGGATGATAATTCATATCCTTTCAAAATACTCTTCACTCTTCTGCTGACAATGCTCGATTTTATCCAAAGATTTCTTACGTACTGATTCTAAATTGCTTTGAGTTCGGTATTGTTTCTCATCTAAGTATTCTGTTAACGCGTCAATATTACAACCCCTCTGTTGGACTCCGAATAACAACACTGAAGGCAATTCTTTCGTGGTCGAATGGACTGAGTTATTAATTGCATATTCAGCCTTTATTAAAAGTTTGCTCCAATCTTCGTGATTTATTGGCTCAGTTATTTTGGCGAGCATAGCTTTCATAGTTCTGTTAACCCGTTCTACCTGACCATTCGCTTGGGGTGAAGCAGTTGCCACTTTCACGTGTTCTATATTATTTTCTAGCAAAAATTTACTAAATTCTAATGATGTAAAACACGTTCCTCTATCGCTGATAATTCTACGTGGACGACTATAAAATTGAAAATACTTTGAAAAACATGTGTTGACTTCTTTAGTGCTTGTCGTATTTACAGAAAACAATTTTACAAATTTCGTAAAGGCGTCAATGATAACTAATACATGCTTCTTCTTTGATATAACAGCGGGAAGTGGTCCAAAATGGTCTACGTGTAAGGTGTCGAATGGGATTGGTCGCTTAGGAATATTGTGAAGTGTTCGATTATTCGCATGTGTGGGGACTGAAAACATGATACAATTTAAACAATTTCCTATAAACAAATCGATTTTAGATCTCATATTCGGGAACCAATAATGTCTTAAGATTTCTTTCATATATTTCTCGGTTCCTAAGTGACATAAGTTTTCGTGAACTCTTCTGATTATTTGCGTTTCCATTTCAGCTGGGACATAAAACAGCTCAACGTCGTTCTCACCTATTTTATAAACAATTCCGTCGCTCAATGAAAATTTCTTAACAGGTCCATGCTCCAATTGTTCTTTTAATTTTCCTATATGGTTGTCCCTGTTTTGTGTTATCTGAAGCTGAAGATTAATGTCGTCGCACTCAATCACGAAAACTATTCGGTCTTTGTTATCACTTTCATGAATTGTCACTATTGGTTCATATTCAAAATCTTGATTAAGCGCTGAAGGATATCTACTTAAGGTGTCCACATGGGACATATATTTTCCACTACGATGTTTTAAAGTGTAATTATAATTTGCTAGCTCTATGGCCCATCTGGCGATATTTGAATGAAGACGTCCCTTTCCTAAACATAAAACTTCTGAGTTACAATCTGTTATAATTCTAAACGGAATCCCTTCTAAATAAATTCGAAATTTCCTCAATGAATAGATCACAGCTAACGTTTCCAGTTTGAAACTTTCGTATCTTGCCTCTAGTTTTGTCGCTCTCTGTGAAAAATATGCTGTTGGGTGAAACTTATTGTCATCTTGTTTCTGCAACAAAATTCCACCAAAGCCTTCACTACTTGCATCACAATGCAATTCTGTTTCTCGATTTGGATTATACAGAGCTAATACTGGTGAAGAAATCAGTTTTTCTTCTTCTATATGTCCAGTTTTTCAAAAATTTGTATGCATTTGTATTGAAGCTCAAACTTAGTTCCAGGTTTTGCAAGTTCTTGTAATGGTTTTGCTATTCTTGAGTAAGCAGGGATGAAACGCCTAAAATAAGAGAATAATCCCAAAACCTTTTGCATTTCATGGCGATCTTTTGGCAATGGCAGATGCTTAATGGTTGCTGTGTGTTCACAGTTTGGGCTTATTCCCTTACCAGAAAGGGTATATCCCAAGAACTCAATACTTTCATAACCAAATTGACATTTACTAATCTTAATTTCTAGTCGATATTCTGCGAGAATTCTTAAAACTCTACCTACTGTTATAAGATGTTCGTTCAACGACTTGGAACCTATAGCGATATCGTCCATATAAACTACTACATTACTCTCGGGAATTAATGGTTGTAAAATGAAATTAATAAATCTCATAAATACTGCTGGTGCATTCATAAGTCCAAAAGGCATTCTTGTGTATTCATATTGTCCGCTAGGTATGACAAATGCTGTATACTGCACCGAACTCTCTGCTACTTTTACTTGTTGATAACTGTGTTTCAAATCTAAAATTGTAAAAATTGTGTTCCCTTCTAAACTCTCTAAGCAGTCGTCTATTAGTGGCAATGGATATCCATCACGAATGCAAATCTTATTAAGCTGTTTGTAATCTACACACATTCTTTTTTCCCCTGATTTTTTCTTAACTAATGCTATTGCAGAGCTGTAAGGCGATTTACTTTCTCTTATGAAGCCTTTTTTCAATAGTTCATCTATTTGGGTATCTACTTCTTTTTTCTCCTGATATGAAAGTCTTCTCGGAACAGTGCGTACAGGTTCTTCTGATTTAAGTTTGAGATTCATTTCGTAGTTATGTTGAATTGCTGGAATGTTAGTTAAGTCTGAACAGTTAAGTTTTATCAATTCCATGAATTTACTACGTTCTTTATCAGTTCGCTTTGGGTCGATATTATAGCTGTCCTCTTCTTTTGTTATTTCAATACTATATATATACGGTATATCTATGTCGGTTCTTTCTAATGATTCACTTGCCATATGCTTTTGCTCGTTATCTTTCAATAAAAGGTCAATGTTATTACAATTCAATTGGTCACTAATCTTATTCTCATAATTTTCATCCTTTAATAATCCATTATTATTGATATCTGATAACATCATCTCACTATCTCTATTTGTCAATACTACATTTTCAATTTGGTCACTCTCAATGTTCACTAATACTCTATTTTTATCTAAGTCACTGTTCACTAATACTCTATTTTCATCTAAGTCACTGTTCACTAATACTCTATTTTCATCTAAGTCACTGTTCACTAATACTCTATTTTCATCTAAGTCACTGTTCACTAATACCCTATTTTCATCTAAGTCACTGTTTACTAATACTCTATTTTCAATTGAGACCATATTGCTTTGCGTAACTCGCTTTACATTTTCAATTTCATTTTCAAAAATTAATTTTATTCCATAATTTTCAAGGAAACTGCGCCCCAGAAGGACATTACACGAAATATAGTTGTTTGGTACAACGAAAAATATAAGTTCTTTTTCAATGTTATGAAAAACTAAATTGACAATTATTTTTCCAAAAATGCTTATTCTCGAACCGTTAACTCCAAAATGCTCTGTCGGTCTTAATACACCATCAAAATTTTCATAAGGTATCGCCGAGCGCTGCATCAAATTAATAGCGCTACCGGTGTCCAACATGCCAGAAAGAAATTTAATTTGATACCTGCGTTTTATATCAGTGTAAAAATATACCCCTACCTGATTAACAATAGGAACAAAAATATTGTTCTCCTCTCTGTCGTCCATTGGCGGGTTGCTGGCTGTACCCACGGATCGCTGGGTTGGCATAGGCTTCTGTTGGCAATCCTTCACCTGGTGCTGCATGGATCCACACTGGAAACACGATCCCTTCTCCCGCTTAGGTGCGGGACACGATGAAGCATAATGGCCATGTGCTGAACAATTATAGCAGCGCACCTGGCTCCGGTCATTTCCGGAAGCGGTCATCCCAGTGCGCTCAAAATTCGTCTGGGTACTCTTCCTCAAAGCCTCGTATTGTCGAGCTAGCTCCTTAAGTTTTCCGATGGTCGACGCTGAATACAATAAGGCGATACTGGAAGATCGATCACGAAAACCATCAACGATGAACTGCACTGTCAATTTCTCTTCGATGTCGGCACGCATAGCAATTTCTTCCATGCGAAGAATATATCCCATTACGGAGTTTTTCTCCGGGTTGAAAAAGGTTTCCTTCAACAGAAGTACCACGTCGGCAGTTGAATTGCTGCGACCAAAAGTTTTTAGGAAGTTTCCCTTAAACTCGTCGTAAGTCTTTGATTTGTCGACACGCATGAACAAGTCCGCCTCTGTTCCCGCCTTCATCAACATGCGCACACAACGAAGCTTAAAATTGCTGCTTTCGTTCACGCCTCCGCAAATCCGTTCAAAATTCAAGACCCATTCAGAGGCTTCATCATTTTCACTGGCAGAAAAAGGGGCAATAAGTTGCTTGACCATTCGGATGTCATCGGTCATATAGTTGTCCATTACCATTAAAGCAGCCAGTTTCTTCTTTTTCTCAGCCACCCTTATTGCGGCGTCAAGTAATTTTTCTTCTTTCATATCGTCGATCTGCTCATTTTCAGACACTTTTTCATCCGATTCAATATCCGATTTATTCACCAGACTTTCAGAAACTTCGTCCATTCCACCACTTATGGCAAGCTTACGAAGTTGCCTTAGTGTTGCGCTGGCTGGAAAAATGATCTCCTTCTCCAGCAACCACTCTACAATTTTTTCTTTGTCAATGTTTGCCATGGTTTCCTCGGCCATTTATAAAATGTGGAAAATACTCGTTGTCGGGGATGCCAGTGGACAAATACTTATGTAGGCAGATACTTTAAAGGGCTACGATCCCACTTCTGAAGTTATTGGCGCAGAAAGTCCACGGATGTTTCGTACTTTTTATGATTTTATTTTACTTAATTCTCTTCCAACCGCCCCGTCTAGTCGATACAGCAAAAGTGCTCATTGAACCCCCGCTCCGATCTCTCGTTCTCTTCCGACCTAGTTCCCGCATAGTTCTAGTTCGCAGAACTAGAACTATCGGATGATAATTCATATCGATACTTATTCAGATACTTACGATATTTCGTACAACGTTAATAGTAAATACAATTGTAGATTAGCACTAATAATTATAAGCTAGCAGCAAGGTAAATACAAATGTAGGGTTATAATACTAAAACAACCTAACAGTAGTGAAGACAGAAAGGAGAAGCGTTTACAGATACATACAGTAGTGGGTTTAGTAGTATAGTAGTAGGAATTTGACAGCGGATGATAGGGAATGTAGATAGGTTGGTTTCGAGCTGCTCTTGCGGGACGACCGTCAAGTATTGCGTCGCAGGTACCGGGCGAGTACTCTAAGCCCCTCCTGTTTGCGGTCTTCTGGCGCGCTTGTACTCGCGTAGCTTACGCATTACTGCGCTCGCAAAGTTGCATACTGCCTCCCATTTTCGCGTGTCCTCCAGCATCGCTCTCACCAGTGTTTCCTCAATCAGCCATTCCCCACAGCATTCCTCTATACTCTCTCTCTCTCTCAGCTTCGAACCTAGCGCAGTTGAAGAGTATGTGCTCCGCATCCTCTGGTGTTCCGTCGCAGGCAGGACAACCTCCGTCGCTTTCGTGACCAAATCTGTGGAGGTACGCTTTAAAGCAACCGTGGCCGCTTAGAAGTTGCGTCAGGTAGAAGTTCACACTCACGTGACTTCGCGTGCCCCACTCTTCGACTCTTGGCATAAGGGTGTAAGTCCATCTCCCCTTCGCCGACTCCTTCTATCTATGCTGCAACTCGGACATTGTTTGCTGCCACTCCCGTTGGGCGATAGCGTCCCTATTTGGCGCCGCCGGTGCAACTTCTCTTCGCTGGGAGTATATTTCGGCAGCCTCCCTTGCTAAAAGGTCGATCGGTGCCGTCTCAGAAATGACCAGTGCTGCGTCGTCGGAAACTGTGCGGAATGCACTGCTTACGTGCAGGGCTCCCAGCCGATATGTTGCATGAATGCTCCTCATAGACCGCTGAACCGTGCAGTATTGTCGCCTTTAGCACATTGTGCAGTAGGAGCCGCCGTCCCTGTTTCGGGCACCTCATGTTGAGCATTATTTTTTTGAATGCCCTGCCCAACGCAGCAGCTCTTATGCTCACCTGGTTGAGGTGCTCACGAAACATAGCCGCGTGTCCAGCATCACTCTCAGGTACCGTATGGCTCTCACGAACTCTATCCTGCAAGTTTCTGCGTTTACTATCGCTGATTCCGTTTTTTTGCGACTGCTTATCAGGACTACCTTCGTCTTGTGGTCGGCCAGTTGTAGCCCAGAGCTTAGCCACTCTCTAATTTGTCTTATTGAGGCGCCGCATTTGCCTTCCGCATCCTTGAGGTTTTTTGCTACGGCCACTAGCGCGACATCGTCGGCGAACCCTATCAATCTCGTGTCCTCAGGTACTGGTAGGCGCAGGATGCCATCATACATGGCGTTCCAAAGTTGCGGCCCTAGGACCGATCCTTGTGGGACGCCGCCAGTTACCTTGTAACTCTTAGTACCTTCTTCAGTATCATACAACAGGACCCGATCCCGAAAGTAGTCTTGGACAATGCGCATGAGGTGGTCATCAACTCCAAAGCCCGTTGGCGCCCGTAAGATACATGCCCAGTTGGCAGTGTTGAATGTATTTACCACATCTAGTGTAAACACGATGCAGTATTTTTTGGCTCCGCCCTTCCAGCGGGTGCCTTCGATTGCCTTTGCTGCAATGTCTGCTGTTACTCCTAGCTGCGGCCTTGACCTCTGACACGCTGATTTGCTCTAGCTCGCTTAGGTTCTCTGCAGACTCCTGCCTTGGTGGGATGCCCCCCTGGGGCTTACGGGGGAATAGGGTCTCCACGATGTCCTTCATTTTGCTTGCTCTGTGCCTTCGGTTTCATAGCAATTTTTTTTTTTTATTACCACCTTGCAGGCCCTTCCCCAGATGTCCTGTTCCGCCGAGTCGCAGAGTTCCAGGAAGCACTTCCGCTTGCTCTCCCGTATGGCTAGCTCTAGGTCCCTGCGAGCAGCTGTGTATTCACCCTGGAGGTGTGCATATTTTGCCCGGCCCGGCTCTCTGGTACTTTCTGCGGGCTTGCAGGCACTTCCGTCGCGTGTCCGCGATCTGTTCGTTGCACCAGTTGCACGGGCTGGTGGTGGCTCCTATACTCATACCGCCTTTCAATGCTCGCATTGCAGGCGTGCAGCACTGCCTCCATCACCCTGGCCGCCTCGCTGGAGGCATCAGACGCTGGCGGTGGGGGAACCAGGTATGCGGCAAATTCTACTGGGTTGAACGAGGCTACTTTGAAACCCTTCCTTGTTGCATGGGGATTCCCTGCCTGGCCGTTTCTTCTGCCAGTGTTAATATCGCAGTAGATTGCAATATGGTCGCTTGCCGTTTAAATTTCGCTCAGCTTCCACTCAGAATTCGTATATAGGGATCCGCTGACGAAGGTCAGTTCTATACACGATTCGATGCCTCCCCTGTTAAAGGTGTGCTCGTTTCCTGTGTTGAGCAGGGCGATATCCAAACTCCAGGCATTTATAGCACCTCCTTTGTGCTTGCCTTTCGCCTTGACTCAGCCTGCCCTCTCTAAGCAGTTCACTGGCGACCGATGGTGGGAGGCAAACTATTGCCGTTTGCGTACCGGCAAAGGCCTGTCTAAGACTTTTAACCACACTGGTGTCCACTGACTCTTGGCCCGCCTGATTAGCAGTCTGACCAGTGGCCTCTGTTGGCCATTATCAGCAGCGCGGCTGCATCGGTGCAGGGCTGTGATGCACCGATCCACAGCTGACGGCTCGATCAGCTGGCATGACTAGTTACAATTTTGCATAAAGCAGACGGCACAGTCAGTGACATAGAGTGACAATTAATAACAACACTAGTGGCATGCTTGGAATGAGAGACACAGAGAGGGAAAATCTCACCCCCGGCCTACGACCGGGTCCTTCGTCTGCAGCGTCTTAATTATTATGTATATATGTATGTACGTATGTGTGTATGTATGTAATTCGATTTATGTATGTGTAATTAGAGTACAACGTCGGCATAAGTATTTTGACAAAGCTCTACGCAACGAGTTGACGAATTGCTACGTGTTACAGCTCTCTTATCTGATTTACCGCTAACTACATGAATGCATAAAGTATATTGCAAATTATCTTCGTAGTTGCATTTTGCGTTTTGTTAATATGCTTCTTATTCTCATTCGTAATCTGATCTTGGCTGGACAAAAGTATTTTGTCAGAACTTCAATTAATTTGCATTGATCTGCTGTTGATAGAAAGCGAAACCATTATTACGGATTATCTCAGTTTAGAGATTGTAAATGCTGATAAAAATTGTTTTCGTTCAATAATTTGTGAAATATGAGTAACCGAAAGGAATTCAGTGAATCTCTTAAAAATTAAATAATAGTGAAGTTCAACTCTGGTATTTCAGTGCAAAATATCAGTAGATTATAGTATATTTCACGTCAGACAAACTGCTATAAAAAAACAAATTTAAAAAAACCAACACTGCAAAAAACGCTACACGTTGTGGCAGACCACGAAAGACAACTGCCAAGGTAGTGTAACGGACCTGCTTCTTGGTTCGCTTGAGTTTGCTGGGCTCGCTCAGCGGTCGGCCGATTCGTCGCAACGTATTTTTATTGTTGCCCCCAACGACAAATGATTAGACCTTCCTTTTCTTTAATCGAATCTCTCTTTATTCGTACTTATATTAGGACTTAGGGCTAGATGCTACAATTCAGCTTATCTATGGATCTCCACCACGCGTGGGCTCTCGTCGGGTGTAGCAGCGTTGAGGCTGTTGATTGGGGCAGTTTGACCTCCGCTATTGCTTTGGCCCGCCACGCAAATCCGCACTCTACGTCTCGCACTCCCCTCTTAGCTTCCGCCGGCAACTGTGGATCACCTCTTAACTTAGACTCACTCTGGGGGCAGGCGGGGCCTGTCTTCCTGTTGTTATTCACTTCACTGCACTTCTTCGAACCGTACCGGGTATTACTCTCACGCTTCGGCGGGGTTTCAACGTGCGCGCGCGATCACTTCTCCACGGAAAAAGAGACGCTTCGTTGCCGCAGCCTCCTTTTATAGCCCCTTGACGGGCCCCGGCTCGGCGTCGGTAGTTTTCCATCGCCGTCTCCTGGTTTCCACGGCCTTCGTAACGGGGCCTGGCCGGTGGCGTGATCCCATGCCCCTATTTGGTCATGCGTCGGATCGCTGCCGGCCCGATCCCGCCGTCTCCTCTGCCCCTCGCGTTTCTCTTACTCCGAGAGCGGGACACTTCTCCTCTCGGGGCCCTTGGCCTCTTCGCCGCATCCGGCTATCCGTGGGTATCTGGGCTGACCTTCGCCTTATCCAGCCAGCCATCAGCCTTTATCCGACCGTCCCACCGCCTCTATCCGGCTATGCTTTGGTCGAATTCGGCCTGTGGGAACCACGGTTCCTCACACCCCCCTCTTTCTTCCCGCAGCGGAATACTCCCGTTTTCCGCGACCTTGCGACGGAGTGTGCTTTCCTCATTCAAACGGCCCCATTTTACGCGCGCTCCTTACGGCATCTGGGATCACGGGCGCCCTGGCGCCCTCTGGCGCCTTTGCTCGGGCGGCGCTGCCAGCCCTTGCAATTTTCTGGCTGGGGCCGAATCCCCACCTATCGATAAGGTGTAGGGGCGTTTAGGCGATCCACTCGATATCTCTCCCCCGTACGTATTCCACTTTTCTCTTTTTCTTCTCTCTTTATTAATTTTCTTCCCGCGTGTTTCGCCCCTGATTTTTCTTTCTTTTTTTTTCTTTTGCTCTTTTTTTTTCTTTCCCCTTTTTTTTCCTTACTTGTGCTCGCGGAACACCTCCGTGCGTGTGGCCGACATCGCAATGCGGTACCGGGTACCCCGCTCGCTCACCAGCTTCTTCACCCTCCTACCCACGAGGCGAATCTGGGTCTGCGCGCGGACCACCGCCGCCGGCCACTCCTCCCGCGGGATCGCCATCCAGTGGACCGTGGCTGCTGGTGCCGAGCTCTGCCGTTGCAGGGCCGGTCGCTTCGGTCCTGCACAGGGCTCCGGGCAGGAGGCCTGCCGCTTCAGAGCCGGGCGTTCGGCCGCCGTCGACCTCTCCGGTGCGGGCCACACCCACGGTCCGCGCTCCCACGCCTCGAGTTCCACCTCCGTCGGTGCTGTCACCCCGTCGCTGCTGCTCGGCCGTTGCTGTCTGGCCGCCGTCGCCGTTTCCGCGGCCCGCGTCTCTGCTTCTGCCGCTGCTCGGCCGTCGCCGTCTGGCCGCCGTCGCTCGGCCGTCGCTGTCCTGCTGCCGCCGTCGCCGCCTCTGCCGCCTCGGTCGTCGCGTCGCCTGCTCGCCGTCGTCTGCCACCACCGCCGTCGCCGTGTCTGCCGCCTCCGCCGTCGCCGTGTCTGCCGCTGCTTCGGCTGTCGCCGTCTGGACCGCCGTCGCCGTCTGGACCGCCGTCGCCATTTCCGCGGCCTGCGTCTCTGCTGTCACCTTCGCCGCTTCTGCAGTCCGCATCGCTGCCTCCGACGTCGCCATTGCTGCCGCTGAGGTCGTGGGGGCGGGTCCGGGTCCCTCCTCCGCGGGTCCCTGCTGTTGCTGCCGCGTGGACTCTCCTCCCACACCCGGGCGCCGGCCTCTGGCTGGGCTTCGCTCGGGGCGGGCCCCGAGGCCCACGTGATGTGCAGGGTCTGGTGGTGCCACACCATCCCCTGGCGCACGGCGGTCCGCACCTCCTGCGATACATACGGACCCATTACGGCCGCCTCCGGTCCCCTCCACTGTGGTTGCTGCTGCCACTGCTCCTGCCCCTGCTGCTGGTGATGCGGCTGCTGGTGCTGCTGGTGCTGCTGCTGCTGGTGCTGCTGTTGCTGCTGTTGCTGCTGCTGGTGCTGCTGCTGCTGGTGCTGCTGCTGCTGGTGCTGCCGTTGCTGCTGCTGCTGGTGCTGCTGCTGCTGCTGGTGCTGCTGCTGCCGGTGCTGCTGGTGCTGGTGCTGCTGCTGCTGCTGCTGGTGCTGCTGCTGGTGGTGCTGCTCCTCCTCGGCTGCGGCTGCCGCCTCTCGGAGCCCTCGTCATCCTCGGCCGGTGGCGTAGGTTGCCACAGCTCGCCTTCCTCCTCCTCGGCCTGCTGCAGCCGCCGCTGCCACTCGGCCTCTGGGTTCGTAGCCTGCTTGCCCGTGGCCTGGGGCGGCGTTCCCTCGGTCTCCGCCTCGTCGGTCCGGGGCTGCATCGGCGGCAGCACCACCCGGAATGGTGGGGGTGGCGGCGCCTCGTCGCTCTCTTGGCCGTGCTCCTCCGTACTGGCGGCTCTTTCCGCCTGTCGCCGCCGCGCCTCCATCCGCTCGTCCCTCCGCCGCCTGATCGCCCGCGCCCTCTCCAGCACTTGGTGCATCCGGCGCTTCTCCTCCGGCGTCGCCTCCTGAAACCTCCGCCTCACCGCCTCAATTTTGTCGCGCAGGGTCAGCGGCCTTCCATTCCTCGTCTCCGGCTCCGCCCTTTGCTGCCGTCTCCATCTGGCCTTCTCCTGAGCGGTTGGCGCGCGCGGGCCGTCGGTGCATATGACCTCGTCGTCGTCCTCCTCGCTCCATCATCCGATGACACCGTCGGCGACACCGAGTCGTGCCCCGATGGCGCCGGTGACACCAACGGCGAGGCCAGCAGTTGAAGGAACTGGGAGCCATCGCACCAATCCTCCTCGTCGCTACGCGAGAGCAGAGACGCCCGTCGCTGACGAGAAGTACCGGCGCGATAGCCCCCTCCTCCCACGATCGCCTGTTGCTCCTCCAGGAAGGCCCTCATATCATCCATCTTCTTCCTGCCATCCTCGTGGTTGAGCCCGCGTTTTATCTCCATTTTTTTTCTTGCTGCCTTTCTTGCGTTCTTTCTGGTGATAATTACCTTCAAGTGTTCGCTGTTCCGTTTTCCACCCGCCTATATACACGCGTTGCATTGCCAATCGTTCCCTCTACCGGTGCCGGTGCTCCGTGTCTCGGTCTCTCCCGCCTGGTTCTAACGGTTGTTGCGTTTGTACTCATGGCCCTCAGCCTCGTCTCTCTGCCGGCCGCGCTCTCTAACGGCATCTTTCCCCTGGTTGTGCGAGTGCCGTCGCGCTCTCCGCTCTCTATCCGATTTCGCCTTATCCCTTCTTTTTTGGATACTGTTGTGCTCTCGCCGCGTTTCTCTGTTGGCTCATGGATAAAACTTTTCCATCTTTGATGGACCCACCCCCTTCCCGTTCATGATTATTTTGCTTTTTATTCCCCCATTTTATTTTTGCTTATTCACAACTTTTATTTAGCCCTTTATTCTTGTTTATTTTAATTGCTATTTAATGGATTGATGGATTGCTAATTATTTACTTTTAATCGTTATAAAAAATTGCTATTTATTCTTACATGCCACCGCCGACCTGTCTTCTTCATCCCGTGCTGCTCGGACCCTCCTTGGCCTGGGTGAGTTCTCCCGACCCGGATGACTTTTACTCCATCCTTTCTCCCTTTCCAGCTCGCCCTCTGCCCTCAATGCGGGCCGCTTGCCGCGATTCCGCTCGTGAACAATGGGTCATCCGACCCTCCGCCCGGGCTGGAATCTTGGGCTCACATCCCAGGGCAACTCCTATGCGCCACCGGCCGGACTCTTTTGACAGGTGTCTCCCTCACACAGTGGCTCGGACCCGAGGATCATCCGACTCCTCGCCCGGTAGTCCACGCATGAGCGGCACCCGTCGTTCCGGCCCGACGCTCGTAGTTGCCCCGTGAGTCCGCGTTGAGGCGTGAGCCTGGCCCCTGGGTTTTTCCTGGTCATCCGCTGTCTGAGATTACACTCCCCGACCCTGGATTCGCCTCCCAGCTTTGAGTGACGCGTTTCCTGTTCAGGTTTGCTGAGCTTTTCCTCTTCTCGTTTTATTTTCCTTTCTTTTTACTAATTTTCGCTTTTTTCAGATTTCTCCAACCACAGTCTTCCTGTTCGCCTTTCTTTTTTTTTTTTTAATCTAAGTGCACAAGTCCATCACCCTGCGTGCTGACGAGTCTCGTGCGTGTCCTGCGCGCACCCTTCCCAGTGTCCTGCGTGGCACTCTACCGTTCCTGGTCCTGCGTGACCCTTTAGGGCGACCTATTACAGCCATTCTCCTTCACCCCTGTGTCTCTCGCTCCTCGGGTTGGGGTTTCAGATCTCGTATGTGTGCCGTTCTCTTCTTCCTGTCGCCCTCCTTTCTTAGGTTGCAGATAACCGGGGATATAAAGTCCTCTATCTGGTATGGCCCATCGTACCTTGGTGCCAGCTTCGCGGCGAATCCCTCCGCTGCATTGGAAAGGTGGTGCTGTTTGGCCCACACGACCTCTCCCACTTTGGGTCTCCACGGTCTTCTTCTCAGGTTGTAATGCCTGGCCTGATCCTGGGCTGCCCTTTCCAAGTTGCGTCGAACCAACTGAAACAGCTCCTTTAATTTCTTCGCATTTTCATCCGGCGTCTCTGTGCCTTGTCCCGTGCCTACCGTCTCCTCGTCATATAGGGCCTTTGGCAGCCGGGGTTCCCTTCCTTGCACCACGAACGCCGGTGAATATCCCGTTGTATCCGTGGTGAGAAATGAGCCTCGTAGTTTTTACATGTATATTGCGATTGACCTATTTACACGCTCATGATTGTAGTACACCGCCTAAGTAACTATTTTTACGCGCATAGCTGTGTTGTTGTTTACTCGGGTCCAGAACATAGCTGTAATGTTCTCACACGCATGGCCAGACCCGCAGCTGCACACGCACACAGCGATGCGTTCCGTTGTTTTGCATTGAAACCGTCGCGTCGAGTCTTATCGCGTGATCTTTCAATTCCCTTTTGCTCGACTTCTTTTCGCGGAGTTGATGCAGTAGAAACTTCGAGACGAAGCCGCCCGCACACATAGTTTGTACCGACGCAGAATCGAACCCCCCGCTATTCTTGTAATATAATTGTACTATAACCACCAATATTAAATAATCAATAAATAATAAATAAGCTCAAGATATAAACGATTATACAGTCCACTAATTCATAACCATAACAAAAATTGGTCCTTCGAGCCGGATTTCCGCGTTTGAGTTTATTTATACGTATACATATTAAGTGATACCGTTACCCGCTGTTTGCCATGAAGGCCCTAGTGCATCGTCTAATTCAGCAACGTGGGGCCTGCAAATCCCAATTAACTCGCGTGGCTGCGGAGGCTCAAGAGTTTGTACAGTCATGTACTTCTGTGCAAACATTAGAGCACAAGTTGGACCGACTTGTTGCAACTTTCAACCGCTTTATGGAGCTGTCTGAAGAGCTGGTCCAATATAATGATGAAGAGGAATACGTGGATCCGGATTTGGACATCCCCGAATATGAGAAAAGGTTCTTTAGTGCGCATAGTATCTTCACTGAAGCCATACGTGACCGGAGCAGTCACGAGACTGAGCACGACAACTCAAATCTACTGCTATCGACCACTGTGGAACGCTTATTTGAGGGACAAACTCAACTTCTGGAGAGGATTCGGGACTCATCGGGAACCACAGAGCTGCAGTTCGAGAAAATACGCATTCCGACGTTTTCGGGCAGATACGAGGATTGGTGTCAGTTTAGTGACTTGTTCTTAGGCTCAGTCGACAAGAAGAGTAGTCTGTCCAAGTGCCACAAGTTTCATTATTTGAAATCCTATCTGGATGGTGAAGCGTTGTCTCTGATAAAACATATTCCCGTATCGGATGCCAATTACCAGGACGCATGGGAGAGGCTCGAAAATCGCTACAACAAGAAGTCACTGATTGCTCGTTCGTTCATTCAAAACTTTCTTTCGTTGCCAACCGCAAAGGGTTCAAACATCGCCGAGTTGCGTAAGATAGTCGACACCGCTGACGAAAGTATACGTGGTCTACATGCGCTGAGCTGCGACAGCCGCGATGTGTGGCTAATCCATATCTTGCTCTCAAAGTTAGACCCGGAATGCAAGGAAGCGTGGGCCACCTCCAGTGAATCGTGCAAGGAAAATGTGACCATAAATGACCTGTTCGGCTTTGTCTTCGCCCGTTGCGATGCACTTGAGTCTTGTCAAGATCCAAAGCTAATCCAGGATACACACACGGTGCTGAATAAACGTCGTGCAATTTCTCATCATGTGGACGTGCCAAATACGTCTGCTCGTGATTGTGTATATTGTCACGAGCAACACAGCCTTTATGCGTGCACTCAATTCAAGGCTCTGGATGTTGTGGACCGCCGCAAGTTCGCAAGGGATGGTCATTTGTGCTTCAATTGTCTAAGCCGATCTCATCAAGTCAAGGAGTGTAATTCCACAAACACGTGCCGTCTGTGTAAGCTGAGGCACCACACTCTTGTTCATCCAGAGGACATACGCTCTGTCACGGCTTCCGCTGATGTCAATAACTCCGCTGACTCACCCGTCCGCTCGTCCAGTTTCCCTGATGACGCTGATCCTGCCGTGGTCAGCCATCATACATTGGAGAGGAAATTCGTGGCCAAGAGTCAGGCCATATTGCCAACGATTTTGGCCACTATAGTCGACTCCTGGGGCAACGAGACCACCTGCAGGATACTGTTGGATACTGGTTCGACTATAACGATGGTCGCCGAATCATTTATTCAACGAATTGGTTTGCCGCGCACCCACGCTCGTATACCAGTGGTTGGTCTAGGCGCAAATCCTGCTGGGGTTACTAGAGGTCGCGCCACATTCACGCTGCTCTCCCGCACAAGCTCGGCCTCAGTGGTGGTAACAGGTCTGATTATGAACACTTTAACATCCTCGATTCCAGCCCAGAGGATCGAGTCTAACACACCGATGTGGAAAAGGATTCGTTATCTACCCTTAGCGGACCCTACATTTGGTAAGCCAGGCGAAATCGACGTGATTTTAGGAGCTGATCAGCTTTGGAACCTTTACACTAGACAACGCAAAGAGTTTGGTTCTGAATATCCTATTGCACTTCATACTAATTTTGGTTGGGTCATTACAGGCAGCTACCATCTCAGTAGTGATGCTCACAACCACGCACTAGCACATCACGCGCACGAGGATCTGGACACTTTGGTTCGATCGTTCATGGACATGGAACGAGTTCAACCAAGTGACGCTACCATTGATGCTAGTGATCCCGCTGAGCAACACTTCGTTCATACGCACGCCCGCAGAAACGATGGCGTGTACATCGTCCAATACCCGTTCAAGGAATCTGCCCCTCCGATGGGGTCCACACTGCCACAAGCACTACGACGCTTTTCTTCTCTCGAGCGGAAATTTCGAAAATTTCCTGCGCTCAAACAACAGTATGTCGAGTTTATGGAGGATTATATACAACGAGGACACATGGAGGTGATTCCTTCTAGTACCGTAGAAAACGGTCCCGCCAATCACAATTACTTAGCACACCACGCAGTATTTAAACCAGATAGCACCACCACGAAATGCCGAGTTGTATTCGATGGCTCTGGGGAGGACTGCAATGGATCTTCACTTAATTCACGACTACACATCGGACCACCTATTCAAAGGGATTTACTTGGAGTATGTCTACGTTTCCGTCAGCATCGCTATGTGTTTTGTACGGACATTGAGAAAATGTTTAGAGGCATCCTGGTTTCAGAAGATCACACGCATTACCAACGGATTGTCTGGCGAAAGGAGGAGACTGCTACACTCGATCATTATCGATTGCTGACCGTGACGTATGGTTTAGCGTCTTCGCCGTTCTTGGCTGTTCGAGTCCTCAAGCAGATCGCGCAAGATCATGCCGATTTGTATCCGAAGGCTGCTGCTGTGCTTGTACGAGACGCGTACGTGGATGATATCCCTACTGGTTGCGATAGTATCGACGATCTCATTGCACTCAAAGATGAATTAATTTTGCTATTGAGCCAAGCTCAATTTAAACTTCGAAAATGGAGTTCAAACTGTTGGTCACTACTCAAATCGCTGCCACAGGACATTTGTGAGTATCCACTTGAAGCCCTAGAGGGAAAGAGCCCAACTCAATATGTCAAGGTTCTTGGAATACGCTGGGACCCGGCTGTGGACGAGCTTTCCTTCAAGTTGACCATTCCCGACGCCACAGGGGTTCTGACAAAACGGATTTTGCTGTCCGAGCTTGCCAAGATCGCCGATGCGTCATCTCATGCATACGCCGCTGTCATCTACAGTCGCGTGAGAGTCAATAATGACTACGCTGTAACACTGATCGCCGCAAAAACCCGGGTGGCACCCATCAAACCTATCTCCATCCCACGGCTCGAGTTGAATGCCGCCCATCTTCTGTCGAAATTGATGTCTCTGGTTAAGCAAACTCTAACTATTCCTATTTCAAGTACTTCGTGTTGGTCAGACTCCGAAATTGTACTACATTGGCTCTCATCACCCCCACGGACTTGGAACACTTATGTTTGTAATCGCACGGCTGAGATTCTAGAAGCTTGCCCACGTAGCTGCTGGCAACACATTCGCACTGAGGACAATCCCGCGGACTGTGCATCACGCGGACTTTTACCAAAGGATCTGGTAGAACATCAACTGTGGTGGAATGGACCACCGTGGCTTTCCCAATCACATCGCACTTGGCCACCTGTTAAGGCCAAGTTCGCACTGTCGACTGAGGACGCTGAGCGGATGGAAGTAAAGGTCAAGCCCCAAGTTAGTCTACACATTTCCAATGAAGGAAATGATCTTAACTGTATGATCAACAAAGCTTCCTCCTGGTCACATCTCTTGCGGACACTTAGCTATTGCTTTCGGTTCGTACATCGTCTTCGTTGCAAGGACCGCCTGTCATCATTTTTATCGTCATGGGAGCTTCAATATGCCCGCTCTAGGGTAATCAAACATGTCCAGATGGAGTTCTTCCAAGTGGAGTACAGACAGCTGAGCACTGGACAAGCCCTTTCTCAAAAGTCCAAGTTGATTCACTACACTCCATTTGTTGACGACCAAGGAATTCTGCGCGTAGGAGGACGCATTGGAAACTCGATGACAACCTATGACGCAAAACATCCCATACTTCTTCCAAAGGAATCACCAGTCGCTGTTTTAATAGCTAGACACCAGCACGTCACATCGTTACACGCTGGAGTCGAATTTATGTTTCACACGTTGAGACAGAAGTATTGGATCCTGGGAGCCCGTAACATAGTCCGCAAAATTGTATTCAACTTCAAGATATGCTTCCTCCAGCGCAAAGGAACGAGTACACAACTCATGGCTGATCTTCCCGCCTTTCGCGTTCAGCCCACCCGCTGCTTTCTACATTCTGGATTGGATTACGCTGGACCAGTTACCATCAAGACATCAGCAGGTCGGACACCGAAGTTTGGCAAAGCTTGGTTTGCCATCTTTGTTTGTCTGTCCACCAAAGCAATTCATATCGAGCTCGTCAGTGATTTGACGACTCCTGCATTTATCGCCGCTTTCAAACGTTTTTGGTCTCGACGTGGCCCTATATCCGACTTGTACTCGGACAATGGCACAACATTCCATGGAGCCAGAAAGGAACTAACGGAGATGCAATGGATAGCTGTATCTCAAAGTCAAGACGAGGAAATTGCTAATTTTCTGACGAGTCAGGACATCAACTGGCACTTCATTCCGCCATCTGCCCCGCACTTTGGAGGTCTTTGGGAAACAGGCGTACGATCTATCAAACTCCACCTTCGCCGAGTAATTGGTAGCAGTGCGTTAACCTTCGAGGAATATTCAACAATTTTAACTCAGATTGAAGGGTTACTCAACTCTCGCCCACTGTGCGCGCCCAGCGATCACAGCTTGGATCCCCTTACCCCCGCTCATTTTCTTACAGGTCAACCTCACATGTCGGTGCCGGAGCCGTCCTTGTTAGACGTCAACATTAACAGACTGCAGCGTTGGAGACAACTGCAAGCCAAGGTTCAAGGATTCTGGAAACGTTGGAATCTGGAATACCTTACTTCCTTGCAACCTCGCACGAAATGGCAGCAGGAGTCCAACGACATAACCGTGGACACTCTTGTGGTACTGAAGGAGCCAAATCAACCGCCTAGCAAGTGGCTGCTTGGGCGAATCACCGAAGTTCATCCTGGCCAAGACGAGAGGGTTCGAGTGGTCACCGTCAAAACCGCCCGAGGAGTGTACAAGAGGCCTATTACCAAACTTGCTGTGCTTCCCTTGTTCTGAACAGTCGTTCAGGGGGGCCGGTATGGTGAGAAATGAGCCTCGTAGTTTTTACATGTATATTGCGATTGACCTATTTACACGCTCATGATTGTAGTACACCGCCTAAGTAACTATTTTTACGCGCATAGCTGTGTTGTTGTTTACTCGGGTCCAGAACATAGCTGTAATGTTCTCACACGCATGGCCAGACCCGCAGCTGCACACGCACACAGCGATGCGTTCCGTTGTTTTGCATTGAAACCGTCGCGTCGAGTCTTATCGCGTGATCTTTCAATTCCCTTTTGCTCGACTTCTTTTCGCGGAGTTGATGCAGTAGAAACTTCGAGACGAAGCCGCCCGCACACATAGTTTGTACCGCCGCAGAATCGAACCCCCGCTATTCTTGTAATATAATTGTACTATAACCACCAATATTAAATAATCAATAAATAATAAATAAGCTCAAGATATAAACGATTATACAGTCCACTAATTCATAACCAATCCGACACTCCCGAATTCATGGCCAGCATCAGCTCCGGCCATTTTTCATCCCAACACCTTTGATCACCCTCGGTAAACTGAGCTATCATGGTCTTTACCGTTCTGTTCGTTCGCTCTGTCGGATTCTCTTGCGGCGTGTATGGCGCCGTAAACTGGTGACGAACTCCTAGCTGCTCCAGGAATCTTGTAAATGCCCTGCTTGCAAACTGCACCCCATTGTCCGTAATGAAGACTTTGGGCGTGCCAAAACGGGCTATTATGCGCTCCCGACAGGCCTTTATTAGTGCCTCTGCTGTGGCCTTCCTCAGCGGCACCAACTCGGTCCACTTGGAGAATCGATCCACCAGCACCAACAACATCGAGTTCCCATGTTTCGACCTCGGCAGAGGACCCACAACGTCCGCGCATACCGTTGCCCATGGTTCTTCCGGCACCTGTGTCAACATTTCTCCTGCCGCTTGTAGCTGACTTGGCTTATAGCGAAGACATAGTTCGCACTTCCGCACGTAGGCCCTCACGTCCCTGTACATCCCTGGCCAGTAATATCTTGCCGCCACCCGTGCCGCGGTTCTCCTTCCGCCGGCGTGGCCTGCTTCCGGACTATCGTGGCTTTCCTCTAAGACCCTTTCTCGGGCATATTTCGGCACACATAACTTCCACGAGGCGACTTCTTCGCTCCCTGCCCGGTGAGGAATGTGCCGGTACAAGTTTCCCCCCTTCTCCACATAGTCGGGGTACTTCGGGGATTCTTTTCTGATCTTTTCTACCATGCCCTCTAACCACTTGCAGGGCGGCTCGCCTACTGGTTGTGTTCCCTCCTCACTTCTTATCCGACGGCCTCGCTCCTCCACCGGTTGTCGGGAGAGTGCGTCGGCTACCACGTTGAGCTGTCCTTTCCTGTACGCGACTTCAAAGTCGTACTGCTGTAGCTCTAATGCCCATCTCGCCACTTTTCCCGACGGACTTTCTATGCTATTTATCCATTTCAGAGCCATGTGGTCCGTGACCACCTTGAAGCGATATCCTTCCAAGTATGGCCTCAACCGGCGGATGGCCCACACAATGGCCAGACATTCTTTCTCGGTCGCCGAATAGTTCCTTTCGGGTCCATTTAGCGTCCTGCTAGCATATGATATTACCCGTTCGCCCCTTTCCGTCTCCTGCTCCTTGACATTTGTCGGCGGTTTCAATTCGGCTATGGCTGCGACTTTCTCGGGGTCTGTACATATCCCCTCGCCGGTCACCTTGTGGCCTAGATACCGCAGCTCTTTCCTAAAGAACTCGCACTTGTCTGCGTTCAGCCGCAGGTTAGCCAAGCGCAGCCGTCGAAACACCTCTTTCAGGTTTCTTCGGTGTTCTTCCTCTGTTCGCCCGATGACCACTATGTCATCCTGGTATGCGAACGCGTGCGGCATCATTTCTGGCCCAATCACTTGGTCTAACGCCCGTTGAAAGGTGGCCGACGCGGAGTGTAACCCAAACGGCATCACCTTCCATTGGTATAGCCCCTTTCCGGGCACCGTGAACGCCGTGATCGGCCGGCTGCTCTCGGCCAGGGGGATCTGCCAATATCCATCCTTCAGATCTAGGCTACTTATGAATTTCGCTTCCCGCAGTTGATCGAGGATGTAATCGATCCTGGGCATTGGGTACGAGCCTTTACTGATCTCGCGTTAACTTGACGAAAGTCCACGCACAATCTCCATTTGCCATTTTTCTTCTTTACCATCACTATAGGCGAACTGTAGGGGCTCTTTGACGGCTCTATGCATCCCATTTCTATTAGTTCGTCCACTTTCTGGTTAATCTCGGCCTGCATTTTGGGGTTCTTCGGGTAATATCTTTGCTTAATCGGTTGCGGGTCACTCATGGTGATTGTGTGCACCGCCACATTAGACACCCCCTCGATCTTGGAAAATGCCTCTAACTCTCGGGTTAAGAATTCCTCCACTGGCTCTTCCCTCGCCCCCTCATTCTGCCTCATGCCCGCTGACACCCCTCTGGCGGCCACTCTTAGGGTCGTGTCCGTTTCGTTGTCGGACTCCGGAGCCGTGTCTCCAGCTTCGGCCTTCGCCACGGACAGTCTTTCTTCCTGGTCTCCTCGTTCCCGATCTTGGGCAGGGATCACCACCCTGTGCCCTGCACAGGTCACCACTGCCCCGACCGCGCGGAGGAAATCCCATCCCAACACTAACTCATCAATCACACCCGGCAATACGAGTAGCACCATTGGGATCTCCTTGTTCCCAAAGCATACCTTCGTTTCAATCTGGCACGTGACCTCCTGGCTATGGCCATCCGCCAACCTCACCCTTTTCCTTGCCGCCGCCTCCCGGCCTTCACCCTCTAGTCGGTCCGCCAGCTCGCGGCTCACGAAACTGCTGGTAGCTCCTGTATCCACCGTGGCTTGCAGCTCCATGCCCGCGACCTCCACTACTGCGGATAACTGTTCCTCCTCGCTGGTCAGCCTGCCGACTAGGCTTGAGGGACCGTTTCTTGCGACCCTGGCACGGCCCTCCGCGGCGTGGGTCGCGGGGCGTTTCCCGTCTTCCTGCAGCATTGCCATGCCGAGATGCCCACTTTTCCGCATCTCCAGCAGTAGGTGAGAGGTCGGCCATTGCACTCCCGGCTCCAATGATCCGCGCTCCCACACCTTCGGCACGCCTGGGCCGGATTCTTGACATATCCGTTCTCGATATTGCCGTTGGTCGGTGTCGGCCTAATGACACGCTCTCCCCTCTCCTCAAGTGCTGCTCCGTCCAGCGGGCCGTCCTTGCATCGCCGACAGGCCGTCGTCTCGGCTGGCTTGTAGAAGGGATTCGCTGCCCGGGCTTTCACGGTTGGATTCTCCCGTTGGAACTCTAGGCGGTCCCTCTCCAACGCCTCGAACTCGTCTGCCAGTTCCCACATGGTGTCGAGGTCCTTGCACCGGTGCGGCCTCATATACGCTCTCAGATCGGGCATGCTATTCTCACGAATCAGCTCCGTTTGCTCCTCTTGGGGACATTTCAGGGGTCGCATAAGTGTCTGCATCTCTACCATATACTCTTCGAATGGCTCGCCCCATTTCTGTTTCCGCATCCTCACTTCCTGCAGCAACTTCTCAAAGTATCCCCGCGGCAGAAAGTAAGCCTGGAAGCTCGACGAGAACTCTTTCCACGTTCTCCACTGTCGATTGTTCGCCACGAACCACATCAGCGCCCGCCCTTTTAGCAGCTCCGGCATCGCCCTTGGGACCAGATCCGGATCCAGACCGTACGTCTCGGCGCCTCTCGACCTGCTCCAAGAACTCGAGAGGCTTCGTCGTCCCGTCGAACCGGAACGACCACTCTCTCACCTGTTTCGCCACTCTAGCGTAGTCCAGGTGTGCTGGCCGTATTGTGGCTGGTTCGGTTCTCCCTCTTTCGGTCTCTCGGCTTCGATCCCTTCCTTGGTGGCGGGGCCTGCTAGGCGTCCCCGTGTGCGAGCGTTCCGGTATTGGCACTGAGAGACTCGCTATCAATTCTCTCTGTATGTCGACTGGGGACCTCCACAGCGTCGCCGCGGTTGCGCCGGGTGGGGGTGCCAGGTGCTCGTACGCGGCTTGTTTGTCGTCCGCCCGGGGTGTCGGCGAGGACCTGTCCGCCCGACACTCCCATACCTCAATCAGATCGGCCCACTCCGACTCATCTTCGTGTTCCCTCATCCACTCCTTAAATGTTCTTCTCATTTCGTCCACTGTGCCCTCCAGCCGCACGCCGAAGGCGTGGCCGCATTGGACCAGCTCCTCCTTTCTCAACCGGTGGATCCATTGTCCCTTCCCCATTCTCTCGTCTATAGGAGAGCCCTTTGTCCTACTATTTGTCGTTGTAGGCCCCACGTTGGGCGCCAGTTGTAACGGACCTGCTTCTTGGTTCGCTTGAGTTTGCTGGGCTCGCTCAGCGGTCGGCCGATTCGTCGCAACGTATTTTTATTGTTGCCCCCAACGACAAATGATTAGACCTTCCTTTTCTTTAATCGAATCTCTCTTTATTCGTACTTATATTAGGACTTAGGGCTAGATGCTACAATTCAGCTTATCTATGGATCTCCACCACGCGTGGGCTCTCGTCGGGTGTGGCAGCGTTGAGGCTGTTGATTGGGGCAGTTTGACCTCCGCTATTGCTTTGGCCCGCCACGCAAATCCGCACTCTACGTCTCGCACTCCCCTCTTAGCTTCCGCCGGCAACTGTGGATCACCTCTTAACTTAGACTCACTCTGAGGGCAGGCGGGGCCTGTCTTCCTGTTGTTATTCACTTCACTGCACTTCTTCGAACCGTACCGGGTATTACTCTCACGCTTCGGCGGGGTTTCAACGTGCGCGCGCGATCACTTCTCCACGGAAAAAGAGACGCTTCGTTGCCGCAGCCTCCTTTTATAGCCCCTTGACGGGCCCCGGCTCGGCGTCGGTAGTTTTCCATCGCCGTCTCCTGGTTTCCACGGCCTTCGTAACGGGGCCTGGCCGGTGGCGTGATCCCATGCCCCTATTTGGTCATGCGTCGGATCGCTGCCGGCCCGATCCCGCCGTCTCCTCTGCCTCTCGCGTTTCTCTCGCTCCGAGAGCGGGACACTTCTCCTCTCGGGGCCCTTGGCCTCTTCGCCGCATCCGGATATCCGTGGGTATCTGGGCTGACCTTCGCCTTATCCAGCCAGCCATCAGCCTTTATCCGACCGTCCCACCGCCTCTATCCGGCTATGCTTTGGTCGAATTCGGCCTGTGGGAACCACGGTTCCTCACAGTAGACACTTTTAGTTTGCGGCAATTTAAGCAGGATGTCTTAAAAACTCCTCGATCGGTTGCCAATGACTTGAAGGGAACAGGAAATTTCGATGTCAGCGAACGGACAATACGTAGACGTCTTAAGGAAACTGATTTTGGAACATATATTACTAGAGCTATACTGCAAATAACACAGCGCAATAAGTCAAAGCGCCTTGAATTTGCCAAAAAATTGATCGGCAAATAATTTTAATTTTGGAAAAAATTTTTATGGAGCGATGCAAGTGCTTTTCCTAAAAGAACGTCGCAAAAAAGTGGCACCTATATGTGTAAGAGCGATCCATGGAGGTGGGACCATAATGTTTTATGGATGCGACGCCTACAATGGCTCGCGAAATTTAGTTCCTGTTGATGGTAGCATGAATAAAGACAAATATTTGGAAGTGCTAAACTATCACGCTTTTTCCTCTGGAGATCATTTTATTGGGGAGTCCTTTACCTTCCAACAGGACAACGCCCCGTGTCATAAAGCTAAAGTCGTTACCCAATTCTTGAAGGACATTGGGGTTAATACTTTGGACTGGCCGCCGCAGAGCCCAGATTTAAACATTATTGAGAATCTCTGGTCATACATAAAAAGAAGCCGGACTCCAGATTTGACAAGGAACCGTGAGGATACAATCTCAGAGGTGAAATCACTCTGGAGAGAAATTCCATTGTCTTATATCCACAGCTTAGTGGAATCAGTTCCGAGACGTCTGCAAAAGGTGATAGAGGCAAAGGGAGGATATATATTTTACTGATTGATTATAAAAAGTTACTTCGTTCCATTCGTTTTTGTTTTTTTTTCACATTTTATAAAATGTCAAAATACTTATGCCACCGTCTGTTTACGAATAATCAATTTTCATTTAACAATAAACCCACTTATCATACTTTGTTTACATATTGTTAATAGCTTAATATAATACCTATCTACGATAAATAAATATACTTTCTACTTAAAAAAAATAAAGAGTTACAACCAAATATGCAGTGCATAATTTTTGTCAAAATACTTATGCCGATGTGTGTAGCATCTGCAATGAGACATCAACCATAAAATCCGGACTACTTCCACAGTACTCCTCAGTCCTTTCCAGCGAAATCATAGCTATCCACGAAGCCATTCTACTAAGCCGCAACAAACGCGGAAGATACGCTATCTGCACTGATTCACTCTCCTCTATATCCGCAATTACCAATCCCAACAATTCCTCGTACTACCCCACCACAATCCGTAACCTCGTCACCAAACGTTTCCCAAAAATAACAATTATATGGATACCTAGCCACATTGGCATAAAAGGGAACGAAATTGCTGACACCGCAGCCAAAACTACCTCCAAACTACCCCTCATATATAACCCCAATCATAATTCTAACGACATCTCACTATACCTTAAGAAAATCCTCATATCTAAACAAACAGACCTCCTCACTAAGACTTCCCCTGGTACCAACAAGTTATCAACCTATCTTCCACTCATCCTCCCCCCAAAAACCTAAACAACCTTAACAGAAGACACCAAGTCATCCTAAATAGATTGAGACTAGGGCACACAAGATTCACCAATGCCCACTACATGGATAAAACATCCTCCAACGCATGCCCACTGTGCCACAACCCAATCATAGACACAAGACACATACTATACACATGCCCCGCCCTCTCTCTTCAAAGATCCTCAATATTCCATAACACCGACCCCATGCAATACATCTCCAACCCTAACACCAAAAACGCAAAAATAATCCTCAACTATCTAGACCAATCTAAAATCATTCACTACATATGTATAACCTCATAAACAATCATCCCTGTACATATACATATACACAATTAGTATTTTAGATAATAATTCCTCCACAACATATAATAACGTATAGAACCAACCCTGTACATATGTATATAAGTACATACATCCTCAAACGTATAATAATACTATTGTTGTGAGCAGAGCTTTTGCTCTCACACGCCGCGCTCTTGTACTGCTCTCTGCGCATTCAAGATCGGCTCGACGGTGGAGTCGGGGAGTTATTGCTAACTCTGGCTGCGACCAGTCCAATAAATGCTTTGAAGTCGAGCACTTGTTTTATTTAGTCATAAATTACCTGACAATTTAACGTAAAAAACCGAAACTATAGCCCGCTGGACCGGAGTCATCATAACGTTTGTTTTGGAAAAACTCTTCCGAATTTGCAACTATAGTGAGCTTAAGGCCTCAGCAGCTATAGCCCCATACCCTGTTAATACCTAGTTTGAACTATTTATTAGCTTTATATAATAATAATAATAATAAAATTCGTCTCTTGCAAAATATATATTTTTTTTTTTGGTCTGTCTAAACACCTCCATTTTATGCATTTAAAAATAAGCAAAAATACTGTGATGTACCTATTTCAGGCTGAGGTAAGCTCAGTCCCGTCCAGGGGTCAATCCACAAGAAATTTGTAGAAATGGATGGAACTTCAAAGGAGACGTCGGGGTGGCCTATCGTAGAGTAGATGGATCGGGGCTTGGGCGGGCGTTGCTAGCGTTGTGTATCGAATGGTGTACGTGGACGTGGAGTGGGGTGGAGTCGGTGCCTCGGCTAATTGGGTTGAACTTACGCAATCGGGTGTTTTTACTTTAATAATTTGACACTTTATTGTATTTCTTAGCGGTTTAAATGAACTTATTTTAAATTGTGCGCCGATGTCTTCTGGTGAGTTCCGGGTACCGCGTCTGTACTCCGGGTCGAGTCTCTGCGTAAGTTGCTTTCTGGTTTCAGTCGGCGTCTATTTATACGCCAATTGGTGTTGTGTCAGCGGGTTCGAAAGTGCACTTCCGCATCGGGGTGCACTTCGCCGTTCTGGCGATCGTGGGTTGACCTGGTTCTGTCTCTTCGCGTTTTTTGGCGAGCTGGCGGGTTTGCCGTTGGGTGCTTGTCGTGGGCTTCCGCGGTGTCATCGTTTGTTTTGTTTGTTTTGGAAAAACTCTTCCGAATTTGCATTGGCGCCCGAGCAGGAACATCGGCATCCAGCATTTCGTGGAAATTCGCACGACAAACCAGTGACCTACAGTGCATCTTCGTTGTCTCGGCACAAGTCATTGGTTTTTTTTGTTCTGTTGCGAATAGAGCTCTAGCTGGCTGGTTTTGTGCGACAAATTGGATTCATCTTTACTCAACAAAAAAGGAAAGTGTTCGGCTAATCTATGCCGAATTCTCAGGTATTTAGTGCGAAAAAAATTGAGTGCTAGAACCAAGCCACCATTTTGTGCGCTGTGTTTCTCTATTTGGCCACTGATCTCAATTTCATTGGCACCTCGTTGAATTGGAATACCAATTAAATAAAACACAAAGTAATAAAATAAACCAAAGTGAACAGCCAGCAACATAAAATATTTATTATATGCGGAATATTGGTGGATTGAAGAAAAGTGCAAATTGATGAGGGTTTACGGTACTTGCTAATCAGACGCTCCGGTCATTGCCGCTGTTCTCAATTCTCTTTTGCGAAGTACCGCTATTTGGTGCTGCCTTTACTTCGGTAACGCTATCGTTGCGCCAAATTGTGCATAATTTGGCTGCGTTTGGTTGTGTGCATTGGCAGCATAATTTGTGTTTGTTTCGCTGCGTTAACCCTTTGAAGCCGATACATAGTTTTTTGTGGAAATTTCGCGTTCTTTCATAGTTTTTTGCATACCCTACAGTATTTTGGTTAACCATTGTCTAAACCCAGTGCATTACTTTCCGACCCTCTTGAAGTAAGAGAAAGCGCCAGAATGAGTGAAAAGGAAAGGGAAATTGTTACCAGGGAAGGAGGTTCAAAAGAAGGAGGGGGTCCAAAAGTCCTGCAAAAGTTAGCAACAGCAATGCAAAGACACGATAGGGTGATGGGCGATCTAAGTCGTGTGAGAACGGCCTTTGAAGAAAAAACTATTTCGTTCGACTCTCTTCAAATTAAATGCAGACTCGAGCTGATCGAAAATTATTGTGAAAAGTTGATGGATATACAGGCAGACGTGGATTGTTTAAATCCCAACAACGATCTACGAGCATCGGTCGAGGATATGTGTGTTACCACAAAGGCTCTGTACATGTCTGCACTTAAAGAACCCGAAACTCAGCGAATACAGAGGAGGGATAGGAGTAGCCAGCGTCATTCATCACATCTGCCTAAAATGAATCTCCCCAAGTTTAGTGGAAAACATGCTGAATTTAAAAACTTTATAAGCCTTTTCGAGAGTTTGGTGCATAACGACCCAATATTATCAAATGTGGAAAAATTCAACCACTTACTGTCGTGTCTCGTTGACGATGCATTGGGAGCAGTGAAGGCGTTTCAGATCTCTGCAGAAAATTATGAGAGGGCTCTTGATAGTTTGAAGGAGGTTTACGACAAAAAATATTTGATCTTTTCTGATACTGTTTCGCAGTTGTTTGACATTCCCAGCACAACAAAAGCTTCTGCTTCATGCCTTAGGTCCCTCATTGACACGGTGTCAGCCATATATTCTTCTCTGCAGTCGTTAGGAAGTGAAAAAGACATAAATAGCGCGATGCTAATTCACATAGCGCTGTCTAAAGTAGATCCCACAACGAAGTCTCGGTTCGAAGAGCAACTGGATTACGATAAACTACCGTCTTGGTCCGAGTGCGCAGCCCAGCTGAATCGGCGCTATCAGCATCTAGCTGCCGAAGAGTCAACACGGAATAAGGGTAAAACTAAACAAGAGACAAGTAAAGGACCCACTAAATCGTCATTTTCATGTGCAAAGACGGATAGGCGAGCTGATTCGAAATGTAGCTATTGCCACGCGGGGAATCATACCATAAGCAATTGTCAATCGTTTAGTGCTCTTCCTGTTCTTCAACGGTTCGATATCACCAAGCAACTCCGACTGTGCATAAATTGTTTGAAGCCAGGTCATACAGTGACGAGGTGCAAGACAGCAAAATGTCGAGTGTGCTCTAAGCCCCATAACACTCTGCTTCATCGATACGGGGTTGAGCCACAGCAAAATGGGCCTAGTTCTGTGCCAGTAGAACATTCGTCATCGTCTGAGCCTCAGACAGCTTATTCTAGTCACGTTGCTAGTGCTGACCAGGTTATTCTTGCTACCGCTGTTGTAAAGGTGCAAGATCGGTCCGGACAATTTCAGTATGCACGGGCACTTCTAGATTCCGGCTCCCAAATTAATTTTATATCCGAGGATCTAGCCCAGCGCTTACGATTGCGCCGTGATGAGTCGTGCCTTAATATCACAACTGTTGGAAAAAACTCGTCCGTCATAAAGCACAAGATTCATACTTCTGTCCAATCTCGTATCAACGATCACAACTTTGATTCCGATTTTTGGGTGTTAAGGTCGATTTCCACATACCAACCCGATCATGTTGTCAATTTCGCCCAATGGAAGATACCAGCAAACCTGCAGATGGCAGACCCGCAGTTTTACAAGCCTGCTAAGGTTGACTTATTGATAGGGGCAGAAACCTTTTTTGAGTTAATGTGTGTAGGCCAATTAAAGGCAAGTTCCGAACATCCAACAATCCAAAAAAAAATTGTTGGGATGGATTGTATCAGGAAAATATAAGGCATCAGCACAGGATGCTGTATGCAATATCGCTGTTGGTAGCGATCATTGTTCTCTCGACTCTCTGGTGGAGCGCTTTTGGGAATTGGAACAGGTCCCAGAGAAGTCGAAGGCTGTATATACAGCTGAACAATTGGCTTGCGAACAAAACTTTAAGCAGACTTTACGCAGGCTCGAATCGGGTCGTTTTGAAGTGGGGCTGCCATTTAAAATAAATCCCAACGTGTTGGGTTTCTCGTTCGAGACGGCAAAACGCCGCTTTCTATCCCTAGAACGCAGACTTGCACGAGTTCAGTATTTGCATGATCTGTATATGGAGTTTATGAAAGAGTATCTCATCCTTGGCCACATGTCATTGCTTCCAGGCACTCCTCCAGGACGCCATTACTACATTCCACATCAATGTGTCCTGAGACCTGATAGTAAAACCACCAAGCTACGCGTCGTTTTCGATGCATCGAGCAAAACATCGACTTCAATCTCATTAAATGAGACTTTGATGGTGGGTGCAACTATTCAGAGGGAGCTTTACGCAACTCTTGCCCGATTTCGATTAAATCGTTTTGCGCTCACAGCTGACATCTCCAAAATGTATAGGCAAGTTCAGGTCGCCGAAGAAGACCGAAATTTCCAATTGATTCTGTGGAGGGATAAGGCAAATGTAGATGTTCAAACGTATCGCCTGAATACGGTTACTTATGGGACAGCCTCAGCTCCATTTCTGGCCATCCGCTGGCTCGTTGAATTGGCAGACGTTTATGCTGAGTCCCATCCTATTGCATCACAAGTCATAAAAAGTGACTTTTACGTCGATGATATGCTTACTGGAGCAAACAGTCTGGAAGATTTAGAACGTATTCGGCTGGAAGTGTGTGAGGTCTTAGAATCCGGTGGTTTTAAGTTGGCCAAGTGGGCGTCAAATCATCCCCAGCTGCTGTCCGATAGTGGCCAGGAGAAATCGCTGCAGTTTGATCCTTCGTCGTCTGTTAAAACGCTCGGAATTAGATGGAATCCGCAAAATGATTTGTTCCATTATCATTTAGATGACTCATTTGATTCATTGACCCCTACAAAGCGAAACATTTTGTCAGTTGCGTCCCGATTGTTCGACCCATTAGGGTTATTATGTCCCTTAATAACGAGGGCAAAAATATTGCTGCAGCAATTGTGGCGGCAAAAGTTGGATTGGGACGAGTCGGTTCCCATGAGTTTGCACACGAGTTGGAACCACTTCAAGCAAAATTTGTTTGAATTAGACAAGATAACCATACCTCGCTACATTGGCCTTCCCACGCATAAAAGCGTTCAGATTCACGGATTCGCAGACGCATCAGGTGAAGCCTACAGATGCTGCATTTACATCCGTACCAGTGATGGTAAAAATGTCGTGTCTAAGCTTCTTACCGCAAAGTCTCGAGTAGCTCCTCTCAAAACGAAATCGATTCCAAGACTCGAATTGTGCGCAGCACTCCTGTTATCCACTTTATTGGCTCAAGTAAAACCGCTCCTGGACAAGTTCATGATCGAAAGTGTGAACTTTTGGTCGGACTCCCAAGTCACCTTGTACTGGCTGGAAAGGGATCTAGCCACGCTCGCAACGTTTGTGGCCATTAGGGTTGCTGAAATCCAGGAATCGTCAAGCGGTGTGACTTGGCGGCACGTTCCTACTGAGCAAAACCCAGCCGATTTGGTGTCACGTGGCACAGACGTAGACGGTGTAACGTGCTCATTGTGGACTGAGGGTCCCCAATTGCTGCTCAGGAATTCTGAGGAGTGGCCATGTCTACATCAGGTTGAGTTGTCCCCAGAAATGGAACGGTCGGAAAACAAGAAGTGTTTGGCAACATATTCAGTGGCAAAGTGTCAGGCCAATGATTTCATCGAGTTGATTGAAAGATGCTCTTCTTTTGAGAAATTGCTTCGGATTATGGCATATGTAAACCGGTTCCTACAAGGAAGCAAGCGTAGTCGAGAGGTCGTTCTGTCAGCCAAAGAACTTATGGTCTCATTTCTAAGGCTGGTAGAAGTAGTCCAAAGACACGAGTTGGGACCAGAATTCCACAAGCTAGCGAGGTCGGAAATCCTGTCACCGCATCTTCAACGACTAAACCCGTTCATACATACGAGCGAACTCGACGGAGTAACGCTGCGACTGATTCGAGTGGGAGGAAGGTTGCTCAACGCAGAGATTCCGTATGACGCCAAATTTCCTCTGCTGCTGTCGCAAAAGTCGCAGTTCGTGACGCTTTATCTTCGCAATTTGCATCGGACTCACTACCATGCAGGCCCCAAAGTCATGGTTTCGTGGCTAAGGCAGCAGATATGGCTAATCAATGCTCGAGAAGCATGTACAAGGATCCTGAGAAATTGTGTGCACTGCTTCCGATACAAGCCAGTCCTACAGGGACAGATCATGGGAAACCTGCCAGCTGATAGAGTGCGAAGAGCTCGGCCCTTTTTGATTTGTGGGGTAGATTTCTGCGGCCCATTCTACGTGTCTCTCAAGATTCGCGGCAGGCCCCCTATTAAGACATATGTAGCCGTCTTCGTCTGCTTTGTATCAAAGGCTGTTCACCTGGAGCTTGTAGCAGATTTGTCCACTGATAGTTTTTTATCTGTTTTTAAAAGGTTCATCGGGAGAAGAGGCCTTCCGGAGAAGGTGTACAGCGACAACGCCACCAACTTCGTGGGCGCGAGCAAGGTGCTGAACGAGCTGCATCAAGCGTACCAGAGGGACCAGGACCGGCTCAAGGCGTACGCAGCGCGCCAAGGCGTCGAGTGGTGTTTCATACCACCGAGAGCACCACACTTCGGCGGATTGTGGGAGGCAGCCGTCAAATCAGCCAAGCAGAGGTTGGTACGCGGAGTGGGCAACGCCAAGCTCACCGCGGACGAGCTGTGCTCCCACCTGGTAGAGGTAGAGGCTCTTCTCAACTCCCGGCCAATCGCGTCCCCAGGCAACAATCCCAGCGATGGAGAAGCGCTAACGCCAGGGCACCTGCTGATCGGGCAGCCGCTTCTTTCGCTGCCGCCCGAATCAGATCACGACGACAGATGCAGCAGGGGAAGCTTCGCGTACTTGAAGCGGTGGCGAATGCTGTCAGCGCTCAAGCAGCAGTTTTGGCAGGGCTGGTCCAAGGACTACCTGGTCAGCCTGCAGAAGCGTCACCAGTGGGCTACCAAAGGGCCAGACTTGGACATTGGCTGTCTAGTGCTCGTCCACGAGGACAACACACCGCCACAGAAGTGGACCACAGGACGAGTGGTGGCCGCAATCAAGGGAGAAGATGGGAGAGTGCGCGTCGCCGAGGTGCGAACACCCGCGGGCGTAATTAAACGCCCCATACACAAATTGGCAAAACTGCCAATAGACGGTTGAAGCACCGGAGGTCTTCAACGGGGCCGGAATGTTGCAGCAGACGATCGTAATTACCCTATCGTAGCGTGTGCGATGTTGTGAGCAGAGCTTTTGCTCTCACACGCCGCGCTCTTGTACTGCTCTCTGCGCATTCAAGATCGGCTCGACGGTGGAGTCGGGGAGTTTTGCTATCTCTGGCTGCGACCAGTCCAATAAATGCTTTGAAGTCGAGCACTTGTTTTTTTTTAGTCATACATTACCTGACAATTTAAGGTAAAAACCGAAACTAGAGCCCGCTGGACCGGAGTCATCATCACGTTTGTTTTTGGAAAAAGTCTTCCGAATTTTCAAATTTCACAAACCTATTTAACATGGATTCTGCCAATATTGCCAAAATAAATGAGTACATTCCAGTCATGTAAGAAAATTTCTTTATATATGCCAAATAAATATAACAACAATTATTTCGAATTACAGTTATGCATCTTAGAAAAAAAAGGAACTAGATCATCAAATGGACCCAATTTTAAATAAAATCTTCCGAAATATAGCGGAAATTTTGGCTCTATAAAGGCAAATGTTCGTGGAGCGATCCTCAAATCAAAAAAAGCTCCATTGTCTCTAACGAGGTCGCACGACAGTGCTCTTGTGTATTATAATATAATAAACATTGATTATTCTTTTACTGCGGTAATTAAAGAAAGATTTGCTTTGAAAGACGGCGATTTTGACCGGTTTACTCAAAAAATTTTCCAATACGCCCAAGACAGAATGTCAACGGGGCAGAAGCAAATAAAACTTTTAATTAAATTAAATAATAAATTTATTATATAATAATCTGTGTACTATAAATATTAAACAAATATTTGGTTATAAATTAGTGGACTGTATTATTTTAACATAGGTTTTATTTAATCTATCTAATGATTATGTTGTCGTATTACAAAGAGCGGCGGTACAGCGATATGCGTGCGGTTGGTTGCGGCTAGAATTTTGTATTAAAATCAACTCCACGAAAAGAAGTCGAGCAAAGAGGAATTGAAAGATCATGCGATGCGACGGTCCAATGCAAAACGGTCCACATCGATGTATGCGTGTGCAGCTGAAGGTTTGGGTTATGTGAGAACGTTACAGTTAGGTTTTGCGCACAAGCAATAGCAGCACAATTCTGCGCGTAAAAATAGGTGCTTAAGTGGGAAAATACAATGATGAGCACATGAATAGGGAAAGTTATAATTTAAATGAATAATGAACTAAAGTTAAGCGGCCAATTTCTCAACAATATTATTTAAAAAATATAATATTGAATTTTCAATATTACTTTGGGCTTGCAAATCTTTGCGACATTTTATGGAGCGACGAAACAAAAATAAATTTAGTTCGGGAATGCTTGTGAGAGCAATGTACGACACCCTAAAGGAAATGGATTTGTTCCAAGTTTCACCGAAAAAACTGTCAAACATGATGGTGGCAATATATGTAATTATATGGGACTGCTCCTCCCGTACGGCGTAGGTCCACATGCCAGACAACGAACAGAACGAACGCTGAGGAAGGAAAATTCTTATTGGAGCGAGATAACGACCCAACTAAAACACGTGGGGAGGTTTAATAAAGAAATTGACTAAGTTTTTATTTTTATCAAGCAAAAATTATGGGTTGCTTTCGCCTTCTCTATCGCTCTCTCAATCTGTCATCCAACAATCGTCGACATTGAAGAGCATTAAACAATTATATCACAAAAAACAAAATTTCTGTCGTTTAAAAGAAAATCATTTGGAACCACGGTTCATTTTTTCTTTTTTGCACAAGCAGCAGAAACGGTGCTCGCTTCGTCTACTTTTCGTTCTGCTTGCGTTTATTGCTAGCGTTCCTCTTTGCGGTCTTCTTCCCGCTTGAAACGTTTCTAAAGCGGGTGCCGATATGAATGCGAGAAACAACGGCAATTGGCAGTGGACTGTGCTTTGACGTTGAGCTTGTCGTGACGCTAAAGAAGATAATTCTCTCTGAGATCACAGTGTGACCGCGAATTAATTGATAAAGTATACAGTCCGATCCTCAGAAATATACCGAAACATACCGTCCCATTTTAAAAATATAGCGATGACAATAACATTTTTTTCTTAATCAAAACCACTAGCACTAACCATACAGTATATAGATGTGCCAGTTCATACCACGAAAGCGTCACACACTGGCTAGCGCGTTGAGTACCCAGAGTACTGACGCGTCATCATGAGAGAGAACGCAGAGAGAACATCTTTGCATGTGTTAGTACACACGCAATATGTTTCGACAAAAATATGTGATTGTATGCTTTTTTCAAATTTTTGGAACTCTCTCAGGTCTGGTTCTGTTTTGCCTCCAGCATGTTTTAGTGTATGGGTGCACATGCATTCTCACGTACTTTGCGTGTGTGTGTTTAGTATTGCTGGCCGCTCCCTGTAGAACAAAAGGGGTCAATTGACCCCTCTCGAACTAGTTCTGCGCTGTTTACCGCGCAACTAGCTACGCAACTAGTTACGCGGGAAGCGAACGCGGACCAGGTCTTCGTCGACTACAATGTACTAGTTCTGCAACTAGTTACGCGGGAAGCGAACGCGGACCAGGTCTTCGTCGACTACAATGTACTAGTTCTGCAACTAGTTACGCGGGAAGCGAACGCGGACCAGTCGAAAAAGAACCGAAAAACGAAGCCGCCTTCGTTTTGTTTTCGAAGTCGGCAAATAACCGCAATTCCGTGGAGTTACAGTGCCCACTCAGCTAGTTTTTACCGAGCCACGCCATGCAATAAGCACCGAAATGGTAAGTTAATCGTGATATTTTACTGTAGTTGCGCTCGTGGAATGAAAGAGACAAGAATTTACACAAACAAAATGCATTTGTTTTCCTCGTTTGCTTTATGCGTTGATTTTGTTCACTTCTGTACAAGATCTAATCGCTGGAAGAGTCTTTTGTGTGAACATTTGTTAAAAAAGTGAGAAAAGAAATGAATAAATTATAACTATAACATTTGTTTTCCTCGTTTGCTTTATTCGTTGATTTTGTTCCCTTCTGTACAAGATCTAATCGCTGGAAGAGTCTTTTGTGTGAACATTTGTTAAAAAAGTGAGAAAAGAAATGAATAAATTAACAAAATAAATCAAATTAATATAAACAGGTACGTGCAAATATATACATATTATATATTTCAAATAAAATGATGAGCAATAGGCATTTGCGTAGACTCCGTAAGAGTGAAAGGGAAGCTGACCTTGCAAAGTTAGCGTTGTGCAGGGAAGAAAAAGAGGCAGAAAACGTGACAGGAAAAGTGGCAGAAAACGTGGAAGAAAAAGAAATTCTGATAGAAGAGGAGGAATTCATCATGGTTTAAGAATCCCAAAACTCAGCCAAATGAATAGTCATTAAATGACAAACTTAGGCAGTGGTTTATGAAGCATAGGCCAACGCGTGAATGTACACTTGATTTAGTAAGTATTTTGAAAGGGGAAAATATATGTAGATGTTTGTCCGTTTTATAAATCAAAACGCCAGCACAGAGGTGATATTCAGTTAGTTGGTGGCGGATCTTATCTTCACATAGGCCTAGCCTGGCAGCTGGAACGACATTTTCAGAATATAGATATAATGGAAGAACTCAATATTGATATAAATGTTGACGGACTTCCATTATTTAGAAGTTCAAGGGCACAGCTATGGCCAATATTAGTTAGAGTTAACAATTATCCAAATGTTCCAGTATTTGCAGTCGGTATATTTTTAGGGAAAAGTAAGCCCCATAGCTGTGAAGAGTTTTTAGCAAAATTTTGTCTAGAATTTAAAGCGTTAAGGAATGGCAGGCTCACCATTTGTGGCAGAGATATAAATATAGTTATTAGGGCAGTAGTTTGCGATGCTCCAGCAAGAGCGTTTATTAGCGGCACGCCAGGACACACATCCTAAGATAGTGGGTAGTAAGTGTTATTTTAATAATTTTTTTTTGTCAGTAAAGGAACCAGATAATTTTTTTTTTATTAACGGAAATATTCCAATTATGGTGAAAGGGTTTACTGAAGAAGAGGGAGGGGCAATTATAGGGCAAAGGCTTTCAAATATTAGGAGCTCCTATGAGGAACCTATAACATCAATCAATTAAAAGATTAATAGAAAAATATTTTTATAATCAAATTAATTAACAACATTGTTTTTAGATCAATTGAAAGCAGTGGTCCAAATTTTAGCGGATCAAACTGTTTTAATAAAGCAGCTGGTAAGGGGGAATTGAATCCCATTCGGGACAGTTCCCAATAAAACGTGAGGAAGAGCTTATAGAACTGGAAGAAAAAAATTAAATTAAATAGGGACATTTATGTAAGTAAATCAAAACTCTAAATTTTATGACTTTTTTCTCTGTCTTATCTTTATATTTTAATGTTTCACTTACAGATAACAGAAATGAAATCAATTCTCCAGCCAGCTGGCGTTTTGAGCGGCTTGAACTATATTTTGAGTGAGGACATTGTTCTGGCATATAACGTCGATGGGGTCCAAGGGAAGAAGGCCCTTAGGACCCACAAAGAATTTTTTGCAGCTTTGCTAGGTAAAATACCATTTACACTTCTAGAGATTTAAAAATTTTTCATATAAATTAAAATAAATATTAATTACAGAATGTATTCCGCCTGGCGATGAGCCCCCGAAAACACTGTACGGAAGGCAATGCAAAGGATGAAGAAAAGGGTGTTTAAAAAGAAGTGTCTTGCCAAAAACCAGGAGTAGGCTAAGCATCATATAATTAAAAATTATTCGTTATATTGAAAGACATTGTGTTTTTATTTTTGTATTATTCCAGACTGCCAGATTGACTACTACCAGTAGTCAGTTCGGAACTAGTTACTGGTAACTAGGTCAGAGCTAGCTACAGGTAATCGAAGGGTAGTCAAGTGGGGAACTAGTTGCTGGCTTTCTACTCGTAACTAGTTCGGAACTACCTCCTGAGCTACGGGTAATCGAAGGGTAATCGAGCGGGAACCAGGGGTGGTTCCGCCCTAGGACATGCATGTGTTAAATTCTCCGCTGAAATACATTGCGGGTAATCGATCTGGAACCAGGGAGGTGAGAATGGTAGCTAGTGCGGCACCAGTGCGGAACTAGTTGCCTGGTACTAGAGGGCTAGAACTGAAATTTGAGTTTGGTTCTTGTTTTGGGTCTTTAAGGTAAAAACCGAAACTAGAGCCCGCTGGACCGGAGTCATCATCACGTTTGTTTTTGGAAAAAGTCTTCCGAATTTTCAAATTTCACAAACCTATTTAACATGGATTCTGCCAATATTGCCAAAATAAATGAGTACATTCCAGTCATGTAAGAAAATTTCTTTATATATGCCAAATAAATATTACAACAATTATTTCGAATTACAGTTATGCATCTTAGAAAAAAAAAGGAACTAGATCATCAAATGGACCCAATTTTAAATAAAATCTTCCGAAACATAGCGGAAATGTTGGCTCTATAAAGGCAAATGTTCGTGGAGCGATCCTCAAATCAAAAAAATCTCCATTGTCTCTAACGAGGTCGCACGACAGTGCTCTTGTGTATTATAATATAATAAACATTGATTATTCTTTTACTGCGGTAATTAAAGAAAGATTTGCTTTGAAAGACGGCGATTTTGACCGGTTTACTCAAAAAATTTTCCAATACGCCCAAGACAGAATGTCAACGGGGCAGAAGCAAATAAAACTTTTAATTAAATTAAATAATAAATTTATTATATAATAATCTGTGTACTATAAATATTAAACAAATATTTGGTTATAAATTAGTGGACTGTATTATTTTAACATAGGTTTTATTTAATCTATCTAATGATTATGTTGTCGTATTACAAAGAGCGGCGGTACAGCGATATGCGTGCGGTTGGTTGCGGCTAGAATTTTGTATTAAAATCAACTCCACGAAAAGAAGTCGAGCAAAGAGGAATTGAAAGATCATGCGATGCGACGGTCCAATGCAAAACGGTCCACATCGATGTATGCGTGTGCAGCTGAAGGTTTGGGTTATGTGAGAACGTTACAGTTAGGTTGCGCACAAGCAATAGCAGCACAATTCTGCGCGTAAAAATAGGTGCTTAAGTGGGAAAATACAATGATGAGCACATGAATAGGGAAAGTTATAATTTAAATGAATAATGAACTAAAGTTAAGCGGCCAATTTCTCAACAATATTATTTAAAAAATATAATATTGAATTTTCAATATTACTTTGGGCTTGCAAATCTTTGCGACATTTTATGGAGCGACGAAACAAAAATAAATTTAGTTCGGGAATGCTTGTGAGAGCAATGTACGATACCCTAAAGGAAATGGATTTGTTCCAAGTTTCACCGAAAAAACTGTCAAACATGATGGTGGCAATATATGTAATTATATGGGACTGCTCCTCCGGTACGGCGTAGGTCCACATGCCAGACAACGAACAGAACGAACGCTGAGGAAGGAAAATTCTTATTGGAGCGAGATAACGACCCAACTAAAACACGTGGGGAGGTTTAATAAAGAAATTGACTAAGTTTTTATTTTTATCAAGCAAAAATTATGGGTTGCTTTCGCCTTCTCTATCGCTCTCTCAATCTGTCATCCAACAATCGTCGACATTGAAGAGCATTAAACAATTATATCACAAAAAACAAAATTTCTGTCGTTTAAAAGAAAATCATTTGGAACCACGGTTCATTTTTTCTTTTTTGCACAAGCAGCAGAAACGGTGCTCGCTTCGTCTACTTTTCGTTCTGCTTGCGTTTATTGCTAGCGTTCCTCTTTGCGGTCTTCTTCCCGCTTGAAACGTTTCTAAAGCGGGTGCCGATATGAATGCGAGAAACAACGGCAATTGGCAGTGGACTGTGCTTTGACGTTGAGCTTGTCGTGACGCTAAAGAAGATAATTCTCTCTGAGATCACAGTGTGACCGCGAATTAATTGATAAAGTATACAGTCCGATCCTCAGAAATATACCGAAACATACCGTCCCATTTTAAAAATATAGCGATGACAATAACATTTTTTTCTTAATCAAAACCACTAGCACTAACCATACAGTATATAGATGTGCCAGTTCATACCACGAAAGCGTCACACACTGGCTAGCGCGTTGAGAGAGAACGCAGAGAGAACATCTTTGCATGTGTTAGTACACACGCAATATGTTTCGACAAAAATATGTGATTGTATGCTTTTTTCAAATTTTTGGAACTCTCTCAGGTCTGGTTCTGTTTTGCCTCCAGCATGTTTTAGTGTATGGGTGCACATGCATTCTCACGTACTTTGCGTGTGTGTGTTTAGTATTGCTGGCCGCTCCCTGTAGAACAAAAGGGGTCAATTGACCCCTCTCGAACTAGTTCTGCGCTGTTTACCGCGCAACTAGCTACGCAACTAGTTACGCGGGAAGCGAACGCGGACCAGGTCTTCGTCGACTACAATGTACTAGTTCTGCAACTAGTTACGCGGGAAGCGAACGCGGACCAGGTCTTCGTCGACTACAATGTACTAGTTCTGCAACTAGTTACGCGGGAAGCGAACGCGGACCAGTCGAAAAAGAACCGAAAAACGAAGCCGCCTTCGTTTTGTTTTCGAAGTCGGCAAATAACCGCAATTCCGTGGAGTTACAGTGCCCACTCAGCTAGTTTTTACCGAGCCACGCCATGCAATAAGCACCGAAATGGTAGGTTAGGTTAGGTTGAGGCGGCTGCCGGGCTCGCTCGGAACCCGTCACACTTAGGCCGGTTTCGGCCCGTTGTGATACCGCATAGGATCATTTCCTTCCTGCGTTGTGAGACTTCCTGTCAGCAATTATCCCAGCCAGATGCTCTCACAAAGTTCGCTATCCTCCTGGGACATAGTTTGGACATCTCTGAGATGTCGTGTAGAAAGGCTGAGCCCAGGTGCTGTAGCCTTCTTCTGCTGAGAGCTGGGCAGGAGCAGAACAGATGTTCCACTGTCTCCTCCTCTTCCTCGTCTCTACAGCTGCGACAAAAATCGTTATGTGGGGCCCCCAGCCTGTTAGCGTGGGTGCCTATTAGCCAGTGTCCCGTGAGGGAACGTGTGACCACGCTGCACCTTTTCCTGCTTAACTTGAGGAGCTTGGAGGTGCGCTTCATGTCCATGGTCGGCCATGTTTGCCGAGTTGTGCGACATCGTGGCACTGTTTGCCACATATCGTTGTTTAGTCGCTTGTATTGCTCCCTTATAATGAGCTTACAGGTGGCCATTGGCATACAGATATCCTCCTTGTCTTGGAGAAGGGGGATTGTAGTGCCAGATCTGGCCAGCTCGTCCGCTATACAGTTGCCCTCGATGTCCCGGTGGCCCGGGACCCAAATCAGGCTAATAGCAAATTGCTGAGCCATCTCGTGCAGAGATTTGTGGCAGTCTGCCACGGTGGCCGAGTTCGAGGAAATCGCGCTCAGCGATTTGATCGCAGCCTGGCTGTCGCTATAAATGTTTAGCTTGGTTGCCGTGACGGCAGCCGCTTGTAGGCAGTCTAGAGCCTCCCTGATTGCTATGACTTCCGCTTGAAAGACACTGCAATGATCTGGGAGTCTGAAGGAATGCCTTATGCTTAGCTGTTCAGAGTAGATTCCCCCTCCGACTCTGTCGTCCAGCTTTGATCCATCTGTGAAGATGTTTATGGCCCCATCTGGGCCTGGGAGTCCCTCGAGCCATTCGTCTCTGTGAGGGATGATTGTGTCGAAGGGAGTGTCTGTGTACTCTCTTGGAACTTGGTAGTCTGTTTTTGAGGGGACGGTACTGCTATTATTTAATATGGCTGAGTGACCTATGCACTGTGTCACCCATTGATCTGAGTCTCTTAGACGTATTGCTGCTGCTTCTGCCCGTTCCTTTCCTGCGAGGTCAAGGCTCTGTAGGCATAGGATGGCATTTAGCGCATCATTTGGGGTGGTGCGAAGAGCTCCGCTGATGCATAGGGCGGCAGTCCGCTGGACTTTGCCCAGTTGCTTGGTGATCGCCCTTTTTGATAGGGCCGGCCACCACACCGTAACTCCGTAGAGTAGTATTGGTCTAACTATAGCTTGATATATCCATTGGACTATGCTTGGGATCATACCCCATCTTAGCCCAATAGCTTTTTTGCATGTGTAGAGTGCAGTCATTGCCTTCTTCACTCTGTCTTTGACATTCAGGTTCCAGCTAAGCTTCTTGTCAATTACCAACCCTAAGTAACTGGCACTGTCGCTAAAGGAGAGCCTGCATCCTTGTAGTATTGGAGGGTTGAGGGGCGGGACCTTGTATTTATTTGTGAATAGTACGAGTTCCGTTTTTGAGGGATTTACTCCCAGACCGCGCGATTCTGTCCAATCCGACAGTTGCGCTAGCTTTGTGGACATTAAGTCGCACAGTGTTTGGGGGTATTTCCCCGAGAAGATAATCGCAACGTCGTCCGCATAGGCCACGACATTGCAGCCCCCCCCTTCTAGGTCACATAGAATCTTGTTGACTGCTATGTTCCACAGAAGAGGAGACAGGACACCACCTTGCGGGGTGCCTCTGTTGACATACCTTGACTGGGCGGACGATCCCATCGATGATGTCACCGTCCTGCATGTGAGCAATTGATCAATGAGCATCACCAAGTGACGGTCCACCCCCAGGTCAGTCAGGGCTTCTGTAATGGCGCCCGGTACAACGTTGTTGAAAGCTCCCTCAATATCGAGAAAGGCTATGAGTGAGTACTCTTTGTGATGCAGAGATTTCTCTACCGCTGAGATCACTTCATGAAGAGCCGTTTCCGTGGATTTTCCTTTCCGGTAGGCATGCTGTGCGCCTGACAGCAACTGAGGGTGTATAGTTGTCCTCAGTTGCAGCCCGACGAGTCTCTCAAAGGTTTTGAGAAGGAAGGACGATAGGCTGATTGGTCTAAAGTCTTTTGCAGCTGAGTGCGAGGCTTTCCCAGCTTTGGGAATGAAGACTATCTTTGCCTTAAGCCATGTTCGCGGGATTGTACCCACAGCCAGTATCTTCCTGAAGATACCTTGTAGCCAGTTGATGGCCGTATCCCCGGCCTTCTGAAGTTGGGCCGGGATTACCTGGTCTGGGCCTGGCGATTTGAACGGGTTGAAGCTGTTTATTGCCCAGCTTATGTTACCTTTTGTGAGGATGTGATCCATCGAGGTTACCGGTCCCTCTCCTGGAAGATGTGCCGTCTCGATGGTTGTGCACCCTGGAAAATGTGTGTCTAGTAGAATCTGCAGGGACTCCTCACTGGAGTTAGTCCACGTGCCGTCATTCCTTTTAAGATACCCTACCGAGGGGTTAGTTTTTGAGAGAATCTTGCGAAGCCTTGCGGCCTCTGACGTTTCCTCAATTTCCGAGCAAAATTTTTGCCAAGAGGCCCTTTTTGCTTTCCTTGTTTCCTTTTTATATAGTGACAGACTGATTTTGTAGTCTGCCCAGTGGCTCTCCTCGTTCGCGCTTTTGGCCCTATTGAAGAGGGTCCTGCAGCTTTAACGTAGGATGTCTATTTGTTTTGACCACCAGGGGGGTTTCTTTTTCCCCCTAGGTTTTCTAGAGGGGCACGCTGCCGCGAAGGCTTTGTTGCATGCCTCTGTGAACCTGTTCACTAGGCGATCTAGGTCGTCTTTTGTGTCAGGGCATGATGGTGCTTTGGAGGGGAGTAAGTCCTCCAGGGCTGAGCTATATTTTTCCCAGTTGGCTTTCCTGGGATTAATATAGTCCTTAGGTTTCGGACACTCGAGGGATAGTGTGGTCTCGATGTATCTGTGGTCAGAGAAAGAGTGGTCATCAAGGACTTGCCAACTCTTGACTATGTCTAACAGGTTGGAAGACACTAGGGTGATGTCAATAACCTCCTGTCGATTTTTAATTATAAAAGTTCGTTGCCGATTACAAATAAGTAGATTTGAGTTGAGATGAAGCTGAAATGACTCACTTACATTTGTTTCGAGCTCATTGAGTGTGGTGAGCGTTGGCATCGCAACCTATTAATAGGTCTATGTCCGACCTCTCGCTGTCGCTGGCTAGTTTGCGAACCAGGTCGTTGGGAGGATCGTTTCCCTCATGGGCCATGTAGGACGACATCAGCCTTAGATGTGTCCCTTTCAGCTCTAGTCTTGCCGCCGTGTTGTCGCTATCGCTATAGTTATGGAGCAGAAAGATATTAAGGTGCTTTCTGGCGAGAATGCAGGTGCGGGTTTTACCTTCATGTTGAGCTACAATTATCTTGTACTCCTTCGACCCTAGTCCACAAACCTTGTCTCCCACTATCCAAGGTTCCTGGATCAGGGCTACGTCTGCTCCGCTCTCTTCGAGGCGGAGTATAAGAGCAGCGGATGCCGCTTTACAGTGGTGGAGATTGATCTGAAGGAGCCTCAAGGACATCCTTAGTGTTCTCCACCACTGTAATGTCGGCATCCGGATCGTCCTCGACTTCCTCGTGGCAACACATCGCCTCGAAGTCGCATCTCAGCGTGCCATCGGTGGAGTAGCCCTCTGGGTCTATCTCTGTGTGATCGTCGGGTGCTTCGATCTCCGAGGCAGCGTCCTGCTCAACTGGCTTGTCGACAGGACGTGCCTCGGCCGCCGCATCCGACTTGTAGACCTTTACGGTCACAGAGCTGAACCCAAAAGTGAGCTCGCCTTTGGCAGCCTCAATCGGGGCCAGCGACTCTTTGTTGAGGACGACCACCGCCTGGTTTGTGGGGCCCTGTGTCGTCTCAACTTTGACCACCTTCCAATCCGCTGTTGGGAGGTGGGGGTTGCATCTTTGCAACATTTTTAGGATGCGCTCCGGCTCCTTCATGGAGGCGGGCACCCAGACTCTCGCCCTTGGTCTACTGGGCACTTCGCTCCAGTCTACAGCGACGAGCTTCGCCCCTGGGTAGACTTCCCCGACTTGCGCTACCGCTGCTTTGTACAGCTGTACGGAGCGCTCGTCTTCACAGGCTACGATTTTTATGCAGCCCTGGTACTAGCCCATGTCTTTGCAGACGGGGGGGGGTCCAGGCTGCTTTTCCAGCAGCTCGAAGCAGCGGTCGGCCAGTGCCGCTTCCACCCACTTCCACTGGTTTCTAGGTATCCGGGAGTCCGCGCTGCCTTTGTCCAGGACGCCAATCAGCGTCCTTTCTCTGGCAATCTGCGCGAATGATGTGTTAGGCAGCACTCTGGAGCGCTTCGGTGTCGGCCCCGGAGTCTCTTGTGAGCGCTGCCTTTTTGGCTGAGGGGCTTCCTTCTTCGGTGCTTCCTTGCCAAAGTTCGGCAGCACCTTCGAGGCCCACTCAACCTTCTTTATCCATTTGTCCGTCGGGCTGGACATCTGGCTTGCGTTCTGCCGACGGAGTATATTGCCAGCACTCCTTCTATCGGCATATGTAAAAGATTTGGCTTGGACACTAGTAGATGGTGACTCATCACCCGCCACTTTACCAGCAGGCAGAGCAGCCGCAGGATTGCATAGCCACTCTGCCAAGGTATCGATTTTGGGAGCCAATTCACCACCCACCCCGACACCGGGATGGGACCCCTTTGGGCTCTCCCTAGCATCTTCCGCCGCGCAGGTTTTCCCTGCTGATTTGCGGGTCGGGCCAGGCCTTTGGGCCGCTGCCTTCCCCTGTTTGGGATTGCTCCCTGTTGGCATTTGGGGAGTGCCAGACTCATTTTTTTTGTTTTTAAATTCTTCCATTCTTTTCCCACGAGCTGCAGAGAAGGGGTACGGTCCGTCCGGGCAGAGATCCACGTTGCCCGGATAAGGCATACTTAGAACAGGGGGCTGCCAAGTCCCTGAGCTCTCCGTTAACGACTGGGCTAGTTTTATATACCGGGCCCCCAGCCAGGCTGACTCTCGGCACGGGTCGAATAACACTCTTAGTCCGGCCCGGTGTGAGCTGAATGTGGGGGGTTGGGATGTGGGTAGGTAGTGTGTAGGGATAGGGGAGTGTGTGAGCTACTTATACGAGGCGGCACCACAAGCGCATCGTCAGTGTTGCTACTTCGCGAACACCCGCTGGCTGTCCGGGGCTGCTTATTTTCGGTACTCTCCCTAGGGATGTCCGATTATTCGCAGCTGACCTACCTATATGACCTGTATATAGGTAGGTCGTTCGCTATCCGCAACCTGCGACCCGTCCGGTGGCCTCAGCTAGGCCCCCTTTGAGCCACCTCACGAGCTCATCAGACCAGACCGAAATGGTAAGTTAATCGTGATATTTTACTGTAGTTGCGCTCGTGGAATGAAAGAGACAAGAATTTACACAAACAAAATGCATTTGTTTTCCTCGTTTGCTTTATGCGTTGATTTTGTTCACTTCTGTACAAGATCTAATCGCTGGAAGAGTCTTTTGTGTGAACATTTGTTAAAAAAGTGAGAAAAGAAATGAATAAATTATAACTATAACATTTGTTTTCCTCGTTTGCTTTATTCGTTGATTTTGTTCCCTTCTGTACAAGATCTAATCGCTGGAAGAGTCTTTTGTGTGAACATTTGTTAAAAAAGTGAGAAAAGAAATGAATAAATTAACAAAATAAATCAAATTAATATAAACAGGTACGTGCAAATATATACATATTATATATTTCAAATAAAATGATGAGCAATAGGCATTTGCGTAGACTCCGTAAGAGTGAAAGGGAAGCTGACCTTGCAAAGTTAGCGTTGTGCAGGGAAGAAAAAGAGGCAGAAAACGTGACAGGAAAAGTGGCAGAAAACGTGGAAGAAAAAGAAATTCTGATAGAAGAGGAGGAATTCATCATGGTTTAAGAATCCCAAAACTCAGCCAAATGAATAGTCATTAAATGACAAACTTAGGCAGTGGTTTATGAAGCATAGGCCAACGCGTGAATGTACACTTGATTTAGTAAGTATTTTGAAAGGGGAAAATATATGTAGATGTTTGTCCGTTTTATAAATCAAAACGCCAGCACACAGGTGATATTCAGTTAGTTGGTGGCGGATCTTATCTTCACATAGGCCTAGCCTGGCAGCTGGAACGACATTTTCAGAATATAGATATAATGGAAGAACTCAATATTGATATAAATGTTGACGGACTTCCATTATTTAGAAGTTCAAGGGCACAGCTATGGCCAATATTAGTTAGAGTTAACAATTATCCAAATGTTCCAGTATTTGCAGTCGGTATATTTTTAGGGAAAAGTAAGCCCCATAGCTGTGAAGAGTTTTTAGCAAAATTTTGTCTAGAATTTAAAGTGTTAAGGAATGGCAGGCTCACCATTTGTGGCAGAGATATAAATATAGTTATTAGGGCAGTAGTTTGCGATGCTCCAGCAAGAGCGTTTATTAGCGGCACGCCAGGACACACATCCTAAGATAGTGGGTAGTAAGTGTTATTTTAATAATTTTTTTTTGTCAGTAAAGGAACCAGATAATTTTTTTTTTATTAACGGAAATATTCCAATTATGGTGAAAGGGTTTACTGAAGAAGAGGGAGGGGCAATTATAGGGCAAAGGCTTTCAAATATTAGGAGCTCCTATGAGGAACCTATAACATCAATCAATTAAAAGATTAATAGAAAAATATTTTTATAATCAAATTAATTAACAACATTGTTTTTAGATCAATTGAAAGCAGTGGTCCAAATTTTAGCGGATCAAACTGTTTTAATAAAGCAGCTGGTAAGGGGGAATTGAATCCCATTCGGGGACAGTTCCCAATAAAACGTGAGGAAGAGCTTATAGAACTGGAAGAAAAAAATTAAATTAAATAGGGACATTTATGTAAGTAAATCAAAACTCTAAATTTTATGACTTTTTTCTCTGTCTTATCTTTATATTTTAATGTTTCACTTACAGATAACAGAAATGAAATCAATTCTCCAGCCAGCTGGCGTTTTGAGCGGCTTGAACTTTATTTTGAGTGAGGACATTGTTCTGGCATATAACGTCGATGGGGTCCAAGGGAAGAAGGCCCTTAGGACCCACAAAGAATTTTTTGCAGCTTTGCTAGGTAAAATACCATTTACACTTCTAGAGATTTAAAAATTTTTCATATAAATTAAAATAAATATTAATTACAGAATGTATTCCGCCTGGCGATGAGCCCCCCGAAAACACTGTACGGAAGGCAATGCAAAGGATGAAGAAAAGGGTGTTTAAAAAGAAGTGTCTTGCCAAAAACCAGGAGTAGGCTAAGCATCATATAATTAAAAATTATTCGTTATATTGAAAGACATTGTGTTTTTATTTTTGTATTATTCCAGACTGCCAGATTGACTACTACCAGTAGTCAGTTCGGAACTAGTTACTGGTAACTAGGTCAGAGCTAGCTACAGGTAATCGAAGGGTAGTCAAGTGGGGAACTAGTTGCTGGCTTTCTACTCGTAACTAGTTCGGAACTACCTCCTGAGCTACGGGTAATCGAAGGTAATCGAGCGGGACCAGGGGTGGTTCCGCCCTAGGACATGCATGTGTTAAATTCTCCGCTGAAATACATTGCGGGTAATCGATCTGGAACCAGGGAGGTGAGAATGGTAGCTAGTGCGGCACCAGTGCGGAACTAGTTGCCTGGTACTAGAGGGCTAGAACTGAAATTTGAGTTTGGTTCTTGTTTTGGGTCTTTAAGGTAAAAACCGAAACTAGAGCCCGCTGGACCGGAGTCATCATCACGTTTGTTTTTGGAAAAAGTCTTCCGAATTTTCAAATTTCACAAACCTATTTAACATGGATTCTGCCAATATTGCCAAAATAAATGAGTACATTCCAGTCATGTAAGAAAATTTCTTTATATATGCCAAATAAATATTACAACAATTATTTCGAATTACAGTTATGCATCTTAGAAAAAAAAAGGAACTAGATCATCAAATGGACCCAATTTTAAATAAAATCTTCCGAAACATAGCGGAAATGTTGGCTCTATAAAGGCAAATGTTCGTGGAGCGATCCTCAAATCAAAAAAAGCTCCATTGTCTCTAACGAGGTCGCACGACAGTGCTCTTGTGTATTATAATATATGTAATAAACATTGATTATTCTTTAACTGCGGTAATTAAAGAAAGATTTGCTTTGAAAGACGGCGATTTTGACCGGTTTACTCAAAAAATTTTCCAATACGCCCAAGACAGAATGTCAACGGGGCAGAAGCAAATAAAACTTTTAATTAAATTAAATAATAAATTTATTATATAATAATCTGTGTACTATAAATATTAAACAAATATTTGGTTATAAATTAGTGGACTGTATTATTTTAACATAGGTTTTATTTAATCTATCTAATGATTATGTTGTCGTATTACAAAGAGCGGCGGTACAGCGATATGCGTGCGGTTGGTTGCGGCTAGAATTTTGTATTAAAATCAACTCCACGAAAAGAAGTCGAGCAAAGAGGAATTGAAAGATCATGCGATGCGACGGTCCAATGCAAAACGGTCCACATCGATGTATGCGTGTGCAGCTGAAGGTTTGGGTTATGTGAGAACGTTACAGTTAGGTTTTGCGCACAAGCAATAGCAGCACAATTCTGCGCGTAAAAATAGGTGCTTAAGTGGGAAAATACAATGATGAGCACATGAATAGGGAAAGTTATAATTTAAATGAATAATGAACTAAAGTTAAGCGGCCAATTTCTCAACAATATTATTTAAAAAATATATTATTGAATTTTCAATATTACTTTGGGCTTGCAAATCTTTGCGACATTTTATGGAGCGACGAAACAAAAATAAATTTAGTTCGGGAATGCTTGTGAGAGCAATGTACGACACCCTAAAGGAAATGGATTTGTTCCAAGTTTCACCGAAAAAACTGTCAAACATGATGGTGGCAATATATGTAATTATATGGGACTGCTCCTCCGGTACGGCGTAGGTCCACATGCCAGACAACGAACAGAACGAACGCTGAGGAAGGAAAATTTCTTATTGGAGCGAGATAACGACCCAACTAAAACACGTGGGGAGGTTTAATAAAGAAATTGACTAAGTTTTTATTTTTAGAAAGCAAAAATTATGGGTTGCTTTCGCCTTCTCTATCGCTCTCTCAATCTGTCATCCAACAATCGTCGACATTGAAGCGCATTAAACAATTATATCACAAAATAACAAAATTTCTGTCGTTTAAAAGAAAATCATTTGGAACCACGGTTAATTTTTTCTTTTTTGCACAAGCAGCAGAAACGGTGCTCGCTTCGTCTACTTTTCGTTCTGCTTGCGTTTATTGCTAGCGTTCCTCTTTGCGGTCTTCTTCCCGCTTGAAACGTTTATAAAGCGGGTGCCGATATGAATGCGAGAAACAACGGCAATTGGCAGTGGACTGTGCTTTGACGTTGAGCTTGTCGTGACGCTAAAGAAGATAATTCTCTCTGAGATCACAGTGTGACCGCGAATTAATTGATAAAGTAAAAGATAAAATATACCGAAACATACCGTCCCATTTTAAAAATATAGCGATGACAATAACATTTTTTTCTTAATCAAAACCACTAGCACTAACCATACAGTATATAGATGTGCCAGTTCATACCACGAAAGCGTCACACACTGGCTAGCGCGTTGAGTACCCCAGAGTACTGACGCGTCATCATGAGAGAGAACGCAGAGAGAACATCTTTGCATGTGTTAGTACACACGCAATATGTTTCGACAAAAATATGTGATTGTATGCTTTTTTCAAATTTTTGGAACTCTCTCAGGTCTGGTTCTGTTTTGCCTCCAGCATGTTTTAGTGTATGGGTGCACATGCATTCTCACGTACTTTGCGTGTGTGTGTTTAGTATTGCTGGCCGCTCCCTGTAGAACCAAAGGGGTCAATTGACCCCTCTCGAACTAGTTCTGCGCTGTTTACCGCGCAACTAGCTACGCAACTAGTTACGCGGGAAGCGAACACGGACCAGGTCTTCGTCGACTACAATGTACTAGTTCTGCAACTAGTTACGCGGGAAGCGAACGCGGACCAGGTCTTCGTCGACTACAATGTACTAGTTCTGCAACTAGTTACGCGGGAAGCGAACGCGGACCAGTCGAAAAAGAACCGAAAAACGAAGCCGCCTTCGTTTTGTTTTCGAAGTCGGCAAATAACCGCAATTCCGTGGAGTTACAGTGCCCACTCAGCTAGTTTTTACCGAGCCACGCCATGCAATAAACACCGAAATTGTAAGTTAATCGTGATATTTTACTGTAGTTGCGCTCGTGGAATGAAAGAGACAAGAATTTACACAAACAAAATGCATTTGTTTTCCTCGTTTGCTTTATGCGTTGATTTTGTTCACTTCTGTACAAGATCTAATCGCTGGAAGAGTCTTTTGTGTGAACATTTGTTAAAAAAGTGAGAAAAGAAATGAATAAATTATAACTATAACAAGAAATGAATAAATTAACAAAATAAATCAAATTAATATAAACAGGTACGTGCAAATATATACATATTATATATTTCAAATAAAATGATGAGCAATAGGCATTTGCGTAGACTCCGTAAGAGTGAAAGGGAAGCTGACCTTGCAAAGTTAGCGTTGTGCAGGGAAGAAAAAGAGGCAGAAAAAGTGGCAGAAAACGTGACAGGAAAAGTGGCAGAAAACGTGGAAGAAAAAGAAATTCTGATAGAAGAGGAGGAATTCATCATGGTTTAAGAATCCCAAAACTCAGCCAAATGAATAGTCATTAAATGACAAACTTAGGCAGTGGTTTATGAAGCATAGGCCAACGCGTGAATGTACACTTGATTTAGTAAGTATTTTGAAAGGGGAAAATATATGTAGATGTTTGTCCGTTTTATAAATCAAAACGCCAGCACAGAGGTGATATTCAGTTAGTTGGTGGCGGATCTTATCTTCACATAGGCCTAGCCTGGCAGCTGGAACGACATTTTCAGAATATAGATATAATGGAAGAACTCAATATTGATATAAATGTTGACGGACTTCCATTATTTAGAAGTTCAAGGGCACAGCTATGGCCAATATTAGTTAGAGTTAACAATTATCCAAATGTTCCAGTATTTCCAGTCGGTATATTTTTAGGGAAAAGTAAGCCCCATAGCTGTGAAGAGTTTTTAGCAAAATTTTGTCTAGAATTTAAAGCGTTAAGGAATGGCAGGCTCACCATTTGTGGCAGAGATATAAATATAGTTATTAGGGCAGTAGTTTGCGATGCTCCAGCAAGAGCGTTTATTAGCGGCACGCCAGGACACACATCCTAAGATAGTGGGTAGTAAGTGTTATTTTAATAATTTTTTTTTGTCAGTAAAGGAACCAGATAATTTTTTTTTTATTAACGGAAATATTCCAATTATGGTGAAAGGGTTTACTGAAGAAGAGGGAGGGGCAATTATAGGGCAAAGGCTTTCAAATATTAGGAGCTCCTATGAGGAACCTATAACATCAATCAATTAAAAGATTAATAGAAAAATATTTTTATAATCAAATTAATTAACAACATTGTTTTTAGATCAATTGAAAGCAGTGGTCCAAATTTTAGCGGATCAAACTGTTTTAATAAAGCAGCTGGTAAGGGGGAATTGAATCCCATTCGGGGACAGTTCCCAATAAAACGTGAGGAAGAGCTTATAGAACTGGAAGAAAAAAATTAAATTAAATAGGGACATTTATGTAAGTAAATCAAAACTCTAAATTTTATGACTTTTTTCTCTGTCTTATCTTTATATTTTAATGTTTCACTTACAGATAACCGAAATGAAATCAATTCTCCAGCCAGCTGGCGTTTTGAGCGGCTTGAACTTTATTTTGAGTGAGGACATTGTTCTGGCATATAACGTCGATGGGGTCCAAGGGAAGAAGGCCCTTAGGACCCACAAAGAATTTTTTGCAGCTTTGCTAGGTAAAATACCATTTACACTTCTAGAGATTTAAAAATTTTTCATATAAATTAAAATAAATATTAATTACAGAATGTATTCCGCCTGGCGATGAGCCCCCCGAAAACACTGTACGGAAGGCAATGCAAAGGATGAAGAAAAGGGTGTTTAAAAAGAAGTGTCTTGCCAAAAACCAGGAGTAGGCTAAGCATCATATAATTAAAAATTATTCGTTATATTGAAAGACATTGTGTTTTTATTTTTGTATTATTCCAGACTGCCAGATTGACTACTACCAGTAGTCAGTTCGGAACTAGTTACTGGTAACTAGGTCAGAGCTAGCTACAGGTAATCGAAGGGTAGTCAAGTGGGGAACTAGTTGCTGGCTTTCTACTCGTAACTAGTTCGGAACTACCTCCTGAGCTACGGGTAATCGAAGGGTAATCGAGCGGGAACCAGGGGTGGTTCCGCCCTAGGACATGCATGTGTTAAATTCTCCGCTGAAATACATTGCGGGTAATCGATCTGGAACCAGGGAGGTGATAATGGTAGCTAGTGCGGCACCAGTGCGGAACTAGTTGCCTGGTACTAGAGGGCTAGAACTGAAATTTGTGTTTGGTTCTTGTTTTGGGTCTTTTGATGAACTGACCTACCGCCACAAAATAAATGAAGAATGGGCAGGGGTGGGGGTATGGTACACTAGGGCGCGGGATATAAAATAAAAGCTGTTATTTGTTTTATTTATACCACAAAATATAAAATATTACAATAATATAATTACACATTTATTTCCTTTGAGCAGGTTGATTATGAATTATAAAAATTATGTAAACGCCGTCGGTTCTCGACTTTTTTGTTTATTATAACTAAAACAATGATGTATCTAAATATACAATATAAGAAAAAATATGTATGTATGTATATGTATACTAAAATAAATATGCATAAATATAATTGGAATTGGTTTTACATATATGTATTTCAAATAAATTGCTTTCCGACGGGAATGTGGAAAGAAAAAATTTAGATGCGAGTCGCACCTTGAATACTCTCATGGATAATTATTCTAATATAAAATCTGTGTTTTCATGAAAAGAGGCCTGTTTGAAAACTGGAAATACGTTTTAAGCTATACTGAAACTTCAAACGGTATAAAACACGAAGCCCGTTTAACTAAAGTGACAGCTAATATTGAACAAGCACAAGCCTTAGGGCTTAATGTACGAGCAGCTATTTGTGACCAGGGCTCAAATAATAGAGCTGTTTTCAGAAGACTGGGAGTCGACCCCAGCTTTAAAGTTCAAGATAAAGAAATATTTGCGATTTACGATGTTCCACATTTGATTGAATTGCTCAGGAACATTGTCCGAAATAGAAATCTTTATACCCCTGGTGGCGTTGTTTCATGGAAAATAGTCGAAGAACTGTATGAAATCGATTCCAGAAATTTAACGCGACTCTGCCCGAAATGAACAACAAAGCATATATATCCAAATAGCTTTGAAAAAATGAAGGTCAAATATGCCACTCAAGTGTTTAGCCATAGTGTGGCCGCTGCTCTTCGAACAATGATTAGTTCTGGAGGCTTCTTAAAGTGCAAAGAAAATGCAGAAGCGACGGCTACATTTATTGAACAAATGAATAGATTATTCGACTGTCTAAATAGTTATGTCCTCTACGATAAAAACCCATTTAGGAGTGCACTGCAAGACAAAAATCTTGTCAATGAGACCCTGTCGGATAAGCGAAAATATTTTGAAGAATTTAAATATCCACAGAAAGTCTACTGCATAAAGGGTATGATTTTAACAATCAACTCCATACTTTCATTGGCCCAAAATGTTTGGAGTCAAAGTGCTGAAGTTTTTTATATTGCTACATCCAAATTAAACCAAGACCCATTAGAAAATTTATTTTATTTAATCAGATCTCGCGGTGTTACCAACAATAATCCAACTATGTATGAATTTAATGTAATTATTAGTAAAATGCTTTCTATGAAAGTTCTAACTTCCACTACAATATCTGGGAACTGTTCGCCCAATGAAGATACTAAGTTAATTAACATTATAAAAGATAATGTAACGGACCTGCTTCTTGGTTCGCTTGAGTTTGCTGGGCTCGCTCAGCGGTCGGCCGATTCGTCGCAACGTATTTTTATTGTTGCCCCCAACGACAAATGATAAGACCTTCCTTTTTTATACCCGATACTCAAAATGAGTATTGGGGTATATTAGATTTGTGGTAAAAGTGGATGTGTGTAACGTCCAGAAGGAATCGTTTCCGACCCCATAAGGTATATATATTCTTGATCAGCATCAATAGCCGAGTCGATTGAGCCCTGTCTGTCTGTCCGTCTGTTCGTCCGTCCGTCCGTCCGTCCGTCCGTCCGTCCGTCCGTCCGTCCGTCCGTCCGTCCCCTTCAGCGCCTAGTGCTCAAAGACTATAAGAGCTAGAGCAACGATGTTTTGGATCCAGATTTCTGTGATATGTCACTGCTACAAAAATATTTCAAAACTTCGCCCCGCCCACTTCCGCCCCCACAAAGGACGAAAATCTGTGGCATCCACATTTTTAAAGATACGATAAAACCAAAAACGCAGAATCGTAGAGGATGACTATATGTTCTAGAGTGTAAGATCTCAACCAGATCGTATAATTATTATAGCCAGAATCAAGAAAACAATGTCATTCTTTCTCGCTCTGTCTCTCTCTAACACACAGGTTTCATGGTCGGTTTTGTCAATTGCAAAATATGAGTTCACGGATCTCAGAACCTATAAGAGCCAGAGCAACCAAATTTGGTATCCACACTCCTGTGATATCCGACCTTGACCGTTTCCAGTCCAAATTTCGAAACACCCCCTTCCGCCCCCGCAAAGGACGAAAGTCTGGGGCATCCACAAATCTCAGAGACTATTAAGGCTACAGTAACCAAATTTGGTATCCGCACTTCTGTTAGATCTCACTATAAAACTTATATCTCAGAATTTCGCCCCACCCTTTTCCGCCCCCACAAAGGACGAAAATCTGTTGCATCCACAATATTGCACATTCGAGAAAACTAAAAACGCAGAATCATAGATAATGACCATATCTATCAGATTGCTGAATCTGGATCAGATCAGATCATTTTTATAGCCAAAAGGAACAAATCAATTTGCACTGGCTACGCAGCGCCCGACGTCACGCTCAGACTGATTTTCTGTCTCTCTCGCACGCACTCTTTGTCGAGTCGTACAATATTAGCGGCGTCTGCCGGAGGAGAGCCATACTGACTTAGTATCGGGTATAACTGTAGAGTTGCGGTCTCCGCAGCAACTCACAACGTTCCCCCTCGTTTTTAATCGAATTTCTCTTTATTCGTTATTATATTAGGACTTAGGGCTAGATGCTACAATTCAGCTTATCTATGGATCTCCACCACGCGTGGGCTCTCGTCGGGTGTGGCAGCGTTGAGGCTAATGATTGGGGCAGTTTGACCTCCGCTATTGCTTTGGCCCGCCATGCAAATCCGCACTCTACGTCTCGCACTCCCCTCTTAGCTTCCGCCGGCAACTGTGGATCACCTCTTAACTTAGACTCACTCTGGGGGCAGGCGGGGCCTGTCTTCCTGTTGCTATTCACTTCACTGCACTTCTTCGAACCGTACCGGGTATCACTCTTACGTTTCGGCGGGGTTTCAACGTGCGCGCGCGATCACTTCTCCACGGAAAAAGAGCCCCGCTTCGTTGCCGCAGCCTCCTTTTATAGCCCCTTGACGGGCCCCGGCTCGGCGTTGGTAGTTTTCCATCGCCGTCTCCTGGTTTCCACGGCCTTCGTAACGGGGCCTGGCCGGTGGCGTGATCCCATGCCCATATTTGGTCATGCGTCGGATCGCTGCCGGCCCGATCCCGCCGTCTCCTCTGCCTCTCGCGTTTCGCTCGCTCCGAGAGCGGGACACTTCTCCTCTCGGGGCCCTTGGCCTCTTCGCCGCATCCGGATATCCGTGGGTATCTGGGCTGACCTTCGCCTTATCCAGCCAGCCATCAGCCTTTATCCGACCGTCCCACCGCCTTTATCCGGCTATGCTTTGGTCGAATTCGGCCTGTGGGAACCGCGGTTCCTCACACCCCCCTCTTTCTTCCTGCAGCGGAATACTCCCGTTTTCCGCGACCTTGCGACGGAGTGTGCTTTCCCCATTCAAACGGCCCCATTTTACGCGCGCTCCTTACTGCATCTGGGATCACGGGCGCCCTGGCGCCCTCTGGCGCCTTTGCTCGGGCGGCGCTGCCAGCCCTTGCAATATTCTGGCTGGGGCCGAATCCCCGCCTATCGATAAGGTGTAGGGGCGTTTAGGCGATCCACTCGATATCTCTCCCCAGTAAGTATTCCACTTTTCTCTTTTTCGCCTTCTCTTTATTCATTTTCTTCCCGCGTGTTTCGCCCTTGTTTTTTCCTTTTTTTTTTTTTTCTCTTTTGCTCTTTTTTTCCTTTCCCCTTTTTTTCCCTTACTTTTGTTCGCGGAACACCTCCGTGCGTGTGGCCGACATCGCAATGCGGTACCGGGTACCCCGCTCGCTCACCAGCTTCTTCACCCTCCTACCCACGAGGCGAATCTGGGTCTGCGCCCGGACCACCGCCGCCGGCCACTCCTCCCGCGGGATCGCCGTCCAGTGGACCGTGGCTGCCGGTGCCGAGCTCTGCCGTTGCAGGGCCGGTCGCTTCGGTCCTGCACAGGGCTCCGGGCAGGAGGCCTGCCGCTTCAGAGCCGGGCGCTCGGCCGCCGTCGACCTCTCCGGTGCGGGCCACACCCACGGTCCGCGCTCCCACGCCTCGAGTTCCACCTCCGTCGGTGCTGTCGCCGCCGTCGCTGCTGCCTCGGCCGTTGCTGTCTGGGCCGCCGTCGCCGTTTCCGCGGCCCGCGTCTCTGCTTCTGCCGCTGCCTCGGCCGTCGCCGTCTGGGCCGCCGTCGCCGTCGCCGTTTCCGCGGTCTGCGTCCCTGCTGCCGCCGTCGCCGCCTCTGCCGCTGCCTCGGTCGTCCGCGTCGCCGCCTCCGCCGTCGCCGTGTCTGCCGCCTCCGCCGTCGCCGTGTCTGCCGCTGCTTCGGCTGTCGCCGTCTGGACCGCCGTCGCCATTTCCGCGGCCTGCGTCTCTGCTGTCACCTTCGCCGCTTCTGCAGTCCGCGTCGCTGCCTCCGCCGTCGCCATTGCTGCCGCTGAGGTCGTGGGGGCGGGTCCGGTGTCCCTCCTCCGCGGGTCCCTGTTGTTGCTGCCGCGTGGACTCTCCTCCCACACCCGGGCGCCGGCCTCTGGCTGGGCTTCGCTCGGGGCGGGCCCCGAGGCCCACGTGATGTGCAGGGTCTGGTGGTGCCACACCATCCCCTGGCGCACGGCGGTCCGCACCTCCTGCGATACATACGGTCCCATTATGGCCGCCTCCGGTCCCCTCCACTGTGGTTGCTGCTGCCACTGCTCCTGCCCCTGCTGCTGGTGATGCGGCTGCTGGTGCTGCTGTTGCTGCTGGTGCTGGTGCTCCTGGTGCTGCTGCTGCTGGTGCTGCTCCTCCTCGGCCTGCGGCTGCCGCCTCTCGGGGCCCTCGTCATCTTTGGCCGGTGGCGTAGGTTGCCACAGCTCGCCCTCCTCCTCCTCGGCCTGCTGCAGCCGCCGCTGCCACTCGGCCTCGGGGTTCGTAGCCTGCTTGCCCGTGGCCTGGGGCGGCGTTCCCTCGGTCTCCGCCTCGTCGGTCCGGGGCTGCATCGGCGGCAGCACCACCCGGAATGGTGGGGGTGGCGGCGCCTCGTCGCTCTCTTGGCAGTGCTCCTCCGTACTGGCGGCTCTTTCCGCCTGTCGCCGCCGCGCCTCCATCCGCTCGTCCCTCCGCCCCTTGCTGCCGTCTCCATCTGGCCTTCTCCTGAGCGGTTGGCGCGCGCGGGCCGTCGGTGCATATGACCTCGTCGTCGCCCTCCTCGGCGCCATCATCCGATGACACCGTCGGCGACACCGAGTCGTGCCCCGATGGCGCCGGTGACACCAACGGCGAGGCCAGCAGTTGAAGGAACTGGGAGCCATCGCACCAATCCTCCTCGTCGCTACGCGAGAGCAGAGACGCCCGTCGCTGACGAGAAGTACCGGCGCGATAGCCCCCTTCTCCCACGATCGCCTGTTGCTCCTCCAGGAAGGCCCTCATATCATCCATCTTCTTCCTGCCATCCTCGTGGTTGAGCCCGCGTTTCATCTCCATTTTTTTATTCTTGCTACTTTTTCTTGCGTTCTTTCTGGTGATAATTACCTTCAAGTGTTCGCTGTTCCGTTTTCCACCCGCCTATATACACGCGTTGCATTGCCAATCGTTCCCTCTACCGGTGCCGGTGCTCCGTGTTTCGGTCTCTCCGCCTGGTTCTAACGGTTGTTGCGTTTGTACTCATGGCCCTCAGCCTCGTCTCTCTGCCGGCCGCGCTCTCTAACGGCATCTTTCCCATGGTTGTGTGAGTGCCGTCGCGCTCATCGCTCTCTATCCGATTTCGCCTTATCCCTTTTTTTTTTTTGGATACTGTTGTGTTCTCGCCGCGTTTCTCTGTTGGCTCATGGATAAAACTTTTCCATCTTTGATGGACCCACCCCCTTCCCGTTCATGATTATTTTGCTTTTTATTCCCCCATTTTATTTTTGCTTATTCACAACTTTTATTTAGCCCTTCATTCTTGTTTATTTTAATTGCTATTTAATGGATTGCTAATTATTTACTTTTAATCGCTATAAAAATTGCTATTTATTCTTACATGCCACCGCCGACCTGTCTTCTTCATCCCGTGCTGCTCGGACCCTCCTTGGCCTGGGTGAGTTCTCCCGACCCGGATGACTTTTACTCAATCCTTTCTCCCTTTCCAGCTCGCCCTCTGCCCTCAATGCGGGCCGCTTGCCGCGATTCCGCTCGTGAACAATGGGTCCTCCGACCCTCCGCCCGGGCTGGAATCTTGGGCTCACATCCCAGGGCAACTCCTATGCGCCACCGGCCGGACTCTTTTGACAGGTGTCTCCCTCACACAGTGGCTCGGACCCGAGGATCATCCGACTCCTCGCCCGGTAGTCCACGCATGAGCGGCACCCGTCGTTCCGGCCCGACGCTCGTAGTTGCCCCGTGAGTCCGCGTTGAGGCGTGAGCCTGGCCCCTGGGTTTTTCCTGGTCATCCGCTGTCTGAGATTACACTCCCCGACCCTGGATTCGCCTCCCAGCTTTGGGTGACGCGTTTCCTGTTCAGGTTTGCTGAGCTTTTCCTCTTCTCGTTTTATTTTCCTTTCTTTTTACTAATTTTCGCTTTTTTTTTTTTTTTTCCCAGATTTCTCCAACCACAGTCTTCCTGTTCGCCTTTTTTTTTTTTTTTTTTTAATCTAAGTGCACAAGTCCATCACCCTGCGTGCTGACGAGTTTCGTGCGTGTCCTGCGCGCACCCTTCCCAGTGTCCTGCGTGGCACTCTACCGTTCCTGGTCCTGCGTGACCCTTTAGGGCGACCTATTACAGCCATTCTCCTTCACCCCTGTGTCTCTCGCTCCTCGGGTTGGGGTTTCAGATCTCGTATGTGTGCCGTTCTCTTCTTCCTGTCGCCCTCCTTTCTTAGGTTGCAGATAACCGGGGATATAAAGTCCTCTATCTGGTATGGCCCATCGTACCTTGGTGCCAGCTTCGCGGCGAATCCCTCCGCTGCATTGGAAAGGTGGTGCTGTTTGGCCCACACGACCTCTCCCACTTTGGGTCTCCACGGTCTTCTCCTCAGGTTGTAATGCCTGGCCTGATCCTGGGCTGCCCTTTCCAAGTTGCGTCGAACCAACTGAAACAGCTCCTTTAATTTCTTCGCATTTTCATCCGGCGTCTCTGTGCCTTGTCCCGTGCCTACCGTCTCCTCGTCATATAGGGCCTTTGGAAACCGGGGTTCCCTTCCTTGCACCACGAACGCCGGTGAATATCCCGTTGTATCCGACACTCCCGAATTCATGGCCAGCATCAGCTCCGGCCATTTTTCATCCCAACACCTTTGATCACCCTCGGTGAACTGAGCTATCATGGTCTTTACCATTCTGTTCGTTCGCTCTGTCGGATTCTCTTGCGGCGTGTATGGCGCCGTAAACTGGTGGCGAACTCCTAGCTGCTCCAGGAATCTTGTAAATGCACTGCTTGCAAACTGCACCCCATTGTCCGTAATGAAGACTTTGGGCGTGCCAAAACGGGCTATTATGCGCTCTCGACAGGCCTTTATTAGTGCCTCTGCTGTGGCCTTCCTCAGCGGCACCAACTCGATCCACTTGGAGAATCGATCCATCAGCACCAACAGCATCGAGTTCCCATGTTTCGACCTCGGCAGAGGACCCACAAAGTCCGCGCATACCGTTGCCCATGGTTCTTCCGGCACCTGTGTCAACATTTCTCCTGCCGCTTGTAGCTGACTTGGCTTAAAGCGAAGACATAGTTCGCACTTCCGCACGTAGGCCCTCACGTCCCTGTACATCCCTGGCCAGTAATATCTTGCCGCCACCCGTGCCGCGGTTCTCCTTCCGCCGGCGTGGCCTGCTTCCGGGCTATCGTGGCTTTCCTTTAAAACCCTTTCTCGGGCAAAATTTCGGCACACATAACTTCCACGAGGCGACTTCTTCGCTCCCTGCCCGGTGAGGAATGTGCCGGTACAAGTTTCCCCCCTTCTCCACATAGTCGGGGTACTTCGGGGATTCTTTTCTGATCTTTTCTACCATGCCCTCTAACCACTTGCAGGGCGGCTCGCCTACTGGTTGTGTTCCCTCCTCATTTCTTATCCGACGGCCTCGCTCCTCCACCGGTTGTCGGGAGAGTGCGTCGGCTACCACGTTGAGCTGTCCTTTCCTGTACGCGACTTCAAAGTCGTACTGCTGTAGCTCTAATGCCCATCTCGCCACTCTTCCCGACGGACTTTCTATGCTATTTAGCCATTTCAGAGCCATGTGGTCCGTGACCACCTTGAAGCGATATCCTTCCAAGTATGGCCTCAACCGGCGGATGGCCCATACAATGGCCAGACATTCTTTCTCGGTCGCCGAATAGTTCCTTTCGGGTCCATTTAGCGTCCTGCTAGCATATGATATTACCCGTTCGCCCCTTTCCGTCTCCTGCTCCTTGACATTTGTCGGCGGTTTCAATTCGGCTATGGCTGCGACTTTCTCGGGGTCTGTACATATCCCCTCGCCGGTCACCTTGTGGCCTAGATACCGCAGCTCTTTCCTAAAGAACTCGCACTTGTCTGCGTTCAGCCGCAGGTTAGCCAAGCGCAGCCGTCGAAACACCTCTTTCAGGTTTCTTCGGTGTTCTTCCTCTGTTCGCCCGATGACCACTATGTCATCCTGGTACGCGAACGCGTGCGGCATCATTTCTGGCCCAATCACTTGGTCTAACGCCCGTTGAAAGGTGGCCGACGCGGAGTGTAACCCAAACGGCATCACCTTCCATTGGTATAGCCCCTTTCCGGGCACCGTGAACGCCGTGATCGGCCGGCTGCTCTCGGCCAGGGGGATCTGCCAATATCCATCCTTCAGATCTAGGCTACTTATGAATTTCGCTTCCCGCAGTTGATCGAGGATGTAATCGATCCTGGGCATTGGGTACGCGTCTTTTACTGATCTCGCGTTAACTTGACGAAAGTCCACGCACAATCTCCATTTGCCATTTTTCTTCTTTACCATCACTATAGGCGAACTGTAGGGGCTCTTTGACGGCTCTATGCATCCCATTTATAATAGTTCGTCCACTTTCTGGTTAATCTCGGCCTGCATTTTGGGGTTCTTCGGGTAATATCTTTGCTTAATCGGTTGCGGGTCACTCATGGTGATTGTGTGCACCGCCACATTAGACACCCCCTCGATCTTGGAAAATGCCTCTAACTCTCGGGTTAAGAATTCCTCCACTGGCTCTTCCCTCGCCCCCTCATTCTGCCTCATGCCCGCTGACACCCCTCTGGCGGCCATTCTTAGGGTCGTGTCCGTTTCGTTGTCGGACTCCGGAGCCGTGTCTCCAGCTTCGGCCTTCGCCACGGACAGTCTTTCCTCCTGGTCTCCTCGTTCCCGATCTTGGGCAGGGATCACCACCCTGTGCCCTGCACAGGTCACCACTGCCCCGACCGCGCGGAGAAAATCCCATCCCAACACTAACTCATCAATCACACCCGGCAATACGAGTAGCACCATTGGGATCTCCTTGTTCCCAAAGCATACCTTCGTTTCAATCTGGCACGTGACCTCCTGGCTATGGCCATCCGCCAACCTCACCCTTTTCCTTGCCGCCGCCTCCCGGCCTTCACCCTCTAGTCGGTCCGCCAGCTCGCGGCTCACGAAACTGCTGGTAGCTCCGGTATCCACCGTGGCTTGCAGCTCCATGCCCGCGACCTCCACTACTGCGGATAACTGTTCCTCCTCGCTGGTCAGCCTGCCGACTAGGCTTGAGGGACCGTTTCTTGCGACCCTGGCACGGCCCTCCGCGGCGTGGGTCGCGGGGCGTTTCCCGTCTTCCTGCAGCATTGCCATGCCGAGATGCCCACTTTTCCGCATCTCCAGCAGTAGGTGAGAGGTCGGCCGTTGCACTCCCGGCTCCAATGATCCGCGCTCCCACACCTTCGGCACGCCTGGGCCGGATTCTTGACATATCCGTTCTCGATATTGCCGTTGGTCGGTGTCGGCTTAAGGACACGCGCTCCCCTTTCCTCCCGTGCTGCTCCGTCCAGCGGGCCGTCTTTGCATCGCCGACATGCCGTCGTCTCGGCTGGCTTGTGGAAGGGATTCGCTGCCCGGGCTTTCACGGTTGGATTCTCCCGTTGGAACTCTAGGCGGTCCCTCTCCAACGCCTCGAGCTCGTCTGCCAGTTCCATCATGGTGTCGAGGTCCTTGCACCGGTGCGGCCTCATATACGCTCTCAGATCGGGCATGCTATTCTCACGAATCAGCTCCGTTTGCTCCTCTTGGGGACATTTCAGGGGTCGCATAAGTGTCTGCATCTCTACCATATACTCTTCGAATGGCTCGCCCCATTTCTGTTTCCGCATCCTCACTTCCTGCAGCAACTTCTCAAAATATCCCCGCGGCAGAAAGTAAGCCTGGAAGCTGGACGAGAACTCTTTCCACGTTCTCCACTGTCGATTGTTCGCCACGAACCACATAAGCGCCCGCCCTTTTAGCAGCTCCGGCATCGCCCTTGGGATCAGATCCGGATCCAGACCGTACGTCTCGGCGGACCACTCGACCTGCTCCAAGAACTCGAGAGGCTTCGTCGTCCCGTCGAACCGGAACGACCACTCTCTCACCTGTTTCGCCACTCTAGCGTAGTCCAGGTGTGCTGGCCGTATGGTGGCTGGTTCGGTTCTCCCTCTTTCGGTCTCTCGGCTTCGATCCCGTCCTTGGTGGCGGGGCCTGCTAGGCGTCCCCGTGTGCGAGCGTTCCGGTATTGGCACTGAGAGACTCGCGATCAATTCTCTCTGTATGTCGACTGGGGACCTCCACAGCGCCGCCGCGGCTGCGCCAGGTGGGGGTGCCAGGTGCTCGTACGCGGCTTGTTTGTCGTCCGCCCGGGGTGTCGGCGAGGACCTGTCCGCCCGACACTCCCATACCTCAATCAGATCGGCCCACTCCGACTCATCTTCGTGTTCCCTCATCCACTCCTTAAATGTTCTTCTCATTTCGTCCACTGTGCCCTCCAGCCGCACGCCGAAGGCATGGCCGCATTGGACAAGCTCCTCCTTTCTCAACCGGTGGATCCATTGTCCCTTCCCCATTCTCTCGTATATAGGGAGGAGCCCTTTGTCCTACTATTTGTCGTTGTAGGCCCCACGTTGGGCGCCAGTTGTAACGGACCTGCTTCTTGGTTCGCTTGAGTTTGCTGGGCTCGCTCAGCGGTCGGCCGATTCGTCGCAACGTATTTTTATTGTTGCCCCCAACGACAAATGATAAGACCTTCCTTTTCTTTAATCGAATTTCTCTTTATTCGTTATTATATTAGGACTTAGGGCTAGATGCTACAATTCAGCTTATCTATGGATCTCCACCACGCGTGGGCTATCGTCGGGTTTTGGCAGCGTTGAGGCTAATGATTGGGGCAGCTTGACCTCCGCTATTGCTTTGGCCCGCCACGCAAATCCGCACTCTACGTCTCGCACTCCCCTCTTAGCTTCCGCCGGCGACTGTGGATCACCTCTTAACTTAGACTCACTCTGGGGGCAGGCGGGGCCTGTCTTCCTGTTGCTATTCACTTCACTGCACTTCTTCGAACCGTACCGGGTATCACTCTTACGTTGCGGAAAAAGAGCCCCGCTTCGTTGCCGCAGCCTCCTTTTATAGCCCCTTGACGGGCCCCGGCTCGGCGTTGGTAGTTTTCCATCGCCGTCTCCTGGTTTCCACGGCCTTCGTAACGGGGCCTGGCCGGTGGCGTGATCCCATGCCCATATTTGGTCATGCGTCGGATCGCTGCCGGCCCGATCCCGCCGTCTACTCTGCCTCTCGCGTTTCGCTCGCTCCGAGAGCGGGACACTTCTCCTCTCGGGGCCCTTGGCCTCTTCGCCGCATCCGGATATCCGTGGGTATCTGGGCTGACCTTCGCCTTATCCAGCCAGCCATCAGCCTTTATCCGACCGTCCCACCGCCTTTATCCGGCTATGCTTTGGTCGAATTCGGCCTGTGGGAACCGCGGTTCCTCACAATAATGTGTCAAGTGAGTCGGCATCAGAGTCTAAAACTTTTGATGACGATATCTTGATTTCCACTAACGAAGATGCAGAGCTAGAACTTTCTATAGAAGCAACAGATTTAAGTATCTAAGACGGTCGGTATCCAGTCGGCTGAGGTGATACCAGTGCTGCCAGATTTTTAGAGTCACCATAAGCTAGCACCATGTATGCGAATATACTATATTCAGATTACAATACTCCAGGCGAGACGCGATTGGGAGCATTATTTGGTTTTCAGGTTTTCAGAGAAGTCGGTCGTCAGCTCTAGATTTTTGTTTCTGTTTTCCGTTTTGTTTTTGTGCGGAAATGTCGGAGCTCTCGAACCTGGAGACACAAGGACCAACAAGGACCTCCTGGCCATGTGCAAGGAGCACGGCCTGCCCTCCGTCGGGGTGGCCGACAGCACTCGTGCCTGCATCATCCCCGCCGAGGGTTTATTTAATTGAAGTTTAAATTTGCTTTTAAATAATTTAGTTTTAAACAATTTAAACCGACTAATATAATCAAAAGCCATGCCCCCGAGAAGAATATTCGTTGCGGAGGTTCAATTACGCTCCAAGAAGTGTGGTTGCGGAGGTTCAATTACGCTCCAAGAATTTTGGTTGCGGAGGTTCAATAACGCTCCAAGAAGTGTGGTTGCGGAGGTTTAATTACGCTCCGAGAAGTGTGGTTGCGGAGGTTCTGGGGTGCCATGGTGCGCACGGTGCTGACTCCCTGCGCACTAGGTTTAGAAGAGTAGATGTTTACAGTTAAAAAAAAAAAATAAAGTCGCGTGGCTTCGACTGTGCTCGCCTTTTTATAGCAATTGGCAGCGCCGCCATTTGCGAAAATGACTTCGAAGTAGCGCAGTCGCGCCGCCGCAGGTCTGCCTTGCAAGAGCGAGAGAGATATATCGGCTGTCGCTGCATGTGTGAGATTTTGTATGCGCTTGCCTCTGAGTACAACAAAAATACGTCAGCCGACAGCGCAGCCGCAGCTGGTGTCTCTCTGTCTCTCTCTCTCTCTGCTTTTGCAAGATAGCAGAAAAGGGTGGGTTTTGTGTTATATATTTATTGTATACTTACAGTGCCGCTCAACTGAATAGGTTCAACAATTTTCCAAAGTCAAACCGCTATATCATTTTAACCAACTTACCGATTTATATGAAACAATTGTTTGTGCATAGATTGATTCATTGTTAATAAAGCAAGAAAGTTTGTGGTTTCCAGGACACGTTTTTAAAGCTATTTATTAATTTGTTCAAAAACATTACAAACGAGGGGGAACGTTGTGAGTTGTGAGATAATATTAAGCGACGCGACAAAGAGTGCGTGCAAGAGAGACAGAAAATCAGTCTGAGCGTGACGTCGGGCGTTGCGTAGCCACTGCAAATTGATGGCCCTTGGCCTCCCATGGAGGGATGCATAAGACTTTGGAGCGTTTCAGGCGCTATTATTATTGGCCGGGTCTGGTGAATGACGTGAAGACACACATATGTATGTAAATGCCTGCAGTCAATGCAAAACAACAAAACCACCCAACACCACATTAAGACCTCCTTTTGGAATACCGGCGGAATCACAGAGGTTTTTCCAAAGGCTCTACATCGACTTTCTGGGGCCATATCCAAGATCGCGAAGCGGACATGTTGGGATATTTATTGTACTAGATCACTATTCGAAGTTTGTTTTTCTAAAGCCCGTCAAGAAATTAACAGCAGAGGTGGTAATAAGGTACATATCTCAAGGATGAACTGTTCCACACGTTTGGCGTACCGGAAACCATTTTCTCAGACAATGGCTCCCAGTTTAGAGCAGACGCGTTCCAACATCTATTGAGAACTCACAGAGTAAAGCATACGTTGACGGCCCTGCATGCGCCGCAAGCAAATGCATCGGAGCGAGTAAATCGCTCGGTTATCGCTGCCATTAGAGCATATGTTCGACCGGATCAGAAGGATTGGGATGAGCATCTGAGCAGCATTTGCTGCGCCTTAAGATCGGCAATCCATTCGGGGATAGGGGCTACTCCTTACTATATGGTGTTTGGGCAGCAGATGATCACATCCGGGGAAACTTATTCGCTTCTGAGGTCGTTAAAATTGCTGGAAGACAGGGCAGCAAGTTTTACGAAAGAAGATTCGCTGGAGGTAATCCGGAAAAAGGCCAGCGAGGTCATGCAAAAGCAAAATGAGCGAAATCAGCGGCAGTATGATAAAAGATCTCGGGAAGTGTCGTATAAAGTTGGACAAGAGGTATTTAGGAGAAATTTTAAGCAAAGCAGTTTCCCAGCTGGTTACAATGCTAAACTTGGCAAGGTATTTGTGAAGGCGAGAGTTCGGAAAAAGATAGGGAATTCTATCTAAGAACTAGAAGATTTACAGGGTAAAAGTATTGGCAGGTATCATGCGAAGGACATGCGGCAGTAGTGGCACCTAAGCTACGGGTTGGATCAGCCGTGTGGCCGTGTTGGCCGTGTGACAGCTCTGTCTCGCTACCCCAAGTCTGATTTTGGCAGGGGGGAATTTGTAAAGTGCCCTGTAGCTTTGGGGAAATTCACTCGGGGAATAGGATAGCTTCTCGGCAGACCAAAATTCAGGTACATCTGTGCGTCCTAACAGCACTGGGGGTGGAAGAAAAAGAAAAATAAACGCGCCAACCCACCTATAGGTCAAGGATCGTATCTGAGGAAAGAGTAATGGAAGTTGACAGTTGAAGGGTCGAGCAGAGAAAGTAGGGTCCGAGTGTCGAGGCAGAATAGCATTCGCTCTTTTTCGTCTTGGACACTGAGCCAACTGGTAGCTTCTAGTGAAGCTCAGGAAGGTACGTTGATCAACCTAGCGGTTTGAAGTGAAGTGTGAAGAGTAAAGGAAAATTTTTGCTTAGATTCGGAAAAGTGCGCGAGCTTGCTAGAAAGAGAAAGAAAAGCAGTCAGCAAAGAAATTCCACTGCTAAATTGGGGCAGATCCGCGGGTAAGTGGAGAAGAGCTTTGCAGCGTCGCAGCAGTACATGTATTCAAGCAGTCGGAACTTTTGCTACCCCTTAGGTTTGGCACCCCAGCCGCAGTTAAATCTCAAGGCAAAGAGCACCGCTTCAACATAAATGCACCTGGCAAGGGGAATGCAAAGCAGAGGGGAACCATAAACAAGGGGAAGCTAGAGCGAAGCAGAGACAAGAATAATTCGACCAAGGCTGGCCTAACTAGCTGAAGAAAGAGACAGTTGCCGTTGGGAAGCAGCACGTCGTGTATCGCGAGCAGATCAAAAGAAAATGTAGTGACGCTTGAACCAGCTACAAAAATATTACTACAACAACAACAAAAATAAAAGAACGGAAAAAAAAAAAACTAATCAAAAATTTTAAATCCAGGGAATATCGTAATTGCGTTTAGCGCCCCTATTGCTCGTGATCGACGGGTACTTTTTGGGCAGACGGTCGGACTCGGGAGAGAGTCGGCCGCGGTTATGTTAACTCGAGGGAAATGGTGGTTGGCACTTTCGCTGTTAGGAGGGTTCGTGAATGCAAGTCCAGCTACGGTCGCTCTTTTCGATTTTGGGCCCCACTTCAGAAGGTAGTGTTTGTGGTGGAAAGAGGAAATATTAGCGGAAAAACATAACTAAACCTCGCGCCAGTGCTAAATCAAAGAAAAAAAGACAAACAAAAGAATCGTGTTGCTTTCAAATTATACCATAAAGAAATCGAAAAGAAATTTGCCACCCCAGTAAGGGGGCGTTCCATTCTGACCCCACGCCGGAGGCAAGGCATCCGAAAGTGGTCTCTTTTTTTTGTTTCGGACGGCCATTTGCAAGTTAATATAACAAGAGTGCCAATCGCCACATAGCGGTAAGTTGGACATTGGGGTTTAGGTGTCGCTAGGTAGTGTTAAATGGAACATGGGTTTTCTTGTATTACAGAATTGGCACGTTGTGCCAAGCAGATTTCCAAGGGAGAATAGCGGAAAAAGATAATTGGGATCGATGACCGAGCCGGCCGCAGCCACAACCAGCTGGCCATAGAAAGGGAAGAGAAGAGACTGCGCTCCCGAAAAAAAAAAAAGCACAAGAACCGATCGAATTCGCCGCTGGCGCAGAGAAGCGCAAGGCAGAGAGTCCGCCGCTCCAGCTGTGGGTCCGACTCAGTGCATCAGCAGCATCGTCGGCGCCGGGAAGCTGCGAAACTAAAAGCGGAATATTGAACATTTTTTTTTGGCCCCCAAGTTTTTTTGCGTAAATATCTTGCCCTCGGCCGACCTGGCTTAGTGAAAAAAAAGTAGAGGAAATAAAAACCCAGATCAAAATTATACCCATGAGCCAATAGGCAAGGTCTTAGTGAGTACGAATACAAATACCTTGCTCCCCTTTCGGCAGTGTAGCGCCGTTAATTCAGTCTTGCTTTTCTTTTCCCTTAAACCGTAAGGGCTAGCCCTATGTGGAGCCCAAAGAAAAGAAAGGCATAAGGGAATAGAAATACAATATCAATGCTCAAAAGCAAAGAAAAAAATCAGTCCCCCGAAAGCCTCTGCGCGCCTTGTTCTTTCTCTTCTTTTCTCTTTTTGTTGTTGTGCTCTCCCAATAAAATTACATTTACAGCAATTATAGCAAGCGGATCGTCTTCGACAAAAGCGCTTTTGGAGATGGATGGCACGTAAGTGAAAGAATATTGCTTTACTCTAAATAAATTGCATGCATGAGCGTGAGAGAAGGAGAGGTATAGGAAAGAAAGAGGGGGAGAGGTAAAACAGTTGGGCAGATCCACATGCCGGAAGAGATAGCAAGAACAGTAACCATGGGTTTTTTTTGTTGTTGTCACAAATGCTCTGTTAAATTTGTATGCCAGTTTAGCGGCTACCTCCTATATACATATACTGTTTTTTTTTTTTTATACACATTTAATTCTTTTTTTTTCTATTTAGTTATAATTCTTCTATTTTAATTATTATTAGTATTATTTTAATTTCCAACCTGGAATATTCTCGAATCCTGTTGTTCGCTAAAATAGTTATTGAGTCAATTGGGAGTTTAAGTAGAGTAGGGAAATGCCCCTGTGTCAAGTAATAAATAAGTTTTAAAATGAAATCGATAATGAACTAAATTATTTTAGGGCGCCATGCCGAGTGGATTATGGAAATGAAGTGAGTCTGGGGGATTTAGGGATCATCGGCCACTAATAGGGCTTTGCGGCCCAGATGGTCAAGGTAGGGTGGGCAAAACGCTGCTACACCTACAGCTACTCAGCAGCACAACCCGTACTTCAGCATGTTCTGTTTTCTTTGCAGAGCAACCTCTATGTGTGCATAGCTTGTCACTCTTGGTAGTGTCTTTTCTGTATGGCCAGTCCGATCGATCATGTGTTAGGGAGGAAAACAGCACGCGAAATCAATATTATTATATGTATCCAATGCGAGCAGGTAAGCACAGTGGTAAATCCTCACCCCCCCTTGCCGACGACAAATAGAAGCCGGAACCAGCGCGTGCTCCTCTGGGTGCTACAATAAGATCAGCTCGTTATGATAGCGTATCGCTATACGTTGTATGCTACAGTTCTAACTTATAGATATATTATAATCTTATTTGGCGCCCAACGTGGGGCCCGAAGCAGCCATCCTGGCTGACCCCAACCGATAGTCTTCATTCTTATCAATTACATCTGATAATATAGTTCATAACACTTGTTCGATTGGTTCTCGGTTCCTTGTTCTGTTAATGGTTAGAGCTCTATGGAGATAGCTAAAGCTTAAAATTGCTTTACTACCTGGACTCCACTAAAACAGTTAACTCATGTGCTTTATGGAGAGTTTCTGGAAGCGTTATAACTTTAAATGGTTATAACTCCAAAATTTAATAGTATAAAGTCATTAGAATCCTTGGGTGGATTGTTCATACTGCATAGTAGGCGTTGCTTATTGGTTACACGTGGAGTCAAGACCTACGGCCATCCCGTTTACCTTGCTTGAGGACAATCATACCTATCAGTTGCCTTTGGAATCGTGATACCTTCTCAGGAAAGTTCACTCCTATGTAACATATCTCCCTTCCTTCTTTGCTTCCTTTGTGTTTTCACTTATGTATACTTCCTAATATTGTTTGCTGGAGCTTAGTGAGTTACAGCGTAGCCGCCACTGGCGGAAAATAATATTTTATCGTGTACTCTTTTCGTTTTCTATTCTAATCTGTACTATATTGACAAGCTCACATTAGAACAGCTGATTAAGACCGTCACAACCATATGAAACGATAGCATGGCAACCAAACAGTTTATACAAATTCCTTCTTTTATACAATTTTTTTTTGCGTTATACAAAATTAATTTAATTAAGCGAGTCAAGAGCAATGCCGGTTAAACGAAGCCCTGAAAAATTGATTAACCTAAAAGACATTGAACGTCCCACAACTTCGAACCAAAGAGCACCGTCTATTTCTCACTCACTGACTACTAGATCGAAAACCAAACCAGTCGAAACTGCAACCATGCCTGACCCTCCACCAGATCAGGAGAATTTAGATGCTTCCACGCCGACTACGAGCAATAGAGCGGCAAGTGATGTTTTGTACACGGTGATGGCAGGCACAATTTCAGCAGAAATGGCAAAGCAAACTCTAGCCATGAGTGCAGCAATGGCACAACTAACAGAAAAACTTTCCCAAGCTATTAGTACAGGTTTACAAGCAGCTTCGACAGCTTCCTCTAGAGAGAGGTCCCCAATCCGTATAGAACAGTTGTCATCAGGGACACACGTTGAGCAGCATAATATACAGCCTTTATTGCCCAATTCACACTCGCAGGCAGCTTCGGATCAGACACGGGATTATGGTCAAATCTTTAGTCAGGCGCCACTGCCGGGTGAGGTACGTCCGGATCGTATAAGTCAAATAATGGCAAATTGGAAGCTGAGATTCAATGGCAAGGATTCTATGTCTATAGATGACTTCATTTATAGAATCGAAGCCTTAACCCACCAAACGATGAATGGGAACTTCGAACTAGTAGCCCGAAACTCGAACAATTTATTTGAGGGTAAGGCTAGTGAGTGGTATTGGAGATACCACAAAAGTGTGTCCCAAATTCGCTGGCATGACTTATGTGTAGCGTTAAGGGGTCAATTCAAAGATTCACGCACGGATCGCATAATCCGGACGGAAATCGAAGATCGTAAACAGCTCGTAAATGAGTCGTTCGATGATTTTTACAGTGTGATCGCCTCTTTGGCAGATCGGCTCACACAGCCCATGTCGGAGCAATCTTTGTTAGAGACTCTAAGAGCAAATCTTCTTACTGAGGTTCAGCGAGAAATATTATATGAGCCAGCTTCCACCATTGCTCAGTTAAGACATCTGGTGCGAACACGCGAAATTTTTATGCGGACAGTCTACAAACCTTCAGTGGCGATACCGAAACCCAAATATCGCAACATTAGTGCGTTGGGACATCAAACAGACCACATTTCCGAATCCGATAGTTCTGATATTGAAGAGGTAGAGGTAGCTGCCATTGAAGCTTCCTGTTGGAATTGCGGGGCGAAGGGCCACCGTTATCAGGAGTGTCTAGCAGAACGGCGAGTCTTCTGCTTTGGTTGTGGATTGGCTGACACGTATAAGCCAAACTGCCGCCGTTGCAGCTCGAATGCCACAAAAAACTTAGCAGCGCGTGCACAACCGAAAAGTGCACGCAAACAAGTTGTCTCGAGGGGGACGAATACAGATTAGATGAGACTCCAAAATTGCTACATAACTTATTACCGGCCGCGTCATATCACCCTGACTTACAGCAATCCATTAATTATTCCACTCCCGGCAAAAGTAGCACTCGATCGCGATTGCGTAGGATCGCCTTCAACCGTCAAACTAGGGCCGAACGCAAGATGCTATTAGAGACAGTAATTGGGAAACTCCATGACTTCCGCCCATATGCCCAAGTCACTCTACTGGGTAGCACGGTAGTCGGCCTTTTGGACACCGGTGCGTCCGTGTGCTGTATTGGCGATCATCTGGCGAAAGACGTAATGGAGAAAACGGAATATAAGCGTTTATCGGCCACGGTGAAGACGGCCGATGGAAAATCGCAGGATATTATTGGTCGACTGACGACAGAGGTTAGCTATCGAGGCGAATCCAAGAAGATAACCTTTTTCGTAGTCCCATCTTTATCGGGAGACCTTTATTTGGGTATAGATTTTTGGAAGGCGTTTAACTTGCTTCCAGTTTCTCTTTTAAGTGAGCAACTATCGGTTTTGTCAGTGAGCGATCCCTTAAGTAGGTCATTAACTGTACATCAACAAAAAACACTAGCAGCTGCCATTCTTCTGTTTCCCTCCTTTGCTATCAAAGGTTTAGGACGCACCACCTTGATATCGCATTCGATTGATATAGCTGACGCAAAACCAATCAAGCAGCGTCACTATCCAGTTTCACCTGCTATAGAGAAGCTGATGTACAATGAATTGGATCGAATGCTTAAGCTGGGGGTAATCGAAGAATCAAATAGTAGTTGGTCCTCACCAGTAGTATTAGTGCGCAAACCTGGCAAAGTTCGACTATGCATCGATAGCAGGAAACTCAACGACTCTACAGTAAAGGACGCATACCCTATGCCGCTTATCGATGGTATTTTGGCGAGATTGCCCAAGGCCGAGTTCATTACAAGCTTGGATCTAAAAGACGCATTTTGGCAGATACCGCTCGATAAGAAATCGCGGGATAAAACGGCGTTTACTGTTCCCGGGAGGCCTCTTTATCAGTTCACCGTGATGCCATTTGGGCTAACGAACTCACCTCAGACCATGTCAAGGCTCATGGATAAGGTTATCCCCGCAAATCTCCGAAATGAAGTTTTCATCTACCTTGATGACCTCTTGATCGTGTCTGACACATTTGAGCGGCATCTGGAGGTATTAGGAATTCTAGCTACTCAATTTAAAATAGCAAATTTAACCCTAAATGTTGAAAAGAGTCATTTTTGTATAAAGGAGGTCAAATATTTAGGTCACGTAATTGGTAATGGCACGATTAATACCGATCCAGACAAAATAGCAGCTGTTACCGATTTTCCAGTACCTCGTTCAATTAAGCAAGTTCGACGTTTCCTTGGCTTAACTGGATGGTATCATAAGTTCATCCGGAACTATGCTGCATTGGCCGCCCCTTTAACAGATACTCTAAAGCAAAAGCGTAGCTTTTTTTGGAGCGAAGAAGCACAAAAGTCGTTCGAATTATTAAAGGAACGTATGAGCGCAGCCCCAGTTTTGCATAGCCCGAATTTCAATATACCATTTAGCATACATTGTGATGCAAGTGACTCAGGCGTGGGGGCCGTGTTGATGCAGACCAATGAGGACAAGGATGAAGTACCTGTGGCTTTCATGTCACGGAAGCTAAATAAATGCCAACGGAATTACACAGTGACCGAAAAAGAGTGTTTGGCAGCAGTTTTGGCGGTTAAGAAGTTTAGGGCTTACATCGAAGGGCAGGAGTTCATCATCATAACAGACCATGCATCTTTAAAATGGCTAATGACCCAGTCTGATCTCAGTTCACGGTTAGCTAGATGGTCCTTAAAACTTCAGGGGTTCCCGTTTAAAATCCAGCATAGAAAAGGTAGCCAAAACGTAGTCCCAGATGCTCTTTCGCGCACAAATACCGAAGACTTATCGGCATTAGTTTTGTCCAGCATTGTTGACCTTCAGTCAGAAGAATTTAGGTCGCCGGAGTATGTAGCCCTAAGAGACAAACTCGTTGAAAACGCGTCCAAGACTCCAGATTTGAAAATCGTAGAGGGGTATATATACCGACGCGCCGAGCACGCGGCGGGAGACAAGGTAGCTGACGATTTATGTTGGAAGCTTTGGATACCACGAGGATTAGTCGAGGAAACCTTAAAAGACGCTCACGAAAACCAGCTATCAGCTCACTGTGGGATAAACAAAACATTAGAAAAACTTAGGCGTTTCTACTATTGGCCGAATTTGGTGTCCGACGTAAGGACATATATAAATAATTGCCATGTATGCAAGATCACAAAGCATCCCAATCATACCCTTCGACCGCCTTTAGGGAACATTGGTACATCGGATAGGTTTTTCCAGAAACTGTTTGTCGATTTCCTGGGGCCGTATCCCCGAAGTCGTTCTGGGCATATAGGGATTTTTATTGTGGTTGATCACTTGTCGAAGTTTCCTTTCTTAAAGCCAGTAAAAAAGTTTACTGCGGATGTCGTGGCACGGTATCTGGAAGAAGATTTGTTCCATTGTTTTGGGGTTCCTGAAACAATTGTTTCGGATAATGGTGTACAGTTCAGGTCGGAGGTGTTTAATGCGCTGCTAGGGAAATATCATATTGTGCACAGGTATACTGCTGTTTACGCTCCGCAGGCAAACGCATCAGAACGAGTAAACCGATCGGTGATAGCTGCAATGAAATCATATGTCCGCCCTGATCAAAAGAATTGGGATGAGCAGCTCAGTAACATTTGCTGTGCGCTGCGTTCCTCGGTCCATTCAGCCATAAATACGACTCCTTATCGCCTCGCTTTTGGCCAGCACATGATTGTCGATGGAGCCAGCTACAGGCTGTTAAGAAATTTACAGATGCTGGAAGATCGCACTGTACAGTTTGGTAAAGAGGATTCGTTTGACCTCATCAGACATAAGGCAAAGGATACGATGCACGCACAACACGCTAGGAATGAAAGAACATACAATTTGCGCAGTCGGCAGGTGTCATTTGTTGTAGGCCAGGAGATATATCGGCGAAATTTCCAGCAAAGCAATTTCGCGAAGGGCTTTAGCGCTAAACTAGCACCAGCGTTTATAAAAAGTCGGATACGACAGAAGCTAGGAAATTGCTACTATGAGGTGGAAGATCTGCAGGGTAAATTAATAGGGAAGTTTCACGCCAAGGATTTAAAACAATAACTTCTCTTTTAATAGCCGTTCAAGCGAGGATCCCACTTTTGGTGTGGTTCCCCCAAAGTGTGATTTTGGTAGGGGGGAATTTGTAGTGACGCTTGAACCAGCTACAAAAATATTACTACAACAACAACAAAAATAAAAGAACGGAAAAAAAAAAACTAATCAAAAATTTTAAATCCAGGGAATATCGTAATTGCGTTTAGCGCCCCTATTGCTCGTGATCGACGGGTACTTTTTGGGCAGACGGTCGGACTCGGGAGAGAGTCGGCCGCGGTTATGTTAACTCGAGGGAAATGGTGGTTGGCACTTTCGCTGTTAGGAGGGTTCGTGAATGCAAGTCCAGCTACGGTCGCTCTTTTCGATTTTGGGCCCCACTTCAGAAGGTAGTGTTTGTGGTGGAAAGAGGAAATATTAGCGGAAAAACATAACTAAACCTCGCGCCAGTGCTAAATCAAAGAAAAAAAGACAAACAAAAGAATCGTGTTGCTTTCAAATTATACCATAAAGAAATCGAAAAGAAATTTGCCACCCCAGTAAGGGGGCGTTCCATTCTGACCCCACGCCGGAGGCAAGGCATCCGAAAGTGGTCTCTTTTTTTTGTTTCGGACGGCCATTTGCAAGTTAATATAACAAGAGTGCCAATCGCCACATAGCGGTAAGTTGGACATTGGGGTTTAGGTGTCGCTAGGTAGTGTTAAATGGAACATGGGTTTTCTTGTATTACAGAATTGGCACGTTGTGCCAAGCAGATTTCCAAGGGAGAATAGCGGAAAAAGATAATTGGGATCGATGACCGAGCCGGCCGCAGCCACAACCAGCTGGCCATAGAAAGGGAAGAGAAGAGACTGCGCTCCCGAAAAAAAAAAAAGCACAAGAACCGATCGAATTCGCCGCTGGCGCAGAGAAGCGCAAGGCAGAGAGTCCGCCGCTCCAGCTGTGGGTCCGACTCAGTGCATCAGCAGCATCGTCGGCGCCGGGAAGCTGCGAAACTAAAAGCGGAATATTGAACATTTTTTTTTGGCCCCCAAGTTTTTTTGCGTAAATATCTTGCCCTCGGCCGACCTGGCTTAGTGAAAAAAAAGTAGAGGAAATAAAAACCCAGATCAAAATTATACCCATGAGCCAATAGGCAAGGTCTTAGTGAGTACGAATACAAATACCTTGCTCCCCTTTCGGCAGTGTAGCGCCGTTAATTCAGTCTTGCTTTTCTTTTCCCTTAAACCGTAAGGGCTAGCCCTATGTGGAGCCCAAAGAAAAGAAAGGCATAAGGGAATAGAAATACAATATCAATGCTCAAAAGCAAAGAAAAAAATCAGTCCCCGAAAGCCTCTGCGCGCCTTGTTCTTTCTCTTCTTTTCTCTTTTTGTTGTTGTGCTCTCCCAATAAAATTACATTTACAGCAATTATAGCAAGCGGATCGTCTTCGACAAAAGCGCTTTTGGAGATGGATGGCACGTAAGTGAAAGAATATTGCTTTACTCTAAATAAATTGCATGCATGAGCGTGAGAGAAGGAGAGGTATAGGAAAGAAAGAGGGGGAGAGGTAAAACAGTTGGGCAGATCCACATGCCGGAAGAGATAGCAAGAACAGTAACCATGGGTTTTTTTTGTTGTTGTCACAAATGCTCTGTTAAATTTGTATGCCAGTTTAGCGGCTACCTCCTATATACATATACTGTTTTTTTTTTTTTATACACATTTAATTCTTTTTTTTTCTATTTAGTTATAATTCTTCTATTTTAATTATTATTAGTATTATTTTAATTTCCAACCTGGAATATTCTCGAATCCTGTTGTTCGCTAAAATAGTTATTGAGTCAATTGGGAGTTTAAGTAGAGTAGGGAAATGCCCCTGTGTCAAGTAATAAATAAGTTTTAAAATGAAATCGATAATGAACTAAATTATTTTAGGGCGCCATGCCGAGTGGATTATGGAAATGAAGTGAGTCTGGGGGATTTAGGGATCATCGGCCACTAATAGGGCTTTGCGGCCCAGATGGTCAAGGTAGGGTGGGCAAAACGCTGCTACACCTACAGCTACTCAGCAGCACAACCCGTACTTCAGCATGTTCTGTTTTCTTTGCAGAGCAACCTCTATGTGTGCATAGCTTGTCACTCTTGGTAGTGTCTTTTCTGTATGGCCAGTCCGATCGATCATGTGTTAGGGAGGAAAACAGCACGCGAAATCAATATTATTATATGTATCCAATGCGAGCAGGTAAGCACAGTGGTAAATCCTCACCCCCCCCTTGCCGACGACAAATAGAAGCCGGAACCAGCGCGTGCTCCTCTGGTCGCTACAATAAGATCAGCTCGTTATGATAGCGTATCGCTATACGTTGTATGCTACAAAAACGAAAACCAATTTTCGATCAAACTTTTTATACCCGATACTCAAAATGAGTATTGGGGTATATTAGATTTGTGGTAAAAGTGGATGTGTGTAACGGCCAGAAGGAATCGTTTCCGACCCCATAAAGTATATATATTCTTGATCAGCATCAATAGCCGAGTCGATTGAGCCCTGTCTGTCTGTCCGTCCGTCCGTCCGTCCGTCTGTCCGTCTGTCCGTCCCCTTCAGCGCCTAGTGCTCAAAGACTATAAGAGCTAGAGCAACGATGTTTTGGATCCAGACTTCTGTGATATGTCACTGCTACAAAAATATTTCAAAACTTCGCCCCGCCCACTTCCGCCCCCACGAAAGACGAAAATCTGTGGCATCCGCAATTTTAAAGATATGAGAAAATCAAAAACGTAGAATTGTAGAGAATGACCATATCGTTTAGACTGCAGAATCTGAATTGGATCGTATTATTATTATAGCCAGAATCAAAAAAAACAATTTCATTTTTTCTCGCCCTGTCTCTCTCTAACACACACGTAGCATAGGCGGCTTTGCTTAGAGTAAAACATTAGCGCCTAGATCTCAGAGACTACAAAAGCTAGAGCAACCAAATTTGGTATCTACACTCCTAATATATCGGACCGAGACGAGTTTGTTTCAAAATTTCGCCACACCCCCTTCCGCCCCCGCAAAGGACGAAAATCTGGGGATATTCAAAAATCTCAGAGACTATTAAGGCTAGAGTAACCAAATTTGGTATCCGCACTCCTGTTAGATCTTACTATAAAACGTGTATCTCAAAATTTCACCCCACCCCCTTCCGCCCACACAAAAGACGAAAATCTGTTGCATCCACAATATTGCACATTTGAGAAAACTAAAAACGCAGAATCATAGATAATGACCATATCTATCAGATTGCTGAATCTGGATCAGATCAGATCATTTTTATAGCCAATAGGAACAAATCAATTTGCAGTGGCTACGCAGCGCCCGACGTCACGCTCAGACTGATTTTCTGTCTCTCTCGCACGCATTCTTTGTCGTGTCGTTTAATATTAGCGGCGTCTGCCGGAGGAGAGCCATACTGACTTAGTATCGGGTATAACTGTAGAGTTGCGGTGTCCGCAGCAACTCACAACGTTCCCCCTCGTTTCCTTTTGTTTTGAATAAACAGCCGGTGTTTTCCTAACTAAATTCTAATTATACTTTCTAACCAGACAGCAATCTGGAAACCTATTCATTTACGCGAGTGCATGCCTTTGATTTGTGTTAAAACATTATTTAACTTTTTATTTTTCGGCGTCGGCTTGTGCTTGTGTTTGTGTTGTTGCAGTGAGTGAGTACGCATTACATTGCATTGCAGTCCGCTCTCGTCTGGTAGCTTTTGTTGTTTTATCACTCTCTCGCTATCACCTCAACTTCAATAACTGTTCTTTCTCTCTCGCTCTTCAAACTTTCTGAGCAATAGCGCTCTCTGCTTAGTAGCTCTCGCTATAACCGCTCTCCACTCTGCTCTCTTTTTTTACCAATTCCGCTTTGAGCGTTGTCTGGCACCAATTTGTTTTGCAAATAATAGTAAATAAATAAATAATAAAATGGAATACGCTGTGGTCTGTGCCAAAAAAAGCTGTAAGAAGCAGATCACCCACGATCAGCCGAATGTCCCCTGCTGGCTCTGCGACAGCGTAGTGCACGCAAAATGCGCTGGATTTTCTGGCCTCGTGAGTGATGCTATAGCCAAACGTAATGGCTTGCATTACAGTTGCGAGGCATGCCGTGCGGTGGAGAAAGACATGGTGGCTTTCATGAGGCAGACGCGGAGTGGCTTTAAGGAGCTGACCGTTGGTTTTAAAAACCAATACGATCGGCTCCTAGCCATGGAGGCTCAGTTTAGCGGTTTAAAACTGCTGAATGAGTCTCCGAGGCGCAAAAAGGTCACTCCGCGGGATCTGCAATTGCCAACCGTCACTCAGCCGTGCGCCGCCGAAAAACTGACTCCGACCACTCCAAGTGTGCAGCAGTTGATCTCGTTTGCTACTCCAAGGGCAACGACAGCAGCTGGCGATGCAGATTCGGTAGCCGAATTCATCGCCTCGGAGAATGTGCAGCCAAGTACGTCTGCAGCGTCCGTGTCCGTGGTGTCCGCAAGTTCGCTAGTTGTCCCGTCTATCCCGATCCCACCAGTAAATAGACGTTCCGGACCACCGGTTATTGCCACCACAGGTACTAGGCCTGTGGTGACTAAACCACTGGTGGGAGTCCCACCAAAACGACAAGTTTTTGTTTCACGGCTGGCCCCTGACCTCACATCTAATGATGTAATTGCTTTTATTCAAAGCAAAATAAAAGCCGTAGGTTTAAAGGTGGAGAAATTTAACTTCTCTTATGCCAGGTAGATAGCCTCGTTTAAGATAAGCATCTCCCCAACTCAATTTGACACCATTTGCTCCGCCAAATTTTGGCCGGAGCATTTGGTGGTGAAGGAGTTTAAGGCTAAGAAGAAGAATAGGCCCCCCATATCCCTTCCAAATCTTTCCAGTGTGCCACCCTCAACCTCAACTTCCTCTTCCTCAACTTCCCGTCTTGCTTCCACCTTTCCAAAAAACTAACTTCTCTTTTAGTTACCTATCAGAATGTAAGAGGCTTGCGTAGTAAGCTCAGCATTCTTTTCCGGGATAGTGTTGCATTTGCTTCCCACGTTATTGTGTTTACTGAAACCTTGTTAAAGCCGGACATTCTTAGTTCCGAGGTTTTGGCAGGTCGGTACACAACTTTTAGAAAGGACCGTTCGTCTCGACGTGCAGGGGGGGTTCTAATTGCAGTGGACTCTTACTTCACGTCGGAACACTTCACAGTCCAAGTTCAACAGGAACTGGAATTCCTGTGTGTAAAACTGATTCTTCCCGCTTTCGCTATATTCATTACTTGCTCGTATATCCCACCTTCTTCGGATATTTCAATTTATGAGCAGCACTTGTCCGCTTTAACCGCTGTTTCTTCCTCGCTATCTGATAAAGATCGTATGATAGTTCTTGGTGACTTCAACTTGCCAGGAGCTGTTTGGTCATCGGTAAACGAATCTAGTATCCTAGTGCCTATGTCACGACATGACTTTGTTGACGGCTTGCTTGACCTATCCCTGTCTCAAGTCAACCATGTGAAAAATTCCTTGGGTCCATTGCTTGATCTGTGCTTTGTATCGGATCCGACCATAGTGTTGTTAACCCGAGCCCTTCCGCTCACTATACCTGAAGACGCCTACCACCCTACTTTCGAGGTGTCGCTAGATATAGGACCAACTGTATTGGATCGGTCGAGTAGGCTGCCCGAACGTGTCCGCTGCTTTCGTAAAGCCGAGTTTGCGAAGCTTAATAACCTCATTAGGGATTTTGATTGGTCCGCTTTGTACTTGTGCACTGATATCATAAAAGGCACAAACATTTTTTACAATGCTCTTGGCACATTTTTCGATTCTTGTGTCCCGCTTTCTTGTCCGACTAGATCCGGAAAACCCCCTTGGTTTACCAAAGAGTTATCCAGTCTAAAAAACTTAAAATCAAGACTTTATAAAAAATTTCAAGAAGTGGGTTCTCCTACTTCTCACTCTCGCTATGTATTAGCTCGGTCAAACTTTTCAGTTCTTAATGCTCAATGCTATAAGAACTACCTATCTCGATGCAGGATACGTTTTTCTCAGGACCCTAAACAGTTTTACAGCTTCGTAAACAGGAAGCGTAGAACGTCCGCACACCCATCCTCGCTATCATTTTGTAATACGTCGGCAAATAATGATCAGGCAATTGCCGATCTTTTTGCCCAATTCTTCCAAACCACCTATTCTGAGGAAAGCTACTCTGGTCATCCGTACCCATACGGTTTACCGAGGTCGAACGGCATTTTCAGTCCCTTGTTAAATGAATGTTCCCTACTTCATGATTTTCGACTAGTTAAGCCGGTGTTTTCACCGGGTCCAGACGGGGTTCCAGGTTGTGTACTCAGGTACTGCGCCGAGGCTCTGTGTGGACCTTTGCTTAAACTATTCACCCTGTCCATTGATTCTTCTTGCTTCCCCCGATCTGGAAGGAATCGTTTATAATTCCTCTCCATAAAAAAGGTAGCAAGTCTGATGCAAAAAATTATAGAGGTATAGCAAAGTTATCCGCTATTCCTAAAATGTTTGAGAAGGTTTTAACTCCACACTTGCAACATCTCTGCAAGTCACTTATATCTCCAACTCAGCATGGATTTATAAGGCGGCGATCAACCACCACGAACTTGTTAGAGTTTACCTCTTTCATTATTAAAGGCTTTCAAGGTAACTTACAGACGGATGTTATTTACACCGACTTTAGTAAAGCATTCGACTCTGTAAACCATTCCCTTTTAGCGCATAAACTTGACCTTTTAGGGTTTCCGCCCAACCTCCTGAGATGGATTTCTAGCTATCTTTGTTCTAGGTCTCAAAGAGTCCTCTTCAAAAACTCCCTCTCTTTACCAGTAAAGGTTTCTTCGGGAGTACCACAAGGCAGCCATCTAGGCCCCTTACTCTTCACACTCTTTATTAATGACTTACCTTCAGTATTAACATACTCTCGAGTACTTATGTATGCGGATGATGTTAAACTCTGTGTCCAGTACAAGGACATTTCATTTCATTCTCGCTTGCAATCCGATCTCAATAACTTTCAGTCATGGTATTGTGCAAACTTGTTACACCTTAATGCCTCGAAATGCAAAGTTATGACATTTCATCGTTCTAGCCCTTTGTTGGCTCCCTATACCCTATTTGGTGGTTCTCTTGAGAGAATTACCCTGGTCAATGATCTGGGTGCTATGTTAGACCCCAAGTTAGTTAACCGTAGAAAAATGCTTGGTGTGATATTTATGCACAACTTGATCAGGGGTGACATAGACAGCCCTGATCTGTTGAGCCGCATAAACTTCACGATTCCTATTAAACTGACTAGAAATTTTATACCGTTGTTCCTTCCACTTTGTAGATCGAATTATTCCTTGCATGAACCGTTTAGGGTCTTATGCTCGGATTATAATTCCCTCTACCATATTATATCCACCACTAATTCTCTTCCTCTTATTAAATTATTAATCCTTACACACCTTTCTATTATTTAGTACCTGTAGTGGTATTTGTACTTTGATTGCATGCTTAGTTTCTTAGTAAGTTTAGTATTAATTTTCCTCGAATGTAAGTCCAATAGCTATCTTTCTTGCATGTTCGCGTTTGGTTCGGCTACGCACCGCGCGTCATGCGGCAGCGCCCCTCGGTCGGTTGGGCGGGAGGAGGGCTGCGTTTTGCCTGGGATCCGCGCGTAACAGCCTTCTGCTGGTGTCACACGGGCCACTTGACGGTGCAGTAACTGCATCGCCTCTTGAAAGATGCAGTCATTGCATGTCAACGTCCAAAAGACAGTAGCCGGAATGATAGCGTGCTGGTCGACCTCTGAGGAAAACATCAGTCCTACTAACCGTTGTCCACTACATATATCCACATATTGTCTATTCTCTTTGTCGTTATTTAAACGTTGCAGGCGCATGGTTTTAAGTAGGGAAATGACGATCCGAAAGCAATAAAGACCCCAAATTCAATCCATCTGTTTCAGAACATTCTCCCTTAGGAATCACTCACCCCCTCTCCCTCTTTTCCATTTTCCCTGGGGGCCCAGCGAAGTGGATGTGAGTCGTGGATCATGCGGCAGCTGCTAAACTAAGCTCCCCTCTCCCAAACCCTTCCGATCCCCTTCCCCCGCCACGCAAGACCCCGACGCACATTTCTGCAGCTCCCAAGCATGGGTTCACCCACGCCTCGTGCCGCGCCAGGCCCGACCGTCCCACGATCAACCCCACGGGTGCGCTTTCGCCACGAACGGCTCTCCCCTTAGGTCCTCACACAACCAATTTTGCTGTGGGGAAGGACCGGGCCCTGGACAGACTGAGCAGCTGAACCTCGGCCTGAGAACTTTCTTACAGCGGTCATATTCGGAAACCAATAATGATTCTTAATCTCGGTTACACATTTTTAAACTCCCAAGTGGCACAATTTTTCGTGAACAGTTCTTATTAAATTATTTTCCATTTCTGACGGAACATAAAGCAATTCGAAATCAGCATCTTTTCTATAAAAAATACCATCTTCTAATACAACATTTTTCACTGGTTCTCTTTCTAACTTATCCTTCAATTGAATTATAGTGCTATCTCTATTTTCTATATCTATAACTGAAACTATTTGATCCATATTTTTGTGTTCCCCAACTGAAACTTTTGGGTCGTAACTGAATCCTGGACTTATTGTGTGGTGTCTACTTAGGCCATCGGCATGGGTCATGTACTTACCACTTCGATGATTTACTGTGCAGTCATAATTTTCAAGTTCAAGGGCCCATCTAGCAGTTTTTGAATTTACAGTTTTCTTACGTAAGGTTAGAGTATTAGAATTAGTTGGTTTCGGAAGGTGCTTAATTGTCGTGATGTGATCATTATTTGGCTTAATTCCATCTATGCTTAATGTGAATCCCAAAAATTCTATACTATTGTAACAAAACAGACACTTGCTTAACCTATTTTCTGATCTATATTCTGCTAGGAGACGTACTCAAGACAACAAAGTGTTCTATGGTTTTGGTTCCATTGCTGATTTGGTGTACTTTTTCTCCGGGCACGTCTTTATAGTGTGGCTGAGAGAGCCGGAACGGAAGCAGGACCCCTTCGCACGTTTGGGAGCCTTGCAATCTGAAGCGTAGTGTTCAAACAACAAACAATTGTAGCATCGCGTCTCACCATTCGATGTTAATGAAGATTGTGCTGAAGTTGAAGCTGAAGAGATAGTCGATGAGTTCCATTTTGGTTTGTTTTTTGCTCTTAAGTCCGCATATCGATGAGATAATTCCTTAAGCTCGTTGATAGTTTTCGCTCTATAGAGCAAGGCGATGGCTGGCGACGTGTCGCGGAAACCATCGATGATAAAGTGGACTGCTTCAATCTCACATACACTTTCACACAACGACAACTCTTGCATCTGCAAAATGTACCCCATAACGGATGTTTTTGCCGGAATGTAGAAAGTTTTCTGAAGTTGCATCACTAATTGAGTTGTCAAACATGCCTTATCAAATGTTTTCAGAAAGTTGGTTTTAAATTGGTCATAGTTTTCTGAAAGTCGAGCCGCATGAATGTGTCCGCCTCTGAATTTGGTGCCATTAATAAGCGTGCGCATCGTAGCTTGTAGGCGTCACTTTCATCAACAGCAGAGCAAGCGCGCTCTAATTTTGTAATCCATAATACAGCGTCTTGGTCCCTCGGATTCGAGAATGGGACCATTGCACTGATCACTTCTTTGACGCTGGTGCTCTCCGCCATTAGTTTTGTGAGCAAAGCCCTTTTTTTTTTTGTAATATTCTAATGGCGGCAACCAACTCTTCTTCTTCTGGTATGCGTGCCTCGCCAACCACCGGCGCCAGCGTGTCGGCGTCGTTTTCCAAGTTGAGGTTGGGGTCGGCCGGAATGTCGTTGTCGGCCTCTTATCGCATAAGACCTATCCCAGTATAATATCGGGATCGGTTAGGGTTAATATCGGTGTTGCCATACACACCCAAATCTCTCTGCGTATCTTCCTTTCATTTAATAATTTCTTCATTTGCACATTTTCGCACAGCAACAATTTACGCACGCGCGACGACAACATTTTGGTAACGCTTAAAGAGAGAGAGGCTGTGGCTTTCAGCTTTCAGCAATCAGATCAGCCTACAATGTACGCACCTGCAAGCTGATTCTGCTTGAAAAAAGCTCTCAGATCAGCTGAGCTTTCAGCTCCGATTTCATCTACAGTGTGCGCGAGCCCTAAGCCATGAGTCAGATCAAGACATAGTAATAGCTAGCACCACTAACATCAAACAAAAACTGAGATAAACTGTTTATTGTAAACCTTCCACCTATCTTAAAAATTTCTAACAAGCAATTGACTACCTGTTAGAAAACCTTAACTCTTTCGAAAAGGTCATTATTGCAGTTGATTTCAGATTTCAGACCTTGATAAATACGTGTTACGGTCCACCAATTGATCGTAGTTTGACCTTCAAAGTGGAAGTGCGATTATTTTTTTTATAGGAGGTATTTTACTAAATAAATATAGAAAATAAATGTGCAAAGCTATGGTCGGACGGAAAGTTAGCCACACTTTTCGGGTAGAAAAGGGCAGGTTCGGAACCCTCCTTTCAAAGCTTTTGCAACACCGTAGACCTTAAGATTAAATGGAAAGTGTTGTACAATTCGATAAGGGGACAAGAAATGTGAGGAAAACTCGAAAACTAGGGAAGCTTAGAGGTTCCTTACTAACCTGTAATGTGTCCCGGTGTTCTGGCGTGGTGGTTGATGTCACGCGTTCCACAAACTAGTCAACTTTTTTAGCACTGGGGGCATCTTTCGGCTAGGGCTCATCGGATGGGGGGATCTTTTATTTGTTCTCGTTAAACACATATGTTCAAGTGATTCTAAGTGCTAACCTGGCCGTTAGGTGATACAAAAATCAAGTCAATAGTGCCATATATGTGTGGAGAAATTGGCCGCTTAGCTTTAATTCAATATTCATTTATTTTTTTTAACTTTCTCCATTCTTATGCTCATTATTGTATTGTCCCGCTTAAGCACCTATTTTTACGCGCATAGTTGTGTTGTTACTGCTTTTGCTCAAAACGTAACTGTAACCTTCTCACACGTATAGAAAATACATCGATGTGTACCGTCTTGCATTGCACCGTCGCATCGCATGATCTTTCAATTCCTCTTTGCTTGACTTCCTTTCGTGAAGTTGATTTTAATAGAAAATTCTAGTCGCAACCACCCGCACGCATATCGCTGTACCGCCGCAGATCAACCCCGCTATCTTTCTTTATTCTTTTTCTTCTTGACTTAATATTTTATTGCGTTGTTTTTCTGTATCGCACTATAACCGTTCCAGTGCTACACTGCACTTTCGAAGAGTTTTCGATATTTATTAAGCAGGCAAGTGCTATCATTTTCTCTCGTCGTATGTAATTCCACCAAAAACTAACCCGGCACAATTAAGTTGCATTGATCGAATGATTTAGAGCTTGAGCATTGGGTTTTTCGCATCCATTATGTATCCACAAATAAATAAATATGGTCCGTCACAAAACTCAAAAACTGCCAATTGGATACTCAAGAGATTTTCGACTCTGATAAAGCTGTTCTCTATCTGGACTTCATAAAAGAACCTTCTGAGGCTAGAGATGTCGATGAAGCAATGTATACCATCAAGGAAAACAAAATACCTTTCTTTTCCTTGGGAGATCTTGAAGCGGGACTAGTTCGTAAGAGGAAAACAGGGGGAGGTTTCGACCATATCACTTATTTTGAGTGATATTCTGTATTCTGAGAGATTCTAAGTGCATTGAATACAAATACAAAGATAGAATTAGTTATGTTTTTCAATATTCAAGTGGCTATGTGTGATTTTCCAGTCGAGTGGCGCTCAATAAAAATCATACAAATTTTCTATGTTATTGATTAACAACAAATCAAAAAATAATTTAAAAGTGGTTTAAGCGGAAAAGCTTCTTTCAACCGTACAAGAAGTAATCGGAGAAAATGTATTTGTAATTATTATTTGTGACGGGTTCAATTTCAGACAAACCTTCAGCATTGAGATTAAAATACCATTTTATTTTTTTTTTAATCATATTTGAATCTGGATTTCTTTTCAAAATGGCTTTAAATTTATTTTTTAAGTCCATTCCATATTTCCGCAATAATTCCCTCAATCGACGCTGTACATAAGTCCATTTTAAATTCATCGTTGGAGTAGTTGGAAAAGTTGCTAGACGTGCTGCTGGAAATAGGCGCATTTTCGTTGGATGTTTTGGGCTGGACCTTCTGAGGACCTTCTTCCAACAACTTTAGCAATCTTTTACATTTCACAGAAGATGCCATTAACGGCTAAAATTGCTTTGCAATTTTGTATAAATTATGTATAATTTGTCATCAATTTTGGTGAAATGCTTCCAGTAGAAGCTCATTGTTATTCTAAAATAAATAATTTTGCAGTAACAAAAAATCTCTCAAGAAGAGTTGGGAAAATAAACATATGCTATTTTTGCATGGCAAATTCAAAAACAGGAAACATTTGTATGTGCAATTCGTGGAAATTAAATAACTGCGGTAGCGGATTGCGTTTTTAAAAAGTTTTTATTTAACTTCTAAGTTTTACTGATATAGACTTAAGTTGAGGGTCACAAAGGATTCCGGAAAAAGGGTTTGCGCGATCTTAGTTTTTAGCTCGACTTTTCGGTTTCGCTTCTGGATCAAGACTGACTTGAACTTTTTGATCTTTGCATCGTCAATCCCTTTCGGGAATAGTTTTTTTATAAACATCCCGATTGATTTCGCCATCCCGAACACTGGATTTCGTCATCCAAAGATTGAGAACTGTAAAATGCTCAAAGTGCACAATCTGCAGAAAGCCGGGTGTGAGATTGTTTATCAGAAGCCGGGTGTGGGCAAAGATTGTTTTTCCATTTGGGCGATTGTCAAAGATTGGGATTGTGGCGGGAGCCCAAGATTGAGATTGTATATCTTAAAAATCAATTAGGCGGAAGCCAAAGATTGAGCTTGTGGTGGGAGCAAAAGATTGGTTTTTATCAAGATATAAACAATCTCAATTAGGCGGAAGCCCAAGATTGAAATTGTTTTCGTCTTAGAAAGCCAAAGATTGTTTACTCGAATTAATTGCTGCGAGAGCGCACCCGTCTTTCGCTTCGACGATGCGCACACTCGCCCGCCAGCTATGCTAGTCTGGCGATCGTTTTATTAAGCACTTTCCATTACCTGTGTATCGGCAATTTGTGTGAATGCTGAAGTTGCAACAATAATGTTCTTTTAAATTTTAGCGGGCAATTGACATTAACATAGTTCTAACAGACGTTTGACATGGAACATAGATTAACATCTGGCAGCCCTTATTTGTCATTCACAAGAATTGGCGTACATTAATAGAAACAGGTGGTCACAAGGAGATAAGTATTGGAAAAATTGCAACATTAATGACATATTAATACTAATTTAATTATATTTATTTTCAATTTCAGGTACTGGAGCTGTGATGGATCATCGTCGTCGTCTGGAGCAGAGTGGATGGCACAATGCGCGACCGTTCAGCGCTCGATGTGCACGTGTGTGTGATGCAGCAGTACACGCATCTGCGGCATCGGAATTGGCGGAGGCTTGAACTTGGAGTTGACGTGCACGGTGATGGTAAATAGCGAGCGACTCTGGTCCGGCCGCCCACGTTGCTTCTGCCTGGAGATCTGGAGATTGGCACTGGTCCGGCCAACCGAGATGCGTCGACCAAAGGAATTGGCTGAGGACGAACGTGATTTGGCTGCATCCGAGTGGCTGCTGGTCCGGCCACCCAGGATGCACTGTCGATGTAGATGGAGATGGCGCGCTGGCCAGAGTCGTCTGAATTGGCTGGCCTCGTCATTGGATTGCTGCTGCTGTTTTGTGATGATGGCGTGACGTCACGGCCATCGGTTGACGGCAGCGTAATCGGAGGGGCCTCCAGATTGGGCCCAACTTGCAACAAAATGTTGCGGTTGGTGGCGAGGCAGCTTCTGGAGAGGTTGATCTGTGTGTGTAGTGGCAGGTAAGTGTGATTAGTGAGAGTATTGGCTATTTTGTGTTGATGCGTGAATTGATGTTTTTCTTCTTTTAGCGGCAGCCTGTGGACTGGATGTTGTTGGCGACGGCGATAGGGCCTTCAAATTTCGCCCATTTGGCAGGAATTGGATGGCGAAATTGACGTGGCAGCTGCTGGAGAGGCAGCTCTGTCGGAGGCGTGGCAGGTACGTATGTTTTGTGTGTGTTTGGACCATTTTGTGTTGATGTGTGTATTGACGTCATTTTTGGTTTGTTTACAGTGGCTGCTCTGGACCTGTGCGGTGGATCAGGAGCGTCGTCAATAAATCCTAAAATGTCGTCCAATTGGCATCAAATGTGTGGTGTTGATGACGGGGCAGCTGCTGGAGGGGCTGATCTGTCGGAGGCGTGGCAGGTACTTGTGATTATTGTGAGTTTTGTCCATATTTTGTTGGTATGCGAATTGACGTAATTTTTGTTCATTTCAGTGGCTGCTCTGGACCTGTGCGGTGAATTGTCAAAGGAGTCGTCAATATATTCTAAGAATGTCGTCAAATTAGCACCAAATGTTTGGTCTATTTGTCGTGGCAACTGCTGGTGGGGCAGCTCTGTCGATGGCGTGTCAGGTGAGTACGTATTGGTCATTTTTCGTGGTTATGTGAGTTAATGTTTTCCATCTGTTTTTTTAGTGGCTGCCTCAGGACCGACTTTTGGGCTCATCAATAGACGTTGTCAGAGTAGAAGCTACCGTAGACGTCCATGATCTCCTCCGCTATCTCGTCGTCAAATGAATCGTGGTCCGTCCACAGGTCGTCGCCATCGTCGCTGAGTGCTTCGCAGTCCATATCAGAGTCCTCCGATACGGCTGCGGCGTCAGGTTGTGTATTGGCGGCGGGTCTTGGAGGTGTTGGTGCTGCTGCTGGTGTCTTTGTTGGAGGATTGGCCACTGCTGAGCCACTGCCCTTTGCTTCAGTCAGGTTTGTAATTACTGTGGTAAGTTCTTGCAGTCTTTTCTCTAAATTTTCAATTTTAACGGCGTACTCTTTTAGCATTTCCACACACTTGCCATCGCATTGGACGGCTGGCTGCTGCTGATGCTGGGGATTTCTCGGTGTCTGGAAACGTTTTGGAGTTGGCTGCACCCGTTGATCGCGCTGGCATTGGCGCCCCTTGGCCTGTGGCTGGGAATGATGGCCGCGATGCTGGTGCTGCCGACCCAAATTGTGTCCGCGCTGCTGCTGTTTTTGTTGCTGCTGCTGCTCATCCCTTAGCTTCTGCTGGTAATTGGCCATATGTTTTTCAGCCGGATTGGCTTGCGCACCTCGGCTATACAAGGGCCTGCGGGTGTTGGGCGTTGCTGCTGCTGCTGGTGTTGGTGGTGCTGGTTTGGCCCCCTGTCTGCCGCTTGAATGCTGCTGCTGTTGGTGTTGTGGCCGCTTCTTTTGAGATGGCTGCTGCTTCTTGGGGGCGTGGATATGGGGCTGCTGTTGCTGGGAAGGACGACGACTGCTTGCCGCTACAATTGGCGCAGTTAGGGTCTTCCTGCCTAGGTTTCCTGCAGGCTGTTGAGGGGTGCTCTCCTGCGCATTTCATGCATTTAAATGGCCGTCTACAACTTGTCATACCGTATTCGGCTGTTGCCGTTCTGCCGCGCGTGGCTGCTGCTGCTGCTCAGCATTCCCAGACCGCAACACCCTGCTGTAGGAAGGCCTGCCATTGCCTCTGGTGCCTGTGTTTGCTGTCTGCTGTTGTTGTTGCTGGGATTGGCGACTCGGCTGCTGAGTTTGTGGACGTTGTTGGTCAGTTGGCTGCTGTGGCTGCTGGCGTTGCTGTTGATACTGCTGCCGCTGCTGCTCAGCGATGAGCCTGTTTGCCCTTAGCAGACTGCGAGCCTTTTTGAAGGCGGCACATCCTTTATAGCAACTCACATGCTTGCCGCTACAATTGGCGCAGTTAGGGTCTTCCTGCCTAGGTTTCCTGCAGGCTGTTGAGGGGTGCTCTCATGTGCATTTCATGCATTTAAATGGCCGTCTACAATAATTTTTTGTATGGCCAAATTCCTGACACCGATGACACTGAGCTGGGTCGCGTGGCTTGGCTTGTCTCTCGAACGTAACGCATTGGTTGGCCAGTTGTTTTATGGCAAGTATTGCCTCATGACCGCCATCCGCCTCGGGCTGTATTTCCACCTCAAATATGTTCAGTGGCCTTCCATTGAATCGATGCTTTAGGCATCGGATAAACCGGGCAGTATATCCGAGCCGTTCCAGCTCATCAGTTATCCAGCTGCTTGGCGTAGTATGGTGTAGGTGCTGAACTATGACACGGTAGCCCCTGTCGCTGCGCGGCTGGTGTGTATGAAGTTGGGTGTCATCTTCGGCAAGGGCATTCTGAATGGCGTTATATGTAGCCATGTCATCACACTGGACTCTGAGTCCACTGTTGGCCATGGATTTGGTCGTAAATTTCCCTACGTTCTGATTGCTGGTTAATTTATTAATGAGGGGTACAATTGCTGGCACCAGGAGCAGGAAGAGTGTACGGTCCTTGGTACTACGTATTGGCGGTTGGACGGGCGTTAAATTTATATTAATGGCTGGCTGATGTTGCGGCTGATGATTCTCCGTCTCCATCTGTTGTCGTTCTGACTCCATCATTTGTGGCTCCCTATGTTGTTGGACCTCACTCGGTTTATTTGTCGGTGCGCATATTTGACCAACCGTCGGCGACTCTTGCTCTGACCCCATCTGTCGGGTCTCCTGATGTAGTCTTTTAGCAAATCGGCTCTTAAACATAGGCGTATTTAATGTCAGGCACGCAAAATCTTCATCATCCGAATCCGTCTCGATCGCCGCGCATCTTCGTTTGAGCGGCGAGCGAAACGAATTTTTAGCCAAGTTGGCCTTTGCTATAGGGGTAAGGGGCAGGGGCATGGGCAGCTCATTATCCAATAGCGGGGGCACACTATTTAGCCATTCTTTTACCAATTTTATTTTGGTATTAGGCCTTGTCGGTGCATTATGTGCGTCCGCCTGTGTCAATGTAGGTAACAAGCATTTTCTGCTCCTGCTAGTGGTGGTACTTTTTGCTGTCGTCAATTGTTTTTGCTGTTGCTGGTCATTGTTTTGTTGTATGCCGGTTAAAGGTTCGGCATAAGTCAATGTGTTTGTTATACCCGATACTTAAAATGAGTATTGGGGTATATTAGATTTGTGGTAAAAGTGGATGTGTGTAACGTCCAGAAGGAATCGTTTCCGACCCCATAAAGTATATATATTCTTGATCAGCATCAATAGCCGAGTCGATTGAGCCCTGTCTGTCTGTCCGTCTGTCCGTCCGTCCGTCCGTCCGTCCGTCCGTCCGTCCCCTTCAGCGCCTAGTGCTCAAAGACTAAAAAAGCTAGAGCAACGATGTTTTGGATCCAGACTTCTGTGATATGTCACTGCTACAAAAATATTTCAAAACTTCGCCCCGCCCACTTCCGCCCCCACAAAGGACGAAAATCTGTGGCATCCACATTTTTAAAGATACGATAAAACCAAAAGCGCAGAATCGTAGAGGATGACTATATCTTCTAGAGTGCAAAATCTGAACCAGATCGTATAATTATTATAGCCAGAATTAAGAAAACAATTTCATTCTTTCTCGCCCTGTCTCTCTCTAACACACAGGTTTCATGGTAGGTTTTGCCAATTGCAAAATATGAGTTCAAGGATCTCAGAACCCATAAGAGCTGGGGCAACCAAATTTGGTATCCACACTCCTGTGATATCGGACCTTGACCGTTTTGTGTCAAAATTTCGCCACACCCCCTTCCGCCCCCGCAAAGGACGAAAATCTGGGGCATCCACAAATCTCAGAGACTATTAAGGCTAGAGTAACCAAATTTGGTATCCGCACTTCTGTTAGATCTCACTATAAAACATATATCTCAGAATTACGCCCCACCCCCTTCCGCCCCCACAAAGGACGAAAATCTGTTCCATCCACAATATTGCACATTCGAGAAAACTAAAAACGCAGAATCATAGATAATGACCATATCTATCAGATTGCTGAATCTGGATCAGATCAGATTATTTTTATAGCCAAAAGGAACAAATCAACACGCTTAGCGGCGTCTGCCGGAGGAGAGCCATACTGACTTAGTATCGGGTATAACCGTAGAGTTGCGGTGTCCGCAGCAACTCACAACGTTCCCCCTCGTTTTATTTAAAATTTGTGCTCTATCGTATCGTAATTTTATTCCATCTCGTCTGACACACGACTAAACTTGAATTTTACGTTCTGTCCGGACCTCTTGAAATATTTAGCCAGTTTTGCGTATTTTTTTTCGATTTGAACCAATTCTGGAACTGCTTGAATGCTTTTTCAACAACATTGTTTAGCAAATGATTTATACAATGAATCTGAGCTGATTCCTTAAATGCAGATATCATATTTGATCCACTGTCTGTAACAATAGTGGCGTCGTTTAAATCTAACCCAAAAGAATTCAAACATTGTTCCACCTTAGTGCGAATTAATGTGCCTGCAAATAAATAAAAGTAAGAAAGAAAATTTGTTGTCCTCATTTGCTTCACATTTCGATAACAATTTAATACCCTCTGTAAGGGTATAAACACGAACTTGTTGCAGATTCACCTTTAATGCAGATCATTTCCAACAGACGGGTTTTCATGCTTCCTTTAAATATATAGTGTGAAGGACTAAATAGGACGTCTGCGAAAAGGTATCTGTCCATGCGTCTGACGTGATAGTGTAGTCATTGCCTTTCATTAAGGCTATTTCTTCTGTGACAGCTTGAAGTTCCTTATTGTATAAGTCTGTGTCGTTACGCGATCTCGTTGTTGGATGAGGTAGCAGGCTGCTAATGTTTACGTTTGGTCCAAAACGACTTAAAATATCAAGGGCAACTGATATAACGTCTTCAAGACCTTAATCGCTGATAATACTAAATGGTCGACAATTTTGAACGACCCACTTCGTCACGACCTTTGTCACTGATAATTTCTTTTTGGCATCTACGACAGGTTCATAAACGTTATCGTTTTCTTCAGATTTTGTATCTTTTATTGGTTAACTAGTTATGATATTAAATTAAAAAAACACTGTATTATATGATGTTTTTGTTCATTGATTATTTATATATTCTTTGATTATATTTTAACTGTAACACCGGTACCACATATGTACATTCGATTCGAGAGCAGAAAGGAAAGAGGAAGTAGTGTCCACTTCAACTGTGACCAGACTAACTTAACATAATAATACTTAATATATCGATAGTATTAGTTAGTAGTATTTAATGTTATTATTTGAAAGTTGAATAGGCGTATTCCAACAGCCTTATAGCACTTATGCCGGACCAAATTGGACGTGGCACCAGTAAATTTGAAAACCGTAAAACAATTTCGGCATGCCACGAATTTTGGAATTACATTGCTGTCCTCTCCAACGACATGACCAAAAACTTCATACATCAAGGACTGTGAATCAAATGTGCTACAATATTCAAATAGAAACACAACCAACAATCGAATTTTCCATTTTCAGTAATTAGCACACAGTACAAGCACCGACAAAAAATTTTACGAAAATGTCCTTCTCATTAGCTTTTTATACCCGATACTCAAAATGAGTATTGGGGTATATTAGGTTTGTGGAGTCGTTTTCGACCCCATAAAGTATATATATTCTTGATCAGCATTAATAGCCGAGTCGATTGAGCCCTGTGTGTCTGTCCGTCCGTCCGTCTGTCCGTTTTCGTTTCGTTTTTGATTCCGTCTTAACAGTCCCCTTACCATATAAGCAACTTATTTATTAATTTCATACAATATGTACCTCGAATCGAACTTGTTCTGTATATAGTAAGAAAAGTCTTTGAAGCGCCTTGTTACCATTTCCGTAGCTGATTATGTATCGATTTATTGCTCGCTACTAATTGCTTACAGTAACCATGTGAATTGTTTAAGCTTTCAACAAACCAATTTGTTGCAAAAATTAATTTCTTTGTGTACTAACAATTGTTTCATCAACATTAGAATCACGCCACTCTCGAGAAATCGATTCTTTAGAATCACGCCACTCATGAGGACCAATCAAAGCTAGACATAAAACCAAGGAGTATCACATTCCTAGCTCCGTCATGTAATGCAACACCGATCGCCAGCAGTGGATGCCTTTCATCAAAGCCGACGCATCCCCAAATATCGATCCAGGCACGTACGCCACCGACACGAAGATGCAGCCGAGGAAAGCAACGCCCGAATCCAGAGTCGGGAGTTCCAAGAGAAGGGCTCATGGAAACTAGCCAGCAGCAGAGAGATCAGTTCCGTTTGAGACAAGCAGGTGTAAAGTTAAGTCGGGGAATTCAACCAATCTTGTGACATAAATTAACAAATTAAGTACTAAAAATAAAAGTCTTTTTTAAAAAACTTAAAATCGAGTTGCGGATATTTAACTGGCGCAGTCGGTAGGATTTCGTTTAAAATTAACTCCTATACTTCGGTAATGGTCAGCTTGTGTAATTTCTAATTACTGTGATCACGTAATCCCGGAATCGTTAATAAAATTGTGAAATCCGCCAACCTCTGTGTTACGAGCACATACGATTTGCAAAACTAAAATTAAGTGAACTGAAGTAAGCGGAGATAGTGATCCACCAAGAACAGTGAAACACTAAATACAAAATCAAAAAACTTACAAGTGAACCAAAATAAAGTTAAAAACTACTGAAAACAAAACAAAACCCAATCAACACCAACAACATGGCGTTACCACCACCATCATTGAGCGAAATCCACTTGAACCAGGCACTGCTGTCGATCAGACAAATACCTGCCTATGACGGTTCATCTGGACAGCTAAGCTCATTTATCAAACGAATCGAATATGTATGTGGATTATATCCAACTGAAGATCTTCGCCAACAAAGGATCCTATTTGGAGCGACCGAGATCCAACTGTCAGGAGAGGCACAACGCATATCGCAAATGATACAACCCAACACGTGGCTCGAACTGAAGACGGCGCTGATCAACGAGTTCAAAAATCACACACCATATGAAGAACTCTTACGACAACTATACACCACCAGATTCAACGGCAGTCTTCGTAAGTTTAAAGAAGAATTAGAGATAAAAGCATTATTAATAAACAATAAGCTAAACTTAGAAAACATACCAGAAAATAATGTCATTTATAAAAACGCTTTGAACAACACAATTAAAGATGTCATTACTCGAAAACTTCCTGACAGAATGTTCATGACCTTAGCAAGAAAAGATATTACCACATTGTCTAATCTTAAGAAGGCAGCACAAGAAGAAGGATTGTACGAAGCTAGTACAACAGATTCAGGTACAAATAAAGATCAATCGAAATCGTCTCAATCAAAGAATGTTGGAAACTATTATCCAAATTATAATACTACTAACTATCACAATCAAACCCAGAGTTCATCTGGAACAGGTCAGACTAATCGAACAAATCAAAATCAAAATTCCCAAAATCCTGGATTATACAATGAGTTCAAAAATTCCTTGAATCAAGGTAGGGCTCAGAATCCATTCAATCAGCAAATATCTCAAAACCAAGCTAGTGGGAGTGGACCCAACCAACCTACTAAAAGAGGGAGGGAGAGCCAGAGTGGCCAAACGAAGATGGACGTAAATTTTCATCAAGCCGCCTCGGAAGAAACCGAGGAGGACCCTATATAAACATTACCATTAATTAAAGAATATTAAGGTGTATCGCTGACTCGGGATCATCGATCAACATCATGAAAGAAAATAATACAGATTCCGAGATAAAAGACGATAACCTTACGGTCCATACCATCAATGGACCTGTCCGTTTAACTAAGAGTATAATGAGGAATGCGAACAAAACATGTCCGTCCGAACAAAAGTTCTACATACATAACTTTTCCGAAAATTATGATATTTTATTAGGAAGAGAATACTTGATGGCAAGTAAAGCCGTCATCGATTACAGAAATGACACTGTAACACTAGGAGCTAGGTCGTACCCAATCATTCAGAGTGGAGAAGCTATTGAAGCCGGCAAGACCGCACAGAAGTGCACTGATCCCTCTACAAAAGAAGAGAAGATCGCACCTAAGTGCCTTGACCCATCTCCAGAGGGAGATCAATACTTCGCTTCCGCTCTAGACAGTGAATTAAGGGAATGTAATCAATTAAGATTGGAACACTTAAACGACGAAGAGAGGGAAGAGTTAAAGAAGGTCTTATATGAGTTTAAGGATGTGCAGTACAGAGAAGGTGACAATTTGACTTTCACAAGTACAATCAAGCACGAGATCAAAACTCAACATGAAGACCCGGTCTACAGACGACCATACAAATATGCCCAGATACATGATCAGGAGGTAAACCAGCAAATCAAAGATATGATCAGGCAGGGAATAATTCGAAAGTCGAATTCTCTTTGCTCGCCCATATCTATGATTCCGAAGAAGATAGATGCTTCAGGAAAGCAAAAATATCGAATGGTAGTAGACTATAGAAGTCTAAATGAAATAACAGTTAAGGACAAATTCCCAACTCCACGAATGGATGAAATCCTAGACAAACTAGGTAAATGTCAGTATTTTACGACAATCGATTTAGCAAAAGGTTTCCATCAAATACCCATGGAACCTAGCTCAATCCCCAAAACTGCGTTCTCCACTAAGCATGGACATTACGAGTTCACTCGTATGCCCTTTGGGCTAACCACTGCCCCAGCTACCTTCCAAAGATGTATGAACAATCTGATAGAAGAGTTAATCTTCAAAGATTGCTTTGTATACTTAGATGACATCATTATATTTTCCACTTCATTGGAAGAACACTTGTTGTCACTAAGGAGAGTATTTGGAAAGTTGAGAGACGCCAACTTGAAGCTACAAATGGATAAATGTGAATTCATGAAAAAGGAAACTGAATTCCTAGGTCATGTAGTCACTACTGAAGGAGTAGTACCAAATCCAGGCAAAATCTCTGCCATTGTCAAATTTCCAATACCAGAAACGACTAAACAAATAAGGTCATTCTTAGGTCTGTGCGGGTTCTACAGGAAATTCATTCCTAATTTTGCAAACATAGCAAAACCCATGACACTCAAACTAAAGAAAGGAGCTGTCATAGACCCCAAGGAAGAAAAGTACGTCGAGGCATTTGAGAGACTAAAAGTACTCATCACCTCAGACCCTATCCTTGCGTTCCCAGACTTTGACAAAATGTTCACGGTAACAACCGACGCTAGTAACATAGCATTGGGAGCGGTTTTGTCACAAGAACACAAACCGATCTGCTACGCTAGCAGAACCCTAAATGAACATGAAATAAACTATTCAGCAATCGAAAAGGAATTATTAGCGATCGTATGGGCAACCAAGTATTTCCGTTCATACCTGTTCGGTAGAACATTCGAGATACAAAGCGATCATAAGCCCTTGATTTGGTTGAACAAGCTCAAGGAGCCAAATATGAAATTACAAAGGTGGAAAATAAAACTGAATGAGTTTGATTTTAAAATGAAATATCTACCAGGCAAAGAAAATCATGTAGCTGATGCCTTATCAAGGGTAAAGATTAATGAAAATCTCCTTGGAGAAGCTTCCAATAGCGTTGGTGCAACTGTACATAGCGCACAGGAAGACAATCTAAATCACATTGCTATCACGGAAAGACCAATTAACTATTACAATCGGCAAATTGAGCTAATAAAAGGCAATGAAGATAAGGTAGAAACAATTCGTTATTTTCACAAGCTAATCATCAAGATCACGTATAAGGAAATGACTAACACCTTAGCGAAGGATATAATAAAGGAATATCTATGCACCAAAAAGAGCGCATTATATTTCCATAACGAAATAGATTTTCCTCCATTCCAAAAAGCCTATTTAAAAATCATTAATTCTAACAATATAACCAAAGCTATTAAATCAAGCACGAAACTCCTAGATATTCAGAATTACGCTGAATTTAAAGAAACCATATTAAAGAATCATAAAGGCTTACTCCATCCAGGGATAGAGAAAACCGTCAATTGGTTTAGGGGAAAATACTATTACCCGGATTATCAAAAACTAATACAAAACATCATAAACGAATGTCCTACTTGTAATATTGCCAAAATAGAGCATAGAAATACGAAGTTGGCATTCGAAACTACACCGGAAATACTGAACATCAGAGAGAAATACGTCATAGATTTCTATATGGTTGGTAACCAACAGTTCCTATCATGTATTGACGTATACTCGAAGTTTGCCACTCTTGTAGAAGTAAAAAGTCGTGACTGGTTAGAAGCAAAAAGAGCCATCATGAAAGTTTTTAACGAGATGGGCAAACCAATTGAAATCAAAGCCGATAAAGATTCAGCTTTTATGTGCACAGCATTGCAAGCATGGCTGAATGCGGAAAACGTCAAAATAGAGATCACTTCCAGCAAAAATGGAATATCTGACGTAGAAAGATTTCATAAAACAGTAAATGAAAAATTAAGAATAATATCTAGCGAGGATAACCCAGAAGATAGATTCACGAAGTTTGAATTAATTCTTTATACTTATAATCATAAAAGCAAACATAATAGCACAAATAGGACACCAGCTGATATATTCATTTATGCAGGCTCACCTGATTATGACACCCAACTAAATAAAGTGAATAAAATCACTCAATTAAATAAAAACCGCATACAGTATGAAGTAGATACCCGCTATAAACTATCACCTCTAGTTAAGTCTAAGGTAACAAATCCTTTCAAAAGGACGGGCGAAATTAGACAGGTAGACGAAAAACATTATGAAGAAAAGAATAGGGGTAGGAAAATAACTCATTATAAATCAAAATTCAAGAAAAAGAAGAAATCTAATAGAAGCAAATATAATAATTCCAGAGAAACCGAGGAAGTTAATGGAATCGGCGAACTTCAACACAATTAAAATCCTCATCTTCCTCATAATTACCATCGTAATGGCACAGGGCCAAAACATAGAAATAAATCCTATAAAATACCAAAACGGATGTATGATATTCAAAACTGGATCGATTAACATAAATATTAATTACGAATACCATTATCTAACTGTTAATGTAACTAAAACCGAAGAACTATACCAAAATTTATTAATGCAAGCCACTAAATTCCAGGACATAATCCAAATAAAATATCTAGTAGACAAATTGCAAAGAGAAATGAACGGGCTAAAAATAACCAAAAGAAATAAAAGAGGCCTAATCAATATAGTAGGAACAGCCTACAAATATCTCTTTGGAACACTAGATCAGGAAGATAAAGTCGATTTGGAACAAAAAATAGAAAATTTAGCCAGCCATAGCGTTCAAATGAATGAACTAAATTTGGTAATAGATGCAGTTAATAGCGGAATAAACGTTATAAACAAACTAAATGAAGAAAAAGACAGGAATCAACAAATAGAAATTTTGATATTCAATCTACAACATTTCACAGAATATATCGAAGATATAGAACTAGGTATGCAATTAACTAGGCTCGGTATATTTAATCCAAAATTATTAAAACAAGACTACCTGGAACAAATAAATTCTGAGAAAATACTAAATATAAAAACCTCCACATGGCTAAAATCCGATACCAACGAAATTCTAATAATTTCCAACATTCCCAAAGACATTACAAAAGTACCAATCTATAAAATCGTTCCGTAATTATGCAATACACCAAATATAGTAACCTATTACAAATAAGTCTACTAATTTCATTTGTCATAATTATATTAGTACTACTAAGTTATGTAGCTGTTAAATTTAAGAAAACTTATAAAAGAGTCACGGTTAAATGTATTAACCCTATAATAGAAGCAGAAGAGGAACCAACCTCAGCCACCGCACGTGACACCCCGTCACTATACCCGAGGGTAATCGCCTAGGGACAGGCTAATAACAAACGTTGGGGGAGTGACATGTCCATAATTCCCCACATTCCATACACATTATGTTTATGTACAATTCATCCACTCCATCCACACAAGTAACAGGACCCCACTCAAGAATCAACTGTTTCTTCCCATACTCCAAGCTAGGGCCCCCCATAATATAAACAATGGACCACATTGTTTCATCAACATTAGAATCACGCCACTCTCGAGAAATCGATTCTTTAGAATCACGCCACTCATGAGGACCAATCAAAGCTAGACATAAAACCAAGGAGTATCACATTCCTAGCTCCGTCATGTAATGCAACACCGATCGCCAGCAGTGGATGCCTTTCATCAAAGCCGACGCATCCCCAAATATCGATCCAGGCACGTACGCCACCGACACGAAGATGCAGCCGAGGAAAGCAACGCCCGAAGCCAGAGTCGGGAGTTCCAAGAGAAGGGCTCATGGAAACTAGCCAGCAGCAGAGAGATCAGTTCCGTTTGAGACAAGCAGACGTAAAGTTAAGTACTAAAAATAAAATCTTTTTTAAAAAATAAATTTCGAGTTGCGGATATTTAACTATATATATACACATATGTACATACCCATACATACACATACACATGCACATGTACATCTTCGAATGTCCAAGATTTCGGCAAGAACGAGAGGATCTAAGCAACAAGCTTGGAAGAATGCCAGCGGTGTCAAACCTGGCAGAATGCCTGCTGGAGTCGGAAGGAAACTGGGCCTCGATTAGATTCATGGCCGTAACTATGGCTACCAAACTGCGTCGCGAAGAAAGAGCACGCAATGCAAGGAGATAAAGGATAAAGGAGATTATTAAGAGAAGAGCCCTACGGGCATCTCCCCCCGGCGAAGTAATATCTCGCGACAGTACCGCCGGGATCCGGGATAGGTGTGGTTGGTTTTAGAGCGGTTAGAGTCCCTCACTTCGGCTTCGGCTGAGTCGGCATGAAGCTTTCCTGTAGTCACACAACAAAAAAAACATACACATGTACATACGGCTCGTGCCCTCTCGATTATGCTGATAAGACAAATATGTATGAAGCCGCTCCGCTGTTGGCGTAACCGGCAGCGCAGCTATGCGGTCTGAGTTATAAGAATAAATTCAATAAATATATTCTAAAAACTGAAGTCAAACGGCACAGACGTGCCAGCGTTCTAATTAAAGTAGTGACATATTACAGCTCAACGACTATAAGAGACATATTATATCCGGACTTCTGTGATATGTCACTGTCACAAGTATATTTCAAAACTTTGCCCCGCCCACTTCCGCCTCCACATAGGGCGAAAATCTGTGGCATCCACGATTTCAAAGATACAAGAAAACAGAAAGCGCAGAATCGTAGAGGATGACTATATCTTCTAGAGTGCAAAATCTGAACCAGATCGTATAATTATTATAGCCAGAATTAAGAAAACAATTTCATTCTTTCTCGCCCTGTCTCTCTCTAACACACAGGTTTCATGGTAGGTTTTGCCAATTGCAAAATATGAGTTCAAGGATCTCAGAACCCATAAGAGCTGGGGCAACCAAATTTGGTATCCACACTCCTGTGATATCGGACCTTGACCGTTTTGTGTCAAAATTTCGCCACACCCCCTTCCGCCCCCGCAAAGGACGAAAATCTGGGGCATCCACAAATCTCAAAGACTATTAACGTTAGGGTAACCAAATTTAGTATCCGCACTCCTGTTAGATCTCACTATAAAACGTATATCTCAAAATTTCGCCCCACCCCCTTCCGCCCCGACAAACGACGAAAATCTGTTGCATCTACAATGTTAAAAATACGAGAAAACTAAAAACGCAGAATCATAGATAATGATCATATCTATCAGATTGCTGAATCTGGATCACATCAGATCATTTTTATAGCCAAAAGGAACAAATCAATTTGCACTGGCTACGCAGCCCCCGACGTCACGCTCAGACTGATTTTCTGTCTCTCTCGAACGCACTCTTTGTAGAGTCGTACAATATTAGCGGCGTCTGCCGGAGGAGAGCCATACTGACTTAGTATCGGGTATAACTGTAGAGTTGCGGTGTCCGCTGCAACTCACAACGTTCCCCCTCGCTATACCCGATACTCAACATGAGTATTGGGGTATATTAGATTTGTGGTAAAAGTGGATGTGTGTAACGTCCAGAAGGAATCGTTTCCGACCCCATAAAGTATATATATTCTTGATCAGCATCAATAGCCGAGTCGATTGAGCCATGTCTGTCTGTCCGTCTGTCCGTCTGTCCGTCCGTCCGTCTGTCCGTCCCCTTCAGCGCCTAGTGCTCAAAGACTATAAGAGCTAGAGCAACGATGTTTTTGATCCAGACTTCTGTGATATGTCACTGCTACAAGTATATTTCAAAACTTTGCCCCGCCTACTTCCGCCCCCACAAGGCGTTCCTTATGTCCAGTGTCACCACAAGACAATAGGACTTTGTTCCGCCTCTCCACCTAGTCCCAGCAGTGGCCTTCTCCGCCGTTTGTACGACCCTCAGGATGGCGTCCAGCGTCAACCTCCCTTTCCTGAACCCGTATTGGTTCTGGGAGTGACCGCCTGCTGCTTCGATGGCTGCGCTCAGCCTCGCACCGATCACCATTTCGAAAACCTTTCCTATGGAGTCCAGAAGGCAGATGGGCCTGTAGGAAGAGGCCACGCCTGGCGGCTTGCCCGGCTTGGTTTGTAATAGCAGCCGTTGCCTTTTCCACCTCTCGGGGAACGTCCCCTCCTGGAGGCATTTCTTGAAAAGGCCCGCAACTTCCCTCGGGAGCAGAAGAAGTGCCAGCCTCAACGCGCTGTTGGGGATCGCATCCGGACCCGGAGCCTTCCTGGGTATCAGGTTTCTGCCTGCCTGCAACACCTCGGCTTCCGTAACCTCGCAGATGTCGCTCGGGCTATGCTCGAACCGTAGGGAGCTAGTGATCTGCCGTCCTCGAGGAAACTGTAATATTCGACGCTTGTCGTGCCTTCTTTTATTTTAATTATCCACGGCTAACTCCCAAAATTACAGCCTAAAACTAGGCCTTAAAACGAGGGGGAACGCTGTGAGTTTCAGCGGACACCGCAACTCTACAGTTATACCCGATACTAAGTCAGTATGGCTCTCCTCCGGCAGACGCCGCTAATATTGAACCACACGACAAAGAGTGCGTGCGAGAGAGACAGAAAATTAGTCTGAACGTGTTGATTTGTTCCTTTTGGCTATAAAAATAATCTGATCTGATCCAGATTCAGCAATCTGATAGATATGATCATTGTCTATGATTCTGCGTTTTTAGTTTTGTCGTATCCTCAATATTGTGGATGCAACAGATTTTCGTCCTTTGTGGAGGCGGAAGGGGGTGGGGCGAAATTTTGAGATATACGTTTTATAGTGAGATCTAACAGGAGTGCGGATACTAAATTTGGTTACTCTAGCGTTAATAGTCTTTGAGATTTGTGGATGCCCCAGATTTTCGTCCTTTGCGGGGGCGGAAGGGGGTGTGGCGAAATTTTGACACAAAACGGTCAAGGTCCGATATCACAGGAGTGTGGATACCAAATTTGGCTGCTCTAGCTTTTATAGTCTCTGAGATCTAGGCGCTAATGTTTTACTCTAAGCAAAGCCGGCTATGCTACGTGTGTGTTAGAGAGAGACAGGGCGAGAAAAAATGAAATTGTTTTCTTGATGCTGGCTATAATAATAATACGATCCAATTCAGATTCTGCAGTCTAAACGATATGGTCATTCTCTACGATTCTGCGTTTTTGGTTTTCTCGTATCTTTAAAATTGTGGATGCCACAGATTTTCGTCCTTTGTGGGGGCGGAAGTGGGCGGGGCGAAGTTTTGAAATATTTTTGTAGCAGTGACATATCACAGAAGTCTGGATCCAAAACATCGTTGCTCTAGCTCTTATAGTCTTTGAGCACTAGGCGCTGAAGGGGACGGACGGACGGACGGACGGACAGACGGACAGACAGACAGGGCTCAATCGACTCGGCCATTGATGCTGATCAAGAATATATATACTTTTTGGGGTCGGAAACGATTCCTTCTGGACGTTACACACATCCACTTTTACCACAAATCTAATATACCCCAATACTCATTTTGAGTATCGGGTATAAAAAGTTTGATCGAAAATTGGTTTTCGTTTTCTTTTGATCTACTCGCGATACACGACGTGCTGCTTCCCAACGGCAACTGTCTCTTTCTTCAGCTAGTTAGGCCAGCCTTGGTCGAATTATTCTCGCCTCTGCTGCGCTCTAGGTCCCCCTTGTTTATGGTTCCCCTCTGCTGTGCCTTCCCCTTGCCAGGTGGATTTATGTTGAAGCGGTGCTCTTTGCCTTGAGATTTAACTGCGGCTGGGGTGCCAAACCTAAGGGGTAGCAAAAGTTCCGACTGCTTGAATACATGTACTGCTGCGACGCTGCAAAGCTCTCCTCCACTTACCCGCGGATCTGCCACAATTTAGCAGTGGAATTTCTTTGCTGACTGCTTTTCTTTCTCTTTCTAGCAAGCTCGCGCACTTTTCCGAATCTAAGCAAAAATTTTCCTTTACTCTTCACACTTCACTTCAAACCGCTAGGTTGATCAACGTACCTACTTCCTGAGCTTCACTAGAAGCTACCAGTTGGCTCAGTGTCCAAGACGAAAAAGAGCGAATGCTATTCTGCCTCGACACTCGGACCCTACTTTCTCTGCTCGACCCTTCAACTGTCAACTTCCATTACTCTTTCCTCAGATACGATCCTTGACCTATAGGTGGCGCGTTTATTTTTCTTTTTCTTCCACCCCCAGTGCTGTTAGGACGCACAGATGTACCTGAATTTTGGTCTGCCGAGAAGCTATCCTATTCCCCGAGTGAATTTCCCCAAAGCTACAGGGCTCTTTACAAATTCCCCCCTGCCAAAATCAGACTTGGGGTAGCGAGACAGAGCTGTCACACGGCCGAAAGCACAAGGCTGATCCAACCCGTAGCTTAGGTGCCACTACTGCCGCATGTCCTTCGCATGATACCTGCCAATACTTTTACCCTGTAAATCTTCTAGTTCATAGATAGAATTCCCTATCTTTTTCCGAACTCTCGCCTTCACAAATACCTTGCCAAGTTTTGCATTGTAACCAGCTGGGAAACTGCTTTGCTTAAAATTTCTCCTAAATACCTCTTGTCCAACTTTATACGACACTTCCCGAGATCTTTTATCATACTGCCGCTGATTTCGCTCATTTTGCTTTTGCATGACCTCGCTGGCCTTTTTCCGGATTACCTCCAGCGAATCTTCTTTCGTAAAACTTGCTGCCCTGTCTTCCAGCAATTTTAACGACCTCAGAAGCGAATAAGTTTCGCCGGATGTGATCATCTGCTGCCCAAACACCATATAGTAAGGAGTAGCCCCTATCCCCGAATGGATTGCCGATCTTAAGGCGCAGCAAATGCTGCTCAGATGCTCATCCCAATCCTTCTTATCCGGTCGAACATATGCTCTAATGGCAGCGATAACCGAGCGATTTACTCGCTCCGATGCATTTGCTTGCGGCGCATGCAGGGCCGTCAACGTATGCTTTACTCTGTGAGTTCTCAATAGATGTTGGAACGCGTCTGCTCTAAGCTGGGAGCCATTGTCTGAGAAAATGGTTTCCGGTACGCCAAACGTGTGGAACAGTTCCTCCTTGAGATATGTACCTTATTACCACCTCTGCTGTTAATTTCTTGACGGGCTTTAGAAAAACAAACTTCGAATAGTGATCTAGTACAATAAATATCCCAACATGTCCGCTTCGCGATCTTGGATATGGCCCCAGAAAGTCGATGTAGAGCCTTTGGAAAAACCTCTGTGATTCCGCCGGTATTCCAAAAGGAGGTCTTAATGTGGTGTTGGGTGGTTTTGTTGTTTTGCATTGACTGCAGGCATTTACATATGTACATATGTGGGTCTTCACGTCATTCACCAGACCCGGCCAATAATAATAGCGCCTGAAACGCTCCAAAGTCTTATGCATCCCTCCATGGGAGGCCAAGGGCCATCAATTTGCAGTGGCTACGCAACGCCCGACGTCACGCTCAGACTGATTTTCTGTCTCTCTTGCACGCACTCTTTGTCGCGTCGCTTAATATTATCTCACAACTCACAACGTTCCCCCTCGTTTGTAATGTTTTTGAAAAAATTAATAAATAGCTTTAAAAACGTGTCCTGGAAACCACAAACTTTCTTGCTTTATTAACAATGAATCAATCTATGCACAAACAATTGTTTCATATAAATCGGTAAGTTGGTTAAAAAGATATAGCGGTTTGACTTTGGAAAATTGTTGAACCTATTCAGTTGAGCGGCACTGTAAGTATACAATAAATATATAACACAAAACCCACCCTTTTCTGCTATCTTGCAAAAGCAGAGAGAGAGAGACAGAGAGACACCAGCTGCGGCTGCGCTGTCGGCTGACGTATTTTTGTTGTACTCAGAAGCAAGCGCATACAAAATCTCACACATGCAGCGACAGCCGATATATCTCTCTCGCTCTTGCAAGGCAGACCTGCGGCGGCGCGACTGCGCTACTTAGAAGTCATTTTCGCAAATGGCGGCGCTGCCAATTGCTATAAAAAGGCGAGCACAGTCGAAGCCACGCGACTTTATTTTTTTTTTAACTGTAAACATCTACTCTTCTAAACCTAGTGCGCAGGGAGTCAGCACCGTGCGCACCATGGCACCCCAGAACCTCCGCAACCACACTTCTCGGAGCGTAATTGAACCTCCGCAACCACACTTCTTGGAGCGTTATTGAACCTCCGCAACCAAAATTCTTGGAGCGTAATTGAACCTCCGCAACCACAGTTCTTGGAGCGTAATTTAACCTCCGCAACGAATATTCTTCTCGGGGGCATGGCTTTTGATTATATTAGTCGGTTTAAATTGTTTAAAACTAAATTATTTAAAAGCAAATTTAAACTTCAATTAAATAAACCATCGGCGGGGATGATGCAGGCACGAGTGCTGTCGGCCACCCCGACGGAGGGCAGGCCGTGCTCCTTGCACATGGCCAGGAGGTCCTTGTTGGTCCTTGTGTCTCCAGGTTCGAGAGCTCCGACATTTCCGCACAAAAACAAAACGGAAAACAGAAACAAAAATCTAGAGCTGACGACCGACTTCTCTGAAAACCTGAAAACCAAATAATGCTCCCAATCGCGTCTCGCCTGGAGTATTGTAATCTGAATATAGTATATTCGCATACATGGTGCTAGCTTATGGTGACTCTAAAAATCTGGCAGCACTGGTATCACCTCAGCCGACTGGATACCGACCGTCTTAGATACTTAAATCTGTTGCTTCTATAGAAAGTTCTAGCTCTGCATCTTCGTTAGTGGAAATCAAGATATCGTCATCAAAAGTTTTAGACTCTGATGCCGACTCACTTGACACATTATTGTGAGGAACCGCGGTTCCCACAGGCCGAATTCGACCAAAGCATAGCCGGATAAAGGCGGTGGGACGGTCGGATAAAGGCTGATGGCTGGCTGGATAAGGCGAAGGTCAGCCCAGATACCCACGGATATCCGGATGCGGCGAAGAGGCCAAGGGCCCCGAGAGGAGAAGTGTCCCGCTCTCGGAGCGAGAGAAACGCGAGAGGCAGAGGAGACGGCGGGATCGGGCCGGCAGCGATCCGACGCATGACCAAATATGGGCATGGGATCACGCCACCGGCCAGGCCCCGTTACGAAGGCCGTGGAAACCAGGAGACGGCGATGGAAAACTACCAACGCCGAGCCGGGGCCCGTCAAGGGGCTATAAAAGGAGGCTGCGGCAACGAAGCGGGGCTCTTTTTCCGCAACGTAAGAGTGATACCCGGTACGGTTCGAAGAAGTGCAGTGAAGTGAATAGCAACAGGAAGACAGGCCCCGCCTGCCCCCAGAGTGAGTCTAAGTTAAGAGGTGATCCACAGTTGCCGGCGGAAGCTAAGAGGGGAGTGCGAGACGTAGAGTGCGGATTTGCGTGGCGGGCTAAAGCAATAGCGGAGGTCAAACTGCCCCAATCATTAGCCTCAACGCTGCCACACCCGACGAGAGCCCACGCGTGGTGGAGATCCATAGATCTCAACTGGCGCCCAACGTGGGGCCTACAACGACAAATAGTAGGACAAAGGGAGGAGAAATATAGACGAGAGAATGGGGAAGGGACAATGGATCCACCGGTTGAGAAAGGAGGAGCTTGTCCAATGCGGCCACGCCTTCGGCGTGCGGCTGGAGGGCACAGTGGACGAAATGAGAAGAACATTTAAGGAGTGGATGAGGAAACACGAAGATGAGTCGGAGTGGGCCGATCTGATTGAGGTATGGGAGTGTCGGGCGGACAGGTCCTCGCCGACACCCTGGGCGGACGACAAACAAGCCGCGTACGAGCACCTGGCACCCCCACCCGGCGCAGCCGCGGCGGCGCTGTGGAGGTCCCCAGTCGACATACAGAGAGAATTGATCGCGAGTCTCTCAGTGCCAATACCGGAACGCTCGCACACGGGGACGCCTAGCAGGCCCCGCCACCAAGGACGGGATCGAAGCCGAGAGACCGAAAGAGGGAGAACCGAACCAGCCACCATACGGCCAGCACACCTGGACTACGCTAGAGTGGCGAAACAGGTGAGAGAGTGGTCGTTCCGGTTCGACGGGACGACGAAGCCTCTCGAGTTCTTGGAGCAGGTCGAGTGGTCCGCCGAGACGTACGGTCTGGATCCGGATCTGATCCCAAGGGCGATGCCGGAGCTGCTTAAAGGGCGGGCGCTGATGTGGTTCGTGGCGAACAATCGACAGTGGAGAACGTGGAAAGAGTTCTCGTCCAGCTTCCAGGCTTACTTTCTGCCGCGGGGATATTTTGAGAAGTTGCTGCAGGAAGTGAGGATGCGGAAACAGAAATGGGGCGAGCCATTCGAAGAGTATATGGTAGAGATGCAGACACTTATGCGACCCCTGAAATGTCCCCAAGAGGAGCAGACGGAGCTGATTCGTGAGAATAGCATGCCCGATCTGAGAGCGTATATGAGGCCGCACCGGTGCAAGGACCTCGACACCATGATGGAACTGGCAGACGAGTTCGAGGCGTTGGAGAGGGACCGCCTAGAGTTCCAACGGGAGAATCCAACCGTGAAAGCCCGGGCAGCGAATCCCTTCCACAAGCCAGCCGAGACGACGGCCTGTCGGCGATGCAAGGACGGCCCGCTGGACGGAGCAGCACTTGAGGAGAGGGGAGAGCGTGTCATTAGGCCGACACCGACCAACGGCAATATCGAGAACGGATATGTCAAGAATCCGGCCCAGGCGTGCCGAAGGTGTGGGAGCGCGGATCATTGGAGCCGGGAGTGCAATGGCCGACCTCTCACCTACTGCTGGAGATGCGGAAAAGTGGGCATCTCGGCATGGCAATGCTGCAGGAAGACGGGAAACGCCCCGCGACCCACGCCGCGGAGGGCCGTGCCAGGGTCGCAAGAAACGGTCCCTCAAGCCTAGTCGGCAGGCTGACCAGCGAGGAGGAACAGTTATCCGCAGTAGTGGAGGTCGCGGGCATGGAGCTGCAAGCCACGGTGGATACAGGAGCTACCAGCAGTTTCGTGAGCCGCGAGCTGGCGGACCGACTAAAGGGTGAAGGCCGGGAGGCGGCGGCAAGGAAAAGGGTGAGGTTGGCGGATGGCCATAGCCAGGAGGTCACGTGCCAGATTGAAACGAAGGTATGCTTTGGGAACAAGGAGATCCCAATGGTGCTACTCGTATTGCCGGGTGTGATTGATGAGTTAGTGTTGGGATGGGATTTTCTCCGCGCGGTCGGGGCAGTGGTGACCTGTGCAGGGCACAGGGTGGTGATCCCTGCCCAAGATCGGGAACGAGGAGACCAGGAGGAAAGACTGTCCGTGGCGAAGGCCGAAGCTGGAGACACGGCTCCGGAGTCCGACAACGAAACGGACACGACCCTAAGAATGGCCGCCAGAGGGGTGTCAGCGGGCATGAGGCAGAATGAGGGGGCGAGGGAAGAGCCAGTGGAGGAATTCTTAACCCGAGAGTTAGAGGCATTTTCCAAGATCGAGGGGGTGTCTAATGTGGCGGTGCACACAATCACCATGAGTGACCCGCAACCGATTAAGCAAAGATATTACCCAAAGAACCCCAAAATGCAGGCCGAGATTAACCAGAAAGTGGACGAACTAATAGAAATGGGATGCATAGAGCCGTCAAAGAGCCCCTACAGTTCGCCTATAGTGATGGTAAAGAAGAAAAATGGCAAATGGAGATTGTGCGTGGACTTTCGTCAAGTTAACGCGAGATCAGTAAAAGACGCGTACCCAATGCCCAGGATCGATTACATCCTCGATCAACTGCGGGAAGCGAAATTCATAAGTAGCCTAGATCTGAAGGATGGATATTGGCAGATCCCCCTGGCCGAGAGCAGCCGGCCGATCACGGCGTTCACGGTGCCCGGAAAGGGGCTATACCAATGGAAGGTGATGCCGTTTGGGTTACACTCCGCGTCGGGCACCTTTCAACGGGCGTTAGACCAAGTGATTGGGCCAGAAATGATGCCGCACGCGTTCGCGTACCAGGATGACATAGTGGTCATCGGGCGAACAGAGGAAGAACACCGAAGAAACCTGAAAGAGGTGTTTCGACGGCTGCGCTTGGCTAACCTGCGGCTGAACGCAGACAAGTGCGAGTTCTTTAGGAAAGAGCTGCGGTATCTAGGCCACAAGGTGACCGGCGAGGGGATATGTACAGACCCCGAGAAAGTCGCAGCCGTAGCCGAATTGAAACCGCCGACAAATGTCAAGGAGCAGGAGACGGAAAGGGGCGAACGGGTAATATCATATGCTAGCAGGACGCTAAATGGACCCGAAAGGAACTATTCGGCGACCGAGAAAGAATGTCTGGCCATTGTATGGGCCATCCGCCGGTTGAGGCCATACTTGGAAGGATATCGCTTCAAGGTGGTCACGGACCACATGGCTCTGAAATGGCTAAATAGCATAGAAAGTCCGTCGGGAAGAGTGGCGAGATGGGCATTAGAGCTACAGCAGTACGACTTTGAAGTCGCGTACAGGAAAGGACAGCTCAACGTGGTAGCCGACGCACTCTCCCGACAACCGGTGGAGGAGCGAGGCCGTCGGGTAAGAAATGAGGAGGGAACACAACCAGTAGGCGAGCCGCCCTGCAAGTGGTTAGAGGGCATGGTAGAAAAGATCAGAAAAGAATCCCCGAAGTACCCCGACTATGTGGAGAAGGGGGGAAACTTGTACCGGCACATTCCTCACCGGGCAGGGAGCGAAGAAGTCGCCTCGTGGAAGTTATGTGTGCCGAAATATGCCCGAGAAAGGGTTTTAAAGGAAAGCCACGATAGCCCGGAAGCAGGCCACGCCGGCGGAAGGAGAACCGCGGCACGGGTGGCGGCAAGATATTACTGGCCAGGGATGTACAGGGACGTGAGGGCCTACGTGCGGAAGTGCGAACTATGTCTTCGCTTTAAGCCAAGTCAGCTACAAGCGGCAGGAGAAATGTTGACACAGGTGCCGGAAGAACCATGGGCAACGGTATGCGCGGACTTTGTGGGTCCTCTGCCGAGGTCGAAACATGGGAACTCGATACTGTTGGTGCTGATGGATCGATTCTCCAAGTGGATCGAGTTGGTGCCGCTGAGGAAGGCCACAGCAGAGGCACTAATAAAGGCCTGTCGAGAGCGCATAATAGCCCGTTTTGGCACGCCCAAAGTCTTCATTACGGACAATGGGGTGCAGTTTGCAAGCAGGGCATTTACAAGATTCCTGGAGCAGCTAGGAGTTCGCCACCAGTTTACGGCGCCATACACGCCGCAAGAGAATCCGACAGAGCGAACGAACAGAATGGTAAAGACCATGATAGCTCAGTTAACCGAGGGTGATCAAAGGTGTTGGGATGAAAAATGGCCGGAGCTGATGCTGGCCATGAATTCGGGAGTGTCGGATACAACGGGATATTCACCGGCGTTCGTGGTGCAAGGAAGGGAACCCCGGTTGCCAAAGGCCCTATATGACGAGGAGACGGTAGGCACGGGACAAGGCACAGAGACGCCGGATGAAAATGCGAAGAAATTAAAGGAGCTGTTTCAGTTGGTTCGACGCAACTTGGAAAGGGCAGCCCAGGATCAGGCCAGGCATTACAACCTGAGAAGAAGACCGTGGAGACCCAAAGTGGGAGAGGTCGTGTGGGCCAAACAGCACCACCTTTCCAATGCAGCGGAGGGATTCGCCGCGAAGCTGGCACCAAGGTACGATGGGCCATACCAGATAGAGGACTTTATATCCCCGGTTATCTGCAACCTAAGAAAGGAGGGCGACAGGAAGAAGAGAACGGCACACATACGAGATCTGAAACCCCAACCCGAGGAGCGAGAGACACAGGGGTGAAGGAGAATGGCTGTAATAGGTCGCCCTAAAGGGTCACGCAGGACCAGGAACGGTAGAGTGCCACGCAGGACACTGGGGAAGGGTGCCGCGCAGGACACGCACGAAACTCGTCAGCACGCAGGGTGATGGACTTGTGCACTTAGATTAAAAAAAAAAAAAGGCGAACAGGAAGACTGTGGTTGGAGAAATCTGGGAACAAAAAAAAAAAAAAAGCGAAAATTAGTAAAAAGAAAGGAAAATAAAACGAGAAGAGGAAAAGCTCAGCAAACCTGAACAGGAAACGCGTCACCCAAAGCTGGGAGGCGAATCCAGGGTCGGGGAGGGTAATCTCAGACAGCGGATGACCAGAAAAAACCCAGGGGCCAGGCTCACGCCTCAACGCGGACTCACGGGGCAACTACGAGCGTCGGGCCGGAACGACGGGTGCCGCTCATGCGTGGACTACCGGGCGAGGAGTCGGATGATCCTCGGGTCCGAGCCACTGTGTGAGGGAGACACCTGTCAAAAGAGTCCGGCCGGTGGCGCATAGGAGTTGCCCTGGGATGTGAGCCCAAGATTCCAGCCCGGGCGGAGGGTCGGAGGACCCATTGTTCACGAGCGGAATCGCGGCAAGCGGCCCGCATTGAGGGCAGAGGGCGAACTGGAAAGGGAGAAAGGATTGAGTAAAAGTCATCCGGGTCGGGAGAACTCACCCAGGCCAAGGAGGGTCCGAGCAGCACGGGATGAAGAAGACAGGTCGGCGGTGGCATGTAAGAATAAATAGCAATTTTTATAGCGATTAAAAGTAAATAATTAGCAATCCATTAAATAGCAATTAAAATAAACAAGAATGAAGGGCTAAATAAAAGTTGTGAATAAGCAAAAATAAAATGGGGGAATAAAAAGCAAAATAATCATGAACGGGAAGGGGGTGGGTCCATCAAAGATGGAAAAGTGTTATCCATGAGCCAACAGAGAAACGCGGCGAGAACACAACAGTATCCAAAAAAAAAAAAGGGATAAGGCGAAATCGGATAGAGAGCGATGAGCGCGACGGCACTCACACAACCATGGGAAAGATGCCGTTAGAGAGCGCGGCCGGCAGAGAGACGAGGCTGAGGGCCATGAGTACAAACGCAACAACCGTTAGAACCAGGCAGGAGAGACCGAAACACGGAGCACCGGCACCGGTAGAGGGAACGATTGGCAATGCAACGCGTGTATATAGGCGGGTGGAAAACGGAACAGCGAACACTTGAAGGTAATTATCACCAGAAAGAACGCAAGAAAAAGCAGCAAGAAAAAAAATGGAGATGAAACGCGGGCTCAACCACGAGGATGGCAGGAAGAAGATGGATGATATGAGGGCCTTCCTGGAGGAGCAACAGGCGATCGTGGGAGAAGGGGGCTATCGCGCCGGTACTTCTCGTCAGCGACGGGCGTCTCTGCTCTCGCGTAGCGACGAGGAGGATTGGTGCGATGGCTCCCAGTTCCTTCAACTGCTGGCCTCGCCGTTGGTGTCACCGGCGCCATAGGGGCACGACTCGGTGTCGCCGACGGTGTCATCGGATGAGGAGGAGGAGGACGACGACGAGGTCATATGCACCGACGGCCCGCGCGCGCCAACCGCTCAGGAGAAGGCCAGATGGAGACGGCAGCAAGGGGCGGAGGGACGAGCGGATGGAGGCGCGGCGGCGACAGGCGGAAAGAGCCGCCAGTACGGAGGAGCACTGCCAAGAGAGCGACGAGGCGCCGCCACCCCCACCATTCCGGGTGGTGCTGCCGCCGATGCAGCCCCGGACCGACGAGGCGGAGACCGAGGGAACGCCGCCCCAGGCCACGGGCAAGCAGGCTACGAACCCCGAGGCCGAGTGGCAGCGGCGGCTGCAGCAGGCCGAGGAGGAGGAGGGCGAGCTGTGGCAACCTACGCCACCGGCCGAGGATGACGAGGGCTCCGAGAGGCGGCAGCCGCAGGCCGAGGAGGAGCAGCACAAGCAGCAGCAGCACCATCAGCAGCAGCACCAGCAGCACCAGCAGCAGCAGCACCAGCAGCACCAGCAGCAGCAGCACCAGCAGCCGCATCACCAGCAGCAGGGGCAGGAGCAGTGGCAGCAGAAACCACAGTGGAGGGGACCGGAGGCGGCCATAATGGGACCGTATGTATCGCAGGAGGACCGCGGACCGCCGTGCGCCAGGGGATGGTGTGGCACCACCAGACCCTGCACATCACGTGGGCCTCGGGGCCCGCCCCGAGCGAAGCCCAGACAGAGGCCGGCGCCCGGGTGTGGGAGGAGAGTCCACGCGGCAGCAACAACAGGGACCCGCGGAGGAGGGACCCCGGACCCGCCCCCACGACCTCAGCGGCAGCAATGGCGACGGCGGAGGCAGCGATGCGGACTGCAGAAGCGGCGAAGGTGACAGCAGAGACGCAGGCCGCGGAAATGGCGACGGCGGCCCAGACGGCGACGGCGGTCCCGACGGCGACGGCCGAAGCAGCGGCAGCCACGGCGACGAACGAGGATGACGAGGGCCCCGAGAGGCGGCAGCCGCAGGCCGAGGAGGAGCAGCACCAGCAGCACCAGCACCAGCAGCACCAGCAGCCCCAGCAGCAGCAGCACCAGCAGCACCAGCAGCACCAGCACCAGCAGCACCAGCAGCAGCAGCACCAGCAGCAGGGACAGGGGCAGTGGCAGCAGCAACCACAGTGGAGGGGACCGGAGGCGGCCGTAATGGGACCGTACGTATCGCAGGAGGTGCGGACCGCCGTGCGCCAGGGGATGGTGTGGCACCACCAGACCCTGCACATCACGTGGGCCTCGGGGCCCGCCCCGTGCGAAGCCCAGCCAGAGGCCGGCGCCCGGGTGTGGGAGGAGAGTCCACGCGGCAGCAACAAGGAGGAGGGACCCCGGACCCGCCCCCACGACCTCAGCGGCAGCAATGGCGACGGCGGAGGCTGCGACGCGGACGGCAGAGGCGGCGACGGCGGCAGCAGAGACGCAGACCGCGGAAACGGCGACGGCGGTGCAGACAGCGACGGCCGAGGCAGCGGCAGACACGGCGACGGCGGAAGCGGCGACGCGGACGGCAGAGACGCGGACCGCGGAAACGGCGACGGCGGCCCAGACAGCAACGGCCGAGGCAGCAGCGACGGCGGCGACAGCACCGACGGAGGTGGAACTCGCGGAAGTCGAGGCGTGGGAGCGCGGACCGTGGGTGTGGCCCGCACCGGAGAGGTCGACGGCGGCAGGCCACCTGCCCGGAGCCCCGTGCAGGACCGAAGCGGCCGGCCCTGCAACGGCAGAGCTCGGCACCGGCAGCCACGGTCCACTGGACGGCGATCCCGCGGGAGGAGTGGCCGGCCGCGGTGATCCGCGCGCAGACCCAGATTCGCCTCGTGGGTAGGAGGGTGAAAAGGCTGGTGAGCGAGCGGGGTACCCGGTACCGCATTGCGATGTCGGCCACGCGCACGGAGGTGTTCCGTGAACAAAAGTAGAAAAAAAAGGAAAAGGGAAAAAAAAGAGCAAAGGGGAACGAAAAAAAAGGGGGGGGGGGAAAAGCGCAAAACACGCGGGAAGAAAGTGAATAAAGAGAAGACGAAAAAGAAAGAAGTGGAATACTTACTGGGGAGAAATATCGAGTGGATCGCATAAACGCCCCTACACCTTATCGATAGGCGGGGATTCGGCCCCAGCCAGAAAATTGCAAGGCTGCCAGCGCCGCCCGAGCAAAGGCGCCAGAGGGCGCCAGGGCGCCCGTGATCCCAGATGCAATAAGGAGCGCGCGTAAAATAGGGCCGTTTGAATGGGGAAGGCACACTCCGTCGCAAGGACGCGGAAAACGGGAGTATTCCGCTGCAGGAAGAAAGAGGGGGGTGTGAGGAACCGCGGTTCCCACAGGCCGAATTCGACCAAAGCACAGCCGGATAAAGGCGGTGGGACGGTCGGATAAAGGCTGATGGCTGGCCGGATAAGGCGAAGGTCAGTCCAGATACCCACGGATATCCGGATGCGGCGAAGAGGCCAAGGGCCCCGAGAGGAGAAGTGTCCCGCTCTCGGAGAGAGAGAAACGCGAGAGGCAGAGGAGACGGCGGGATCGGGCCGGCAGCGATCCGACGCATGACCAAATATGGGCATGGGATCACGCCACCGGCCAGGCCCCGTTACGAAGGCCGTGGAAACCAGGAGACGGCGATGGAAAACTACCGACGCCGAGCCGGGGCACGTCAAGGGGCTATAAAAGAAGGCTGCGGCGACGAAGCGGGGCTCTTTTTCCGTGGATAAGTGATTGCGCGCGCACGTTGAAACCCCGCCGAAACGTAAGAGTGATACCCGGTACGGTTCGAAGAAGTGCAGTGAAGTGAATAACAACAGGAAGACAGGCCCCGCCTGCCCCCAGAGTGAGTCTAAGTTAAGAGGTGATCCACATTTGCCGTCGGAAGCTAAGAGGGGAAGCTCGGAAGCTCAACGCTGCCACACCCGACGAGATCCCACGCGTGGTGGAGATCCGTCGATAAGTGAAATTGTAACATCTAGCCCTAAGTCCTAATATAATAACGAATAAAGCGAAATTCGATTAAAGAAAAGGAAGGTCTTATCATTTGTCGTTGGGGGCAACAATAAAAATACGTTGCGACGAATCTGCCGACCGCTGAGCGAGCCCAGCAAACTCAAGCGAACCAAAAAGCAGGTACGTTACAATATATATATAATAATTTCTATTTTTTTTATTAAATAAAATTAATTTTAATAATTAAAATTATTTTAAAATAAAAGATGATATTCGTTTGTTGTGAAATCCTCGATACGAGATTTCAATATTGAGCAGAAATGCTCTGGGGAATCTTTACGTTAATAATGTACTACACGATATAGACAATTCGAGATTTATTCATTTGGACTTCAATCAACTTAAACTTTAATCGTAAACGCGTATAGGGTACAATTTAATGGTTAATACGGGCTTAAGCGCGGCCGGCTGCAACTGCTTGATTGTCGCTGTGATTTCGTCGACACGCAAACGACGACTATCATTGGTGATCGGAGACGAGGTTACGCCGCCCTAGCATGAGCCGCCCTAGCATGAGCCGCCCTAGCCATTCCATCGCAGTTATAGAGCTCTCACTCTCCTTGTAATTTAACCCTTAGAAAACAGTCCACGTTCGATCTCTTTCGTAGATCAGACGCGTTTTTGTTTTGCTCTCCGCATATTTTCCCGTTGTTTTACATAAACAACCGGTATTTTCCTAAATAACCATTAAATACCTTCCTAATCCAACCTACTATCTGGAAATCTATTCTATTCCGCGAGTGCATGCCTTCTGATTTGTGTTTAATTATTATTTATTGAACATAAAATTTTTCGGCGTCGGCTTGTTGTGTTTGTGTTGTTGCCGTGAGTACATTCCATTGCATTACAGCTCTCGTCTTGTAGCTTTTGTTGTTTTATCACTCCCTCGCTATCACCTCAACTTCAATAACTGTTCTTTCTCTCTCGCTCTTTAAACTTTCTGAGCAATAGCACTCTCTGCTTAGTACCTCTCGCTATAACCGCTCTCCACTCTGCTCTCTTTTTTACCAATTCCGCTTTGAGCGTTGGCTGGCACATTGGTCTGATACCAATTTGTTTTGGAAACAATAGTAAATAAATAAATAATAAAAATATAATACGCTGTGGTCTGCGCCAAAAAAACCTGTAAGAAGCAGATCACCCACGATCAGCCGAATGTCCTCTGCTGGCTCTGCGACAGCGTAGTGCACGCAAAATGCGCTGGATTTTCTGGCCTCGTGAGTGATGCTATAGCCAAACGTAATGGGTTGCATTACAGTTGCGAGGCATGCCGTGCGGTGGAGAAAGACATGGTGGCTTTCATGAGGCAGACGCGGAAGGGCTTTAAGGAGCTGACCGTTGGCTTAAAAAAGCAATACGATCGGCTCCTAGCCATGGAGTCTCAACTTGGCAGTCTTCAACTGCTGAATGAGTCTCCGAGGCGTAAAAAGGTCACTCCGCGGGATCTGCAAGTGCCAACCGCCACTCAGCCGTGCGCCGCCGAAAAACTGACTCCGACCACTCCAAGTGTGCAGCAGTTGATCTCGTTTGCCACCCCAAGGGCAACGACAGCTGCTGGCGATGCAGATTCGGGAGCCGAATTTATCGCCTCGGAGAATGTGCAGCCAAGTACGTCTGCAGCGTCCGTGTCCGTGGTATCCGCAAGTTCGCTAGTTGTCCCGTCTATCCCGATCCCACCAGTAAATAGCCGTTCCGGACCTCCGGATATTGCCACCACAGGTACTAGGCGTGTGGCATGTGTGTCCCGCTTTCTTGTCCGATTAGATCTGGAAAACCCTCTTGGTTTACCAAAGAGTTATCCAGCCTTAAAAACTTAAAATCAAGACTTTATAAAAAATTTAAGTAAGTTGGTTCTCCTACTTCTCACTCACGCTATGTAATAGCTCGGTCAAACTTTTCAGTTCTTAATGCACAATGCTATAAGAACAACCTATCTAGATACAGGATACGTTTTTCTCAGGACCCTAAACAGTTTTACTGCTTCGTAAACAGTAAGCGTAGAATGTCCGCACACCCAACTTCGCTATCATTCTGTAATACGTCGGCAAATAATGATCAGCCAATTGCCGATCTTTTTGCGCAATTTTCCAAACCACCTATTCTGAGGAAAGCTACTCTGGTCATCCGTACCCATACGGTTTACCGAGGTCGAACGGCATTTTCAGTACCTTGTTAAATGAATGTTCTTTACTTCATGATCTTCGACTAGTTTAGCCGGTGTTTTTACCGGGTCCAGACGGGGTTCCAGGTTGTGTTCTCAGGTACTGCGGCTGAGAAGGTATTAACTCCGCACTTGCAACATCTCTGCAAGCCACTTATATCTCCCACTCAGCATAGATTTATAAGGCGGCGATCAACCACCACGAACTTGTTAGAGTTTACCTCTTTCATTATTAAAGGCTTTCAAGGTAATTTACAGACGGATGTTATTTACACCGACTTCAGTAAAGCATTCGACTCTGTATTAATGACTTGTCTTCGATATTAACATACTCTCGAGTACTTATGTATGCGGATGATGTTAAACTCTGTGTCCAGTATAAGGACATCTCAATAACTTTCAGTCATGGTATTGTGCAAACTTTTTACACCTTAATGCCTCGAAATGCAAAGTTATGACATTTCATCGTTCTAGCCCTTTGTTGGCTCCCTATACCCTATTTGGTGGTTCTCTTGAGAGAATTACCCTGGTCAATGATCTGGGTGCTATGTTAGACCCCAAGTTAAAGTTTTCCGAACAAATTTCTACCATGGTAAATAAGGCCATGGGCGTGCTTGGGTTTATTAAAAAGTGGTCAAAGGAATGTGACGACCCCTATATAACAAAGATTCTCTATACCTCGCTTGTTCGTCCGATCTTAGAATACGGCTCCTGTGTATGGTGCCCTCAGTACAAAGTACACCAGGACCGTATAGAATCAGTACAGAAAAACTTTTTACTCTTTGCTCTGCGGGGCCTTAACTGGGATGAAGGTGTGAGACTCCCATCTTACTCTAGTAGAGTGCTATTAGTAAACCTCCCATCCTTAGTTAACCGTAGAAAAATGCTTGGTGTGATTTTTATGCACAACTTGATCAGGGGTGACATAGACAGCCCTGATCTGTTGAGCCGCATAAACTTCACGATTCCTATTAGACTTACTAGAAATTGTATACCGTTATTCCTTCCACTTTGTAGATCGAATTATTCCTTGCATGAACCGTTTAGGGTCTTATGCTCGGATTATAATTCCCTCTACCATATTATATTCACCACTAATTCTCTTCCTCTTAGTAAATTACTAATCCTTACACACCTTACCACCTGCTGGTGTCACACGGGCCACTGACGGTGCAGTAATTGCATCGCCTCTTGAAAAATGAAGTCATTGCATGTCAACGTCCAAGTTAACGTACCCAATTCTAATGAGCTCTTATACGAGTTGTGAACAATCTTTGGCTTTCTAAGACGAAAACAATTTCAATCTTGGGCCTCCGCCTAATTGAAATCCAATTTTCGGGATGGCGAAATCAATCGGGATGTTTATAAAAAAACTATTTCCGAAAGGGATTGACGATGCAAAGATCAAAAAGTTCAAATCAGTCTTGATCCAGAAGCGAAACCGAAAAGTCGAGCTCAAAAACTCAGATCGCGCAAACCCTTTGTCCGGAATCCTTTGTGACCCTCAACTTAATTCTATATCAGTAAAACTTAGCAGTTAAACAAAAACTTTTTAAAAACGCAATCCGCTACCGCAGTTATTTATTTTCCACGAATTGCACATACAAATGTTTCCTGTTTTTGAATTTGCCATGAAAAAATAACATATGTCTATTTTCCCAACTCTTCTTGAGAGATTTTTTGTTACTGCAAAATTATTTATTTTAGAATAACAATGAGCTTCTACTGGAAGCATTTCACCAAAATTGATGACAAATTATACATAATTTATACAAAATTGCAATGCAATTTTAACCGTTAATATCATCTTCTGTGAAATGTAAAAGATTGCTATGAAAACATAAGCTATTTCTTGTACATATGTCAAATATATTTTACTTTAGTCTTATGAAATGTAAAAGACTGCTATAAAAGCTGAAGTGTAATTTTTCCTATGTTTCCTATACTTTTAAGATTTGTTTGGTATAATAATAGCTAGTCCTCGGATCTTGCATATTTTTATCAGATTGTTCAAAAATTTTGTATTTAGACGTTTTCCTTTCCTTGTCAAACGCTTTGTTGTGTTGTTCTTTTCGCAAGCCCGACTTAAACCCAGAGCAAAGCTTTATGACAATATCAAAGATGCGCAACTTTTATTTTTGAATGCTCTCTGTAACATATTTGCTATTGTAATTTCTTATCTGTTTGATCTCTGGCGTTATTTTGAGCGATTGATTTTCTACAGTCTTTGAAGCAAAGTGTAGAAAAATGCCGAAGATCATCAGATGTCCAAAAAAATTGTATAAGAAAATGGTTTAACAGTCTTTCCGAAATGGGCTTTAAAGTTGTTGGAAGAAGGTCCTCAGAAGGTCCAAAGCATCCAACGAAAATGCGCCTATTTCCAGCAACACGTCTAGCAACTTTTCCAACTACTCCAACGATGAATTTAAAATGGACTTATGTACAGCGTCAATTGAGGGAAATATTGCGGAAATATGGAATGGACTTAAAAAATAAATTTAAAGACATTTTGAAAAGAAATCCAGATTCAAATATGATTAAAAAAAAAATAAAATGGTATTTTAATCTCAATGCTGAAGGTTTGTCTGAAATTGAACCCGTCACAAATAAAAATGTAATTACAAATACATTTTGTCCGATTACTTCTTGTACGGTTGAAAGAAGCTTTTCCGCTTAAACCACTTTTAAATTATTTTTTGATTTGTTGTTAATCAATAACATAGAAAATTGGTATGATTTTTATTGAGCGCCATTCGACTAGAAAATCACACATAGCCACTTGATTATTGAAAACCATAACTAATTCTATCTTTGTATTTGGCTGGCAAAAACCCTCTAGCTGAACCCTCCACGAGGGTGCCGGCTGGGCAATGGACACTGCATTATCCCGGGCGAGGATAATGCACTGTCGCTTGCCTTGCCCGGGGTAATGCAGTGTCTAGCTAAGGCTATGGTCCATCGTCTTCCCGATCTAAAGTCGGGGGAACTGAACCAAGGCCATGGCTAGAGGTGCCTGGCGGCCAGGCATAAAACGCTAGGGGGTGGTCCCCCCGAAAAACATTAACCAGTATGGACCTTCGGGCCAAATATGGAGGTAGATAAGGAGCAAACACGGGTTGGGATGTCAACCCAAACGTCGGTGGAAAGCGTGACTGCTACCACCGGCGGGCACGGGGAGGAGCAATCCTCTCTGCGTGTCGCCAGCGGTCACACCTCGGGCATGGCGGGAGCAGGTCATGTCAGTTGTAATACTACTGCCACAAAAACGACGCGTTGCAGGGTGAGCCGCGCGGGTGCCGTTGTCGATGCAGACTCGGACCTGGAGAGCGTGCTATCCCTTAGCAAGACCGAAGAGGAAAGCCTTCTCCGCTCGCCGGAACCAGGTACCAGCTCCCTGCGTAGGGAAGGGCCGAAGCGTTCCAGGGAGGGGATGAAGGCAAAAGCTCAGTATAAGGCGGCCCTCAAGTTACTGAGCCGGCTCCAGGGCAAGGCGGATATCTCCCAAGAGGAGAAGTCCAAGCTAGCCTGGGCTGAGCAACGGGTACAGGAGGGCCGCGAATACTACGCGCAGCTGCCGCAGATGAAGGCAACAAACGGTGGATTCGCCAACAAGGTGGAGGAGATGTTGGCCACAAAGAGGCAACGCTCGATCGAGAGTGCTGCCAAAGACACTCCGGCGAGCAAGCGGCAACGCGGGCCCAAGGTGGCCCCCCCCCCAGCCGAAGACGAGGAAGCCGAGGCAGAAGGCCATGAGCGAGGTGTCCAAGAGGCATCTCATTGTGGCCTTGATCGATCGCAGCGATGAGAACGGGAAGATGACGGCGGCGCAGTGGAAGTTAGTCCACGCGCAGCTCGTCGAGGCACTGTTCTCGCGAATGGAGGAGGACCCTAGCGCTCCCATGCCCACGTTCGATGGAGCGGGATGGCTGAACGGGGTCAAAATCCTCAAGTGCAATGACGACCCAACGCGGCAGTGGCTGGTGCAGAAGGTGCCCCTACTGGAAGCTCTGTGGGAGGGGGCCAAGCTGGAGGTGGTAGACAGGGAGCTGATCCCGTCCATACCAAAGGCGAAGGTGCTCTTCCCCATTGCTGTCCAGGGGGAGCGAGCACTGAAGCTGCTGCAGAGGCAAAATCCGGACGTGCCAACTGCTGATTGGAAGGTTCTGCATGCCGGTAGCCCACTACCCAACGAGGGGGGCCAGCACGTGATCTTCCAGATCAGCAAGGTGGCGGAGGACATCCTGTATCCCAAGTTCGGGAAGATGGCGTGGGGCGTAGGTAGCGTATACCTACGGCTGAAAAAGCGCCACCCCGAGGGTAAAGATGCGCACACCCTCCAGGCAGGCGAGGTCGAGAAGGACCTAGGTCTGGAGACCATAGTGGAGGCCGCCCAGGGTCTTGCGCTGGACGACTCGGAGGAGGAGGAAGACGGTGACGGTGACCTGACAATCATAGTCAACCCGTCGTGCGAGGTTGAGTTAGCCACCCATGACACTAAGGGTGCTGCAACTCAATCTCCATAAAAGCAAGGTAGCGTCGGCGGAGCTCCTCATTGCCATGGAGCAAGGGCCCGCCGACATAGCTTTAGTCCAGGAGCCGTGGATTGCGTCAGGCAACTCTGTGGCCGGAGTAAAGTCCTCAAATTACAGCCTTCTCTACTCAACATCGGTAAGCAGGAACAGAACCGCCGTACTCGTACGGAAGGGAATCCATGCTCATCTTATGTCTCATTACAGCACGGATGACCTGACGGTGGTGATGCTGGAGAGCGAGGAAAAGCGCCTAATGGCAGCTTCCTGCTACATGGCACACGACAGGCCCGCCGCGCCGGAAGAACTTAGGAGTCTGGTGACAGAAGCCGGCTCCAAAAATCTCCAACTCCTCATCGGTGCAGACGCCAACGCCCATCACAATGTGTGGGGAAGCCCTGACACCAACGATAGAGGTGAGTCACTCCTAGACTTTATCTTATCCACTAACTTAGATGTAGCAAACGTGGGGAGGAACACACCTTCGTGGGTCCCACCTCGTCAAACGTGCTAGACCTAACTCTTGTCACGGGAAAGAGTACCTTGGTATCTGACTGGAGAGTCCTCGAAAGACCATCCTTCTCAGACCATAAGTACATTCAGTTCAAGTGCGAATTCAAACACTCTTCGAAGATAACAGTCTATAGAAACCCCCGAAACAAACTGGGTAAAGTTTAAAAAGACTGTTACTTCGAAGCTCGCGAATCCGGGCTCAGTGAAATCCGCGGAGGATATAGAGAAGTCTCTAAGGACCCTATCCAACGAGTTACTGAACGCCTACCATGCATCGTGCAAACCCTCGAGAACGAAGAGGAGGTCCAAGCCACTCTGGTGGAACCGAGATCTCTCTCTCCAAAGGAACAACCTCAAGGAATTCTTCAAGATCGCCAAACAAGCGAACGAAGAGATTGTCAATGAGGAATATAAAATCCTACTCAGGAGCTACAAGAAGGAAATCCGTAAGGCACAAAGGAACTCGTGGAGAAACTTCTGCTCCAACATTGAGAAAGTGCCCGAAACCGCTAGGCTCCGGAAGCTGCTCTCAAAGCAGCCCACAGTACAGAGCCAACTAAAACTAGACTACGGACAGTGGACAGAGGGCAGTAAAGAAGCTCTAACAGCACTAATGGAGGCGCACTTCCCTGGATGCACCGAGGTCACTGACGCCAAGGAGCATCAGGACCTAGCAACTGAGGAACAGCACCCCCAATAGGTCTGTTAACCACTAAGAGAATCCACTGGGCCATAGACTCCTTCGCGGCCATAAAAGCACCAGGACTGGACGGGATATTCCCAGCCATGATGCAGTTGACCAAAGAGGTTATTACCCCATGGCTCTTCTCAATATACTCAGCATGCCTAAGTACAGGCTATATCCCCATCCAATGGAGAACCTCGAGGGTTGTCTTCCTCCCTAAGGCAGGAAAGTGCAGCCACGTGAGTCCCAAGGATTACAGACCGATAAGCCTTACCTCCTTTCTACTAAAAACACTAGAAAAGCTGTTGGATTTACACATCAGGAATGAGGTAGGGGGACTGATGTCAATAAACCAACACGCCTACACCAAGGGGAAATCAGTGGAGACGGCACTACACTCGCTAGTAGCCACCATCGAGAGCGCCCTTCACAACAAAAAGTATGCTTTGGGGGCATTTGTGGACATCTCAGGAGCATTCAACAACGTGGCAACAACCGCAATAACAAGTCGCCTAGAAGCGAATAACATACAACCTGCAATCAACGTCTGGATCAAAAACCTCCTAAGTTGTAGACGGGTGCAATCGGAGTGGGGCACCGCTTCCATGGTAAAGGGGGCACACCTCAAGGTGGAGTCCTATCGCCACTACTGTGGAATTTGGTGGTCGACGACCTCATTAAGAGATTTGAAAGGAAGGCCCCAAAAATAACAGCCTATGCAGATGACATAAGCATACTTATTAAGGGTGTATGTCCATCGACCCTCAGCTCCATAATGGAACGTACACTCAGGGAGATACGTGAGTGGGCGGAAGAGGTAGGACTCAGTATCAACGCGGACAAGACGGACCTCATCCTCTTTACCAAGAGGTACAAGGTACCGATATGGACCCCCCCGAAAATTGACCAAACTAAGCTGACTCCAAAATCACAGTTGAAATACCTAGGCACAGTACTGGACAGCAAGCTGGCATGGAGGCCCAATGTAGTGGAAAGGGTGAAGAAGGCTACCATTGCGCTTTATGCATCCAAGAAGATGCTCAGCAGCACATGGGGCCTGTCACCTGCTCTAATGCACTGGATCTACATCTCGGTGGTGCGACCAACTCTGCTGTATGGAGCCTTAGTGTGGTGGCAGGCTATTGAAAAGAAGACATACCATAAGCTTATGGAAAAGACTCAGCGACAGGCTCTGCTCTGTATTACAGGGGCGCTGAGGTCAACCCCAACAAAAGCACTCGAAACTATACTCGGAATCGACCCCCTGGACATTCACGCTCGCCTGATTGCGGGAAGGCAGCACAACGCCTTATAGCATCAGGAAACCTATCCATACAAGGATACGGGCACAGTGCAATTGGCAGGGACATGACCAGATCAACTGATTACATGACCCCCAAAACTTGCCTTGACGTCAAAACAACCACATCTTTGGGACCTGAAGACTGGAAAATTGGAAGGGACCAAACTGAGCACCTCAACATATACACAGACGGCTCCAAGATGGAAGGAGGAGTAGGAGCGGGCCTATACTATACAGACCCTGAGATAAGGCTGTCGTATAAGCTACCGGACCAATGCAGCATATTCCAGGCAGAAGTTTTTGCCATCGGGAAGGCAGCGGAGGTCGCTCTCCTAACAGAACGAGCACACGATGCGGTCAACCTATTCGTCGACAGCCAAGCGGCGATAAGATCCATGCAGTCGTCCGCGGTCAGTTCCAGAAGTGTCTTGGCGAGCAGGGAGGCATTAGACATCCTAAGCACGACAAAGACAGTGCGGATCTATTGGGTTCCCAGCCACCAGGGCATCGAAGGAAACGAAGCGGCGGACGTACTAGCTAAGGAAGGCGTCAGGCTGGAGAATAGGAGAACCGAGAACTTGCCTGTCTCCCTCAGAACGCTGCAAGGCGATCTAGAGAAGCAGGCTAGAGCACAGACTGATAGCAGGTGGAGGAGTACCACCACCTGCAGAACCTCGAAGATAATGTGCAAGGAGCGCAACGAGAAACTTAGCCACTACCTTTTGTGACTTTTTAAAACCACATTAACACTCCCGCGACGGTTCATACACACCCCCATCCGGATAACTAAGGGCCATATTGGCCTATGCGTGGCCCCGCTGAGGGCCGTCCGGGTTAACCTAACCTACCCACGTGCCTATACCAATTTCCTGGATTTTCTAAGCTCATCTTTGACAGCATCGGTACTACTATTTTGTGCATTCTCTCGACCTGTCCATTGCCTCTAGGTACGCCTGTAGCTATTAACAAATGTTGTATCTTCTGCTTGTCACAGTACTCTTTGAATAAGTGCGATGTGAAAGCTGCGCCACGATCAGTGACAATTCTGAAGGGGTTACCAAATGATACTGCTTGCCTTTCTAAACAGTTCAGCACCTCCTCTACTCCGGTACTACGTGTGGTGTACAACCAAACGAATTTTGAAAATGCATCAACAACTACCAGAATGTGATTATATCTTTTCTTTGTAATCTCCATCGGCCCGACATGGTCTAAGTGATAGGTAACTAATGGTTTATCACCCTTGTAAATGGGAGTTAGGTACCCTTCTTGCCTGCCCGCTTTTCTATTAGCTAAGATACACTGCACGCAACCGCCAACCACTCTTTCTACTTTATTTCTTAGTTTAGGAATAAAGTAAGATTTCTCTACCAGATCCTGTGTTTTCTTCACCGAAAAATGTCCCTCACCAGTTTTCTGGGGGCATCTGCTTTAAAATCTCGTTGAGGCGCTTTTTGCGTTGCGCATGCGCGCCTTGGACACCTTCATACCTTCATACATACACACTTCATATTTGTCAGTTTACTAAGCCACACCCTCGCGTATTGGAACTCTTGCGAGTTGCGGTGGAATGCCTCCTACGGTTTGCGGCTGCGGTCCCGCATCACAAACAAATCACTGATCAGGAGATTTGCCATGTCCTCGTTAACCGTTGAACCTTGCTTTTTATTCTCGTCAGCTTGGGTTGACGGTGTCCCTGGTGAGGATTCGTCTTGGACGCAAAGTCTATGCCAAATTCGGAGACGCACAGGCTCAGCAAAGCCAAGAACCTCCAAAGGAAAGGCACGGGGAATGTCGAGAATCTGTCCGATGCCCTTACGCAATAAAACGATTTCCTCCTCGAGGAAGAAAGCAAACGCCCCCACAAACGACGAAAATCTGTTGCATCCACAATGTTGCAGATTCGAGAAAACTAAAAACGCAGAATCATAGATAATGACCATATCCATCAGATTGCTGAGTTTTATAGCCAAAAGAAACAAATCAATTTGCAATGGCTACGCAGCGCCCGAAGTCACGCTCAGACTGATTTTCTTTCTCTCTCGCACGCACTCTTTGTCGTGTCGTATTGACTAAGTATCGGGTATAAATGTAGAGTTGCGGTCTCCGCAGCAACTCACAACGTTCCCCCTCGTTTTAACGGTACTTTTATTGATTCTTGATGCACTTTGCAAGTTTTACGAAATGAAGGGCCTTATGACACAAAATTTAGTGTCTTGATTGGTGTGTGATTGGAACCTGTTGAACACAAGTATTCGAAAATATATGTATTTATGTATAAGGATAACTAACCACACGAATATACAAATAATGGAATGTAGTAGCTGTCACGTTGCTTGAACTCCAAATAGGCAAAGCAGGCCTTTACCATCGGTATTTGATCGGTGGTGGTGTACATAATGATCGGTTCTCCTTCACAGACCTCTGGAAATCCATCAATGAATTTCTTATACAGTTTCCCCATTTTCGTGCCCAAGGCATTCGGGGGCAAGGGCAACTTATGGGTATCCCGCGAATGTTGCCTGGCCTGGTGGCTTTGCCCAAAGATGAGTTGCCCCGGATCAATTAGGGTACTGTACTCCGAACTGATGCCTTCCTTGAGAGAGTAACGGCAGGTGGCATACTCAGCGGGGACGTACACTCTCCCAGTGTTGGCGAAATAGTTAAAGGCAACAATATTGTACTCCTGCTGCTGGAGATCAAGTGCACTTTTTGCCCCAGAGATTATGCGTTCAATGTGGCGCTGCATTTCGCGTGTTTCTTCTTTCCGCGGATCGCATTTTTCCACCTGGACCTTGGACGCGGCTTTGGCTTGGCACACATTGGCTCACGCTCCTCTGCGCTCATCGTCGGCCAAATTTTGCCGCATTTGGCGATCGCAGCATCCCTTGTAATGGCACCACGACCTCCAAAATATTTGGACTAGTGCTGCAAAAAAAATCCATATTTCGAAAAATCGATACGTACGATATTTTGAGAACCATTTTTGTACATATTAGTTTTCGTTTAAAACTATATAAACAAACAACTTTTTAGAGATTACACAAAAATTATACTTCATTTCGGTCTTTAAAACTTAAAACTAAAAAATAATAACAGTTTTCAAACGAGTTAGTTAGCCTAAAATTAAATTTAAAAAAAACAATTGCCTCCATGGCAGTTTGGTTGAGATCCTTCAACGACTAATATGTTAAACTAAAACAAATCCATTTGTTTTTGTTGAGGCAGAATGCTACCAGAGGTAGTGGGTAGCTCACTCTCTTGCAGCGATGGATGCATGCGGGTGAGGTGATTTTGCAAATGAAAGTTCGGAATATTTTTTCCAAGTTAAACGTTATGATGACTCCGGTCCATCGGGCTCTAGTTGCGATTTTTTCCTTTAAATTATCAGGTAATTTATGAACAAATAAAACAAGTGCTCGACTTCAGAGCGCGGCGTGTGAGAGCAAAAGCTCTGCTCACAACATCGCACATGCTAAGATAGGGTAATTAAGATCGTAATTAAGTAATGTTGCAAGGGTTTTTGGCAAACAATTGAGGAGTGCTGCCCCGCGCACTTAACACACACGAAGTCATTTCGGCAGTAATTGTGGGTGTGCCCAATGCGTTGACACCTGTGGCACTGGACAACTGGGCCGGTGTTCCTCTGCACCTCGACTTTGACTCGTTGGCCGCCCATATTTGTAATATTCAACGCCTCAGCGTTATTTGGCTTTGGTTCAAGTTGAACTACGAACATGTTGAGGGGCTCATTGGTAGCTCGTCTCGTCATGCCCCGAATGAAAGTGGCTGTGTGGCCGTGGCTGGCCAGTAGTTCAGTGACGAATTCGCTCTCGGTGGTGTGGTGCAGGTCCCTAATGAAAATTCGGTATCCTCTCTCAGACTGTAGCTGGTAGGAATAGGATGGCGTGGTACAGGCCTCATCCCTGTAGTGTCTTTGCAGTACCCTGAAAGATTGCACTTCACTGCACATGACGCGTAGTCCACCTGCCGAAGTTGTCTTGGTGTGGAATATTATAAGAAACACTATTGTCGCCAAAAACAAGAGGAACATTTTCTACAAAATTGTCTAACATGCCCTGGGAGATGTCTAAATTAGATCCTCGTAGCTTTGGGAAGCACAACAACCTATAGGCGCAATGCAATAAAAGGAAGACATAATACTGATCCTCAGATAGTTCATTTTTAAAAACGAAAATTCCTGTGTACAGTAAGAATTGTCTAAATTCTATAGCTTTCCATTTGAGTAGTTCGTTTAAAGGTCTTGGTTTCCTAACAAACTCTTTAGGTATATTTCTACGCAAAGAGATTAGTTTGTTAGACATATTAATAATGTTAGGCTTTGCTATTTTAACACAAATTTTATTGGTAATAATCCTAACTAGAAATTTGCGCATGACTCCCAAATCGATTAGATGCATACAGTCTAAGGGAATCTGGGTAACTATTTTGATGTTAACCGATTCAAGTGCAGTCATCTTTGTCAAGTATTTTTGGGAATGCTGTTCGGGGTAAATTCTGTTTGTGAAATCATTGTCTGTTATTAAAATTCCACAATCAGTTTAAATGTTAAAGTACCATTTAATTTTCGTGCTACTTGTGTACACTTTGAACATCCATGTGAAGATGTATGGCCAGGAGTGCCGCTGATGAAAGCCCTAGCAGGGGCATCACACACTATGGCCCTGATACTTATTTTAATAAGTTTGTTGCCTGGCTCAACTCCGTTTTGAAGTAAATCCTGTAATTCACATGTAAATTTGCTTAAAAATTCCTCAGAACAGGTGGGTTTTGATTTTCCCAGAAAAATACCAATGGGCAGAATGGGTGCATTTTTGACATTCACTAATCGAATGAGGATGGGCCAAAGTTGTGCATTCGAGCTTTTATAAAGTGGAAGACCATCAATATTAATATCAAAGCACAAACTTTCTTCTAACTTTAAAATGTAAAAAAGTTTACTCAGTTGAGTTTTCAAGTCAATATGGAGATAAAGGCCACCGTCAATTTTAGCTATGTGAGGATTTTTTTTTTCGCAGTGTACTTATAAAATGGCGCGACTTGAAAATTATTTCTTTTTAATACCCGCAGTCTCGCGTTGGCCTATGCTTCAAAAACCACTCTTTTAAATCTTCACTTAAGCTCACCTTATTCTCACTTGCTACATTTATAATTTCAATGTTACTTTCCAGTTTTTCATTATCTTCAATCTCCTATCCTATTTCGCGGCCCTCAACTTTTTCTATTTCACTACACGACACTGTTTCTCCGCTAGCAAGATTAAGTTTGTCGGCATACTTGTCTTTTATTTCTTTGTTAAGCCTACGCAAATTCCGTTTGCTATACATTTTCAATTAAATTGCTTTGACTTACTGTTTAAAATTGATTAATTATAATTGCTTGGTCAGCCGCACTGATTTGCACAAACTCCAAACGCAAAAGAACATGCCAGCAATGCAATGACCGAAAACAGAAAAGGGAGAGGGAAAGGAATTGGAAAAAAGCAGGACAGCATAATTTTTAGCTAACTGCTCTCTTCATTTTCCTCTCATGTTTCTTGTTTTGTTTCTTCGTCTACTGGTGAGACGTTGCATCCCAACCGAACTAGTACGGTGGCTGGTGCGCGGTGGGTTGTAGAGTATACAGAGCAACATTTTTTGTCTCTTCTTTGAGTGGTTCGGCGTTCGTTTACCATATAACCCTATAATCCGGAAAGTACCCATGTAGGAACTAGCCAAATCAGTAGTTCGGGCATGGTCAATCGCCACCGCCAGTACTAGAGGATATTGTGTGTGTACTAACACATGCAAAGATGTTCTCTCTGCGTTTGGCTCATGATGACGCGTCAGTACCCGAACGCCAGAGCCGAAGTCTTCATTGACGCCAGTAAATAAGACGAATGCGCAGTCGCAGCGACGCAGCAGAATGGCTACTGCGACTCTGCAGCCTATAAAAGACGTGCGCTTAGTTCATTTTGCGACTTTTTTCTCAAACTTTTCCAGCCTTCGGGTCTGCCGGCATCAGTCTTCAGTCTCATGGCCACGAGGCCAAACTATAGCCTCGACGCATGATTCGTGGTGTCCGAAAAGTCCATCCTCACCAGTTTTCTGGGGGCATCTGCTTTAAAATCCCGTTGAGGCGCTTCTTGCGTTGCGCATGCGCGCCTTGTCGCACTTCATATTTGTCAGTTTATTAAGCCACTCCCTCGCGTATTGGAACTCTTGCGAGTTGCGGTGGAATGCCTCCTACGGTTTGCGGCTGCGGTCCCGCATCACAAACAAATCACAGATCAGGAGATTTGCCATGTCCTCGTTAACCGTTGAACCTTTCTTTTTATTCTCGTCAGCTTGGGTTGACGGTGTCCCTGGTGAGGATTCGTCTTGGACGCAAAGTCTATGCCAAATTCGGAGACGTCCAGGCTCAGCAAAGCCAAGAACCTCCAAAGGAAAGGCACGGGGAATGTCGAGAATCTGTCCGATGCCCTCACGCAATAAAACGATTTCCTCCTCGAGGAAGAAAGCAAACGCCCACACAAACGACGAAAATCTGTTGCATCCACAATGTTGCAGATTCGAGAAAACTAAAAACGCAGAATCATAGATAATGACCATATCCATCAGATTGCTGAGTTTTATAGCCAAAAGAAACAAATCAATTTGCAATGGCTACGCAGCGCCCGAAGTCACGCTCAGACTGATTTTCTTTCTCTCTCGCACGCACTCTTTGTCGTGTCGTATTGACTAAGTATCGGGTATAAATGTAGAGTTGCGGTCTCCGCAGCAACTCACAACGTTCCCCTCGTTTTAACGGTACTTTTATTGATTCTTGATGCACTTTGCAAGTTTTACGAAATGAAGGGCCTTATGACACAAAATTTAGTGTCTTGATTGGTGTGTGATTGGAACCTGTTGAACACAAGTATTCGAAAATATATGTATTTATGTATAAGGATAACTAACCACACGAATATACAAATAATGGAATGTAGTAGCTGTCACGTTGCTTGAACTCCAAATAGTCAAAGCAGGCCTTTACCATCGGTATTCTATCGGTGGTGGTGTACATAATGATCGGTTCTCCTTCACAGACCTCTGGAAATCCATCAATGAATTTCTTATACAGTTTCCCCATTTATGCAACTTATGGGTATCCCGCGAATGTTGCCTGGCCTGGTGGCTTTGCCCAAAGATGAGTTGCCCCGGATCAATTAGGGTACTGTACTCCGCACTGATGCCTTCCTTGAGAGAGTAACGGCAGGTGGCATACTCAGCGGGGACGTACACTCTCCCAGTGTTGGCGAAATAGTTAAAGGCAACAATATTGTACTCCTGCTGCTGGAGATCAAGTGCACTTTTTGCCCCAGAGATTATGCGTTCAATGTGGCGCTGCATTTCGCGTGTTTCTTCTTTCCGCGGATCGCATTTTTCCACCTGGACCTTGGACGCGGCTTTGGCTTGGCACACATTGGCTCACGCTCCTCTGCGCTCATCGTCGGCCAAATTTTGCCGCATTTGGCGATCGCAGCATCCCTTGTAATGGCACCACGACCTCCAGGATATTTGGACTAGTGCTGCAAAAAAAATCCATATTTCGAAGAATCGATACGTACGATATTTTGAGAACCATTTTTGTACATATTAGTTTTCGTTTAAAACTATATAAACAAACAACTTTTTAGAGATTACACAAAAATTATACTTCATTTCGGTCTTTAAAACTTAAAACTAAAAAATAATAACAGTTTTCAAACGAGTTAGTTAGCCTAAAATTAAATTAAAAAAAAACAATTGCCTCCATGGCAGTTTGGTTGAGATCCTTCAACGACTAATATGTTAAACTAAAACAAATCCATTTGTTTTTGTTGAGGCAGAATGCTACCAGAGGTAGTGGGTAGCTCACTCTCTTGCAGCGATGGATGCATGCGGGTGAGGTGATTTTGCAAATGAAAGTTCGGAATATTTTTTCCAAGTTAAACGTTATGATGACTCCGGTCCATCGGGCTCTAGTTGCGATTTTTTCCTTTAAATTATCAGGTAATTTATGAACAAATAAAACAAGTGCTCGACTTCAGAGCGCGGCGTGTGAGAGCAAAAGCTCTGCTCACAACATCGCACATGCTAAGATAGGGTAATTAAGATCGTAATTAAGTAATGTTGCAAGGGTTTTTGGCAAACAATTGAGGAGTGCTGCCCCGCGCACTTAACACACACGAAGTCATTTCGGCAGTAATTGTGGGTGTGCCCAATGCGTTGACACCTGTGGCACTGGACAACTGGGCCGGTGTTCCTCTGCACCTCGACTTTGACTCGTTGGCCGCCCATATTTGTAATATTCAACGCCTCAGCGTTATTTGGCTTTGGTTCAAGTTGAACTACGAACATGTTGAGGGGCTCATTGGTAGCTCGTCTCGTCATGCCCCGAATGAAAGTGGCTGTGTGGCCGTGGCTGGCCAGTAGTTCAGTGACGAATTCGCTCTCGGTGGTGTGGTGCAGGTCCCTAATGAAAATTCGGTATCCTCTCTCAGACTGTAGCTGGTAGGAATAGGATGGCGTGGTACAGGCCTCATCCCTGTAGTGTCTTTGCAGTACCCTGAAAGATTGCACGTCACTGCACATGACGCGTAGTCCACCTGCCGAAGTTGTCTTGGTGTGGAATATTATAAGAAACACTATTGTCGCCAATAACAAGAGGAACATTTTCTACAAAATTGTCTAACATGCCCTGGGAGATGTCTAAATTAGATCCTCGTAGCTTTGGGAAGCACAACAACCTATAGGCGCAATGCAATAAAAGGAAGACATAATACTGATCCTCAGATAGTTCATTTTTAAAAACGAAAATTCCTGTGTACAGTAAGAATTGTCTAAATTCTATAGCTTTCCATTTGAGTAGTTCGTTTAAAGGTCTTGGTTTCCTAACAAACTCTTTAGGTATATTTCTACGCAAAGAGATTAGTTTGTTAGACATATTAATAATGTTAGGCTTTGCTATTTTAACACAAATTTTATTGGTAATAATCCTAACTAGAAATTTGCGCATGACTCCCAAATCGATTAGATGCATACAGTCTAAGGGAATCTGGGTAACTATTTTGATGTTAACCGATTCAAGTGCAGTCATCTTTGTCAAGTATTTTTGGGAATGCTGTTCGGGGTAAATTCTGTTTGTGAAATCATTGTCTGTTATTAAAATTCCACAATCAGTTTAAATGTTAAAGTACCATTTAATTTTCGTGCTACTTGTGTACACTTTGAACATCCATGTGAAGATGTATGGCCAGGAGTGCCGCTGATGAAAGCCCTAGCAGGGGCATCACACACTATGGCCCTGATACTTATTTTAATAAGTTTGTTGCCTGGCTCAACTCCGTTTTGAAGTAAATCCTGTAATTCACATGTAAATTTGCTTAAAAATTCCTCAGAACAGGTGGGTTTTGATTTTCCCAGAAAAATACCAATGGGCAGAATGGGTGCATTTTTGACATTCACTAATCGAATGAGGATGGGCCAAAGTTGTGCATTCGAGCTTTTATAAAGTGGAAGACCATCAATATTAATATCAAAGCACAAACTTTCTTCTAACTTTAAAATGTAAAAAAGTTTACTCAGTTGAGTTTTCAAGTCAATATGGAGATAAAGGCCACCGTCAATTTTAGCTATGTAAGGATTTTTTTTTTCGCAGTGTACTTATAAAATGGCGCGACTTGAAAATTATTTCTTTTTAATACCCGCAGTCTCGCGTTGGCCTATGCTTCAAAAACCACTCTTTTAAATCTTCACTTAAGCTCACCTTATTCTCACTTGCTACATTTATAATTTCAATGTTACTTTCCAGTTTTTCATTATCTTCAATCTCCTATCCTATTTCGCGGCCCTCAACTTTTTCTATTTCACTACACGACACTGTTTCTCCGCTAGCAAGATTAAGTTTGTCGGCATACTTGTCTTTTATTTCTTTGTTAAGCCTACGCAAATTCCGTTTGCTATACATTTTCAATTAAATTGCTTTGACTTACTGTTTAAAATTGATTAATTATAATTGCTTGGTCAGCCGCACTGATTTGCACAAACTCCAAACGCAAAAGAACATGCCAGCAATGCAATGACCGAAAACAGAAAAGGGAGAGGGAAAGGAATTGGAAAAAAGCAGGACAGCATAATTTTTAGCTAACTGCTCTCTTCATTTTCCTCTCATGTTTCTTGTTTTGTTTCTTCGTCTATTGGTGAGACGTTGCATCCCAACCGAACTAGTACGGTGGCTGGTGCGCGGTGGGTTGTAGAGTATACAGAGCAACATTTTTTGTCTCTTCTTTGAGTGGTTCGGCGTTCGTTTACCATATAACCCTATAATCCGGAAAGTACCCATGTAGGAACTAGCCAAATCAGTAGTTCGGGCATGGTCAATCGCCACCGCCAGTACTAGAGGATATTGTGTGTGTACTAACACATGCAAAGATGTTCTCTCTGCGTTTGGCTCATGATGACGCGTCAGTACCCGAACGCCAGAGACGAAGTCTTCATTGACGCCAGTAAATAAGACGAATGCGCAGTCGCAGCGACGCAGCAGAATGGCTACTGCGACTCTGCAGCCTATAAAAGACGTGCGCTTAGTTCATTTTGCGACTTTTTTCACAAATTTTTCCAACCTTCGGGTCTGCCAGCATCATCGGCACACTTCCTGTGCCACACTCGGAGCATCAGTCTTCAGTCTCATGGCCTCGAGGCCAAACTATAGCCTCGACGCATGATTCGTGGTGTCCGAAAAGTCCATCCTCACCAGTTTTCTGGGGGCATCTGCTTTAAAATCCCGTTGAGGCGCTTCTTGCGTTGCGCATGCGCGCCTTGGACACCGTGTCGCACTTCATATTTGTCAGTTTATTAAGCCACTCCCTCGCGTATTGGAACTCTTGCGAGTTGCGGTGGAATGCCTCCTACGGTTTGCGGCTGCGGTCCCGCATCACAAACAAATCACAGATCAGGAGATTTGCCATGTCCTCGTTAACCGTTGAACCTTTCTTTTTATTCTCGTCAGCTTGGGTTGACGGTGTCCCTGGTGAGGATTCGTCTTGGACGCAAAGTCTATGCCAAATTCGGAGACGCCCAGGCTCAGCAAAGCCAAGAACCTCCAAAGGAAAGGCACGGGGAATGTCGAGAATCTGTCCGATGCCCTCACGCAATAAAACGATTTCCTCCTCGAGGAAGAAAGCAAACGCCCCCACAAACGACGAAAATCTGTTGCATCCACAATGTTGCAGATTCGAGAAAACTAAAAACGCAGAATCATAGATAATGACCATATCCATCAGATTGCTGAGTTTTATAGCCAAAAGAAACAAATCAATTTGCAATGGCTACGCAGCGCCCGAAGTCACGCTCAGACTGATTTTCTTTCTCTCTCGCACGCACTCTTTGTCGTGTCGTATTGACTAAGTATCGGGTATAAATGTAGAGTTGCGGTCTCCGCAGCAACTCACAACGTTCCCCCTCGTTTTAACGGTACTTTTATTGATTCTTGATGCACTTTGCAAGTTTTACGAAATGAAGGGCCTTATGACACAAAATTTAGTGTCTTGATTGGTGTGTGATTGGAACCTGTTGAACACAAGTATTCGAAAATATATGTGTTTATGTATAAGGATAACTAACCACACGAATATACAAATAATGGAATGCAGTAGCTGTCACGTTGCTTGAACTCCAAATAGGCAAAGCAGGCCCTTACCATCGGTATTTGATCGGTGGTGGTGTACATAATGATCGGTTCTCCTTCACAGACCTCTGGAAATCCATCAATGAATTTCTTATACAGTTTCCCCATTTTCGTGCCCAAGGCATTCGGGGCAAGGGCAACTTATGGGTATCCCGCGAATGTTGCCTGGCCTGGTGGCTTTGCCCCAAAGATGAGTTGCCCCGGATCAATTAGGGTACTGTACTCCGCACTGATGCCTTTCTTGAGAGAGTAACGGCAGGTGGCATACTCAGCGGGGACGTACACTCTCCCAGTGTTGGCGAAATAGTTAAAGGCAACAATATTGTACTCCTGCTGCTGGAGATCAAGTGCACTTTTTGCCCCAGAGATTATGCGTTCAATGTGGCGCTGCATTTCGCGTGTTTCTTCTTTCCGCGGATCGCATTTTTCCACCTGGACCTTGGACGCGGCTTTGGCTTGGCACACATATGGCTCACGCTCCTCTGCGCTCATCTTCGGCCAAATTTTGCCGCATTTGGCGATATTTGGACTAGTGCTGCAAAAAAAATCCATATTTCGAAGAATCGATACGTACGATATTTTGAGAACCATTTTTGTACATATTAGTTTTCGTTTAAAACTATATAAACAAACAACTTTTTAGAGATTACACCAAAATTATACTTCATTTCGGTCTTTAAAACTTAAAACTAAAAAATAATAACAGTTTTCAAACGAGTTAGTTAGCCTAAAATTAAATTAAAAAACAATTGCCTCCATGGCAGTTTGGTTGAGATCCTTCAACGACTAATATGTTAAACTAAAACAAATCCATTTGTTTTTGTTGAGGCAGAATGCTACCAGAGGTAGTGGGTAGCTCACTCTCTTGCAGCGATGGATGCATGCGGGTGAGGTGATTTTGCAAATGAAAATTGGGAATATTTTTTCCAAGTTAAACGTTATGATGACTTCGGTCCATCGGGCTCTAGTTGCGATTTTTTCCTTTAAATTATCAGGTAATTTATGAACAAATAAAACAAGTGCTCGACTTCAGGGCGCGGTGTGTGAGAGCAAAAGCTCTGCTCACAACATCGCACATGCTAAGATAGGGTAATTAAGATCGTAATTAAGTAATGTTGCAAGGGTTTTTGGCAAACAATTGAGGAGTGCTGCCCCGCGCACTTAACACACACGAAGTCATTTCGGCAGTAATTGTGGGTGTGCCCAATGCGTTGACACCTGTGGCACTGGACAACTGGGCCGGTGTTCCTCTGCACCTCGACTTTGACTCGTTGGCCGCCCATATTTGTAATATTCAACGCCTCAGCGTTATTTGGCTTTGGTTCAAGTTGAACTACGAACATGTTGAGGGGCTCATTGGTAGCTCGTCTCGTCATGCCCGAATGAAAGTGGCTGTGTGGCCGTGGCTGGCCAGTAGTTCAGTGACGAATTCGCTCTCGGTGGTGTGGTGCAGGTCCCTAATGAAAATTCGGTATCCTCTCTCAGACTGTAGCTGGTAGGAATAGGATGGCGTGGTACAGGCCTCATCCCTGTAGTGTCTTTGCAGTACCCTGAAAGATTGCACGTCACTGCACATGACGCGTAGTCCACCTGCCGAAGTTGTCTTGGTGTGGAATATTATAAGAAACACTATTGTCGCCAATAACAAGAGGAACATTTTCTACAAAATTGTCTAACATGCCCTGGGAGATGTCTAAATTAGATCCTCGTAGCTTTGGGAAGCACAACAACCTATAGGCGCAATGCAATAAAAGGAAGACATAATACTGATCCTCAGATAGTTCATTTTTAAAAACGAAAATTCCTGTGTACAGTAAGAATTGTCTAAATTCTATAGCTTTCCATTTGAGTAGTTCGTTTAAAGGTCTTGGTTTCCTAACAAACTCTTTAGGTATATTTCTACGCAAAGAGATAAGTTTGTTAGACATATTAATAATGTTAGGCTTTGCTATTTTAACACAAATTTTATTGGTAATAATCCTAACTAGAAATTTGCGCATGACTCCCAAATCGATTAGATGCATACAGTCTAAGGGAATCTGGGTAACTATTTTGATGTTAACCGATTCAAGTGCAGTCATCTTTGTCAAGTATTTTTGGGAATGCTGTTCGGGGTAAATTCTGTTTGTGAAATCATTAAATGTTAAAGTACCATTTAATTTTCGTACTACTTGTGTACACTTTGAACATCCATGTGAAGATGTATGGCCAGGAGTGCCGCTGATGAAAGCCCTAGCAGGGGCATCACACACTATGGCCCTGATACTTATTTTAATAAGTTTGTTGCCTGGCTCAACTCCGTTTTGAAGTAAATCCTGTAATTCACATGAATATTTGCTTAAAAATTCCTCAGAACAGGTGGGTTTTGATTTTCCCAGAAAAATACCAATGGGCAGAATGGGTGCATTTTTGACATTCACTAATCGAATGAGGATGGGCCAAAGTTGTGCATTCGAGCTTTTATAAAGTGGAAGACCATCAATATTAATATCAAAGCACAAACTTTCTTCTAACTTTAAAATGTAAAAAAGTTTACTCAGTTGAGTTTTCAAGTCAATATGGAGATAAAGGCCACCGTCAATTTTAGCTATGTAAGGATTTTTTTTTCGCAGTGTACTTATAAAATGGCGCGACTTGAAAATTATTTCTTTTTAATACCCGCAGTCTCGCGTTGGCCTATGCTTCAAAAACCACTCTTTTAAATCTTCACTTAAGCTCACCTTATTCTCACTTGCTACATTTATAATTTCAATGTTACTTTCCAGTTTTTCATTATCTTCAATCTCCTATCCTATTTCGCGGCCCTCAACTTTTTCTATTTCACTACACGACACTGTTTCTCCGCTAGCAAGATTAAGTTTGTCGGCATACTTGTCTTTTATTTCTTTGTTAAGCCTACGCAAATTCCGTTTGCTATACATTTTCAATTAAATTGCTTTGACTTACTGTTTAAAATTGATTAATTATAATTGCTTGGTCAGCCGCACTGATTTGCACAAACTCCAAACGCAAAAGAACATGCCAGCAATGCAATGACCGAAAACAGAAAAGGGAGAGGGAAAGGAATTGGAAAAAAGCAGGACAGCATAATTTTTAGCTAACTGCTCTCTTCATTTTCCTCTCATGTTTCTTGTTTTGTTTCTTCGTCTACTGGTGAGACGTTGCATCCCAACCGAACTAGTACGGTGGCTGGTGCGCGGTGGGTTGTAGAGTATACAGAGCAACATTTTTTGTCTCTTCTTTGAGTGGTTCGGCGTTCGTTTACCATATAACCCTATAATCCGGAAAGTACCCATGTAGGAACTAGCCAAATCAGTAGTTCGGGCATGGTCAATCGCCACCGCCAGTACTAGAGGATATTCTGTGTGTACTAACACATGCAAAGATGTTCTCTCTGCGTTTGGCTCATGATGACGCGTCAGTACCCGAACGCCAGAGCCGAAGTCTTCATTGACGCCAGTAAATAAGACGAATGCGCAGTCGCAGCGACGCAGCAGAATGGCTACTGCGACTCTGCAGCCTATAAAAGACGTGCGCTTAGTTCATTTTGCGACTTTTTTCACAAATTTTTCCAACCTTCGGGTCTGCCAGCATCATCGGCACACTTCCTGTGCCACACTCGGAGCATCAGTCTTCAGTCTCATGGCCTCGAGGCCAAACTATAGCCTCGACGCATGATTCGTGGTGTCCGAAAAGTCCATCGTCACCAGTTTTCTGGGGGCATCTGCTTTAAAATCCCGTTGAGGCGCTTCTTGCGTTGCGCATGCGCGCCTTGGACACCGTGTCGCACTTCATATTTGTCAGTTTATTAAGCCACTCCCTCGCGTATTGGAACTCTTGCGAGTTGCGGTGGAATGCCTCCTACGGTTTGCGGCTGCGGTCCCGCATCACAAACAAATCACTGATCAGGAGATTTGCCATGTCCTCGTTAACCGTTGAACCTTTCTTTTTATTCTCGTCAGCTTGGGTTGACGGTGTCCCTGGTGAGGATTCGTCTTGGACGCAAAGTCTATGCCTGCTCCCGCGGGACTGCCGCTAGGCATTACTTCGCGGTGCGGGCTGTGGGGTCATCCTTCTGGCTTAGTTTGTCCGGCTTCGCTCCAGCCTGCGCAGCTCCTTGATCACGCTTGCTGCCATGTAGGCGACCGCGTTCCAAGATTGCTCATCGGCTAGCATCTGGTCGGTGAGGGTGTCCACACTCACTTCTGCAAGCGTCTCCCCTAGCCGCGTTCGTTCTTGCGAGAAGCGGGGGCATACAAAGAAGACGTGCTCTGCATCCTCGTCGACTCCAGGCCCGCAGCAGCTGCAATACGGGTCGTCAGCATGCCTAAAGCGATGCAGGTACTGCTTGAAGCAGCCATGCCCCGTCAGCAGTTGGCCCAAATAATGGTCCATTTGGCCGTGCCTTCTTCGCAGCCATGGGCTAAGCTGGGGAAGGAGACGTCTGGTCCACCTCCCTTTTGCCGCTTGGTCCCAGCGCCGTTGCCACTGGGCTATAGTGCGCTCTCGCCGCTCGCTGGCTACCTCCACTCCGCTCTGCCGCTCAGCTGCCAGGAGATCGAGTGGGACCATGCCTGCCACAATAAGTGCGGCGTCTTCAGACACCGTCCGGAAGCAGCATGTAACCCTCAGGGCACAGCGTCGATATGCGCTTCTGCAGTCTCTGCTGTATGTGGAAACTATCATTGCTGGTGCCCACACTGCTGATCCATATAAGATTATGGAGGTGACCACCCCAGCGATGAGCTGCCTGCTACGCTGCCGTGGTCCCCCTGTATTGGCCATCATCCTGCTTATGGCCGCCGTTGCTGCAGTCGCTTTTGCGCTGGCGTATTCCAGGTGGGCCTTGAAGTTCAGCCTCTGGTCCATCATTACCCCTAGGTACTTTAGCGCAGGCTTGGTCCTGATGATCGTGCTACCGACTCTCACGCATGCCTGCTCGACCTTTTTTCTGCTGCTCATTAGCACAGCCTCCGTCTTCTTCTCCGCCAATGCTAGCCCGTTGGCTGCGAGCCAGGCCACTATCATCCCGACTGCTACGTTGGTTTTCTCCTCTACGTCTCTACGTCCACCAGGGTGCACCCTTCCGGTAATGTAAGCCGCAGGATATCGTCATACATCACGTTCCACAGTATCGGCCCTAGGACCGAGCCCTGTGGGACGCCTCCGGTGATTTGGTGATGTTCTGCTCCTTCTTCCGTGTCGTAGATCATGACGCGGTCCGTGAAATAGCTTCGCAGAGTCCGTGTGATTTGCTCAGATATACCCCTCCTGGTCAGGGCCTCTAGGATGCTCTTCCAGCTGGCAGAGTTGAAGGCGTTTCGTACGTCTAGTGTACATACTAGGCAGTACTTTTTGTCGCCTCCAGCCCATCGCGTTCCTGCCATGGCTTCCCTGGCAAGGTTTGTCACCATCTCGATGGCGTCAGTGGTGCTCCTCTGCTTGCGGAACCCGAATTGGAGGTCGGAAAGTCCGCGACGCTCAGCCAGTTCCGCCTCCAGTCGGTTACATACCATCCTCTCGAAAATCTTGCCCATGGTATCCAGCATGCACAGCGGCCGGTATGACGATGGGTCGTTGAGCTCTTTGCCTGGCTTGGGTATCAGAACCAGCCTATGCCGTTTCCATGCTCGTGGGACTGTCCGCTCCGCTAGGCACTGGGTGTACATTGTGGCG